>NC_141154.1:62191364-63682197 GCF_053477565.2 Lygodium microphyllum | reverse complement strand
CATGCCTAAAGATATGAAACCAGCCATCCCTAGAATGGACATAAATCCTACAGGCATTCCTAGACCGCATGGTCCTTACGTGTTGAGTGTTGAAATGACTTGTTTTTTGGCTAATTTTTGTTGTTTTTGAGAGCTGAATGGTTGATTTTATGAGATGATTGATTGATTAGGAAGTGGTTTGAGAGTGTTTTGGATGATATTGATTGTGTTTTGGAAGTTCATGATGTTTGTTGATGGTTTTGTGATGTTCTGATAGGTTCTGAATGGTTCTGTATACCTTCTGTTTTGCTCTGTTTTGGTCTGTTTTGTTCTGATTGTCTTCTGTAAGGAGGGATGGAGTATAGATTGATGAAGAATGAGATATTGTGAAAGCTTAGTGAATGGTTTGTGAGAGTTTTGGAATGGTTTGAGAATGAGTTATGTGGTTTTGATGACCTTCTGTAACCTTCTGTAGGTCTTCTGTAGAGCTTCTGCTTCTGTTCTGTTTCTGTTCTGTACTGTAACTGTTCTGGTACTGTTCTGTAGACTGTTCTGTAAGTGTTCTGTGAAATGTATGTGTGACTTTTGGGAAAGTTTTCTAGCCTTGGAAAGAGGTGAATACAAGTGTAAAAGAGCTGAAAGAAGTGGAAGAAGTAGCTGCTGAAGACTCAAGAGAAGACTAGAGTGAAGTGACAGTAGTGAGCTGTGAAGAGACACTGTAGTGGCTCTGGTGACCTTTCATATCAGACATACCTCTTGGGAGGGGTATCCACGACCTAAGAGTGATTATTGAGAGTAATTTTTGAGAGATTGTAGTGAGGAGATGATGTATTATTGATGGAATGTGTGAGAGAGAGTCAGAGATAGCCAATTCTATTGAAACAGAGTGATTGTATATGAGAGATTGAGAGAGAAGACTATGAAGATATTGAAGATGAATACTATGTGATGTATTTCCATTCAAAGATGGTGTACTTTTTTGCTTTCTTTGGTCTATTGATGGATTTTATGAAGATGTTGAAGAATATGGTTGATTCTATTAAAAACCATGGGAGATTTACATGATGCTGCATGAAGATTTGTTGTGCCTGGTGTTCTTTTCTTCATTGTGATCATATGAAACATGATAAACAAGCTTGTTGATGTTACAAGATAGATTTTCTTGCAAGAGAATTCCCTTTTCCTTGGTGTTCCTCTTGGGGCTCCATTACGTGACCCACCCACCGATTGACGCTCCAGTACACTACGTGGAGGAGCCGAATGATGAAGAGACCTACATATACCCTTACATCTCGCACGACGACGAGGGAAACACAATCCTCATGGATTATCGACCCGTGCCGGTGATGGCGTTAGGACGAGGACGAGGTAGAGGCCTAGGAGGGCAGCCGCACGATCCAGTCACTTGTTGGACTTGTGGTCACCCGAGCCATGTCTCATCACGCTGCCCTGAAAGAGAGCAGCAAAACAGAGACAAGGCTGACCAAAGATGTGCAGAGTGCGGGATCACCCATCTTCTCGTAGATTGCCCAAGGCGAAAGCCATCCTCTAGCTCAGCCAACGTACCATCTGTTCCATTGGGGCTGTTCAGTGTTGAAAACCTCGATGGGGAGGCCACGCCTATCCCATTGCGGGTCATGACCCGAGCCCAAACGAAGCAGGCCAGCATCTCTCTGCCAGGACCTAGCAACATTGATGCAGCCTTGATAGGGAAGAAAAGCCGCAGGTGGAAAAAGAAGAGATCGGAAGCTAAAGTCGCACTAAAAACTGAGAGTGCTACGACTCTACCTGTGGGAAAGAAGGTTTCAGACGCAGAGGCAGAGACTTCAGCCCCTAAGATGGTGAAAAAGGAAAGCGCTAAGGTAGGGGAATACCCGCATCCAAAGCGACAATTAGAGGCCATAGAAAAGGTGAAGGAATGGGTGAAGGAGGCTCAAGGGCATCTCAAAGACGCTGAGCCCATCATAGAGGACGAGATCAATGATCTCTCCAGCGTAAGCACGCCAATATCACCATCTCAACCTAAGTCGACAGAAGCAACTACGCCACAAGCAGTGCCGCTAAGACCAAGCCTAGACGCGACAGAGCCGCAGATCAGCCACGGCCATTGGCCCGAACAATCTAGGTTAGGGGAAGGACGAGTAACTAGCGATCTCCTGACCACGCTAGTGACCACCCCTATAACACTTAGCCTAGGAGATCTGCTTAAGCAGCATCCTACCCTATGGCAAGATCTTAAGTAGTGGGTCGAAGGATCACAAGAGAAGTTCACGGCGGGCAGACCCTCAAGACCAGGATGCAGAAACACAATTGCCAAGTTTCACACTACACTTCGTGCCTAAATCCTTGCACGTCAATGCCTTTTGGGAAGGCTCTGAGATGCACGCGGTCTTTCCGGTCCTAGCCCTGGGTGACACAACAAGAAAGGGAATCGTAGACACGGGAGCTGGGGTTAGTGTGCTTAGCCACGCAGTGCTTTAGACTTGGGGAAACCCGCTTGTCAAAGCTGCTAGGTTTAATGTCACGCTAGCAAACGGTATGAGAGTGAAGCCATTCGGGGTATTGAAGAATTGGCCAGTGAAGATTGCAAGTGTCTAGTTCTCTTTTGACTTTATAGTCATGAAGGGAGTGGACTACGATGTCCTATTAGGCCAACCCTAGATGCGCAATGCTAGAGTCATCGAAGATTGGGGTAATGGCTTGATCTTCCTTGGCAATAGAACGGACACCGTAAGAATAGAGATGGACACTTGGAAGACCCCACCAGTCGACCTAGACGCCATCTCTGCTATGCTCAAGGGGAGCACTCAGGTCAATAAGCCCTATGGGCCCTTGACCAAGTATATCCCATGCCCAGAGGATGAGCAGGATTGGATGCACATTCTCGCTACAATCGACCTGCCATTCTCAGACCACGAGGCATATGAGCAAGCCATCAAAATGATCGGAAAGACCAATGAAGCACTCTCTACACCAGTCTGCATGATGGCAGCAAGCCGCCGAGGAAAACCTAAGCGTGTCACCTTCCATGTACCTTCCAACAAAAGGGAACTCCAGGGGATACTAGAATACCTAACGAACCAGCTAGCTGGCAACCTAGCTGCAAATTTCAAACCACTCTAGGATCTCTTAGAGGATTCCAAGTGGCAATGGACTAGGGTGCATGATTTAAACCTCATGTATAACTAGGTCCTGGTTCCTGACCAATGACACGAGGCATACCAAGCCCTAGGAGACGACGAGCAGTGGGATGACAAAGATTCCAGCGACGAATACAAAGACTGCCAATCCTTCAGTGATGAGAGCGAGGGTGAAGTAGATACCATAGAATACGACACTGAAGGATGAGAAATTGAGCAGATACGAGCAGATGCCAAGTCGTAGAAAAGGTAGGCCCTTAGAGTAGAGCAAGGAGTCATGCACATGGAATGTGATCGCACTTGGTTGGAATGCATAGGAGCCATAGACCTTGAGCAAGCAGGCCTAGCCTAGCCAGGAATGACATCAATACTTAGGACCGAATCACCATCTAAACTACGGCCACCAGGGGAGACCACCTCTTCTAGCAAAGATGGAGGGTTTGACTCTGAATCGAAAGTTACTTCAGATAGTGATCCAGAGATCCCTAGGCCGCCCATGACCAAATGCACCAAGGGGGACCTACCCGTCCACCTGAGGCACAGACAGTTAAGGCAGGAAAAGGCAAAGCAACCCAGGGATACATGATCAGAAGAACAACGAAAGTCGTAGGACCTCCCTAAACACTTCACGAAATTCAAAAAAGGGGATAGGGTAATAGTTCTGTTAGGTGCCAAACGTCAAGGGTAGACGAGCGAACCAATCGAAGGACCAGCCAAGGTCAAGGAGGTAGACCTAGCCTAGGAAGGGGAAACACCCCGACCAGTGTTCATTTCCTACGACTTGACTGGTGAAGAAGAAGCGAGTCTTGTCGCTCTCTTGCGAGAGCATATAGACGTGTTCGCCTGGTCCTTAGAGGAGTATAGGGGGTAGATCGGAGTGTTGTGACTCACAACATACCCATGACGTCGGACGCGACGCCGGTCAAGCAGTGACCGTACCCTATGAATCCAAAACACACTCATGTTGTCAAAGAGGAAATTGACAAGCTGATGAGAGCTGGATGTTAGCTTTCACGGATGTAGAAAAGAGAGCAAGACACAGAGTGAAGAAACAAGCTTCCTCTCTCATTCTACTCATTATTCATTCAACACACACTTTAGTGCATATACAACCTAAGGTCATAAAGACCATTCACACCAGAAGTAGAATCGAATTATTTAATGGACCTAACTGATCTAGCTAGACTAGCTGTGTTCCGGTCAAACACACATGAAAGAGCTTGATATTCTAACACTCACCCTCAAGCTCAAGACAACATCTATACTCCAAGCAGCTGTCTAAAACCACATAACTTATCTTTACCCAAGGACTTGGTAAAGATATCCGCAACCTGTTCATCTGTCTTTACATGCATAAGATCAACTCGTCCTGCAAGAACCATCTCTCTGATGAAATGGTAGTGTATATCTATGTGTTTCATCCTAGCATGATAGACTGGATTCATAGCCAGGAGTACACTACTCAGATTATCACATAGTAACTTCATTGGAGCATCTACCTGTATGCCCAAATCAGCCATAAGCTTGAGCAGCCATGAAATCTCGCATGCTGCCAATGCAACACCCCTGTACTCTGCCTCAGTACTCGACAAAGCAACCGTAGGCTGCTTCTTGCTACTCCAGCTAATCATGTCGCTACTAAATCCAAATGCATATCCACTCGTAGATCTACGATCATATGAGCAACCCACCCAATCTGCATCTGTGTATCCAATCAATATCAAGGGCTTATCTCTGACATAGAACAGCCCATACTCTACAGTGGACTTAACATATCTCATAATACATCTAATTGCATCCAAGTGCGGCTTTCTAGGCTTCTGCATAAACTGGCTTATGAGCCCTACAGCATAGCTCAAGTCAGGTCAAGTAAATCAAGCTGCCAACCATTTGCTTGTACATAGTCACATCATCTACTTCAGCCTCAGTGTTCATGTCTAACTTGACATTCTGATCAAGAGGTGTATCCAACGGTTTGCATTCAGCCATGCCATACTTCTTCAGCATCTCCATGGCATAGTGCTTCTGCATCAGCCACAACCCATTGTCAGCTGGAACTACCTCAATGCCCAAGAAACACTTCAGTTCTCCTTGTTCTTTCATGTCAAATTCAAATTTCAGCATCTTCATTACATGCTGTATGCCCAAGTCATCATCACCAGTGATTATCAAATCATCAATGTATATGACCAACACTACCAACAGTCTTCTTTGTAAATAGGATGTGATCAGCCTTGCCAACAGCAAAACCCAATCTCTGCAAGTAGTTACTGATCCTAGCATACCAAGCTCTGGGAGCCTGCTTCAGCCCATACAATGCCTTTTTCAGATTGCATACATAATGCTGAAAATCAGGGTGAAAATACCCTTCCGGCTGAACCATATAAACATCCTCTGCTAGGTCACCGTTAAGAAATGCATTCTTAATGTCCATCTACTGCAATTTCTAGCCTTTAGCAGCAGCCAAGGCAATCACAGTGCGAATGGTTGCCATCTTGGCAACAGGGCTGAATGTTTCCTCATAATCAAGTCCATATTCTTGGGCATACCCCTTCGCAACTAGCCTGGCTTTGTATCTCTCCACAATTCCATCTGACTTGCATTTGATTTTGTAGACCCATTTGCAGCCAATGGTTTTTTTCCCTTTAGGCAGTGGCACCAAATCCCATGTCTTATTTTCAGCCAAGGCATTCATTTCTTCATCCATGGCTACACACCAATTCTCATCTTTCATTGCTTTAGTATATGTACTTGGTTCTTTGACCTCCATCACTTTTGTCATGTAAGCATAATGCTTTGCGGAGTAGCCACTGTATGTCAACCTGTCAACAGGGTATTTGACCCTCTACGAGCGTCTAAGCTGTGGTGCACTACTCGATTCCCCTCTCTCATGAGGCGGAATATATATGCTCTGCCTTGTGTCAGGCGTATAGACAGTCAGAATACCAATCTAAAGTATCACCAAACTCATAGCTAGAAGTCATTCTACCAGGTGTCATCATACCAGATGCATCCTCAATAACTTTCTCTTTTCCTTTGCTGTCCAAGACATCATGTCTCCCCCTCACTGACATACTAGTGTCAGTGGACATCGAGCTCCTCAATCTCCCTATCCATGGGGATACTGTCTGAGTACGAGGTCATGTCATAGGAGTGCTCTACTGTAAATCAACTGTAGAGACATGAGTGGAAGGCTTATCCGCTGGCACTGCAACTGGTGATACATACCAAGAGCCCATGTCATCA
The DNA here is from genome assembly GCF_053477565.2 of Lygodium microphyllum. Lineage (NCBI taxonomy): Eukaryota > Viridiplantae > Streptophyta > Polypodiopsida > Schizaeales > Lygodiaceae > Lygodium > Lygodium microphyllum. Next base: position 63,675,832 of record NC_141154.1, on the reverse strand, counting down.
AAGATAACATCCCTGCTTACCAAAGTCTCCCTGGTAGAGGGATCATAGCATTTGTATGCCTTATTCTCCTGCGAATATCCAATGAAAACACACTTATGCACTTTGGGATCCAGCTTCTTCCTTTTCTCATCTGGAATATGCACATAAGCAAGACAGCCAAAGACTTTCATGCGACTTACATCTTGCTTATAGCCATACAGCTTCTCAAACGGTGTTATCTCATGAATACGTGTAGTGGGAGTCCTGTTCAAAATGTATACGGCTGTCATAATAGCCTCTGCCCACTAGTAAAGCGGCATATGCTTTTCATTCATCATGGCCCTAGCAGCTTCCATCAGAACCCTATTCTTCCTTTTAGCTACTCCGTTCAGCTGCGGAGTGTAGCTACAGGTGAGTTGCCTACGAATGCCATTTTCAGCCAAGAAATCATCAAATTCATTTGATACATACTCCCCACCACTATCAGATCTCAATCAAGAGATGTAGCATTCAAACTCCTTCTCAACCTGTATTTTAAATTACTGAAAAATAGCAAAGACCTCATCTTTTGTTTTCAATATGTAAAGCCAGGTATAGCGATTGTAGTCGTCAATGAAAGATACATAATATCTGGAGCCTCCCATAGATACATTATGAGCTGGTCCCCCAAACATCAGAGTGCACTAACTGCAATGGACGTGTACTCTGTCTTACATGCCTGACAAACGGTAATCGTGACTGCTTACCGAGCTGGCAAGCCTCGCATACATGACCAATATTTGAATATTGGAACTTCGGTAAACCTGTAACCAGCTATTTCTTTTGCATAATTTGCAGCATTTGCAAATTAACATGCCCCACTCTCTTGTGCCATATTTCCAAATCCCTAATAGTGCCAGAACCATGGGCAAACATAGCTGAATTCAGCTCTGGCAAAGAAGCATCAAGAGTAAACATTCGGCCAATCCTGTAACCACGAGCTATCAACTTGCATCCATTGCCAAACTCTTCAATAAAGCAGCCATGTTTATTGAATCTAACCTTCAAGTTCTGCTCTTCGTCATCTGACCGACAGACAATAAGTTCTTTGTAATTGAAGGAATATGCAAGACATCATGCAGATTTTTCTTCCTACCATCATGAACCACTAGAGGCACTTTGCCTTTATGTTCAATACTATGCTGTGTGTCATCACCTGTGCATACATAGCCATGCTTTTCAGCCACCATATCAGTGAACCAGTCACCGTGAGGGGTCATGTTGTTCGATGCCCCTGAGTCAATGTACCACATTACATCATCATATGATTTTTCAGCAGCGTTATCTTTGACATATTGCATGGCAAATAGTCTTTCACCAGAGTCATCTGCCTGACTGGACGTAGCATAATGTCCATGTTGCTTGCCCTTCCGGTTTTCCTGCTTCTTCCAGCAGTCCTTTACAATATGCCCATACTTTCTGCAGTAGTGACAATCCTTATCTTTATTTGGATTGTCTAATTGACACTGTTGCTGCTATGAGCTTCTGCCACGGGAGTTAGATCTCCCCCTGCCTCGAAAATTTCCACCACCTCTTGCATTTGATGACTGCTAATTGCTATTACCATAGGATGCATTCTGTTGGCCTCCTCTACCAGATCCATAACCCTTGCCACGGCTGCCACGGCCTCGCTGATTCGAGTAAAAGACTGCATCCTTACTCTTTGAACTGCTTGACCCTGTAGCTAAGCCAAGCTTCACCTCTTCATGAATCAATAATGCAACCAGCTCATTAAAGTCAAGCATTTCAGCCCGCACAGACATTGAAGTGTCAAAAGACTTGTACTTAGGACCCAAGCCATTTAAGGTCACTGCAACCATATCCTCATCTTCAATCTGTGAACCAACAGATGCCAGCTGATCTGCTATGGTCTTAACCTCTGTGACATAATCTTGTATGGATCTGTTCTTCCTCTCCATGTTATTGAATTTTTGCTTCAATTGTATACTCCTGGCACTTGTGGTTGTGCCATAGTATTTGACCAATATACTCCATGTAGTTCATGATCTGCATCACCATAGTATCCAGGATACATAATGACAGCAAATGTAAAACTATGCGAGCTCTTTCCGTCCAAGCTCGATGCGCTCGAAGCTGCAGGATTCCTTTCTGGAACTTGAGGTTCGGCCTCAACACCTGTCACTAAGTCCCAGTATCCTTTGCCTATCAGAAAGTTCTCCATGCGGAACTTCCATATTGCATAATTTCTGCTATCAAGCTTTTCTCCCACAATCTGGGTTACATTATCAATTCTATCAGCATTTGCCATGTTGTAGACCTTGCTTGCTGACTACCTGCAAACCAAGATCTTCTTAACAGTTCAACTTCAGCCCGAAAGTGTTTATGATAGTTTTTTGCAATTAATTGCAGTAAAAAAAGGGTATTTCAGCCCACTGACAATCCAAAACAGCCCACAACCAAGTGGCCGAACCTGTAGGCAAAACAGTCAATATAGATGCAATGTATTTACTTCAGTTGAACCTCTTCCAACCTCATTGCCAGGATACATACATGCAGTCTAAAAACTGTAATTCTGTGAATGACCAGCAGTGATTTCAAGCCCAAAATTGAGTGATATACATGTCATACATGTCCCAAACCTTCATAGACATCTGCTAGTACATGTAGCAATCCAAGCATTACCAACGGGGCACAAGTCAGTGCATAGATAGCAGGTATAAGTATCAAACCTTCTACTTACAGATTGCAATCAGCAACTTCTCAGTAAGCCAAAGTCTATCCAGCTCCAAAACAGCTTCAACTCATGTCAAACATTCACTTTGAAGTGTTAGGTTCAATACAAGAGCATTCGGTTAACTATAGGCATCCTGTCTTCATGAATCCAATTCATAGATTGCATTTACTGCTTGCAACCACTACTGAGACAATGTCACTGCAGTAATTACCAGCCTTGGACTTCAACTTCCATGATCACTTACTGCTCAACTCAATCCATAAACCTCTAGTAGACATATCCCATGTCATACATATGACAAATGCCAGCCAAGTGTTATGTCATGCTTCAATGGAAGCTAATGCTTGCTGCCCACTGTTTTGAGATAGGTTTCCAGCCTGTTTACACTTCCATATTTGAGTACTTCGTTCAAGAAATTTCAGCTCAAAGGCATGATAACTGATACATATGTCTTCCAGAGTGCTCCTAGGCTCCAATGAGGTCCATAAAGCATGTTAGAGGGCTTCAAGCTCCAACCAAGATCAAATACAAGCTGGCCTATCACTGTTTACAACTGAACTACTGCTATTTTAGATCTTAGATCAGATCTGTAGCTCATAACTGAGCACACATCCAAGTAATAGCATACCAAGACCTTCAACCACCTTCCAAGGTGTATAAGCAAGCTGTAGATTGCTTGATGAGCTCCCAATGCCTTGTGTTGTAGTGAGATATGCCTTCAGCCACAGCAGGCGCAAACACGCAGACTGGTCTAGAGTGTGCAGCAGCAGCATCCGATAACAATGATGACCATAGAGCACACTCTAGTGCTTAATGATGCCTTGAGAGACTGCCCAACAAGCTATAACAAGCTCTTGCATAGATAGAATGCATAGAGCCTGACACATACCTTGATAGAGTAACAATGGAAGCCTTGCTACTTCATAGATACACTCTGTCTTCAAGCTTCAAGTCTTCTTTTCGAGTGTATTCCACCAGTGAGCCCATTCATGGCTCTGATACCATGTTAGCTTTCATAGATGCAGAAAAGAGAGCAAGACACAGAGTGAAGCAACAAGCTTTCTCTCTCATTCTACTCATTATTCATTCAACACACACTTTAGTGCATATACAACCTAAGGTCATAAAGACCATTCACACCAGAAGTAGAACTGACTTATTTAATGTACCTAACTAATCTAGCCAGACTAGCTGTGTCCACGGTCAAACACACATGAAAGAGCTTGATATTCTAACACTGGATTCATTTACAAAATTGAGCACACAGATTGGGTATCACCCATAGTCATTGTGATGAAGAAGAACGGAAAAATCTGTGTGTGTGTCAATTACAAGAAGGTGAACGCTGCTACGAAGAGAGACAACTATCCATTGCCGTACACCGAGCACATGCTTGAGAGGGTGGCAGGCAAGGAAGCCTACAGTTTTCTGGATGGCTTCTCAAGGTACAACCAGGTGCAAGTGCATCCTGAAGACAGCCAGCCCCACTCCTTTGCCATGGAGTGGGGCGTCTTTGCATACATAGTCATGCTCTTCGGGTTGACCAATGCCCCTGCCACTTTTCAACGTCTCATGTGCACTATCTTTAAGGACATGCTTCGCAAGGAGTTAGAAGTCTTTGTCGATGACCTATGTGCCATTCGACCTAGATCGAACACCTAGACAAACTCTGCGCAGTCTTTGAACAGTGTGGCCTATATCGTCTCTCCTTGAACCCCTTGAAGTGTCAGTTTTGGGTAAAGCACGGATGCATCTTAGGACACGTGGTGTTGAAGAATGGCATTGCCACTGACTTCTCGAAGGTCAGGGTTATTGTTGACCTTCCACCCCTAATTAATTACAAGGGAGTTCGATGCTTCTTAGGCCATACAGGATACTATCGGCAGTTTTTACTGAACTACGCGTTGATCGCCAGACCATTGTACAAGCTGTTGATTGTCTTCGAGTGGACCGAGGCATGCCAACAAGCGTACGAAGAATTGAAAAAGGCTCTAACAACAACACCAATTCTACAAGCCCCAGATTGGACCATCACCTTCCACGTGCACATCGATGCCTCTAAGTTTGCTCTGGGGGCAGTGTTGTGCCAGCTTGGTGAGCACAACTTAGATTATCCAGTGAGCTTTGCTAGCAGACAACTCACTAAGACGGAGATGAACTACTCGACAACAAAAAGAGAGGGATTAGCCATGGTGTTCACTATGAAGAAGTTCTGGCATTATCTATTGGCCACACCCTTCATCTTTTTCGTGGACCATCAAGCCCTCCTCTATTTAGTGAACAAACCTTGTGCTACAGGGCGCATAGCTTGATGGCTCCTCCTGCTCCTAGAGTTTGATTTCTTCATGGTGGTATGAAAGGGAAAACAACATTACATGGCTGATCACATGTCACGCATACCCACAGGAGAAGCCGCTGGACAAGCCATCGTTGACAAGTTACCTGATGCCCACTTATTCCACTTGTCCAGTGATAGAGATTTATTTAAGGCTCACCTAACGCCATATTGGGTGCACGACGTCGTCCAAGTGCTCGAGCACAGACTACTTGAGTGACCAATAGAAAAGGCCCAACTCAGGCGCTTGATCCTGAAGATTCAGCCCTACCAACTGATTGTAGGCCAATTCTATAGGCTGGGGCAAGACGGATTGCTGCGTAGATGCGTGTGTGAGCATGAGATGCACGATGTGCTGCAAAGGTGCACAACCGCATCGCAAGAGGACACTTTAGTGGAGACACAATAGCACAGAAGGTACTACAGTCCCAACTATGGTGGCCCACACTTTTCCGCGACGCCAAGCGATTCATCAAGCATTGTGATGAGTGCCAACGGAAAAAAGTCCCGATTCACAAAGATCAAATGGAGTTGACCCCAATTATTGCTCGCCAATCCTTTGAAAAATGGAGAATCGACTTCATAGGGCCCATTAGTCCTGCACCGCAATACTCACAAGCCAAGTACATCGTTGTGGCCATGGATTACCTCCCAAAATGGGTAGAGACAAGAGCCACGCAAAAAACGACGCTAGGATGACTGCCAAGTTCTTATGGGAGCAAGTGATCTCACGCTTCGGTTGCCCCATCGAACTGGTTAGCGACCAAGGCACACACTTTATCAATGAAGTGATAGCACATCTCCTATCCACCTTTCTCATTATCCATCGAAAATCCTCACCATACTACCCTTAGGAAAATGGCCAGGCAGAATCAACTAACAAGATTCTTATCAATGTCCTGACTAAAGTAGTCTTAGCCTCATGCAGCGAGTGGGACAACAAGCTGATGGCAGCCTTATGGGCCTACTGCACAGCTTATAAAATGGCTATCGGCCAAACCCCCTTTAGGCTGACCTATGGAACTGAGGCAATTCTACCATTAGAATTCTTCGTTCCTAGCTTGAGAATAGCACTTCAAGAATGATGGGAAGGGAAGGAGGCATGGACGCAACGCCTAGTCGAGCTGGAACGCCTATCAAAAACTCGTCTTCTAGCCACCCACGCACTGATTTGTGATAAAGCCCGACGCAAAAGCTGGTTTGACAAGCATGTCAAACAGTGCGAATTCGAGCAGGGTGACTTAGTGCTCCTTTACTCAGTTAAAGGGCATAAGCAAAAAATGAAATTCTGAGGTCTCGGACCCTTCAAGGTTCGTGTAATCAGCCAAACCGGCAATGTCGAGCTTGAGACACTAGACGGTGAGGGAATAGGCTTCTTCAATGGCAGTCGTGTCAAGAAGTACTTCCCTCCCAGACATCCTTTGCATAAGCCACCATTGTTAGAACCGTTGGTCAAAGTACGAGTAGCTACAATCACTGAAATCAACGAAGATGATGAGGAAGCCGTGGAACCCGCTTACCTCTGTGTCACAGTCACTGCTAAGCAAACATGCGCTTTCAATGCCTTGATCGACGAGGGAGTAGACTTCAATGTCTTAACCCACAATCATTGGATCCAACTTGGCAAACCACTACTTCAACCCACAACTGCCAAATTAAACCCATATGGGGCTCAATCATACGCACTTCTCGGCAAGTGCAGAGTCACCATTTCTATCGAGTCTGAAACTGTTCCAATGCTTTTTTACATGTTGCCAAGTGCTACAGACGCAGGCATGGAGTCATTGCTGGGGCGAACCTTCAAAAAGCAGACTCACTGCAATGTTGATTATGAGTCGCAGCGCATCCACCTAGCAATAGGCAACGTGCGCATTGCCACAGCTTTCAGCAAGGGCTGCGCGACACCATCACCATCCGCAAAGCCACCAGTAGAAACATCCGTAGGCAAGACTAAGGAGGGGGGTAGTGTGCGGCTGCCACTCCCCGACTTCCATAAACCGCAGCCCTTAGCAACCAAAGCAAAGGCCCAACAGCCTCACTTCCAGTGGGTGCCTAAACAACCGCAACAACTGCCTAGGAGTCGATGCGCCTATCCTCATAAGACCCAGAACTCTAAACCTAGGAGGCCAAGATGCAATCATAGGAAGAGCCACGTGATCAAGCAAAGATGGGTCCTTAAAGCCCTCTTGCATGTGCAAGGCTACTACGAGGGAAATACCTGGCAGTGGATCCCTAAGGTCCCCACGACCAAAGGCACTATTCATGCGCCACCCTCAAGCTTGATTAGCGCACGTCCCACAACCCCTCAAAACCATAGGCCGCAGTGCTCTCTAGAGCCCCATCCATCCGATTCATCTACTCTTCGACCCAAGAGAGTCGCCCAAATCTATCGGCCCAAGCAACAGCCACCGTCATAGGAGGCATCATCCAACCAAGTCAATCTGACTCCCCAAAGCAAAGTTGACTACAGCAGTCCAGCTACTGTGGCTGACCCTAACCCACCCATATTCCAAGTAGCCCAATGGCATGCTCAAGGAAACTCCCAACCGCAACTATGTATTGTCAAGGCCTCTAGTTCTAACAAACCTCGGCCACCCGTCAGCCTTACGCCCTCCTATGAACGAAAATCCTTTCTAGCGCTAGCCGCTGACCTTGCTGAGGACACCGGGGATGACGTAGTGGAATGCATTAAACGACTTGATGCCACCTTCGTGTCGCTAGCCCTCAGCTATGACTACTTGGACTTAGGTCTATTAGAATAACCCTTTGCAATCGAAGTACGCAATATGCCTTGCTCTTGGGAGACTTTTGAATTTGCATTTGCAAAAGCTTCTCGCGCTGCTGTTGAATTACTCAACAGCGAGATCTCCAAAGAGCAAGCCATTAAACAACGTCTCATCACATCCTACGATCAGCGAACCACTTCTGCTATCACTGATCTAGAAATCACCGAGTTATCCAAGCTTGCTGATATGGACTCCACGTTTTTGAAGCGTTGGTACACTCTTAGGCTGCAATGGGAAGTTGAGGGGTGCCACATAATGACCAATGCTGAGCAGCACCGTGCAATCAAAACAGCAGAGTACGACCCCACCTACGTCGCGCCAACCTCGTATTGAGTCTTAACCACTCTTCGTGGCCGACCCATGGAAGAGCACATCAAGGGGCACCCCTACCTTGACCGCCTCTTAACCGAGGAAGAGCTCCACATTGTAAGTCGGGTCGATTCTGGCGATCTCCTAACCGATGTTTTGACTTACATCACGCACGTCAGTATCTGCCCATTCGAATTAGACCAAGAAGCTCAGCTAGAGTACAACCCCAACTTCTATGCGTGGCTCCTACGCAAATAGACTAATGCCCTTTATGCTGAATGCCCTTGTCCTCTCAACCTCCAATCCTGGGACAGATTCTTCTCGTTCCAAAGGGGGAGGGGGTAAGGTGGAATTTAAAAAGTAAACCAAGTATGAAATGTCAATAAAATTTGAAATGCAATGGTAAGATGTAATGGTAAAAGTCTGAAAAGAAAAGTTAAGGATATACTCAATAAAATCTGCTACGTTTTTCTTCTTTCAGCAAGTTATTGGTCAAAAAGCACTAATAGTGGAAACAATTGAACTTGCAGGTAGCGATCATGGCAAGCCAGGACAAAGCGGGCAAGCTCCCCTTCTCGGAGGAGGAGCAAGCAAAGTACAGCCTCACGGTGGAAACGAGAGCCTTCAACCAGTTGAAGTTCCGTCACATCTTCAACCTTGAAGACGTGGCCATCGAAGAGCCGGCAGTGCACCAGATCATAGATTAGTGCCATCTGCAAAAATACCTATACGTAGTGGGCCAGAGGGTGGACTACACCCAGTGCGCCAACTTCTTACGCACCTTTAATAGAAACAGAGGCACGATCACGGTGTGCGAGAATGAAGCCACTAGGCAAGTACAGATCGAGCTAACCCTAGAGTTGGTGGAAAGGGCACTAGGGCTGCCGAATAAGGTGGAAAGAAAGCCAAAGAGGGACGTCTATGCCATGTTGGGAATGGACAAGGTGAAGGTCCATACCAATGATGGGATTAGCTTGGCAGACATCCCAAACCCAGAAATCCAATTGCAAGAAAAAATGGTGCATGCTTTGTTCTCAAGCCATAGGTACAGCAACATAATGAGCCGGATCAACGTACCTCTGCTCGACAGCATTGCGGCACAATTGCTGGACGAGGTGAACCTTAATGGGTTTGTGAGGAGAACTATAGAGGCTTCGGCTAAGGCCTTAGCAACAGGAGGAAGAGCCGCTGGAGGAGAATCCCCATCATCTCGATCAACCCACAAGGCATCATCCTCCAAAGCTGCAACCATAGGGTTTGGAGGCATCCTTACGGCCATAATCCAAGAAGCACTAGGGCAAGGATGGGAAGAAGAAGACAAAAAGGGAGGCAACGAAGGAAGTGACAATTCACCGTCACAATCCCCACCTCACACAGAAGAGCAGCAAAGGTCTTCAGATGAAACGGAGACTGATGAAGACGAAGAGGGAGAGTCCCAGGGTAGCCCACAGAGGCACGCAGAACAATGACAGCATGGAAAGAGGGAAGAGGAGCACAAGAAAAAAGAAAAGGAAGATCTGGAGAGGGCTCAAAGGGAGTCGGTCAGGGATGAGGAGGAGAGAAAAAAGAAGACTGAAGAGGAGCTGAGAAGGAAGGAAGAGGAAGAAATAGCGCTGGCCACCCGTCGCTCCATTGAGGAGCAGCACAAAAGAGACGAGGAAGGCACAGAGATCCCACACCAAATAGAGGCACCTGGTTCCAGTACCAGTGTGCCGGAAATCACACCCCCGCTCCCAGCAGAAGGAAAAGGCAAAGAATCGATGATACCAAATCCCCCCCTCTTCGTACCTTCCATGCCAGCCACTCTCATCATGACAACTCCCACTACCACCGCCACCCAAGGCTCCACTCCAAAAGTTGATGAGACCAATATGGTCACTTGGCTGCAATACCTGGTGGAAAGGGAGTTGGCAAGAGAAGTGGGTGTGGCCACCCCAGTGTTAGGAGTCAAAAGGGTAGCCATGGCTGATATAGAGCCAAGACTGGAGCTAGGAGGCAAAAAATAGAAGCCGCTGTCACCACCGCCACCATGTCCCATCCCCCACCTCCAGCAGGCCAATACGATGAATATGTTAAGGAGCTGCTCTCGTAGCTAGAAAGGGCCAAGGAAGAAAGGAGAACAGCCGTGGAGGAGCTGGCAATAGAATGAGAATCACGAGCTGCTCTCCAGCTGGAGAAAACAAAGCAGATAACACAATACCAAAGGGAGATCGCTGCGCTTAGGGAGGAAGCCATCAATAAGGATGTAGAGGAATCAAAATCCCTAAAGGAACGTGACGCTGCTTGGGAAGGAAGGAGAAAAATCTTGATGGAGCACCTCAATGGAGAAAGGGACACCAATGCTCACCTATGGCACAAGAAGGACCAGCTCTCTGCAATCAACCTGGAAGCACAAAACCAGCTTGACAAGATCAGACAGGAGGCTGCAGAGCTGGACCAGTTAAGAGGAGAGCAGGTGCAAAGGATGTAGGTGAAGCTGGACCAACTCAACGCACAGATCGTCGATGAACGCCAGGAGTAGTCCTGCCTGCACCGTGAGCTCGAGGACTAGCAGCAACAACTCATGGATATGACCCTCCATCAGGGGGAGAGCTTGGAAGATATGGAAAAAAGAGCAAAAGAATGGGCTGATCACAATGAGGGGAGAATACGAGACTTAGCACGCCAACTGGCCAAAGCCAAAGGAGATAGGGTGCTGGTAGGTAGAGGCGGCCCAGCTCTCCATGATAGCCCAGTAGCACACCTTCCTCAATACAGTGCTCCACTCCACCAAACCAGAAGGAAACAAAGCCAATGATCAGCTCTGCAGAAGAAGCTAGCCATTGCACGCAGAGCCCTAACAGCAGGCCTGCATGTGCCACTGCAGCTAGGAGGCCCGCTGCAGAGCCTGGAGGAGCAAAGAAGATATCTTGCACAGGTAGGCCTGACGGCACAGGAAATAGACAAACTTAGCTTCACAGAGGCAAAGGCGCAAGAAGACGTGCAAGCAGAAGGGGGTGAACCAGAGTTTGTCTGGGACCTCAGGAGGAGGACTACGTCCCACCACCCCCTCCTCCACAACAAGAGGAAGTGCATCCCCCTGACACATCTACTGAGAGGAAAGAAGCCCAGGCTAACTGCAGGAGAGAAATGGTAGAGAAGGCAAGGAAAAAGCTGAACGTTAGACCTGTTCCAAGACAACCTGCACCTCTCCTACCATGCCCTGAGAATCACCCCACCAAATTCCATGCAGAGTTGATTATCTGGGAATAACAGGAATGTACCCATGATCCCTTCGACTTGAGCTTCGAGTTTCCCGCTACATTAAACAGAGCAATGCCCATTCAAATGGTAAACGATGTAATTGCCATGGGTGCAAGGCTCAAGGCCAAGTGGATAGCAGAGCGAGAGGCCAATCCAACTACTTGGGGAGCCAAGGACCGCAAATTTTGGCAGGATAAAGTCCTCCAGGTGCCTAGATCGGTGGAAGGCTATAATTGCCAACCCACCTGGAGACGACACATTTTTTACGTCAACCTTGACGTGTGGATGGAGTTTTGTAACACCCTCCCTTCTGAGAGAAATGACCCCACTTTCATGCTGTATCCTCGAAGGGTAGGGGTCGACTTTAATCCCCGTCCATCCACGACAGGTTTGACTTTCCCATTATCTATAACATCAATAGCACCTCCCATAAGGACGCCCTTCTCTTTACCCTCCCTGATTTGTATAGCTCTATAGATAGATTTCTTAGTGAGTTCACCTCCTGTCCTGACCCCGCCTTCATAACCACTTGTAATTATCTTAGACTAATTAGGATCCTAGTCCACCTCAAGAACGCCACCTTCCACCCTTTTACTTCGATCCCAATGCCATAGATAGCAGCACCATGACTCACCTCATGATGCCCACTACTCTTTTGCCATCCTTCTGTGTTGCACTGCTCGAAGATATGAGCGATAGCAAATTCACCCAATGCAACCACCCCTTCCTTTCCACCACCACTCTCAAAACCCACCTCAATCTCAAGGGCTATTTATCAAGTTGCACATTCCTTAACAAGCCCCCCTGCCCTCCACCATCCCCTACCCGCCATTCGGATGACGAGGAGTAAACTCCTGTCATGCCCTTGTATCACATGTATCCATGTATAAGCCTCTTTATATATTAAAAAAAAAACCACAAGGCAACAAAAGAAAAGGGTGGACTGGAAAGCAAACACAACAGCAAAGCATAGCAAGCCAAGGGATGCATCTACCATTAAGCAAAGATAAGCAAAACAGACCTTGGCAAGATCCGCTTGCACCTCCCCTTCGCCTCGAGGTGCACCGCCGTCATTGCACCTAGGGTTCTCCCTAGCCCCTTCCCCCACTTCATGCTTAGGGCACATCAAGGGCAGAACTTTTAGACCTGTCACCCTAAGACTTGCACCGCACTTCCAATGACACATGAACTGGGTCCTCAAGTGTGGGACATTACAAAGGGCTTAAGACCCATCTTCCATTTCCACTGCCACGGGTACCAAGCACTGCACGGAGAGGCATACACAACCATTAGGGAGTGCACAACTTTTCCTGTAGGTTATGTTCAAGTTTTAAGAAATGGCTATGCTGAAGAGGATCACCCATGGCATCCTTTAATGACCAAAACTTTTTCCATGTGCCGATCTCCAGCCATCTGCCTGCTGCTGCTGATGGCCACCATGATTGAACCAAGTCAAGATAGGCCTGCCATTGGCATAGATCTTGGAACCTCATCTTCCAAAGATGCATGCCCAACGCCTCAAGATCTACGGATTGCTTATTGATTCCACAAGCTTGAAGAATTTCAATGCAAAGTTGAAGATTTTAAACGCAGTACTGAAGACCTTCAACTCAAAGACGAAGACCTTCAACTCAAAGACAAAGATCTTCAAATCAAAGACACAGATTTTCAATGCGAAGACAAACCATATCTTTATCAAGACAGAGTTCGAGGGGGCTTCTCTAGAATAAATCCCTCCAATACCATCCTCCTAAGGGATTGCTTATTGCTTCAATCGTTTCTGATGCTCGAGGGACGACCGGCTACATAACGGACGCCACAATTGTGTGAAAGATGCTGAGCATCTTCATGGAGCCTAAAGCACGCCGGAATCTCTCCTGGTCATCGTCATTAAACTCCATCACCTGTCATTCACACAACCACCTTGGAAGCAGTGTCATCCACCTACCTGTTCCGCCTAGCAGCCGCTCTAACTAGCCACTTTGTCCCACCGCAATGCCGTGAGACTCTGGCACATGGCTAGGAGGGGGCAATGTTACCGTGTTTCCCGCAGCACAGAGAAGCGGAAAATGGAAGAGCGAAAAATGGAAAAAAAGGAAAATAGCAAAAAAGGTGCAGGATGAAAGCAGAAAAAGGCGCCTTCACTGGTAACCAGACCCTGCAAATTTAAATGTTCGGGCACGACCCTCAGAAAGTCTCGATGTCGCCCCGAGACAACAAAAGAGTAAAAGGACGCACCATTAAAATGTGGAAGCGCCCCCGAATCCTTGTAAAAGAGCGTCAGGCTCGCTCCTGTGCAAAGTGTATGCATTAGTTGGGAATAGGATAAATTAGAATGGTGGGAAATGGAAAAAGGGCCTACTACGGCCGGCCATGTAAAAAAGGGAAAAAGGGATGACAGCCCAAAAAGGATTTAGGGCTTTGTATATAAAGTTGAAAAGTGAATGAGAAGCTGATTATTTTGGTGTGTGGCAAAAAGAGTCTTCTTCTTCCTCTCTTCTTCTCTCCTTGCTTGTGTGTGCTCTTGAGAGAGGGAGTGTGAGAGTGTGTGGGAGTGAGAGTGTGTGGGAGTGAGGGATCAAGAGGGTGAAGCTCTTCACCATCTCCTCTTCTCTTCTTCTCTTCTCTTCTCTTGCACGCGTGGCTATGGAGGATGGAGCTTGGAGATGGAGAAGGCTTGAGGATGCTTGAGCTAGCATCAAGAATCGTGGAGCTACCGGAGTGCAAGAGAGAGGAGGGTGCTTGATCAAGCATCAAGGTAAGCTCACTACACTTGTAGGATCGACGGCGTGTCGGCTAGGTGAGAGATAGCCATTAGAGCTCACTTGGAATGCTTGAAACAATAAGCGGTCCGTGGGTCTTGGCGGTTGAGCAAAAGCTCCCACACTCGAGATGGGATCTCGAGGCCTTGATACTAGTTACAAGGCTAAATCTTGGTAGGATAAACCTTCGGGTTTTATTGTCGGGAGACGAAAGGATTTTTTTGCAAAGGTAGAAAGGAACACTTAATTTGTAAAATATTACACGGCGTAGCAAACAAAATCTGAGAAAGAGATAGAGAGTACACAATAGATAAGAGGATAATCAGTAAATTCTTTAACTCCAAACAACTCATACAAAGATGGCTCTGTCCACCCATGCGCTTCCACTGTGTGAAGCTTAGATGGCGATCTAGACAGAAGATAGGTGAAGAGCTTAAGGCTAGCTGGAACAACAACTCTGACTGGGTGAAAGATGAGTGAGAGATGGCTACGAAGGGGTTTAGCTTTTATAGCCCGCGAAGGTCGTTAGGTCGCCGACCTACCATATGAGCCTCCACTAGTCGGCCAGGGAATATTCCCTTTACCATCGGACTCCCTTACACCGCAACTTGATGCAATGCGCCTCGAGTTGCAACCAGCTTAAACACTCCGTCTAACCCAAAGATTAGACCCACAACAGTCACCTTTTTGCCATCCGGTCACATAGACCTCATCTGATATACAAGTCAGGACTCAATCGGGCTCACATTTGGCTTCTCCTCATAATGGGGGCCTTACAACTTTGAGCACCATGGATCATTGGTAGCACCTAATGAGGGTGGGGCATTGATCATATCTAACATAATTCTCCTGTATGGGCGGGAGACAAACATTAATCTGAAGATAAGTTAAGGAAGTGTTTGATCTTGCTTTCATGTCAGTGCTCTAAATTATGTAAAGGAACCTGTGATTAATGGGTTAATTAAGGAAGATCCTTTTATATGTCAAACATAATGTGGTAGGTAATTAGATAACTAAAACAACCCCCCGAGGGAAGCATGGTGGATGTGACCAATGGGTCTATCCTACGAAAGGGTGGTCTCGGTTAGCCGAGAGCTTTCCTCAAAGGAAATGTTAACGAGAAATGTTAGGAAAAGTCTTGATCCTAGTGGGAACGGCCGGATAAGTTCTGTTGCGGGGCAGACTCAAGAGACCCTAGTTGGCAATCCCCATGCCATTCCTTGGAAGTGTCGAGCAGCGGGCGTCTTCTAGATATATCTCTCGATGGACTGCTAAGGTGTGTCCCACGAATTGAGGAGCGGGCATGTTACATGAGGAAGCAAAGGTTGGAGTTTGCAGCAAATAGATGTCAAGAATGCCTTCTTTAATGGTGAATTGCAAGAAGAGGAGTATATGGAGTAGCCGTCAAGTTATGAGGATTAAGAGCATCTCATATATGTGTGAGAAGGCACTCTATGGGCTGAAGCAAGCACCTATAGTATGGTTTGACAAGATTGGAGAGTATCTTGTCAACATTGGATTTTATGTTTTTGATGTTGATCACTCACCTTTATGTGAGAAAGGGAGATGTAGGCTTGGTAATCATAGTCATCTATGGATGACCTGATTATTACAAGTGACTAACAATGGGATTGCTAAAGTTAAGAACCTTTTGAAGAAAAAGTTTGAGATAAAGAATTTGGGTGAGCTAATAAGGTACTTTCTTGTATTGAGGTGATCAAATGTGATGTTGCTATATGGTTGTCCCAAAGGTAGTATGGCTTGGATATGTTGTCCGAGTATGGTATGGTTGCATTTAAGAATCTTTCAATGCTATTGGAGAAAAATGTGAAGTTGAGTGTTGATGTTGGGTATGAGATAGAAGGCCCTACTATGTTTAGGAGGATAGTAAGGAGTCTGATTTACATGACTATCACAAGGCTAGACTTGAGTTATATTATTGGCCTTGTTAGTCAATTTATGCAGATGCCTAGAAAGACTCATTTGGATATAGATGGACACATATTGAGCTATTCGATGCCCACTTTGCATTATAGACTTCTTTATGAGGCAGGTAAGGATATAAAGGTATTTGGATACATAGATGCAAATTGGGCTGATAGCATGTCTGGCAAAAGGTCTACCAATGGATTCATGTTTTTCCTTAGTAGTGCATGGTTACATGGAGTAACAAAAAGCAACCTACAATTTCTTTATTGAGTATAGAGGTGCTACTATGGCAGCATGTGAGGTGGTATGGTTGTAAAATTTATTGGGTGATTTGGATGTGCAGGGAGATGGTCCAAGTTTCATTCACTCTGACAACATGAGCAATATACATCTAGCTAGGAAACCAATGTTCTATGTGAGGACAAAACACATTGAGGTGCATTGCACTTTGTGAGAGAGAAAGTACTTGGTATATGTTAGCACACAAGATTAGATAGTTGACATTTTCGTGAAGGCATTGGGTATAGAGAAGCTTCGAAAATTTTGAAGCTTACTTGGGGTTGCAGTGATATGGTTGAGCTTAAGGGGGAGTTTTGAGATAGTAAGCTCAACATGTGTGGACATTGATAATGGACCACCTAGTTAGATGGGTCTACATGTCTATACTTAGCACGTCGCTGGTCATTATGATCCTCGCACGGCCACTGACTTATCACTTATTGTATTTGGTTATTACACCTATCTACAATTGGCATAGTTATAGCACCAGTCGATTAGTATAGCTAGTTATACTTTTCTTGACTTAATAGGCCACTTTTCTTTATGTTATATCTTATATATACTTTGTGTACATATCATAGTGTGTGAAAAAAGGACAAGAAACCAGCAAGAAAATGTTTCGGCCTCCATCTCTCTTCTTGTATTCTTGAGTAAGCTTCCTCTGTGTGTGTGGTGTGTGTTTGGCACAACAGCTCAAGCAAGTTCCCCCACCATGTGATTTGTGACAATCTAGGAGTAGAAAGGTAGCTTCATCATACCACGTCCAAATTACTAATGGTAATAGCTCTAACGTTTATGGTCATTGGGTTAGGTTTGGGGAGAGACATGGAAGGGTGTTGTTAATATTGCTCAAATATTAATAAAATGTTTTCTCCACACATAGCAAATTATCAAAGTAACAATCAAGATTGATGAATCTATGATCGAGTAACTGCATCTTAACCCCTAATAGAATAACTCACCTTTTATAATCCTAAACTGGAAAACTACATTCTACATGCATGTCCATGCTTCCAAGATTGCAATTGATCTATATTGTGCTAGCTTGGTGAACATAATATAGATTTCTCACATGAGTTTTGCTAGTCCTTAACTCACTGAGGCTAAATTGAATTATTCAAATATTGAACAAGAAAGACTACCAATGGTTTATATTGTTAAATGGTTCGACATTATCTTATTACCACTCCCTTTATATATTTTTAAGACCAACAAACACCATTGTACCTTGTGAACAAGTGTTAAGGCTTCTAAGACCATCAACACTAGCAATAGCTGACATTTTGATAGCTAGTATGTTGGTATTAAGTTTTCTTACATGGCATGATATTGGACTTAGTTCGTATAATAGGGTACAAAAGCCAGGACATGCTATCCCACAATGCTTTGAAAGAATTTGCAAATGAAGAGTCTTATACCCATCCGGCCACTTGGTTTGGTGACCTAGAAATTAAACGGTCAATGCAATTTCTATCTAGACACTCCAATTCTCAAACACATTTTCTTCGGTAAACTGTACCAGGGAATGCCATTGATGTTGACATGGGCTTTGCCTAGCAATGTCCATCATACTTTTTCTCCATACCCTCCATAAGATGCATGTTGTCTGCTACCAATGGAAGCTCGTAAGCCACATTGCCATCATACAAAATTGGAATCTCCTCCACTCTCTCTATAACACTCGTGTTCTGTACCTATAGGATTAAGTAAATATTCTACAACTTGAGGGAGGGGGGGGGGGGGGAAGGGGGGGTACAGTGTCATAGGGAGTGTGTGAGATTATATCACCACTTTGAGATAGTGGATGTAAGAAGCTGGGAAGAAAAGATGTTTAGTGTCGAAATAATAATAATACCTTGTCACACTAACATAGGTATAAAAGGGAGAGACATGTAAATTTTCCCATCTTTTTGGAACATTAATACATTACTGTCTCTTAACTCACCTCCTTGTTCACAACTTCTATGGCTTCTCTTCTTTTTTTGTCTTTCTCTCTCCTTTTCTAGTATTTCTCTCTCCTCTCATCACTCTTTTTCTCTCTCTTTTTCTCTCCTCTCTCTTCTCTCTCTCTCTCTCTCTCTAGTCCTCTCCTTGATAAGTGGTATCAGAGCATTGGCCTTTGATCCATTTTTCTCCACTTTTTCTTCATATTGAGTCCTAATTTTCATATAAAAACCAATTTCACACAAGTACTATAGGTACAAGACATGGACTGTGACTAGCAGTGACTTACAGGACATCTACAGTTGAAATAAGACTAAATCTGAATATCTTTGAAGATGGAAGGGGCAAATATGGCAGTGAATGGACAAAATAGTGGGTCATCATCAAATTTTTATGGAGGTACTTGGTAAAATAAGGTAACTAGACTTGGAGAAGACTAAAATCCCAATTACTTTTTGGAGTAGAGCTTTTTTCTTATTATTTTTTGCTTTCCTAAATCTTCCATGGTGGATTTCTCAAAAATTCTCTTCTTATGTGGATCAAGGGCATCATCCATTGCTTCAGGGTGATTCTTTATGCTTCACAGAGCAGCATGCTCATTACCATTTCTTACTGTAGATGATGCCATGTGGACAGTAAACGGCTAGCACAATTTATACTAATTTTCAAGACTAATTGGAGATGTTGCACTTCTTCTTGATGCTCCATTCTAATCAACCTTTGCTACTTGTTAGTTGCACCTGGAGGTCATATTGATCAAGATAGCTGCCTGTTCTTCATCCACTCTCTTGAAAATCCTAAATGAATAGCCATGAAACCTTCAACTCAAGCTTCAAGTTCTCATCAATTTCTTGAAGATCCTTCATTATTCCAGCCCTAGGACTTATTTCAGTAAAGATTCTTGAAGAAATTACAAGGATTGAGCAATAATGGTCAAGGATTCATCTTCAAGAGCTTCTATGGATTAAAATTTTGGGGGAAACGAGTTTAATGCTTCAATCTCAAGCTTCTAAAGCTTCAAGATTTATTTTAAGCATTAAATGCACAAGGATTGAAGATTATTTCAATAACACTGAGCAATCAGAGGCTTCATCAAGCATTTGGGGATCATTCAAGACTTCAACAAAAAAAGAAAAGGATTCCCCTTTAATTCTTAATCTCTCTCATTCATTCAATTGTTGTTGAACTTCGTCCAATTGATTGAGAGGTTAAAGAATTCAAAATTTCCATGAAATTTCAACCCATCATTGTAAATCAGTCCATTCATAGAATGCATTGTTTACTTGATTCATATTGGATTCAATCAATGAGTTAGAAGCTCTTTCTTGAATTTTCATTATTGATTCATGGAAAAATATATCATAATCCATTGTAAAAGGATAAATAAGTAGTGAGTCATTGCATGGTAAGACCCTCTCCCTATTCATTTTGACAAATTCAATCCTCTTACATCTCATGAAAATATCTGAATGAAATTTTCCATAATAATTCATTCCCACTAAAGAAAAAGGTGGATGCTAGGGGAGATAGTGGGGAAATAGAGAGGCGATCCTCCCCCTTTGTTAGAGATCCCAATGATATGCAACAAACTGATTGGGGGGAACTTTGGCCACCTCCCAGTGATTTTGAGCCCGTGTAGGGAGCTTGTCCTACTATTTTATCCCTCACATAGGTACAACAAGTGGAGAATTGAAGATTGAAGCAGTCTCAAAGACTCAAGTACCTTGAAGATCAAAACAGGGTAAAACAAGGATTTTACAAGACACTACAGGGTATATACCATCTTCATCATTAAAGTACAAGTGTAGGTACTATTGGTTGCCCATAGGTCCTATCTAGATCCCCATATGATTTTTAGGTACTAACATTTTTCTCTCATAGGTGGAAACATGGTACTTACAGGTTAAAATAGGGTGCATGCTTGAATAGTTCAGCCTCAAAGATTGAATTGAAGAAATTTCTATCCTAAACCTATTATAACGTGCTATAGCTCATCTTAAAGTGGACATTTTTGGCTCCATTTTGAATAGAAAATATTGGGAATCAAAGTTTCCTATCTCAAGTTATAGCCAATTTTCTAACAGGGATATTGCAAGATTGCACTGCACTACTATGGCAGGTCATAAGGGAAAGAGTAAGGCCCATGATGAATATGCTCAGCAAATCAGAGATTCTATACTAAAAAATGCATCTCAAAAGATTCCTAAAGAGCTTCATATGCAAGGAGAAATTAGTACACTTAATAGTACCATGTATGAACATGAGAGTAGGCATGCTCAAAGGCATATGGAGCTATTATCTAGAGTTAAGCATATGGTATTGTCTACTAATCAAATGAAGGAGTGGATTCCATTATCCAAATGAAGGATTCAATTGATAAATTAATAGAATCCAATGCTCAAATAATGGCTCAATTTTCCCAATGGATGCAAATGCAAATGGGAACCAAGTGATCCATCAGTCCCACTTCAAACACCTAACCAAAATGGCCAAGGTCATGGAATCATTGGAGAAAGGGGCATTCTGAATAGTCAATATAAAGTAGGTGAGACTTCACAAAGGCATGATAACTATTTGGGTAGTATGAATGGTGCCAATTCATAAGCTTATGGGCTGAATCCCCAACCCCCTAGAGGTCGTCTACCATCCAGAAGATTTCACACTAGTTCTTAGCCACCTATTGGAAGAGTACCATCTTATTTTGGAGGTTTAATGTCTACTAGCCCCATGAGCACTCTATTTTGGGACAAGAACCCTTCATGAAACAGAGTTGAAGGATAAAATCAATTTGGCAAAGTACAATGGGTAGTCATCTTCACCATCTGATCTAGAGGAATGGATTCTATTTTGATATATTTCCTAGAACTGAAGATATGAAGATCCATTTTGTATCCTTACATTTGGAAGGATTTGCACATACTTGGTGGAGATACATCAAGAAAGAGAACATACTTGTAGAGAATTGGGAAGCGTTCAAGACACTTATGGCTGAAGTCTTTATCTCTCCACTTGAAAAAGAAAAATTGGCACTGAGATGGTATGGACTAGAGCAAAGAGGCCTAAGTGTATGGGATTCTACAAACCAATTCCTTAACCTTACCATATATGTAGAGAGCATTAGTGATGATGAAGCTAAACTTCACAAGTATGTGTATGGTTTATAACCTTCTTTATCAATAGTTGGAGAGAGCTAATCTTGCTCAACATGTACTAACTAAGTGGATGGACTTGCTACTGCATATGTCACATTTAACATTTGGACAATTCCTAGGGAAATATTGGCTTCCACACTACTTATAGCTTAATCTTGAGGGTGACACCCTCAAGGTGTCGATTCCCTATCAAACTCTATTGCTTCTTAAGGAAATTTACATCAATCGCTATTTGCATGTATTGTTTGATGATCATGTCAATATAATGCTTCATCATATCCTTAACTTCGCTAATGACATTCAAGGCACTTGACTCATAGTTGTGATCATCTACCTATCATTCCATTGGCCTAACCACTTGATTGGGAATTGGTTGTTGATTCCATGGAATAACATTAAAATTTGTCATTTGGCTTTCAACATTTGGTAGAGCCATCCATTAACCATAGGCATGGTCACAGTAGGAGTAGGCAACATAGACACATTCTGAATTATGCTTCCTCTCCCATTGGAAGCACTCATGGATGTCCCTTGACCTCTATTTATCAATGCCAAAATATTTCAAGTACCTAGACTCATAATCATGACTCTACCTCCTCCGCTTGTGTAATAACTGTATCAATGTTGGTAAGAGCAACACTACTCAATTTGTAATATTTTCGCACGAAATATTAATAGCCCTAGACCCGCACATCCCATGCAAGAGGAATTTCGAGTGGTCCCTGCACAGAAAAACCCCGGGCTAAATGCTCCACCCTCGTGCATTAATAAACTCCAGCCGCATTGTGCAAAAGAGGCCGTGGTGGCTAAAGACCGCAAGCCCACGCGGGAACACCCTTCACGGGGGAAAAAAAGGGGGATAATGGATAAAATTGTGCAAATTATTTTATTAATAACCCCCTCCCCCTTAGCCAATGCATGGCGGGGAGAGGGAGTGTGAGAAGAACATGAGTTATGTGGAGAAGATTGGAGCATGGGGAGGGGAGCATGCCACTAGCCATGTGTGTGGCTATCTTCCACCCCCCCCCCCCCCCCCCCCCCCCCCCCCCCCAAAATCTTGAGGTGGAGGTAAAGACGTGATCGTGCTATCCCACCACCTGTGGAAGCACTGCCATCACCACTTGCTACCGTCGCATCCCTGCCATCATCATCACCATTATCTTCATCATCATCATTATTATCATCTTCATCTCCCTCATCGTCGCCTTCACCCTCCCAATCATTTCCTCTCCCCACGTCACCTTTGGTACTTTAGAAGTTTAGAAGCTTCTAAATAAGGCTTCCATAAGCCTTGTTTACACGGCCTTCCCCGGTTTTTTTAAAAACTACGTCTTGTAAAGGCAAATTTCTGCGCGGAGGGGAGTAGGCCGTTTTTGGGCTAGTTTGCCAAGGCCTGGAGGGAGTTCGAAAATCAAATAAAGGGCAAGGACAAGTTTGCTGAGTCAAGGATCTACGCCATCAATGGCTCCTAAGAAAAAGATGTGAGGCGCACACTCGAGAGCTTCCATCCCAAGCACGCGAGTGGACAATGCCCTGAGTCCTAATGCCCAGGTTCCGTTAATAGTCTCGCATGAAAAGAATGCATTTAAGCATGTCTTTAATTCACGTAGTCAAGTTAAAATACATTGGAAAATTTATTTCCTTGCTCCATTTACAAGATTTTGCTACATGTCGTGCATTTGAAATTGTTTCACTCCATGGTCAAGTTGCAATCTTCTTGAACGTATAATGCATAACTTAGAAGATGATATCGTGCTAAGAAGGATAGAGCTTATGTCGCATGATGCACTCATGAATTAAGTTTATGGTCGTGGTTCATATAGAGGATAATCTTAGACGCCCATTGAATATTGTCCAAATTGTCGCAATGCATGGAAAGGAATTATGAACTTGCAAATTGCATGCGAGGATGGTTACATTTTAGGCCGGTTAAGTGCTAAATGACGGGTTAAATTATTAATGGTCTCATGGCATTCCCTTATGCGTGGAGTTCTTTTATCGAAGTTTGTATTTAGGAAAGGATGCATTTTCATATTAAAGCTTGAATTCAATGCATTAAACGAAGGGTTTATAGGCATAGTTCTTGATGTACGTCAATGTAGGGTTTATACGAGTTAGCCCTGAGTTGTCAATCATTATAGTTTAGGCAAGGTAAAGTAACGATCATTGTAGAACTTATAGCTGCATAAAAGGAAAAAGTCTATGAATCGCATATTTGCATGGAATGTTATATCTTGCAATTATTTACATCTTTTAGGAAAAGTATTTACATCTCTAAGGAAGATCACCTCTTGTTGCAAGACAATTAGATCGATTAGGTAAATCACTTGTAATGGCATAACTCACATGGGATTCATAAAAGCATAAATAGTTAGTATGACGAACACCTCAATGTGCTAGACAGGGTTAAGTTACATTAAAATTCTGCCTAGTATCACACTAGGTTGCCAACCTAATAATTCCGATCCCAAAGATCCTACCCACATTCACGGAATGTTAGGGATAGCTAAACGCCTATGCAAGAATGATCTAGGGTTCTCACCCTACGGATCAATTGGCCAAATACTAGACTTCCGTATGAAATTAGGAACCCTAGGGCCAAAGCGTCATCGGCCTAGTAGGGTTAGGGTTGGGTTGGGTCAAGAGAACTCCCAAACCCTACATCTTGACCAAAGTATTCTTGACCCGGGAATAACGTGTGATGGGAGAAATAATCCCACAAGTTAGGCACAACACTTGTCTTGTGCAACAAGTTGCAACGCTGCATGATTTTGTGACTAAATCACAAAATAGTATTGCCACTCCTTAGAAGAAGGATGGGAGTTCTAAGTACAAGTCTAATTTTCTAGAGGATGTGTAGACATCCTGCTATATCACCCTTCTTTGAGGTTGATTTGCCAAGTTAGGGAAAACTATGAATTGCCTAGCAGCAATTGACCAAATCAAGTGAGGACAACGGGGTTGTCCAGGATTTATTGTTTATAATTTAAGGAAACCTAAGGTGGAAACAATGTGGGTCAATAGGGTATAAACCCTAACCCAAGGATAAAAGGGTGAAACAAGCAACTTAGCTTACGAAACCCTTGCGATATTTCCAAGTCGCAATTAATCTCGGATCAAATGCTGGATGCATTCGGAGAGAAGGATTCACACCTTAGCAGTTGGCCTTACAAACGACCACTGGAATGATTGTGATTGTATACTTAGGAGCACTGTTTGTACTTCTTTGCTCAATGAACTAATGCTGGAAAATAGCTAATGCTTCAGGTTAAAATCCTGGAGGGAGAGGCAGCATCAGTTACCCCCGAATGTCTGCGTGACCCTATCCAAGGGGGTTGTTAGCCGCGCCAGGTACGTGGACCGAACCCACCATGAGAGGTCTCTCTGTGGGTGCTACTTGGAGTAGGAGGACAATTGGGTGCCACGGGGGGCTCTGGCCATAAATCCCTTGCCTCCGGGTCTTGCAGCACAAGAGGCCGACGTGACTCGAGATTGGATCTCGAGGCCCGCATACTAGTCTACGGATGGAAACATGGAATAGCGATCCCTGAGCCTTTGAGCGGATTATGGATTAGCCTTTGGGCGGAGTATGGAATAGCCTTTGGATTGGATTATATGATGTATTCCAAAGACTGATAAATAAAGATCAAATGTTGAAAAGGAACTTGTTTGACATTGTTTTTCTATGTCAGTGCCTAAGTTACATGAAGGAACCAGTGAATAATTGGCTAATTAAGGACATTGTTTTTGCTTGTTAAACTAAATGTGGTAGGTAATTAGATAACTAAAGCAACCTCAGGAAAGTGCACTAGATGTGACCATGGGTCCGTCCTACAGAAGGGTGGTCCCGGTTGGCTGGGAACCTGAGGAAAGTGCACTGGATGTGACCATGGGTCCGTCCTACAGAAGGGTGGTCCCGGTTGGCTGGGAACTTTTCTCAACGGAATTGACAGAAAGGTAACGATGACCTAGATTCTAAGAAGTTAGAGTCCCGATTTATGCTATTTTAGGGGAATGGGATGGGACTATGCCTTACGGGCAGAGAGGTGGAGCTTCTCATCCCTCTCGTTTCCCATTATCCTTGAACCAAGTACAATATAAATCCGCTTCGACCCTGATGTTTCTGTGTAAATTAGTTCGCGTCTGGGGCTCGACGCTAGTTACCTCCGAGGAACTTGACCATTAGGGAAACCCTGATTTAGGTCAATCCTAAGTGGGAACAGTCGGAATGCTTCCACTTCGTGGCAGACTCGGGAAGACCCAGATCACAAACCGTGTGACATTCCGTGGGAGTGTTGGGCGATGCTTTCTGGACTCTCTTCCCAATGGGCTGCTAAGACGTGTCCTACAAGTGGAACAGGTGGACACGTTACAGTTGGTATTAGAGCGAACCAACGAGACTTAATATTTACAAGAAAACTTAATGGGGAGAAGTAGAGCAAATGTTGCTGTTAAGAATATTTCCTTACTTACTTATCGATGTTGGCCTATAGAGTCGCGAAGCATGTAACAAATTCTTGGTGTTCCAGGTTATGTTTATGACTGCGATGCGTGCTTCAGATTATCGAGGAGGCTAGGTATGATGAATATCCTAGACCGCATCTACAATCCTTCACCCCTATACGTGGAATGGAGATGGACGGGTGATTCAAGAATTTATTACATAGCTGCCCACCGACTTGCATACCTTCGGACAACTTGAAGAGAATCAAGTGGATGGAGGACTTAAAGATCGTGAAGGTGTTCATCTTTGTTGAGGCTCACACAAACGCAACCCTACATGTTGGAGGTCGAAAGGTTAAGCAGAACAAGTATGTGTACGAGGAAGTGACTCGAATAATCCATGTCGAGAGAATCAAGGTGTTGGGACATTATGAGAAGAACGGGTATCAAAGGAAGGGATACCCCAAGCTTCCTATGACCTATCGATTCCTAAAAATCCATGACCCCAATCCATATTATTACTCAGTTCCCATAGCTGAATGTAACACAATCTTATTCTCCCCAAATTGATGTGCCAATCAGCTTGTTCTACCTTCCCAAAAAATAATTGTATTCGAAAGGGCTATGCCCATATGAATGAAATAGAATTTTTTTATCAATGACTGTCTTGGCTGTAAGTGTTGGTAAAGGAGTTAAGTGATTAGGTCACTTGGCTAAAAACTGAACTGGGCATGTTAGTGTAATGTGAGAAATGTCTAGCAAGTTTTAACGTAAAGAAACTTATTGCCCAAGCACAACCTCAAGTGTAGATTCCTAGTCCGACCCCTACACCAAGTACGGCCGTAATTAAGGAGAAGAATTTTCTTCTCAAACAAATCAAACCACCTAAATTAGATGGTAAGGGAAGGACCTTCCAAATTGATGCTGAGATCTGGATTGAATCCATGGAGGATTATTTCGAAGTAGCAGGTACTGCACCCGCTAACCAGGCTATGCTCGGCAAACTAAAGCTTACCGGCGAAGCAAGGCTTTGGTGGAAACAATGGTGCAGAGACCAAGGGATCTCGGAAGGGTCAATTACTTGGGAGAAGCTTAAAAGAGTTGTGCGAGGGAGATATCTACCACCTGCCTACCGCACGCAGAAGATGAACGAGTTCTATGAATTGAAGCAGCTTGGTCTATCCCTTGATGCATACTATTCAAAGTTTGTCTCTCTTTTGAAGTATGCGCCACAAATGGATATGACACAATAGGTGTCAAAGTTTTGTGTTGGATTAAACCCACCTCTAAACACCTGCCTGGAATCAATGCGCCCAACAAATCTATAAGATGCGCTAATTCGATCTGCACCCATAATACAAGAGGTGCAGACCAGGCCAAGAAATAACATGACTTGGTCATTCAAGGATCAGAATAAGGGAGTGTATAGGTCCCATGCTAAGAGAACGCAGGGCCAAAGTCAGGGACAAAGGAAGAAAGCTAGGACCAACACTGTCAATAATTTCATTCCTACCCGAGGTAATGGCCGCAATCTCCGTTGCTTCCATTGCAATGAGCCCAGTCACTTTAAAAGGCACTGTCCCAAGCTTAGAGAAGGACAACGTCAAGGGCCATCCCAGGGAACCGTCCGTGGCCAAGGAGCTGACATCATGGCAAGAGGGAGAACCTATAGTGTTGCCAACAAGGAGCTGTGTGATGAAGAAGACCCATCCATGGGAGCAGACATTGAGAGGGCAATGATCCATGCTGCTCGTCACAAGAAAGGCCCAAATCGCCAGTTCTCGGTGATTCAAACCCCTTCGGATTACCAAGGTAAAAGCTTCAAAACCTTGATTGATTGTGGCAGTACACATTTCTTCATTTCACCAGTCTGTACAAGAAGATTAGGAATAGCCACAAATGATGCACCTACCTTACTTGTGGAATTAGCAAATGGTCGTGAGGTCACTTGTACCAGGAAAACTGTTAAGGTGAAATTCCTACTGGGTGGAAAGTCGACTTCAGTCAGATTCAGGGTTATGAACCTAGGTGTCCACGAGTGTTTGCTTGGAATGGATTGGCTTAAACCTAATGATGCCCACATCCACTGTGGAAAGGGCCAAGTCTCCTTTCGAAATTCTAAAAGAGAACTGGTCACAACTCAAGGAGAGGCTGGTATGCAAAAAATTCAACTGGCCAAAGCATCTTGGATAATAAAATGAGTTAGAAAGGGGCTACCTACCTATTTGATTAAGCTTAATAAGCTAGATCAGAATCAGGAGTCTAGAGAAGAACCCTCATGGTTAAAGGAATACGTTGACGTATTTCTTGAAGAGTTGATAGAACTTCCTTCTCAAAGGAAAGTCGATCATGA
Organism: Lygodium microphyllum; assembly: GCF_053477565.2. Classification (NCBI taxonomy): domain Eukaryota; kingdom Viridiplantae; phylum Streptophyta; class Polypodiopsida; order Schizaeales; family Lygodiaceae; genus Lygodium; species Lygodium microphyllum. The sequence continues at coordinate 63,647,584 of NC_141154.1, read as the reverse complement.
AATCAAGCTAGCGCCAGGAGTTGCACCAATCGCAAAGAGGCCATATAGGATGTCCATCCCGGAAGCGATTGAGCTAAAGGAGCAACTCAATCAACTGTTAGACCAAGGCTACATCTATCCTAGCAGTTCACCATGGGGAGCTCCAATGCTGTTCCAGAAGAAAAATGATGGAATGCTTCGGATATGCATTGACTCTACAGAGGGTTGAATCAATCAACCATTAAGAACAAATATCCCATTCCCAGAATAGATGAACTTCTTGACCATCTTCAAGGTGTGAAGATCTTCTCCAAGATTGATCTCAGGTTTGGATATTATTAGATAAGAATCAAGGAAGAAGATATCCCAAAGATGGCATTCAACACAAGATATGGACACTTTGAGTTCCTGGTCATGTCATTCGGGCTAACAAATGCTCCTGCTATCTTCAACAGGTTAATGCAGGATATGTTTAGGCCCTATCTTAATGACTTCGTACGCGTCTTCTTTGACAATACCCTAGTCTACTCCAAGTAGGAAGAAGATCATGAGCCCCAGCTTCGCATTGTTCTTGAAACAATGAGAGCACACAAGCTTTATGCCAAGAAGAAGAAGTGTGCATTCTTCAAGCAACAAATTGAATATCTGGGATTCATTGTATTAGCGAAAGGAATTTCAGTAGATCTAGCCAAGGTCAGATACGTTCTGGAATGGCCAACACCAACAACAGTCAAATAAATATGTAGTTTTCTTGGATTGATAGGATGGTACAGGGTCTTTATAAAAAACTATGCCTTGATTGCAGTGCCTCTGACGGATCTACTAAAGAAGCAAGCATCAATTGTATGGTCACCTGCTCTGAACAATCCAACTTTGATAAACTAAAGTAAAGCTTGGTATCAGCACCTATCCTGAAAATTCCAAATCTTAGTAAGGAGTTTGAAGTGATAAGATGCTAGTACACTTGCTTTAGGATGTGTGCTTATGCAAGAAGGTCATCTTGTAGCATACTCTTCAAGGAAATTGAAAAGCCATGAAAGGAATTATGTTACCCACGATTTGGAGCTATTGGTTGTCATCCATGCTCTCAAGCTTTGGAGACACTACTTGCTAGGTAACACGTTTACCCTAGTGACGGATCACAAGAGTCTTAAATGGATTTTTACCCAGAATAAGCTCAACATGAGGCAACGTCGATGGATTGAAGTACTGGAGAAATATGATTTTGAAATCAAATACTGGCCTGGAAAGGAGAATGTAGTTGTCGATGCACTGCAAGGCATTTCTAAATTCTCTGATTTTGCAAGATCCATCAATAGCAAGATCTCTGGCCACAAAGGTATCTATGCCAAAAAACCCAATTCTTGAGCTAGCTAGAGAAGAGGGATGCCATGACCCAACCTATCAGAAATTGCTAAGGGAGATCCCCATCAAGGATCAAGACCCAAAGCTACAACAAAGTATCAAGAATTCTCTATCAATAATGGACTTGTCCACTATAGAACGAGATTATGTATATCGGCAAGCCAATCACTCAAGCAGAAGATACTTTGGGAAGCCCATGACTCCCCTTTTCCAGGACATCCTGGCTATGCCAAGACCCTCAATGCGGTCAGAAAGAGCTATTATTAGGAGAGGCTTAAAGGTGACGTTCTCAAATATGTCACGGAATGTTTGTCTTGTCAACGCATTAAGGCCGAACATGTTAAAAAGTGAGAGCGGAGTTTTGAGCCCGGGATGTGCCTAAAATTTTCCAAAAAATCCAGAATTTAGGGGAAAAATATTTAACATTGAAGGCAATGGTTGCAGCTAGGACGATTTTAAGCACCAAGTGAAAGACGGCTTTTAAAAGGCGCCTGAGCAACACTTGTGGATTTTTGATAATTTTTATGACTACTATACAGGATGCCAGGAGCTGTCAGTCAGTGCAGGATGTCAAGATGGATGCGCAAGATTTTTCAGAGGCTGAAACCGAGCCCGGACGAGAAAGGGACCAAAAATTGGCCAAGATTTGAAAAGGTGGACATTGAGAGGACCAAAGGGGGGGGGTGCCCTTTGGGGACTTTTAACAACCCCCCCCCAAATTTTATGAAAAAACATGGAGGAGAAGGAGATGGCGTGATCAGGGAACGGCCGAAAAATGCACCATCATCCCCTCCCAATCATGATGACGGGCTGCAAATAACCCATGCAACCGACATTGGGCCTCAACTTCTCCCTCTTGGCTGATGATATCTTTGGTCTTTGCGCGAGAAATGGCTGTCTGGATGAAGAGATCAAAATCTAGTCTTTCTCTCTCCTCCCTCTCTCTCTTCTCTATGGGTTGTTCATGTGTACCATCTTGAAGGAGGAACCGAGGAGGGAGAATGAAGGAAATGGTGATGGAAATTGATGGAGATGCTAAAGATTGAATTTCAGCATTGGATTGAGAGCAATGGAGGCTCCGTCTGCTGGTTATGCAGTCATTCAAGGCGTCTCAGGTTACGTAAAAACATGGTATGACTATTTTTATGAATAAAATGAAGGATTTTTTATAGTTTATGATGATAATTATGTTCTTATTGGATGAAAATTTGTTTTGTACTGGTTGCATCATGATTAATTAATTTTTATTAGAAAATTTTGATTTTGCAATGATTTACATGTTTGATTTAATTTCCATAAACCCAAAATGCAGTTTTTAAGTGGTAAAATTGTAGTTTTTCTGTTTCGAGTGGGTAAAAAGTGTTCCCATGGGGGGAATATGGAAGATAAATTAAATGTTAGTATGCTGAAGTGAATGGAATAAGAAAAATAAAAAAATATCATATTTTATTGCCAAATAAATCAAGAAAATTGAAAAAATAAGGGAAAAAATAGAAATATGTCTTGGAAAAATAAGGAAAAATATAATGATTGTTTGTGGATGTATGGTAGTGGCAAAGCATGAGGTTTAGCCTCAGTTTGCCCTATCTCCTTGTCAAAGTGTGTGATTTATCGCTTTCTATACATCAAAACATGACAAAATGATTCTCTACACCTATGCAACGAAAGCAATACCTAAATGTAGGGGGTTGGGATGTTTGAATGGTGTGATTTGTGTGCTCATTGTTGTTGATTTTTTAATGCATATCATGGCATAGAGTTTGTTGTATTTTAATTAAGAGGATAGTAGCACGAGTGTTGTCTCGGTGCTATCCTTGCATCGCTGCAAGGGGTTAGTGAATAAGCATTTGAAAGCCTGGTTGTGCACAGCACGTGTCTGATTTGAAAATTATATTTGAACACTTTAGGACCATTCACTTTGCATGTGCATGTAAACCATGGTATCGGAATAAAAAAAACTAGATGCATAGCACCTATTTTCAATGACAATTGACCCACGCTTGAGTGTGGAAAGGCATCCTAAGCCGTAGGATAGATGTTCGTTTCTTGGGGGATTTTTTGGTAAGGACACATGGTATCTCTTGGAGTACTTTTGAAATGAAAGAGTGGAGTTTGTTCGTTTGTTTTATATGTTGAGCACAACGCATCAAGGGGCTAATCCTTGCGATGTAGAAGAGCTGCAGTGGGGCCGCGGTGATTTCCATCGAGAGGTTGCCTCCCATGTATGTGATTATCATGGTATTTATTGCCAATGTGTAAGGGTTTTCCCTCTGAGGAGTTTATAGAAAGGGAAACGTTGGACTACAAAACTATGAAACTATAAACGCATAGATTAGGCTTTAGGACAGTTTTTCCTTTAACAGTAGATTGACGTTCCTGGCCTGCGAGGCTGTGAGGGTGTGTTTGTCTGCTATGAGTATAAGGTCCGGCTAGTGCCATAGCAAGTGCCGGCCTATTTGAGGTCCCATCAGTGGTGCATTTGCCGGGAGCTGCCAACAAGTGGTGGTTGTCGAATTTAGTGTTTTTAGGGACCAAAAAGTTGGTTTATGTCCTCTAACAAGGACCGTCAAGCTGAAATACAAAAAGCAGAACGTGCTGAGAGGACTAGACGGCGGTTGGAGATTGTAAGTCGCTATTCTCCTCAAAGGAGTAGCCTGATATGCATAAGAGGCAGTGGTCTTAGTAACCCAACTGCTGCACATAGTCCTTTAGGTGCAGGATGAAGCATAAGTTCTTCCTCTCTTCCACCAAGTCAACCCACTTCAAGTGGGGGTGTGATCCCATCAATCCAAACTCCCATTGTCAATCTGATTGTCGTCATGGCACAACCCATTGCAATTCCTGCAGGGACACCGGATTTGCCAGCTTTAGGAGTGCCTTTGCCCATTTTTAATGGGTTAGCCGAAGAAGATGCGGAGTTTCACATTTGTGAATTCCAAAGATTAATGTTTAATTACTGTATCCAAGATGACGGACATCTTATGATGTTCTTTAACATGACATTAAAAGGAAGGGCTGCAATATGGTATCATAGCATAGAGACTTGAACCATCACTACAATCGACCAATTTTATGCAGCTTTCCGAGGAGAATATGCCCCTGAAAGAGGTGGCCAATACTGGTTGCATGTTTTGAATGTAACATACCAAGACCCCCATGAGAATGTGTAAGCCTATGCTAAGAAGCTTAAGGAAGTGTTTCGTAAGCTACAAACTTATATTCCGATTCTGTCGGCTGCCCAATTGCAATATTTCTTGCATGGATTGGATTTCAATATTCAGATACAATTGAGCAATGTGGCTTTGGCTGATATAGACACTGCCATCACGTGGGCAGAAGGAGTAGAGTCAAGATTACAAACGGCCTACTCCTCTCGAATAAATCTTAATCTGGGTCTAGTACCTGGAAGCAGTTTACCATTGATGAATGGAGTCAAGGGATGCCTATGAATAACCCTAATGGGAGAGGAAGCATGGTTCAAAATGTACCTTTGCTCCTAGCTCCTCCTAGTGTGACTATGCCTATGGCTAGTCAGTTGGCTCCACCAAATGTTGGAGGCCAAGTTTTGAACCCTGATGTTGATCCTATGAGTCAACAACCAATGCCTAATCAAATTGTTAGGCCAATGGAATGACGAATAGATGATCAAGGCTATGAGTCGAGTGCCTCTAATATCCTTGGTGAAGTTAAGGATATGGTGAAGCACTATACTGACATGATTTCTGAACAATATCGGCAAATAGCTGTTGACGTCAATTTCCTAAAGAAGCAACAGAATCTGATAGGGAGTCGACGCCTTGAAGAGGGTGGACCCTCAAGATTCAGCTGTAAGTGGTGTGGCGGACAACATTTCCCTAGAAACTGTCCAAATGTTAAATGTGATATTTGTGGGAAGTCAGGCCACTTAGCCGCTACCTGTTGGAGTAAGATTAGTTCCCTCCAACAAGGGAGTAAACATCCAGGTCCAGTTAATCATAGAGCGCAAGGTAATAACCTGCAGCAAAATGATGGACCAAGATAAATACTACAAAGGGGAAAGACCACTATAGAGGAGTTTCCCCAAGGCAATGGAGTCAGCCTTATTTAGGCTGTATGCGCCAATGGCATTGAAACCTCTAACCTACGAGCCCTGAAAAGAGGCCAAAAGGCTAAAGAGGGTGATAAAGATAATGCAAAACCGGTCAAGGGAAACCCTAAGCAAGGGGATAAGGGGACGCAAGTCTTGAATCCTAGTGTGGAAGGTGGACCTCTAAAGGCTGGTTGACAACAAAGTCGATCCTAAGAAGGATGAGGAAGTGCCAAGAAAGAAGGAAAGAGCTAAAAAAGAAGCACCAAAGCTGGTCCCGAGACCAAAAGAAAGAATGATTTGGCGATAAAAGAGAGCTTTGGCTACCTATTATGATTTTGATTTAACAAGTTCTCTTTGCGAAGTCAAACCAGATGTAAACCTCTTACAATTGATTAAATTATCTCTAGGAGTATGCAAGGAATTCAAGAAGATCCTGCGTATTGGGTATATTGTAGAACCTTTGGGCATAGCACGAGTAGGGGAAGATTGGTTTGATCATGCTGAAAAGAAATGCCCTAGGGTTCCAGCATACGTGGATGGAATATTAGTGGAGCATGCTATTGTAGACACTGGGTCCTCCTTCAATATCATGAGTTCAGAGTTGATGGAGAGGTTGGGTTTAGGCATCCAAAAAGATAGATCCACCCTTCTTAGAATGGTTGATGATAGTCTAAGGCAACCAGAAGGTTGCAGGACATCCTAGCTATCGAGTTTTGCTAGGCAGGCCTTGGATCTTACGAATGGACTGTCAAGTCGATATACCTACCGGTCGAGTGGTTCTAGGTAGAGGTGCTAATCGAGTAATAGTCAATGCTTACCCTGAGTCTCCTCAGAGTGAGAGAGCTCCTTTATCCTCTACTGAATTAGAAACAGTAGATGATCCATCTAGTAGTGAGACATCATCCAGTGATGAATCTAAAGAGGGGTCCACTACAGAGGATATTTATCAGATAACTCTAAATGAGCCGATATAGAGCCGCAAGATAGGATACGATACGCAGATGTGATTGAGTTGGACCTTGGCATGCCGAATGATTCGGGGCCAATTAAATTAGGTTCCCTGCTCAGTTCAACAGAAAGGAAGGACTATGTGTCCTTGATTCACGAATTTCGTGATATCTTTACTTGGAGTTATGACGAGCTGAGAGGCATTCCTCCTAGCCTAGCTATTCATACTTTTCTTGTAAAAGAAGGCAGTCATCCCTGTGCATCAAAAAGTAAGACGTATGCCTTTTGAATTGAGAGACGGGCTATTTGAGGAGTTATAAAAGTTACAAAAAGCTGGTTTAATCTTCCCTGTACAGCACACATAATGGTGTTCACCAGTTGTCATCAGGAAGAAGAAAAACAACCAGATCTGACTATGTGTAGATTTTAGAGAGCTGAATAAGCAGACAGTTAAAGGATTACTACACGTTGCTATTTATTGACTAGATTTTGGATCAATTAGCGGGTAGGGAAATATATTCGTTTATGGATTGCTTTGCGGGATACAAATATGTGGCAATTGCAGAAGAGGACAAGTTGAAAACAACTTTCATTACTATCTTTAGTACTTTTGCATACCATGTGATGGCCTTTGGTTTGTGCAATGCACCTCAATCATGGCAATGAACAGCAAACAAGACCTTTGGTGACATTTCCCCAGATGAGTTGAAAGTATTTATCGATGACCTGGGGGCAACCACTGTAAGGGAAATGATGTTGATTATCTTAAGAAAGTGCTTTGAGCACTGCAGACGATTTTGTATCGCTCTTAACCCACAGAAGTGTGTCTTTGGAGTGCCTTATGGGCTATTGCTAGGTCATGTGGTCAGTTCAGTAGGAATCACAACTGACCCTGAAAAGATCAAGGTTATAGTCGCTATGAGTTCACCACGCACTCCGAAAGAGGTACATAGCTTTCTGTCATCGATAGGGTACTATCGGAGGTTTATAAATGCCTTGGCAGAAAGGACGTTGCCATTAACGAACTTATTATCCTTTAGTTGTCTATTTGTATGGAGTGATCCTTGTAAGGTAGCTTTTGAGGATGTGAAACAAGAGCTAGTAAAAGCACCAGTTTTAAAAGCACCTAAAAGAGGTGAGGTATTTTACATATTTTCAATAGCCACCATGCATAGTATCAGCTGTTGTTTAACCCAAATCTGGGAGGAAAAGTGGTATCATCTGATAGCTTTTGCTAGTCGAAAATTGGGCATATCAGAAATCAACTACACCTACATGGAGAAGTTGTGCCTTGCGATGGTCTTTGGGACTAAAAAATTCATGCGCTACATCCTCTATGAGAATGTAGTTTTGTATACAAAGGCGGAAGGGATTAGATTGCTTATGAACAAGCTGCAACCATGTGATCGTTTGGCAAAGTGGTTAATTACTTTGCAGGAGTTTGATTATGAGATTAAGAGTAAGCCACAAAAGTTGCAGGGTATTATGGAATGCCTTGTGGATTTCGGGGAGCCGAAAGAGACTTTGGTTGAAGGAAGTGATATTGAAGAAATGTTTAAAATTGATACAGCTTCTATCCCATCTTGGTATCCTGCTATCACGCATTATCTATCAACGGGAGAGAATGGAGCTGGTTTATCAAAATCAGAAAAGAGGAAAATCAGACAACAAGCTTTGAAGTTTTCCTTGATTGCAGGAACACTATATTGGCAGGGTGTTGATGATATCTATCGCTGATATGTGATGCCTGACGAGGTTCCTTTCATCTTGAAAGAGTGCCATGACTCTGCATGTGGAGGGTACTTTGCGGGACGGTTGACAGCACATAAAGCTTTAAGAGCTGGATATTGGTGGCCATCCATCTTCCAAGATTCCTTTGAGTATGTTAAGAGATGTGATACCTGTCAAAGACATGATAGCAGAGAGAATAGGAAACGCCCACTTACGCCTATCATGGTTATCCTTCCATTTGAGAAGTGGGGCATTGACTTTGTGGGTCCTATCACCCCGTCGTCTACTACCCAAAAGAGGTACATTATAGTAGCAACTGAGTTTTTTACAAAATGGTTAGAAGCGCGGATGATGAGGCAGGACAATGCAAAAGAGACTGCAAGTTTTCTTTTAGAGCAGATTATCTACCGTTTTGGTCCCCCAAAGAAACTAGTGTTGGGACCGTGGAACTCACTTTTTGAATAACGTGATTAAAATCGTGTGACTGAAGCTTGGCAAATCAAGCACAATAAAATGACCCCCTATAATCCGCAAGCAAATGGGCAAGTCGAAAGTACTAATAAGCAGCTTGTGGGTATCTTGTCTAAAATAGTCTCGGAGAAGAAACGAGACTGGGACAAGAAGTTGTATGTAGCAGTATGGGCATACAATACAATGTTCAAGCGAGCTATCGGTCATACTCCATTTAAATTAGTTTATGGGGAAGAGTGTGTGTTACCCCTCGAAATTGAGTCGCCAACCATATGGTTTGCAATTAACCACTCTTTGGGAGACGATGATGCACTCTTTGAACATTTCACGACCATAGCCCACCTGGATGAACTGAAATTGCAGAGCTTATTACGCCAGGAGGTAGCTAAACATTGGATGAAGCAGTTGCATGACCTTGAAGCAAAGAAGTATACCTTTAAAAAAGGGCAATTAGTTCTGTATTACGATGCCTGTAGGGAGCTGTTTCCAGGGAAGCTGGAACCTAGATGGGATGGCCCCTACAAGATTGTTAGGCTAGGGGAAAATAGGTCTACGGATCTACTAGCTAATCTGCACAAGGAGTAGAATTTAAAAATAAGGTTAATCTTAATAAGATTAAATCTTATTATTTCTGAGTATGCTAACACGGAAAAATGCATTGCAGGTCCATGCTAGGGCTGATTTGAGACCTGCATAAGAGCTTAAAGTTGGTTGATGGGGCAATTAATTCCTTATTTGGAGCACCCATATCTGGAGCAGAGATACCATTGTTGAGATATCGAGCTCCACTCGTGATATGCCAGGGTGACCGTTGTGCATTTATGTCACCGACTTGTTAGCTACAGATGTGGTTGGTACACCGCCCATGAATAATAGCTAGATGACAGCTATCCTTATCTACTCTAGTTTGTGGCTCAGTTAGTATGCCACCTTAGTTAGTTGAGTTTGGTTTGAGACCCATATATAGGGCTGTTCTATTTCTATGTACTAGAGTTCTTTTGGCTTACACAACTAAGAAGAGGAAAACTGTTTTTAGTCTCCACCTGTGTGTGTATTCCCCCATTGTGCAAGCAAGAAAGTTACAAGTGAGACTCCTTCCTTCTCTCCCACAATCTTGACATGGTATTAGAGCCACGTTCGTGGTAAGGAGCTCAAGAAAGAAAACCAAGTTCATGGTGTTCTGGTAAGAGGACCAGTGTTGCTTTCATTTTTCTATTTTGGGAGCAAGTCTCTGCAGGTAGCACAGTCGAAAAGTGCAAGAGTGCATTGTCTCAGATTGAGACGCCCTTCGCGGTGTAGCAAGAAGGCAGTATATGTTATGGGAGAAGGATTGTAGCCCTTGGTTGCCCTATTTTTTTGATTCGAGGCCATTTCGGGGCCTGTTTTGGAGGCGGAAGTTTTCTGCACGCACTCAGGAAAAGGCCCTGTTTTTTGCTGTGTGACCACTGTTCTACAGGTCGGTGAAAATTTACTATAGAATTGCATCATATGCCTGTGCGCAGAGACATTGGGAGTTACAGAATCATCCTTGTTGCCTGTTGATGCAAAATCGTCACTAGGAAGTGACTGTGTGGTCAAATACCACTTTTGTCAATTTGCAGATTTGCCCTTGTGAGACTGAAGCTGTGTTTTTTGCAGTGACAAAATTCTTTGCAGTGTTTTGTAATGGCATCTGATTCTCTTTCACAAATTGTCACTGAAAAGCTTGACAAGAACAACTTCCAAGCATGGAAGTTTATGATGATGAATTTCCTTATGGAAAAATGATATTGGGAATTCATTGCAGGAAATGAAGAAGAACCAATTCTTCCTGATGTTCCCAATCAACAGCAAATGCAAGCATTTAAAGGATGGCATGAGAGAGCCAGAAAAGTTATGTACTGGCTGTCTATCAACATTTCAGACTCTATGATTGTGCATATTCAGGATGCAAGTACGCCAAAGGAGGCATGGGATACTCTGTCAAAAATGTATAGCACAAATACACAAGCCAGGAAAATGCAACTCAAGCAAGAGTTGCACAATATGCAAAGAGAAAGTATGAGCATCAATGACTACCACATGAAGGTGAAGAAGATTGCAGATGCACTTGCTTCCATTGGGTCGCCAATGGAAGATGATGATTTAGTTTCTGTGACCTTGAATGGTCTAGGAAAGGATTATGCACAGTTCCGAACATCTATTATCGTCCGTGAAAGATTTCTTGATTTTGAGGAGTTGATTGCTCTTCTAATTTCTAAGAAGCAGAGAAATGGTGGTGCATCTTCTTCAGGAGGAATTTTAAAAGAAGCTGTCTTCTACTCAAATGCTGGAAGAGGTAGAGGCAGAGGTAGAGGAGGCCGATCTAGAGGCCGTGGTAGAAATCAGAATATGCAACAAACTCAAGAAAACCAGTCCTATGGAGGAGGACGTGGTAACTCTAGAGGCAGGGGGAGCCAAAGAGGTCGTGGTGGATGGCAAAGAGGCCAAAATGCAAACAACAATGTTGAATGCTACTACTGTGGTCAAAAGGGTCATATGGCTAAAGACTGCTATAAAAAGCAGAATGACATCATGAATGGAAAAGTGCAATAAGGGAATTATGCATCTTCTAGTAGATAGGTGATCACAGAAATGAGCATTTGTTTATGGTGCAGCACATGACCAATTCTGTGACAAGTGCAGAAGAAAGCAACGATGTGTGGTATGTTGACTCAGGTGCATCAAACCACATGACAGGTCATGCAGAATGGATGCAGGATGCAAGGAAAATGGAAAAACCAGTATTTGTGGAGACTGGTGATGATACTGCACATCCTATTATGCAAATTGGAAAAATTCCTTTGTCTATGCAGGATGGGAAAAAGAAATACCTGTCGGATGTATTTCATGTCTCGAATATCACCAAGAACCTGGTTTTTGTTGGTCAAATGGTTGAGCAGGGCTTGCAGGTCAGATTTAATTCTCATGGATACTTTGTTGAGGATATGAAAAATAAAGGTCGCTTGATAGCAAAAGGAAAGAATAAAGGCAGAATGTTTACGTTGGAAGCAGACATGCCTGAATTGAGTGCAGCAATGTTTGCACATGGGACCATTGTAGTTGTAGATATTGATATCTGGCATAAACGCATTGGTCATGTTAATGTACAGCAACTTAAATCAATGCAAGCCCAAAATATTGTTGCACGATTGCCTAAATTCAAGGTTGCAGAAATGCATAACGTATGTGAAGCCTGTCAATTTGGAAAACAGGCAAGGAAACCATTTCTTAGACATGTTCAAGAGAGTAAGAAGCCATTGGAATTAATTCACTCTGATGTGTGGACTACTAAAGCTACATCTATTGGAGGCTGTCATTATTTTGTCACTTTTATTGATGACTATAGTAGAAAAGTTTGGAAGTATTTTATAAAAAAGAAAAGTGAAGTGTTTGGTCATTTCAAAACTCTTAAAGCTATGGTTGAAAAAGAAATAGGCCTGCAAATAAAATGCCTAAGGTCAGATGGAGGGGGAGAGTACCTCTCAAATGAGTTTGCAAGGTTTTTGCAGGAGCATGGCATAAAGCAACAATATTCATGCAGTCATACCCCACAACAAAATGGAATTGCAGAAAGGAAAAACATGCATATTGGAGAGGTATCTCGTGCCATGCTCAACGAAAAAGACTTGCCAGATTTTTACTGGGCTGAAGCAATTGCTACAGTAGTCTACATAATGAACAGGACTCCCACTACAATAATACATGGGATGACTCCAGAGGAGAGGTATACTGGTAGGAAACCAGATATTTCTCATTTGAAAATTTTTGGTTGCATTGCCTATGTCCATGTGCCAAATGAGTTGAGATCCAAGTTGGATCCAAAAGCTGAGAAGTGCATCTTTATTGGTTACTCTCTATAGAGCAGAAAGAGTATAGATGCTATAACCCTTCTACTCGTAAGTTTACAGTGAGCAGAGATGTTGTTTTTGATGAGGTGAGTAGCTTGTATAAACCAGTAAATGTGATTGATGATGTAGATGCACAAAATGGTAATGCTGCACAGAATTCACAGCAGCAATCACAAAATATTAGTGGACCTGGAGTGTCCTCTAGCAGTGGTTCACATTCTTTGCCATGGACATACAGATTGAGATTAGGAGAATCTCCTCAAAACAATGCAGACAGTGGTATGCAAGTTTCACGATAAGGAAAAGAGAAGGTAGATTAGCCCATGATTGATGTGAATGCAAGTCACTCTTATGTGGATGGTGAATCCAGTGGCTAAGAACAGAGCATTGATGATGAGTTGGGTATTCCTTCTATTGTTACACCTGGAGTAAGGAAGACCAAGGATGATTTGAGAGCACCTGGGAGTGAACCTACTTTGCGCAAGTCTACCAGAGCTAGGTATCCTGTGGATAGACTAAAATATGATGGATTTAAAGCCATTCACTATGCCTATATGGTCAAAGTGATACAGGAACCAAAACCCACTTCTTTTGAGCAAGCCATGGGAAAAGAAAAATGGGAGAAAGCCATGGATGAAGAAATGGATGCCTTGGAAGGAAATGCTACATGGGAATTGGTACCTTTGCCTAAAGATAAGAATGCAATTGGTTGTAAGTGGGTTTATAAGGTGAAGCACAATGTAGATGGTTCTGTCAACAGATACAAGGAAAGATTAGTAGTCAAGGGGTATGCACAAACATATGGCATTGATTATGAAGAAACATTCAGTCCAGTTGCAAGGATGGCAACCATAAGAGCAGTCATTGCTATGGCTGCATCAAAGGGATGGTCTTTACATCATATGGATGTAAAGAATGCCTTCTTGCATGGTGATTTGCAAGAAGAGGTCTATATGGAGCAGTCACGAGGTTATGTGCATGTTGTTCATCCTGAGTTTGTTTGCAGGTTGAAGAAAGCCTTGTATGGCTTGAAGCAAGCACCTAGAGCATGGTTTGACAAGATAGCACAGTATCTTGTCACTATTGGCTTTCAGATTTCCAAGGTAGATTTCTCACTTTATGTGAGAAAAACAGAGAAAGGTATTATGCCGCTTGTCATTTATGTTGATGATTTGATTATCACAGGTGATAGTGATGAAGATATCCTTCATGTGAAAATGCTATTGAAGCAAAAGTTTGAGATGAAGGATTTGGGAGAGCTACGTTATTTCTTGGGCATTGAGGTGATTAGATCACCAAGTGGGATACGGCTCTTGCAGAGACATTATGGATTGGACATGCTGTCCAAATATGGGATGACAAGTTGTAAGCCTATTTCAGTTCCTTTGGAGCAGAATGTGAAGCTGAGCATGCAGATGCATGTGAGCTTTTGGAAGACCCTACTATGTACAGACGCATAGTAGGAAGTTTGATTAATATGACTATTACCAGGCCAGATTTGAGCTATGCTGTTGGATTGGTAAGTCAGTTTATGCAGGCTCTAAGGAAACCACATTTGGATGCGGCTAGACACATACTCAGGTATGTGAAGTCCACATTGCAGTATGGACTATTTTATGAGACCGGGGTTCAGATACAGTTGCATCAATACACTGATGATGATTGGGCTGGTAGTATTTCTAATAGACGATCTACCAGTGGATATGTGTTCTCTTTTGGGAGTGTTGTAGTCACTTGGAGCAGCAAGAAACAGCCTACAGTTGCCTTATTGAGCACAGAGGTTGACTACAGGGGTGCAACAATGGCTGCATGTGAGGTAGCTTGGTTGCATAAGCCACTTTATGATATGCATCAGCCTATAGATGGGCCAGTTGTCATTTATTGTGACAACATGAGCAGTATACACTTGGCAAATAACCCAGTCTATCATGCTAGAACAAAGCACATTGAGGTGCATTATCACTATGTGCGGGAGAGGGTTTTACTAGGTCTTATTGATCTAGTTTATGTCAGCACAGAGGATCAGGTAGCTGACATATTCACAAAGGCATTGGGCACAGAGAAGCTGCGTAAGTTCAGAGACCTGCTTGGTATGCAGGAATTGGGATTGAGCTCGAGGGGGAGTGTTGAGATATCGAGCTCCACTTGTGATATTCCAGGGTGACCGTTGTGCATTTATGTCACCGACTTGTTAGCTGCAGATGCGGTTGGTACACCGCCCATGAATAATAGCTAGATGACAGCTATCCTTATCTACTCTAGTTCGTGGCTCAGTTAGTATGCCACCTTAGTTAGTTGAGTTTGGTTTGAGACCCATATATAGGGTTCTTCTATTTCTATGTACTAGAGTTCTTTTGGCTTACACAACTAAGAAGAGGAAAACTGTTTTCAGCCTCCACCTGTGTGTGTATTCCCCCATTGTGCAAGCAAGAAAGCTACAAGTGAGACTCCTTCCTTCTCTCCCACAATCTTAACAACCATATCAGGGGAAACTTATCTGGTGGAGCAAAGGATACGAAGTGATTGAGCAAGAAGATAGAACCTTTGTGTGGGAGATCAAAGTCTTCTACCATCATTGCTTACGAATGTTGACAAGTATCCGTGTTGAGTTTAATGAAGAAGGTGGGATGGAGCCATCAGTTCATCCTCTAAACATGCTAAATTTTGACTATCATAATTACGAATAAAGGAGTTCGTGATGACAGGCTGTGTAAACCCATTGTGGACGTACACATTATATTTTGACGGAGCATCCAGGGGCCCTAATAAAAAAGGGAGTGTTGGAGTAGTAATCCGAGATCCCTGACGTAGAGTTACAATGAAGTTAGCTGCTTATCTTGGGGTAGGATTCACTAACAACATGGCGGAGTATAAATCCTTGATTATGGGACTGGATATTGCCAAACAAGGTGGTATTTGGCGGTTGTTAGTAAAAGGGGATTCCCAGTTGATTTTGAATCAGCTAGATGGGACATATACAGTGCGATGACCCTACTTGAGGAGTTTGAGGGAGTGTCTCTTCAGCTGATTCCACATTACTGGAATCAGTTTGCGGACTCACTAGCAAATCTTGCTTATGAGAAAGACATTTTCTTCAACTATGGTCCTAGTTTGGATATTGCTATCAATAATGAGACAGGACTCGGTCACTTGTGGGGAATATTATCAGAGCATGCAATATATGGTAGGCGATGGTTGATATGGGTGATGCAAAGAGTAGCCGAGACCCATCTGCCATTGTTATCCTGGATCCATAGGCTGATTAGACAAAATGTTATGCATACGCCTCTTGCTATATATGCAGGAGGGATGGGTCATAATCTTATGCATTTACTTTAGGGCTACGAGCCCTATTTTTCCTCCTTGGAAAGGGGCATATTATTGTATATCGGTACTATTTCGGGGAGGGATGTGTAGGTGCTATTCTGTTTGATCTCGTTAGGCCAAGAGGGCCAATTTTGTGAGGTTTTAAATGGTTTATTTCATTAGACCAAGAGGGCTGATCAATTTTTTAGTGGAATGTTTTATTTCATTAGGCCAAGAGGGCCAGTTGTTTGTTTAGTACAGGTATGGTTAATGGTTTCTTGTTTTAGCCCTGTGCTAGACAGGTTCAAAGAAGAGCTTGGAAGGAGCCTATGTCGGGTGGAGACTTCTCGTGGCCCTATCCAGGTGATATCTCTCCTTTACGAGTAATGTGTTTTTGTGCTATATGTGTCTGTGTACTTGTAGGGGATTTTCTTTTCTTGTTGGGGACCAGCGAGACCAAGGCATGAAGTCCCAGGTTTAGATTAGGTATGTTTGAGGGAGGTCTGAGTAGTCGTTGCCTCCTGTAAAGGCATTGCCAGTCACATCGGAAGACTTGTTTTAGAAAGTAGTCCTGGTGACCCTGTTCTGCCAGCCTGCTAGGCAGCCGTTCTAGGAGTTCTTGTTAGTTGAGAGGCAGTTAGAGAAGCCTACCGAAGGAAAAATGATGATAATGATAGGGGAAAAAACCCTGAATATCTAAAAAACAATTAAATATATACAAAGGTGTGTAAAAAGGGGTTCTAACCCCTCTAAAAATAGAAATGAAATGAAATGAAAATTTATAAGCAGTTGATCATCGCCTTGCGAAGGCCTGGTAGGCTCCTGGGGACGAGTCAGACCCGGGGCCGATGCCTTGTCTTCCTAGGGATGGCATCTTGCTGGAAAAGAAGAAAGTAAGGAAGGTTGGAGCGAAAATAAAAGTGAGCGTCAGAAAAGGATTAAGTGTCGCCTCGCGAGGGCTTGGTAGGTTCTTGGGTATCGAGATAGGACCTGAGGCCGATGCCCTGTTCTCCTTGGGTCATTACGCTCAGCTCCTTCCTTTTTACATGCCCGAGTATGGGGAAATAAAAACCTAAAAGGAAGAATGTGCTAAAAGAAAATACTTCTTGATCAGGCTATAGGAGTCCTTGTCTAGTAGGAGCTCCTGGTTATGTTGTTCTTAGTTAGGTAGGTAGTTCAAACCACCACCTAGGGCGACTTCTTTGATAGTTCTTTTTAGTTTGGCCATGTTGGAGCAGTCGGTTAGTGACTAGCTTTGGGCCTTCTATCAGATTATGCTTGGCCTACTCCTTGTGGATTTCATGCCTTGGTTTTGTCAGGGGGTAGGGTGAGCATTGTGCTGTGTTTTAATATGTATCTATTTTGTATCAACTTGATGCTTCCTTTAGTTGTTTTGTGCAGATCTATTGTGGGATTTGACAAGCTGAGTTGCCCTATCCCATGGTCGCCAATGAGAGCGGAGTTTTGAGCCTGGGATGTGCCTAAAATTTGCCGAAAAATCTAGAATTTAGGGAAAAAATATTTAACATCGAAGGCGGCGGTTATAGCTAAGACGATTTTTTAAGCACCAAGTGAAAGACGTCTTTTAAAAGGCGTCCGAGTGATACTTGTGGATTTTTGATAATTTTTTCAACTGCTGTACAAGATGCCAGGAGTTGCCAATCAATGCGGGATGTCAAGACGGGCTGAAACCGAGCCCGGACGAGAAAGGGACAAAAAATTGGCCAAGATTTGAAAAGGTGGACATTGATGAGAGGACCAAAGGGGGAGTGCCCTTTGGGGACTTTTTAACACCCCCCCCCCCCCCCCCCCCAAAATTTATGAAAAAACATGGAGGAGAAGGAGATGGCGTGATTAGGGAACGGTCGAAAAATGCGCCATCATCCCCCCAATCATGATGACAGGCTGCAAATAACCCATGCAACTGACATTGGGCCTCAACTTCTCCCTATTGGCTGATGATACCACCGGTCTTCGCGCGAGAAATGGCTGTTTGGATGAAGAGATCAAAATCTAGTCTTTCTCTCTCCTCCCTCTCTCTTCTCTATGGGTTGTTCATGTATACCATCTTGAAGGAAGAACCAAGGAGGGAGAATAAAGGAAATGGTGATGGAAATTGATGGAGATGCTGAATATTGAAGTGCAACATTGGATTGAGAGCAATGGAGGCTCCGTCTGCTGGTTATGCAGTCGTTCAAGGTGTCTTGGGTTACGTAAAAACACGGTATGACCATTTTTATGAAGAAAATGAAGGATTTTTTATAGTTTATGATTATAATTATGTTCTTATTGGATGAAAATTTGTTTGTGTGCTGGTTGCATCATGATTAATTGGTGTTTATCAGAAAATGTTGATTTTGCAATGATTTACATGCTTTATTTAATTTCCATAAACCCAAAATGCAAATTTTAAGTGGTAAAATGGTAGTTTTTCCATTTCGGGTGGGTAAAAAGTGTTCCCATGGGAGGAATATGAAAGATAAATTGAATGTTAGTATGTTGAAGTGATTGGAATAAGAAAAACAAAAAAATAACATATTTTATTGCCAAATAAATCAATAAAATAGAAAAAATAAGAGAAAAAATAGATATACGTCTTGAAAAAATAAGGAAAAATATAATGATTGTTTGTGGATATATGGTAGTGGCAATGCATGAGGTTTAGCCTCAGTTTTCCCTATCTCCTTGTCAAAGTGTGTGATTTATCACTTTCTATACATCAAAACATAACAAAATGAACCTCTACACCTATGCAACGAAAGCAATACCTAAACGTAGGGGGTTGGGAAGTTTGAATGGTGTGATTTGCGTGTTGATTGTTGCTGATTTTTTGATGTATATCGTGGCATAGAGTTTGTTATATTTTAATTAAGATGATAGTAGCACGAGTGCTGTCTCGGTGCTATCCTTGTATCACTACAACGGGTTAGTGAATAAGCATTTGAAAGCCTGGTTGTGCATAGCACGTGTCTGATTTGAAAATTATATTTGAGCACTTTAGGACCATTCACTTTGCATGTGCATGTAAACCATGGTATCGGAATAAAAAAAATGGATGCATAGCACCTATTTTCAATGACAATGACCCACGCTTGAGTGTGGAAAGACATCCTAAGCCGTAGGATAGACGTTCATTTCTTGGGGGATTATTTGGTAAGGACACATGGTATCTCCTGGAGTACTTTTAAAATGAAAGAGTGGAGTTTGTTCGTTTGTTTTATATGTTGAGCACAGCGCATCAAGGGGCTAATCCCTGTGATGTAGAAGAGCTGCAGTGGGGCCGCGGTGATTTCCACCAAGAGTTTGCCTCCCATGTATGTGATTATCGTGGTATTTATTGCCAATGTGTAAGGGTTCTCCCTCTAAGGAGTTTATAGAAAGGGAAACGTTAGACTACAAAACTATGAAACTATAAACGCATAGATTAGACTTTAGGGCAGTTTGTCCTTTAGCAGCGATTGATGCTCCTGGCCCGCGAGGCCGTGAGGGTGTGTTTGTCTGTTATGAGTATGAGGTCCGGCTAGTGCCATAGCCTGTGCCGACCCATTTGATATCCCATCAAAATGCCAGGGAAATTGCAACCACTTGACATTCCCCAAATGAAATGGGAATTCATTAGTATGGACTTTGTTGTTGGCCTACCCCAAGTTCAGGGAGGATACAACTCCATTATGGTTGTGGTAGATATGCTCACGAAAGTTGCACATCTTATCCCTATTAAGACAAACTATAAAGCCTCAGACATTGCAAGGTTATTCATCAAGGAAATATTCAAATTACATGGGTTACCCAGAAGAATCATTAGTGATTGTGACTCTCTCTTCACCTCACACTTCTAGAGGGCTATCTTTGAGGCCATTGGGACTCAACTCTGTTTCAGTATGGCTTACCATCCCCAAAACAATGGTCAAATGGAGCAAGCCAACCAAGTCATTGAGGATATGCTAAGGGCACACTGCTATCGCGAACCTAGAAAGTGGATTCAATACTTACCACTGGTTGAGTTTGCCTACAATGCTTCTTACCAACAAAGCATTCAGATGACCCCTTTTCAAGCATTGTATGGGTACGATTGTCGTAGCCCTTTGAGCTTTTCAGATCCAACCTTGAGGGTTGAAGCTTCAAAGCAGATGCTGGAAGACATGGATGACCAAATCAAGTCAATAAGACAGGACATCCAAGCTGCCAAGGATAGACAGAAGGCTTACGCGGACTTGAAACGTCAAGACAGATCCTTCCTTGAAGGAGATATGGTCTTCATTTGCGTACGTCCAAAGAAGAGTTCCCTATCCTTGGGTGAATGCAAAAAGCTAAGTCCAAGGTATTGTGGACCATACAAGATTATCAAGTGCCTAGGCCTAATTCTTACAGACTTCAACTCCCTGAGAACCTAAAAGTTCATAATGTATTACATATCAGCCTACTGAAAAAGTATGTACCTAACCCTAGTCACGTGCTTGATGATCAACAAGTTGTAATGCCTAGCCAAGGAGTCCTTAAGCTACGGCCGACAGGATCTTAGATGTTAGGGAGAGGCATTTGAGATCCAGGACCTTGAGAGAATACCTCGTCCAGTGGAAAGATTATCCTGAAGAGGATGCCACTTGGATGGATGAAAGTACTCTCAACCAACAATACCCCCACATCTTCTCGAGATGAGGACATCTCGATTCCTCTAAGAGGGAGAGAATGTAATATTTCCACATGAAATATTAATAACCTTAGACCCACACATCCCATGCAAGAGGAATTTTGAGTGGTCCCTACACAGAAAAACCCTGGCTAAATGCTCCACCCTCGCGCATTAATAAACTCCAGCCAGGTTGTGCAAAAGAGGCAGTGGCTAAAGTCCGCAAGCCCATGTGGGAACACCCTTCACGGGGGAAAAAAAGGGAATAATGGATAAAATTGTGAATTTTTTTAAATTAATAACCCCCTCCCCCTCAGTCAATGCATGGCAGGAGAGGGAGTGTGGGAAGAACATGAGTTATGTGGAGAAGAGAGGAGCATGGGGAGGGGAGCTGATGCCAGGAGGCATATTCCACGGTGGATTCCGTGAGGTTTTACGGTGGATTCCGTAAACTTAGATGACCGGGGCTCATACGCAAAGAGGATTCTTTGTGCGAGAAGTTGATGGGGACGCCTGTCCTTTTCGGGCGTTTCATTAATTTAGTGTGTACATGGGTGATTCCATAGCGGGTGATTCCGCAAAATGCATATTAAATTAATAAACGTTTATGAGTTTAGAGTGCGCACTCGTAATAAATTAAGGTTAGGATTTATTTCTAACCAGTTGATTTATTTATGTAGCTGAAGACTGCTAGGTATTCACTTTTGTCGGTTTAATTGTGTTATTTTACTAACGATTGTGAATGCTTCAGTTGATGTGTAGAGATAGCAGCAGTGGCAGAGGAAAGCATTGGAGTCTAGCGAGTTTCCGATCTTTCGACTATATTTTGATAGGCGCCACGCCTATATTTTGATTATGTCTATAGAGACATCGACTATTTATTATTATTTTGTATGCGCTTATGCGCCTGGATATGTTATTTTTATTTGGACATTGAGATTGGGCGTGCCAGACTCTTTGGGCACCGTCCATTAGCTTTATTTTCCTATTTTTGGTAGAAATCAAACTCAAAAGCTAAAAGCTTGTCATATTTTTGTAATTGGGCTATTTTTGAGCAAAAAGATTGGAAATATATATTAAATACATGCTTTGTGAAGCGCTCACACAAGGCATGGGGGAGATTCAACCCAATTTGTCTCTTGTCTCATGTCGTGCTTGTTTTTACATTGGTCTTTGTGCTAAAAAGTAGAGTGCTTTGTTCTTGGGGACCTTTGGGAATTCACTACGTGAGCTACCTGCGTCCAATCTGCGCACCAGTGGTATCAGAGCGGAGCAGAGATCAAGGGCTTCCAATCGCTACCAATCTCGGGCGAAGGCGGAGCTCCAGGAACAAACGACCTCTACAGTCAATCTCGTCGCGAACCGTCGATACAGGCAGACTTCTGGCGATCAAGAACCCCTGTTTCCACTCTCAGATCGCGAAGGACCACTCTCTGTCGGCGGAGGACCACTCCCTCAACTCCATGAACAAGTCGTGATGAACAGTGAGAAATTTCTTATCTTCTTCATTAACAAAGCTTAAGTACAAAGCTTAAGAACTTAAGAGAAGCTTGATTAGCAACAAATCGTCAAGTCGTGATCAAGAGGAGGACCCCCGAAAATCGCGGAATCAAAAACGCCCCCCCCCCCCCCACGATTGAAAAACGGCGGCCTGCTAGTCCACCAATTAAGCTCTTAAGCTTAATCACCAAGCCTAATTAAGCCAAATCACACAAATCTCTGCAAGTCACACAGATCTGACAAGTCAAAATACTCCGGGTCTCGCACTACAGAAGTCAAGTTCAGCAAGTCACTTGGAATCAAGTCCTGCAAGTTCTGCAAGTCAGCTAAGTTCAGCAAGTTCACAACCCTGCAAGTCTGTTAAGTCTGCAACTCTGCAAGTCAGACTAAATCAGAACTGACTAACGCTCGAAACTCCTAGAAGACTTGTTCGTTTGCAAAAACTCAGAACTGGAAAGTTGTTCGCAGCAAGCTGTTTTACCTATCTACAAGTTCGTTGAAGTACTTTCAGCAAACGTTTCTCAGAAATATTTCAGAATTTCTGAAAATTGAAGAAGAAAATACCCAAAAAATACATAGCCTTGTAACCCCAAATTTGAGCTACGCTCATCCCGCTAACTGATTTTGAGTGAGAAAGGTTTGTTGAGTTTTACAGGATGACTACCCCACATATGGATGATCCTATGGCTGAAGACGACCTACCCGAGCCTACCATGGAACAAAAGCTGGATCTTATCATGTTACAATTGGACGAAGAGCGAAGAGCTAGGCAAGCCTTGCAAGCGCAATTGACAAAGCTACAAGGAGCGTCCACTGATAAAGAAGAACCTCAAGCTGAAGATTTGATACGCCGTACCATCGACGCCACTCTTGAAGCACAAACCATTCGCAAG
The DNA here is from genome assembly GCF_053477565.2 of Lygodium microphyllum. Classification (NCBI taxonomy): domain Eukaryota; kingdom Viridiplantae; phylum Streptophyta; class Polypodiopsida; order Schizaeales; family Lygodiaceae; genus Lygodium; species Lygodium microphyllum. Next base: position 63,624,823 of record NC_141154.1, on the reverse strand, counting down.
GAATCCAAGATAAGTAAACGAAGTTTCAAGTTTCGCACTTTCAATGGCATAAGAGAAGGAAAGACTGTTTTATCATTCATTAGCCAGTTTGATGACTATTTCCATGAGGAAACTTATCCTGAGAAAGATAAAATCAAGTGTGTTACTAATCATCTGATAGATAGAGCATCACTTTGGTGGACTGTCGTCCGCAAGAGCATAGAATGTCCTGCTACATGGGAAGATTTTAAGAAGAAGTTCATGCAAAATTTTCTACCACCGCAATTTCATGAGAAGGCAATCAAGCAATGGGATTTACTACAACAACGCGACCGTGAGCCTATTCCACAGTATACAGAGCGTTTTTGGAATGCACTCCTACAGCTACGCATGCTTGAAGACGTACCAGAGACGACCCATAAGCGGAAGTACATGTCTGGACTTCTTGGACATTACTACGCTGAGGTGAATATGTTCAAGCCTGCTACCCTTGAAGATGCCATCTCCTTAGCTCACGACACTGAAGATAAGTTACGCGGAAGAGATCGACGACCACAGCCATTCCAAGCAAACGGTAATTATGGATCTAAACAACTCAATTCAAATTTCAGAAGGTTTAATCCAGGTCGTTTTTCATCTCCATCTTTCCGCAAAAATTGGCCTAAACCACCTGCATTACCATCCACTGTCAATCCAAATCCTAAGCCTATCCAACAAGCAAATCCAAATATACCCAGACTCCCAGCCATTGCAAATAATGTGACCAAAGCCAAGCCTATCGTATGCTACAAGTGTCACCAGCCAGGCCATCTCGCAGCAAATTGTCATTCAAAGAAGCCATTAGCACATATCAACTACCTTGGAGCTATGGACGAGGACGAGCATGAGGATATGCCGGATTTCACTGAAGAAGAAGATGATCCTACTACTACTTCCGACACTTTACCAGGTATGCCTACTTTACATTCATTGTTGACTATGAAATGTATGGTGCGTGGAAAAGAAAGAATTATATTGCATGATGACGGTAGTACGCATGATTTTATTTCAGCAAAATTGGTAAAGGAATTGAAACTGCATACAGTACCTACGCACTATCGCATAAAAGCTGCATTTTTAGGCACTAGGTACAATGGCACACAAGAAGTTCAAAATTTAGAAATTCAAATTGGTCCATATATTGAAAGAAGAAATTTCTTAGTTGTCCCATTACAGTCTAGCGACATTATTCTAGGAATGCCATGGAGACACCAGCATAATCCCAATATAGATTATTCCACACACACAATGAATATTAATTTTTAAGGAAAATCTATTACATTATTTGGTATGCATGCATCTCATATGTTTCCATTGCTTTCGCATACTCAAGCAAAACGTGCACTACGCAAGAATACTAAATCATATCTCATTTGGGTGAATGAATTGCACGCAAAAGAAACTCATATGCACCCTAGACATAAGGAATTTCTTGCATATTTTAAGGATTGTTTTGCAGAAGACCTACCACCAGGTTTACCTCCATCTCGTCCAGAAGACCATAAGATTGACCTAATACCTGGCACACAACCACCTTGCAAAGCCCCATATAGGCACAATCAAATAGAGCAAAAAGAAATCCAGAATCAAGTAGAAGAATTACTAAATAGAGGTTTAATTCGACCTAGCAGTTCTCCATTCGGTGCACCTGTGCTCTTAGTCAAGAAAAAGAATAATACTTATCGGATGTGTATTGACTACCGAGCATTAAACAAGATCACTGTAAAGAATAGGTATCCTATACCTAGAGTTGATGACCTTATGGACAAACTGCAAGGATCTTCTATATTTAGTAAAATTGACCTTAAATCTGGATATCATCAGGTGAGGTTAGATAGATCCGACATATTTAAGACTGCATTCAGGACACAGTTTGGCCATTACGAATTCTTAGTTATGCCATTCGGATTAACTAATGCACCTGCTACTTTCAGTAGAATGATGAATCGTATTTTTCTAAAATATCAATATTGTGTGATTGTTTTCTTTGATGATATTTTAGTATTCAGTCAAAGTGAAAAAGAGCATTATGAGCATTTATCATTAGTTTTTCAATTACTGAAAGAAAATCAATTGTTTGCAAATCCTGACAAGAGTGAATTCTTTAAGACAGAAATAGAATATCTAGGTCATATTGTATCAGAAGAAGGAATAAAAGTTGATCCTAAGAAAATTGACGCAATATTGCATTGGCCTATTCCTAAAAATGTACATGAATTACGTTCATTCCTTGGTCTTGCTAGTTTCTATAGGAAGTTTGTACGTAATTTCTCATTACTTGCTTTACCATTGACCAAACTTCTTAAGAAAGGCATTGTTTATCAATGGACTGAAAACCAGCAGAAATCCTTTGATTTACTTAAACGTGCATTGACCAATGCCCCTGTCCTACAATTGCCTGACTTTAATAGACCATTCTTTTTAGTCGTGACTGATGCTAGCGGATCAGGAATAGGAGCCGTGCTAATGCAAGATAACCATCCAATAGCATATTCTAGTTCTAAGCTGAAACCCTCTGAGCTTAAATATTCCACTTATGACAAGGAACTCTTAGCAGTTGTCCAAGCATTGAAACAATGGAAGCATTATTTAATGGGTTCAGAATTCATGATAAAAACTGACCAGCAAAGCATTAGACATCTACTTAGCCAACCCCAAATTTCTGACCGTCATATCAAATGGGCTTCATTCATTCAAAGTTTCCATCCTATCATTCAATACCAACCTGGAAAAGAAAATGTAGTTGCCGATGCATTAAGTAGAAGACCTGCAATTCATAACATTTCTATCATATCTTTTGATTCTTTGATTGCTATGAAAGACACATATCACCAGGATATTACTTTTCATTCTGATTGGCAAAAATTAGTTCAAAATAATTTCATTCCTGTTGATTCATTGTCATATAATGATGGATTCATGTTCTTTGAAAAGAGACTGTGTGTTACTATTCCATTCCGATCTTTTGTTTTAACTGAAATTCATTGTCCCCCATATCAAGTTCATAGAGGTATCATTTCTACATTACGCATGTTAACTGAAGATTTTTATTGGCCGCATATGGATGCAGATGTGTCTAATTTTGTTTCTGAATGTCTGATTTGTCAAAGAATAAAAAGACATCATGGTAAATAGTATGGATTATTAATGCCTTTATCTATTCCATCTAAACCTTGGGAACATATATCTATGGATTTCATTACTGGCTTACCAAATACTAAATCTAACCATGACATGATTTGGACAATTGTAGATAGATTTAGTAAGCAAGCATATTTCATTGCATGTAAGAAAACTTTAACAGCATCACAAGCAGCACAGTTATTTTTGAAAACTGTTTTTACTAACCATGGATTGCCGAAAGTGATTATTTCAGATAGAGATTCTAGATTTTGTAATAATTTCTGGATTACACTGTTTGCAAATCTAGGCACAAAGATTGATTTCTCATCTGCATTTCATCCAGAAACAAATGGACAAACAGAAGCCACAAATAGCACTATTTTAGATCTTTTACGTGCATACACTATCTCTAAACCTCAAACATGGGATACTCATTTGCATTTATTACAGTTTGCTTACAATAATACACCACACACATCTACAAAGAAAGCACCTTTTGAAGTTATTTATGGACATAGATTATCTACACCTGTTGTATCTTTGTCTAATAGAATACAAAGTGCCGATGATATTGCTGTTATGCATAACACTATTTTTGATGAGGTAAAGGATATGATTGCTAGAGCCCAACAATCATATACCAAACAAGCCAACAAGAAAAGACAAGCCATGAATTTCAAAATTGACGATTATGTTTGGCTTAGAATAGAGAAACGTAGACTGCAAAGTGTAGATAGACATCCAGTTGTTAAATTAGCCCCTAGATTCTACGGACCATTTAGAATCATTCATAAGATTAATGACAATGCATTCAAGTTAGAACTGCCATCTCATTGGAAAATTCATAATACCTTTCATATTAGTTTATTGAGACCATTTAGAGGACAATTACCTATCCACCCTGTCTATGAAAACCCACCTTTACTAGAAGAAGAGACTGAAATCCTTGAACCAGAAGCCATCATAGACACTGATTACATGACCACTAGAACTGGCCGAAGGTACTCTAGATATCTTGTGAAATTTAAGAACCATCCTGTAGAAGAAGCACAATGGATGCACGCTAGAGACCTAAATGCTTTCCCCACTCTGTTAGCTCCACATTGAGCTAATAGCAATTGAGGTCAATTGCTATCCCACCCCGGGGGTATGATGCCAGGAGGCATATTCCACGGTGGATTCCGTGAGGTTTTACGGTGGATTCCGTAAACTTAGATGACCGGGGCTCATACGCAAAGAGGATTCTTTGTGCGAGAAGTTGATGGGGACGCCTGTCCTTTTCGGGCGTTTCATTAATTTAGTGTGTACATGGGTGATTCCATAGCGGGTGATTCCGCAAAATGCATATTAAATTAATAAACGTTTATGAGTTTAGAGTGCGCACTCGTAATAAATTAAGGTTAGGATTTATTTCTAACCAGTTGATTTATTTATGTAGCTGAAGACTGCTAGGTATTCACTTTTGTCGGTTTAATTGTGTTATTTTACTAACGATTGTGAATGCTTCAGTTGATGTGTAGAGATAGCAGCAGTGGCGGAGGAAAGCATTGGAGTCTAGCGAGTTTCCGATCTTTCGACTATATTTTGATAGGCGCCACGCCTATATTTTGATTATGTCTATAGAGACATCAACTATTTATTATTATTTTGTATGCGCTTATGCGCCTGGATATGTTATTTTTATTTGGACATTGAGATTGGGCGTGCCAGACTCTTTGGGCACCGTCCATTAGCTTTATTTTCCTATTTTTGGTAGAAAGCAAACTCAAAAGCTAAAAGCTTGTCATATTTTTGTAATTGGGCTATTTTTGAGCAAAAAGATTGGAAATATATATTAAATACATGCTTTGTGAAGCGCTCACACAAGGCATGGGGGAGATTCAACCCAATTTGTCTCTTGTCTCATGTCGTGCTTGTTTTTACATTGGTCTTTGTGCTAAAAAGTAGAGTGCTTTGTTCTTGGGGACCTTTGGGAATTCACTACGTGAGCTACCTGCGTCCGATCTGTGCACCAGGAGCATGCCACTAGCCACGTGTGTGGCTATCTTCCCCCCCCCCCCCCCCCCCCCCCCCCCCCCTTATTCTATATGATCCCCCCCTAAATCTTGAGGAGGAGGCAGAGAGGTGATCGTGCTGTCCCATTGCTGTGGAAGCACCATCATCACCACCTATTGTCATTGCATTACTGTCACACCCCTGTTGTCATAATCACCATTATCTTCATCATCATCATTATTATCATTTTCATCTCCCTCATCGTCGCCTTCACCCTCCCAATCATTTCCTCTCCCCACGTCACCTCTGGTACTTCAGAAGTTTAGAAGCTTCTAAATAAGGCTTCCATAAGCCTTGTTTACATGGCCTTCCCCGGTTTTTTTAAAAACCATGTCTTGTAAAGGAAATTTTTTGCGCGGAGGGAGTAGGCAGTTTTTGGGCTGGTTTGCCAAGGCCTGGAGGGAGTTCGGAAATTGGATAAAGGGCAAGGAAAAGTTTGCTGAGTCAAGGATCTATGTCATCGATGGCTCCTAAGCAAAAGACGCAAGGGGCACACGCAGGAGCTTCCACCCCAAGCACGTGAGTGGACAACGCCCCGAGTCCTAATGCCCAAGTTCCATTAATAGTCTCGCACGAAAAGAATGCATTTAAGCATGTCTTTAATTCACATTGTCAAGTTAAAATACATTGGGAAATTTATTTCCTTGCCTGATTTACAAGATTTAGCTGCATGTCGTGCATTTGAAATTGTTTGCACTCCACGGTCAAGTTGCAATCTTCTTGAACATATAATGCATAACTTAGAAGATGATATCATGCTAAGAAGGATAGAGCTTATGTCGCATGATGCACTCATGAATTAAGTTCATGGTCGTGGTTCATATAGAGGATAATCTTAGACGCCCATTGAATGTTGTCCAAATCATCGTAATGCATGGAAAGGAATTATGAACTTGCAAACTACATGCGAGGATGGTTACATTTTAGGTCGGTTAAGTGCTAAAGGATGGGTTAAATCATTAATGGTCTCATGGCATTCGCTCATGCATGGAGTTCTTTTATCAAAGTTTGTATTTAGTAAAGGATGCATTTTCATATTAAAGCTTGAATTCAATGCATTAAACGAAGGGTTTGTAGGCACAGTTCTTGATGTAAGTCAACGTAGGGTTTATACGAGTTAGCCCTGAGTTTTCAATAATTATAGTTTAGGCAAGGTAAAGTAACGACCATTGTAGAACTTATAGAGCTGCATAGAAGGAAAAAGTCTATGAATCGCATGTTTGCATGGAATGTTATATCTTGCAATTATTTACATCTTTTAGGAAAAGTATTTGCATCTCTAAAGAAGATCACCTCTTGTTGCAAGACAATTAGATCGATTAGGTAAATATCTTGTAATTGCATGACTCACATGGGATTCATAAAAGCATAAATAGTTAGTACGACGAACACCTCAATGTGCTAAACAGGGTTAAGTTACATTAAAATTCTGCCTAGTATCACACTAGGTTGCTAACCTAATAATTTCGATCCCAAAGATCCTACCCACATTCACGGAATGTTAGGGTTAGCTAAACGCCTATGAAAGAATGATCTAGGGTTCTCACCCTAGGGATCAATTGGCCAAAAGCTAAAGTAGAAGACAAAGACAAAGGCCAAGGCAAAGAGAAACGGAAGACAAAGACGCACAAGGAGAAAAGTCCTAAATAAGGGAGAAAGGCGTGCAAGGAAAAGCGCAAGTCAATACTTTAGTAAAAGAGCGCAAGCGCATCATGGATTAATTCAAGGAGCGCCGACTCTCACCCATGCAATTTGTAAATATAGACGGGTGGTGGAAAGGAAGCTAGGAAGATAGAAGGACAATGGGAAAAAGGGCCTAGGCTATGGCCGACCATGTAAAAAAGGGAAAAAGGGAATGACCGCCGTCCAAAAGGGATTTAGGGTTTTGTACATAAATTTGAAAAGTGAATGAGAAGCTCATTCTTGTGTATGGCCAAAAGTGGCTCTCCACTTCTTCTTCTTCTTCTTCTTATTCTTCTTCTTCTTGTTCTTGCTTGCTTGAGCTTGTGCTTGAGAGAGGGAGTGTGAGAGTGTGAGGGAGTGAGTGTATGAGGGTGAGGGACTGGGGAGGAGAAGATCTCCATCTTCTCCTTTCTTCTTCTCTTCTCTTCTCTTCTCTTCTCTTCTCTTGCTCGTGGCAATGGAGCCTGAAGTGTGGAGCTTGAGGATGGAGTGTGCTTGAAGCTTGCACTTGGATCGTGGAGCTACCAGATATGATCAATGCCCCACCCTCATTATGTGCCACCAATGATCCATGGTGCTCAAAGTTGTAAGGCCCCCATTATGAGGAGAAGCCAAATGTGAGCCCAGACATTGGTTGAGTCCTAACTTGTATATCAGATGAGGTCTATGTGATCGGATGGCAAAAAGGTAACTGTTGTGGGTCTAATCTTTGGGTTAGATGGATTGGTTAAGCTAGTACCAACTCGAGGCGCATTGCATCGAGTTGCGGGGTAAGGGAGTTAAAATGGGGTCCGGGGGCAGCACCCTCAGTCTGATGGTAAAGGGAATATTCGCTGGAATATTACCTGGCCGACTAGTGGAGGCTTATATGGTAGGTCGGTCAAGGCCGACATAACGGCCTTCGCAGGCTATAAAAGCTAAATCCCTTCATAGCCATCAATCATTCATCTTTCACCAAGTCTGAGTTGTTGTTCCAGCTAGCCTCATCTAAGCTTCACACAGTGGAAGCACACGGATGGACAAAGCCATCTTTGTATCAGTTTTCTGGAGCTAAAGAATTTACTGATTCTCCTCTTATCTGTTGTGTACTCTCTATCTCTTTCTCAGATTCTGTTCGCTGTGCTATGTAATTTTTTTACATGGTATCAGAGCCCAGGGGGCTTTAGAGATCGAAGAGTGTGCAAGAGGCAAAGGCTTCAACAGCAAAGAGAAACTATGTCAACTTCCGGAAGCAGTTCTCGCACATCAGGAAGCAGTGTAGGAGGTGGTGCTGCTGTACCGGCTATTCAAACACTAAGAATTCATCCACCAACCTTCAGCGAAGGCAAGTTAGATGGTACAAACTACACCTTGTGGAAGTTCAAAATTACAACTATCCTTGATTCTTATGAGCTTCTAGAGACTGTGCTGGGGATTGACGCAGAACCACAGTCTACCCCTGACCCATCAAATTCTAGTGTGATGATTCCTCCCAATGCAGATCTTCTACGAGCTTGGAAAAGAAGGAATGCAGATGCATTGTGTGCCTTAGTTACAAGCTAACCTGACATGACTTTGATTCAGCATACAACCAAAGTGTTAGAGGCTTGGAATGTACTAAGGAGTCAGTATGAAACACGAAACCAAACAAGGATTCAAAACTTGGAGAATCAACTAGCAGCGGAGAAGTTTACTGAAGGAGAGACAGTTGAAGCATTCATCACTTGGATTAAGAATCTGCACGACTAGATGGTTGGCGTTGGAATACAAAAGACTAACAAAGAGCTAGCTCGGAGGTATCTTCAAATTTGTCCACAAAAGTTTGATGGACTAGTAACTGCCCTTAATACTCAGGTAAGACCTCAAGCTTTGACTTTTGAGGAGTTTTGTGCATTATTGATGGAGAAGGAGTTGAGGCTAAAAGCTTGAGAAGGAAGCAACAATTGAGATGTTGCATTCTTTGCCAATGCAAAAGGCAAAGGTGGTTTCTCCACAAAAAATGATGGTGACAAAAAGAAGAAGGGCGGCAAGAAGAAGTTTCAAGGAGAGTGCTTCTACTGCAAGAAGAAAGCACATGCAATTGCAGATTGTTGTGTCAAGAAGGCAGATGAAAAGAATGGTACCCTTAAAAGTAAAGGGAAAGAGACAGCCAATACGGCTAAAGCAGAGTTGGAATTAGACCATTGAGGAAGTGTGCTCCTCGGTGCAAGAAGATCTACCATTGACTCATGGGTATTGGATAGTGGGGCCTCCCGCCAACAAGAAAGGTCTATATAGTTCTATGCAGCCTCTACAAGAATCCATCATTGTGACGGTTGGAAATGATGCTAAATGCCCTACTGCGGGCACAGGTACTATTTCTTTTGTTGCTGCAAATGGTGAAGTCAAAAAGCTTTCAAATGTGTTGTATGTTCCCGAAATCAGGAGAAGTCTATTATCAATTGTTGCTGCCATAACTGATCTTGGTCATGAAGTGAGGTTCAGGAAGACAAGTGAAAAAATTCTTAATAGTGCTGGCACAATTGTTGGCAAAGGAGAAACAAGGAACAACCTGTATGAGCTAAGTGCTCTTACAGCCATCGCTGGAGTGGGTACATGTAAGCTTTGGTATGAAAGGTTTGGACACATCGGATTTGCAGTGTTGAGGGAGATGCAAAAGCAAGGTATGGTTGCTCACCTACCTACAATAAATGAATTGAAGGAACCATGTGAAGCTTGTATGATGGGCAAGCAACAGAGAAAGGCATTTCCACAAGAAAGCAAGAATAGAGCATAGGCTCCTCTAGAGTTGGTGCATGCTGACTTATGTGGTAAGATGCCTACACAGGCCTTGGGGGGATCTTCTTATTTTATGTTGATTGTCGACGACTATAGTAGGAAGATGTGGGTGTACTTCCTTTGTGATAAGGCTCAAGCTTTTGGTAAGTTTAAAGAATGGCTAAAACTTGTTGAGAATGAAACAGGGAAAAGTTTGAAGAAATTTAGAACAGATGGTGGTGGTGAGTTCAACTCAAAGGAGTTTGAAAACTTTTGCAAGAGTAAAGGGATCAAGTGTCAATTGACAATGCCTCACACACCTCAGCAGAACGGTGTTGTGGAATGTAGGAATCGCACCATTGTGGAGATGGCAAGATGCATGCTAAAGGGCAAGGGACTACCTTTTGGACTGAAGCTATTAATACTGCAGTCTACATTCTAAATCGGAGCTACACAAAGGCTCTCAAGGGAAAAACACCTAATGAGGCTTACACTGGTAAGAAACCATCTGTCTCACATTTCAAAAATTTTGGATGTGAATGTTATGCACATGTTCCAGATGAGAAGAGAAACAAGTTAAAACCAAAAAGCAGAAAATGTATCTTCTTGGGTTATAGTGATGAGCAGAAGGCTTACAAATTATATGACCAAGATGCAAAGAAGATCATCGCGAGCCGTGATGTGGTGTTCAAGGAGGAGCCGCATACAGTGGAGGAGGAGAAGGCAAGTTCTTCCACTTTATCATCAAGCAAAGAAGTAGTCCACTATGAACCTGTCTCAAGAGCTGTCCCTATCCTTAAGGAGGAGGAAGCATCATCTTCAGATGATGAGGAAAAAGTTCACCAACCTGACATCACCCCACCGGAAAATCCATTGCCGCATTGGGTGAAGCAGCTCTATGACCACAGTAATCCTATGCTTGCATCTGTTGAGGAGAAGGCAGACGGACCAAGGAGGTCTCAAAGAATAGAGGAGCAAAGGAGGGCTTCTGCTCACATAGTCAATATGGCCTTGATGGTTGAGATTATGAGAGAAGTAAAGGAGCCAACTGACTTAGAAGAAGCACTTTTGCAGATCCATCATGGAAGGCTACTATGCAAGCAGAGTATGGCAGCATAATGAAGAATGACACTTGGGAGCTAGTGGATCGACCAGCAAAGTGAAAGGTTATTGGCACCAAGTGGATCTAGAAGGTAAAGTACAAGGCTGATGGTACCTTAGAAAAGTACAAAGCTAGACTGGTTGCCCAAGGATTTTCACAAGTTGAAGGGTTTGATTTTCAAGAGTCATTTTTCCCAACGGCTAGAATGACCACTATTCGCACAGTACTTGTAGTGGCTGCCCACAAGAAGTGGCCAATGTACCAAATGGATGTTAAGTCAGCGTTCTTAAATGGTGACCTCAAGAAGGAGGTGTACATGGCTCAGCCACCAGGGTTTGAGGCCCCCCATTCTAAGAACAAAGTGTATACGCTGAAGAAGGCATTGTATGGGTTGAAACAAGCCCCCAGAGAATGGTACCAGTGGATAGATAAGCTCTTTTTAAACCTAAACTTCAAAAGATGTGCCTTAGATGCTAACTTGTATGTTTACAGGGATGGTAAAAAGTCTGTAGTGATTGTCCTATATGTGGACAACCTTCTTATTACAGGTGACTATGAAGATATGATCAACCAAACTCGAAAGGCTTTGAATTCTGAGTTTGAAATGGTAGACTTGGGCTTGCTGCACTATTGTTTGGGGATTGAAGTCTGGCAAGAGCCAGGAAAGATCTTCATCTCTCAGAATAAGTATGCATCTTGAAGGCATTTGGCATGACTGAGTGCAAGGAGATAGCTACACATATGGAGGTGAATGCAAAGTTATCCATCAAGGATACATCAGCACTAGCAGACATTAGGAGGTATAGGAGGTTGGTCAGCAGTGATATACTTGTGTAACACCAGACCAGATATCAGTTTTGCTGTTGGTGTTTTGAGTAGGTTCTCAAACAAACCTCATGAGAGTCATTGGAAGGCTGGGATGCGGGTGCTCAGATACTTAAAGGAAACTCTTGAATATGGTATCACATATAGTTTCAGAACTTCTCTTGTGGGGAACTGTGATTCAGATTGGGTAGGAGACTGTGATTCCAGGAAGTCAGTTTCTGGTTATTGTTTCTCTTTGGGTTCATGAATTTTCTCTTGGATTAGTAAGAAGCAACCAACAGTGGCATTTTCTTCTACCGAAGCAGAGTACAAAGTAGCTTGTTTTGCTGCATGTGAAGCAGTATGGTTGAGAAGGATTCTATGGCATATGGGAGTGCAGGATGAAGAACCAACTGTGCTGAGATGTGACGGTCAAAGTTGCATCGCCATTGCCAAAAATCAAGTGTTTCATGCACGCACCAAACATATAGAGATCCAATATCACTATGTGCATGATTTGATGGAGGATGGGATAGTGGAACTGGTCTACTGTCCACCAAAGGAGAATGGAATAGATATCTTCACCAAAGTACTTACGAAGGATCTGCTTCAAGTTCATCTTCAGAGACTCGACATTGGGCCGAGGAGATAGTTCACCTATGGGTGGACATTGAGGGGGGGTGTTAGATATGATCAATGCCCCACCCTCATTAGGTGCCACCAATGATCCATGGTGCTCAAAGTTGTAAGGCCTCCATTATGAGGAGAAGCCAAATGTGAGCCCGGACATTGGTTGAGTCCTGACTTGTATATCAGATGAGGTCTATGTGACCGGATGGCAAAAAGGTGACCGTTGTGGATCTAATCTTTGGGTTAGACGGAGTGATTAAGCTGGTAGCAACTCGAGGCACATTGCATCGAGTTGGGGGTAAGGGAGTTAAAAGGGGCCCCTATTTTGGGGTCTGAGGGCAGCGCCCCCGGCCTAATGGTAAAGGGAATATTCGCTAAAATATTCCCTAGCCGACTAGTGGAGGCTCATATGGTAGGTCGATCAAGCTGACATAACGGCCTTCGCGGGCTATAAAAGCTAAACCCCTTCATAGCCATCAATCATTCATCTTTCACCCAGTCAGAGTTGTTGTTCCAGCTAGCCTTAAGCTCTTCACCTATCTTTTGTCTAGATCGCCATCTAAGCTTCACATAGTGGAAGCACACCGGTGGATAGAGCCATCTTTGTATCAATTGTTTGGAGCTAAAGAATTTACTGATTCTCCTCTTATCTATTGTGTACTCTCTATCTCTTTCTCAGATTCTGTTCGCTGCATCGTGTAATTTTTTATAGTAGGTTTTTGATTTGTTGTTGAATATTAGAGTAGGACCATCCATCTCCATATCTCGTTTTGATTTTTGTTGCATTAGGATAAGGTTAGGATAGGAAAAAAGAAGGAAAACACTAGGGTTTTCTGTTGCTATATAACAGGCTGAAACAGGGAAATAGGGGCACAGATTCAGATTTCTAGCTGGAAGAGCATGAGGGACTAACCTTTGAGGTCACAACAGGCTAGGATGGGGCAATAAGAGGCCCAGGGAACCAGGATAGGCCACATTTGACATCCTGCCATATGAGAAGAGAGTGAGCTTAAGAGCCAAGGAGAGAGAGAGAGAGAGACCCGCAGGGAGATCGTCAACGTGCTGGTCGATTCGAGCTCCACAGCATTTCCAGGTATGCCAGGCCTTTCCCTATGTGGCTTTGCATTTAATTAGGTGGCTCGGTGCAATTTGGTGAAGTAGACATAAGTAGACATCAGTCTAAAGCGTCGCGTGCAACTCGCGGACCGTCGGTCGTGCAATCGGACCGGTTCGTCCGAGTCCCAGAATAGGGTTGCCCTATCTCTAGAATCGAACCATCGAATTCTGAAAATCAGACCTCTCCAAAAATCATCCGGCTCTGAAAATTGGACCACCCTTCTGATCCGATTCTCAGAATCGGACCACCCAGAATCGGATCACGTGTCAAAATTGGGCCATTGGTCCTAGCGTAAAAATCGGACCACTTTTTCGATCCGACTCCCAAAGTCGAACCATCCGACTACTAGAATCGGACCACCCTATCCGATCTGATTCCTAGAATCTAACCACTGCAAGAATCAGACATGACTAAAATCAAACCACTGGGCTGATCAGACCAACCCAAAATCGGACGTCCGATCCTGATAATCGAACTCCTGAAAAACGAACATCTGAGAATCGAACAGAAAATTGTCAAAATCGAACAGGCATCTAAAACAAATTTTGACGCATATAAACCTCGAGATTGACCCCAGAGTCTACATAGAGCTAAAGGCACATCACAGATCCATCACTGGGCTGAAATTTAGAGCAAGTATTTCAAAATTTGGCTATAAACGGTCCTCCAAATTGTGCAAGGTGTTTACCATAAAATGGCCCTACGGACCGGGGGGGACTGTCCCCCCCCCCTCTGGACCCCCGCAGAGGGGCCTCTGCCCCCTCTGCACCTCCCCCAAGTAGGTTGGAGAGAAAAAGCATGCCATGGCAGGTCCTCCAAATTAGACCCTAGTGTAGTGATGGCTCTACACGAGCATGGATTCTCATTTGCAGAAGAGCAACCAAAAGCCCATACCCAAACAGAGAGAAACAGAAACCCTAGAACATCAATGGGCCAATCTAGCCATCAAGGGAAAAAAGGCCACACCATGAGAACACAAAGACATTTTGTTCAAACCATGTCTAGTCAGAGCGAAATGCAACATCAGCAAGCTACAAATGCCAAGATGACTAGACATGACACTCTTGACGAGAGATGTACCTTGAGCAACACTGCACAGACGACCCAAGACATTGGTGGAGAATCCACATTTGGTCATGCAATTGGGGACTCAAGGGCATCTGTCAGAAGGCTTAAATTTACAAGCCAAGACCCGGAAGATGAAGACATAATATCACAAACTTATCTTAGGGTCAAACTCACTGCGAAAAGAGAGCATACTATCGATGCTCTGATTGATGAAGGAGCAGATTTTAATATCTTGACCTATGAATCATGGACCCTACTAGGCCAACCAGAGCTCACACCGACTAGTGCAACTCTTAGCCCTTATGGGGGACACCCACAAGCACTCATAGAAAATGCAAAATCCTTGCGACAATTGAAACAGAAAGCTTGCCTATCCTATTTCATGTTCCTCCAAATAGTGCTAGTTGCAGGAAAGAAACCCTCCTCGGAAGACCCTTCAAAAGGGTGACCAAGTGTGAGGCTGACTATGTAGCACAGAGGATACACCTGACGCTACCGAGTGTGAGGATAGTCACAATCTTTAGAAAGGGTGACCTCATCAAACCTCAAGGGAAAGGCAAGGAAGGTGCTGACATAAGAGTCAAGCCTACTAACAAGTGCAAGGACTTGTTGGAAGAGTTGATACAAGCACAGGTCGAACAATGAGAACCAATGAGTAAGGCCATGCCTGAGACAAGAAGGTCAAGAGACAATGCCAAGGATGGGATTTGGACTTACAAATATCGTAGAAGACCTCAAAAGAAGCCCGAGCCTTATAGACGAAGGCACCGATGGAGGGTTAGCATAACACCGTGATGGATATCCAAAGCGTTGCTACGTGCTCAAGGGTATTATGTAGGTAATCGATGGATTTGGGTACCAAAACCCCCTAATAAACCACCTCTATTAGTTGAAGGCTAGATTGCATCAAAAGCAACGAATCACATGAGGAAATCTAAGAGAAACTCCAGGTCTCGAGGCAAGAAACCAAACATGAGTATTCAAAAGAAAGAGCCTTAGCCTAGCATGCTTAATAAACAGATGTCATATATAACCATTGAACATGCACAAAATCCATTAGTGCCCAAAAAGCCCTTGATTTCCCAGGAGGATAACATGCATCATAGGCACAACATTTCTCATGGCAAGGCTAATCGCTCAACAAAGCAAATAGCACAATCGCCTAATAGCCTCGAGCAAATCATCCAACCAGTGCCAAGTCCACCTAAGAGTCCTACATCTCTTACACCCTCTTTTTCCAAACGGACACAAGAAGCACTACAACAGTCATCAAGGGTGATTGCTCAATCCCAATCTCTATCTCCATCTAAGTTTCCAAATGTCCAAGAGGTGGGATTTGACACCATCCGTAGCTCTCGGCCCAAGGATATGCCTGAGAAACCTAATGTGACTAGATCAACTCATGTTCAATCTCCACAGATGAATGCTCAAAGGGCAACAAAGGACACGACCACTTCTAATCACCGTAGGGACTTGACACCGCAATCCACCAAGAGTAGCTAGCCCATTGGACTAGCCACTACTACTTCCAATCAGGGATCATGGTAGTCACAGCCCTTGGCCATGACAATGCCCCTTGCGAAACGTATCCTAGGTAGTTTACTTGTGGAGGAGGTGCCAGAACCAACTTCCTTGACAACTCCAGCACTTCCAAAGTGTCTAAAGCCTAGGCTCGAGGAGTTAAACACAAGGGAATTGGCTGAAGAGCTAGACTCTCCAAAAAGGGAGGTGGTTGTACCCTCACAACTTGGCGAGGCTATTCAGTAGGCCATGGCTATGTCCCATAAGGACACACTAGAGAAAGAGGATGCTGAGGCCCAACCAAGCACATCAACCGTTGACCTGGTCTAGGGTCCTGAGTCATTGAGAGATACACCTTCACTGACCAAGAAAAAGAGGAGAAAACAACGAAAACAACAACAGCTGTAGGTGGTTGTGGACCCCAAGAACATTGAGACGAAGAGCACTGGAGAGCTGAGGAATAAAGCATCGAGTCCATCCACCAATGAACCCATTGATGTCTCTCCTAATAGTGGTGAAACCTTAGACACATCCATGTGCTCTGAAAAATCAAAGCAGTCGTTACCACCAATGGCTGCTTGCAACACTCAATCCACCGACAATGGAACTTGCAGTGACCAATCAAGAGTGGATACAACGCTATCACAACAGGGTGACAAACCTATACCAGCCACATCCAAGGAGTTCCCATGATGCAATAACGAAGCCTCAGGATAAACATGGAAACCTCAAGAGCATAAGAAATCCTAGCATTAGCCAAACTTTCTCTTCTAGGCCGCCTGAGCCCCCAGCTATGCTAAAGCCTAGGCAAGCTCCTAGAACCTTGCATGAGATAGCAACCGAGCAAGCCCTCGTTGAACATAGAAGTGCCGCAGATTGCTTAACCGAGTTGGATGCTAAGCTCAAAGTGTTCGCACGTGTCTATGTCCTGGTAGACATGGGCGCATTCCCTAAAGAGCAGCTTGAAGAATACTTGTCATTTCCCGTATCCTGGGAAGAGCAAGAACATAAACGCATGCGACTCATCTCTGACGAGGAAGCTGACGAACTACGCTTAACTGTAACATTCAATTATGTGCTCTGCCAACCAAATCTCTTAGAGATCGAGCAACTAAAGCTACTGTCAGAGGGTCGAAGTCAATTTGAACAACGTTGGTATGAAAGCCGCGTTGCAATGGTCGAACTAGGAGCCCAGATCATGACAGCTGTCTCAGAGGAGCAATTGGCCAAATGGCGGTCTCAAAGAGACCAACCTATGTGGCACCAACTTCCCTTCGAGTTGCTAACTGCCATTCGGGGTACAGACTTAGCTAAAACTAGCCAAGTGAACTCTCTATTTGATAAGGTTCTCACTGAGGAGGAGTTACATGTTGTCAGTAGACTCGGACAAGGTTCCATGCTACTCGATGTTGCAAAAAATCTATCGGTATTGAGTAAGCTACCACGAGTACTAGATGCATGTGCCATGCTCCAGTACAATTCGTAGTTCTACAATTGGCTTTTACCCTCATGATGTGACAAGGATTCGTAAATATGTACATTAATAAACAATAAATTTTGTGACCCTATATAGACAATATCAACACACACAAGCAATGATAGTCAAGCGCAGGGAGAGGAGGTGGGTTCAACAGGCTAAGCTCCTCACGTCCTCCTCTCACCACACATTTAGAAGTTGGGTGACCGTTCCCGCCTCTAGGTGGAGGGCATGCAACCCTCATTACCACCATAGGACACCTTGACCAACATCTCTGAGGGTGTAGATAGGGTACTATCCCTTTTTGTGCACCTTTCCCCCTTTTCGGTCTATCCTTCTAAGGACAAGCCCTACCCCACTCCATGATGACCAGTCCACGCAACTTAGTATAAGCCAAGATCTGCTAGGCAAAATGAACATCATCATGGGGGGCCATTCCTCTACAACAAACATTGCATGCCTCATCTCTCCCCTTCATGTCATATGCACTTGATAACCCACACTATAATCCATTTCATGTGAATGGTTTTATCCTATATCAAGGCCTAACCCTTAGTTCGCATTTTGCAAGTCCCCCTATACGTAGAAGACATGGAGCACCTAGGGCAGCTGGCTTGCAAAGATGCTATCCACTGTCGAAGGGAACAGGCACCACAAGCTCCTCTGCCGGTGCGCTACGTGCCTACCCTCAAAAGGTATGCAAAAAAATGAGGTCCCAAGCGACACTGCCCCGGACATAGGCCGAAGAATCCCTAGGTCAGGGGAGTAGAAGCTCAAAGAAGCACACAAGGTGTGGCAACACCGGTTGTGCAAGCACCCAACAGATGCTCGCACCATGTGCTCAAAGGCAGAGAGGGCAGCTCCAGACAAGGAAGAATTCAATGCATTGTTCAAAAGCATCTTGGAAACGGTTGCGGCCAGAGACTACACCATTCAGGTCCCTGTCGACATTTTCCATGCCCAACCTCACAGGAGCCCGTCACCAGCAAAACCTCAGTTGCCTGACCACCCGGACTCACCCCACCTCGTGCAAATCGAGTAGCCCCTATGATATACAAGCAACTTAACAAGCCATCATGCCATAACTTTTTGTCTTTTGATGATTAAAGGGGTAGGCTCTCCACTTGTACACACTTCCCTTACCTATCATTAATATATGCCACGTCTTTAACAAGCACTGGAATAGGCATTGCAATCAGCATCATAGGATTTTGAAAAAGTTATATCTTGACATGATTTCATTTGTTCGTTGTATTTGACGCATGCGACTTGCATATACTCTCATGAAGCGACAAGTGGATGTAGGATCACATAGGTCTTTGTGCAAATGTGTTCAATGCCCAAGTCACCACAAGACCACCAACCTCACAAAGAACCGCGACAAAGACAGGCTTTCAAATGCGAAAAATCACCCTTGCGAGTGCCCACATCGCACGAACCAAAGCATAGTCATGGGCTACGCTCTCTTCTTGGGTCAAGCTCTACAGTGGGCTCACGGCGGTGGTTGCCTCAATTGTACCAACATCACGCGTTGCAAAGAGGTTTGCAGTATCTCAAGTGTATCTCCCCATCTCAACAACTACTTCTCTAACAACGAGGCTATGTCCCAATCATCACTGTAATATCCATTTCTTGAGCCTTCGAAGCTTGACATTTCCCAACCCATTGAAAGGCTGATAGCCTCACCATATTGCAATGGTTGTACTCAGGTAAGTCAAAAAAAAAAAAAAAGAACGGAACAATAAGAAGCACCCACGATCACAACAAAGCACCTAGGGGTCCTCAAATTAGGTGTGTCCAGTGACCTTGGCTGGCTGGCTCCGTCCCTAGTCCCCTAGCCCCCTAGCATCACCCACAATAGTTCAGGGCACATCAAGGGCAGGACATACCTAGGGAGCTTATCTCGCCTTTGGTTAGACATGTCTCCCTAACCCATTCACACGATTCCCTCTTGCACTCTGCCTTAATACCATTGCAATCAATTGTGGTAAGCACTGCATGAATGGCCATGAAAAGTACACTGTCCTCATCACACAGGTCCAATAGCTACTAGCTACTACCGATAGTGCAGTGTCCCTGTGTTCAATTATGTTACGTCGTGCAGTCACAATGCAAAGGATGTCGCATACACCTTCACGTTTACTTCTTCTCAATATGGAAAACTTTGCTTCATCCACATTGTTATGAGAAACCAGCCTACGGTCTTCTAACTACGTAATATCTAAGTTTGCACGAGCACTCACATAATATCTGTACCAAAATATATACACAGTTTGGGTCCTCAAGTACAGGACAATACTCTCAGCTTGCTCAGAGTTCGATCTGTCTCCCAAACTAATTAAACTATGTCTTGTGTACGGTAGAGAAGACTAGCACTACCCCTAGGGAGAGACCACCTACGAGAGGTTTTCAATTGCAGGCATTGAAGACTCCAACGCATGTGTTGTTCGCCCTTCATCGACACTCAACTCTGAATTCCTATCCTTTGGAATAATTGTCAAGATTGTGGGAGAGAAGGAAGGAGTCTCACTTGTAGCTTTCCTACTTGCACAATGGGGGAATACACACAAAGGTGGAGGCTGAAAACAGTTTTCCTCTTCTTAGTTGTGTAAGCCAAAAGAACTCAAGTACATAGAAATAGAAGAACCCTATGTATGGGTCTCAAACCAAACTCAATTAACTAAGGTGGCATACTAACCGAGCCACGAACTAGAGTAGATAAGGATAGCTGTCATCTAGCTATTATTCATGGGCGGTGTACCAACTGCATCTGCAAAAACTGACAAGTCGGTGACATAAATGCACAACGGTCACCTTGGCATATCACGAGTGGAGCTCGATATCTCAACACTCCCCCTCAAGCTCAATCCCAATTCCTGCACACCAAGCAGGTCTTTGAACTTGGGCAGCTTCTCTGTACCCAATGCCTTCGTGAATATGTCAGCTACCTGATCATCTATGCTGACATAAACTAGATCAATAAGACCTAGTAAAACCCTCTCCCGCACATAGTGATAATGCACCTCAATGTGCTTTGTTCTAGCATGATAGACTGGGTTATTTGCCAAGTGTATACTACTCATGTTGTCACAATAAATGACAACTTGCCCATCTGTAGGACTAATGCATATCATAAAGTAGCTTATGCAACCAAGCTACCTCACATGTAGCCATTGTTGCACCCCTGTACTCAACCTCTGTGCTCGACAAGGCAACTGTAGGTTGTTTCTTGCTGCTCCAAGTGGCTGCAGCACTCCCAAAAGAGAACACATATCCACTGGTAGATCGTCTATCGGAAATACTACTAGCCCAATCAGCATCAGTGTATCCATGCAACTGTATCTGAACCCCAGTCTCATAAAATAGTCCATACTGCAATGTGGACTTCACATACCTGAGTATGCGTCTAGCCGCATCCAAATGTGGTTTCCTTGGAGCCTGCATAGACTGACTTACCAATCCAACAGCATAGCTCAAATCTGGCATGGTAATAGTCATATAAATCAAACTTCCTACTATGTGTTTGTACATAGTAGGGTCTTCGAGAAGCTCACCTGCATCTGCGCTCAACTTCACATTCTGCTCCAAAGGAACTGAAATAGGCTTACAACCTGTCATCCCATATTTGGACAGCATGTCCAATCCATACTGCCTCTGCAAGAGCCATATCCCACTTGGTGATCTAATCACCTCAATGCCCAAGAAATAACGTAGCTCTCCCAAATCCTTCATCTCAAACTTCTACTTCAATAGCATTTTCACATGAAGGATATCTTCATCACTATCACTTGTGATAATCAAATCATCAACATAAATGACAAGCAGCATAATATATTTCTCTGTTTTTCTCACATAAAGTGAGAATCTACCTTGGAAATCTGAAAGCCAATAGTGACAAGATACTGTCATATCTTGTCAGACCATGCTCTAGGTGCTTGCTTCAAGCCATACAAGGCTTTCTTCAACCTGCAAACAAACTCAGGATGAACAGTATGCACATAACCTGGTGGCTGCTCCATATAGACCTCTTCTTGCAAATCACCATGCAAGAAGGCATTCTTTACATCCATTTGATGTAAAGACCATCCCTTTGATGCAGCCATAGCAATGACTGCTCTTATGGTTGCAATCCTTGCAACCGGACTAAATGTTTCTTCATAATCAATGCCATATGTTTGTGCATACCCCTTGACTACTAATCTTGCCTTGTATCTGTTCACAGAACCATCTGCATTGTGCTTCACCTTATAAACCCACTTACAACCAATTGCATTCTTATCTTCAGGCAAAGGTACCAATTCTCATGTAGCATTTGCTTCCAAGGCATCCCTTTCTTCATCCATGGCTTTCTCCCATTTTTCTTTTCCCATGGCTTGCTCAAAAGAAGTGGGCTCTGGTTCCTGTATCACTTTGACCATATAGGCATAGTGAATGGCTATAAATCCATCATATTTCAGTCTATCCACAGGATACCTAGCTCTCGTAGACCTGCGCAAAGTAGGTTCACTCCCAGGTCCTCTCAAAACATCCCTGGTCTTCCTTACTCTAGGTGTAACAATAGAAGGAATACCCAACTCAGCATCAATGCTCTGTTCTAAGCCACTGGATTCACCATCCACATAAGACTGACCTGCATTCACATCAAACATGGGCTGATCTATCTTCTCTTTTCCTTTTTGTGATACCTGCATACCACTATCTGCATTGCTTTGAGAAGATTCTCCTGATCTCAATCTGCCTGTCCATGGCAAAGAATGTGAACCACTGCTAGAGGACGCTCCTGGTCCACTAATATCTTGTGACTGCTGATGTGAATTCTGTGCAGCATTACCATTTTGTGCATCTACATTATCAATCACATTTATTTGTTTATACTAGCTACTCATCTCATAAAAAACAACATCTCTGCTCATTGTAAACTTATGAGTAGAAGGGTTATAGCATCTATACCCTTTTTGCTGTAGAGAGTAACCAATAAAGATCCACTTCTCAGTTTTTGGATCCAACTTGGATCTCAACTCATCTGGCACATGAACATAGGCAACGCAACCAAAAATTTTCAAATGAGAAATATCTGGTTTTCTACCAGTATACCTCTCCTCTGGAGTCATGCCATGTATTGCTGCAGTGGGAGTCATGTTCATTATGTAGACTGTTGTAGCAACTGCATCATCCCAGTAAAAATCTGGCATGTCTTTTTCATTGAGCATGGCACGAGATACCTCTCCAGTATGCTTGTTTTTTCTTTCTGCAATTCCATTTTGTTGTGGGGTATGACTGCATGAATATTGCTGCTTTATGCCATGCTCCTGCAAGAACCTTGCAAACTCATTTGAGAGGTACTCTCCCCCTCCATCTGACCTTAGGCATTTTATTTGCAGGTCTATTTCTTTTTCAACCATAGCTTTAAGAGTTTTGAAATGCCCAAAAACTTCACTTTTCTTTTTCATAAAATACACCCAAACTTTTCTGCTATAGTCATCAATAAAAGTGACAAAATAATGACAGCCTCCAAGAGATGCAGCTTTAGTAGTCCACACATCAGAGTGGATTAATTCCAATGGCTTCTTACTCTCTTGAACATGTCTAGGAAATGGTTTCCTTGCCTGTTTTCCAAATTGACAGGCTTCACATACCTTATGCATTTCTGCAACCTTGAATTTAGGCAATCCTGCAACAATATTTTGGGCTTGCATTGATTTAAGTCACTGTACATTAACATGACCAATGCGTTTATGCCAGATATCAATATCTGCAACTACACCGGTCCCATGTGCAAACATTGCTGCACTCAATTCAGGCATGTCTACATCCAACATAAACATTCTGCCCTTCTTATTTCCTTTTGCTATCAAGAGATCTTTATTTTTCATATCCTCAACAAAGCATCCATGAGAATTAAATCTAACCTGCAAGCCCTGCTCAACCATTCGACCAACAGAAACTAAGTTCTTGGTGATATTCGGAACATGAAATACATCCGAGAGGTATTTCTTTTTTCCATCCTGCATAGACAAAGGAATTTTTCCAATCTACACAATAAGATGTGCAGTATCATCACCAGTCTCCACAAATCCTGGTTTTTCCATTTTTCTTACATCCTGCATCCATTCTGCATGACCTATCATGTGGTTTGATGCACCTAAGTCAACATACCACACATCATTGCTTTCTTTTGCACTTGTCACAGAATTGGTCATGTGCTGCACCATAAACAAATTCTCATTTTTGTCATCACCCTATCTACTAGAAGATGCATAATTCCCTTGTTGCAATTTTCCATTCATGATGTCATTCTGCTTTTTATAGTAGTGTTTAGCCATATGACCCATTTTACCACAATAGTAGCATTCAACATTACTGTTTGCATTTTGGCCTCTTTGCCATCCACCACGACCTCTTTCGCTCCCCCGGCCTCTAGAGTTATCACGCCCTCCTCCAAAGGACTGGTTTTCTTGAGTTTGCTGCATATTCTGATTTCTACCACGGCCTCCAGATCGGCCTCCTCTACCTCTGCCTCTACCTCTTCCAGCATTTGAGAAGAAGATAGCTTCTTTTGAAGTTCCTCCTGAAGAAGATGCACCACCATTTCTCTGCTCCTCAGAAATTAGAAGAGCAATCAACTCCTCAAAATCAAGAAGTCTTTCACAGATGGAAATGGATGTTCAGAACTGTGCATAATCCTTTCCTAGACCATTCAAGGTCAAAGAAACTAAATCATAATCTTCCACTGGTGACCCAATGGAAGCAAGTGCATCTGCAATCTTCTTCACCTTCATGTGGTAGTCATTGATGTTCATACTTTCTCTTTGCACATTGTGCAACTCTTGCTTGAGCTGCATTTTCCTGGCTTGCGTATTTGTGCTATACATTTTTGACAAAGTATCCCATGCCTCCTTTGGCGTACTTGTATCTTTAATATGCACAATCATAGAGTCTGAAATGCTGATAGACAGCCAATACATAACTTTCCTGGCTCTCTCATGCCATGCTTTAAATGCGTGCATTTGCTGTTGATTGGGAACATCAGGAAGAACTGGTTCTTCTTCACTTCCTGCAACGAATTCCCAATATCCTTTTCTCATAAGGAAATTCGTCATTCTGAACTTCCATGCTTGGAAGTTGTTTTTGTCAAGCTTTTCAGTGACAATCTGTGAAAGAGAATCAGACGCCATTACAGAACACTGCAAAAAATTATGTCACTGCAAAGAACACAGCTTCAACCTCACAAGGGCAAATCTGCAAAACTGACGAAAGTGGTATTTGACCACACAGTCACTTCCTAGTGACGATTTTGCATCAACAGGCAACAAGGATGATTCTGTAACTCCCAATGTCCCTGCGCACAAGCATACGATGCAATTTCTATAGTAACTTTTCACCAACCTGTAGAACAGTGATCGCACAGCATAAAACATGGCCTTTTCTTGAGTGCGTGCAGAAAACTTCCGCCTCCAAAACAGGCCCCGAAATGGCCTCAAATAAAAAAAACAGAGCAACCCAGAGCTAAAGCCCTATCCCACAACATATACTGCCCTCTTGCTACACCGCGAAGGGTGTCTCAATCTGAGACAATGCACTCTTGCCCTTTCCGGCTGTGCTACCTGCAAAGACTTGCTCCCAAAACAGAAAAAAGAAAGCAACACTGGTCCTCTTACCAGAACATCGTAAACTTTGCTTGATTTCTTGAGCTCCTTACCATGAACAAGGCTCTGATACCATGTCAAGATTGTGGGAGAGAAGGAAGGAGTCTCACTTGTAGATTTCCTGCTTGCACAATGGGAGAATACACACAAAGGTGGAGGCTAAAAACAGTTTTCCTCTTCTTAAATGTGTAAGCCAAAAGAAGTCAAGTACATAGAAATTGAAGAACCCCATATATGGGTCTCAAACCAAACTCAACTAACTAAGGTGGTATACTAACTGAGCCACGAACTAGAGTAGATAAGGATAGCTGTCATCTAGCTATTATTCATGGGCGGTGTACCAACCGCATCTGCAAACTGACAAGTCGATGACATAAATGCACAACGGTCACCTTGGCATATCACGAGTGGAGCTCGATATCTCAACAATCGTCATGTGTAGAACCCCCAACAAAGCGCCACTTGTACTCCATCAGTGCAATCCCCACAAAGAATAGCCCTACCACCAACCACCTAAACCATCAACGTGCCCCCAACGACCTTCCTCCCCACCACTACCAACACTCCGCCATGGCAACCATAGACGTCCTTGACACCCACGTCCTCGGTGCATGCTAAAGCCTACTACCTAGGACGATCAGTGCCATGGGACTGGCACTCGTCTAGGAGTGGGATAATGTTAACCCTAAAATGAACGAAGGTGGAGAATCCAAAAAATCTAAAGTAAAAGACAAAGACAAAGGCCAAGGTAAAGAGAAATAGAAGACAAAGACGCACAAGGAGAAAAGTCCTAAATAAGGGATAAAGGCACACAAGGAAAAGCGCAAGTCAATACTTTAGTAAAAGAGCGCATGAGCATCATGGTTTAATTCAAGGAGTGTCAGGCTCTCACCCGTGCAATTTGTAAATATAGACGGGCGGTGGAAAGGAAGCTAGGAAGATAGAAGGACAATGGGAAAAATGGCCTAGGCTACGGCTAGCCATGTAAAAAAGGGGAAAAGGGAATGACCGCCCAAAAGGGATTTAGGGTTTTGTACATAAAGTTGAAAAGTGAATGAGAAGCTCATTCTTGTGTGTGGCCAAAAGTGGCTCTCCTCTTCTTCTTCTTCTTGCTTGCTTGAGCTTGGGCTTGAGAGAGGGAGTGTGAGAGTGTGAGGGAGTGAGTGTGTGAGGGTGAGGGACCGGGGAGAAGAAGCTCTCCATCTTCTCCTCTCTTCTTCTCTTCTCTTCTCTTCTCTTATCTTGCTCACGGCAATGGAGCTTGGAGCGTGGAGCTTGAGGATGGAGTGTGCTTGAAGCTTGCACTTGGATCATGGAGCTACTGGAGTGTGCGGGGGAGGAGGTAACTCGATCGGCATGGAGGTAAGCTCACTACACCCATAAGGTAGGCATTGCGTGTCAACTATGTGAGAGGTAGCCATTAGTGCTCAGCTTGGAACGCTTGAACAATAAGCGGTCCGTGGGTCTTGGCGGTTGAGCAAAAGCTCCCACACTAGACTTTCGTATGAAATTAGGAACCCTACGGCCTAGTAGGGTTAGGGTTGGGTTGGGTCAAGAGGACTCCAAAACCCTACATCTTGACCAAAGTATTCTTGACCCAGGAATATCATGTGATGGGAGAAATAATCCCACAAGTTAGGCGCAACACTTATCTTGTGCAGTAAGTTGCAACATCGCATGATTTTGTGACTAAATCACAAAATAGTATTGCCACTCCTTAGAACAAGGATTACGAGTTCTAAGTACAAGTCTAATTTTCTAGAGGATGAGTAGACATCCTGCTACATCACCCTTCTTTGAGGCTGATTTGCCAAGTTAGGGAAAACTATGAATTAACTAGCAGCACTTGACCAAATCAAGTGAGGACAACGAGGTTGTCCAAGATTTATTGCTTATGATTTAAGGAAACCTAAGGTGGAAAAAATGTGGGTCAATAGGGTATAAACCCTAACCCAAGGATAAAAGGGTAAAACAAGCAACTTAGCTTACGAAACCCTCGGGATCTTGCCAAGTTGCAATTGATCCCGGATCAAATGCTGGATGCATTTAGAGAGAAGGATTCACACATTAGCAGTTGGCCTTACAAATGACCACTGGAATGATTGTGATTGTATACTTAGGAGCATTGTTTGTACTTCTTTGCTCAATGAGCTAATGCTGGAAAATAACTAATGCTTCAGGTTAAAAGCCTAGAGGGAGAGGCAACATTAGTTACCCCAGACTGTCTGCATGACCCTATCCAAGGGGGTTGTTAACCGCGCCAGGTACGTGGACCGAACCCACCACGAGAGGTCTCTCCGTGGGTGCTACTTAGAGCAAGAGAATGCTTGGGTGCCAGGGGGCTCTGGCCATAAATCCCTTGCCTCCGAGTCTTGCACAAGAGGCCGACGTGACTCGAGATTGGATCTCGAGGCCTGCATACTAGTCTACAGGGGCGGAAAACTTGGAGCAGCGATCCGTGAGCCTTCAAGCGTATTATGGATTAGCCTTCGTGTGGATTATGGAATAGCCTTCGGGCTGTATTATATGATGTATTCCAAAGACTGATAAATAAAGATCAAATGTTGAAAAGAAACTTGTTTGACATTATTTTTCTATGTCAGTGCCTAAGTTACGTGAAGGAACCAGTGAATAATTGGCTAATTAAGGAAGTTGTTTTTGCTTGTTAAACTAAATGTGGTAGGTAATTAGATCACTAAAGCAACATGAGGAAAGTGCAGTGGATGTGACCATGGGTCCATCCTACGGAAGGGTGGTTCCGATTGGCCAAGAACTTTTCTCAACGGAATTGACAGCAAGGTAACGATGACCTAGATTCTAGGAAGCTAGAGTCCTGATTTATGTTGTTTTAGGGGAACGGGATGGGACTATGCCTTATGGGCAGAGAGGTCGAGCTTTGCATCCCTCTCGTTTCCCATTCTCCTTGAACCAAGTGCAGTATAAATCCGCTTCGACCCTGATGTTTCTGCATAAAGTAGTTCGACTCTAGTTACCTCCGAGGAACTTGACCATTAGGGAAGTCGATCCTAAGTGGGAACCGCCAGAATGCTTCTGCTTCGTGGTGGCAGACTCGGGAAGACCTAGATCGCAAACCCCGTGACATTCCGTGGGAGTGCCAAGCGGCGCTTTCTCGACTCTTTTCCCGATGGGCTGCTAAGACATGTCCTACAAGTGGAATAGGTGGACACGTTACACAATTGCTCTTGGATATTAAAGTCCATCCCATGCAAAAAGTATTAGAGTTGAGCAACAGCTAGAATGATAATATAAGTCTATAATTTATGAAATACTTTTTTCAATTTCTTGGTATATCCTCGAACATTCTCATGAGGTTCTTAACATGTTACATTGAGAATACATAGCCAATATTGACCCTTTTACGGGTAAACTCTCTTTGAAAGGTAGCAAAAAATAGACAAATCATAGTTATGGTTCCAACCTCTAGGTTGTGATATCATACTATAGCTTTTCCTTTCAAAGTCATATTAAAGAACATCATCAAGTGTCCTTTATCTTAGATTTGGCAGTTTAGTATTTTCCTTTGCTAACTTATTAAAAATTGATAGAGAAAGACCTAAGGCTAGCAAGTTTGGCATTCCTATTGGGATTGCAATGGGTTGCACCATGATGGAAATCAAATTCACCAAAGAAGTTTGAAATGATGGTACTACTACCCCACTCGAAGTGGGTTGACTAACTAGAAGAGGGAAAGTACTAGAACTTCCTCCTCCTCCTAATAGACTATTCATGGAACTAGGGCTACTAAAACCCCACCCTTGTAGGCATATTGGACTACTCCGTTGAGGAGAGTACCTTCTAATAATCTCAGCCCGCCATCGAGCCCTTTTAGATCTTTCTTGCTTCTAAAGCTTGGCTTGACAATCTTTCACTGCCTTCTAGAAAACACTAATAAAATGGTCCCTATCAACCAAGATTTGGACATTGCCACTTATTAGCAG
Source organism: Lygodium microphyllum (assembly GCF_053477565.2). Lineage (NCBI taxonomy): Eukaryota > Viridiplantae > Streptophyta > Polypodiopsida > Schizaeales > Lygodiaceae > Lygodium > Lygodium microphyllum. Next base: position 63,595,884 of record NC_141154.1, on the reverse strand, counting down.
CTCCCGGCAAATGCACCACTTGTCAGGACCTAGAACACCCCACAAACTTGCAGCCAGGAGCGTCAGGAGGCTACACACTAGTTTAACTAAATAAGCATTTGTAACATTTATAGTCCAACAGATCCCTTCCCACACTCCTCATAGGGAGCCCTTACACACAACTTGGTGTTATACACCATGTAAAATAGACATAGGGAGCACTTCTTGGCTAATTGCCTCAGCCCTCTACGACTCTCCTACACCTCGGAAATTGGCCTCGATATACACCATAAACACATAAAGCAATGATACATAGTCCTCTCTTTTAATTGATCATTCCAAGAGATAAAGGATAATCCTCACTGCACACTCCCCAAAGAAACTAATCACTAACCCTATGGCTTGGGATACCTCACCCTCAGTGTGGTTCAATGTTTGTGAAGATGATTGCCATGCATCTAGGATGATACCATGTGTTGAATGCAATGCAACTGTGAATGATTCATAGTGCTCAATAATTTTTATTAATTTAAAGCAGCATTGTGACAGTGCGATACCATTTTTTTTCATGCTTTCATTCTAAGTGTAATTGTTGTGTTGCATAGGGTCAGCAATTGAGCATACTCCTGCTACTAAACCCTTTATTTCTAAAAATACATGTATCCTATATGCAAAATACATTTTAAAAAATGAGATTCAACATGTAATCAACACTTATTAACCCCTCCTCTCCCTACCATTTAGGCTTGTGCATGCAGTGTGGTAGGTTTGGAGACCGTTTTGATGTATTTTCTTCATAAAGATTGCTAAATACTCACTTTAACATAAAAATAGGGCTAAACTGAGGCTAAACCTCATGCCTCAGTCTACCATACATCCACGAACACATTTTTTCTCTATTTTTTAAGTTTAAAAATTCTCTTTTTTTCATTTTTTCTATTTATTTATCAATAAATACTGATATTTTCTAATTTTTTATGTGACTTGATTAGACTTGTTGAGAATTATTTTCATCCCATGAGAACACCATTGATACATCAAAATCCCCAAAATCCATGATTTACCCTAAAATCGTAATTTTACAGGTTTTGCGTGTCTATAGAAAAACCAATAGACAATTGATTCTTGTCGATTTTCTTAGTGTTTCTTATAAAATAGATACTTAACAATCAAGAGCAATCATTTTCAACCATTTGCAATCAATATCTATCAAATTTATCACGTATCCATAAAATTGTGCTTATCTCACATGTATCTCATATTTGGAAGGTCGTTGACACTCACTAAGAGCCGCTAATGCTCCTCCAAACATCGATCTATGTCTCAACATCATCTCCCAATCGAAATCTCTCAAATCATCCCACCCCCTTCCCTCATAGATTAAGACATAGAAACATGCATCAAGAGGAGAGAGAGAAATGAGAGAGAAATAGTGAATTTTGCTCTTCTCATTCAAGTAGCCATTTCACACAAGGAAGGTAGTAAATCAAAGTAAAAATTTTGAGTAATCCATTGAGATGATCGGTTTGATGACTCATTTTTCATTCCCCCCCATCACTCCTCCACCAAAATCGTCACCAAGGCATCACCATCTGCTCTGTTGTTGCGAAAAAAACACCATCCCCCCCCTCCCATGTGAGAATTTTTGGGCCAAAGGCAGGGCCCCTAAGGGTTATAACCCTTCATATATTGGTCATTATTTGACCCATCCAATGTTCTCGATCCCACTGCTTCTTCCCGTTGGGCGACCGATTCGCGATATCTGAAAAATCCTACGCTTCGAGCTTGAGGTCCTAAATGGCTGAGTACTTCAATTCGACAGTCAAAAAATTTATGAAAAATCTACAACCACCACAAAGGTCAAAATTTTCATTCCCATCTTCCATGGTCACTTAAAATTTTCGAGTCCACGTCTTTCACTTCCATTGAGCTTTAGATTCAACATTAAATTTGAATCATTCTACTCTTTTCTAGCATGTCTTGGGTGTTTAAATTCTGCTCTCATTGGCAATCACAAGATAGGGTGACTTAGCCCATCAAATCCACGAACTGATCTGCACAAACAATAACAACAAAAATCATCAAGCTGCCACAAATCAAAATACACAACAAAGCACAATAACAGCTCTCACGCTACCCCCTGACAAGATCAAGGCATAAAACCCACGAGGTGTCAAGATTGTGGGAGAGAAGGAAGGAGTCTCGCTTGAAGCTTTCTTGCTTGCACAATGGGGGAAGACACACAAGGGTGGAGGCTGAAAACAGTTTTCCTCTTCTTAGTTGTGTAAGCCAAAAGAACTCAAGTACAAAGAAATACAAGAACCTTATATATGGGTCTCAAACCAAACTCAACTAACTAAGGTGGCATACTAACTGAGCCACGAACTAGAGTAGATAAGGATAGCTGTCATGTAGCTATTATTCATGGGCGGTGTACCAACCGCGTCTGCAACTGACAAGTCGGTGACATAAATACACAACAGTCACCCTGGCATATCACGAGTGGAGCTCGATATCTCAACACTCCCCCTCGAGCTCAATCCCAATTCCTGCACACCAAGCAGGTCTCTGAACTTGCGCAGCTTCTCTGCGCCCAATGCCTTCGTGAATATGTCAGCTACCTGATCCTCTGTGCTGACATAAACTAGATCAATAAGACCTAGTAAAACCCTCTCTCGCACATAGTGATAATGCACCTCAATGTGCTTTGTTCTAGCATGATAGACTGGGTTATTTTCCAAGTGTATACTACTCATGTTGTCACAATAAATGACAACTGGTCCATCTGTAGGACTGATGCATATCATAAAGTAGCTTATGCAACCAAGCTACCTCACATGTAGCCATTGCTGCACCCCTGTACTTAGCCTCTGTGCTCGACAAGGCAACTGTAGGCTGTTTCTTGCTACTCCAAGTGACTACAGCACTCCCAAAAGAGAACACATATCCACTGGTAGATCGTCTATCAGAAATACTACCAGCCCAATCAGCATCAGTGTATCCATGCAACTGTATCTGAACCCCAGTCTCATAAAATAGTCCATACTGCAATGTGGACTTCACATACCTGAGTATGCGTCTAGCCGCATCCAAATGTGGTTTCCTTGGAGCCTGCATAAACTAACTTACCAATCCAACAGCATAGCTCAAATCTGGCCTGGTAATAGTCATATAAATCAAACTTCCTACTATGCGTCTATACATAGTAGGGTCTTCTAGAAGCTCACCTGCATCTGTGCTCAGCTTCACATTCTTCTCCAAAGGATTTGAAATAGGCTTACAGCTTGTCATCCCATATTTGGACAGCATGTCCAATCCATACTGCCTCTGCAAGAGCCGTATCCCACTTGGTGATCTAATCACCTCAATGTCCAAGAAATAACGCAGCTCTCCCAAATCCTTCATCTCAAACTTCTGCTTCAATAGCATTTTCACATGAAGGATATCTTCATCACTGTCACCTGTCATAATCAAATCATCAACATAAATGACAAGTAGCATAATATCTTTCTCTGTTTTTCTCACATAAAGTGAGAAATCTGCCTTGGAAATCTGAAAGCCAATAGTGACAAGATACTGTCCTATCTTGTCAGACCATGCTCTAGGTGCTTGCTTCAAGCCATACAAGGCTTTCTTCAACCTGCAAACAAACTCAGGATGAACAGCATGCACATAACCTGGTGGCTGCTCCATATAGACCTCTTCTTGCAAATCACCGTGCAAGAAGGCATTCTTTACATCCATCTGATGTAAAGACCATCCCTTTGATGCAGCCATAGCAATGACTGCTCTTACGGTTGCCATCCTTGCAACCGGACTAAATGTTTCTTCATAGTCAATGCCATATGTTTGTGCATACCCCTTGACTACTAATCTTGCCTTGTATCTATTCACAGAACCATCTGCATTGTGCTTCACCTTATAAACCCACTTACAGTCAATTGCATTTTTACCTTTAGGCAAAGTTACCAATTCCCATGTAGCATTTGCTTCCAAGGCATCCATTTCTTCATCCATGGCTTTCTCCCATTTTTCTTTTCCCATGGCTTCCTCAAAAGAAGTGGGTTCTGGTTCCTGTATCATTTTAACCATATATACATAGTGAATGGCTGTAAATCCATCATATTTTAGCCTATCCACAGGATACCTAGCTCTCGTAGACCTGCGCAAAGTAGGTTCACTCCCAGGTGCTCTCAAAACATCCCTGCTCTTCCTTACTCCAGGTGTAACAATAGAAGGAATACCCAACTCATCATCAATGCTCTATTCTGAGCCACTGGATTCACCATCCACATAAGAGTGACCTGCATTCACATCAAACATGGGCTGATCAACCTTCTCTTTTCCTTTTCGTGATACCTACATACCACTATCTGCATTACTTTGAGAAGATTCTCCTTATCTCAATCTGCCTGTCCATGGCGAAGAATGTGAACCACTATTAGAGGACACTCCAGGTCCACTAATATTTTGTGACTGCTACTGTGAATTTTGTGCAGCATTACCATTTTGTGCATCTACATCATCAATCACATTTACTGGTTTATACCAGCTACTCATCTCATAAAAAACAACATCTCTGCTCACTGTAAACTTACGAGTAGAAGGGTTATAGCATCTATACCCTTTTTGCTGCTGAGAGTAACCAATAAAGATGCACTTCTCAGCTTTTGGATCCAACTTGGATCTCAACTCATCTGGCACATGTACATAGGCAATGCAACAAAAAATTTTCAAATGAGAAATATCTGGTTTCCTACCAGTATGCCTCTCCTCTGGAGTCATTCCATGTATTGCTGCAGTGGGAGTCCTCTTCATTATGTAGACTGTTGTAGCAACTGCTTCAGCCCAATAAAAATCTGGCAAGTCTTTTTCATTGAGCATGGCACGAGATACCTCTCCAATATGCCTATTTTCTCTTTCTGCAATTCCATTTTGTTGTGGGGTATGACTGCATGAATATTGTTGCTTTATGCCATGCTCCTGCAGGAACCTTGCAAACTCATTTGAGAGGTACTCTCCCCCTCCATCTGACCTTAGGCATTTTATCTGCAAGCCTGTTTCTTTTTCAACCATAGCTTTAAGAGTTTTGAAATGCCCAGAAACTTCACTTTTCTTTTTCATAAAATACACCCAAACTTTTCTACTATAGTCATCAATAAAAGTGACAAAATAATGACAGCCTCCAAGAGATGCAGCTTTAGTAGTCCACACATCAGAGTGTATTAATTTCAATGCCTTCTTACTCTCTTGAACATGTCTAGGAAATGGTTTCCTTGCCTGTTTTCCAAACTGACAGGCTTCACATACCTTATGAATTTCTACAACCTTGAATTTCGGAAAACCTGCAACAATATTTTGGGCCTGCATTGATTTAAGTCGTTGTACATTAACATGACCAATGCGTTTATGCCAGATATCAATATCTGCAACTACACCCGTCCCATGTGCAAACATTGCTGCACTCAATTCAGACATGTCTGCATCCAATGTAAACATTATGCCCTTCTTCTTTCCTTTTGCTATCAAGCGACCTTTATTTTTCATATCCTCAACAAAGCATCCATGAGGATTAAATCTGACCTGCAAGCCCTACTCAACCATTTGACCAACAAAAACCAGATTCTTGGTGATATTTGGGACATGAAATACATCGGACATGTATTTCTTATTCCCATCCTGCATAGACAAAGGAATTTTTCCAATCTGCACAATAGGATGTGCAGTATCATCACCAGTCTCCACAAATCCTGGTTTTTCCATTTTCCTTGCATCCTCCATCCATTCTGCATGACCTGTCATATGGTTTGATGCACCTGAGTCAACATACCATACATCGTTGCTTTCTTCTGCACTTGTCACAGAATTGTTCATGTGCTGCACCATAAACAGATGCACATTTCTGTCATCACCCTATCTACTAGAGGATGCATAATTTCCTTGTTGCAGTTTTCCATTCATGATGTCATTCTGCTTTTTATAGCAGTCTTTAGCCATATGACCCATTTTACCACAATAGTAGCATTCAACATTACTGTTTGCATTTTGGCCTCTTTGCCATCCACCACGACCTCTTTGGCTCCCCCTGCCTCTAGAGTTACCATGTCCTCCTCCATAGGACTGGTTTTCTTTAGTTTGTTGCATATTCTGATTTCTACCACTGCCTCTACCTCTTCTAGCATTTGAGTAGAAGACAGCTTCTTTTGAAGTTCCTCCTGAAGAAGATGTACCACCATTTCTTTGCTACTCAGAAATTAGAAGAGCAATCAGCTCCTCAAAATCAGGAAATTTTTCACGAACTGAAATGGATGTCCGAAACTGTGCATATTCCTTTCCTAGACCATTCAAGGTCACAGAAGCTAAATCATAATCTTCCACTGGTGACCCAATGGAAGCAAGTGCATCTGCAATCTTCTTCACCTTCATGTGGTAGTCGTTGATGCTCATATTTTCTCTTTGCACATTGTGCAACTCTTGCTTGAGCTGCATTTTTCTGGCTTGCGTATTTGTGCTATACATTTTTGACAAAGTATCCCATGCCTCCTTTGGCGTACTTGCATCCTGAATATGCACAATCATAGAGTCTGAAATGCTGATAGACAGCCAATACATAACTTTCCTGGCTCTCTCATGCCATGCTTTAAATGTCTGCATTTGCTGTTAATTGGTAACATCAGGAAGAACTAGTTCTTCTTCATTTCCTGCAACAAATTCCTAATATCCTTTTCCCATAAGGAAATTTGTCATTCTAAACTTCCATGCTTGGAAGTTGTTCTTGTCAAGCTTTTCAGTGACAATCTGTGAAAGAGAATCAGATGCCATTACAGAAGACTGCAAAAAATTCTGTCATGCAAAAACCACAGCTTCACCCTCACAAGGGAAAATCTGCAAAACTGGCGAAAGTGGTATTTGACCACACAGTCACTTCCTAGTGACGATTTTGCATCAACAGGCAACAGGGATGATTCTGTAACTCCCAATGTCTCTGCGCACAAGCATACAATGCAATTTTTACAGTAACTATTCACCGACCTGTAGAACAGTGGCTGCACAGCATAAAACTGGGCCTTTTCTTGAGTGCGTGCAGAAAACTTCCGCCTCCAAAACAGGCCCCGAAATGGCCTCAAATAAAAAAAACAAGGTCACCAAGGGCTAAATCCCTCTCCCGCAGCATATACTGCCCTCTTGCTTCACCGCGAAGGGCATCTCAACCTGAGACAATGCACTCCTGCACTTTTCGGCTGTGCTACCTGCAGAGATCTGCTCCCAAAACAGAAAATGAAAGCAACACTGCTCCTCTTACCAGAACACCGCAAGATTGGCTTGCTTTCTTGAGCTCCTTACCACGAACAAGGCTCTGATACCATGTCAAGATTGTGGGAGAGAAGGAAGGAGTCTCGCTTGAAGCTTTCTTGCTTGCACAATGGGGGAAGACACACAAGGGTGGAGGCTGAAAACAGTTTTCCTCTTCTTAGTTGTGTAAGCCAAAAGAACTCAAGTACAAAGAAATAGAAGAACCCTATATATGGGTCTCAAACCAAACTCAACTAACTAAGGTGGCATACTAACTCAGCCACGAACTAGAGTAGATAAGGATAGCTATCATGTAGCTATTATTCATGGGCGGTGTACCAACCGCGTCTGCAACTGACAAGTCGGTGACATAAATACACAACGGTCACCCTGGCGTATCACGAGTGGAGCTCGATATCTCAACACGAGGGAGTTGTCCAACATAATCTGATAGAAATCCTGAACGAGTCACTAAAAAATCACTCCAACACACACTGGCTAAAAAGAACCATCAAAGAAGACATCCTAGATGGTGACTTGAACTACCTACCCAACTTAGGACAACTAGACCAGGAACTCCTACTAGGTAAGAACTCATATAGCCTTGTCAGCATATATTTTCATTTTATGATATTTTACCTTCAAGCTTCCGTACTCTTGAGTGTGTAAAAAGAAGGGAGCTGAGCATAGTGACCCAAGGAGAATAGGGCATCGACCTCGAGTCCTAACTCAGTATCCAAGAACCTACCAAGCCCTTGCGAGGCGACACTTAAATCTTTATTTTTTTTGCTCACTTTTATTTTTTCTCCAACCTTCCTTAGTATTTTTTCCAACTAGATACCACCCCTAGGAAGACAAATCATCGGCTCCGGTCTTAGCTCATCCCCAAGAACCTTCCATGCCTTCGCAAGGCAATGATCAATTGCTCTTAAGAGTTTTCTTCTTTTCCTTTTCTATTTAAGGGGCTAGAATCCCTTTTTACACACATCTATATTTTTATATTTCAAGCATTATCAAAACTTTCTCTTTTTTTATTTTGGCAAGCTTCTCTAACTAGCTCACTACTAACAAAAGCTCCTAGAAACAACTTCCTAGCAGGCTAGCAGAACAAGGTCACTAGAACTACCTTCTAAAACAATTCTCAGAATGCATGACAATGTCTTCATAAGAGGCAAACAACTACTCAGACCTCCCTTAGACACACCTAATCTAACCCTGGGACTTCATGCATTGATTGCCATTCCCCAACAAAAGAAAAGTCCAGTCACACACATAGATGAACAAAAATGCCTCAAGAATATTTGTTGGGGGTAAAGGCGCCTCTGCCTAGTCGCCCGTGTATTACTACACTGACAGTCACCGCCATTGCACACTGCATGTGGCGGGCGCCCATCACCGTCACTTTATTCTTTATTCTTTTAGTGACCGTTTGAATAAAGGAAGGCTCGGTCACACATTGTGACTGTTGGAGTTTCCATTTCTTGTCTCTGTCTTTCTTGCTCTTTCTCTCTCGCCATAGCTCTCGAGTGTAAGCTTCGATCCTTCTCACCTTTCAACTATTATCAAAGCTTGGCTTCCTGACTCTTGAGCTTGGCTCATGGCATTCTCAGCTTCCCATCGACTCCCCACTCACATTGGGTTTCCTTCCCAGCAGCCATAGCTCATTCTCTTGAGCTCCCGTCACTCTCCGGCTTTCGGAGCTTCTTCCCAACCTATTGAGGCACCATCAGGGCATTGACATTGAGGTATTGTTTCATTATTTCAGAGATTTATCTCAGTCCATAGGTCTAGGTAAACGGGGTTTTCACAAGTTGTGGGCAGCCATAGCTCACACCTCTTGGAGCTTCCTTTACCTGGATCTTGCTTTCAGCCTATCAAGGCTTGGTGTAGGTCTTCTTTGGCCCCCATTTGTGTCCCCCTTTGGGCCCCATTGTCAACACATGGGATAGTAGACCCTCCCAGCCAGCTCACGTTTTTTTGTACTTGTTTTAAAATCTCGCCCAAAAATCACTCTTTTTGTCATATCTCGGGCATTCGGAACCCGATTCAGGCAAGGTAAGAGTCTAAGTTGGGGTTTTGGCATGCTCCGAACGCGATGGTGATGTTGGATTTGCCAAATTTTGATGATAAAATATTCTGCAACAGATTTCAGGTATGCTTGTTTGGGCATGACTACATAACCGGTTTGATGCCTATTGCATCCCGATTGATTGGGGGATTGAAGCTACATGTAATGCTATGATTTTGGCTTGATTGTGGGGCTAGAAATACATAGTTTATAACAGTAAATGCATGCTGAATACTCTTGGGTTGAAGCTATCTTTCATGCTTTGACATATTCCTATTGGTTTCGAGTGTATGTCTTGGGTTATGCTATGATGTATTGATCATCGAGGGATGACTTCGAGCTTGTCATTGGATCCGGATGCTTTTGGAAGCTTGAGCTTATTTCAACCCACACTTATTGACATCAGCCTATGCTTGACAATGTGGTTAGTTATATGCTCTTTGGGTACATGCTTACCCGATGCCTACTGCTTGATGTATTTGTCTTGGCACAGTGTACCATGTACCTGTTGAACTTTAGTGCTCTCTGAAGACTTGGCTTGGATTCTCATTTTCTATTCCGGAATTTTGTATTGGATGTCACTTTGGTTGTCAAAGATCTTTATTGGTATGTATGTCTTGCTCATGGATGCTACCTTCAGTTGCTCTATAGCCGTCATGCTTGTCAAGAATTGCGTGGTGGAGGGGAGTTGCTCAAGATGCTACGCCGAACACACACAGAATGCACAAGGAGAACCTCACTCAAGAGACAAGAAGAGAGATGGAGGCCAAAATGTTTTCTTGCTGATTTCTTCTTCTTCCACACTCTTTACAATGTACACAAAGTATAGATAAGATACAACATAAAAGGAAAGTGGCCTATTAAGTCAAACAATGCATAACCGACTACACTAGTCGATTGGCGCTATAACTATGCCAGCTGTAAATAGGTGTAACAACCTGAATATAATAAGTAATGAGACAGTGACCATGTGAGAGTCATAATTACCACCGACGTGCTAAGTGTAGACATGTGGACCCATCTAACCAGGCTGTCCATCATCAATGTCCGCATGTGTTGAGCTTGTCATCTCAACACTCCCCCTCAAGCTCAACTGCATCTCTGCAACTCCAAGTAAGCTTCAAAACTTTTGAAGCTTCTCTGTAACCAATGCCTTTGTGAAGATGTCAGCTATCTGATCCTATGTGTTGACATACACCAAGTCAATCTCACCTGCTAGTACCTTCTCTCTCACAAAGTGGTAGTGTACCTCAATATGTTTTGTCCTGGCATGGAACACAGGGTTCCTAGCCAACTGTATACTGCTCATGTTGTCACAATAAATGACAACTCGACCTTCCACCTACACATCCAAATCAGCCAATAGTTTTTGCAGCCATACTACCTCACATGCTGCAACAGCAGCACCTCTATACTCAGCCTCTGTACTCGACAAAGCAACTGTAGATTGCTTTTTGCTGCTCCATGCAACTGCTGCACTACCAAGAGAGAACATGTATCCACTGGTAGATCTTCTATCAGACATACTACCAGCCCAATCTGCATCTGTGTATCCAACCACCTGTACATCTGTACCTGCCTCATAGAAAAGTCCATAATGTAATGTGGACTTCACATATCTCAATATGCGTCTGACTGCATCCAAGTGTGGCTTTCTAGGTACTTGCATAAACTGACTCACAAGACCAACAGCGTAGCTCAAGTCTGGCCTTGTAATGGTCATGTAGATCAAACTCCCCACTATTCTCCTGAACATAGTAGGGTCTTCTATCTCATCCCCAACATCAGCACTCAACTTTACATTTTGCTCCAATGGAACTGAAAGTGGTTTGCATGATGTCATACCATACTTGGACAACATATCCAAGCCATACTGTCTTTGGGACAGCCATATACCATCATCACATCTGATCACCTCAATGCCAAGGAAGTACCTTAGCTCACCTAGATCCTTCATCTCAAACTTCATCTTCAAACAGCCCTTGACTTCAGCAATCCCACTATCACTATCACCTGTAATAATCAAGTCATCCACATAGATGACTATGATGACCAAACCTGCATCTCCCTTTCTCACATAAAGTGAGTGATCAGCATCAGAAACATAAAAACCAATATTGACAAGATACTCTCTAATCTTGTCAGACCATGCTCTAGGTGCTTGCTTGAGCCCATAGAGTGCCTTCTTCAACTTGCACACATACGTGGGATGCTCTAAATCTTCATAACCTGCTGGCTGATCCATACACACTTCTTCCTGCAAATCACCATGCAAGAAGGCATTCTTTACATCCATTTGCTGCAACCTCCAACCTTTGGCTGCTGCCAAAGCAATCACACATCTGACAGTTGCCATCCTAGCAACTGGACTGAAGGTTTCATCATAATCTATGCCATATGTTTGGGCATAGCCTTTTGCAATTAGCCTAGCTTTGTACCTGCTAATAGAACCATCTGCATTGTGCTTAATCTTATAAACCCATTTACATCCAATAGCTTTCTTTCCCTTTGGCAATGATACTAGATCCCATGTCTTATTGGCCTCTAATGCAGCCATCTCCTCATCCATTGCTGCATCCCAATGAGCATGACCAACAGCCTCCTCAAAACATGTGGGCTCAACATCCTCAACTAGTTTCACCATATAAGCATAATGGTGAGCTGCATAACCTTCAAAACCAAATCTTTTAACAGGGTATGTCACCCTGCTAGACCTGCATACCACTGGATCACTCAATGGAGTCTTTGCATTAACGTGTGCTCTCTGCACACCTGGAGTCCTCACTGAAGGAATGCCAAGCTCATCATCCAAGCTCTCTCAGCCACTGGAGTCTCCATCAAGAACTGCATCAATGCTTTCTGACACTTTATTATTTCCTTTGTCTTTACCTGTAGTGCTACTAGATGCACCTGAAGATGTAGAGGTACTCCTTAGTCTCCCAAACCAAGGACTACTAGATTATGTCTCTGGTCCACTAAGAGTCCGTGATTCTTGCTTTTCAGCCTGCACATGAGTATCATGATCATCATCAACATCCAATGCATCACCACTAGATGCATACCAACTGCTCATTTCATCAAAGATGACATCCCTGCTCACTCTGAACTTACATGTGGTGGGGTTGTAATAGCGATACCCTTTCTGCTCTAAAGAGTATCCAATAAAGATACACTTTTCAGTCTTTGGATCCAATTTCCTCCGCAACTCATCTGGCACATGAACATACGCAATGCAGCCAAACACTTTCAAGTGTAAAACATCAAGCTTCTTACCTGTAAAACATTCTTTGGGGGTCATACCATGAACTGCAGCTGTGGGAGTTCTGTTCATAATATAAATAGCAGTATGAACAGCATCAGACAAAAAATGCTTAGGCATAATCTTTTCAGTCATCAAGGCACGTGCAACTTCTGCAATATGCCTGTTTTTCCTTTCTGCAACCCCATTTTGCTGTGGGGTATACCTGCATATGAACTGTCTCTTTATCCCATGAGACCTCAGAAAATCACTAAACTCATTTGAGAGATACTCTCCCCCTCCATCTAACCTCAAGCACTTTACTTTCAAGCATGTTTCTCTTTCAACTGCAGCCTTGAAAGTTCTAAAGTGCTCAAACGCTTCACTCTTTTCCTTCATAAAATATACCCACAGCTTTCTAGAACAATCATCAATGAATGTGACAAAGTATGAACTACCTCCAAGAGATACATTTTGTGTAGGCCCCCAAATGTTTGTATGGACAACATCAAGGATATTTCTGCTTCCATCTCTATCATGTGAAAAAGGTTGTCTTGCCTACTTACCAAACTGACATGCTTCACATACCTTCTGAAATTCTGCAACTCTAAATGTAGGCAAACCTGTAACTAACCCTTTTGACTGCATTAATTTCAGCCTTTGTGCATTTGCATGTCCAATGCGTTTGTGCCAAATTTCAATGTCTACAACAACACCTTTTCCTTTGGCATACATAGCAACATTCATAGTAGGAATTCCAGCGTCCAGAGTAAACATACGTCCAACTCTACTTCCCTTTGCTACCAACCTGCACTTGTCATTGAAATCTTCTACAAAGCAACCTTTGCATTAAATCTGACTTGTAGCCCTTGCTCTACCATTTGACCAACTGACACCAAGTTCTTTGTAATAGATGGCACATGTAATACATCTGAAAGACTCTTTGTCTTACCATCATGCAAGGACAAGGGAACTTTTCCAATGTGTGAAATTGGGTGGCATGAGTCATCACCCGTCTGCACATAACTTGCATTCTGCAAATTCTGCATCTCTCCAAACCATTCTGCATGGCTGGTCATATGATTGGATGCAACTGAATCAACATACCAAACATCATCATGTGCTCCCTTTCCTGTAACAGCATTCAACATATGTTGCATAACAAACAGACGTTCATTTTTGTCTTCATTCTGTCGTGAAGACGATGCATAGTTTCCTTGCTGCAACTTACCACTACGGATATCATCTTTCTTAGCATAACATTGGGCTGCAATATGACCTGTTTTGCCACAGTAGTGGCACACAATACCAGAGTTGTTAGAACCTTTGTTCTGCCATCCACCTCTTCCTCTAAAGCTCCCCCTGCCTCTAAAGTTACCACGACCTCCTAAAACCTACATATCGCCAAATTGCTAATTCAATCTATTTTGCTGGTTGTCACTACCACGTCTTGTACCACGGCCTCTTGAAGAGAACCTGCCACGTCCCCTTCCTGAACTAGAGTAGAAAGCTTGGACCTGTTCACCGCTTCTTTCAGATGTCTCACTCTGCATGTTGATCTCTTCATCATAAGGGAGACCAACTCATCGAAATCTGGAAATGGCTTTCTGACATATACGCAAGTTACAAAAGACTTCCAAGCCTTTTCATTGTTAAGTCCACCCAAGGTAGACAACACCAAATCATCATCATCGGGCATTGCATCAATTGCTGCCAAGGCATCTACAATGCTCCTTACCTTCAATGCATACTCATTGATAGACATCTTCCCTTTCTTCAATGTATTCAACTCTTGCTTGAGTTGAATCTTTCGTGCCTTTGTATTTACAGAAAACATACTTTCAAGTATGGTCCAAGCTACATATGGATTCTCTGCATTTCTAATGTGTCCCAACATATTATTGTCAATTACTGCAGACAACCAATACATGACCTTCTTGTCTTTTGCATTCCATTCCTTTCGTGCCTTTGTCTCTTCTGCAGTTGGAGGATCACTCACCTCCGGCTCCTTTTCTTCACCTGAAACGAACTCGTAGAGGCCTTTTCCAATAAGGAAGTTCGTGACACGGAACTTCCATGAAGGGTAGTTGTTCTTGTCGAGCTTCTCAATGATGGGGCTTCCACTGTTCTCTGCCATTATCACAAAATTAATACCAACAGCAAGTAAATCTTCTGCAACCCTGGACCTGTAGTGCACAGCAATACACCAGACAACCTTTTTCACTATTTGCTCAACAATACATGAAATCTGCAACCTGTTTGCAAATAAACCTTGTGTTTACTCACTGGTAAACACCTTTGATCTTACCGATCTAAAATCTATAACCTACGCACCCACTTTCGGTCGATACAGCCGAAGTCACAGCATACCCTGAAACTGATGTCCGCAACCTTGCGGCTCTAAAACGGACCCTGAAACGGCCTCAAATGCCCAAAATAACTGCGGGAAATCCCTAAAGGGCTAATCTGCAGAATATACAGCACTCTTTGCGCACACCAAATCTCACTGCAATCTGAGATTTTTGCTCTACCTTGCTTCCGGTGCCTCCACAGGCACTATCCAAGAGAAAGACTGGAAGGATGGGAGAGCTTCTTACCCGTGGCTTGCTTGCTCAAACCTTGCTTCTTCTCCTTTACTTCAACCTTCGAAATCAGCCTCTCTCAGTGGTGCGGCTCTGATACCATGTCAAGAATTGCGTGGTGGAGGGGAGTCGCTCAAGATGTTGCGCCGAACACACACAGAATGCACAAGGAGAAGCTCACTCAAGAGACAAGAAGAGAGATGGAGGCCAAAACGTTTTCTTGCTGGTTTCTTCTTCTTCCACACTCTTTACAATGTACACAAAGTATAGATGAGATACAACATAAAAGGAAAGTGGCCTACTAAGTCAAACAATGCATAACCGACTACACTAGTCGACTGGCGCTATAACTATGCCAGCTGTAAATAGGTGTAATAACCTGAATATAATAAGTAATGAGTCAGTGACCATGTGAGAGTCATAATGACCACCGATGTGCTAAGTGTAGACATATGGACCCATCTAACCAGGCGGTCCATCATCAATGTCCGCATGTGTTGAGCTTGTCATCTCAACAATGCTCTTGGGATGCTATTGAGGCATTGTCTTGGTTACCTGTATTTGGTACTTTGACTTGGTTTGATTGAGCTGTTGAGCTCATTTATCTGCATTTTGTGCCAGTGGGATTCTGCATTTTGACATGAAAGTCGACACCAGGTGTGTAAAGATGGGGGATTCTACATGTTCAAGTAGTGGTGATAATTTACAACAGATGATTGCTTTGTTGCAACAACAACAACAATAACAACATTTGTTGTTACAACAACATATGTAAACTTGACAAGAAGCAGAAAGAATTGATTCCTTAGCTATGAATGCATTGCAAGCAATGGGACATTAATTGAAGCACTTTAAGGGTCAAAATGTTTTGGCCTTCATCTGGTTGTATGAAGAAAATATGTTATTTCATGGGGTACCACAATATGCATGGAGTCAATATTTCTCACGTTTGGCCATGCATGCATTGCATGATGGATTGATTAGTTACATAGAAGAGATGTTGATTGGGCAGCTTTTAAGAAAACTTTGAGAGAATATTTTTTCTTGGAAGAAGCAGGATTAGTAACTAAAAAGACATTTACAGATTGGATTGAAAAGCCTAATAAAGGGTTGGCTGCTACAACTTTGCTCCATGAATTTGAAAATCGGTATGCACAGTTGGATGCCAATGAGCAGCAATCATTAGAGAGTCAAAATTGATTTGTTTCTAAAGGTTGTAGATCCTGACTTGCAAGAGAATTTGAGTGATCATTTAGAAGATTTTTCTTCTAAAACGGGGCTGAAATTAGATTCGGATAATGTAACTGAGGCAGTGCATACAGAAAAGCACATAAGCAAACACATATAGACACATCATCACAAGTGCACACCTTGACCCTCCTTTCCCTATCCACAACCCATATAGCATGCAAATAGCAAGTGCCTTGAGTTGCACTTGGGTGACACACCCATATAGCATGCATCCATTGACACGTGAAATATGAGGCATAAACCCACTATGCATCCATTAATATATTATGCACCCATCCACAATCCATAATGTACTTACTCATAGACACACAGTGCATCAACCTACTCACACATACACCCACATGATGTATCCACCTACACACCTAGTGCATTTAGAATATGCTACATTAGAAGGCCCCCTTTTTTGTCTCAACTACCATGAGTCCACCCTACTAGGAGGGATGACCAAAGGGTAGAGTGAGAGGGAAGTGGTGCCTTCACACATGCACACACATTGTGCGTCCATTTACAAGCACAAGGTTCATCCGCCTACGCTTACACATTGCATTTTCTTACACACACTCACTCATACATCTGGCATTGTGAAGCATTACAACCACAAGTGCACACACACACAATCACACTGCACCTTAAGGCACATAGACATAGTGCACATAGACACAGTGTATGTAGACATGGTATAGCCTCTTGCACAAAGTCCTTCTCTCTCAAGCTCAGTGACTCCCGATGTGGTGGAAGGAGGGATTCATAGGGCATTGAGGAGAAAGAGACGCCTTTCTTGAGTGTGCTATAATACATTTTAGCATATAGAAGCGACCAAAACACCATAGTCACGTTAACATGTCATATTACCTATACACAACTAATCAAGCCCACAATTCACCATAAGGGACACTATCCTACACTTTAACTCATACATGTGTGCATTCGTGCATACATACACATTGTGCACTCTCCTACATCTTAAACACATTGCATTCTCATCTAAATTGTTGTGCACATAGTCTTGCACTCAACTACACTCATGATATTAAATAATCTCTTCCCACTTTATGCTCTTGTGTAAGCTTACGCACTCTTGTGTATACATGTGTTGTTGCACGCACTCTTGTGTATACATGTGTTGTTGCATGCACTTGTGACATCATGTGCACTAGTAGGAACTCGTGTGCACGTGAGTGCACTACCTATTATAACCATTCTCATATACACAAAAAGATGTGCACTTCCCTTAGACCCACACATTATACTTTGACTTTCACTTTGACCTAGTGAACTCCTACCAATTGAAACCATAGACTCATTCACTCATAAATACACAATTCATGGTAGGGTCGCCACACATAGTGCATCTCATTTTTCAACCCCCATTACATAGCACTAGCATACATGCATAAGATCATATAATCATCTAGTAACCTTGCACGACACGTGCACCTGCACATTACACATCATAGTTGCACATTATCCAAAAATGTGTTCATTGATCATGAATTGTGTTTTTTTTCTTTTTCATAAATAAAAATACCAAAACAAAAACAAACATGAAAAAAAAACACACAAAAATCCCAACCAACACAAGAACTCACACACATAGGGACATCTCGTTACTTATGGTCACACACAAAAGAAACTTGCTCTAGGGAAGTTGAATATAGAAAATCACCCTCAGAACTATTGATCAAATACCAAAACCTAAAGCATAGTAGGAATTAGCCTAGAAGGGATATGCATGCTCTTACAAAGTGGATGTGAACTTCAAACTTAGACCAACAAAGATACTAGTCCTAACAATACCCTTGATCTTGAGAATACATATCTTAGGAACCTCATTGATCAAGTAATTCACCCAGTCAACCTAGAGACCACGAGAACATCAGCCAACATCATGGATAGATCTGATAGTCTAGGAGGAAGCTCCAATGACTTTTAGGCCACAATTGAAATCTTCCAGTAGGGTACATGCTTTGATATTAGGAATATGGCCCCAAAATCTATAGAATGTTGTCGGAGCATGTTTAGTGGAAGGTTGACCATCGGGTACAAGACAAAGGGGTGTGTAGGGATTCAGAGATAGGAACAAATGAAAGAGAAGATTTTTGGAAGAAAAGAATATTTAGATGAGACCAATAGAGATGAATTCTACCATTATCTCATAGAATTCAATAGAGCATACATCTAATACATCAACTCATAATCAAGTTAAGACAGATACATCCATATGAAGGTAGGATGATAGCCCAAGACACAATTACATGATAGCTCAACTCATACACAATTGCATATCATGATCTTTGTTGAGTCAACCCATATGTTTTTCTAGGTATTCACCTCAAACTCCTCATGTAAACTAATAGTGGTAGATGGCTAAGATCACCCATCGTAACCAAGACAAGCAACTCGTAAACCAAAAGCACCTACCAAATCCTTGCCAAGGGTGCCAAAACTCATAAGCCCTGTTATTTTTGTGTATTTACACCAGCCAATCAATAATTGTAAGATAAATGCATTCAAAACTATCTAGACTATGTCTAGTACTATCAAAGACCCCTTTTGGGTTAAAAGATCTTCAAAAGAACCATTTTGATGCATCCAAATAAAAAATCACAACAAGATACCCTAATTTTGATTGTGTATTATGGCCAAGAACAATGGAAATCAAGTCCAAACATGTCCAAAAACTCCTCTTTGGTGAAACATACAAGTGCCCTTGGTCTCTCGGACCATGAACCAAGCATAATCCACCATCAACTGATCAAAGAGAGCACATGAAACCCATATACAACATTCAACACTATTTTCCCCTATCATAAGTAGTAAAAAAATCCTATAAATGAAGCTCAAAGATCATAAACGAATCCATCAATGATCGAGGTTCAATCTTCCATTGTTAGAGGCTATGTATTCAATAGATGATGACATAGATGGTTCAAAGAGCGTAGAATAATAATAAAAATTTCTTGTTGTCTTCAACCCTATATGCTCTATTGATGTTGACTATCAAAACTATCCCAAATCAATCCATAAACGGTACTCATGACACATAGTACTCTCCTTCCATGAGCGAAGATGAATATTCTATTGGTAAAGTCCAAGTGCAAGCATAAGAATTTATGGATAGCTCAAAGAGAGAAGAAGAGAACAAATCTAAGTATTCAGCCTTGAAAACATTATTCCAAATTGAGAATATAGCAACACACTTTCCAAGATAGCTTCTTTGCACGAACAAAAAGTCATTTTACCTTGCTCCAATGGTTAAGAGCTTCCTCCTCACTTGCCACTTAAATTGCATGGTCCCCATGATCTCTCCTCCATCCCTTTTTCTGCATGATTGGTACAACACCATGGCACCAACCAAAATAGGTTGAAAATTATGTTGAAGATCTTAGCCATACTCCATAATGCCTTGTCTACCACTTAACTCTCTAGTGAGTCATTTGAGTGACTAATCAAGACTAAATTTAAGCCACACAATAGCATGACTTGTCAAGTGCTTCCCAAGGCCAAAGATAAGTCAAACTTCAAGTAGACCATCATTACTTGGTGAAATTCACAATAGCTCTACTATTTCTAACTCCAATTTAGTGTCCATTTTCAAAATGTGTACTCCTTTGACATCCCCCGAACCTACACATCCTCCAACATGTGTTAGAGTATTATATTTCAGTAGATTTAGAGGAGTCAAGCCTCATTCATATTCATACCATCCTCATCCTCTTCTTCCACATTGTCATAAACAAGACATGCAACCAACTCATCTAGCTCATAAGCTATAGACTCCCTTTGCTTGAAGAGTTTGACCCATTGGAATCCGTAATGTAGTCCAATCCACACCATTGAGCAATTTTAGCTCATGGTTGATGTATATACCATTGATCAAACCTTGCTTTTTTTTGAAGCCTTGATACCTTAAGCTTCTCCACTTCTACCCTTATGTTTTCAAGCCTTCCCTCTAGCTACCTTATGCATAAAACCAGCACTGCTTCTCTATCCAAACCCTCACAACTACCTCTTCAATAGGCATAATAGGCTACTATTCAGCATGACCTATGTGATAACACACTAAGTAGTCCTATCAGTCTATAAATAAAATGGTAGCATTCTAGGCTATTCCTTGACCTTGCCCTTGCATGATTTAGCTAGTGCCTTTATGATTGGTAGGTGTTCTCTCATCAACATCTAATTCACCTCTATCAACTATCACCTTGCCTACACATCCATATCTCCAAAATACCTCCTCCAAGATAAACTTGAAAATAGCATGGGTAGTCTTTGTGCTAAGATCTCTTCCCTCGAGTTGGTTTTTTAGATTCTCCTATGCAAGCAAAAGATAGTGCATATTCCATAGACCTATATGCATGGTAACCAAGTCTACCACCCATTTATAGTGCATAGATAATGGGTAAGTAAGTTGTAGACCATGATTGTGCTTCACGACAAAGTATTCTTGGCAAACACTACATGACTCCACAAAATGAGCTACATCCTTGTACATATTTTTCCACCAATATTTCTCCTTGATCTTTGCAAAAGTACCCTAGACACCTCTATGTCTAGCCCATAAGCTTTCATGAAATTCATGCATCAGCTACTCTTGTGTAGCTTTATCTCCTATCACATGCAAAGGCACTCCTTTCCTTTTCTTGGCAAGTTTCCATAAATATTTGTCCTTTTAAAAAAAACATAAGCTTTCCTCTTGATCCTCTTAGATTCTTCTTTAGACCATTCAGCCCTCTTTGATAGCACACTAAGGTATTGGACTTTTTGTAGCCAATTACTATATGCAATTCTTCCAAAAAATGTTCCATAACTGAAGCATAATACCTACGATGTTTTCATTTAGTTGTCTATGCTTTTCCTATAACTGAAACCACTTTTCTCACTATTGATTTTTTTGTTACACTAGCATTTCCTATATGTGTATCTACTATACCTACTAAATCCAATGCTATCCGTGCATTAAAGATAGTAGTACCTGCATTTACAGCACTTCTCCATACAATTAGAATAGGTGAAAACTGAATCCCTGTTGTCAAATAGTCATTTTTAGCAAGCACAATGTCCTTCTCATCATCTTTTTTCATATCATCTCCATCTTCAAAATGCACACGTGAAAGCATATCAGCCATTGGATTCTCCCTATTTGGAATATGTTGGTTTGACCCATTACCCATCCAATACCTGTAGGCCTCATATCCATAGTGAGGATGATGGGCCTTCTTGTTGAATAATCATATTTCTTCAGTGTCAGTGCAAAATTCAATAACTTCTTCAACTTTTGAATTGCTTTTGTATGTTTTCTTTCCTAATAAAATATTTGCCCCTTTCTCAAGAGTTAATAAAGGATTTGGACCACATGTGCAAAATGAGGAATCCAAATTAGATAAAAGACACATGCAGCTAAAAACCTTTTAACATCTAAGACATTGGAACACCTCTCCTGCATCCTACTAATCCTCTTAATTTTAACCAAGGAGTGCTCAAATGGGATTTAGGGCTTTATATATAAAGTTCAAAAGAGGAATGAGAGGTCATTCTTTGGTGTGTGGCAAAGTGGACTCTTCTTCTTCTCTCTTTCTCTTCTCTTTACTTGCTTGTGTGTGCTTGAGGGAGGGAGTGTGAGAGTGTGAGGGAGTGAGTGTTTGAGGGCGAGGGATCAAGGAGGTGAAGCTCTCCACCATCCTCTCTCTTCTCTTCTCTTCTCTTCTCTTCTCTTCTTTCGCGCATGGCTATGGAGGATGGATCTTGGAGGTGGAGGCTTGAGGATGCTTGAGCTTGCATCGAGAATTGTGGAGCTATCGGAGTGCTTGAGAGAGGAAGCAACTCAATCGGGCATCAAGGTAAGCTCACTACACTCATAGAGAGAGATACCACGTCGGCTATGTGAGAGGTAGCCATTAATGCTCGCTTGGAACGCTTGAACAATAAGCGGTCCGTGGGTCTTGGCGTTTGAGCTAGAGAGCTCCCTACATTTTGGATCTATTGTCGAGGCCACGAATTCAAGCTTGAGCGCTTGCATGCTTCAAATCGAGCATCAAAGTAAGGGTTTCACCCCCGAACCAAAGCTTGAGATAGATAGGAGATTTTGGGTTTTAATCCGTGCTGCAAGTAAGTATTCCTAGTTTTTGATGATTGGTTGAGTAGGAGAAATCCATTTAGTACCCTACTTTTGATTTTTGTTGCATTTAGAGTAGGATAGGTAGGAGAAATAAGAGAGGGAAGCTTGAAGTTCACTGCTATAAAATAGTCCTGAATAGGGAAATAACAGGGGAAAATGAAAAGAAAAGAGTGCTCAGAGGTGTCAAAGTCGAAGGCCAAGTGATTGGGAAGGCTAAGGTGCAGGGCCATTGAGGGCTTAAGATCTTGGGTGACCAGCATCTATAGTTTTGGCTTTGTGTGTGAGAGAGAGAGACAGAGAGAGAGAGCTTGTAGATCCAGGTCTGCATCAAATCGATCGGAGCATATCAAGACTGTTAGTAGCATTCAAGTATGGAAGGCCTTTGGCCTAAACTCCTCCTTGATTCCTGGAAGTTTTGGTAGCTACTAGCAACATCTACATTTTAGATTTTTGGACAAATAAGTGATCGACACAAGTTTCGGTCGGCGAAATCGAACGCCCCCCATAGTGTCTGATTCCCAAAGTCGGACCGAGTGACATGTCCGATTCCCAAAGTCAAACCACTTGGACAACCCTACCTGGTCACGGGTTGAACACCTTGTCTGATTTTGAAAATTGGGCAACCCACACACAACCTATCTGATTGGACACTCGACCCATCCGATCGTGATACTTAGATCACATAATCGAACTAGCAGCCTTGTCCGATCGGAGATACCTGCTCTAATTTTCAAAATCAAACCATTCCAGAATCGGACACTTGTCAAATCGGATGTCCGATTCCTAGAACTGGATGCACAAAAATTGGACCACTCTTGCTCGGACCCATCCAATCATGGTGATTGGACCACTGAGTCAGACCAACCCATCTTGTCCAATTCCATAGTTGAACCCCATCTAGAATTGGACTAGCTTCAGTTTTCCGATCAGACACACACTTGTCCAATTGTGACAATTATCCGATCCCCATAATCGGACACTAGTAAGTCGAACACTAGTAAATCGAACACAGCTTGAGTGAGAGAATCTAGGAAATTGACAAACCCTGGCTAACGAGAAGTGTGAGCCACATTGAAAGAATCCACCAAACACCTCAGACAGTTACAAACCTAGAGGTTATGGTTGAATGGTCTGAAAGGGTGTTTGGTGTTGTGGGCTGAGCAATGGAGCTATACGCACTTTATTTTTCACTTGCTTTGAAGTCCACCACTCGAAGCTCAATTAAGAAAAGCTAAAAACCTAATTTCACATAGCACAGAAAAGAGCACACATGCACACACACGCACAGAGGGTAAGTTGAGGGCTGATTGTAAGTAACAAGGAACACACTTGGACCTAAGGACTTGAAGGAACCCACCAATAAGAGATGACTCAAAGACATGGAAGGGATATTGAATCCCCAAAGCTAGGACCAAGCGGAGAACACGACCAAAAATCTGAACACAACAAGGACAGGCAATACCGTGGAAGTGGATCTACCTCGCCTTATCAACTTGATCTCAACCACTTGACAAAATAGGAAGTCCTAGACGTGGAAGGAGGCAGCTTAGGCCATAGAGGCATGATGGACCTAATAACGGGCCGGCACTGGCTCATGCACTAGCCGGACCTCGTCACTACGCACAAGACAACCCCTCGGCCTCGCGGCCAGGAGCGTCTATCAAAATCTCTGCCTTCCTAAACATTGCGTTTGTAATACGTTGTAGTCCAACTGATCCTAACCCAATATTGCTCCTCAGAGGGAGTCCCTTTCACATAGCCAAAAGGCTCGAATCACATACACATGGGGTTCCCCCTACGGCTAAATGCCGTCAACCCTCTGCGACTCTCCTACACCTTGGGGATTGGCCCCTCGATGCGTCGCTCAACATTTAGACACTTCGCACAAACGTCACTCAAGGTACCAAATAAACGTATCCAGGAATGTACCATTGTCCTTACTTGACTTCCCCTGTAGGATCCCACGACTAGCCTACAGCATAGGAACCTCACTGCCTCTCAACGGTGGGTCACAGGCCTACTGAAAACAATTGCTATGCATATCCAGGAGCTGACTCTGATACTTTTAATTTCCTCTAAATGATCATGCAAAGAGGTGGATGCCTAGTGCTCAAACATTTTAAAAACCAGCAGCGTGCAAGTGCAAAACATCTCTTTCATGCTTTTCTTTCTAACCGCTTTGTGCTTCGCTGCAACACCTAGCACCGAAGTGATCTTCGTGCTACTAGGTTTTAATTTTTATCATTATTATTCCGTCCTAGATGCGATGCATATAAAATCAGCAAATTATCCCTCATGCTCAGCGGCATTTAACCATTTTTTCCACAACTCTACCCTTCCCCGTTGATAGTGCATCATTGCATTCATTTCTTTTAGGGTTTCCTTGTCATTTTATGTGGAGAAAGGAAGGAAACACGCACTAAAACATATAAACAAGGCTGAACTGAAGCATAACTTCATGCCCCAGCCTTGCTATACATCAACAAACATAAATCCTATTTTTCTATATTTTTCGTAGCCCCAAATGTATTTTTCCCCTATTTTTCATGGTTTTTATATCATTTTCCCGCCATTTTCTTCATTTTCTTGTATTTTTTAAATTGCTGAAAATGAAAACCAGTTTGTGGGCTGTGGCCCTTAGTTCATTTGCAACAAAATTGAAAGATTAGTTGATGTGTATCGACGGTTTTCCCCATTTATATGCCCAAAACCCTTGTTTTTCCCCATTTTTCATGCATTTTTGGGTTTCTTGACATTATTTCGAGCCATGAAATGCATGTTTTTTCATAATTTCTGGTTATAAACAGTAAGAACTCAGAAGAATCAGCAGCATAATCAAATCTTAGTCCATATGAGCGGCATTCCATCAATCAAAAGCATAAAACACTAAATTTTCTTTGTAATTTTTTAGTTTACCGCTTAAACGCGTGTTTCGGGTTTTGTGTCCATGGCTGTAGATTTGGAAAACAGCAACACTTCATGTCCAGCATCATCACAAATCACCATTCTCAGCCCGTGTAGCAATCCGGTCCATGCCGGACAAGCCTCCATCATTCTTTCTTCATTGCTCCTTCCCACACATGAACTGCCTCTTAGAAGAGAGAGAGGGAGGAGAGAGAAAGACTAGAATCAGAAATTTCAAACCAGGCCATCATTCGACGGGCGAAGGGCGGCGATATGATCAGCATACGGAGTGTAGGCAAGGGCCATTGTCAGATGGGGGGGTTGTGTGCAGGCTGGGAGAGGCATTGATCAACATTGAGCGCATTTTTCGGCGCCTGTCTGCGTGCTCCTCTCCCCACGATTTCATGCATGATCCAACTCCAAAGTTTCATGTGACATTAAAGTTTTGGGCCCCAAAGGTCACTTGCCCATTTTGGCCAATTTTTGTCCACCTCTTCGCATCTTGACCGGTTTCTTGGCCATTTCCCCGTCCGGACTCGGAATCGAGCTCTGAAAAATCCTGGGCGTCCGGCTTAGCATCCCGCATTGGCCAGTAGCTTGTGTCAACCCGCACGACTGTCTGAAAAATTATGAAAAATCAACAAGTGTCGCTCGGGCGCCTTTAAAGCACTTTGGCGCTTAAAATCGTCCTAGATCAAGCCGCCGCCTTTGACGGTGAATATTTTTCCCTTGATCTTCATAATTTTTAGCTATTTTTAAGCACTTCCCGTCACCTAAATTCCGCTCTCATTGGCGACCACGGGATAGGGCGACTCAGCCCGTCGAATCCACGAACATATCTGCACATAAACAACCAAAGAAGCATCAAACTGATACAAAACAATTATCATCATAAAACTCAGCACAATGCTCCCCCTACCCCTAGACAGAACCAAGGCATGACATCCACAAGGAGTAGGCCTAGCATCATTTAATAGAAGATCCGAAGCGAGTTACTAACCAGCTGCTCCAACACAACCAAACAAAAAAAACCTATCAAAGAGGTTGCCCTAAGTGGTAGTCTGAACTACTGACCAACTAAAGACAACACAACTAGGAGCTCCTACAAGGCGAGGACTCCTATAGCCTGATCAAGGAATATTTTCATTCAGTACATGTCTTTTTTTAGGATTGGTATTGGATGAACATACTTGGGCATGTAAAAAGGAGGGAGCTGAGCGTAGTGACCCAAGGAGAACAGGGCATCGGTCTCAGGACCTGTCTCGGCACCCAAGAACCTACCAAGCCCTCGCAAGGCGACACGTAATCCTTTTCTAACGCTCACTTTTATTTTCGCTCCAACCTTCCTGGTTTTGATATTATTTTTCCAGCAAGAAGCCACCCCTAGGAAGACAAGGTATCGGCCCCAGGTCTGACTCGTCCCCAGGAACCTACCAGGCCTTCGCAAGGCAATGAGCAACTGCTTATATATATATTTTTTTATTTCATGTCTTTGATAGGGGTTAGAACCCCTTTTTACACACCTTCGCATTTATATTCATCTTTTAGGATATTCAGGATTTCTTGACATCATTATTATTATCTTCTAGCAGGCTTCTCTAACTGCCTCACTACTAACAGGAACTCCTAGAACGGCTGCCTAGCAGGCCAGCAGAACAGAGCCACTAGGGCTTCCTTCTAAAACAGGTCTTTCAATGCCTGACAATGTCTTTACAGGAGGCAATGACTACTCCAACCTCCCTCAAACATACTTAGCCTAAACCTGGGACTTCATGCCTTGGTTGCCGGTCCCAAAAAAAAATGTGCCCCCTCGACAAGTACAAATACACATATAACAGGAAAGAAAGGTACTCGTAAAGGAGAAATATCACCTGGAATGGCCACAAGAAGCTTCCATCGCAGCAAAGGCTCCTCCAGGCTCCACAAAATTCCACAACCCGCGAAACCTGTCCAGCACAACACTAAACAAAAACCCAATTAAACGCGCCCGCACTAGACAGGGAAATGGCCCTCTTGGCCTAATGAAATCAGACATGACTTTGCTACAAAACTGAATCGGCCCTCTTGGCCTAATGAAATAAAACAATACTATGCATAACATCCTCCTGGAAACAACCATGATAGACATCAAAGCATACTATTCCCAGGGGAACAGGGCTTGTAGCCCTAAACTAGGTGCATTAAATTATGACCTATCCCTCCTGTGTATATCGCAAGAGGTGTTCGCATCACATGTCGTCGAATCAGTCTATGGGTCCCCGATAATAAAGGTAGATGAGTCTCGCTTACCCTCTGCATCACCCAAATCAACCATCGTCTGCCAAAGAGGGCATGTTCAGAAAGCATACCCCACAAACGACCAGGTCCTGTCTCACCATCAATAGATATATCGGGACAAGGGCCACAATTAAAGAAGAGGTCCTCTTCATACGCAAGATTAGCCAATGAATCGGCAAACTGATTCCAATTCCGTGGAATCAGCTGAAAAGACACTCTATCGAATTCGTCTAGCAGGGCTATAGCAGTGTGATGGTACATACAAAGGATCGGGTTCCGCACCATGTACGTCCCATTGAGTTGATTTAAAACCAACTGAGAGTCCCCTTTCACCAACAACTGGCGGATACCACCCTTTTTTGCAATATTCAAACCCATGATCAGGGCTTTGTATTTGGCCATATTATTAGTAAAATTCACCCCGAGATAAGCAGCTAACTTCATGACAATGCGTCGTCGGGGGTCGCGGATGACAACTCCTACACTTCCTTTTTTGCATGGACCCCTGGACGCCCCATCAAAGTACAAGGTGTACGTCCATAAAGGGTTTACATATCCTGCCATCCTGAACTCTACTCGTAATTATGGTGATCGAAATTCAGCATATTCAACGGGTGGACTGTAGGCTCCATCCCTCCATCATCATTGAATTCAACAGGGATGCTCGTCAAAATTTGTACGCAGTGATGGCAGAAGACCTTGATTTCCCAAATAAATGTCCCGCCTTCTTGCTCAATCACCTTGTATCCTTTGCTCCACCAAATGAGCTTTCCCTGATGATACCTTTGTTCCAAATATGGGTGTTCTAAATAAGGGATCAGACGACCCATCAACCTCTATCACGATTTCCTTGCAGATGTTTGATCAATCTTGCCTAGACCTGCAAGGCAGTCATAGCATTAGTAAAATCAGAAGTAATAAGGTTTAATCTTATTAAGATTAACCTTATTTTTAAATTCTATCCCCTCAAGGTCAGCTAACAAAACTGTGGATTTATTCTTTCCTATCCGAACGATCTTATAAGGCCCATCCCATTTGGGTTCTAATTTGCCTGGGAATAATTCACGTCGTGTGTCATAATACAGAACAAGATGTCCTTTCTTGAAGGTGTACTTCTTGGCTTTGAGGTCGTGTAGCTTCTTCATTCGGCGCTTTGCCACTTCTTGGTGCAATAAGCTCTGCAACTTAAGCTCATCTAAATGTGCCAGTGTCGTCAAGCGCTCAAAAAGAGCGTCTTCATCGCTCAAAGAATGATTGATGGCGAACCGAATAGTCGGCAGCTCAATCTCTAAAGGCAAGACACACTCCTCCCCATATACTAACTTGAACGGGGTATGGCCAGTGGCTCGTTTGAAAGTCGTATTATAGGCCCACACTGCCACGTATAACTTTTTATCCCAATCCCGTTTCTTTTCCGACACAATTTTGGACAGGATGCCCACAAGCTGCTTGTTGGTACTTTCGACTTGCCCATTGGCTTGCGGATTATATGGGGTTGTCTTGTTATGCTTGATGTTCCACAACTCTGTCAAACCTTTGATCACCTTATTCAGGAAATGAGTTCCGCGGTCCGACACTAATTCTTTCGGTGGACCAAACCGGCATATTATCTACTCTAAAAGGAAACTAGCAGTTTCTTTAGCATCATCTTTCCTTGTTGCACGTGCTTCTGACCACTTTGTGAAGTAGTCAGTTGCGACAATGATGTATCGCTTTTGCGTAGTCGATGACGGAGTAATAGGACCCACAAAGTCTATTCCCCACTTCTCAAATGGAAGTATCACCATAATAGGGGTGAGTGGTCGTTTCCTATTCTCTCGACTATCATGTCGTTGGCAAATATCGCATCGCTTAACATACACAAACGCATCCTGGAAGATGCCAGGCCACCAATAACCTGCTCTTAAAGCCTTTTGTGCTGTAAGCCGTCCAGCAAAATGGCCACCACAAGCAGAATCATGACACTCTTCCAAAATGAATGGCACCTCGTCAGGCGTCACACATTGGCGATAGATATCATCAACCCCTTGCCGATATAATGTACCTGCGATCAAGGCAAACTTTAACGCTTGCTGCTTAATTTTCCTTTTCTCAGCCTTAGATAATTCGGATCCCGCCTCTCCCGTTGATAAATAATGTGTTATTGCAGCATACCAGGAGGGAATAGATGCCGTATCTATTTTAAATAACCACTCCATATCACTACCTTCAGCCACAGATTCTTTCGGCTCCCCAAAGTCCACAAGACATTCCACGATGCCTTGCAACCTTGGTGGCTTACTCTTGATTTCATAATCAAATTCCTGCAAAGTGATTAACCACTTCGCTAAACGATCAGGCGGCTGTAGCTTATTCATCAATAATCGAAGCCCCTCCGCCTTCGTATAAAGCACGACTTTCTCATAGAGAATGTAATGCCTGAACTTCTTGGTCCCAAAGACCATCGCTAGACACAATTTCTCCATGTAAGTATAGTTGATTTTGGATACCCCTAGCTTCCGACTAGCAAAAGCAATCGGGTGGTACCACTTCTCTTCCCAAAATTGGGCTAAACAGCAGCTGATACTATACATGGTGGCTGCTGAGAATATATAGAACACCTCACCTCTTTTAGGTGCTTTTAAAACGGGCGCTCTTGCTAGCTCTTGTTTCACATCCTCGAATGCTACCTTACAAGGGTCACCCCATACAAACGAACAGCTAAAGGACAATAAATTTGTAAGTGGCAACGTTCTTTCTGCTAAGGCGTTAATGAATCTACGGTAGTAACCAACCGAAGACAGAAAGCTATGAACTTCTTTCGGAGTGCGTGGTGGACCCATGGCAACTATAACTTTGACCTTCTCAGGGTCTGTCGCAATTCCTACCGAACTGACCACATGGCCCAGCAATAGCCCATAAGGTACTCCAAAAGCACACTTCCGTGGGTTTAGGGCGATGCAAAATTGTCTACAGCGCTCAAAGCATTTTCTCAAAATGATCAACTGCCTTTCCCTCACGGTGGCAGCCCCTAAGTCATCAATAAACACCCTCAACTCGTCAGGGGATATGTCACCGAATGTCTTATCGGCTGTTCGTTGCCACGAACCAGGCGCATTGCATAAACCAAAAGCCATCACGTGGTAAGCAAAAGTACCAAATACAGTGATAAAAGTTGTTTTCAACTTGTCCTCTTCTGCAATTGCCATTTGGTTGTATCCTGCAAAGCAATCCATAAACGAATATATCTCCCTACCTGCTAATTAATCCAAAATCTGGTCAATAAATGGCAATGGGTAGTAGTCCTTAACTGTCTGCTTATTCAGCTCCCTAAAGTCTACACATAAATGGGTCTGATTATTCTTCTTCTTTCTAATCACAACTGGCGAACACCATTCCGTGTGTTGCACAGGAAAAATCAAACCCACTTTTCGAAGCTTCTGTAACTCTTCAAACAGCCCGTCCCTCAATTCGAAAGGCATACGCCTTACTTTCTGCCGTACAGGACGACTGCCCTCTTTCAACGGAATTGTATGAACAGCAAGACTAGGAGGAATGCCTCTCAACTCATCATAACTCCAGGCAAAAATATCACGGAATTCCTGGATCAAGGCCACATAGTCCTCCCTTTCTGCTGTGCTGAGCATAGAGCCTAATTTGATTGGCCGCGAATCATCAAGCGTACCAAGGTCTAGCTCGATTACATCTACATCTCTTATACGATCTTGGCCCTCTATCAGCTCGTTCAAAGTGATCTGATAGATGTCCTCCGTGGTGGATCCCTCTTTGGACTCATCACTCGATGATGTCTCACTAGCAGATAAATCTTCTAATGTCTCCAATTCTGTAGAAGATAGAGGAGCTCTCTCACTCTGCGGGGACTCAGGATAAGCATCAACCACCACACGCTGGGCACCTCTGCCGAATATCAATCAACCGGCGGTATATCCACTTGGCAATCCGCTTGCAAGATCCAAGGTCGTCCAAGTAATACTTGGTAACTTGGCCGCCCTGCAAAACGAATCACCCTAAAGTCCAACATGCATTCTACATTTGCAACAGTGACATGGACCTTAGTAATGCAGCCTTCCGGCTGTCTCAAACTGTCATCTGCCATTCTGAGAATTGTGGAGGTATCTTTCTGAATCGCAAGACCCAACCTTTCCATCAGTTCAAAACTCATAATGTTAACAGATGATCCCGTGTCAACAATGGCATAATCTACTAATATCCCATCGACATAGGCTGCAACCCTTGGGCAATGCTTCTCAGCATGCTCGAACCAGTCATCACCAACTCGCGCAATACCCAAAGGTTCTACAATATACCCGGTACGTAGGATCTTTCTAAATTCCTTGCGTACTCCTGGGGAAAGCTTAATAAGCTGCAAAAGGTTCACATCCGGTTTGACTTCGCAAAGAGAGCTCGCCAAATCGAATTCATGATAGTTCGATAGAGCTCGCTTTTCACGCCAAACCATCCGCTCTTTAGGTCGCTGAACTGGCTTTATTGCCTCTTTCTTAACTTTCACCTTCTTCTTTGGTGCTTCCTTATCGGCTTTACTCTCTACGGGCTTCAAAGGTCCCCCTTCTAGGGCAGGATCCAAAACTTGCGTTCCTTTGTCGCCTTGTTTAGGGTTTCCGTCGACAGGCTTATCCATGTCGGCTTCTCTACCCTTTTTACCTCTTGTAAGGACAGCTCGTAGATTAGAGGTTTCAGCATCATTAACGCGTACAGCCTCAATCAAACTAACCCCACTACCACTTGGTAGCTCCTCCACTGTAGTCTTTGGTCGTTGAAGTATTTGTTTAGGCCCGTCCTCTCGCTGGGAATCATTTCCTTGGGCACGATGATTAACAGGCCCGGGTTGCCGACTACCTCGCTGGAGGGAACTAATCTTACTCCAGCAAGTAGCTGCTAAATGGCCAGATTTTCCACAAATGTCGCACTTAACATTTGGGCAATTTCTTGGATAGTGCTGCCCGCCACACCATTTGCAACTAAACCTCGACGGTGCACCCTCCTCCGGGTATCTACTTCCTATCAAATTTTGTTGTTTTTTAAGGAAGTTGACATCAACAGCTATTTGTCGATACTGCTCCGTAATCATGTCGGTATAATGCTTCATCATGTCCTTAACCTCGCCAAGAACATTGGAAGAACTCGACTCATAGCCTTGGTCATTACCATGTCGCTCCATCGGCCTAACAATTCGATTAGGCACAGGTTGTTGAGTCACAGGCATGGTATTAGGATTGACCCCCTGGCCTCCACCATTTGGAGCCATTTGACTGCCCGTCGGCATCGACATGCTAGGGGGAGCTGGTAATAAAGGGACATTCTGCATCATGTTCCCTCTCCCATTAGGATTAGCCATCGCTATCCCTTGGCCACTACTGCCATTGGCTATTGCCATATTGTTTCCCAATACTAAACCCATGTTCGAATTGCCTCGAGAAGCATAGGCTGCTTGTAGTCGGGATTCCACCTCTTGTGCTCGTGTAATGGCAGTATCTATATCCCCCAAGGGGACACTACTCAACTGCAATTGGATATTAAAGTCCAAACCATGTAGGAAATATTGCAATTGGGCAGCTGGGGGGATAGGAATAGAGGCGTCCAACTTACGGAAGACCTCTTTTATCTTCTTCGCATAAGCACGAATATCCTCGTGTGGATCTTGGCGGGTCACGTTGAGTACACGCAACCAATATTGCCCACCCCTTTCAGGGGCGAACTCCCTTCGAAAAGCTCCATAAAATGCATCAATGTTCAATATGGTTCCGGCTTCTAAACCATGATACCATATAGCGGCTCTTCCTTTGAGAGTCATGTTGAAGAACATCATTAAATGTCCTTCCTCTTGAATGCGACAGTTAAACATCAACTTTTGAAACTCCCTAATGTGGAGTTCCGCATCTTCCTCAACTAGCCCATTAAAAATGGGTAGCGGATAACCTAGAGCCGGCAAATCCGTCGTTCCTGCTGGAATTGCAATAGGCTACGCCATGACGAGGATTGGATTTGCACTAGGAATAGGGAACGGTGGGGTTACACCTCCCGCAATTGACGTGGATTGACTTATGGCAGGAAGGGGAGCACTAGAGCTTCCACCTTCTCCTAACTTACTGCTTGTGGTCCTAAGACCACTAGATCCACTCCCTCGTAAGGGTTCAGCACCGCTACGCTTAAGGGAATATCTCCTAAAAATTTCAGCACGTCGCCTAGCTCTTTTGTCTCTTTCTTGCTTTTGGATTTCTGCTAGACGATGCTTATCAATAAATAACGGATCAATCTCAGTATCCTTTGGCATAAACTACTAGTTGGTCCTTAAACAACCAGGATTCGAGAACCGCCACTTTTAAGCAGCTCCCGGCAGACGCACCACTGATGGACCTAATAACGGGCCGGCATTGGCTCATGCACTAGCCGGACCTCGTCACTACGCACAAGACAACCCCTCGGCCTCGCGGCCAGGAGCGTCTATCAAAATCTCTGCCTTCCTAAACATTGTGTTTGTAATACGTTGTAGTCCAACTGATCCTAACCCAATATTGCTCCTCAGAGGGAGTCCCTTTCACATAGCCAAAAGGCTCGAATCACATACACATGGGGTTCCCCCTACGGCTGAATGCCGTCAACCCTCTGCGACTCTCCTACACCTTGGGGATTGGCCCCTCGATGCGTCGCTCAACATTTAGACACTTCGCACAAACGTCACTCAAGGTACCAAATAAACGTATCCAGGAATGTACCATTGTCCTTACTTGACTTCCCCTGTAGGATCCCACGACTAGCCTACAGCATAGGAACCTCACTGCCTCTCAACGGTGGGTCACAGGCCTACTGAAAACAATTGCTATGCATATCCAGGAGCTGACTCTGATACTTTTAATTTCCTCTAAATGATCATGCAAAGAGGTGGATGTCTAGTGCTCAAACATTTTAAAAACCAGCAGCGTGCAAGTGCAAAACATCTCTTTCATGCTTTTCTTTCTAACCGCTTTTTGCTTCGCTGCAACACCTAGCACCGAAGTGATCTTCGTGCTACTAGGTTTTAATTTTTATCATTATTATTCCGTCCTAGATGCGATGCATATAAAATCAGCAAATTATCCCTCATGCTCAGCGGCATTTAACCATTTTTTCCACAACTCTACCCTTCCCCGTTGATAGTGCATCATTGCATTCATTTCTTTTAGGGTTTCCTTGTCATTTTATGTGGAGAAAGGAAGGAAACACGCACTAAAACATATAAACAAGGCTGAACTGAAGCATAACTTCATGCCCCAGCCTTGCTATACATCAACAAACATAAATCCTATTTTTCTATATTTTTCGTAGCCCCAAATGTATTTTTCCCCTATTTTTCATGGTTTTTATATCATTTTCCCGCCATTTTCTTCATTTTCTTGTATTTTTTAAATTGCTGAAAATGAAAACCAGTTTGTGGGCTGTGGCCCTTAGTTCATTTGCAATAAAATTGAAAGATTAGTTGATGTGTATCGACGGTTTTCCCCATTTATATGCCCAAAACCCTTGTTTTTCCCCATTTTTCATGCATTTTTGGGTTTCTTGACATTATTTCGAGCCATGAAATGCATGTTTTTTCATAATTTCTGGTTATAAACAATAAGAACTCAGAAGAATCAGCAGCATAATCAAATCTTAGTCCATATGAGCGGCATTCCATCAATCAAAAGCATAAAACACTAAATTTTCTTTGTAATTTTTTAGTTTACCGCTTAAACGCGTGTTTCGGGTTTTGTGTCCATGGCTGTAGATTTGGAAAACAGCAACACTTCATGTCCAGCATCATCACAAATCACCATTCTCAGCCCGTGTAGCAATCCGGTCCATGCCGGACAAGCCTCCATCATTCTTTCTTCATTGCTCCTTCCCACACATGAACTGCCTCTTAGAAGAGAGAGAGGGATGAGAGAGAAAGACTAGAATCAGAAATTTCAAACCAGGCCATCATTCGACGGGCGAAGGGCGGCGATATGATCAGCATACGGAGTGTAGGCAAGGGCCATTGTCAGATGGGGGGGTTGTGTGCAGGCTGGGAGAGGCATTGATCAACATTGAGCGCATTTTTCGGCGCCTGTCTGCGTGCTCCTCTCCCCACGATTTCATGCATGATCCAACTCCAAAGTTTCATGTGACATTAAAATTTTGGGCCCCAAAGGTCACTTGCCCATTTTGGCCAATTTTTGTCCACCTCTTCGCATCTTGACCGGTTTCTTGGCCATTTCCCCGTCCGGACTCGGAATCGAGCTCTGAAAAATCCTGGGCGTCCGGCTTAGCATCCCGCATTGGCCAGTAGCTTGTGTCAACCCGCACGACTGTCTGAAAAATTATGAAAAATCAACAAGTGTCGCTCGGGCGCCTTTAAAGCACTTTGGCGCTTAAAATCGTCCTAGATCAAGCCGCCGCCTTTGACGGTGAATATTTTTCCCTTGATCTTCATAATTTTTAGCTATTTTTAAGCACTTCCCGTCACCTAAATTCCGCTCTCAAGGCAAAAAGGAGCTTAACCTTGGAGACTTTCCTGAGGTTTTCCAAAATTTAGTGAACCAATACAATGCTCAAGCCTTGCTAGAACACTACGGTAGGCCAATATAGAACATCATAGAAGACCTAGAGAGGAAGAGAGAAAACTGGTTCGCACGGCTCTGCAAGGCCTGGCTGCATACAACTAAGATCAAAAAACCAGAAACTTATGCCAGAGCTTAGAAATGCAAGAGATCTAGAGAGTACTAGCCTTAGCGGGCAGGAATCGGTCAAAGAGCAAGAGAGCGCTGGAAGGAGATCTCACACTGAGCAAGCTCTTGACAAAGCGACTACTAGATAACATGGCCGCAAAACAAAGCAGTGCAGCATTGGTAACATTGCTACTGATGGGGTTGGAAGTCAACCAATGCTCTAAGAGTCAATCAAAAATCCCAATGGTAGCAAAGAAGTTGGACAAATACCAAGCTACCGACAACCCATACAGCTCTGTGGAGTAGTTTGAGCAGGACTGCGAAGCCAATGGCCTCGATGAACCTTCTCAATGCTCCTAAGCCTTTGGACTGTGCTTAGGCAACAAGGGTCGGTGAACCTCATACACAAGTCTGGATGCTACGGAGCATGCTGATTTCAATGGACTAAAAAATCTCTTCATTAAGAGATTTTTCGAATCTGGATACTCCGATAACCTATTAGTGTGGCTTATGAATTTCAAATAGAAAGAGAGAGAAGACATTCGAGATTATGTGACCCACGTAAGGAGCC
Organism: Lygodium microphyllum; assembly: GCF_053477565.2. Lineage (NCBI taxonomy): Eukaryota > Viridiplantae > Streptophyta > Polypodiopsida > Schizaeales > Lygodiaceae > Lygodium > Lygodium microphyllum. Next base: position 63,558,919 of record NC_141154.1, on the reverse strand, counting down.
CCTTTAATAGAATTCCACTAGGTGAGAGACCAATCAGAAGGGTGGTGTCCACCGTATTCATCAACAGAATACAAGGCGAGGAGCTCTACAAAGCCTTGGCCAACAACTCAAGCTATCAGCAAGATGCAGTGGCAAGGGTCTTTGAAGAAGCTATTAAAGTGGATGACCAGCTCAAGGAAAGAGGCTCTAGAGGCTCGAATCAAGAAGATTCCAGTGCCAGGAGTTTCCAGAGAGCTCAACGCCGAGTGAGAGAATAGGCTCAAGCACTTAGGACAAAGGGAAGGGCACTGAGTCGAGACAAGAGTTAGTAGAGATTAGGATGGACATAGTCAAACTACAGGAGATGATGAGACGACCAATGTGCCCACACGTCCAATGTGTGTATTGTGGCAAAAACCACTTGCCAATTGAGTGTCAGGACCCTAGGTCATGACCTTGTGCTAATTGTGGTAGGTTCCACCATGACACCATGCAATGTCAATCATCTCGAAGGCTCCCATACCCACAACTTTACGGTCAACCCCACCTTGCAAACAGGTCACCAAACATCTTTGGAAGGGGAGCCATGTTGGCTCTTCCAACACCAAATGACACTAAACCAACCATCCCTAGGGTGGAAATAAATCCTATAAGTATCCCTAGACCACCTAGAACCTACATGACCCATCCACCGAGTGACACTCCAGTCTAGTATGTGGACGAGCCTAGCAACGATGAGCCTTATGTAAACTCATAGGTGTTGTACGATGATGAAGGAAATGCTATCCTTATGGACTATCAACCAGTACCAGTGATGGTGCTAAGTAGAGGCAATGGTAGAGGCCTACGAGGGCAAACCCAAGAACCAATCGTGTGTTGGAGTTGCAGCCACCCAAGACATTTTTCTTCACACTGCTCTGTTAGAGGGAACAAGCAAACAACTGACTTGAGATATATCAAGTGTGGAATCTCTCATCTCTTATTTTGTCAATTTCCCTAGGCGAAGACTATCCTCTAGTTTGCCAAATGAGCCATCAATTCCATTGGGATTGTTCGGTATCGAGACACTCGACGGGGAGGCCACACCTATCCCCTTGCATGTCATGACCCATGCGCAAATGAAGTAGGTCAGCATATCACTACCAAGGCCTAGCAACCTTGATGCAACCTCAGTTGGAAAGAGAATCCAGAGACAAAGGAAGAGGAGACCGGATGCTAGGGTCACCCTCAAAACCGAAAGTGCTAGGAATCTACTGGTTGGAGGGAAAGCCATTGCTACAAAAGAAGAGACGTCGGCACCTTAGACGACTAAAAAGAAAAGTTCTAAGTTTGGGTAGTACCCAACTCAAAGCGCCAACTCGAAGCCATCAAGAAGATGAAAGAATGGGTAAGGGGGAGGCCCAAGAGCATGTAAAGGAAAATGAGCCCATACCGGAGAATGAGATCGATGATCTCTCAACCATAGGCGCCCCAATCTCCCCCCCACAACCAAAACCTATCAAGATTGTGGGAGAGAAAGAAGGAGTCTCACTTGTAGCTTTCTTGCTTGCACAATAGGGGAATACACACAAGGGTGGAGGCTGAAAACAGTTTTCCTCTTCTTAGTTGTGTAAGCCAAAAGAACTCTCATACAAAGAAATAGAAGAATCCTATATATGGGTCTCAAACCAAACTCAAATAACTAAGGTGGCATACTAACTGAGCCACGAACTAGAGTAGATAAGGATAGCTGTCATGTAGCTATTATTCATGGGCGGTGTATCAACCGCGTCTGCAACAACTGACAAGTCGGTGACATAAATACACAACGGTCACCCTGGCGTATCACGAGTGGAGCTCGATATCTCAACACTTCCCCTCGAGCTCAATCCCAATTCCTACACACCAAGAAGGTCTCTGAACTTGCGCAGCTTCTCTGCGCCCAATGCCTTCGTGAATATGTCAGCTACCTGATCCTCTGTGCTGACATAAACTAGATCAATAAGACCTAGTAAAACCCTCTCTCGCACATAGTGATAATGCACCTCAATGTGCTTTGTTCTAGCATGATAGACTGGGTTATTTGCCAAGTGTATACTACGCATGTTGTTACAATAAATGACAACTGGCCCATCTGTAGACTGATGCATATCATAAAGTAGCTTATGCAACCAAGCTACCTCACATGCAGCCATTGCTGCACCCCTGTACTCAGCCTCTGTGCTCGACAAGGCAACTGTAGGCTGTTTCTTACTGCTCCAAGTGACTACAGCACTCCCAAAAGAGAACACATATCCACTGGTAGATCGTCTATCAGAAATACTACCAGTCCAATCAGCATCAGTGTATCCATACAACTGTATCTGAACCCCAGTCTCATAAAATAGTCCATACTGCAATGTGGACTTCACATACCTAAGTATGCATCTAGCCGCATCTAAATGTGGCTTCCTTGGAGCCTGCATAAACTGACTTACCAATCCAACAGCATAGCTCAAATTTGGCCTGGTAATAGTCATATAAATCAAACTTCCTACTATGCGTCTGTACATAGTAGGGTCTTCCAGAAGCTCACCTGCATCTGTGCTCAGCTTCACATTCTGCTCCAAAGGAACTGAAATAGGCTTATAGCCTGTCATCCCATATTTGGACAACATGTCCAATCCATACTGCCTTTGCAAGAGCTGTATCCCACTTGGTGATCTAATCACCTCAATGCCCAAGAAAAAACGCAGCTCTCCCAAATCCTTCATCTTAAACTTCTGCTTCAATAGCATTTTCACATGAAGGATATCTTCATCACTGTCACCTATCATAATCAAATCATCAACATAAATGACAAGTAGCATAATACCTTTCTATGTTTTTCTCACATAAAGTGAGATATCTGCCTTGGAAATCTGAAAGCCAATAGTGACAAGATACTATCCTATCTTGTCAGACCATGCTCTAGGTGCTTGCTTCAAGCCATACAAGGCTTTCTTCAACTTGCAAACAAACTCAGGATAAACAGTATGCACATAACCTGGTGGTTGCTCCATATAGACCTCTTCTTGCAAATCACCATGCAAGAAGGCATTCTTTACATCCATCTGATGTAAAGACCATCCCTTTGATGCAGCCATAGCAATGACTGCTCTTACTATTTCCATCCTTGCAACCGGACTGAATGTTTCTTCATAGTCAATGCCATATGTTTGTGCATACCCCTTGACTACTAATCTTGCCTTGTATCTTTTCACAGAACCATCTGCATTGTGCTTCACCTTATAAACCCACTGACAGCCAATTGCATTCTTACCTTTAGGCAAAGGTACCAATTCCCATGTAGCATTTGCTTCCAAGGCATCCATTTATTCATCCATGGCTTTCTCCCATTTTTCTTTTCCCATGGCTTCCTCAAAAGAAATGGGTTCTGGTTCCTGTATCACTTTAACCATATATGCATAGTGAATGGCTGTAAATCCATCATATTTCAGCCTATCCACAGGATAGCTAGCTCTCGTAGACCTGCGCAAAATAGGTTCACTCCCAGGTACTCTCAAAACATCCCTGGTCTTCCTTACTCCAGGTGTAACAATAGAAGGAATACCCAGCTCATCATCAATGCTCTATTCTGAGCCACTGGATTCACCATCCACATAAGAGTGACCTGCATTCACATCAAACATGGGCTGATCCACCTTCTCTTTTCCTTTTCGTGAAACCTGTATAGCACTATATGCATTCTTTTGAGGAGATTCTACCGATCTCAATCCGCCTGTCCATGGCGAAGAATATGAACCACTGCTAGAGGACACTCTAAGTCCACTAATATTTTGTGACTGCTGCTGTAAATTCTGTGCAGCATTACCATTTTGTGCATCTACATCATCAATCACATTTAGTGGTTTATACCAGCTGCTCATCTCATCAAAAACAACATATCTGCTCACTGTAAACTTACGAGTAGAAGGGTTATAGCATCTATACCCTTTTTGCTGCAGAGAGTAACCAATAAAGATGCACTTCTCAGCTTTTGGATCCAACTTGGATCTCAGCTCATCTGGCACATGTACATAGGCAATGCAACCAAAAATTTTCAAATGAGAAATATCTGGTTTCCTACAAGTATACCTCTCCTCTGGAGTAATCCCATGTATTGCTGCAGTGGGAGTCCTATTCATTATATAGATTGCTGTAGCAACTGCTTCAGCCCAGTAAAAATCTAGCAAGTCTTTTTCATTGATCTTGGCACGAGATACCTCTCCAATATGCCTGTTTTTCCTTTCTGTAATTCCATTTTGTTGTGGGGTATGACTGCATGAATATTGTTGCTTTATGCCATGCTCCTGTAGGAACCTTGCAAACTCATTTGAGAGGTACTCTCCCCCTCCATCTAACCTTAGGCATTTTATTTGCAGACCTGTTTCTTTTTCAGCCATAGCTTTAAGAGTTTTGAAATGCCCAAAAACTTCACTTTTCTTTTTCATAAAATACACCCAAATTTTTTTGCTATAGTCATCAATAAAAGTGACAAAATAATGACAGTCTCCAAGAGATGCAGCTTTAGTAGTCCACACATCAGAGTGGATTAATTCCAATGGCTTCTCACTCTCTTGAACATATCTAGGAAATGGTTCTTGCCTGTTTTCCAAACTGACAGGCTTCACATACCTTATGCATTTTTGCAACCTTGAATTTGGGCAATCCTGCAACAATATTTTGGGCCTGCATTGATTTAAGTCGTTGTACATTAACATGACCAATGCGTTTATGCCAGATATCAATATCCGGTCCATGTGCAAACATTGCTGCACTCAATTTAGACATGTCTGCATCCAATGTAAACATTATGCCCTTCTTCTTTCCTTTTGCTATCAAGCGACCTTTATTTTTCATATCCTCAACAAAGCATCCATGAGGATTAAATCTGACCTGCAAGCCCTGCTCAACCATTTGACCAATAGAAACCAGATTCTTGGTGATATTCAGGACATGAAATACATCGGACACGTATTTCTTTTTCCCATCCTGCATAGACAAAGGAATTTTTCCAATCTGCACAATAGGATGTGCAGTATCATCACCAGTCTCCACAAATCCTAGTTTTTCCATTTTTCTTGCATCCTCCATCCATTTTGCATGACTTGTCATGTGGTTTGATGCACCTGAGTCAACATACCATACATCATTGCTTTCTTATGCACTTGTCACAGATTTGTTCATGTGCTGCACCATAAACAAATGCTCATTTCTGTCATCACCCTGTCTACTAGAAGATGCATAATTCCCTTGTTGCAATTTTCCATTCATGATGTCATTCTGTTTTTTATAGCAGTCTTTAGCCATATGACCCATTTTACCACAGTAGTAGCATTCAACATTACTGTTTGCATTTTGGCCTCTTTCCCATCCACCACGACCTCTTTGGCTCCCCCTGCCTCTAGAGTTACCACGTCCTCCTCCATAGGACTGGTTTTCTTGAGTTTGCTGCATATTCTGATTTCTACCATGGCCTCCAAATCGGCCTCCTCTACCTCTGCCTCTACCTCTTCCAACATTTGAGTAGAAGACAGCTTCTTTTGAAGTTCCTCCTGAAGAAGATGCACCACCATTTCTCTGCTCCTCAGAATTTAGAAGAGCAATCAACTCCTCAAAATCAAGAAATCGTTCACGGACGGAAATGGATGTTCGGAACTGTGCATAATCCTTTCCTAGACCATTCAAGGTCACAGAAACTAAATCATCATCTTCCACTGGCGACCCAATGGAAGCAAGTGCATCTGCAATCTTCTTCACCTTCATGTGGTAGTCATTGATGCTCATATTTTCTCTTTGCACATTGTGCAACTCTTGCTTGAGCTGCATTTTCCTGGCTTGCGTATTTGTGCTATACATTTTTGACAAAGTATCCCATGCCTCCTTTGGCGTACTTGCATCTTGAATATGCACAATCATAGAGTCAGAAATGCTGATAGACAGCCAGTACATAACTTTCATGGCTCTCTCATGCCATCCTTTAAATGCCTGCATTTGCTGTTAATTGGGAACATCAGGAAGAACTGGTTCTTCTTCATTTCCTACAACAAATTCCTAATATCCTTTTCCCATAAGGAAATTCGTCATTCTAAACTTCCATGCTTGGAAGTTGTTCTTGTCAAGCTTTTCAGTGACAATCTGTGAGAGAGAATCAGACGCCATTACAGAACACTGCAAAAAATTCTGTCACTGCAAAGAACACAGCTTCAGCCTCACAAAGGCAAATCTGCAAAACTGACGAAAGTGGTATTTGACCACACAGTCACTTCCTAGTGACGATTTTGCATCAACAGGCAACAGGGATGATTCTGTAACTCCCAATGTCTCTGCGCACAAGCATACGATGTAATTTCTACAGTAACTTTTCACAGACCTGTAGAACAGTAGCTGCACAGCATAAAACTGGGCCTTTTTCTGAGTGCATGCAGAAAACTTCCGCCTCCAAAACAGGCCCCGAAATGGCCTCAAATCAAAAAAACAAGGTCGCCAAAGGCTAAAGCCTTTACCCGCAGCATATACTGCCCTCTTGCTTCACCGCAAAGGGCATCTCAACCGGAAACAATGCACTCTTGCAATTTCCGACTGTGCTACCTGCAGAGATCTGCTCCCAAAACAGAAAATGAAAGCAACACTGCTCCTCTTACCAGAACACCGCGAGCTTGGCTTGCTTTCTTGACCTCCTTACCACGAACAAGGCTTTGATACCATGTCAAGATTGTGGGAGAGAAGGAAGGAGTCTCACTTGTAGCTTTCTTGCTTGCACAATGGGGGAATACACACAGAGGTGGAGGCTGAAAACAGTTTTCCTCTTCTTAGTTGTGTAAGCCAAAAGAACTCTCATACAAAGAAATAGAAGAACCCTATATATGGGTCTCAAACCAAACTCAACTAACTAAGGTGGCATACTAACTAAGCCACGAACTAGAGTAGATAAGGATAGCTATCATGTAGCTATTATTCATGGGCGGTGTACCAACCGCGTCTGCAACTGACAAGTCGGTGACATAAGTACACAACGGTCACCCTGGCATATCACGAGTGGAGCTCGATATCTCAACAAGCGAAAGCTCCCACATTTTGGTTCCATTTCCGGGACCAATGGATTCAAGGCTTGAGCACTTGCACACTTTTAATCGAGCATCAAAGTAAGGGTTTCCCCAAACCGGTACTTGAGATAGGTAGGAAGTGAGGGGGTTGAAGATGGTATTTGATCTCCTTGGCAAGTAGGTTTTTTGTTTTGTTTGAGGTTTATGTTGTGAGATGGAGTAGTGTAGGTATTTACTTTGTGATTTGGATGCATTAGAGTAGGAGAAAACAAAGAAAAATAAAGAAAATTAGCATTAGGGTTTTTGTTGTCAAAACAGGGAAAGAGGGATTGATTTGCTTGCCGATTTGCATTTTGGAGTTTATTGGCTATTCCATGTATATACAACTCTTCCCCTCCATCCATAGCTTTGATCTGGAGATATGTATGACATGTCATGACCTGAATCGTGTGATTTGGGCGATTTATCATCGCGCCGGCAAAAAACACGCCGTGCTTGGCATGTCCCGATTCTGGGCCGAGTCCCAGAATTGGCCCTTGGCCCACTACCACTCGGACCACTTGACTCGGCCCACCTAATTCGGCCATCGGCCCGGTCGACTCGGCCCAAAAACTCATTCGGCTCGTCCGAGCGACCCCCTCGACTTGGTCGACTCAGCCCAAAAACTCATTTGGCCCGTCAGAGCGACCCACTCGGCCCAGCCGACTCGACCCTCGGACATCTGGACTCAGAATGGCCGAATTTGACATTCGGACCAATCACATTTGGCCCTTCCTACTCGGACGGTCCAAAGAGGGCATTCGGCCCTTGTAATTCGGACCTGTTGGGCCAAATTTAGCTTTTCTCAAATTTTAACCTGAAGACAGTGAAATTAACCGAGAAACCATACAGAGCCGAAACCATATCACAGATCCATCACTGGGCTAAAATTTAGAGCACGTGGTTCAAAATTTGGCTATAAACGGTCCTCCAAATTGCGCATGGTGTTTACTGTAACGGCCCTGCGGGCCGGGGGGGACTGCCCCCCGCAGAGGGGGCTCTACCCCCTCCGCACCTCCCCCAAGTAGATTGGAGAGAAAATGCGCGATGTGACAGGTCCCCCAAATTGGACCCTAGTGTGGTAATGGCTCTACACAAGCATGGATTCTCACTTGCAAAAGAGCAACCAAAAGCCCATACCTGAACAAAGAGAAACAGAGACCCTAGAACATCAATGGACCAATCTAGCCATCAAGGGAAAAAAGGCCACACCATGAGAACACAAAGACATTGTGTTCAGACCATGTCTAGTCAGAGCGGAATGCAACATCAGCAAGCTACAAATGCCAAGATGACTAAACATGACACTCTTGATGAGAGATGTACCTTGAGCAACACTGCACAGACAACCCAAGACATTGGTGGAGAATCCACATCTGGTCATGCAAGTGGGGATTCAAGGGCATCTGTTAGAAGGCTTAAATTTACAAGCCAAGACCCGATAGATGAAGACATAGTACCACCTGCTTATCTTAGGGTCAAACTCACCGTGAAAAGAGAGCATACTATCGATGATATGATTGATGAAGGAGCAAATTTTAACATCTTAACCTATGAATCATGGACCCTACTAGGCCAACCTGAGCTCACACCGACTAGTGCAACTCTTAGCCCTTATGGGGGACACCCACAAGCACTCATAGGGAAGTGCAAAATCCTTGCGACAATTGAAACGGAAAGCTTGCCTATCCCATTTCATGTTCCTCCAAATAGTGCTAGCTGTGGGAAAGAAACCCTCCTAGGAAGACCCTTCAAAAGGGTGACCAAGTGTGAGGCTGACTATGTAGCACAGAGGATACACCTGACACTACCAGGTGTGAGGATAGTCACAACCTTTAGCAAGGGTGACCTCATCAAACCTCAAGGGAAAGGCAAGGAAGGTGCTAACGTAATAGTCAAGCCTACTAATGAGAGCAAGGACTTGTTGGAAAAACTGATACAAGCACAGGTCAAACAACGAGAACCAGTGAGTGAGGCCAGGCCTAAAAAAAGAAGGTCAAGAGACAATGCCAAGGATGGGCTTTGGACTTACAAATATCGTAGAATACCCCAAAAGAAGCCCAAGTCTTATAGATAAAGGCAGCGATGGAGAGCTAGCACAATGCCACGATGGATAACCAAGGCGTTGCTTCGTGTTCAAGGGTATTATGCAGGCAACGGATGGATTTGGGTACCAAAACCCCCTGCTAAACCACCTCTGTCAGAAGCCCAAATTATGTCAAAAGCAAAGAGGGGTAGGGGAAAACCCAAACAAAAATCCACATCTTGAACCAAAAATATTGGAGTGATTGAGCCCCTCACGATTGAAATCAAGAAGCCAAACATGACCTATCAAAAAGTAGATCCTTAGTCTAGCGGGCTTAACAATTAGATATCAGAGGTAACTGTCGAGCATACACAAGGTCCACTAGTGCCCAAGGAGCCTTTGACTTCCCAAGAGGATAATGAGCACCACATGCACAACATTGCTCATGATAAGGCTGATTCCTCAACAAAGCTAATGACAGAATCATCTAACAATCACGAGCAAATTCTCCAGTCAGTGCCAAGCCCACGTAGGAGTCCCAAATCTCCTACATCCTCTTCACCTAAATGGACACTGGAAGCACAGCAGCAGCAGCCTCGTGCCGCTGCTCAACTTACACAAGTGAATGTGCAAAGGGCAACAAAAGGCACAACCACTTCTGATCTGCCTAAGGACTTAACATCGCAATCCACCAAGAGTAGCCAGTCCACTGAACTAGCCACCACTACTTCCAATCAGGGACCACAGCAATCACAATCTTTGGCCATGACAACACCCCTTACAGAACGTGTCCTTAGTGGTTTACCTGTGGAGGAGGTGTCGCAACGAACTTCCTCGACAACTCCAGCACTTTCAAAGTGCCTAAAGCCTAGGCTTGAGGAGTTAAACTCAAGGGAGTTGGCTGAAGAGCTAGACTCTTCAAAAAGGGAGGTAGTTGTGCTCTCACAACCTAGCGAGGCTATTCAGCAAGCCACGGCCATGTCCCATAAGGACACACTAGAGAAAGAGAATGTTGAGGCCCAACCAAGCACATCAACGGTTGACCTAGCCCAAGGTCCTAAGTCGTTGAGAGATGCACCTTCACTGACCAGGAAAAAGAGGAGAAAACAACGAAGACAACAGCAATCACAGGTGGTTGTGGATCCCAAGAACATTGAGACCAAGAGCGTTGGAGAGCTGGAGAATAAAGCATCAAGTCCATCCACTAGTGAATCCATTGATGTCTCTCCTAATAGCGATGAAACCTCAGACACATCTGTGTGCTCTGAAAAATCAAAGTAGCTGTTGCCATCAACAGTTACTTTCAACACTCAATCCACCGACAATAGAACTCACATCGACCAATCAAGAGTGGATACAACACTGTCACGACGGGGTGATGAATTCACACTAGTCACACCCAAGGAGAACCATGATGCAATAACAAAGCCTCAAGAGAAACATGGAAACCCCAAGAGCATGAGCAATCCTAGTATTGACCAATCTTACTCATATAGGCCTAAACCCCCATCTATGCTAAAGCCTACACAAACTCCTAGAACCTTGCATGAGATGGCAACCGAACAAGCCCTCGTTGAACATAGAAGTATCACAGAATGCTTAGCTGAGTTGGATGCTAAGCTCAAGGTGTTCGCACGAGTCTACGTCCTTGCAGACGTGGGCACAATCCCTAAGGAGCAACTTGGAGATTATTTGTCATTTCCTCTATCCTGGGAAGAGCAAGAACATCTTAACGAGAACTACGATAGGCTCCTGCATGAACGCATGCAACTCATCTCTTGATGAGGAAGCCGACGAACGAACTGGCTTAACTGTCATGTTCAATGATGTGCTCTACCAACCAAATCTCTTAGAGATAGAGCAACTAAAGTGACAACAAAGGGCTGAAGTCAATTTGAACAGCGTTGATGTGAGAGCCACATTACAATGGCCGAACTAGGGGCTCAGATCATGACAGTCTCTGAGGAGCGATTGGCCAAATGGCAATCCCAAAGGGACCCAACCTATGTGGCACCAACTTCCCTTCGAGTGCTGACTGCCATTCGGGGTACACACTTGGCTGAACCTAGCCAAGAAAACTCTCTGGTTGATAAGGTTCTCACTGAGGAGGAGCTACATGTTGCCAGTAGACTTGGACAAGGGTCCATGCTACTTGATGTGGCAAAATATCTATCGGTACTAAGTAAGCTGCCATGAGTGCTGGATGCGTGTGCCACGCTCCAGTACAACCCCGAGTTCTACAATTGGTTCTTATCCTCATGAAGTGACATGGATTCATAAATATGTATATAAATAAACAATGATTTTTGTGTCACCGTGTATAAACAATATCAACACACACAAGCAATGATAGTCAAGCGCAGGGAGAAGAGTTGGGTCTAACATGCTAAGCTTCTTAAGTCCTCCTCTCATCACGCATTTAAAAGCTATGTGACCATCCCCACATCCAAGTGAAGGGCATGCAATCCACATTACTGTCATAGGAAGCCTTGACTAACAACTCTGATGGTGTAAACATCATGTAATCCCTTTCTATACACCGTCTTCCCTTTCCAGTCTATCCTTCCGAAGAGGAGCCCTGCCTAAATCCATGACCACCAGCTGACCTAACTCGGCGTGAACCAATATCTGCTAATGGCAGGAGGCTAAATATACATCACGGGGGCCGTCCCTCTGTCAAGATTGTGGAAGAGAAGGAAGGAGTCTCACTTGAAGCTTTCTTGCTTGCACAATGGGGGAATACACACAAGGGTGGAGGCTGAAAACAGTTTTCCTCTTCTTAGTTGTGTAAGCCAAAAGAACTCAAGTACAAAGAAATAGAAGAACCCTATATATGGGTCTCAAACCAAACTCGACTAACTAAGGTGGCATACTAACTGAGCCACAAACTAGAGTAGATAAGGATAGCTGTCATGTAGCTATTATTGATGGGCGGTGTACCAACCGCGTCTGCAACAACTGACAAGTCGGTGACATAAATACACAACGGTCACCCTGCCGTATCACGAGTGGAGCTCGATATCTCAACACTCCCCCTCGAGCTCAATCCCAATTCCTGCACACCAAGCAGGTCTCTGAACTTGCGCAACTTCTCTGTGCCCAATGCCTTTGTGAATATGTCAGCTACCCGATCCTCTGTGCGGACATAAACTAGATCAATAAGACCTAGTAAAACCCTCTCTCGCACATAGTGATAATGCACCTCAATGTGCTTTGTTCTAGCATGATAGACTGGGTTATTTGCCAAGTGTATACTACGCATGTTAATACAATAAATGACAATTGGCCCATCTGTAGACTGATGCATATCATAAAGTAGCTTATGCAACCAAGCTACCTCATATGCAACCATTGCTGCACCCCTGTACTCAGCCTCTGTGCTCGACAAGGCAACTGTAGGCTGTTTCTTGCTGCTCCAAGTGACTGCAGCACTCCCAAAGGAGAACACATATCCACTGGTAGATCGTCTATCAGAAATACTACCAGCCCAATCAACATCAGTGTATCCATGCAATTGTATCTGAACCCCAGTCTCATAAAATAGTCCATACTGCAATGTGGACTTCACATACTTGAGTATGCGTCTAGCCGCATCCAAATGTGGTTTCCTTGGAGCTTGCATAAACTAACTTACCAATCCAATAGCATAGCTCAAATCTGGCCTGGTAATAGTCATATAAATCAAACTTCCTACTCTGCATCTGTACATAGTAGGGTCTTCTAAAAGCTCACCTGCATCTGTGCTCAGCTTCACATTCTGCTCCAAAGGAACTGAAATAGGCTTACAGCCTGTCATCCCATATTTGGACAGCATGTCCAATCCATACTGCCTCTGCAAGAGCTGTATCCCACTTGGTGATCTAATCACCTCAATGCCCAAGAAAAAACGCAGCTCTCCCAAATCCTTCATCTCAAACTTTTGCTTCAATAGCATTTTCACATGAAGGATATCTTCATCACTCTCACCTGTCATAATCAAATCATCAATATAAATGACAAGTAGCATAATATCTTTCTTTGTTTTTCTCACATAAAGTGAGAAATCTGCCTTGGAAATCTAAAAGCCAATAGTGACAAGATACTATCCTATCTTGTCAGACCATGCTCTAGGTGCTTGCTTCAAGCCATACAAGGCTTTCTTCAACCTGCAAACAAACTCAGGATAAACAGCATGCACATAACTTGGTGGCTGCTCCATATAGACCTCTTCTTGCAAATCACCATGCAAGAAGGCATTCTTTACATCCATCTGATGTAAAGACCATCCCTTTGATGCAGCCATAGCAATGACTGCTCTTACGGTTGCCATCCTTGCAACCGGAATTAATGTTTCTTCATAGTCAATGCCATATGTTTGTGCATACCCCTTGACTACTAATCTTGCCTTGTATCTGTTCACAGAACCATCTGCATTGTGCTTCACCTTATAAACCCACTTACAGCCAATTGCATTTTTACCTTTAGGCAAAGGTACCGATTCCCATGTAGCATTTGCTTCCAAGGCATCCATTTCTTCATCCATGGCTTTCTCCCATTTTTCTTTTCCCATGGCTTGCTCAAAAGAAGTGGGTTCTGGTTCCTGTATCACTTTGACCATATATCCATAGTGAATGGCTGTAAATCCATCATATTTCAGCCTATCCACATGATACCTAGCTCTCGTAGACCTACGCAAAGTAGGTTCACTCCCAGGTGCTCTCAAAACATCCCTGGTCTTCCTTACTCCAGGTGTAACAATAGAAGGAATACCCAACTCATCATCAATGCTCTATTCTGAGCCACTGGATTCACCATCCACATAAGAGTGACCTACATTCACATCAAACATGGGCTGATCAACCTTCTCTTTTCCTTTTTGTGATACCTGCATACCACTATCTGCATTACTTTGAGAAGATTCTCCTGATCTCAATCTGCCTGTCCATGGCAAAGAATGTGAACCACTGCTAGAGGACGCTCCAGGTCCACTAATATTTTGTGACTGCTGCTGTGAATTCTGTGCAGCATTACCATTTTGTGCATCTACATCATCAATCACATTTAATGGTTTATACCAGCTACTCATATCGTCAAAAACAACATCTCTGCTCAATGTAAACTTACGAGTAGAAGGGTTATAGCATCTATACCCTTTTTGCTGCAGAGAGTAACCAATAAAGATGCACTTCTCAGCTTTTGGATCCAACTGGGATCTCAACTCATCTGGCACATGTACATAGGCAATGCAACCAAAAATTTTCAAATGAGAAATATCTGGTTTCCTACCATTATACCTCTCCTCTGGAGTCATTCCATTTATTGCTGCAGTGGGAGTCCTGTTCATTATGTAGACTGCTGTAGCAACTGCTTCAGCCCAATAAAAATCTGGCAAGTCTTTTTCATTGAGCATGGCACGAGATACCTCTCCAATATGCATGTTTTTCCTTTCTGCAATTCCATTTTGTTGTGGGGTATGACTGCATGAATATTGCTGCTTTATGCCATGCTCCTGCAGGGACCTTGCAAACTCATTTGAGAGGTACTCTCCCCCTCCATCTGACCTTAGGCATTTTATTTGCAAGCCTGTTTCTTTTTCAACCATAGCTTTAAGGGTTTTGAAATGTCCAAACACTTCACTTTTCTTTTTTATAAAATACACCCAAACTTTTCTGCTATAGTCATCAATAAAAGTGACAAAATAATGATAGCCTCCAAGAGATGCAGCTTTAGTAGTCCACACATCAGAGTGGATTAATTCCAATGGCTTCTTACTCTCTTGAACATGTCTAGGAAATGGTTTCCTTGCCTGTTTTCCAAACTGACAAGCTTCACATACCTTATGCATTTCTGCAACCTTGAATTTGGGCAATCCTGCAATAATATTTTGGGCCTGCATTGATTTAAGTCGTTGTACATTAACATGACCAATGCGTTTATGCCAGATATCAATATCTGCAACTACACCAGTCCCATGTGCAAACATTGGTGCACTCAATTCAGGCATGTCTGCATCCAATGTAAACATTCTGCCCTTCTTCTTTCCTTTTGCTATCAAGCGACCTTTATTTTTCATATCCTCAACAAAGCATCCATGAGGATTAAATCTGACCTGCAAGCCCTGCTCAACCATTTGACCAACAGAAACCAGATTTTTGGTAATATTGGGAACATGAAATACATCGAACATGTATTTTTTTTTCCCATCCTGCATAGACAAAGGAATTTTTCCAATCTGCACAATAGGATGTGCAGTATCATCACCAGTCTCCATAAATCCTGGTTTTTCCATTTTCCTTGCATCCTCCATCCATTCTGCATGACCTGTCATGTGGTTTGATGCACCTGAGTCAACATACCATACATCGTTACTTTCTTCTACACTTGTCACAGAATTGTTCATGTGCTGCACCATAAACAGATGCTCATTTCTGTCATCACCCTGTCTACTAGAGGATGCATAATTTCCTTGTTGTAGTTTTCCATTCATGATGTCATTCTGCTTTTTATAGCAGTCTTTAGCCATATGACCCATTTTACCACAATAGTAGCATTCAACATTACTGTTTGCATTTTGGCCTCTTTCCCATCCACCACGACCTCTTTGGCTCCCCCTGCCTCTAGAGTTACCACGTCCTCCTCCATAGGACTGGTTTTCTTGAGTTTGCTGCATATTCTGATTTCTACCATGGCCTCCAAATCGGCCTCCTCTACCTCTGCCTCTACCTCTTCCAGGATTTGAGTAGAAGACAGCTTCTTTTGAAGTTCCTCCTAAAGAAGATGCACCACCATTTCTCTGCTCCTCAAAAATTAGAAGAGCAATCAACTCCCCAAAATCAGGAAATCTTTCACGGACAGAAATGGATGTCTGAAACTGTGCATAATCCTTTCCTAGACCATTCAAGGTCACAAAAACTAAATCATCATCTTCCACTGGCAACCCAATGGAAGCAAGTGCATCTGCAATCTTCTTCACCTTCATGTGGTAGTCATTGATGCTCATATTTTCTCTTTGCACATTATGCAACTCTTGCTTGAGCTGCATTTTCTTGGCTTGCATATTTGTGCTATATATTTTTGACAAAGTATCCCATGTCTCCTTTGGCATACTTGCATCCTGAATATGCACAATCATAGAGTCTCAAATGTTGATAGACAGCCAATACATAACTTTCCTGGCTCTCTCATGCCATGCTTTAAATGCCTGCATTTGCTGTTGATTGGGAACATTAGGAAGAACTAGTTCTTCTTCATTTCCTGCAACAAATTCCCAATATCCTTTTCCCATGAGGAAATTCGTCATTCTAAACTTCCATGCTTGGAAGTTGTTCTTGTCAAGCTTTTCAGTGACAATTTGTGAAAGAGAATCAGACGCCATTACAGAGCACTGCAAAAAATTATGTCACTGCAGAAAACACAGCTTCACCCTCACAAGGGCAAATCTGCAAAACTGGCGAAAGTGTTATTTGACCACACAGTCACTTCCTAGTGACAATTTTGCATAAACAGGAACCAAGGATGATTCTGTAACTCCCAATGTCTCTACGCACAAGCATATGATGCAACATATACGGTCCTCTTGCTTCACCGCGAAGGGCGTCTCAACCTGAGACAATGCACTCTTGCAGTTTCCGGCTGTGCTACCTGCAGAGATCTACTCCCAAAACAGAAAATGAAAGCAACACTGCTCCTCTTACTAGAACATCGCGAGCTTGGCTTGCTTTCTTGAGCTCCTTACCACGAACAAGGCTCTGATACCATGTCAAGATTGTGGGAGAGAAGGAAGGAGTCTCACTTGAAGCTTTCTTGCTTGCACAATGGGGGAATACACACAAGGGTGGAGGCTGAAAACAGTTTTCCTCTTCTTAGTTGTGTAAGCCAAAAGGACTCAAGTACAAAGAAATAGAAGAACCCTATATATGGGTCTCAAACCAAACTCAACTAACTAAGGTGGCATACTAACTGAGCCACGAACTAGAGTAGATAAGGATAGCTGTCATGTAGCTATTATTCATGGGCGGTGTACCAACCGCGTCTGCAACTAACAAGTCGGTGACATAAATACACAACGGTCACCCTGGCGTATCACGAGTGGAGCTCGATATCTCAACACCCTCTACAACAACACTGCATGTCCCACCCCTCCCCGTCTCGTCCTATGCGCTTGATAACCTGCACTATAATCCCTTACATATGAATGGTATTATCATGTGACAAATCCTAATCCTTGATTCGCATCTTACAGGTCCCCCCCACGAGGAAAACATGGAGAACCAAGGGCAGCTAGCTTGCAAGGATGCTCTCCGAGCCAACGAGAACATGCAGCACACGCCCCTCCGTTGGTGTGCTACGTGCCCACTCCTAAAAGGTACGCCAAGAAACGTGACCCTCAGCGACACTGCCCTGGACGAAGGCCAAAAAAGTCGCAGGACAGGGGGAGCGAACGCTCAAGGAGGCGCACACAATGTGGCAACACCAGTGGCAGGGACCCCCAACGTACGCTCGGGCACCAATTGCTTAAGGGCAGAAAGGGCAGCTCGGGACAAGGAAGATTTCAATAAACTATTTAGAGGCATTTTGGAAATGGTGGCGGCCCAAGACTACACCATTCATGTCCCGGCCAACATGTTCCCTGCCCAACCCCACGGGAGCCCCGCACCAGCAGAGCCCCAATTGCCCGACCACCCAGACTTGCCCCGCCTCTTACAAATAGAGTAGCCCCATGTTGTATAAAGGCTTATTAAAAGCTACCTGGCCAGGACTCTTTGTCTTCAAATGGTTAAGTGTTGACATGTTTCCCAATTGTACAAACTTTTCATATCTGCGTTTAATGTATTTCACGTCTTTAGCAAAAGAAAAAGCTAATCAAGTGCACGTGATAAATATCTAAGTCAACACCATAGAATTCAAATAAGTGATGTCTCCTTGCGTTACACTGGTTTATTATAGTTGTGGCATATACCATGCATGTACTCTCATGAAGTGACGAGTGGATGCAGGATGATGCAGGTCTTTGTGCGAAAGTGTTCAATGCCCGATCACCACAAGACCATCAACCCCACACCGAGCCATGGCAAAGCCATGCTACCGAAAGCAAAAATCACCCTTGCCGACCGCCCACATCGCATGGCCCAAAGCATATTCATGGGCTACGCTCTCTTTCTGGGTCAAGCTCTATAGTTGGCTCATGGTAGTGGTTACCTCAATTGTATCAATATCGCGTGTGTCGCAAGGAAGTTTGCAATATCTCAAGTGTATCTCTCCATCTCAACAACTGCTTCTCTAACAACGAGGCTAGGGCACAATCATCACTGTAATATCCATTTCCTGAGCCTTCGAAGCTTGACATTTTCCAACCCATTGAAAGGCTGATAGCCTCAACATATTGTAATGGTTGTACTCAGGCAAGTCCAAAAAAAAAAAGCACAAGAAAAAGAAACAAAAAAGAAAATAGAAAAAAAAAAGAAAATAAAATAAACGAATGAAAAGATAAGAAGCACCCACAATCAC
The DNA here is from genome assembly GCF_053477565.2 of Lygodium microphyllum. Lineage (NCBI taxonomy): Eukaryota > Viridiplantae > Streptophyta > Polypodiopsida > Schizaeales > Lygodiaceae > Lygodium > Lygodium microphyllum. Next base: position 63,540,343 of record NC_141154.1, on the reverse strand, counting down.
AACACAGCACCTAGGGGTTCTCAAATTAGGTACGTCCGGTGACCTTGGTCGACTGGCTCCGTCCCTAGTCCCCTGGCCCTTTAGCATCACCCACAATTGCTCAGGGCACATCAAGGGCAGGACAGACCTAGGGAGCTTGTCTCGCCTATGGTTAGACCTGTCACCCTGACCCACTTGCACAATTCTCTCTTGCACTCTGCCTTAGTACCATTACAATCAGTGGTGGTAAGTGATCCGGGTTTTTTACAACCCGGATTATTACCACAAAATTTGGCCAAAGCCCCTATCAAGAGCTTACCATATCACTTTGGGTTTACTCTTCAAGCACTAGGTATGCTACATTGCTTCTCGATTATGATAACTCTAGCAAATGGGGGGAAAAAGTTCTTAGAAGGCATGTCAATGTAAAGGGTAAAAGGGATGGTTATCTTAGTGAAGATGAAAATGGATTAGACCTAGGAGTTGAGTGAATGCATAGATTTTTCAAAGGACTAGCCTCCAACTACACATGGGCTCCGTCTGCATCACTAAGATTTGGAATCTATCACTATTATTAGAGGACACCTCACCCTAGCACACAAGTCAATATCCACATCATGATGTCATTTGGATCTTGCACAAAAGCTTACAAGCATGGACCCCTTTTGTCACATTCTTATATGTATTTATATACATATGGGGGACTAAAGTCAAAGCAGCTTTTAGAAGCCGTTTTTTATAATCTCAATAACTCCCAAGAAAAAGCGAATTTCAAGAAAATTCTCGCGAAGCCCAATTGGTTTCGACCTAGTCTACAAAGTTGCAGAAGAAACTTTTTTCAAATTCCTCACGAATTTGAAGTTACAAAGGCGCAGACTGCTGGCTACATGCAATTTTCTTCTCTCTTTCACCACACCAACTTTCCACTCTATCCTTCTTGTAAATATATTATGATAATGTGCTTTGGGCACTCACCTCTTGTAATCTAGCTCCATTTTTCTATGTTGTCTACCACCACCCTTGGCTTCTTACATGATGACCAAGGTGGAGACTTGTCCCATTCACTATGCTCCATATTTTCAAAAATGCCATACATCATCTAAGATTATGTTAATCAAGAAGATTAGCTTAATCTAATCCCTCATGGAGGCTATATAAAGAGCCCATGGAGAATGAAGAGGGGGGAGGAAGGACAATGACAAGTCCATGAGAGCACTCTAGAATATCCTCATCTCTTTGAGGTAAGCTATGAGTGAGTTCTTTTATTATGTAGCATAATGGCAAGCTTCCTCTACCTCTTCTCCTATTATCTCCCTCTCTTCTCATCTTCTCATTCCATGTAGCATAATGGCAAGCTTCTTCTACCTCTTCTCCTCTTGTCTCCCTCTCCTCTCATCTCTCTCTTATATTCCAATATGGTATCTAACACATATATTCTATCTTGTAAATTTGTGTCTTGGTTCTCTTGATTCTCTTTGAGAAAAGGGATGTCCTAGCCCATCCTCCCTTTGGCTAGATGGTGCCCCTCTTTAGTTCTCTTAGTGAGGATTGGAGGTTGGATGGGTAAGAGGCAACCCGTTCATCATTTCAGCCCTCAGTAAGCACCGCACAATTGGCCATGAAAAGTACACCGTCCTCATCAAGCGAGTCCAATAGCTTCCAGCTACCAAAATTGCGGTGTCCCTATATTCAATTACGCTACGTCGTGCAATCACAATGCAAAGGATGTCTCATATAGCCTTCACGTGTACTTCTTCTCCACATGGACAACTTTGCTTCATCCACGCATTGTTACGAGAAACTAGCCCGCGGTCTTCTAACTATGTAATATCTAAGTATGCATGAGCACTCACATAATATCTGCACCAAAGTATATACACAATTTGGGTCCTCAAGTGCAGGACAGTACTCCAGGCTTGCTTAGAGTTCTCGACCTGTCTCCCAAACTAATCAAAATATATCTTGTGCACAATAAGAAGACTAGCACTACCCCTTAAGGAGAGACCACATGAGAGGTTTTCCAATTGCAGGTATAAGGTATTGTTCACTCTTCATCAACACTCAACTCTAAATTCCTATCATTATCACCCTGAAAGCCTGCCAAGAATCATCATGTACAAAATCCCTAAATAAACTGCCGCTTGTACTCCATCAGTGCAACCCCCTCAAAGAACAGCCCTACTACCAACTCCCATCGCCCTACCACCTACCACTTAACCCACCAATCTGCCCCCAAATGACCTTCCTCCCCACCACTATCAACACTCCGCCATGGCAACCACAAACGTCCTTGCCACCCACAACTTCGGTGCATGCTAACGCCTGTTACCTACGACGGTGAGTGCCATGGGACTGGCACTCGTCTAGGAGGGGGGTAATGTTAACCCCAACACGAAGAAAGCAAAAGGAAATAAAAAAGACGCGGGGCAAAGGCAAAAAAAAAGGTAGTCCGACTGAAGAAAGAAGAAATGCCTAAAGCGCAAGGGCAACCTTAAAATTCCAAGGCAAATGCAAAAGGGGAAAGGTGCATTTTAAAATACAAAGGCGCACCCTAAAATCTTGTAAAAGAGTGCCAGGCAGTGGAAAATCCGGAAAGCCAAAATAAAAGACAAAGACAAAGACAAAGGCCAAGGCAAGAGAAATGGAAGGCAAAGTCGCACCAGGAAAAGCGCAAGATAAAACTTGTGTAAAAGAGCACAAGCGCACCGCCGTTTTTTTCAAGGAGCGTCGGGCTCTCATCCATGCAAATTGTAAATGTAGATAGGCGGTGGAAAGGAAGCTAGGAAGATAGGACAATAGGAAAAATGGCCTAGGCTACGGTCGGCCATGTAAAAAAGGGAAAAAGGGGATGACCGCCCAAAAGGGATTTAGGGTTTTGTATATAAAGTTGAAAAGTGAATGAGAAGCTCATTCTTGTGTGTGGCCAAAAGTAGCTCTCCTCTTCTTCTTCTTCTTCTTGTTCTTGCTTGCTTGAGCTTGTGCTTGAAAGAGGGAGTGTGAGAGTGTGAGGGAGTAAGTGTGTGAGGGTGAGGGACCGAGGAGGAGAAGCTCTCCATCTTCTCCTCTCTTCTTCTCTTCTCTTCTCTTCTCTTCTCTTATCTTGCTCACAGCAATGGAGCTTGGAGCGTGGAGCTTGAGGATGGAGCTTGCTTGAAGCTTGCACTTGGATCGTGGAGCTACTGGAGTGCGCGGGAGAGGAGATAACTCGAACGGCATGGAGGTAAGCTCACTACAATTGTAGATATGGATGGTGCGTTGGCTATGTGAGAGGTAGCCATTAGTGCTCGGCTTGGAACGCTTGAACAATAAGCGGTCCGAGGGTCTTGGCAGTTGAGCGAAAGCTCCCACACACAATATCAAACCAAACACATAAAGAAAACAATAAAGGAAAAGCACACACTGCAAGGGTAAAATGCAACAACGTGTGATTAAGAAAAATATCAATAAAAGTTAAAATCAATAGACTACTGGAAGGAAAAGTCTACTTCTACATACAAGCATTTCAATTCAACAAGCATGTAGTCGTTTCCTCTTACTTATTCTAAAAACCACTAATGGTGAATATGGCTTCATGACAAACATCCATCATGGCAGACCAAGACAAGGCTAGCAAATTGCCTTTTTCGGGGGAAAAACAAGCAAAGTATGGACTTTCAGTGGAAACGCAAGCCTTCAACCAGTTTAAATTCCAACATATCTTTAACGTAGATGATGTGGTCATTGAAGAACGCGCGGTAAGGCAGATTATTGAGCAATGCAATCTGCAAAAATACATGGAAGCAACGAGCTGGGGGGTAGACTACTTCCATTGTGCAGAGTTCCTGAGGACTTTCCACAAAAACTGCGGCACCATAACTGTGCATGAGGGGGAGGGAACTCACCAAGTGCAAATTGAATTGTCCTTGGAGCTGGTGGAAAAGGCATGGGGCCTGGCAAACAAAATAGAAAGAAATCCAAAAAGAGACATATATGCCTTACTGGGGATGGACAAGGTAAAAGTCCACACCAATGACGGCATTAGCTTGGCGGACATTCCTGATCCTGAAATCCAACTCCAAGACAAGATGGTGCACGTGTTATTTTCTAGCCAAAGATACAACTCCATCATGAGCCGCATCAATGTCCCCCTACTAGAGAGTGTCGTAGCAAAGTCATTGGATGAGGTCAACCTCAATGGTTTTGTGAGAAAAACCATTGAGACCTCAGCAAAAGCCTTGGCAACAAGAGGGCACTCTGTTGAAGGAGAATCTCCCACCACCAAAGCTAAAAGGAAAGCTTCGTCTTCAAATGCTTCAACAATTGGATTTGGTGGGGTCCTCACCGCAAGCATCAAGGAAGCCTTGGGATAGGGGCATAAAGAGAGAGGAGAGGGGGTGGATGAAACACCAAGCAGGTTGCCACCTTACCAGGAACGAGAGGCACAATCCAGCGAGAGAACAGTGAGTGAAGAAGAGGAAATCAAAGAATAAGAAGAGTAAACTAGCTGGGGAAAAGCTAGGAAAATGAAAAAGAAAACTGCATAAGAATAGCAAGAAGAGGAGAAAAGAAAAGGCAAACTTGCAAAAGGCCCGTAGGGAGTCTAGAAAGACCGAGGAGGAAAGGAAGAGAAAGCAGGAAGAGGAGGAGGAGGAGAAGCTGAGAAAAAAAAGGAGGAAGACATGGCCCTCGCCACGCATAGGTCCATTGAGCAACAATCCATGCACAATGAGCCAGAACCCGCGAGCACCATTAGAGATGAGGGGCCTAGCTCAAGTGCCTATGTGCCTGAGTATGAGCCACTTGCAATGAAAGAGGGCAAGGGCAAGGCCCCGATCACCCCCATCCCCACCCTCTTCACAGTCGCCATCACCACCGCCATCTCCACTCCTGGTTCTACGACCCAGGTGGATACCAACAACTTAATGGCTTGGGTCTAATACTTTTTAAGTAGGGAAATGGGCCAAGCAACAGGAGAAGGAACCCCCTGGTAGGGACCAAAAGACCGGCTAGTCAAGGTGAGACCCTAAGAAGTAAAAGGTGGCAGGCTCTACAACCTACGTCTGCACAACAGAGAGGCTTCCTGAAGAATACGGTGAGTATCAAAGAGCTCCTCTCTCAACTAGAGAGATCCAAAGAGGAGAAGAGAACCGCAATAATAGAGCTTGAAGCTGAAAAGGAGGCCATGGTAGCATTCCAATTGGAGAGAACATGCCAAATGGCCATGGCCCAAAGGGAAGTTAATGAGCTGAAAGAGCAACTACAAGCTAAGGGAGAGATAGAAGCTCACTGACATGTGTGCTTGAATGGAGAAACCAAGGCCACACAAAGCCTATGGTAGCACAATGAAGAGATTATGGCACTCTACAAAGGTCTGCAAGCTCAAATGGAGAAGCTCACTAAAGCCACAAAAGAGCTGGAGAAGCTGAGGGAGGAAAGAGCTCACCAATGTGAAACAGAGATGGAGAGACTAACCCAAGAGGCTACCGCGACACAGGAAGAGCAGCAAGAGCTAAGGGCAGAAACAGAAGACCAAGAACGGAGGCTGACAGTGCTTGCCTCAGAGGCAAGGGACAGCCTCAAAGACATGAACAAGTGGGGCGGAGGAATGGGCCAATCAGAATGAAAAAAGGGTTGAAGCTTTGGCACATCGCCATGCTCAAGCCGAAAAAGAAAAAATACTTGCTGAAACCAAAGCGGAGGCTGCCCAAGTGAGCTTCCACACCCATTAATGCACCTTCCTAGAAACCCTATTGGACGTCACCTAGGCAAAAGAGGGAGAGTCCATGGAGGCATTGAAAAAGAAACTGGAAATGGCCCATAGGGCACTAAAGGCTAGACTACAGATGCCGCCACAACCTTGTGGAGTTGGCCCAAGCTTGGAAGAACAATGCCATTATCTCCTATTGGTAGGGCTAACCTCATAGGAAGTGGATGCAATCGGGTTCCTTGAAGAGGAGCAGCAAGACCCAAGCTGGGAAAGGGAGGTGGACATGAACTTTAAAATGGGACCACATGAAGACGAGCTTGTCCCACCACCTTGTTTCCCCCAACGCCTGAAGAGCAACAACACGCAGACACCTTCATAAAAAGAAAGGTGGCACTAAGAGAAAGAAGAAAGAAAATGATGGAGGAGACAAGGATAAAATGGAATGCTAGGGGAGTGAGGGAACCCCATGCACCTATCCCACCATGTGCAAATGACACCCCAGCAAGCTTTCACACTGACCTCATAATCTGGGAGAGGCAAGAAATGACTAGGAGCCCCTTTGACCTCAACTTCTGATTCCCCACCCCCTGCGTATAGTGTTACCTATCAAGGTGGTGGAGGAGGTGATTAACATTGGAAGTAGGCTCATACAAAGATGGTTGGAGGAGAGAGAGAAGAACCCCACATTATGGGCCACAAAAGATGCCAAATTTTTGCAAAATAAATTCCTTGAAGTACCATGGTCTCTGCCCGGCTATGAATGCCAACCTACATGGAGAAGAAGGGTTTACGATACCAACCTGGACACTTGGATGGCCTTTTGCAACATTCAACCCTTCGAGCGGAATGACCCAACCTTTATGCCTTATCCTTGAAGGGTGGGAGTGGATTTTGACTCCAGTGTCCACAACTATTATGACTTCCCTGTAATCTATAATCCTCATTGTACTACATATGAAGATGCCCTCGGCTTCACGTCAGAAAACTTGTATGATACTCTAATCCAATTCACTAACCAATTCTCTTCATGCCCTGACCGCACCTTTATTACCACTTGTAATTACCTTAGATTTCTTAGGATACTCCTTAGGCAACCTCGTAGGAGTGTGGCCTCCTAGTGCTCCATTTTGATCCTAATGCTATAGATAGTTGCGCAATGATGCGAGCCACTCCATTGCCTTCATTTTGCTTAACTCTACTAGAGGACATGAATGATAGCACTTCACCTGCTGCAATCATCCATTCCTCTCCACCACCACCCTTCAAGTCTACCTAAACCTCAAGAGGTATCTCCAAAGCCACCGATTCCTTAGTAAATCTATTAAGCCCCCTTCTCCACCTCACTTCGATGGATGAAGATTAAACTTTTGTCACAACTATGTAACTTTATTATTATTATTTTTATTTTTTTTTAAGGGAGAAAGTATCATGCGTCGCCAATACAAGTTGCACATCCACCACAGCCCACTACACCTAGGGGTCCTCAAGTTAGGTGCATCCGATGGCTTCGGTCAGCCAGCTCTGTTCCTAACCCCCTAGCCTCATTTTGACCCCCTAGTCACGCTTAGCGCACATCAAGGGCAGGACACACTCAGGACGGTAACACTCACCTATGGTTAGAGCTTAGACCTGTTACTCTAAGCTCCATCCCCCTAGCATGCACACAATGCACCACATGACAATGGCACACACCCACATGTAATGCATAGCTAAAGGCCCCCCCACCAACTTCAGTGACCCCATCATCCGCAATGTGCTCCCCATCTTATGAAATATCCTACCATGTTGACCCAACAAACCAAGGGGCGGATGCCACAAACCCCATCGAAAAGAGAATGAAGAAGCTCATTTTGAACAGTGTATAAGAAGGTCACCACAGAGGGCCAGACAATGGATCCAACCAACACAATATTCAGTTTCAACACTAGATCCGCCCACCAGCCTCTCTCCACAACTAGGGCTCAGTCCAAACCCAAGGGCCTTTCAGGTCCATAAATCCCTCCAACACAAGGGATCATCTCCAACTCAAGGACCTCACAGTTCCATAAATCTCTCCAATACAAGGGATCCTCTCCAACTCAAGGGCCTCATAGTTTTGTAAATCCCTCCAACTCACCTTCCATCTCGACTCGTACACAAACTCAAAGAGCTACTTGGCTACTCTAGCAACAAAGTCTGACTCATCCCCCAACAAGTGCCATGGGAGTGGCACTCAACTAGGAGGGGGGTTAATGTTAATCCTTAAAAAAAACAAGGTGGAAAATCAGAAAAATCTAAAAGTAGAAGATAGAGCCAACGCAAAAGTGAAATGGAGAACAAAGGCATGCCAAGAAAATTTTGGAAACACAAGAAGTGTGAAAAAGTCTAAATCAAGGAGAGGCACTCAATAAAAAGCACAAGTCAATACTGGTATAAAAGAGTGCAAGGCACACCATGATTTATTTTAAGAACGCCAGGCTCTGACTTGGGGCTCTGACTTGTGCAAATTGTAAATGTAGATGGGCGGTAGGAAGGAAGCTAGGAAGATAGGAGAACAATGGAAAAAAGGGCCTAGGCTATGGCTGGCCATGTAAAAAGGGGATGATTGCCCAAATGGGATTTAGGGCTTTGTATATAAAGTTCAAAATAGGAATGAGAGTTCATTCTTTGGTGTGTGGAAAAGTGGACTCTTCTTCTTCTCTCCTTCTCTTCTCTTTGATTGCTTGTGTGTGCTTGAGGGAGGGAGTGTGAGAGTGTGAGGGACTGAGTGTGTGAGGGTGAAGGATCAAGGATGTTAACCCCAAGTTGAGATGGCGGAAAAAGGAAGAAAAAAGCAGAAAAAAACATGGAAAAAGAGCAAAGACACGCAGGCGACCTCCAAAGCTAAGCCGGGGCAAAAAGCGCAATTTTAAATGAAAGGTGCCTCAAAAAACTTGGAAAGCTCTTGTAAAAGAGCGTCAGGCTCCCTCCTATGCCAATTGTAAAATATTAGACGGGTGTAGGCTAGAGGCATAAGGCTAGAAGAGGAAAATGGAAAAAGGACCTTGCCACAATGGCCGGTCATGTAAAAAAGGGATGGGTGCCCATGGGATTTTGGGGCTTGTATATAAAGTTCAAAAAATGAATGGAAGCTCATTCTTTGGTGTGTGGCTAACAAGAGCTCTCATCTTCTTCTCTTCTCCTCATCTTCTTGCTTGTGTATGCTCTTGAGAGAGGGAGTGTGAGAGTGTGAGGGAGTGAGTGTGTGAGAGTGAGGGATCAAGAGGGTGAAGCTCTTCACCATCTCCTCTTCTCTTCTTCTTTTCTCTTCTCTTTTCTCGTGTGTGCGGCCATGGAAGATGGAGCTTGGAGATGGAGGAGGCTTGAGGATGCTTGAGCTCGCATCTAGGATCATGGAGCTATCGGGGTGTGTGAGAGAGGAGGCAACTTGTATCGGCATCAAGGTAAGCTCACTACACTCATAGGATCGATGGCGCGTCGGCTAGGTGAGAGATAGCCATTAGAGCTCACTTGAAACGCTTGAAGCAATAAGCGGTCCGTGGGTCTTGGTGGTTGAGCGTGAGCTCCCACTACATTTTTGGTTTCGTTGCCGGGACCAACGGATTCAAGCTTGAGCACTTGCGCGCCTCATATCAAGCATCAAAGTAAGGGATTCATCCCCGAAACGGAGCTTGAGATAGGTAGGAAGTTTGGGTGTTTTTTATCTTTAAAACAAGTAAGTATTTTGGGATATTTTGTTTGTTTGATGATTGGGAAACATGGAGAAATTATTTCAATTTTTTGCTTTCGATTCTTGTTGCATTTAGCGTAGGTTAGGATTAGGAAATTGCACTGGAGAAGGGTAGGGTTTACTGTTGCAAAACATAGCAAAACAGGGTAAAAATCGTGCAAAAAATGGTAAAAAGCTCGCTTGTGATGCCTAAGATGGGCAAGTGAGTGATTGCGGGCATCAACACCATACCCAGGAAGGGGTATAAGAGTCAAGAGGCCAAGGGAGAGCTCATTTGTGACCATTTTAGTGAGAGAGAGAGAGAGAGAGAGAGCCATCGCACGATTCGATCTGATCGCACCATCGACAAGCCTACCGCTCTATTCAGGTATATCAATCCCTTCCCCTATCCCCCTAGATAGGATCTGCAGGTTTATGCTTGCTATGATTGATTAAATCGCAAGAATCGAGCAAAATCGACCTCTCGCTGTCGTCGTAGTGCCGTGTTCGGTCCCAGAATCGGTCCTCGGCCCTCTTTCGTTCGGCCCACTCAGCCCGAAACCCTAATCGGCCCTCGGCCCAAGTGCCTCGGCCCATCCGAGTGACCTCATCCAAATTGACCATTCGGCCCCCGTCCGAGTCTACCCTGTCTGAGTCACAAATCCGGCCCTTGGCCCATGTACCTTGGCCCGTCCGAGTGACCCACTCGGACCCTCCAATTTGGATCAGCTGGGCTGAGTGTAAATTTTTATCAAATTCTCAAAATTTTGACTTGACCCGGCTAGAGCCCAATAGCGCAAACTGTTGAAAGTCCTTCTAACACTCAGAATTTTATTCTGGTACACGGAATAGACAAAATCGTAGGGAGCAGCCACTTAGCAGCTTGAAGTAGGTAGCAGCGAGACCCAGAGACCTAAACACAAAGCGCTGATGAGCAGTTAAAACCTGATTGGCCAAAAACAAATGAGGCAACATATTAGAAAAACCATGAACCCTGTCAAGGCAGCCAAAAATTTGACCAACAAGCCTATCATGCCCGAAACAAAGCGAGTGTGCGTAAGACGCTTCGAGATTGTTTGTTGCACTCACCTTGAATTTCCGCACTTGAATGCACTTAAGAAAATTGAAAGCCTGATTGAGCACAAGTGCACGAGAAGTGACACGCACACTGAGTGACCATAAATTGAGGATTGTATTCAATAACTGAAGGAACTTACTCAGATAAACCACTCAAGGAACCCACCAGTAGGAGAGGACCCAAGACGTAGACAAACCATCAATGCACGAAGTAGGACCGAGCACGTGTTGTCAACGACGTGGATTTGACAAATCTACTCATCCTGATCGACAGCTTGGTGGAGCACGACAACATGACTATGGCAGAAGGAGGCTTAAACCATAAGTCTAATGAGGAACTCGACTTGAACGTCTTCCCGGAGGCTATTCAGCATTGCTGGTCAACAGCAACTACGATGCACACGCCTGGTACGAGCACCGCGGAAGGACGGTAGACGCTATCATCGCAGACCTAGAGGAAGAGAGAAAACTAGCCCACAAGGCTTTGCAAAGCATAGTCGAATACAATAGGGACCAGCATGCTAGGAGTCAAAGGCAAAGCACGGAGTTGCGTGAGGTACAGCGAGTGCTGAACTTAGCAGGTAGAAATCGAACAGATCATGAGAGAATCCTAGAAGGAGACTTGACATTGAGCAAGCTTCTCATGAAGTGACTGCTAGATAACACGGCAGCAGAGCAAAGTACCGTGGCACTAGTGACATCGCTACTCGCAGGATTAGGAGCAAACCAAGGCTCAAAGAGCCTGTCTAAAATCCCTATTGTTGCCAAGCAACTCGACAAATACCAACCCCACGACAATCCATATAGCTTTGTAGAGCAGTTCGAGCAAGTTTGCAAAGCCAACGGCCTTAACGACCTGACTCAACAGTATTCGGGCTCTGCCTAGGTGACAAGGGAAGGACTTGGTATACAACCCTAGATGTCACAGAATGAGCCAACTTCAATGGCCTCAAGGATCTCTTCATTAAGAGATTTGCTGAGCATGGATACTCTGATAATCTGCTAGTACACTTGTTGAACGTCAAGCAGAAAGAGAAGGAGGACATTTGCAACTACGTAACCCACGTGAGGAGTCTCTTCAAGAGAATCCCTATGGGCGAGCGACCGATTGAAAGAGTAGTTTTGACTGTATTCATCAGCGGAATTCGAGACGAGGAGTTATATAAGGCTTTGGTAGGCAATTCGAGCTTGCAGTGAGACACGCTTGTTGAGATATCGAGCTCCACTCGTGATATGCCAGGGTGACCGTTGTGTATTTATGTCACCAACTTGTTAGCGGCAGATGCGGTTGGTACACCGCCCATGAATAATAGCTAGATGACAACTATCCTTATCTACTCTAGTTTGTGGCTCAGTTAGTATGCCACCTTAGTTAGTTGAGTTTGGTTTGAGACCCATATATAGAGTTCTTCTATTTCTCTGTACTAGAGTTCTTTTGGCTTACACAACTAAGAAGAGAAAAATTGTTTTCAGCCTCCACCTTTGTGTGTATTCCCCCATTGTATAAGTGAGAAAGCTACAAGTAAGACTCCTTCCTTCTCTCCCACAATCTTGACATGGTATCAGAGCCTGGTTCGTGGTAAGGAGCTCAAGAAAGAAAACCAAGTTCGCGGCGTTCTGGTAAGAGGACCAATGTTGCTTTCATTTTTCGAGTTTGGGAGTAAGTCTCTACAGCTAGCACAGTCGGAAAGTGCAAGAGTGCATTGTCTCAGATTGAGATGCCCTTCGCGGTGTAGCAAGAGGACATATATGCAGTGGACAAGGGATTTAGCCCTTGGTTGCCCTATTTTTTTGATTCGAGGCCATTTCGGGGCCTGTTTTGGAGGTGGAAGTTTTCCACATGCACTCAAGAAAAGGCCCTATTTTTCACTGTGCGACCACTGTTCTACAAGTTGGTGAAAAGTTACCATAGAAATTGCATCGTATCCCTATGAGCAGAGACATTGGGAGTTACAGAATCATCATTGTTGCCTGTTGATGCACAATCATCACTAGGAATTGACTGTGTGGTCAAATACCACTTTCTTCAGTTTTGCAGATTTGCCCTTGTGAGGCTGAAGCTGTGTTTTTTGCAGTGACAAAATTTTTTGCAGTGTTCTGTAATGGCGTCTGATTCTCTTTCACAGATTGTCACTGAAAAGCTTGACAAGAACAACTTCCAAGCATGGAAGTTTAGAATGACGAATTTCCTTATGGAAAAAGGATATTGGGAATTTGTTGCAGGAAACGAAGAAGAACCAGTTCTTCCTGATCTTCCCAATCAACAACAAATGCAGGCATTTAAAGGATGGCATGAGAGAGCCAGAAAAGTTATGTACTGGCTGTCTATCAGTATTTCAGACTCTATGATTGTGCATATTCAAGATGCAAGTACGCCAAAGGAGGCATGGGATACTTTGTCAAAAATGTATAGCACAAATACGCAAGCCAGGAAAATGAAGCTCAAGCAAGAGTTGCACAATGTGCAAAGAGAAAGTATAAGCATCAATGACTACCACATGAAGGTGAAGAAGATTACAGATGCACTTGCTTCCATTGGGTCTCCAGTGGAAGACGATGATTTAATTTATGTGACCTTGAATTGTCTAGGAAAGGATTATGTACAGTTCCGAACATCGATTTCCATCCGTGAAAGATTTCCTGATTTTGAGGAGTTGATTGCTCTTCTAATTTCTAAGGAGCAGAGAAATGGTGGTGCATCTTCTTCAGGAGGAACTTCAAAAGAAGTTGTCTTCTACTCAAATGCTGGAAGAGGTAGAGGCAGAGGTAGAGGAGGCCGATCTAGAGACCGTGGTAGAAATCAAAATATGCAGTAAACTCAAGAAAACCAGTCCTATGGAGGAGGACATGGTAACTCTAGAGGTAGGGGGAGCCAAAGAGTTTGTGGTGGATGGCAAAGAGGCCAAAATGCAAACAGCAATGTTGAATGCTACTACTATGGTAAAAAGGGTCATATGGCTAAAGACTGCTATAAAAAGCTGAATGACATCATGAATGGAAAATTGCAACAAGGGAATTATGCATCTTCTAGTAGACAAGATGATGACAGAAATGAGCATTTGTTTATGGTGCAGCACATGACCAATTCTGTGACAAGTGCAGAAGAAAGCAACGATGTGTGGTATGTTGACTCGGGTGCATCAAACCACATGACAGGTCATGCAGAATGGATGCAGGATGCAAGGAAATTTGAAAAACCAGGATTTGTGGAGACTGGTGATGATATTGCGCATCCTATTGTGCATATTGGAAAATTTCATTTATCTATGCAAGATGGGAAAAAGAAATACCTGTCGGATGTATTTCATGTCCCGAATATCACCAAGAACCTGGTTTCTGTTGGTCAAATGGTTGAGCAGGGCCTACAGGTCAGATTTAATTCTCATGGATGCTTTGTTGAGGATATGAAAAATAAAGGTCTATTGATAGCAAAAGGAAAGAAGAAGGGCAGAATGTTTACGTTGGATGCAGACATGCTTGAATTGAGTGCAGCAATGTTTGCACATGGGACCGGTGTAGTTGTGCAGATATTGATATCTGGCATAAACGCATTGGTCATGTTAATGTACAGCGACTTAAATTAATGCAAGCCCAAAATATTGTTGCAGGATTGCCTAAATTCAAGGTTGCAGAAATGTATAAGGTATGTGAAGCTTGTCAATTTGGAAAACATGCAAGGAAACTATTTCCTAGACATGTTCAAGAGAGTAAGAAGCCATTGGAATTAATCCAGTCTGATGTGTGGACTACTAAAGCTGCATCTATTGGAGGCTGTCATTATTTTGTCACTTTTATTCATGACTATAGCAGAAAAGTTTGGGTGTATTTTATGAAAAAGAAAAGTGAAGTGTTTGGGCATTTCAAAACTCTTAAAGCTATGGTTGAAAAAGAAACAGGCCTGCAAATAAAATGCCTAAGGTCAGATGGAGGGGGAGAGTACCTCTCAAATGAGTTTGCAAGGTTCCTGCAAGAGCATGGCATAAAGGAACAATATTCATGCAATCATATCCCACAACAAAATGGAATTGCAGAAAGGAAAAATATGCATATTGGAGAGGTATCTCATGCCATGCTCAACGAAAAAGACTTGCCAGATTTTTACTGGTCTGAAGCAGTTGCTACAGCAGTCTACATAATGAACAGGACTCCCACTGCAGCAATACATAGGATGACTCCAAAGGAGAGGTATACTGGTAGGAAACCAGATATTTCTCATTTGAAGATTTTTGGTTGCATTGCCTATGTTCATGTGCCAGATGAGTTGAGATCCAAGTTGGATCCAAAAGCTGAGAAGTGCATCTTTATTGGTTACTCTCTACAGCAAAAAGGGTATAGATGCTATAACCCTTCTACTCGTAAGTTTACAGTGAGCAGAGATGTTGTTTTTTATGAGATGAGTAGCTAGTATAAACCAGTAAATGTGATTGATGATGTAGATGCACAAAATGGTAATGCTGCACAGAATTCACAGCAGCAGTCGCAAAATATTAATGGACCTGGAGTGTCCTCTAGCAGTGGTTCACATTCTTCGCCATGGACAGGCAGATTGAGATCAGGAGAATCTCCTCAAAACAATGCAGATAGTGGTATGCAGGTTTCACGAAAAGGAAAAGAGAAGGTAGATCAGCCCATGTTTAATGTGAATGCAGGTCACTCTTATGTGGATGGTGAATCCAGTGGCTCAGAACAGAGCATTGATGATGAGTTGGGTATTCCTTCTATTGTTACACCTGGAGTAAGGAAGACCAGGGATGTTTTGAGAGCACCTAAGAGTGAACCTACTTTGCGCAGGTCTACCAGAGCTAGGTATCCTGTGGATAGACTGAAATATGATGGATTTACAGCCATTCACTATGCCTATATGGTCAAAGTGATACAGGAACCAGAACCCACTTCTTTTGAGCAAGCCATGGGAAAAGAAAAATGGGAGAAAGCCATGGATGAAGAAATGGATGCCTTGGAAGCAAATGCTACATGGGAATCGGTACCTTTGCCTAAAGATAAGAATGCAATTGGTTGTAAACGGGTTTATAAGGTGAAGCACAATGCAGATGGTTCTGTGAATAGATACAAGGCAAGATAAGTAGTCAAGGGGTATGCACAAACATATGGCATTGATTATGAAGAAATGTTCAGTCTGGTTGCAAGGATGGCAATCGTAAGAGCAATCATTGCTATGGCTGCATCAAAGGGATGGTCTTTACATTAGATGGATGTAAAGAATGCCTTCTTGCATTGTGATTTTCAAGAAGAGGTCTATAAGGAGCAGCCACCAGGTTATGTGCATGCTGTTCATCCTGAGTTTGTTTGCAGGTTGAAGAAAGCCTTGTATGGCTTGAAGCAAGCACCTAGAGCATGGTCTAACAAGATAGGATAGTATCTTGTCACTATTGGCTTTCAGATTTCCAAGGCAGATTTCTCACTTTATGTGAGAAAAACAGAGAAATGTATCATGCTACTTGTCATTTATGTTGATGATTTGATTATGACAGGTGATAGTGATGAAGATATCCTGCATGTGAAAATGTTATTGAAGCAGAAGTTTGAGATGAAGGATTTGGGAGAGCTGCATTATTTCTTGGGCATTGAGGTGATTAGATCACCAAGTGGGATATGGCTCTTGCAGAGGCAGTATGGATTGGACATGCTGTCCAAATATGGGATGACAGGCTGTAAGCCTATTTCAATTCCTTTGGAGCAGAATGTGAAGCTGAGGCGCAGATGCAGATGAGCTTCTCGAAGACCCTACTATATACAGATGCATAGTAGGAATGATTTATATGACTATTACCACACCAAATTTGAGCTATGATGTTGGATTGGTAAGTCAGTTTATGCAGGCTCCAAGGAAACCGCATTTGGATGCGGCTAGATGCATAGTCAACTATGTGAAGTCCACATTGCAGTATGGACTATTTTATGAGACTGGGGTTCAGATACAGTTGCATGGATACACTGATGTTGATTGGGCTAGTAGTATTTCTAATAGATGATCTACCAGTGGATATGTGTTCTCTTTTGGGAGTGCTGCAGTCACTTGGAGCAGCAAGAAACAACTTACAGTTGCCTTGTCGAGCACATAGGCTGAGTACAGGGGTGCAGCAATGGCTGCATGTGAGGTAGCTTGGTTGCATAAGCTACTTTATGATATGCATCAGTCTCCTACAGATGGGCCAGTTGTCATTTATTGTGACAACATGAGCAGTATACACTTGGCAAATAACCCAGTCTATCATGCTAGAACAAAGCACATTGAGGTGCATTATCACTATGTGCAGGAGAGGGTTTTACTAGGTCTTATTGATCTAGTTTATGTCAGCACAGAGGATCAGGTAGCTGACATATTCATGAAGGCATTGGGCATAGAGAAGCCGTGCAAGTTCAGAGACCTGCTTGGTGTGCAGGAATTAGGATTGAGCTTGAGGGGGAGTGTTGAGATATCGAGCTCCACTCGTGATATGCCAGGGTGACCGTTGTGCATTTATGTCACCGACTTGTTAGCTGCAGATGCGGTTGGTACACCGCCCATGAATAATAGCTAGATGAAAGCTATCCTTATCTACTCTAGTTCATGGCTCAGTTAGTATGCCACCTTTGTTAGTTGAGTTTGGTTTGAGACCCATATATAGGGTTCTTCTATTTCTCTGTACTAGAGTTCTTTTGGCTTACACAACTAAGAAGAGAAAAATTGTTTTCAACCTCCATCTTTGTGTGTATTCCTCCATTGTGTAAGTGAGAAAGCTACAAGTGAGACTCCTTCCTTCTCTCCCACAATCTTGACAGTGCTAGCTAGAGTGTTTGAGAAAGCCATCAGAGTCGATGATCAGCTGAAAGAGCGGAGCTCTAGGAGCTCACCAACTCACGAAGCTCAACGAGAGCGTCAGCCTTTAGTGAGCGAGCAGTCCCATCATCCCAAGATAAGGGGAAGGCCACCGAGACGAACCAAGACTTGGCTGATGTAAAGATGGAGTTAGCCAAGTTGCAATACATGTTGAGACAACCAATGCACCCACACGTCCAATGCGTGTACTGTGGCGGAAACCACTTGCCAGCCAAGTATCAAGACCCCAGAACAAGACCTTGTTCTAACTGCAGTAGGTTCGGTCACGACGTCGCGCATTGTAGATTACCAAGAAGACTTCTGTACTCGCAACCCTATGGCCAGCCTTACCTAGCGAATTGGCTACAGCCATTCTTCAGAAGGGGAGCCCCATTGGCCCTTCCTACGCCTAATGACATTAAGCCAGCTATTCCTAGGATGGACATAAACCCTACTGGCATACCCAGACCACCTGGTCCTTACGTGACCCATCCACCGAGCCAGTCCACTACGTGGAAGAACCAAATGAGGAAGAAACTTACATATGCCCTTACATCTCGCATGACATGAGGGCAACGCTGTCCTCATGGATTATCGCCCTGTGCCGGTGATGGCGTTAGGAAGAGGATGAGGTAGAGGCCTAGGAGGGAAAACGCAGGATCTAATCACCTGTTGGACTTGTAGTCATCTAGGTCATGTCTCATCACGCTGCCCTGAAAGGGAGCAGCAAAACAGAGACAAGGTTGACCAAAGGTGTGCTGAGTGCGGAATCACTCATCTCTTCATCTATTGCCCAAAGTGAAAGCCGTCTTCTAGCTCAGCCAACATACCATCTGTCCCATTGGGGGTTTTTGGTGTCGAGAACCTCGATGGGGAGGCTATACCTATCTCATTGCAGGTCATGACCCGTGCCCAGACAAAGCAGGCTGGCATATCACTACCAGGACCTAGCAACCTTGACGCAGCTTCGATAGGGAAGAAAAGTCGCAGGCGGAAGAAGAAGAGGTCGGAAGCTAAAATCGCACTAAAAACAGAGAGTGCTACAACTCTACCTGCTGGAAAGAACGTCTCTGATGCAGAGACAGAGACTTCAGCCCCTAAGATGGTCAGAAAGGAAAGTGCTAAGGTAGGGGAATACCCGCATCCAAAGCGACAGTTAGAGGCCATAGAAAAAGCGAAGGAATGGGTGAAGGAGACTCAAGAGCATATAAAAGACGCTCAGCCCATCATAGAGGACGAGATCGATGATCTCTCCAGCATAAGCATGCCAATCTCACCTCCTCAACCAAAGTGAGAAGCAACTGCACCACAAGCAGTGCCGCTAAGGCCAATCCTTGATGCTACAGGGCCGCAGATCAATCACAGCCACCATTGGCCAGGACAATCTAGGTTAGGAGAAAGACGAGCACCCAATGATCTCCTGACCATGTTGGTAACTACCCCTGTAACACTTAGCCTGGGAGATCTGCTTAGGCAACATCCCACCCTATGGCAAGATCTTAAGCAGTGGGTTGAAGGGTCACAAGAGTAGGTCACAACAGACCCTCAGGACCATGATGCAGAGACACAAATACCGAGTTTGACGTTGCACTCTATGCCTAAATCCTTACACATCAATGCCTTTCGGGAAGGTTCCGAGATGCATGCGGTCTTACCGGTTCTAGCCCTAGGTGATACAACAAGAAAGGAAATCGTGGACATAGGATCTAGGGTTAGTGTGCTTAGCCACACGGTGCTTCAGGCTTGGGAAAACCCACCTATCAAAACTGCTAGGTTTAATGTCACATTAGCAAACTGTATGAGAGTCAAGCCATTCGGGGTGCTTAAGAATTGGCCAGTGAAGATCGCAGGTGTCCAATTCTCTATGGACTTTATAGTCATGAAGGGAGTGGACTACGATATCCTATTAGGCCGACCCTAGATGCACAATGCTAGATTCATCAAAGATTGGGGTAACGGCTTGATCTTCCTTGGCAATATAACGGATGCCGTGAGAATAGAGATGGACACTTGGAAGACCTCACCAGTCGACTTAGATGCCATCTCTGCTATGCTCAAGGGTAATACCCAAGTCAAGAAGTCCTATGGGCCCTTGACCAAGTATATCCCATGCCCAGAGGACTAGTGGGATTGGATGCACGTCCTTGCTACAATCTACCTGCCATTCTTAGATCATGAGGCATATGAGCAAGCCATCAAAACAATTGGCAAGTCTAACGACACACCCTCCGTACCAGCCTGCATGATGGCAGGAACCCTTCGTGGGAAACCTAAGCCTGTCAACTTCCAAGTCCCAACCAACAAAAGGGAACTCCAAGAGATACTGGAATACTTAACGGACAAGCTAGTTGGCAATCCAGCTGCAAACTTCAAACCACTCCAGGATCTCTTAGATGAATCCAAGTGGCAATGGACCAGAGTGCATGACTTAAACCTCATGTATAATTGGGCCCTAGTTCTTGACCAACGACAAGAGATATACCAAGCCCTAGGAGACGATGAGCAGTCTGAAGAAGAGGATTCTAACGATGAATACGAAGACTGCCAATCCTTCAGTATGAAAGTGAGGGTGAGGTAGATACAGTGGAATATGACACTAAAGGACAAGAAATAGAGCAAATACGAGCAGAATCCAAGCCGCTAGAAAAAGAGTATCTTCAAGATAGAGCAAGGAGTCATGCGCATGGAATGTGATCGTGCCTATTTGGAACACGTAGAATCCATAAACCTTGAGCAAGCAGGCCTAGCCCAGCCAGGAACGACATCAGTGCTTAGGATAGAGTTGTCGGTTGAACTACGCGCACCAAGGGAGACCACCTCTTCTAGCGAGGACGAGGAGTTTGACTCTGAGTCAGAGGCTAGTTCGGATAGTGATCTAGAAATCCCTAGGCCGCCCACGGCCACAGACGCACCAAGGGGGACCTACCCGTCCACCTGAGGCGCAGACGATTAAGGCAGAAAAAGGCAAAACAACCCAGGGATACACGAACGGAAGAACAGTGAAAACCACAGGACCTCCCTAAATAATTTACAAAATTAAAAAAAGGGGATAGGATAGTAGTTTTGTTAGATGCCAAGCGTCAAGGGCAAACGAGCGAACCGATCGAGAGACTGTCAAGGAGGTGAACCTATCCCAGGAAGGGGAAACACCCCGACCAATCTTCATTGCCGATGACTTGACTGAGGAAGAAGAAATGAGTCTTGTCGCTCTCTTGCGAGAGTACATGCTTGCTTGGAGCTTAAGGGGGTAGATCCGAGTGTCGTGACTCACAACATACCCATGACGCCAGACACAATGCCGATCAAGCAGCGATCGTATCCTATGAATCCAAAATATGCTCATGCTGTCAAAGAGGATATTGATAAGCTTATGAGAGCGGGATTCATTTACGAAATTGAACACATAGACTAGGTATCGCCCATAGTCATCGTGATGAAGAAGAATGAAAAAATCCGAGTGTGCGTCAATTACAAGAAGGTGAACGTTGCTACTAAGAGGGACAACTATCCATTGCCGTACACCGAGCACATGCTTGAGAGAGTGGCGGGCAAGGAAGCCTACAGTTTTTTGGACGGCTTCTCAGGATACAACCAAGTGCAAGTGCATCCTACGGACAGCCTTTGCCACCACTGAGTGGGGCATTTTGCTTACATAGTCATGCTCTTCGGGTTGACTAATGCCCCTGCCACCTTCCAACGCCTCATGTGCACCATCTTTAAAGACATGCTTCACAAGGAGTTGGAAGTCTTTGTTGACGACCTCTATGTCCACTCGCCTGGATCGAACACTTAGACAAACTCCACGCAGTCTTTGAGTGGTGTCACTTATATCATCTCTCCTTGAACACCTTAAAGTGCCAGTTTTGGGTAAAGCATGGATGCATCTTAGGGCACGTGGTGTCGAAGAATGGCATTGCCACTGACTTCTCGAAAGTTAGGGTTATTGTTGACCTTCCATCCCCAATCAACTACAAGGGAGTTCAATGCTTCCTAGGCCATACGGGGTACTATCGGCGGTTTGTACTGAACTATGCATTGATCGCCAAACCTTTGTACAAGCTGTTGATTGTTGAAAGGTGAGAAGGATCAAAGCTTGCACACGAGCTATGGTGGGAGAGCAAGAGCAAGAAAGAGAGAGACAAGAAATGGGAACTCCAATAGTCACAATGTGTGATCGGGCCTTCCTTTATTTACTAGTCACTAAAAAATGAATGTAAAGAATAAAGTGACGTGATGGGCGCCCGCCACCTGCAGTGTGCAGTGGCGGGTACTGTCAGTGTAGTAATACACGGGGCGGCACGGCGGAGGCACCTTTACCCCAACAACCTCCCACTTAAAGGCAAATCTTCCCTAATGAGAGAGAAAGAAAAGAAAAAGACAATACAACTGTACATAGGTACAAGGGATGAGGAAAGGCAACATCTCATCCAACGCCCATCAATCTCCTGAGGAAGGCAAAGCGCTCAATAGTGAGGCTTTTCGTGAGCAGATTTGCAGGATTCTTGTCAGTGGAGATCTTGATAAGGTCAACAGACTTGTCCTCCATGACACCACGTATGAAGTGATACCTCACCTCAATGTGTTTTGTCTTTGCATGGAAGACCGGATTCTTAGCCAACTGAGTGGCAGTCATAGAATCCGAATGTAGTGTAGGTATAGCATCAATCCCAAGGTCAGCAACTAGACGGCCTAGCCATATGGCCTCTTTGCAAGCCTCAGTGGCTGCAACATACTCGGCCTTAGTGGTAGACAAAGCCGTACACTTCTGAACCCTGGATATCCAAGAGACAGCACCTCCAACATAGGTGAATACATAGCTAGAAGTGGACTTCCTACTATCTGCATGTCCTGCATAATCGGAGTCAATGTACCCCACGACCCCTGTATCCTGGCTGCCATAGCAAATACACGTATCTGTTGTGCCCTTCAGGTACCTCATGATACCCTTCACGGCATCCCAATGTTTCCTACCAGGTGTAGCCATATAGCGTGCCACAACACCAACTGTAAAGGAAATATCTGGACGAGTGGCTATCATGGCATACATCAAACTGCCCACGGCTGAAGCATAAGGGATCTGGGCCATCTCGGCCCTCTGCTCATTTTTCTGCGGACCATCGGCCTGTGATACCTTCACATAAGAAGGCAATGGACAGCCAATAGGCTTTACGTCCTACATGCAGAAGCGCTCAAGGACTTTATGAATATACTCCCTCTGTGACAAGTAGAGGAGTCCCTGATGCCTGTCGCGTCTAATGCGCATACTAAGTATGTGAGAGGCCTGTCCCAAATCCTTCATCTCAAAGCTCTTCTTCAGCTGAGATTTAAGAGCATCTAGCTCATCATGAGTTTTCCTTGCTTTCAGCATATCATCCACATAGAGTACCAAAATAAGCAATGAACCATCACAGGCTTTCTTCATGTAAAGACACGGATCCATAGCACTCCTGCTGTAGCCCTGTGACTGCATAAAGGCATCAAACTTATGATACCATCCCTAGGTGCCTGCTTCAAGCCATAAAGACTTTTCTTCAACTTGCACACTAGGTGCTCCCTGCCAGGTTCTGCAAAGCCCTTAGGCTACTCCATATAGATCTCATCATGCAAGTCTCCATGTAAGAAAGTCGTCTTGACATCCATCTGATATAGATCTAAGTCAAGCTGAGCAACCAAATCCAAGACCAAGCACAGGGTGGTCATCTTAACCACAGGAGAAAAGACCTCATCAAAGTCTACACCATGCTCCTGCTTAAAACCCTTTGCTACCAATCTAGCCTTGTATGCTGGCTTGGGGTGTCCATGGGTACTTTTCAGCTTGTACACCCACTTGCATGGCAAAGCCTTCTTGCCCTTAGGCAAGGCAACCAAATCCCAAGTCTCATTTTTATGCAAGGAGTCAATCTCAGACTGCATAGCCCTCTCCCAGGAGTGACTATCACCCCTGCGCATAGCCTCATCATAAGTGAAAGGCTCTTCTGCATTTGTAACCAAAACATAATGCATAGAGGGCTGAAATCTATGAGGTGGACGTCTGTCTCTAGCAGACCATCTCACTGCAGGCTCTGCTACCTACCTAGCTGCTTGTCCAACGCCCTGACCATGAGCATCTGCTGCAGCTGTAGGCTGTCCAACTGGCTGTGCAGGAGCTCTAGGCTCCTCCTGAAAGATCACTCTGCGGATCTCAACCACTTTCTCAGGCTGCATGTGCATCTTGTCTTCATGGAAGACTACATCATGGCTGCGTACTATTTTCCGCACCTGCGGATCCCATAGGCGATAGCCCATCTCTCTTGAATCACCATAACCAAGAAAGATGCATTTAATGCTCTTTGGATCCAACTTACTCCTCTTGTCCTTGGGCACATGGCAGAATGCCTCACATCCAAAGACACGGAGATGCGCATAAGAGGGTGGCTTACCAACCCAAACTTCCTCTACAACTTGGAAATCTAATCCACTAGAAGGCGATCGGTTTATGACATGCACTGACGTACTAACTGCCTCAGCCCAAAAGCTCTGTGGTAGGCCTGCGTGGCTAAGCATAGAGCGGGCACACTCCTGAATAGTCATGTTCATGCGCTCAGCCAAACCATTCTGGGCGGGGGTGTAAGGGGTGGTCAACTGACGCTTAATACCCCTATCATCACAAAACTGCTCAAAAGCACGTGAGACATATTCTCCCCCATTGTCAATCCTTAGGCATTTCAGCCTATACCCAGTCTGGTTCTCAACAAGAGCAAGCCAACGCTGAAAGACTACCAAGACATCGGACTTTTGCTTTATGGGATAAGCCCACACTTTCCTAGAAAAATCATTAATGAAGGTAACAAAGTACTTCGCGCCACCCATAGACATACACGGCATGGGCCCACAAACATCTGAATGCACCAAAGCCAAGGGCTCACTCATGCATGGCCTACCCGATTTCTTATGCGTAGACCTATTTTGCTTACCATAAAGACAATGATCACACGAGTCAAAATGTGCATAGTCCAAAGGCGGCAGATACTGCAAACCAGATAACATTTTCATTCACTTCAAAGACATATGCCCCAAACGGGCATGCCAAAGTGATACATGTGGGATAGAACCCACTGCCAAAACATGGTCTACAAAAGACCTAAATACAACAAGAGGATAGAGGCTGCCAGCCTTGGCACCTCTAGCAAGCACAAGTCTGCCTTTGGTAATCTTCCAGGCAGAATCCCCAAAACAGACATGAAACCCTGCATTATCCAACTGTCCTGTAGACATAAGACTGCGCGTAAGCACAAGTACATGACGTACATCCCTGAGCAAAAAGGAACTGCCAGTGGAAAACTGCAACTGAATATCTCCATAGCCCACAATATCAAGAGACCTCTCATCTCCAAGTCTGACTGATCCAGATACAATACGGTAAGAGTGAAACCACTCACGGTAAGGCGTCACATGGAAGGATGCACCTGAATCCAATAACCAACACTGTGCATACATACTAGGTGTCTCAGTCAAGTGTGAAGCATCAGAAGAACTAGCTGCAAGTATGAACTCATCACTACCATTGGAATCCTCGGTCTGCATGACATTAATTTCTTCAATCTTGACGCTGGACTTCGCAGGTACTATGTTGCGATCTGAGGACTTCTCCTGCACTTTCTCTTAGCCCTTATCCTTGCGCTTCTCATTGCGCAACTCATGACACTATGGTCTGATATGGCCCTTTTTCCCACAATGATGACAAGTGACATTAGCGTTGCGCCCACGCGACTTACTATGCGACTTTCCACGAGATTTAGACCCGACCCTTCTGCGAGTCACGGCCATGGTTATTACCACGATCATTCCTATCATTCCTGCCTCTAACTGTCAAAGCATGTGAAACACGAGAGGCATCCAAGTTTTTGCGATTAACCTCTTCCTGCAGAAGAGCACTCTCAACATCATTCAATTTTAGAGTAGCACTAGAGGCACATAGGGCAGTGCGGAATACATCCCATGACTCATTCAGAGTCCCAAGCAAGAAAAGAAGAGTTACTTCCTCTCCAAAGGTGATATCCTGCGAAGTCAGGTTCTTCAATATAGCATGGAACTGGCTCAAGTGAGCAGACATAGTCGCATTATCCTTCATGCACAGATCCATAAGCTGCTTCAACCAGTACATCTGACTCGTCGGACTTTTCTTATCATAAAGATTCTTGATCTTATTCCATAGATACCATGCACTTTTTGCTTCCTCAAATACATTATAATGTACATGTTCAGTGAGAGACAATACAATCGTGGAGTTGCATAGCTCATCAAGTTCAAGCCAGTCGTCATTGTCCATAGTTTCAGGCTGCTCCCCGCTCAACCGAAGTGGCTTAATCTGAGATTTTTGCACCAAAACCTACCAAATTTGACTCTTCCAATAAGAGTAGATGGTACCATCCAACTTTGTGATGTTAAATATGGCATTATCAGTCGAAGAGGATGCCATAATGCAGGCTGGAAATGCACAGACAATGTAAAACTGCTTGCTGTTTTACTACAGAAAATGCCCAAAATCCACTGAAATGAGCTCCAAATGGCAAGAAAAAGTGTGCCAAAAGATGCTGCCCACTTAGTACTAGGTGCGGTACACCAAATCAGGATATTTCAGCATAAAAAATACTGCTCAGTCCACCAATAAATGCTTGCTGTAATAAATTTCAGAATTGCAATAATGAGAGCAAATTGTCCCAAAACTGAATCTAATGTCAACTAAACAATGCTAGGTCCAAAGCTAGCATAAAGAGGACAAAGCAAAGACAAATGACAGTGAAAATACATGAGTATAACACCGAGAGATGTCAAATAGCATCTGCTAGTAAGAGGCACACCCCAGACAATCTAGGGAAAATATAGAACCAACTGCCAAAACCTGACACAAATAGGTGTCTGCTCAAAAGAAAGCGGATCCAAATTGAGACTCAGCTCATAAGCATCCTGTGAACCAAGACATATACTCAATGCAACATCCAATTGTCAGAGTATAATCCCAAAGTCTCAATACATCCATAACTGCTCAATGACATAGACTGCTCCAATAGCATGTAATCCCTGCTCAAGGTCAAGTAAGCATGCAAGATGCTCCCACTGGCACAAAAGGTGTACAATCAAGTTAAGGGTTCAAGCAACCTAAGACAAAGTACCAAACAAGTGACCAAGTCAATGCGTCATATGCTTCCCAAGAGCATGACATACATGAAGCAATTGATGTAGCAACCACTAAGCAAGACATAATCCCAATGGCAAGATCTCTATCAAGTCAATACATCCAGTAGCAAGCCAAAGTCAATATCCCTGTGAGTCAAAAGCGCTCAAAACATCCAAATCGGAGCTCCAAAATGTCTGTCAAGCATGGACGAACTAAGAGGCATCAACCACGGACCAAAGCATGTAATGCATAGAGCTTATCCGTCAAGTACAGACAATAGGCATAAGCGGCCCAAATGCCAGTCAAGTTGACCAAACTGCCAATGACAAACCAATAACAACGGAGAAAATGTGATGCTCAAAAGCATTCCGGAATCACGATCATGAGTTCGAAGTCAATCCCCAAAGTTTAATACATCATGACATAACCCATAGCATACATCCGGTATCAATAGAGAAGCAATACATGTGACAAATGAGCTTCAGCCCGCTCATGTACCGCAGCTCTAAACATTCCAAAACTACCAATTTCCAGCCCAAAAACAATGCCAAATCATGGGCAAATCAAATGCATACATTCCCAAGACATTAGGCATCATGTAGACCGCATACAGGCAAGGTAGAGAGCAAGAAGCAATGGCCAAGTGTGGAGCTGAAGTAGACGAGTGCTAACAGCCTGGAAAAAAATGGTGCAATCTGCCCTGTTGGTGCTGAACTTGCTGCTGCTCCACATGGGCTGAAAAGGGGGTAATGGGGGGCTCAAGAAGGGCCTATCAAAGGCCTATGACAAGCCTCTTTGAGTCTTGATAGGTGTAAGGCACAATATGAGGGGAATAAGCTTCAAGGGTTTGAAGCCATGGCTGCCCTTGCTATTTGCAACCTATAGACTGAAATAAAACCCTAAAAGAATGATCAAATACCTCAGTATCAATGCCTTGAAGGTGCCTCAATAGGCCGAAAAGGTGCTCGAGAAGCCGAGGAGTGACAGGAGCTCGGAGAGATCGGATATGGCTGTCGGGATGGAGATCCAATGCATAAGGGAGTCGACGCAAAGGTAGAGAAGCACCGAGTCGAGCTCGAGCAAGAGGAAGCCAAGCTCTGATACCAGTTGAAAGGTGAGAAGGATCCAAGCTTGCACACGAGCTATGGTGGGAGAGCAAGAGCAAGAAAGAGAGAGACAAGAAATGGGAACTCCAACAGTCACAATGTGTGACCGGACCTTCCTTTATTTACTAGTCTCACTAAAAAATGAATGTAAAGAATAAAGTGACGTGATGGGCACCCGCCACCTGCAGTGTGCAGTGGCGGGTACTGTCAGTGTAGTAATACACGGGGCGGCACGGCGGAGACGCCTTTACCCCAACAATTGTCTTCAAATGGACCGAGGCATTCCAACAAGCATATGAAGAGTTGAAAAAGGCTATAACCACAGCACCAATTCTACGAGCCCCAGATTGGACCATTACTTTCCACGTGCATATCGATGCTTCTAAGTTTGTCGTGGAGGCAGTGTTGTGCCAACCTGGCGAACACAACTTAGACTATCCAGTGAGCTTTGCTAGCAGACAACTCACTGAGATGAAAATGAACTACTCAATGACAGAAAGATAAGGATTAGCCATGGTGTTTGCTGTGAAGAAATTCTAGCACTATCTATTGGCCACACCTTTTACCTTTTTTGTGGACCATCAAGCCCTACTCTATCTAGTAAACAAACCTTGCGCTACAGGACGCATAGCTCGGTGGCTCCTTCTACTCTTGGAATTCGACTTCTCCGTGGTTGTATGAAAAGGAAAACAGCACTACATGGCTGACCATATGTCACGCATTCCCATGGGAGAAGCCGCTGGATAAGGCATTGTTGATAAATTACCCGACGCCCATCTATTTAACCTATCCAGTGAGAGAGATTTATTCAAGGCTGATCTAACACTATATTGGGCAGATGACATAGTCCAAGTGCTTGAACACGGACTGCCTAATCGATCGATAGAAAAAGCCCGACTTAGGCGATTAATCCTTAAGATCCAGCCCTATCAGCTGATCGCAAGTCAACTCTATAGGTTGGGGCAAGACGGATTGCTGCGCAGATGCGTATGCAAACATGAGATGCACGATGTGCTCTCAGAGGCACATCGCAACATTGCTGGAGGGCCCTTTAGCGGAGATACGACAGCATGAAATGTGTTGCAATCTCAAGTGTGGTGGCCCACACTTTTCCGCAATGCAACGCGATTCGTCAAGCATTGTAACGAGTGCCAATGGACAAAAGTCCCGATTCGCAAGGATCAGATGGAGTGGACCCCAGTTACTGCATGAAAGCCCTTCGAAAAATGGAAAATTGACTTCATAGGACCCATCAATCCTGCGGCACAATATTCACAGGCCAAGTACATCATTGTGGAACACGGACTACCTCACAAAATGGGCAGAGGTAAGAGCGACACAAAAAAATGACGCTAGGATGACTACCAAGTTCTTATGGGAGCAAGTGATCTCACGATTTGGCTGCCCCATCAAACTGGTCAGTGACCAAGGCACGCACTTCATCAACGAAGTGATAGTGCATCTCCTGTCCACCTTCTCATCATCGGTCGCAAATCCTCGCCATACTACCCTCAAGCAAACGGTCAGGCAGAATCCATGAATAAGATTCTTGTCAATGTGCTGACCAAGGTGGTCTTAGCCTCACGTAGTGACTGGGACAACAAGCTTATGGCAACTTTGTGGGCTTACCGCACAGCTTATAAAACGGCTATCTATCGAATCCCTGGCTGACCTATGGAACTGAAGCGATTCTACCATTAGAATTCTTCGTTCCTAGCCTGAGAATAGCACTTCAAGAACGATGGGAAGGGAAGGAGGCATGGACGCAACGCCTGGTCAAACTCAAACACCTCTCAGAGACTCGCCTTCTAGCCACCCATGCGCTTACATATGAGAAGGACTGACGCAAGAGTTGGTTTGACAAGCATGTCAACCAGCGCGACTTTGAACAGGGCAACTTAGTGCTCCTCTACTCAGTTTAGGGGCATAAGCAAAAAATGAAATTTAGAGGTCTTGGACCTTTCAAAGTTCGTGCGATTAGCCACACAGGCAATGTCGAGCTTGAGACCTTAGACGATGAGGGCATAGGCTTCTTCAATGGCAGTCATGTCAAGAACTACTACCCTCCCACCCATCCTTTGCACGAGCCCCCCATGTTAGATACGAGTGGCCACAATCACTGAGAATGATGATGAGGATGAGGAAGCCGTAGAGCCCGCATACCTCCATATCACGATGATCCGAGAAAATCACAAAAAAATATTTGTCTAATACTTTGTTGAATTTTTGTACATTTGGAGCTTTGAAATAAAGAAGAGGGTGGGAACAACCTCTTGGGAAATCCAAGAAATCACTGGATGAAAATATTTCATGGACCGGTTTACCAAGGGGGGTGAAGAGTAAAGATCAATGGAGGAAGGTGAAGGGAAAATGTATAATGTGAAAAGAAAATATATGAAATGAATTTGGAGCCATCCAAAGGGCATGTGAGGCTTATAATGTCATGACTTTGGAGCCTTATGACAATTCAACCAAATGGGACCCTTCTTGGAAGCATTAGTAGAAGAAAAATCAGGCACATGATTTTGTAAGATTTTTTAAAAATACTTCCACTCCGATCCCAAAAAACTTTTCAACATGAAAGTTGTAGCGCATGAGCTGAAATTTTGGCTGGTATTTTTTATATGTTTTTGGAGCTACAAGTCGGGAGATATGGCCAAAATGGTGGATGCCAACTTTTTCCAACTACAGTGGAGACCACCTCCCAATTTTATACACATCCATACTTTCTTCCCCACACTTATCACTTCCATAAAACATCATTCATTAGACTCCCAACCCTTTCCCCTCTCTTCTCCTCTCTATCAAGCTAATAAACCATTAGAATTCCTCTCCTAAATCACCCTCAAATCATCCTTAATTGTAGTAGTAATGTATGAACTCTCATTACTCTCTCTCTATTATTGCTAGATATGATCTTATTTTATGAAGATTCTCTATATTTTTTTATAGGAGAGATCTTGGACTCAAGCTATGGGAGGGAGAATGGAGACAACTCACCTATGATGGAGCTTGATTAAGTACAAATTGGTCAACAAAACATCTAGATGGAGCTTTCACATTGGTGGAACCGCCTTAATGCAGCTTTGGTGGTGTTAATTCCTATTATATCTTAACCTCCTCCCTAAACACCCTCAAGGCCTGTATAAAGAGGCCTTATCCTTTGTAATTTGCAAGAAGAGAGAGAGCCAAGAGGCCTCCTTCAGCCCTATTGAGCCTTCCCCATTCTCCCTCATGAGCTTATGAAATTCCTTCTCTTACTATAGCTTATGTATGCTCTACAATGTAATAAGCCCATGATATTGGTGTCCATATTGTGTATATTGGTTATGTCCCGAGGGTTCTCCATCTCTTAAGTTTATTGATTCATCTATTTTTTCGTAGTTCTCTCTCTCTCTCCCTCTCTTAGTTTTCATCTCTTCTCCCTCACAATCTCCTCTCCCTCTTTCATAGCGTTCTAGTCCACTCTTCCATGACTAGGTGGTGCCCTTACCTCATTCACTTTGTGGCAGAAGGGAGTTTGGCATAGTATAGAGGCTGCCATACTAAATTTCCTTCATCATAAATTGGTGCACGAGGACATTCTCATCCATGCGGGACGATACAACACATGGTGATGCATCCTCTACAACAAGTACTCCAAGTGGCTCTTCTCCAATGCCTTCACCAACTCTTTTTGAAGTTGGTCAAAGTCCACAACTCCCACAATGGTCTCCCAAGGAAGCCCAAGAAAGGAAGTATGCCTATCAAATGATGGCACATATGCGGGTAAAAGGTGTTCACCTTAGAAATTCCATTCTCTCACAACGGAAAAAATCATGTTGCCATCAATTGCTAGGTTCTCATAATTGTGGTGAGTGTTTTGCAAACAAAGTAAAGGCTCTTCCGGGAGGTCCTCGTCTCCAAATCATCAAATCCCTCTCTCTCTCTGGCCTAATCCACATCAAAGGTGGACAACTATGCATGAACGGTGTGGATTTTTGTAGATCTGCAGCAGTGGATGTTTATGTGATGCCAGTAAAGGGGGAAGGATATCCCCTCATCCTAGGGAGACCTTGGCTTATGGGCATCGGAGCTAGGCAAGATTGGGCAACAGGAGATCTGGAGTTGAGGCCACGTAAGGTGGGTGGCCACGATCAAAAGGTGGTTTACAACTTGAAGAGTGGGCGTTAAGAGAACCTTGAACTAGAAACGTCTGTCGATGAGTGGAGCTCAAGTGGATGTTCCTCATCGATAGAAGAGGAAGAGAGTTCAAGTAGAGAGAGTGATAGTACTCTCAAAGTTATGGGCGTCACCTTAAAGGAACCTACCTCATCAGAAGACAACCCAAGAATCCAAGGAGAAGATGTGTGGGATGCTAGCCTAGAGAAGATGATATCCAAGGATATAAAGGATGAAGAAAGGAAGGGTTATGTGAATGTTCTCAAGAAGCATGCATCATTGTTTATTTCTGATTATACTCACATTACAGGTGTCACTGCAGTGAAGCATCACATCCAACTCAAAGAAGGAAGCAAACTTGTAGTACAAAGATTGAGAAGACTAGGAGTTGTGCAACAAGATGCACTGTTGATGGAGGTGAAGAGACTCTTGAATGCAGGATTCATATACCCAGTGGAAGATTCAGAATGGGTCTCCCCAGTAGTAGTGAGGCCAAAGAAAAATGGTAAGTGGCAAGTATGCATAGATTACAAGCCACTAAATGCTGCAACAAAGAGGGACCACTTCCCTCTCCCATTTCAGGATGAAATCTTGAATGAAGTAGCGGGACATGAGCGGTATATGGTGTGTGATGGCTACTCTGGCTACTTCCAGATTTGCATTGCAGAGGAGGATCAAAAGAAGACCACTTTCATCACACCATGGGGTTGTTTTGCATTTCGAGTCATGCCCTTTGGTCTCATAAATGCCCCAGCAACCTTTCAACGATTCATGAATATAGTTTTCCAACCTTACTTTGGTAAGTCCATAAGGGTTTTCATAGATGACTTTTGTATTTACAACTCAAGGAACATACATCTACGCAAGGTTGATGAAGGATTTACTCTCTTAGCTAGGTTGGGTGGACAACTAAATAAGGATAAATGTCACATTGGGGAAAGCAAGGTTACACTACTAGGGCATGTAGTGTCAATTGAAGGAATTGAGGTAGATCCAAATAAGGTAGAAACATTGCTAGCTCTACCTTCCCCAACCTCCATCAAACAATTGGTCTCCTTCTTACAAAAGCTAAGATATCTTGGTAGATTTATACACTTACTCTCTCAGGCCATATATCCCCTGCAGACACCCCAAGAAACACTTGTATGGAGTGAACAAATTGAAGGACATTTTAAGGAGATAAAGAAAATGTTGGGGTCACTTCCTATAATCCTCCAGCCTTGTTGGAAAGAAACATTCTTTGTAAACCCTAGTGTGGGAGAAGAGGCCATTGGTGCTGCTCTCCTACAAAAAGATCCAAAAACATCCTTCATGAGGCCTGTGTATTTTGCCAGCCGCCTCATGAAAGCCTCAGAGAAGGCTTACACCTCCATGGAACAACTAGTGTTGGCCCTCATGTTTGCAGTAACCAAATTTCGGCTGTATTTACTTCCAAAGAGGTTTGTGATCATCACTGTGGAGGATATGTTTCCCTATTCACTACAACATATGGAAATCTCTGACAAAATAGCAAAGTGGGTGGTCCGACTTCAAGAGTTTGACTATACAATGCAGGTTGAGAAAACAACTCGGGCATGCTTGGCTCATATTTTGACAAATAGGTGTTATGAGAAAAATCTCATGGTGAAAAGAAAGAACCTTCCACCACCCCCATCCATAAAAACTCTTGTAGATGCTTATAGCCTCTACTTTGATGGTGCATACAAGAGAACTAAGGATAAGGCAGCCGCAAACATCGTTGTTTTCTCTCCTTTAGGAGAGAAAATCTATTGTGAAGGAATCATCTTGGAAGGTGTCCACTCTAACAATGAGGCAGAGTATCAAGCTTTAATTCATGGTCTTTGTTGGTGTCTTAGTAATTCAATAGAGAGATTGAATGCTTTTGGAGACTCCATACTATTGGTAAGGCAGATGCAAGGTACATGGGCATGCAAAAATACAAACCTCTCTAGTAAAATGAGAGAGGCCAAATCTCTTATGAGAAGATTTAGAGAGGCACAAGTACATCATGTGCCAAGAGACCAGAACAAAGATGCCGACCATCTAGCATCATCAAAGTTGAATGAGTCAATGGTGGCAGCAGTGGCTATCAAACCCCCACTTCGACAAGGCAAGGAAGACTTAGAAGATATTCTACATCTCTTAGAACCAGGAGAAGCTCTCAAACACCTGACTAAGGGAGAAAGACAGTGGCTAGCTCGGAAGGCTACAAGATATCGCATGATAAATAACAGTTTGTATTGTCTTGGTAAGGATGGTGTGCTTAGGAAAGTGCCTTCAAAATGGGAAATTGAATAAATCTTAAAATCTTGCCATGATGATGTGTGTGGAGACCACTTTGCACACGACATCACAAGTAGAAAGGTTCTACAAGCTGGCTTTACTTGGCCCAGTCTACATCGAGATGTCAAATATTGGTGTCAAACATGTGAAGAATGTCAAAAATCAGGACCACGACGGCTCATAGCAGAACCCCAAACCCCAATCAAGGTCTATGGACCCTTTGAGAAGTGGAGAATTGATGCCATAGGGCCTCTACCACGCACTCCATCAGGAAAAGAGTATATTATCATGGGAGTAGATTACATGACTAGATGGGCCGAGGCTATGCCAACTAGAAGAATCACTGCTAAGGAAGTGAGTAAATTCATCTTTGACCACATTTGTTGTAGGTTTGGTACCCCTCTTGAAATACTATCAGATAGAGGACCAGGGTTTAGAGCTAATGTGGTGGGTGAACTCATGCAAAAGCTAAATATTCAACGACGACACTCTACCCCTTACTACCCTCAATGCAATGGATTGGTGGAAAAGGTAAATGGAATGATTTGTAAAATCATCAGCAAACATGTACATTCAAGGCCCCAGGATTGGGGAGCTCTATGGGCTTACAAAACCTCCTTCAAAACCATGTTAGGGTTCACACCTTTTCATCTAGTTTATGGACAAGCGGCTCTTTTGCCTATTGAGGTGCAATTAGCTAGCCTTCGGGTATTAGGTGGCACAGTAGGCTCTCAAAAGGAGAAGTTACATCAAAGATTACTGGACCTAGAGAGGCTACAATTGGATCGTGAAGAAGCCATCAACCACTACTCCCAGGAAGCTGAGAAGCGTAGAGAAAAGTTCAACAAGAAGCTAACAAATAAAAACATCAAGGAGGGATCTTTAGTGCTTCGATATGACAATCGCTTTGATAAAAGAAAGGATGGCAAGTTTCTCTACCGGTGGTTAGGAGGGACCGTTTTGGGTCACAAAAAAATTCAACAATGGCTCCTACAAACTTCAAGACATTGAGGGAAAAGTTCACAAGACCAGGGTAAATGGATGGCGCTTAAAACCCTATCACATTAGGGTGGGGTCAGCTCAAGATACCAAAGAGTGTCTAGAGGCATAAATACCTCTAGCCAAGTTGGGGGGGGCTATATGATCTGAGAAAATCACAAAAAAATATTTGTCCAATACTTTGTTGATTTTTTGTACATTTGGAGCTTTGAAATAAAGAAGAGGGTGGGAACAACCTCTTGGGAAATCAAAGAAATCACTGGATGAAAATATTTCATGGACCAGTTTACCAAGGGGGGGTGAAGAGTAAAGATCAATGGAGGAAGGTGAAGGGAAAATGTATAATGTGAAAAGAAAAGATATAAAATAAATTTGGAGCCATCCAAAGGGCATGTGAGGCTTATAATGTCATGACTTTGGAGCCTTATGATAATTCAACCAAATGGGACCCTTCTTGGAAGCATTAGTGGAAGAAAAATTAGGCACATGCTTTTGTAAGATTTTTTAAAAATACTTCCACTCCGATCCCAAAAAACTTTTCAACATAAAAGTTGTAGCGCGTGAGCTGAAATTTTGGCTGGTATATTTTTATATTTTTTTGGAGCTACGAGTCGGGAGATATGGCCAAAATGGTGGATGCCAACTTTTTCCAACTACAGTGGAGACCACCTCCCAATTTTATACACATCCATACTTTCTTCCCCACACTTATCACTTCCATAAAACATCATTCATTAGACTCCCAACCCTTTCCCCTCTCTTCTCCTCTCTATCAAGCTAATAAACCATTATAATTCCTCTCCTAAATCACCCTCAAATCATCCTTAATTGTAGTAGTAATGTATGAACTCTCATTACTCTCTCTCTATTATTGCTAGATATGATCTTATTTTATGAAGATTCTCTATATTTTTTTATAGGAGAGATCTTGGACTCAAGCTATGGGAGGGAGAATGGAGACAACTCACCTATGATGGAGCTTGATTAAGTACAAATTGGTCAACAAAACATCTAGATGGAGCTTTCACATTGGTGGAACCGCCTTAATGCAGCTTTGGTGGTGTTAATTCCTATTATATCTTAACCTCCTCCCTAAACACCCTCAAGGCCTATATAAAGAGGCCTTATCCTTTGTAATTTGCAAGAAGAGAGAGAGCCAAGAGGCCTCCTTCAGCCCTATTGAGCCTTCCCCATTCTCCCTCATGAGCTTATGAAATTCCTTCTCTTACTATAGCTTATGTATGCTCTACAATGTAATAAGCCTATGATATTGGTGTCCATATTGTGTATATTGGTTATGTCCCGAGGGTTCTCCATCTCTTAAGTTTATTGATTCATCTATTTTTTTGTAGTTCTCTCTCTCTCTCCCTCTCTTAGTTTTCATCTCTTCTCCCTCACAATCTCCTCTCTCTCTTGCATAGCGTCCTAGTCCGCTCTTCCATGACTAGGTGGTGCCCTTACCTCATTCACTTTGTGGCAAAAGGGAGTTTGGCATAGTATAGAGGCTACCATACCAAATTTCCTTTGTCAACGGTCACTGCAAAACAAACATGCGCTTTCAACGCTTTGATCGATGAGGGAGCAGACTTCAATGTCTTAACTCACGATCATTGGACACAACTTGGCAGACCACCACTTCAACCCACTAATGCAAAATTAAGCCCATATGGGACCCATTCCTACGCACTTCTTGGCATGTGTAGAGCCACCGTTTCTATCAAGTCTGAGACTGTCCCAATGATTTTCTACGTGTTGCCAAATGCTAAAAACACAGGAACGGAGTCGCTGCTAGGGCAAACTTTCAAAAACGCAGGCACGGAGTCGTTGTTGGGGCGAACTTTCAAAAAGCAGACTCACTGTAATGTTGATTATGAGTCGCAGCGCATCCACCTCGCAATAGGCAACGTTCGCATTGTCACAGCTTTCAGCAAGGGCTGCACGACCTCATCACTGTTCGCAATGCCACTGGTAGAAATATCCGTAACCAAGTCCAAGGAGGGGGGTAGTGCACGGCTGCCACCTCCCAAATTTCATGAACTACAGCCCACAACATCAAAACCTAAGGCCCAACAGCCTAGATTTCAATGGCAGCCTAAGCAGCCACAACCACTGCCTAGGAGTCGACGCTCCTATCCTCATAAAACCAAAAACTCTAAACCTAGGAGGCTAAGACGCAGTCACAGAAAGCACCGCATGATCAAGAAAAGATGGGTCCCTAAATCCCTCTTGCATGCGCAAGGCTACTACGTGGGCAATACCTGGTTGTGGATCCCTAAGGCCTACACTGCAAAAGGCACTACTCATACGCCACCCTCAAGCTTGATCAACCCAAGTCCCATAAACCCTCCAAACCATAAGCCGCAGTGCTCTCCAAAACCATAGCCATCTGACTCATCCACACCTAAACCCAAGAGAGTTACACAAGCCTATCGGCCCAAACAACAGACTTTGTCACAAGAGTCATCACTCGACCAAGTCAATCCGACTCCCCAAATCCAACCTGAATGCAGCAGTCCGTCCATCGTGGCTGCTTCTAATCCACCCATAATCCAAGCAGCCCAACCACAGACTCAAGAACACTCCCAACCGCAACTCTTCGTTGTCACAGGCTCTAGTTCTAGCAAACCTCGACCACCCATGAGCCTTATGCCCTCCTATGAATGCAAATCCTTTTTAGCGTTGGCCGCCAACCTCACTGAGGACACCGGGGATGACGTGGTGGAATGCATTAAACGACTAGACACTGCCTTCATGTCGCTAGCACTAAGCTACGACCGCTTGGACTTAGGACTATTGGAGGAACCCTTTGCAACTGAAGTTAAAATGATGCCATGCTCCTGGGAGACCTTTGAATTCGCATTCGCAAAAGCTTCTTGCTCCGCTGTGCTGAATTGCTCAACAGCGAGATCTCCAAGGAGCAATCCATCAAACAGCACCTCATCATGTCATACGATCAGCAAAGCACTTCTGCTATCACTGATCAAGAAATCACAGTGTTATCAAACCTCGCTGATACTGACTCCCCGTTCTTGAGGCATTGGTAGACTCTTAGGCTGCAATGGGAAGTTGAAGGATGCCACATAATGACCAACGCTGAGCAGCGCCGCACTATCAAAACAATGGAATACGACCCCACATATGTCGTGCCAACCTCATATAGAGTGTTAACTACTCTTCAGGGCCGACCCATGGAAGAACACATCAAAGGACACCCCTACCTCGATTGCTTGTTGGACTGAGGAAGAGTAACACATTGCTAGCCGTGTCAACTTTGGTGACTTCCTAATAGATGTTCTCACATACATCACCCAAGTGGGGATTCGACCCTTTGATCTGGACCGTGAAGCTCACTTAGAATACAACCCCCAGTTCTATGATTGGCTCCTTCACAAGTAACTCCTACACCACCATGTCGAACGCCCTTGCCCTTCTGACCCTAAATCCTAGGAAGGATTCTTCTCAAGCTGGAAGGGGAGGGGGTAAGGTGAATCAAATCAGGCCAATCAAATCAAAATTAGTGAAACACATAAACATATACTATGAAAAACGGATGGGGTAGGAAAAAGGGCATGGAAACTTTGAAGTAAAGGGCAAAAAGTCAAATTCTGAAAAGGAAAATCTACATTGGTTCTTAACAAATTCATTCAAAAAGCATAGAGTTTTTCTTTTTCAACAATCAACAAATTACTATGTGGAAAGCACTAACGAAAATCACGATTTATGATAGGAACATAAAATGTCGCAACAAGACCGTGGTCACCGACTCCCGTTCACGGAGGAGGAAAGAGCGCAGTGTCATATCCCTAGAAAACCGCGCCTTCAATCAACTGAAGTTTCGGACCATCCAAAACATCAAAAAAGTAGTGTCGAAGGAGGAAGCAGTCAAGAGAGTCATTGAGTAGTGCAACCTCACCAAGTACCTGGAGAAATTTGCGCAAGAGCCTGACCACACAAAGTGTGTGGAGTTTCTCAGGACATACGACCCCGACTAGGAGTGCGGCACCATGATGGTGGGAAGGGGAGAAAATGCTAAACAGGTATAGGTGCACTTGAACCCAGCCTTGGTGGAGAAGGCGTTGGGATTGGAACCAAAGATAGAGAAAAAATAGAAAAGGGATGTCTACACCATGCTGGAAATGAAAAGAGAGGAGATGCTAACCAATGACGGTATCAACATCCACGGCATCCCTGATGCTGAAGCCAGGCTACATGCAAAGCTAGTGCACGCGCTCTTCTCCAGCCAATGCTACAATGCCTTAATGCATCGAATCAGCGTGCATGTGCTGGAGAATGTAGCAGCCCACACCTTAGATAAAGTCGACTCGAATGGGTATGTCCGCAAAACCATCAACCAGGCGGCTAAAGCACTGGCTTTGGGAAGTACGCCAGCAGGTGGAGAGTCTCCAGCTTCCAAGGCCATAGAAATGAAGAAAGCCTCGTCCAAGGCCTCATTTATCGGCTACGGAAGCATTTTGATTGTGCTCATCCAAGAGACAATAAAGGAGACACAGAATGCAGAAGAAGGAGAAGGAGAAACACCGGATAGGTTGCCCCCTCACCAGGACAAAGAAGGGTTCACCGACAGAACCGAGACCAAGGAAGAAGGGAAAGAACAGAAAAGCAAGAAGACGACCAAGAGACCCAAGAAGAAAACAGCCCAAAGGAAGAAAAAGGATGACGAAGGCCGCAAGAAGGAGAAAGAGGACTTGGAAAGGGCCAAAAAAGAATCCCTTAAGGAGGTCAAGGAGAGGGAGAAGAAGAAGAAACATGAAGAAGAAAAGGAAAGGAGGAATTAAAAAAAGCAAAGAAGGCATCAAAACAGGAGGTTGATGAGAGAAAAAAGAAGGAAAAGGAAGAAAAAGACAAAAAGGAGGAAGAACGCCGAAAAACAGAAGTGGAAAGGCAAAGAAAAGCTGTTGAGGAAGAAGAAGAAGTAAGAAGAAAGGAGGAAGAAGACCTGGCTGAGGCTATACACCGGTCTATTGAACAACAAAGCAGGGCAGATGAATTGGGGAATCTGAGCCCGCAAAGAGAAGAAGGGCCTGGTTCTAGCACACAGGCGCCGGAAATCGTGCCGCCCGCTATCATTGAGGGCAAGGGCAAAGCCCCAATTCACCCGATTCCTCCCCTCATGGTGCTTCCCACCAAACCAACCACCATCACCCCCAGCATCCCAACCAGTGCCAATGTTTCAAATTTCATGGCATGGATGCAATACTTCATCAACAAAGAAATGGCCCAGGGACAAAGCACCGAAACTATGGCCACAGGGCAAAAGAGGCCAGCCACTGATGCAGAATCAAGGCAAGACCCTAAATGGCAGAAGGTGGAAGCCTCGACATCACCAATCCACACAACGATGACGCCATCAGCTAACTACGATGAGTACGTCGTTGAGCTACTCTCCCAATTGGAGAAAGCTAAGGAGGAACGAAAGATAGTTGTGGCTGAGTTGGCAACTAAAAAGGAGTCAATAGCTGCCTTCCAACTCGACAAAACTAGAATGATAGCCATGCAGTAAAGGGAGATCTCGGATCTCAAGCAAGAAGTGAAGGCTAAGGACGATAGGGAAGAGCACTAGAGGTAGCTACTAGACAATGAAACACATGAACTTGTGAAAATGCAGAGAGAACACAAGCTCCTAATCATGTAATATGAGGAGCTCATTGCAAAAACCGCCAAAGTCGAAGCGCTTATGGTGGCTGAGCTCAATGCCAAGGATGAGGAAAGAAAACAGAACATGGAGCAACAGCAGAACGAGATCGAGTCCATGACCGATCAGCTAAACTCCAAAAAAGAAGAACATGAGAAACTGGTCATAGAACGGGAAGACCAAGAACAAAGGCTCACGATCTTGGCTCTAAGGCAAGGAGAGAGCCTAGAAGAGATGAACAAGAGAGCAGAGGAGTGGGCCATGCAGAATGAAAGAAGGGTGAAGACACTAGCACGGCGCCTTGCTCTGGTGGAAAAAGAGAAGAACATCGCAGAGAACAAGGCAGAAGCCGCCTAGATGACCTTCAGTGCCCAACAAAAGGCTTTCCTCAACACAATCATGGACACCACCCACCCAGAGGAGGGAGAATCGTTGGAGGTGGCACAAAAGAAGCTTAACATTGCACGCAGAGCCCTGCATGCAGGACTGCAGATGCCACCCCAACCTGCGGAGGTTAGACTGAGCCTGGAAGAGCAAAGGAAATAGCTACTGCTGGCCGGTGGCCAACCTCCCAGGAAATAGATGCCATAGGATTTGAAGAGGGAGCACAACAAGAAGACCGGCAGGGGGAGGAAGCAGAACTCAAATTCGACATGGGCAGATTTAGAGAGGATGTGATCCCACAACCCCCCTCACCACAGTCTCAAGAGCAACAACAGGAGGACCCATCTATGGAGAGACAAGCCGCACTTAAAGAGAGACGCAAGAAGTTAGTCGAAGAAGCCAGGAAGCAGTTAAGGGCCTAGCCAACCGTGCAGCCATCCGCACCCCTCCCACCTTGCCTTGATGACATCCAAGCTGGATTCCAAGCAGAGCTAGTGGTTTGGGACAGACAAGAAAAAGAAAAGGATCCATTCACCTTTAGCTTTCTCCTGCCCAACAGCCCCTGCAGAGGGTCTTACCGCTTAAGGTGATGGAGGAGGTGATCGCGATTGGTGGCCTAGGGAAAAAGTGGCTAGAAGAGAGAGAGAAGACCCCCACCTCTTGGGGAACTGAAGAGGCTGGCTACTAGCAAAACAAAGTTTTTAAAGTTCCACATACAATACAAGGCTATAAAAGCCAACCCCTATGGAGGAGACAAGTATGCGACATTAGTATGCTCGCCTGGATGGTGTTTTGTAACATGCTGCCCTTCGAGAGGAACAACCCCACATACATGGCATACTCTCGAAGGGTAGGTGTGGATTTTGATGCCACCCTCCACGGGCATTACGACTTTCCCATTATCTATAACTCCAATGTAGTATCCTTCAAACATGCCCTCCTCTTTAACTCAGAAAGCCTAGATGACTCTATGACGCGCTTCCTCGCAAATTTCTCTTCATGTCCTGATCCAGCTTTTGTAACTACATGTAACTACCTTAGATTACTTAAGCTATTACTTAAGCAGGACCCAACTCCACAAGAGCGCGGCCTGCCTCCTCTCTTCTTCGACCCTAATGCCATTAACAGCTGTGCCATGGCTCGTCTAATGATGAGGGCTAGTCTCCTCCCCTCTTTTTGCCTAGCCCTCCTAGAAGACATGAATGACAGCCAGTTTACTAGATGCAATCACCCTTTCCTCTCCACCACCTCTCTCCACGTCCGCATGAATCTAAAAGGATACATGCAAAGCTACCAATTTTTTAGCAAATCCATCCGACCCCCTTCCCCTCCTCATTCAAATGAAGAGAATTAGGCCCTGGCTGTCATTCCACTACTATAACTTCAAAAAAAAAAAAGTAAAGTAAAGTAAAAGCGAAGAAAAGAACAGCATGAAAGGAAAAGCATGAAAAACACTCTCCACTGATGACTGGACAACATAGCCCACTTGCAGAAGCACTTACCACCACATAAAGCACAATCACTGCACCTAGGGGTTCTCAAGTTAGGCTTGCCCAGTGGCTTCGATCGGCTAGCTCCACTCCTAACCCCCTAGCCCTTTTTCTCCCCCACTTCACGCTTAGGGCACATCAAGGGCAAGATATACCTAGGGAGGTAACACTCGCCTATGGTTAGACCTGTCACCCTAAGCCACTTGCACCGCACCTCCATTGGCACAAATGGGGTCCTCAAGTGTGGGACATCACCCAGGCTTGCCTGTGGTTAGACCCACCTCCCCATTCCACTAGCATGAGCACAATGCACTAAAACAATGAGGTAGGCACTCCCCTTAGGAACAGGACCGCTCCTTCTCCTTTCAGGCTTCACAAAAAGCAACAAACCACCAACTTCGAAGGCCCCCGTCAACCACGCAATATCCATTTGGCTTCTCCGACAAAAATCATTTCACAGCTTCTACAAGCACCTGAGTCTCCAAGTGGCCCTCACCTTTATACCACTTGGCCAATTGCCTACCAACCTACAACAACACAGAAGTTCCATGGGACTGGCACCTGTCTACGAGGGGGGTAATGTTAACCCCAAGTCGAGATGGTGGAAAAAGTAAGGAAAAAGCAGAAAAAAACATGGAAAAATAGCAAAGACACACAGGCAACCTCCAAAGCTAAGCCGGGGCAAAAAGTGTAATTTTAAATGAAAGGTGCCTCAAAAAACTTAAAAAACTCTTGTAAAAGAGCGTCAGGCTCCCTCCTGTGCCAATTGTAAAATATTAGACGAGTGTAGGCTAGAGGCATAAGGCTAGAAGAGGGAAATGGAAAAAGGACCTTGCCACAATGGCTGGTCATGTAAAAAATGGATGGGTGCCCATGGGATTTTAGGGCTTGTATATAAAGTTCAAAAAATGAATGGAAGCTCATTCTTTGGTGTGTGGCTAACAAGAGCTCTCTTCTTCTTCTCTTCTCCTCATCTTCTTGCTTGTGTGTGCTCTTGAGAGAGGGAGTGTGAGAGTGTGAGGGAGAGTGTGTGAGAGTGAGGGATCAAGAGGGTGAAGCTCTTCACCATCTCCTCTTCTCTTCTTCTCTTCTCTTCTCTTTTCTCATGCGCGCAGCCATGGAGGATGGAGGTTGGAGATGGAGGAGGCTTGAGGATGCTTGAGGATGCTTGAGCTCGATTCTAGGATCGTGGAGCTACCGGGGTGTGCAAGACAGGAGGCAACTCGTATCGGCATCAAGGTAAGCTCATTACACTCATAGGATCGACGGCGCGTCGGCTAGGTGAGAGACAGCCATTAGAGTTCACTTGAAACACTTGAAGCAATAAGCGGTCTGTGGTTCTTGGCAGTTGAGCGTGGAGCTATCAGAGTGCTTGACAGAGGAAGCAACTCAATCGAGCATCAAGGTCAGCTCACTACACTCATAGAGAGGGATAGTGTGTCAGCTATGTGAGAGGTAGCCATTAGTGCTCGCTTGGAACACTTGAACAATAAGCAATCTGTGGTTCTTGGTGGTTGAGCTTGAGAGCTCCCTATAGGCACCTAAAAGAGTGAGATGTACTTCCTCAAGTCAAGCCAAAACCTTCTCACAATCATGTATATGAGTAGCCAA
Source organism: Lygodium microphyllum (assembly GCF_053477565.2). NCBI lineage: Eukaryota > Viridiplantae > Streptophyta > Polypodiopsida > Schizaeales > Lygodiaceae > Lygodium > Lygodium microphyllum. The sequence goes on along the minus strand of NC_141154.1, from coordinate 63,496,249 downwards.
AAATAACTTGCACCCCTCTCATCTATCTCCTCATTCTTCTCATATACTTCACATCCTTTAATGGGGACATCAACAAGGAAAGGCATAGTCAATTGTAGGATGTGCTCCCTCAAAACCTTGTGCATAACATTCATCATGTGAGCAACCAAGCTACTGTGGAAGCATACACATACGTACCAAGCCAAGCAATGTCTTCATAGTTGTGATATCCTTGTTTCTAATGCAAGCTGAAATTGATTATATCTAAAGTATAAATCACCCATAGAGTAAATAGCCTTGCCAACAAAGGCTTTGCGAACTCATCAATGGTAAAACCTGCACCCCACATTCCTAATCGTGACCTTGTTGACCAGTTGCATATCTTATATAAACCACAATGCCCCATTCTTCTTTGGAATAGTAAACCAATGATTCAAAAATGGAGCTAAAGATGGTTCCAATATCCACATCCTGATCTTCTCATTCAAGAGTTCCAGTAGCTTAGGCAAATATACCCAAGCACTGGAATAGGTTTTATATTCCATGGAACATTGCGAATGTGAAGATAACCATTGGAGCAACCATGCTCGGGTCAATGCAACCAATCTCATCAGGCTAAAGTGCAAAAGCTCTACCATGCTTTGTGAGCATTTACAGAAAATAAGCTCACTTTACTAGCAAGAGGAATCCGTCATCAACAACTTTCAGCTCTTTCAAGATAATTGCTATAAGTTTATGGCCTACACCCTTTGGATCTCATAGACTTAACTATTTTGACACTTTTTTAGTCAGCCCATCACTTTCTAGAGTCAAAGGCAAAACCATAGGCTTCACCTTTTTGTCAATAGTTTTGTATTTTATTTCTACCAACACTTCAGTGCCCTATTTTCTTGCCCATTGCACTATTTTTCAATGAAATATCCAATAATGTCAAGCACATCCAAAGAACATACATGATAACCTGATTTTTAGTCCCATTTTCAACATTAACAGCTATTGTAATTGCAACGTGTATGCATTCAACCCTATAAATAGTCCTAAAAGACATTCATCTCCTACCAAAATACCATGTTTCTTCATCTCTTTTTCAACCTGATATACATAACTCTTTTCAGCCCTGCACATGGTTGAAATACTCTTCAATCTACCTACGCTGCTTGCTGTCCATCCCTACAAACTAGCCACAAAGACAAATTCCCATTTTCTTGGAGGCAAAAACATCTTCCTACTAGCACTGCCATAGCCCCCATTTTTACAGCAGTGATGTCAAAAAACCCTTGAATTCATGAGCATTGGATGGAATTGGATACTCTCTCAACATATCCTAATTGCACGGATGGCTAACACATATAATCAAGAATTGAACCACCTTTTTGCCATCCCTACTTTGCGCACGAACATAAGAAGGACCATCATCTAATACTTTAGTTTCCATCCCTAACTGTGTAATGTACAACTACCCAAAAATAATTGGATAACTGCATGACTCCTGCACAAAGAAGTGATAAGCTTCTCTAACATCTTTGATGGTCATTGGCACACATGGGCATGCGCTGCATAGAGTTCTCTAGATGAGTTGGTTGTTGCTACCTGCATACACCAACCCGGATCTACATCAATAGGCCTTCCTCCATTTTTAAAAATATTGCATGCCATGATGTTTATTCCAGACCCATGATCCAAGAGAGCGATGCATAGCATTCCCATTCATCGATCTTCACAATAGTCTCTGTTGTTTCTTGTGCCCAATGTGTATGCGAGTAGTGGCTCCTAGGAATAAAGTGAGCATCTTCTTTCTCATGTGCCTATTACTGCGCATCTCCCTTATGCATACTTCTACCCCTATGATTAGTGCTGCCCACCATGTCATTTTCAACCATAACCTCACCTTTAGTATTCTCATACAATCCATTTTCAACATAATCTTGTTTCATAACAGTAGATGATGCATCCATATATTCAAATTGAATGCTTTGTGTTTCCATACCCTCATCAACCTATAAATGTGCTTGAGTGTGCTCTCCCACAATTTTCCCTTTTTTTATTATGTCAATAATCTCATCATGGAACTCATGATTAGCAATGCCAAGAACTTCACCAAGTGTGAATTCAACCCTACTACCAAGTATGCACTCTTCAAGCACCTTTTTTATGTTTGTACGAGTTTCAATATTTGATTGTAGCTTGTAGCCAAGCTGCTTGCCTCTCCTCTTTCCTTCTTCTCTTGTGATGCATCTTCCATGTCATACTTTGGAATGGCCTTTTCAGTGGCCTTGTTGCTTAGCTTTGCTTCATGTCATATGTTTGCAAGGTCCTACTATTGATGGTCTTGCAACCTCCTTATCTCTCCTTCTCTCCTCTTCCACAATAGCATCCATATTATTTACCTCAGCCCAGTATGCAATTATTATAAATGAATCCATTGGCTCATTCCATCCAGTCCTGCCCCGTATGTTTGCCAAAATAGCCCGTGTTGTTTTTCCATTCTCCACATAGTCTAAAGCCTGCAATCATAATCTTAATTTTGCTTCAGCTTTACATACATTGAGTGTTCCATTGGCCCTTTTAATGTTTACCCCATAAGTGGCTACATGTATAGCTACAAATGCTGTCCCAGCTGCCAATTCCTCTAATCTCTTCTGCACGCCTCCTTTCCCAAAGTTGGGCTCAAGAGAAAGCTTGATTTCTATTGCATGTTTTTTTCCATCTTTCCAAAATACAAATTTATTAGCCTCTACTCCTAATAAGCCATGCATTCCAACTTTTCGTGTTGCAAGCTAGCACACCAAATACAACTCCTCTTAGAACCCTCTTTGTTAGGCATCTGGCCCCTTTTCTTCCACTTTTACATCCAATTTCTCAACCTTTGAGCTGATTTCCATCAAATTCAAGAAAAGATCTCACATGACTTTGACCAATCCATCCATAGCATCCCCTTTTAAGGTCAGACTAGTAGGCATAATTGGTTGCTCAGAGTTGGCTTAGCTACAATTTTAGCCCCTTTTATATGAATTGCAAGCATAAACCCTGTACCTAGCCTCAATCTCATCCATTCCCTCTTCAAAAGCATACAGAGAGCCTCTGTAACATCAGCCCATTGAGTTTTCAGCCCAATGTGTCTGAGATGTATCTTCAAGCTAGTCAATCAGTTTCTCGTGCAATATGGGATATGCAGCCTTTAAAAACATCTCAATCTTCTATCTTTCCAAAGATTGCTAATCATCAACATCTAACTAAACATAGACGCTCTTCAATTTGCGAGTGTAGACAACAATCACCATCAATTGGTTGGTTGATATTAGCAATGACACTAAAAAGTAGCTTGCAACCATGCAAGAAGAAATGGATAGCATCCAAAGGATGTTGCAAGATGCTGGAGTTGTAGGCTTATTGCAAGACTCCCTCTCAAATCCTGTGCAAAGGTTCTTATTTGACCACACTAATATACTACAAGTAGGAACCCATATCATGTAGTCTATTCTAACATGAATGGGCAACACAATGGGGAATTAAGACCGAGCATAAATTTCCATTTGTGCTGAAGTAGTTAGACAAATATTGAGATTTGGATTTTGCTTACGAGAAAAGGGGTTAACCTAGTTTGCATGGTTGGATGCCACAAAGAAGGTCTCTTTCATTTTATTGAAGGATATGTTCATCAATAAATTTGTTGATTATGGGGAGAACCTCATCATGTGGTTGATGAACCTTGAATATCTAGATGAAGAGAGCAAAAGATACTATGTCTCTAATGTCTAGAGTACATCTAAAAATTTCCTCTTGTAGAGAGACCCACAACTAAGTCAGTTACAAAAGCTTTCATTAAGGGTATCCATGATGAAAGGATGCACAAAACCTTAGTAGTAGGGAACTATGAGTTGAATAGCTCCATCATCAACAATATCCTTGATGAGGCTATCCATATGGATGATCTTTCTAGAGAACACAATAGGGGGCAAACACACACAATAGAATCCCACTAAGAAAACCATATAGGACAAACTCACATAGAAAATAATGAGATGTAAAATTTGATTGCTAATGTCAAGAAGCAACATCAAGAGTTGCTCAAGATGGTAGAGTCTCTAAAAATCTCAAGGCCATATCTTTGGAACATGTAGTATATACAATGTGGTGGAGATTGCCTCTTGTTAGAGTGTTTCCAACTAGTAAGAATGTGCACATTGTGAATGTCTTAGCCATGAAACTATATACTATCAAACCCCATGTCAGATCCCTAGCCCTAATTTTGTCTATCCATAGTATAATCAAGATATTAATTATCCTAGATAACCAAGACTTTCCCCTTAGTTTGGCTTTACCGAACCCTCCATAGCATCAAGTAATGGTGTAATGAGCTAAAATCAATCCCTTAGGGATCCCTAGACCCCCCATGCCAATTGTTGCACACCTGTCTACTAGTGATGCCCCTAGCTATTTCATTGAGAAACTAGTTGAGGATGAAGAGTACACAAATCCTTTTGACTATTATGATGATGATGGACATTTGATCCTCATGGATTATTGTGACTAATGCCAATCATGTGTTGAGATGGCAAGCTCAACACGTGCGGATATTGATGATGGACAGCTTGGCTAGATGGGTCTGCACGTCTACACTTAGCATGTTAGTGGTCATTATGATACTCACATGGCCACTGAATTAGATTCACTTATTATATTTAGTTTGTTACACCTACTTACAGTTGGCAAAGATATAGCGCCAGTCGATTAGTGGTCTATTATGCACTGTTTAACTTAATAGGCAACTTTCCTTTATGTTGTATCTTATCTATACTTTGTGTACATTGTATAGTGTGTGGAAGAAGAAGAAAAAAGCAACAAGAAAATGTTTTGGCCTCCATCTCTCTTCTTGTGTTCTTGAGTGAGCTTCCTCTTGTGTATACAGTGTGTATTTTGCACAACAACTCAAGCAAGTCCCCCCACCATGCGATTCTTGACATGGTATCAGAGCCGCACCACTGAGAGAGGCTGATTTTGAAGTTTGAAGTGAAGAAAAAGAAGCAAGGTTCGAGCAAGCAAGCAATGGGTAAGAAGCTCTCCCATTCTTCCACTCTTTCTCTTGGATAGTGCCTGTTGTGGAGGCACCAAAAGTAGGGTAGAGTGAAAATCTCAAATTGATGTGAGATTTGGTGTGTAAGTAAAGCATTGTATATTCTGCAAATTGGCCCTTTAGGGCATTCTCTCTATTTTTTTGGGCATTTGAGGCCATTTTAGGCCCCGTTTTAGAGCCGCAAGGTTGCGGACAATAGTTTCAGGGTAACTATGCTTTCGACTATATTGACCGAAAGTGGGTGCACAGGTTACAGATTTTGAATCTGTAAATTTTGAGGTGTTTGCCAGGAAGAAAACATAAGTTTTATCTATAAACAGGTTGTAGATTACATTTACTATTGAGCAATCACTAAAAAAGGTTGCTTGGTGTATTGTTGTGCACTTGTTGTGAAAGGTTATAGAAGACTAGCTTGTTGTGTTGTATCCTTTTTTTGTGATAATGGCAAAGAATAGTGGAAATCCCATTATTGAGAAGCTCAACAAGAACAACTACCTTTCATGGAAGTTTTGTGTGAAGAACTTTCTCATTGGAAAGGGCCTTTATCAAAGTTTTCATCCCGATCCTATGGATCCGTGACACACTAAGCACCACACATATGGACGTCACCCCTAGAACTTCAAGGATACATCTACTTCCACAAATAAGATCCAGTCTAAGTGTGACGAATTAGTCCATTCCCCACCAAGAACCTCTAATCCAAATGAGGCTAAGAAGAGCCAAAGAGGTGCCATGCACCAAGATAGCACCTTCTCTGCGAGAAGGAAGCTAAACCAACCAACTTATCTGAGTACAAAGCAAGCAAGAAAGATCCAACAAAGAGACCAAAGAAAACAACCCAAGTACATGACTTGGCGATGAGGGAAAAGTGTCTTGGCAAATGAACCAAGAGACCCAAGTCCCCAAGGCACAAGGCGACGGCGCGAAGAAAGGGAGGATGCGCAAGGAGCAACTCAATGGACCGCCTCCCTTAAGTTGTGGCACAACATGGCAACAACTGCACCACCAAGCCTTGACCCCAATAGCACGATAACTTGGGATCACGCCTACAAATCTTGGCATGCAAAGCCATAAGCACCAAGCCACCTCAAGTTAGGATTATGAAGCCTCCACTCCTCAAATGTAATTGAGTCGAGGGAGGACTAGAATGCAAAAAAAAAATAAAAAGAACTAAGTCTAGATGGGCATCTTGATAGCATAAGCTGTGTTAAGACCCCCAAGTCGTAGTAGTGTGGCAGACACTGACCAGCTTGATAGAAAAGGCTGTGTTAAGACCCCACTAATAAGGAGTCAATCCTAGACCGGCAGACAATGACCATCTTGATAGTATAAGCTGTATTAAGACCTCGGAATCAGTCAAGAAACCACCCTTAATTGCTGAGGACAATAATTCTTTAAGCGGGGGCGAATGTAAGGGTATGGGTTTTGTAGCTATACCATGGCGTATGAGCCAGGAACACCTATATAGGGAGTAGTTATGACTCTGAGCTCAACTTGGTTTCCACTCTATGTGTGATTCCCTATACTCAGTGGTGAACCCTCATATGTGCAGTGTCATGAGGGTGTAGTCATGAGATGTGCCTCAATGTTGTATCTTTCAATATCATGAATAAAAAGATTCCTTATTGATATATCTTGTGTGACATTCCATTGTGCCTTTTTTGCCTCATGACAAGTTTTACCATGAAGTCCCATGAAGGTCCATAACAGGGGGTACTAGGGGGACATTAGGGGGGTAGGACATTAGAGAGAGGACACTAGGGGGGATAGGAAAGGGGGTGGGTGTAGGGTGGTGGGAGTGGGGGTGGGGTTGGGGGTGGGGGTGGGGGTGGGGGTGGGGGTGGGATGTGATTATGTTTTTTTTTCTTGTTCGTTTTTTTGGTTGATTTATTTGTGTTGTTTTTTATTATTTTGGTTGTTGGGATAAAGGACAGTGCTCGTGTTCGTGGCTAGGCTATACATAGTACATATACCTATCTAAAACATTATTGAGGTACTCTTCAGTACCACAAAATCTTGTGTCTCTGTCTCTTCTCTCTCTCAACTTGCATCTCTACACACAAAAGCTCCATTGCAACTAACTCAACAAATTGTTATCGAAGCTTGGCTCAAGCAATCAGGAGCTTGGCATTTCTACAGGTGCAGGAGCTTGAAGTTGAAGAAGAGTTCACTATGAAGAGTCTACAAGCAAGATAGCAAGGTTTTGAAGCTTCTTCTTGAAGCTTGAAGCTTCCCTCTTCATTTGAGCTTGTTAGCAACCATCATTGGCCACTTGGGGACCCTCCCCATCATCTCCAACACTTGGGTCAGCATTCCAATCTCTTTAGGGTTGAAGGCACCATCACCATGGGTATGTAGATCTAGTTTTCAACATTCTCAAGACCTACAACACAGCTGCTCCTCTTCATTTGGCATCATGGTTGTGCTTCAAACTTTGCATCTAATGCTTAGCATTGAGCATTGAAGTGTAGTATTACACTTGGGATTGATATACATTCAGCTTTAGGTCTAAAATACACAGTATTCAAATCTATAATAAACAGGGCAGCACCTGCTCTCTTGAGATTGATGCTCATATGACAGCTATTTGGATGTATCTTGATGTTGAATGCTTTGGGTACCATGTGGAATTGTCTTGAGGCCATTTTGAGCTAATCTTGGCAAGGATTTGGCTCATTTTGCAGACATATTTGTGGTTGGAAACATGGCAGCAACTATTTCTTGAGTGAATAATGCTTATGATTCACTAATGTGATGACTATATGAGGCCCATTTGGTGCTACATGACTTGGAGATGTTATGTCCATGATTAGAGATCATTTTGGGGTGATTAGAGTCATCATTTTTCTTAGTTTTGATAGAGATTCGGCTGCTAGACTAACAGGGATGAATGACATTTTGACTATGTATGCATTATGTCTTGCTTCTAGACTTGTTCTTTGGCATTCTAAACCATGTATTCATGCTTATGGTTGATGTTACATGCTTGGATTTGATTCTATAATGCATTTGAGTAGTGATTAAAGCTCATTTTTGGATCAACTTTACCTATAGGTCTAATATTGTACATTCAAGACAATATACCTCACTATCAGGAAATTTGATATGTTTCTATGCAAGAGCATTATGGTGATGTTTTGAGCAGCTTTGCATGATCTTTGGAGCTCAATCTTAGTCACTCTAAGTGGTTATTTCAGTTCTGAATTTTCAAGACATATTTTTCCTAAATGTTAGGACTGCACTCTTGAATTGCAGGACATCCACCTGTATTGTGAGGAATTTTAGGACTGCACTCTGTTTTTTGTTAGGAAATTGGTATGTTTACTATCATTGAATGCTTTTGAGGTATTTTGGACAATGAATTGATGTATGTTCTTGCTGCTACATGCTTGAGGATATTCCTAACATACTATTGAGTGGATTTTGGTGCTTCCATTGCTTGGCATTAGCTATCATTTACTGTCATATGATTATTTGGCTGTGAATCATGATGGCTAGCAGTAGTGCCAATCATCTTATGCATATCAAGAAGCTTGATGGAGCACACAACTTTGCAGTTTGGCAAAAGTAGTGCTATAATATCTTGTTGCAAAAGAAGCAAGCAAAGCTGATTAAAGTAAAGGGAAGAAAACCAGCTGATGTAGAGCAGGATGACTAGGAAGAGCTGAATGAGCTTGCATGCTCGACCATTGAGCTATCGATTTCTGATGCCTTGTTGTTTAACATTGAAGGGCTAGATTCTACTTATGACATTTGGAAGCGACTGGAAGAATTGTATCCCCAGAAGAGTGCTACAAGTAAAGTCTATTGGCTGAAGAAACTTATGAGTTTGCATATGAAAGAGAGTACTGCAATGTCTACTCACCTTAGTGAGTTTAATTTCATTTTCAACCAACTTGTTGCTTTGAAGTTCAATATTGATGATGAGTTCAAAGCTACGTTCTTGCTTTACACTCTGCCAGAGAGCTGGGATATCTTCAGGACTGCTATGAGCAATTCTAATGCTATGCTTTTGTATGCTAATGTAGAGAGTACTCTACTCATAGAAGAAATGAATCGGCAGAACAATGGATCCAGTAAGTTTTTTAGTGCTTTGCATACTAGATGCAGATCACAGCAAAAAGGCAAATATGATAGCAAGGGATGCAATAAATCACATAATAAGGATGTTGAATGTCATCACTATGGCAAGAAGGGTCACTTCAAAAGTGACTGCTATAAATTGAAGAAAGAGAAAGGGAAGGACAAGAAGACGGATGACAACAAGGAAGAGAAGAAAGAGAGTCAACCTGCCAAGAAGAGTACTGTAAAGATCGAAGAGATGAATGTAGTTAGCCATGAGAATGACAGTGGGAATGATGTACTCTTTGTCTCTTCATGTTTCAGTGCACATGCTTTGATAGCCGATACGGATGATGACATGCACACTTATATTTTGGATTCTGGTGCCTCCTTTCATGTCACCCCTCACCGTGAGTGGTTTACAAACTATACAAGAGGTTGACATGGTATTGTCCATCTTGGGGACAATTATGCATGTGACATTGCAGGCATTGGCAATGTGCAACTGTAATTTCAGCATGGATTTGTCTTCACTCTTTAGAATGTAAGGCATGTACAATAGCTCAAGAAGATCTTGATTAGTAATGGTCAGCTAGATGATGATAGTTTTCATACCACCTTTGGTGATGGGAAATGGAAGATCTGCAAAGGATCTAGGGTTATTGCTAGAGGCTCAAAGAGTGATACTTTGTATCCTCTCCATGTATCTAGTGTGCATGACCACATTGTTGTCATGAGACTGAGCAACCAAGTGTTTCCTTATGGCATGGCCGATTGGGACACATGAGTCAAACATGAATGAAAGTACTTTCTCATTTGGGTGACTTGCCTTGTCTTCATTATGTTGATCTTGAGCACTGTGATCATTGTGTTTATGGTAAGTATGCACAGATATCTCATAAAAAGTCTCTTTCACTAAAATATTTGCCTCTAGAGCTAGTACATTCTGATGTATGTCAAATGCTAGCGTTATCTCTAGGAGGAAAGAAATACTTTGTCACATTTGTCAATGATGCTACATAGAAAGTATGGGTTTACCCTATTCGTATAGTTAGCAAGGATGAAGTGCTTGATAGGTTTCAAAAATTCTTGGCAAAAATTGAGAACCAGACTGATGCAACACTTAGTGTCTTCACTCTGACAATGATGGGGAGTATGTGTCCAAATCCTTTCAAGTATTTTGTGACAGCAAGGGCATAAAGAGGGAGCTCACTGCCCCTCATAATCCACCCCAAAATGGAGTTGAAGAGCATACGAATCCAACCATACAAGATAAGGTCCGTAACGATGCTATCTCATGCTACATTACCCCATGGCTTTTGGGCAGAGGCTATTATGATAGTCGTTCATCTGATTAACAGGTGACCAAACAAGTCTTTGGGGGGGAGAGTCCCTCAAGAAGAGTGATCGGGCAAGCCACCTTCTTATACTCATTTGTGAGTGTTTGGTTGCGAGGCTTTTGTGCACATATAGAAACAAGAATGTAGCAAACTGGAACCAAAACCCTGTAAATGCATATTTCTAGAATATGTATTTATTGGAACTAAAGTCCTGTAAATGCATATTCCTAGAATATGGTGATGAGGGTGAGATGGGGTATAGACTTTGGGATCCCGAGAAACAAAAGATAGTACGCAACAATGACATCAACTTTCGTGAAGATTGCATGCATAAGCAACCCAAGAAGACTGAGGAAGTCACAAGGGTTGTTTTCAGGGAGGATGTACCTTTTAGACAATCGTTTGTGCCCAGTGGACAGCAGCATATACTTGTTGTAAATGACCCTAAAAATTCAAGGAATGGTGCTAGAAATGACCAACAAGGTATTTCCTAGGATGATCCATAGTTGCAACAAGAAAATATACAATTAGGACAGCCAGCAAGGACTAGATAGCATGCTGAAATTTCAAGACACCAAGCTGAAAATGCACGCTTGCAAGTTCCACAGCCTGCAAATGCTAAGCCTTCACTCCATAGGTTGACCGGACCATCGAGGCCACCTGATAGATTTGTTCCTAGTGCATAGTATGCTGCAAATTATTCATGGTTACTGACTATGGTGAATCGTCATGCGTTAAGGAAGCAATGACTAGACCAGACAGTAAGAAGTGTTTCAAGGACATGCTATCAGAAATGGAATCACTAGATAAGAATGGTACTTGGGACTTGGTGCAGCTACCTAAAGGAAAAAAAAACTCTTCCATGCAAGTGGGTTTACAAGATGAAGGTCACGTCTGGTTCTTTGTCAAAGTACAAAGCACAATTGGATGCAAAGGGATACAAGCAGGAACATGGAATTGACTTTGACAAGATCTTCTCTCTCCTAATCAAGATGACTAGTCTAAGAACCATTTTGGGCTTGGTTTCAATAGTTGAAGATATGGAGCTCATACAGATGGATGTAAAGACTACATTCTTACATGGTGATCTGCATGAGGACATATATATGCAGCATCTTGAGGGTTTTGTTGCTAAAGGCAAAGAGATGATGGTTTGTAAACTAAAACAGAGTTTGTATGGGCTGAAACAGGCACCGTGTGGGAATGCTATCATAAGTTTGATACATTCATGCAATCTCAAGGCTTTCAGAGAAGTCAAGTTGATCACAGCTTGTACACCAAGAAGGCAGTAGATGGCAGCCTAATTGTGTTGGTTCTGTATGTTGATGACATGCTGATTGGCTGGCAGGGATACTCATGCCTTGGATTCATTGAAGAAAAGTCTTCATGGCAGCTCTGACATGAAGGATCCTGGTGATGCCAATCACATTCTTGGATGCGGATACTCAGAGATAGATTGAAGGGGTTACTCTATCTATCTCAGCACGAGTATGTATCCAAGATTTTGCAGTGTTTCAATATGGAGGGGGGAAAGCAAACAGAGTTCCATTGCCTCCATATGTGAAACTCAGTGCAGAGGACAGCCCTATATCTGATGATGAGGAGGTTGAAATGGCCAAGATTCTATATGCTTCAGCTATTGGTAGTTTGATGTATGCTATGGTTGCTACACATCCTGACATTGCCTTTGCAGTGGGAGTGGTTAGTAAGTACATGGCAAACCCTGGCAAGAAGCATTGGGAAGCACTAAAAGGTATTATGAGATACCTCAAGGGCACAAAGGATTTGTGCATTTGCTTTGGTAAGCAGAAGGCATTTGTCATTGGCTTTACGGATGCAAATTATGTTGGACATAAACTGCAAGAAGTCCACTACAAGGTATGTGTTTTACTTCACAAGGGAATTTGTCTCTTAGATATCCATGCTGCAGAAGTGTATTGCACTATCTACTATGGAGGCAGAGTATGTGGCTACCCACTTAGGCATGCAAAGAGGCCTTATGGCTGTCACGTTTGGTTGTTGAGCCTGGGATTAGTGAGGTTCCTGTCCTCCACTGTGATAGTCAAAGTGTTATCATATTAGCACGGAACCCTATCTTTCATGCAAAGACAAAACACATATAGGTGAAGTATCATTTTATCACAAAGGTACTTGATATCAAGAGCATTGAGCTAGTCAAGGTGCACACTGATGATAACCCTACAGACCTTCTCACGAAGGGTCTTGCAATAGAGAGGTTTTCCCATTGCCGGCAGATAATGGGTATTGGATAGGTATAGTATTTTCAACTTTGTACATACTTAGACTTAACTGATTATTTTCCTCTACCTTTGGGCACATTGCCTTTAGGGGGGAGGTTGTTGGGATGACGGGCAATGCCCATGTCCGCCCGTAAGGGCCAAGTTGTACATAGTACATATACCTATCTAAAACATTATTGAGGTACTCTTCAGTACTGTAGCGTGATGCCCAAGCTATTCCTTAGTGGTATGTTCTTAGTAGCCCATCAAGAGATGTCCTAGGAAGCATCGTCTAGGATTTTGATAAAACTCTTGGAGTTTGCTAACTAGGCTTGCTTGAGTCTACCCCATAGTGGAAGTTTCAGTCGCTCCCACAAGGATCGACCTGAGTCTTTCTAGTCAAATCTATTACTAGCGACTAATTAATATTAGCACATTCTTAAGTGATGTGAGTCAATCTTTTTGGTTTCTAATGGTCCATCATGTGTGATTTTTATTCCTTCTTTAGGAAATCTCTCGGCTTACCAAGACTACCTAGCCATAGGTTTGGATGCGCCATCCTCCCACTTCCCTCGAGAGAGTAGTTTTAGTTATTTGTGCCATCCTCCCACTTCCCTCGAGAGAGTAGTTTTAGTTATTTAATTACCTACCACTTTAGGTTCAACATATAAAATCAGCTTCATTGAATTATCTACTGATACAAATTTGTTACATGCCTTTAATTTACGACACAAAAATAGAGTAAAGCAATTTCTTCTTTCTAGTTCCTTTCAAAAAAATGACTTTTACAATGGTTACTCTTCAAAGTATTATTCTCTCCAAGTTCCATTCTTCAATTAGTATTGGAACTTCCAGAACACACTCTAGAAATCAAAGGGTAGTTGGCAATTCGTAAGAGCCTAAGGAGTTTATGACCAGAGCCCCCTGGTATCCTCTCCTGCTCTTGTCGACTAGAGTTTCCTATGACAAGACCTTTCGTGTCATGATTGGTCTAAACTTACTAATGCGAAACAAAAAATAGAAAAACCCCTTGGAGTAGGTTTTATTCACGCTGACCTTAGGGACATCTAGCACCATCAAGAACACTGCCTCATTCTCGGCGTTCTATGTTCACCAGAATACTACCTCAATCGCTGATCTCTGTACTCAATCATCCATCTTTTAGCCTAATGATTTTAGAAAAGATCAATACCTAGCTTACAATCACAAACATCTTATTTCGAATGCATTATTCATAAACTTTTCACAAGTTTGTTTCCAAGACAAATCTTTTCTTTCCAAAAATAATAACATCGATGAAAATTAGCATAAGTGGCAAAATAACTTCATGGCAATTCAGCATTAGTGGCAAAATAACTTTGAGACAAATCAGCATGTGTCAATTTCTTCCAATAGTCTTCTTGGACTCCCCCTTCCTTGGAGATTAGTTTGGATTGAATTTAAACAAGAATTTCATACTTGAGGATAACTCCCTTGGAGCTTCGTGGGTCTTTGCCCACAAAAAAGAAAATCTTAATTAGTCCAATTATGAACAGTATCATTTGGCAATTACATATCAAGGTCTCTTATATACCGAGGATTAGTATTCATGATTCAGAGATTCCATTTGATCAACACAAAAATTAAAAATATTAAATCTTTTAGGGACATAGTACCTTCCTTGTACTCGCTTAGGTCTTGTACATACCCAAGTTACCCCTTGGAATTCGCGGTTAAGAATTCCTCAAAGAAATTATATACAAGAATCAAATAAAATCTTATTTTACGCATGCAGCTTTTGTTGCTTATTCATGGGATAAAGGCCTGCTAGTTGTTTTTATTTAAGAAAATTAGTACGTGAAGATCCATGACACATGATTGGTTGATGGTATTTGTGGCTTCGTTTGTAATCCCCGTACTCGCCATTCTGTTTGTAGTAATTGTATCTACAACATTATTGCAACTCTTGCCTCCGCGACCTTCGTAGCTTTCTTCTTCAGAGCCGTGGTCTTTAATCGCGAGATCACAAAAAAAGGGAATTTGGCAAAGGAGCTTAGGGGTAATTAGATTGAGAGAATTTTGATTGACTGGGGGAAAAAGAAATCACCAAGAATTTCAAGAAGGGATGGAGGAATTGAATTCAAGAGCTTGTGGAGTATCCTCCTTGTCTTCTTGACGAGAAATTCCTGTGCTCGCGCTTCTCTTGCCTCGCTCCCTCTTGCTCTATACTCTTGAGAAGGGCCTCTCCCCTCTTGCTCCAATTGCTCTCAATGGCTCCTCATGCCTTTTATTTATAGCTAAATTAGATAAGAAGGGTTGTGTCTAAGAAGAAGAGTTATTTATGGAAGGGATCTTGGCAAAATCAGCAATCTGAAGCTTCCAAGATGCAACCTGATGCTCAAACCACAAATCTAATGGTTGTGTTGGCTTCGAAAGGGGGTAAAACCCCAGGACGCCTGGTTAGAATTCTTCCAGATCACTCCTTCTTCTCCATGTTTGAAGTGTTGTGTTGGCTGCCTGTAAACTACAATCGTGACGCGTGTGATTTTGCCAATCCTTCTTTTTGCATTAAATCTCCAAAACTGGTTGAAAAAGCCACTTGTTTTTTTGCAAGACACCCTGTTCTAGAAGTTTCTATAGCTTTTTCGGATATTTACAATAAATAATATCAAAAATATGCTAGTTTTGTCCAAAAATCTAGTATTTTTGAACCACTAATGACTAATATGACTCATAACTCTCATTCACGTGTGGCAACTTCCATGGCGGGTGGCTATAGTCCTTGTCAATCTGGAAAATGTTAGGTTACAATCCTCGGGTCTTTTTGCTCGAGATCCTCTCTATTTAATGATTTTAGAGTTCTTGAAGTCCACTTTACGAGAACTTAGAAAGATTTTAAATTAAAGACGGGATATCACGCCCTCTCCCCCTTAGAGGAATCAAGATGTCCTTATCTCGAATGAAACTGGGGATATTGGTTACATAGTGATTCATTATCAATCCAAGTGGCATCCTCTTCAGGATAGTCTATCCACTAGACGAGATATTCTCTAAGGTTTTTGCTTCTTAGAGTCTTCTCCTGCATGTCAACTATCTTTTCTACTTGAAGTTCGAGGACTCCCTGACTTGGCATTACAATTTGTTGGTCGTTAAGTACATGGTCTGGGTTAGGGACATATGCTTTCAATAGACTGACATGAAATACATTATGTACTTTTAAGTTATTAGGGAGTTGCAGCTTATAGGCATTTGCCCCTAGACACTTTAGCACCTTATATGGCCCACAATACTTGGGACTTAGCTTCTTGAATTCCCCCAAAGATAAGGAACTTTTCTTTGGTTGAACTCGTAGGAAAACCATGTCACCTTCTTTGAAGATACGTTCTTGCCTTCGTTGATCGGCATATACCTTCTATCGATTCTTAACGGATTCAATATCTTGCCTTATAGCTTCATTGCTGATCCATTTCTTCCACCATTTGCCTAGATGCTTCTACCCATAGGGTAGGATCGGAAAAATTTAATGGTGTAAGATAATCTTGCCCATATAGTGCCTGAAAAGGAGTCATTTGAATATTTTGATGGTATGATGCATTGTAGGCAAATTCAACTAAGGGTAGGTATTGGATCCACCATGTGGGTTCCCTATTACAATAAGCCCTCAATATGTCCTCAATAACTTGGTTAACCTGCTCTATTTGACCATTAGTTTGGGAATGGTAAGCAATAGCTGGGTTCCTAGAGCTTCAAACAAACTCTTCCAAAAGTTTAAGGTGAAGAGAGAATCACGATCTCACTGATGATTCTTTGGGGTAATCCATGCAACCTAAAATTTTCCTTAATAAAAAGCTTGGTGATATCTGAATGCTTGTAATTGGTTTTTACAGGAATAAGGTGTGCAACTTTTGACAACATATCAATGACTATCATTATGGAGTTATATCCTCCTTGTACCGAGGGGTAATCCAACTATGAAATTCATGCTAATATACTCCCATTTCATTTGAGGGATATCAAGTGGCTGGAGCTTTCATGGCATCTTGACACGCTCGGCCTTAATTCGTTGGCAGTTTAGGCATTCAGTGACATACTTGAGTACATCACCCCTGAGTCTTTCCCAAGTAGAGGCTTTTTCTGACTGTATATTGAGTCTTAGCATAACTAGGATGATCTAAAAATGGGGAATCGTGAGCTTCCCAAAGTATTTTCCTTTTGAGTTCCTGACTTGCAGGAATACATAGTCTTGTCCTATAATAGACAAGCTCCTCGTTTATGGAAAAATCTTGATACTTAGTCTTGATTTTTGGATTTGAATCCTTGACGGAAATTTCTCTTAACAAGTCCTGATAGCTTGGATCCTTTGCCGCCTCTTCTTTAGCCATTTCTAGGAGAGGGTTACTAGGCATCGAAATCATTGTGGCAAGAGTTACAGTCCTAGAGGGTTCTTCTAGGATTAGAGCATGAAGGAATGATTTACGGCTTAGGGCATCTACAGTCACATTCTCCTTTCATGGTCTATACTTAATTTCAAAGTCAAATTCTTGCAAGGTCTCAATCCATTACCGTTGTGTCATATTGAGATCTGACTTTAGGCTCTTATGATCAGTGACTAAAGAAAACCTATTACCAAGCAGGTAATGTCTCCATAGTTTAAGGGCATGAATTATGTCAAGTAGTTCTAGATCATATGTGGCATAGTTTCTTTCATGGATCTTTAATTTTCTTGAAGCATAGGCTACTGGATGTCCTTCTTGCATAAGCACATAGCCCAAAGCAAGAGAGCTTGACTGGTGCTATATCTTTGTTAGCTGTAGGTAGGTGTAACAAACTAAATATAATAAGTGATAAGTCAGTGGCCATGTGAGTATCATAATGACCACCAACGTGCTAAATATAGACGTGCGGACTCATCTAGCCATGCGGTCCATCATCAATGTCCACACATGTTGAGCTTGTCATCTCAACACTCTCCCTCAAGCTCAACTCTATCTCTGCAACTCCAAGTAAGCTATGGAACTTTCGAAGCTTCTCTGCACCCAATGCCTTTGTGAAAATGTCAGCTATCTAATCCTATATGCTAACATATACCAAGTCAATCTCCCCTACAAGTACCTTCTCTCTCACAAAGTGGTAGTGCACCTCAATGTGTTTTGTCCTACCATGGAACACTCGATTCCTAGCTAACTATATGTTGCTCATGTTGTCCTAATGAATGACAACTGGACCATCTCCCTGCACATCCAAATCACCTAATGACTTTTGTAGCCATACCATCTCACATCGTGCCATAGTAGCACCTCTATACTCAGTCTCCGTACTCGATAAAGCAACTGTAGGTTGCTTTTTGCTGCTCCATGTAACTGTTGAACTACCAAGGGAAAACATGAATCCACTAGTAGATCTTCTATCTCACATGCTACTAGCCCAATCTGCATCTGTGTATCCAAAGACATGTACATCCTTACTTGCCTCATAAAAAAGTCCATAATGTAAAGTGGACTTCACATATCTCAGTATACGTCTAACTGCATCCAAATGAGGCTTTCTAGGCATCTTCATAAACTGACTGACAAGGCCAACAGCATAACTCAAGTCTGGCCTTGTGATAGTCATGTAAATAAAACTCCCTACTATCCTCCTGAACATAGTGGGGTCTTCTATCTCATCCCCAACATCGGCACTCAACTTCACATTTTGCTCCAATGGTACTGAAAGAGGCTTACATGCTGTCATACCATGCTTGGATAACATATCCAAGTCATACTGCCTTTGGGATAGCCATATACCATCATCACATTTGATCACCTCAATACCAAGAAAGTATCTTAGCTCACCCAAGTCCTTAACTTTAGCAATCCCATTGTCATTGTCACCTGTAATAATCAAGTCATCCACATAAATGACTATGATGACCAAACCTACATCTCCCCTTCTCACATAAAGTGAGTGATCAACATCAAAAATACAAAATCCAATATTGACAAGATACTCTCCAATCTTGTCAGACCAAACTCTAGCTGCTTTCTTCAGCCCATAGAGTGCCTTCTTTAACTTGCACACATATGTGGGATGCTCTAAATCCTCATAACCTGTTGCCATATACACTTCTTCTTGCAATTCACCATGCAAGAGGGCATTCTTAACATCCATTTGCTACAAAATCCAACCTTTGGCTACTGCCAAGGCAATCACATATCTAACAATTGCCATCCTAGCAACTAGACTGAATGTCTCTTCATAATCTATGCCATATGTTTGAGCATAGCCTTTTGCAAACTAGCCTAGCCTTATGCCTACTAATTGAACCATCTGCATTATGCTTGACTTTGTAAACCCACTTACAACCAATAGCTTTCTTACCCTTAGGCAAGGGTACCAAATCCCAAGTCTTATTGGCTTCTAATGCAGCCATCTCCTCATTCATTACCGCATCTCAATGAGCATGACCAACAGCATCCTCAAAACAAGTGGGCTCAACATCCTCAACTAGTTTCACCATATAAGCATAATGGTGAATTACATAACTTTCAAAGCCAAATCTTTTAATATATCTGACCCTGCTAGACCTGCGTACCACCGGATCACTCAATGGGGCCTTTACATTACTATGAGCTCTCTATACACCTGGTGTCCTAATTGAAGGAATACCAAGCTTATCATCCAAACTCTCTGAACCACTAGAATCTTCATCAAATCCCAAATGACTAGTAGATGCATCATTACCATCCAACACTTTCTTCTTTCCTTTGTCTTTGCCTGCAACACGTTTAGATACACCTGAATATGTGGGGGCTACTCCTTAATCTCCTAGACCAAGGGTTCATTGTAGGTGTAGTACCATATGATGTTTTAGAAAGGTATTATGCTACTTGTCATTTATGTTGATGATTTGATTATGACAGGTGATAGTGATGAAGATATCCTTCATGTGAAAATGCTATTGAAATAGAAGTTTGAGATGAAGGATTTGGGAGAGCTATGTTATTTCTTGGGCATTGAGGTGATTAGATCACCAAGTGGGATATGGCTCTTGCAGAGGCAGTATGGATTGGACATGCTGTCCAAATATGGGATGACAAGCTATAAGCCTATTTCAGTTCCTTTGGAGCAGAATGTGAAGCTGAGCACAGATGCAGGTGAGCTTCTCAAAGACCCTACAATGTACAGATGCATAGTAGGAAGTTTGATTTATATGACTATTACCATGCCAGATTTGAGCTATGCTGTTGGATTGGTAAGTCAGTTTATGCAGGCTCCAAGGAAACCGCATTTGGATGCGGCTAGACACATACTCAGGTATGTGAAGTCCACATTGCAGTATGGACTATTTTATGAGACTGGGGTGCAGATATAGTTGCATGGATACACTGATGCTGATTGGGTTGGTAGTATTTCTGATAGACGATCTACCAATGGATATGTGTTCTCTTTTGGGAGTGCTCAGTCACTTGAAGCAGCAAGAAACAACCTACAGTTGCCTTGTCGAGCATAGAGGTTGAGTACAGGGATGCAGCAATGGCTGCATGTGAGGTAGCTTGGTTGCATAAGCTACTTTATGATATGCATCAGCCTCAGATGGGCCAGTTGTCATTTATTGTGACAACATGAGTAGTATACACTTGGCAAATAACCCAGTCTATCATGCTAGAACAAAGCACATTGAGGTGCATTATCACTATGTGCGGGAGAGGGTTTTACTAGGTCTTATTGATCTAGTTTATGTCAGCATAGAGGATCAGGTAGTTGACATATTCACGAAGGCATTGGATGTAGAGAAGCTGTGCAAGTTCAGAGACCTGCTTGGTGTGCAAGAATTGGGATTGAGCTTGAGGGGGAGTGTTGATATATCGAGCTCCACTCGTGATATGCCAGGGTGACCGTTGTGCATTTATGTCACCAACTTGTTACCTGCTGATGCGGTTGGTACATCACCCATGAATAATAGCTAGATGACAGCTATCCTTATCTACTCTAGTTCGTGGCTCAGTTAGTGTGCCACCTTAGTTAGTTGAGTTTGGTTTGAGACCCATATATAGGGTTCTTCTATTTCTCTATATTTGAGTTCTTTCGGCTTACACAACTAAGAAGAGGAAAACTATTTTCAGCCTCCACCTTTGTGTGCATTCCCCCATTGTGTAAGTGAGAAAGCTACAAGTGAGACTCCTTCCTTCTCTCCCACAATCTTGACAACCTCTTGCTATGCAAACTGTGCATATTGTAGCCAGCACAAAGCTTAGATTCCAATGCATTATTAGAAGCATACTCGGGCCTAGACGCCTTGGTGAAATCAATGCATCTATGAGCCCATTCATCATTCCCCTCATAAAATACAACTTAAGTCTAGACGTGTTCATCTTTGTACTCTATTAAGCAACATGGCATTTCCAAGCTTATTTGGGCGCAATGGAAAAAATATAGTGGATTTTTTGGACAACCTTGAGATGGCCTTCCTTGTCTCTGGGAGGGATGATGAAGCATTAAAGTTGAGGGCTTTTCCTTTGGTGCTCAAGGAAGAAGCTAGAATGTGGTTCCAAACTCTAAATCCGGCCCAGAGAGCTGAATGAGAGGGATTGAAGGCAGCTTTCTTGCAGAGATTTCAACAAACTAACTCAACAAAATAACTCAGCTGAAGAGTTATGGCAACGGCTTTTGGCCCTCCATCAAAGTGATCCTTATGGTTATGCAACTTATGAGGAATGGTCTCACAAATGTCCCAGTAACCTTTCAACGATCATGAATATGGTCTTCCAACCTTACTTTGGTAAGTCCATAAGGGTTTTCATAGATAACTTTTATATTTACAGCTCAAGGAACATACATCTACGCAAGGTTGATGAAGGATTTACTCACTTAGCTAGGTTGGGTAGACAACTAAATAAGGATAAATGTCACATTGGGGAAAGCAAGGTTACACTACTAGGGCATGTAGTGTCAATTGAAGGAATTGAGGTAGATCCAAAAAAGGTAGAAACATTGCTAGCTCTACCTTCCCCAACCTCCATCAAACAATTAGTCTCATTCTTACAAAAGCTAAGATATTTGGGTAGATTTATACACTTACTCTCTCAGGCCATATATTCCCTGCAGCAACAACTGACACGCCAAGAAACACTTGTATGGAGTGAACAAAGTGAAGGACATTTTAAGGAGATAAAGAAAATGTTGGGGTCACTTCCTATAATCCTCCAACCTTGTTGGAAAGAAACATTCTTTGTAAACCCTAGCATGGGAGAAGAGGCCATTGGTGCTGCTCTACTACAAAAGATCCAAAAACATCCTTCATGAGGGCTATGTATTTTGCCAGTCGCCTCATGAAAGCCTCAGAGAAGGCTTACACCTCCATGGAACAACTAGTGTTGGCCCTCATGTTTGCAGTAACCAAATTTCGGCCATATTTGCTTCCAATGAGGTTTGTGATCATCATTGTGGAAGATATGTTTCCCTATGCACTACAACATATGGAAATCTCTGACAAAATAGCAAATTGGGTGGTCTGACTTCAAGAGTTTGATTATACAGTGCAGGTTGAAAAAGCAACTCGAGCATGCATGGCTGATATTTTGACAAACAGGTCCTATGAGAAAAATCTCAAGATGAAAAGAAAGGATCTTCCACCACCCCCATCCATAAAGACTCTTGTAGATGCTTATAGCCTCTACTTTGATGGTGCATACAAGAGAACTAAGGATAAGGCAGCTGTAGGCATTGTTGTTTTCTCTCCTTTAGGAGAGAAAATCTATGGTGAAGGAATCATCTTGGAAGGTGTCCACTCTAACAATGAGGTAGAATGTCAAGTTTTAATTCATGCTCTTTGTTGGTGTCTTAGCAATTCAATCAAGAGGTTGAATGATTTTGGAGACTCCATGCTATTGGTAAGGCAGATGCAAGGTACATGGGCATGCAAAAATACAAATCTCTCTAGTAAAATGAGAGAGGCCAAATCTCTTATGAGAAGATTTAGGGAGGCACAAGTACATCATGTGCCAAGAGACCAGAACAAGGATGCCGACCATCTAGCATCATCAAAGCTGAATGAGTCATTGGTGGGAGTAGTGGCTATCAAACCCCCACTTCAGCAAGGCAAGGAAGACTTAGAAGATATTCTACACCTCTTAGAGCAAGGAGAAGCTCCCAAACACCTAACTAAGGGAGAAAGATAGTGGCTAACTCGGAAGGCTACAATATATCGCATGGTAAATGATAGTTTGTATTGTCTTGGTAAGGATGGTGTGCTTAGGAAAGTGCTTTCAAAGTGGGAAATTGAAGAAATCTTAAAATTTTTCCATGATGATGTGTGTGGAGGCCACTTTGCACACGACATCACAAGTAGAAAGGTTCTACAAGCCGGCTTTACTTGGCCCAGTCTACACTGAGATGTCAAATATTGGTGTCAAACATCAGAAATCAGGACCACAATGGCTCATTGCAGAACCCCAAACCCCAATCAAGGTCTATGGACCCTTTGAGAAGTGGGGAATTGATGCCATAGGGTCTCTACCACGCACTCCATTAGGAAAAGAGTATATTATCATGGGGGTAGACTACATGACTAGATGGGCCGAGGCTATGCCAACTAGAAGAATCATTGCTAAGGAAGTGAGTAAATTCATCTTTGACGGCATTTGTTGCAGGTTTGGTACCCCTCTTGAAATACTATCAGATAGAGGACCATGGTTTAGAGCTAATGTGGTGGGTGAACTCATGCAAAAGCTAAATATTCAACGACGACACTTTACCCCTTACTACCCTCAATGCAATGGATTGGTGGAGAAGGTAAATGAAATGATTTGTAAAATCATAAGCAAACAGGTACATTCAAGGCCCCGAGATTGGGACAAACACCTTAGTGGAGCTCTATGGGCTTACAAAACCTCCTTCAAAACCATGTTAGGGTTCACACCTTTTCATCTAGTTTATGAACAAGAGGCTCTTTTGCCTATTGAGGTGAAATTAGCTAGCCTTTGGGTATTAGGTGGCATAGTAGGCTCTCAAAAGGAGAAGTTACATCAAAGATTACTAGACCTAAAGAGGCTACAATTGGATCGTGAAGAAGCCATCAACCACTACTCGCGTGAAGGTGAGAAGCGTAGAGAAAAGTTCAACAAGAAGCTAACAGATAAAAACATCAAGGAGGGATCTTTAGTGCTTTGATATGACAATCGCTTTGATAAAAGAAAGGATGGCAAGTTTCTCTACCGGTGGGAGGGACCGTTTTGGGTCACAAAAAATTTCAACAGTGGCTCCTACAAACTTCAAGACATTGAGGGAAAAGTGCACAAGACCAAGGTAAATGGATGGCACTTAAAACCCTATATAATCTGATAAAATCACCAAAAAAATTTCGTCTAACACTTTGTTGATTTTTTGTATGTTTGGAGGTTTGAAATAAAGAAGAGGGTGGGAACAACCACTTGGGAAATCCAAGAAAGTACTGGATGGAAATATTTCATGGACCGGTTTACCAAGGGGGGGTGAAGAGTAAAGATCAATGGAGAAAGGTGAAGGGAAAATGTGTAATGTGAAAAGAAAAGACATGAAATGGATTTGGAGCCATCCAAAGGGCATGTCAGGCTCATAATGTCATGGCTTTGGAGCCTTATGATAATTCAAACAAATGGGACCCTTCTTGGAAGCATTAGTGGAAGAAAAATTAGATACATGATTTTATAAGATTTTTTAAAAATAATTTCACTCCGATCCAAAAAAAATTTCAACATGAAAGTTCAGCGATGGGCAAAATGGTGGATGCCAACTTTTTCCAACTGTGGTGGAGACCACCTCCCAATTTTATACACACCCACACTTTCTTCCCCACACTTAACACTTCCATAAAATATCATTCATTAGACTCCCAACCCTTTCCCCTCTCTTCTACTCTCTCTCAAGCTAATAAACCATTAGAATTCCCCTCCTAAATCACCCTCAAATCATCCTTAATTGTAGTAGTAATGTATGAATTCTCACTACTCTCTCTCTCCATTATTGCTAGATATGATCTTACTTTATGAAGATTCTCTATTATTTTTTATAGGAGAGCTCTTGGACTCAAGCTATGGGGGGAGAATGGAGACAACTCACCTAACTTGATTAAGTACAAAATTGGTCAACAAAACATCTAGATGGAGATTTCACATTGGTGGAATCGGCTTAATGCAGCTTTGGTGGTATTAATTCCTATTCTATCTTAACCTCCTTCCTAAACACCCTCAAGGCCTATATAAAGAGGCCTTCTCCTTTGTAATTTGCAAGAGAGAGCCAAGAGGCCTTCTTCAGCCCTATTGAGCTTTCCCCATTCTCTCTCATGAGCTTATGCAGTTCATTCCCTTACTATAGCTTATGCATGCTCTACAGTGTAATAAGCCCATGCTATTGGTGTCCATGTTGTGTATATTGGTTATGTCTTGAGGGTTCTCCATCTCTTGTGCCCTCTTAAGTTTTATTGATTCATCTATTTTTTGTAGCTCTCTCTCTCTCTCTCTCTCTCTCTCTCTCTCTCTCTCTCTCTCTCTCTCTCTCTCACTTAGTTTTCGTCTCTTCTCCCTCACAAGCTCCTCTCCCTCTTGCATAGCATCCTAGTCCGCTCTTGCATGACTAGGTGGTGCCCTTACCTCATTCACTTTGTGGCAGAAGGGAGTCTGGCATAGTATAGAGGTTGCCATATTGAATTTCCTTCGTCACTAGCAAAGGTAATTGGATGATATCATTTCTCTTTCCAAAATTTGACTAAATAGCAACTAATACTATGCATTGTGGCTCTGCTGAAAATATATTGAAGACTTCAGCTCTTCTCGGTGCTTTTAATAAGATTGGTACTTTCACTAGTTTCTGCTTTACATCCTCAAATGATACTTGATAGGCTGCATTCTACTCAAACAGATAGTTAAAAGATAGGAGGTTTGTCAATGGCAATGCTCTTTCTACCAGTGTATTGAGAAATCTTTGATAATATCCTATTGATGAGACAGGAAGCTGTGTACCTCTTTTGGAGTCTGTGATAGGCTCATAGCGACTATAAACTTTATGTTTTCTAGGTTAGTCACAATACTAACTTAATCAACCACATGGCCCAGTAACAATCCATAGGGCACCCCAAAGACGCACTTTCGGGGGTTAAGAGTAATGCAGAACTGTCTACAATGCTCAAAACATTTTTTTAGAATGATTAGTTGCCTTTCCCTTGGGTGGTTTCCTCCAAATCATCAATAAAAACTTTTAACTCCTTTGGGGAGATGTCACCAAAAGTCTTATAAGCTATTTGTTGCCAAGAACCAAGTGCATTACATAACCCAAAGGCCATCACATGATACATAAAAGTATCGAAGATAGTATTGAACGTCATTTTCAACTTTTCTCTACAATAGCTATTTGATTGTATCCAGCAAAGCAATCCATAAATGAATAGATTTCCCTATCCACTAATTGACCCAAAATGTAGTCAATGAAGGGCAAGGGATAGTAATCCTTAACCATCTACGTATTAAGCTCTCTAAAATCTACACAAAGCTTAATCTAATTATTCTTCTTTTTTATGATAAATGACTAATGAACACCATTCTGTGTATTGAACCGAAAATATCAGGCCAGCTTTCCATAGTTTTGTTAATTCTTCAAATATCTCATCCCTTAATTTGAAAGGCATATGCCTTACTTTCTATCGCACAAGGCAGCATTTAATGTATCTAACTCTGATGAAGATAAATGAACTCTCTCACTTTGAGGAGATTCAAGATAGGCATCTACTACTACACGTCTAGCACCTCTACCAAAGATCAATCAATCAACAAGTATATCAACCTGATAGTATGCTTGTAAAATCCATGGCCTGGCTAGCAATACTTGATAGCTAGGTCACCTTGCAAATCTAATGACCCTAAAGTCCAAAATGCATTCCACATTGGCAATCGACACATGGACTTTAGTAATGCAGTCTTCAGGTTGTCTTAATTTGGCTCATCAGCCATTCAGAGAATCATGGAGACATCTTTTTTTATCTCTAATCCCAAGCTCTCCATCAATTCCAAACTCATAATGTTGATAGAGCATCTTGTGTCCACCACAATAGCATGGTCCACTAATATTCCATCAACATATGTTGCTACCTTTAGGTAATGCTTTTCAACACGTTCAAACCAATCATCGCCCACTTGTGCTATTCTCAAGGGCTCAACAGTATACCTAGTGCAAAGAATCTTCTT
This sequence comes from Lygodium microphyllum, assembly GCF_053477565.2. Lineage (NCBI taxonomy): Eukaryota > Viridiplantae > Streptophyta > Polypodiopsida > Schizaeales > Lygodiaceae > Lygodium > Lygodium microphyllum. The sequence continues at coordinate 63,469,380 of NC_141154.1, read as the reverse complement.
AAATTCTTTACGCACTCCTAGAGACAACTTAATTAACTGCATGAGGTTTACATTTGACTTTTTAACTTCGCAAAGAGAACTTGCTAAACAAATTCATGATAGCTAGCAGAAGCTCACTTTTCTCACCAAACCATTCTCTCCTTTGGTCTTTGAACCGGCTTTGGTGCCTCTTTCTTGGCTTTTGCCTTCTTCTTTGGCAACTCCTTATCCTTCATGGGGTTGATTTTACCATCTACGGCCTCTAAAGGTCCACCTTCCATATCGAGATTAAAGACTTTGTCCCCTTATCATCTTGCTTATGGTTTTCCTCGACATGTTTTACCTTGTCTTTGTCAGCTTCTCTACCCTTTTGACCTCCCATAATAACCCGTAGGTTAGAAACCTTAGTGCCATTGACACAAATGGCTTCAATAAGGCTAACTCCACTTCCATTAGGCAGCTCCTCTACCACACCTTTCCCTCTTTGTAGTATTTGTTTCGATCCTTCATCTTGTTGGAGATTGTTTCCTTGCACTCAATGATTAATTGGACACAATTACAAAGTATCTGAAGTCACAAAGTCTTCAAAAACCATTCGGACTACTTCAATCAACAAGTCAAAAGACCAAACCCCACTCCATCCATCCTTTGGAAGACGTAGATCTATCTTTGAGAGCTTAATATAGAAGGCCAACTTCTATTGCTGATAATGCACAAAAAATGAGTGATCTAGAGGAACATATTCCTAGAATTTCTCAAATGACGACCATAATAACTCCATTCGAGACTAAAGCCTTTCCGCTTTAGCTTGGAACAAAGGGCATAATGTGGCTTTTCTTTAAAGAACTTTTAAGTCCGCATGGGACAAAGAAGGAACTGGATGTACAGTAGGACTCTGTGAAGAAGAATGTGATTGAACCAATTGATTGTTAAGTTGTTGAATTTGAATGTTGCTCTATTCTAGGGTGGTATTAGCTAATTTAAGCTCCTTTGTTTGGGGGGCAGCTTTCAAAGCTTGAAGCTCTTGAGATTCCTTCAACAATCTATCCCTCTCCTCAGTCACATTAACCACTTGGGATTTAGTGTCAGCCTACTGAGTTTGCAAACTAGAAATTTTCACTTTCTAAGCATCAATAATCTTAGTCTACTGCTCCATCTGGGTATAAAGATAAAAAAATCTTTCTTGAGTAAAAGCTAGCTCATAGCAAGAAGAATAGAGTTACTGGATACAGGCAGTCAACATCGAGAGCTCAATAGAACTCTGTATATCTTTACATAAGAAAGGAATTGCATCTCTTGCAACCAAGCTTGCACAGAAGGAATGGAAATCTCCAGAGTACCATCATGATGTACTCTGAAAAGATGGTGTTGTGAAGAAAGCTGGCAGTTGAGTGCTAGATTGAACATGAATGGAGTGAAAGGAGAGAAGGATCAAAGCTTGCATGGGAGAGCTATGGCAAGAGAGCAAGAGAAAGAGAGAGAGAGACTCACAATGTGGGAACTCCAACAGTCACAATGTGTGACCGGCCTTCCCTTTATTCATCTATCACTAAAAGAATAAAGAATAAAGTAACGATGATAGGCACCCGTCGCCTGCAATGTGTAGGCGTGGATACTGTCAATGTAGTAATACATAGGTGGCTAGGCAAAGGCACCTTTATCTCCAACAACCTCCCACTTAAAGGCGAACCTACCCCAGTGAGGAGTGTAAAAGAAAAATAAAAGATAGTATAACATGTGAACATGTACAACAAGATGAGGAAAGACATCATCTCATCCCATGCCCATTAATCTCTTGAGGAAGGCAAAGCATTCTGTAGAGAGGCTTTTGGTGAGTAGATCTACACGATTTTGGTCAGTCGAGATCTTGACAAGGTTGACAAACTTGTTCTCAATGACCCCATGTATGAAGTGATACCTCACCTCAATGTGTTTTGTCTTCGCATGGAAGACCGGATTTTTGGCTAAATGAATTGCACTCATAGAATCTGAATGCAGTGTAGGGATAGCATCAATACCAAGGTCATGAACCAAATAGCCTAGCCATATGGCCTCCTTGCAAGCTCAGTGGTTGCAACATACTCAACCTCAGTGGTGGAAATATCCGTACACTTTTGGACCCTAGACATCCAAGAGACAACACCTCTAGCATAGGTGAACACATAGCTAGAAGTGGACTTTCTCCTATCTTCATGTCATGCATAATCAGAGCTAGTGTACCCTGCAACTCTTGTATCCTAACTGCCATAGCATATATACATATATACAATGCCCTTCAGGTACCTCATGATATCCTTCACAATGCTTCTTGCCATGTGTAGCCATATAGTATGCCACAACACCAATTGCAAAGGCAATATCTGGACGAGTGGCTATCATGGCATATATAAGACTACCCATTGCAAATGCATAGGGAATCTTGGCCATCTCAGCCCTTTGCTCATCTATCTCTGCAGACAATTGTCTTGTGATACCTTCATATAAGAAGGCAATGGACAGCCAATAGGCTTCATGTCCTGCATGTGAAAGTGCTCAAGGACTTTATGAATGTACTCCCTCTATGACAAGTACAGGAGTCCCTGATGCCTATCCCGTCTAATGCGCATACCAAGTATGTGAGAGGCATGTCCCAGATCCTTCATCTCAAAGCTCTTATTTAGATGAGTCTTAAGAGCATCTAGCTCATCATGAGCATTCCCTGCTAATAGCATGTCATCCACAGAGAGTACCAAAATAAGCAAAGATCCATCATGGGCTTTCTTCTGTATAAGCATGGATCTATAGCAATACGGCTGTAGCCTTGTGACTACATAAAAGCATCGAACTTATGGTACCATTCTTTAGGTGCCTGCTTCAAGCCATAAAGACTTTTCTTCAAATTTCACACTAGGTGCTCCCTACCAGGCTCTACAAAGCCCTTAGGCTACTCCATGTAAATCTCATCATGCAAGTCTCCATGTAAGAAAGCCATCTTGACATCCATCTAGTACAAGTCCAAGTCAAGCTGTGCAACCAAAGCCAAGAATAAGCGCAGGATGGTCAACTTAACCACAGGAGAAAATATCTCATCAAAGTCAACACCATGCTCCTACTTAAAATCCTTTACTACCAATCTAGCCTTGTATGCCGGCTTGGATTGTCCAGGGGTACTTTTCAGCTTGTACACCCACTTGCATGGCAGAGCCTTCTTGTCAGCAAACAAGGAAACCAAATCCCAACTCATATTCTCATGCAAGGAGTCTATCTCAGGCTGCATAGCCCTCTCCTAGGAGTGACTGTCACCTCTGCGCATAGCCTCATCATAGGTGAGAGGCTCTCGTGCGTTTGTAACCAAGACATAGTGCACGGAGGGCTCAAATCTGTGAGGTGGGCGTCTATCTCTCATAGAACGCTGCACTGTTGGGTCTGATGCCTGCCCAATATTCTATCAAATACCCTGTCATGAGCATTTGTTGTTGCTGCAGGCTGTTCAATTGGATGTAGGGAGAATGTGCCTCCTCCTGAAATATAACCCTATATATCTCCACGATTCTCTCAGGCTGCCTATGAATCTTGTCTTCATGGAAGACTACATCATGGCTATGGATGACTTTCCATGCATGTGGATCTTGTAGATGATAACCCATCTCTCCTACATCTCCATAACCAAGGAATATGCATTTAGAACTCTTAGGATCCAACTTGTTACACTTATCCTTGGGCACATGGCAGAATGCCTCACATCCAAAGACATGTAAATGCGCATAAGAGGGAGGCTTTCCTATCCATACCTCCTCTACAACCTAGAAATCAATGGCACTATAGGGTGATCTATTAATGATATGCACATCAGTCTCGTAAGTGCCATAGCCCAAAAGTGTTGGGATAGGCCCGCATGGCTAAGCATATTGCGAACCCTCTCCTAGATGGTCCTATTCACCCACTCAGCCACCATACCATTCTGGGAAGGGGTGTAAGGGGAGGTCAACTGAAGCTTAATACCCCTCTCATCACATAACTACTCAAAAGCACATGATATATATTCACCCCCATTTTCTGTCCTAAGGCATTTCAACCTATGCCCAGACTGGTTTTCTACCAAAGCAAGCCATCTCTGAAAAACTGCCAAGATATTGAACTTTTGCTTTATGGGATAATCCCATATCTTACGTGAAAAATAATCTATGAAGATAAAAAAATACTTTGCACCACCCAAAGACTGACAAGGCATGGGCCCACAGACATCAGAATGTACCAAAGCCAAATGCTCACTCATGCATGACATACCAAACTTCTTATGCATAGACCTAGTATGCCTGCCATAAAGACAATGATCACAATAATCAAAATGAGAATAGTCAAGAGGTGGTAAGTACTGCAAACCAGAAAGCATTTTCATTCATTTAACAGACATATGTCCCAAACGAGCATGCCAAAGAGAGGTAAAGACCCCATAGACAAAACATGATCAACTTTGGATCCAGTAACAACTAAGGGGTAGAGGCTACCAACCTTGGAACCTCTCGCAAGCACAAGCCTGCCACGAGTAATCTTCCATGCACAGTCTCCAAAAGATACATGATATCCTATGTCATCAAGCTGTCCAGTAGACATGAGACTGCATGTCAATGAGGTACATGATGTACATCGTGCATAACAAAATTGCTTCCAAAAGGAAATTGTAGCCTAACATCACCAATGCCAACAATTTCAAGAGACATGTCATCACCCAACTGCACAGAACCCGAAACAAAACACTATGAATGGAACCACTCTCGACAAGGTGTCACATGAAAGGACACACTTGAGTCCAAGAGCCAACACTGTGCATACATAGAGTGTATCTCTATCATATGCGAAGCACTAGTTGAAGCTGCTATAAAGATATAATGCCCATCACTATCCTTGGGCTGCATAACATTGATCTTTTCAATTTTAACGCTTGACTTGGCATGTATTATGCTACGATTAGAAGAATTTTCATACACTTTCTCTTTCCCCTTGTCTTTGTGCCTTTCATTGCGCAATTCATGACACTATGGCCTTTCTTCCCACAATGATGAAAAGTTAGATTTGCATTTCTCCCACGAGACTTACTGTGCGACTTGGACTGAGAATTGTGTGAATCCCATCCACGGCCATTACGACGGTCATTCTTTACATTTCCATAATGTCGGCCTCTAACTATCAAAGCATGAGACACACGAGAGCATCCAAATTCTTACGATTTATCTCTTCCTGCAAAAGAGAGCTCTCAACATCATATAACTTCATAGTAATGGCAGAAGCACATAAGGCAATGAGAAATACATCACAATACTCATTAAGAGTTCCAAGCAATAACAATGGAGTGACATCCTCTTTGAAATCAATGCCCTGCAAAACCAAGTGATGGGACCTAAAATGGGCCGGCACTAGCTATGGCACTAGCCGCACACCTCATGCACAAAACAAACAACCCCACCACACAGCCTCGCAAGCTAGGAGCGTCTATAATACACTAATGTACACTAGATAGACTTAATTATGCGTTTATAGATAATATGTAGTCCAATATTTACCTTCCCCTCTCCTTAGAGGGAGATCCCATAACATATAGGCATAGTGCCTCGTCACAAAAACATCAGGAAGCTCCCCTTGGCTAATTGCTGCGACTCCACTGCGACTCTCCTACACCTCGGGGATTGGCCCCAAGATGCGTCGCTCCAACATATAAGACATAACGCACAAAATCCACTCTTTTCTTGTTTTGTACGATCCAGGAATATATAAATCCTCACCAAACAATCCCAAGGAAACCGTACAATTGACCTACAGCAAAGGCTCCTTTCCACTCAAGGTATAAGTCATGTCTTAGGAAGACAATTGCTATGCAATCCAGGACTGATACCATCCCATGCATCATGCATAGTGAATATGATCCTAGTGCACAAACAATATTTATCCAATCAGCATTTTGTGATGTGGGAAAACAACCCTTTCATGATTTTCACTAAACATATGCTTCGATGTATGGAGACTAGCACCGATTCCTCGTGTTACTAGCTCCTTAGACTTAATTATCACAATTTTAAATGAAATGCACAGTCAAATGTTTCAAAAATTCAAACCCTCTCAACCCTTTTTATCTCTTAACGTCACCCTTTCCCTCTAATGTTTAGGTTATGCTGCGTCGCATAGGTATAAGGTATTATTTTTGTATGTATTTTTCGCATAAAACGGAAAAACCATGAACTATAACACATAAAAAAAGCCAAACTGAGCCAAAATTCATGCTTCAGCTTTGTTTTACAGCCACAACCGTAAATCATAATTTTCTAGATTTTTGTAACGCGAAAATTATTTTTTAAAAGCTATTTTTCTCTATTTATTTATGCATATAAATAGATTATTTTTTATTTATGATTAGTGACTGATCATGAAAGTTGAAAGATGTTTTGTCTTAGAATTTTATCCCATGCGCATCTCTTTTCCCCACCCGAAACCAATAAAATCTTCATTTTTACACTAAAAATGCGCTTTTTGGGTCATAATTTAATTATTACGACTATTTATCATTACAGGTCTGCAATTTTTTTATGCACAACCCTCAATCATAGTACAAACAAGATCCAAACAAATGTTTATTCCATATGAATTTCATGTAGACCATCAAACATCAACAATAAGCAAATTTCCTTTGTAAAAATGAGGCATACCGCTTATTTGCGTGTTGCGGGTTTTTTAATAATTCTTTTGGGTTGCCAATGGACCACCAACAGTAAATCTTCAATGTTGAACATCTCCCCTCAGCCTCCTCTTGATCTTGGAGCAATCAGATTCATGCCGGGCAAGCATTCTTCAATCAGTCTTCATTCTTCTTCATGTACATGAGCTGCCCCTTAAGGGGAGAGAGAGGGAGGAGAGAGAAAGACTAATTTTCATTCTCTTTGCTCAGTGTATCAATTCTTGATCAGATTCTAGTGATGGAGAGTGAAGGTTGGGAGCATCTCTGGCCCCAAAGGATTCTTCTCATCTCTCCTGATTAGAAAATGATGAATAATGGGAGATTTTGGAGGCCCCGAAAAACTAATGTCCCCCCCTCCCATGGCATTTCAATTTTGGTTCTTAAGCTCTTTGTTAAGAGCTTTTAAGCTTTAAACTAAATTATCTAGTTTATGCTTCTTGGTTTCACACTGCTGCAAGTGGATTTTCCGGTTTTGAGGGGCCAAACGACGTCGGAATTGAGATCCGTCTAGACGAGTGGCTTCGTAACACTGAAGTTTACAAATATGGGCCCCGTCCCGCTATTCCTGGCTTCCCGATCCGATAGCTGCTTTATAACGTCAACCCTTGCAGGGATTAAATGGGGGGTTATACGACCTCCGATTGACAAACCAAGACTTGCATTGGTTTATTGATGGCAAAATGCATCTAGGAAAACTCCAACTCAACCATCCGCCACAATTTGATTTTTCATGAAAATTGGCTCTTTGATGCCTCTTGGGCACTACCATTCGACTGTTCGGCGTTCAATTTGAGTTCTAAAATTTTTTGACAGATTGTCTTGGAGTCCCCCACTGTCAGACATCTCTCGAATTCTCATCTGACATGCTGTGAAATTATGAAAACTCCCCAACCGTCACTTGATGGGTCTTTAAAGCACTTTTGGGGCCTTGTCGCTTAAAATTGTACTGATTGCAGCTAGGACCTTCGAAGAAGTCTATTTTTTCCCTGAAATTCAGATTTTTTGGCTATTTTAAAGAAATTCTTGGTGTCAAAAATTATCTGTCATTGGTGAGTACGAGATAGGGCGACTTAGCCCATCGAATCCCACGAACAGATCTGTACATAAACACAACCACAAAGAGCATCAAGCTGATACAAAATAGATACACAATAAAACACATCGCAAATCACACCCTACCCCTTGACAAAACCAAGGCATGAAGTACACAAGGAGTAGACCTAGCATAATCTGACAGAAAGCCCAAAGCTAGTCACTAATCAACTACTCCAACACAACCAAGCTAAAAAGAACTATCAGAGAGGTAATCCAAAGTGGTGGTCTGAACTACCTACCTAACTAAGATCAACTCAACAAGGAGCTCTGACTAGGCAAGGACTCCTATAGCCTAATCAATAAATATTTTCTTTTAACACATTTTTTCATTTTAGCTTCTAATTGTCCATACTCGGGCGTGTAAAAAGGAGGGAGCTGAGCGTAGTGACCCAAGGAGAACAGGGCATCGGCCTCAAGTCCTGTCTTGGTACCCAAGAATCTACCAAGCTCTCGCAAGGCGACAATCCTTTTCTAACACTCACTTTTATTTTTGTTTCAACCTTCCTTCATTTACTTTGTTTTTTCAGCTAGTTGCCACCCCCAAGAAGACAAGGCATTGGCACAAGGGCTTGTCTCGTCCTTGGGAACCTACCAAGCCTTCGCAAGGTGATAAACAACTGCTCAAAGATTTTTCTTTCTTCTCTATTTTTAAAGGGGTTAGAACCCCTTTTTACACACCTTCGTATACTCATATATTTTCTATCGGATATTTAGGTTGGTTTTCTTGGTATTAGTTTTAGTAGGCTTTTCTAACTACCTCACACTAACACAAACTCCTAGAATGGCTGCCTAGTAGGTTAGCAGAACAGGATCACTAGGATTGCCATCAAAAATAGGTCTTTCAATGCCTAACAATGCCAATATAGGAGGCAATGACTACTCAGACCCCCCCCCCAAACATACAGAACCTAAACCTGGGACTTCATGCCTTAATTGACTGTCCCCAACAAACAAAAAGAAAGCACCCTTACATACACATGTATCATTGTTTTCTTAAGGGAAAAAAAACTCGAAAAGGGGATGAAACCACCTGGAATGGCCACATGAAGCTTCTTTGCAGCAAAGGCTCCCTCCAGTGACTTTGTCAACCTGTATAATGCAATCACTAAAACAACAAACTATTAAACGTACATGTACCAAACAGACATAGGGCCATCTTGTCCTAAAGAAATAGCACATTTCACTCCAAAACTAACTGGCCATCTTGGCCTAAACAAATCAAACCTTAAACTACAAAATTGACTAGCACTCTTGGCCTAATGAAATCAAACAGAACAACACATATAGATCCCTCTGGAAGAAGGCAAATATATGAAAATACACTCTTTTCCAATAGGAAAAATAGGGCTCCTGCCCTAAACTAAATGCATTAAGTTGTGACCCATCCCTCCTGCATATATAGTAAGAGGCATACGCATAACATGTCGTCGAATCAACCTATGGGTCTGAGATAATAGTGATAGATGGGTTTAGGCTACTCTTTGCATTACCCATATCAACTATCACCTACCATATAATGTGTGGTCTGATAAAACTCCCCACAAGCGACCAGGTCATGTCTCACTATCAATGACAACATTTAGATTAGGACCACAGTTGAAGAAGAGGGCCTCCTCATAAGCAAAGTTAGCTAATGAATCTGCAAACCGATTCCAATAACGTGGAATTAGTTGAAGAGAGATGCTCTCAAATTCATCAAGTAGGGTCATAGCAATTCGATGATACATACGAAGGATGGGATTCCAAACTGTGTATGTCTCATTGAGTTGATTTAAGATCAGTTGGGAATCCCCTTTTACTAACAACCACACCGAATGGATAGATATCATCGACACCTTGCCAATATAGTGTTCCTACGATCAAGGAGAATTTCAATGCCTGTTGTTTAATTTTCCTCTTCTCCGATTTGGATAAAGTAGTTCTAGTCTCTCCCATAGATAAGTAGTCCGTTATAGCAACATACAAGGAGGGAATAGACGCCGTATCAATCTTGTATAAAGTTTCCATGTCACTTCCTTCAGCCACAACCTCTTTGGGCTCTCCAAAATCCACAAGACATTCTACAATGCCCTGTAGCCTTGGTGTCTTGCTCTTGATCTCATAATCAAACTCTTGCAAAGTGTTTAACCACTTTTCTAAATGATCCAGCAGTTGTAATTTATTCAACAACAATCGAAGCCCTTTCGCCTTTGTATAAAAAACTACATTCTCATAGAGAATGTAGTGCTTGAACTTTTTGGTCGCAAATACCATCGTAAGGCACAACTTCTCCATATAGGTATAGTTAATTTCCGATATGCCCAACTTTTGACTAGCAAAGGCTATCAGATGTACCACTTTTCCTCCCAAATTTGGGCCAAACAGCAGCTAATACTATACATAGTGGCTGCTAAAAATATATAGAATATTTCTCCCCTTTTAGGTGCTTTTAAAATAGGTCCTTTGGCAAGCTCTTGCTTCACACCCTCAAAAGATACTTTGCAAGCATCACTCCATGTAAACTGACAATTGAAGGACAATAGGTTTGCCAATGGCAATGCTCTTTCTGCCAAGGTATTCGATAATACCCTACCGACAACAAAAAGCTATGTACCTCCTTTGGAGTATGCGGCGGACTCATAGCGACTATAGCCTTGATCTTTTCAGGGTCAGTCAAGATCCCCACTGAACTAACCACATGGCCTAACAATAGCCCATAAGGGACTCCAAAGGCACACTTCCTTGGGTTAAGAGCTATGCAGAATTGTTTGCAATGCTCAAAACACTTTCGCAAAATGATCAACTGTCTTTCTCTTGTGGTGGCTACCCCCAAGTCATCGATAAATACTTTCAACTCCTCTGGGGAGATGTCACCAAAGGTCTTGTCATCTGTTCTTTTTTTGCCACAAATTAGGTGCATTACATAAACCAAATGCCATCACATGGTACGTAAAGGTACCAAACACAGTAATAAATGTCATTTTAAGCTTGTCTTGCTCAGCAATTGCCATTTGATTGTATCCCACAAAGTAATCCATGAATGAATATACTTTCCTACCTGCTAATTGATCCAAATTTTGGTCAATAAAGGGCGACGAGTAGCAGTCCTTGACTGTTTACTTATTTAGCTCTCTAAAATCTACACAAAGCCAGATTTGATTGTTCTTCTTCTTTCTAATCACAATTAGCGAACACCATTCAGTATGCTGAACAGGGAAGATCAAACCTGCTTTTTGCAATTCTGCAACTCCTCAAACAAACTGTCCCTTAGTTCAAAAGGCATACGCCTTACTTTCTGACGTACAAGGCGGGTTCCTTCCTTTACAGGAATAGTATGCATAGCCAGACTAGGGGGAATGCCCCTAAGTTCCAAGTGAAGATGTCGTGAAACTCCTGAATTAGGGACACATTGTCCTCTCTCTCTTCCAATCTAAGAATGGAACCTAATTTAATTAGCCGCAAATCATTAGGCATACCAATGTCCAACTCAATAACGTTCGTGTCTCTTATTCGATCTTGAGGCTCTATCAGCTCATTCAATGTTATATGATAAATGTCCTCTGTAGTGGACCCTTCTTTAGATCCATCAGTTGATGACGTCTCACTACTCGATGGGTCTTCTACTATTTCTAACTCGGTAGAGGATAAAGGAGCCCTCTCACTCTGAGGAGACTCAGGGTAAACATCCACTATTACACGATTGGCATCTCTACCTAGAATCACTCGACCAGCTGGTATAGCGACTTGCCAGTCTGTTCATAAGATCCATGGTCTACCTAGAAAAACTCGATAGTTAGGACGTCCTGCAAACCTTATCACCCTAAAGTCCAGATAGCATTCCATGCTCGCAACTGTAACGTGGACTTTAGTGATGCAACCTTTTGGTTGTCTTAGACTGTCATCCGCCATCCTAAGAAGTGTGGGGTTGTCTTTTTGAATCTCAAGATGACCTAGCCTCTCCATCAAGTCTGAACTCATGATATTTACAGAGGATCCAATGTCCATGATAGCATGATCTACTAATATTCCATCCACATATGTTGGAACCCTAGGGCAATGCTTTTCAGCATGATCGAATCAATCTTCTCCCACTCTAGCTATACCCAAAGGTTCTACGATATACCCAATTCGTAGGATTTTCTTGAATTCCTTGCATACTCTTGGAGAAAGTTTAATCAACTGCAGGAGATTCACATTTGGTTTAACTTTGCAAAGAAAACTTACTAGATCAAAGTCATCGTAGTTAGCCAAAGTTCTCTTCTCACGCCAAACCATTCTCTCCTTTGGTCTTTGGACCGGATTTAGTGCCTCTTTTTTAATTTTCTCTTCTTTCTTGGCAACCTTTATCCTTCTCGGGATCAACTTTACTATCAACAGGCCTTAAAGGTCCACCCTTTATATCAGGATTCAGAACTTGCTTTTCCCTAGCCTCTTGCTTAGGGTTTCCCTCGATAGGTTTTACAGTTCCTTTGTCACCCTCTTTAATCTTTTGACCTCTTGTTACGGCTCGTAGATTAGAAGTTTCAGCGTCATTGACACATACAGCCTCAATAAGATTGACTCCACTGCCATGAGGCAACTCCTCTAAATTAGCCTTTCCTCATTGCAATATTTGTATTGGTCTCTCATCTTGCTGAAGATTATTCCCTTGTGTACGATGATTAACTGGACCTGCCAATTTACTCCCTTGTTGGAGAGAACTGATCTTACTCCAACAAGTAGCAGTCAAGTGGCCAGACTTTTCATAAATATCACATTTAATATTCAGACAATTCCTAGGGAAATGTTGGCCACCACACCACTTATAGTTGAATCTTGAGGGGGCACCCTCTTCAGGGCGTCAACTCCCTATCCAATTCTGCTGCTTCTTAAGAAAATTAACATCCACAGCTATTTGTCTATATTGTTCAAAAATCATATCAGTGTAGTGCTTCATCATATCCTTAACTTTGCCAAGGATATTAGAGGTTCCCGACTCATAGCCGCGATCATCTGTCTGTCGTCCCATCAGCCTAACCACTTGATTAGGAATTGGCCACGGACCTATTGGAACAACATTAGGATCCGTTAGTTGGCCTCCATCATGTAGTGGGCCCATCTGACTAGCCATAGTCATAGTCATGCTATTGGGAGGAGCTGGTAACATAGGCAAATTCGGCATGATACTCCCTCTACCATTCACATTTGACATGGAGTTCCCTTGACTCCCATTGGTCAGTGTCAAATTATTACCATTCCAATTTATCCTTGCTACATAAGCCGCTTGCAAGCGCGACTCTACTCCTTCTGCGGGTAATAGCAATGTCAATGTCGGCCAAAGCCACACTATTAAGCTTCACTTGGATATTGAAATTCAATCCATGTAGGAAATATTGCAATTGTGCAGCTGGTGGAATGGGGATATAAGTATTCAATATACGAAGAACTTGCTTTAGCTTCTTGGCGTAGGCCTGGACATTCTCATTTGGCTCTTGGCATGTTACATTCAAGACACACAACCAATACTATCCACCCCTCTCAAGAGCAAACTCTCTACGGAAGGCAGTTAAGAATTGGTAAGTGCTAGTTATGGTTCAAGCCTCTAGACCATGATACCATACTACTGCCCTTCCTTTTAACATCATATTATAGAACATCATTAAGTGTCCTTCGTCTTGGATTTGATAATTGAACATGAGCCTTTAAAACTCCTTAATATGGAGTTCTCCATCTTCTTCTGCTAACCCATGGAAGATATGTAAAGGTGCTCCTAATGCCGGTAAATCCAGTGTCCCTACTGGAATTGCAATGGGTTGTGCCATGGCTACAACCGGATTGACAATAGGAGTTTGTGTAGGTAAAACTACACCCCCACTTGAAGTGGGTTGATTGACTAGAAAAGGGGAAGTACTAAGACTTTCACTTGCATTCAAAGGGCTACTTATGACACTTACATTATTAGAATTACTACCACATATGAGTAGTGGGCTACTTCTTTGAGGGAAATAATGCCTTACAATCTCCAACCGTCATCTAGCCCTCTTAGCATGCTTCACTTTTTGTATTTCAGCTTGACGGTTCTTGTCAGAGGACATAAACCAACAATTTGGCACTTAGAAACCCTAGATTCGTAACCACCACTTGTTGATGGCTCCTGGTAGACGTAGCACTGATGGGACCTAAAATGGGCCAGCATTGGCTATGGCACTAGCCAGACCTCATGCACAAAACAGAAAACCCCACCACACGGTCTTGCGGACCAAGAGCATCTGTAATACACTGATGTACACTAGATAGACTTAATTATGCATTTGTAGCTGATATGTAATCCAATGTTTACCTTTCCTTCTCCTCAGAGGGAGATCCCATAACATATAGGCATAGTACCTCATCACACAAACATCATGAAGCTCCCCTCGATTGATTGCTGCAGCTCCATTGCGACTCTCCTACATCTTGGGGATTGGCCCCAAGATGCATCGCTCCAACATATAAGACATAACGCAGAAACTCCACTATTTTCTTATTTTGTACGATCGAGAAATATATAAATCCTCACCAAACAGTCTCAAGGAAACCATACAATTGACCTACTGCAAAGGCTCCTTTCCACTCAACGTATAAGCCATGTCCTATGAAGACAGTTGCTATGCAATCGAGGACTGATACCACGCCACCATGCCATGCGTCATGCCTAGTGTATATGATCCTAGTGCGCAAACATTATTTATCCAATCAGCATTTTGTGATGTGGGAAAACAGCCCTTTCATGATCTTCTAAATGTATGCTTCAATGTATGGAGACTAGCACCGATTCCTTGTGCTACTAGCCCCTTAGACTCAATTATTGCAATTCTAAATGGAATGCACAATCAAATATTTCAAAAATTCAAACCCTCTCAACCCTTTTTATCCCTTAACCTCACCCTTTTCCTCTAACATTTAGGTTATGTTGCGTTGCATAGGTGTAAAGTATTATTTTCGTATGTATTTTTCGCATAAAATAAAAAACCATAAACTATAACACATAAAGAAAGCCGAACTAAAGCCAAACTTCATGCCTCAGCTTTTTTTTACAACCACAACCACAAATCATAATTTTCTAGATTTTTGTAACGTAAAAATCTTTTTTTTTTTCATTGTTAGCTATTTTTCTCTATTTATTTGTACATAAAAATAGAATTTTTTTTAATGATACGTGACTGATCATGAAAGCTAAAAGATGTTTTGTCTCAGAATTTTATCCCATGCGCATCTCTTTTCCCCACTTGAAACCAATAAAATCTTCATTTTTGTACTAAAAATGTACTTTTCATATCATAATTTAATTATTACGACTATTTATTATTACGGGTCTACAATTTTTTTATGCATGGCCCTCAATCATAGTACAAAAAAGATCCAAAAAAAATTTTGCTCCATATGAATTTCATTTAGACCATCAAACATCAACAAGAAGCAAATTTCCTTTGTAAAAATGAGGCATACCGCTTATTTGCATGTTGCGGGTTTTTTAATAATTCTTTCGGGTTGCCAATGGACAATAGCAAATCTTCAGTGCTTAACATCTCCCCTCAGCCTCCTCTTGAGCTTGGAGCAATCGGGCAAGCATCCTTCAATCAATCTTCATTCTTCGTCATAGGCATGAGCTACCCCTTAAGGGGAGAGAGAGGGAGGAGAGAGAAAGAGTGATTTTCATTCTCTTTGCTCAGTGCATCAACTCTTGATCAGATTCTAGCAATGGAGAGTGAAGGTTGGGAGCATCTCTGGCCCCAGAGGATTCTTCTCATCTCTCCTAATCAGAAAATAATGAATAATGGGAGATTTTGAAGGCACCAAAAAACTGATGCCCCCCCATGGCATTTCAATTTTGGTACTTAAGCTCTTTGTTAAGAGCTTTTAAGCTTTAAATTAAATTATCTAGTTTATGCTTCTTGGTTTCACATTGTTGCAAGTGGTTTTTCCGATTTTGAGGGACCAAATGACGTCGGAATTGAGATCCATCTGGACTGGTGGCTTCTTGACATCGAAATCTACAAATTTTGGGCCTCGTCCCGCTCTTCTTAGCTTCTTGATCCAGTAGCTGCTTTATAATGCCAACCCTTGCGAGGATTAAATGGGGGGTCAAACAACCTTCGATCGATGAACCGAGAATTGCATTGGATTCCTGATGTCGAAATGCATCTAGGAAAACTCGAGCTCCCACCATTTGCCACCGTTTGATTTTTCATGACAATTGGCTCTTTGACACCTCTCGGGTACTACCATTCGACTGTCCCGTGTCCGATTTGAGGTCT
Organism: Lygodium microphyllum; assembly: GCF_053477565.2. Taxonomy (NCBI): domain Eukaryota; kingdom Viridiplantae; phylum Streptophyta; class Polypodiopsida; order Schizaeales; family Lygodiaceae; genus Lygodium; species Lygodium microphyllum. The sequence goes on along the minus strand of NC_141154.1, from coordinate 63,453,345 downwards.
GGAAATTTTTTGCAGTCCGTCTTGGAGTCCCCCACTATCAGGAATCTCTCGGAGTCTCATCTGACATGTCGAGAAATTATGAAAACTCCCCAACCGTCGCTCGGTGGGTCTTTAAAGCACTTTTGGGGCTTTGTCGCTTAAAGTTGTACTAATTGCAGCTGTCACCATTGATGAACTCTATTTTTCCCCTGAAATTCAGATTTTTTGGCTATTTTTAAGCACTTCTCGGTGTCAAAAATCATCTGTCACCAAGTTCTTAGGAATAGCATGAAATTGGCTTAGATGAGCTGACATGGTCACATTGTCTTTCATGCGGAGATCCATTAGCTGTTTCAGCCAATACATTTGACTTGTAGGACTTTGCTTGTCATAAAGGTTCTTGATCTTATCCCAAAGCTGCCAAGCACTCTATGCTTCCACAACCACATTGTATAAGCACTTCTCGGTGTCAAAAATCATATGGCACCAAGTTCTTAGGAATAGCATGAAATTGGCTCAGATGAGCTAACATGGTCACATTGTCTTTCATGCGGAGATCCATTAGTTGTTTCAGCCAATACATTTGACTTGTAGGACTTTGCTTGTCATAGAGGTTCTTGATCTTATCCCAAAGCTACCAAGCACTCTATGCTTCCACAACCACATTGTAATGCACTTGTTCAGTGAGAGACAAAATGACGGTGGGCTTGCATAACTCATCAAGATCCATCCATTTGTCATTAGTCATAGTTTCAGGTTGTTCTCCACTCAACATATGTGGCTTTATCTTCGATTTTTGCACCAATACCTTTCAAACTCGGCTCTTCCAATAGGCATAATTAATACCATCAAGCTTAGTGATGTTGAAGATAGCACTATCAGTGGAAGAAGATGCCATACTGCAAGCTGAAATAGTGATGTAGACAGCTCAAAACTGCTTGCTGTAAACTGCAGAAAATGACCAAAAAACCACAAAAACCAAGGCAAAATGGAAAGAAACAAGTATTTAATGATGCTACCCACCAAGTACCATCAAAAGTACATTAAACTAGGATGATTCAACATGAGAAATACATGACATTCCAAAGATATATGCTTGTTATAATTTATGACAGTAATGTATGATGAGAGCTGATAGTAGGCAAAACCCAATATTAAAAGTCAATCATTGATTGTCAATGCAAAACTAGCATCAAGAAGGCATAAACAAGCATTGACAAAGTCCATCAGTAAAGTCGGTACACCCCCCAATCAACAAGGCAAAATATACATACAACTGCCACCAAGACCTAACACAAGTTGGTGTCTACTCAGGGGGGATACAAAGCCGAATCAGCCCAAGTACATCTACACAGACCAAGATATATCAACCATACATCATCCACAAGGAGATCCTGGTCTCAAAGATCCAAAAGCTCAATATGCATAACCCGTACTACTCAATGCTTGATAAGCGTACAAAGATACTCCCACTAGCACAAAAGCCATAAGTGTCAAGCAAATAAGCTCAAACAAAGCATGTAAGAGCACCAGTGACGGAGTATCCAAGATCATATATCAGTAAGACATCCGGAGCATATGAGCGGTCAAGTATCCAATGATAGCATCCAATGTCATGAAGACAATCCCTATCAATCTCTAACAAGCCAAAGCAGGACCAAAATAAGCTCCAAAAAATATCCAAATTCAAGCCCAAACGAAGCTCCAATAGCATTCAAGTCCAAACAATGTAACTAGCATGTGTAGGTAGCATAAGCATCAACATGTACCAACGGGTCATACATAGACCATAGATATAACCTCTATCACAAAGCATGCTAGTGTAGACCAATGTCAAGTAAATTTCAACCAATAGAAGCTCAAACAAGACTCAAAATATATACCATCCAAAGCATTTGCCAACCTTCATTTGCATCCCAATAATCATATGAAACACCCGAGAAGCACCCATGGTGACCAATAGGCAAAGCATAAAGTGTCTAAATAAGCTTCAGTCCTCGAGTGTATAGCAATGATTTACTATGTAAAACTGAGTATTTCAAGCAACTAAATCAACTCCAAATGATTGCCAATCAATAGGCCTACATTCTCCTAACATTCGAGGACCATTCGGGACGAACCGAGCATCAAATGTCCATGCTATCCAAGCATAAACATAAAGTGCTAATGTAACACTATTTATGGCTACCTATGGACTGTGGAAAACAATCTTGGAGTGACATAAATCAGTCCACAAATCAATGCCAATGATAAACCACCAATGCCGAGCATCAAGGGGTTGTTTCCAAGTGCCAAATGAAGTGATTTCAAGCTGCCAATGAGTGCCAAGGGAGGGCTGAAGTTAAAAAACGAATTTTGTAGATCTTCAAGGCTGGCCTAAATAGGGCAGATGTTGCTGGGTATGCTGATGGTCCATGTGGCATTAATGAGGTGGAAGGGGGTCTCAAGTAGGGCCTAAAGAAGGCCTACATAAAGCCTTGTCAAGCCTAATCAGGCAAGAGCCAAGATATGAAATGGGGGAGCTCCAATGGTTTGGAGCTATGGCTGCCCCTTCCTACTGTACCCTGCAAACTAAAATAAACTCTCAAAAGAATGCTTCAATACCTCTGAAGGAATGCTATGAGGGTGCCCAAATGGGCCAGGTAGGTGCTCAGGAAGTCGGGGAGCTTGAAGAGTCAGATATGGCTACCAAGAGTGAGAACCAATGGTGTAGGGATTCGAATGAATGCTAAAGAAGTCACATACCAAGCTCGAATGCTCAAGCAACTATGCTCTGATACTAGTTGAAAGGTGAGAAGGATCGAAACTTGCACGGGAGAGCTATGGCGAGAGAGCAAGAGCAAGAGAGAGAGAGACTCACGATGTGGAAACTCCAATAGTCACAATGTGTGACCAGCCTTCCCTTCATTCATGTATAACTAAAAGAATAAAGAATAAAGCGAGGGTGATGGATGCCCACCGCCTACAATGTGTAGGCGTGAGTAATGTCTATGTAGTAATACATGAGTGGCTAGGCGAAGGCACCTTTATCCCCAACATGGAGACTGGAGGAGGAACTGGGGCTGATTCAGCCACTCATTTAAGGCGTTTCCTCTAAATTACCACAAAAGGGATAGGATCAAGATCCTCAATGACAACATCAATGTTTGCAGTAGGAGGAGGAGCTTTTGGTGGATCAATTGGCAAGGGAGGAACTTTCTTCAGAGGGGCATCATATGCCAAGAAGACAGAAAGGTAGAAACCAGATGTAACATTAGTTACATTACCCCTTGTGGCTTAGACAAAGTCTTGATCCATCTTTGACAAAATATAGGAACTCCAATCAATAGTTATGCTTTTTAACACCATTTTGGAAGCTGTGAATAACTCCTTTGAAAGGTAGTTAGACGGTGTTTTGGCAGGCATAAACCTATCCTGTAGAAATTGGCATAACTGCTTCCACACAGGATTAGAGATCATGGAGACACTGATGCCTGAGGTAGTAATAACCTTCTTAGGGTCCAACACATCTTTTGTCTACTTCTGCAACAACTTATGGATATCCTCATTCAAGAACAATTGTCAAGCAGTAGAAAAAGAGTCTCCTCGATAGGGTAAAGAGAGAGCCTTGCCCAAGCTTTTAGGCATCAATTGGATAACTGTTCCTCTTACAAGACTAGACCTCTTACTATAAGAGGCTAGAAATTGATCACAGATATCAGTATCCTCCAGGATAAGTGGCAATGAAAGTGCTATGAACTTGGCTAAGCCCGCCTTGTTGATAAGATCTATATCCAATAATAAAGAGTAGTCATGAGACACCAATGGATCGTACTCAACTGGGGGAGGAGTACGAGGTGCCATTCAAATGGATTACACACACACCACACACACAAACAATCACAACGAATGCATGCAAAATAACAGGATAGGAATAAGATATCGATCTGAATAAACTTACACGAACTCGACCGGCTAACTAACCACCCCAAGCAGCTCACATCATCCTAGAAAAAAATCCAGCATGACCTCTACACACATGCGACTGAAAGCTTCATGTGATGCAATATAATCAGACATCTTGAATCGCTGTATCAAGCAAAAAAGAAAAAGAAAAAGACATACAGTACCCTAAATCATCAACATGAACAAAACAAAAAAAAAGACTCTCATAAGAACTAGTCAAACTAACATCTCACTCAAACTGTTTACCATCATCGACAAAAGGGACTAGACAAGACTCCACCGTTCCCATTTCCACAAAAAATGCATTCATTAAAAAGGTAATATGCAGTGTAGGGAAAATAAATATAATAAAGAATTCATTTTAATAAAGTTATTAATCATGGATGAATTTTTATTAGGTTATAAACCTTTAAAAGAAAACGGTGGTTCCTTGTTATCCTTTATTTACAAATTATTAAGTTTGAAACGGTGCTTGTTATCGTAACCCAGACTTCGGACCTTGACTGGGGGTCTCTAAATGCAAATTGATTTATTAAAAATTAATTGTGTTTAGCACTTTTTGTTTAGTGCGTGTACTTGTGACAATGGGCTCATTTAAATAAAATTAAATGTGTTTGCAGCGCATGAAGTACGTGTTAAGTGAACGATAGGTTGATTTTAATTTTAAAAAATATGTGTATTTAGTGCAAACGTGCATGAAAATGTGTGTGGATTAAAGTTTCTTTTAATATTTAATTGTGGTTTTGGGGAAACCAAAAATTAAAAAAGAAAAGAAAAAGAAATACATGGCAGGGGTATGTATGCAACTAAAAACTTGGCACACTCATCCATTGATGTGATGCAAGCACTAATTGAATGCAACCACAATGAAATCCAACAAGCAGGCCGACTAGCTGGAAAATTGAGGACATAAGTGAAAAAGAACGAAACACCATATAAAAATTTTCAATATGCTTTTAGTGTAGTGATCGACAGATCCATGGATGTGGTATAAAATGTGTAGGCTTAGATTTGGGTTTTATTTTTTTATTTCTGGCTTTTTTAAGATTTGAAATTTTTTACTTTTTTAATTTTTTAATTAATGTGATTGGTGTAGGCATATTGCTGTGGAAGTTGAAAGTTTTTCATTCATTTGAATCAGCAAAAGTGTGGTTAAAATTAAACAAAAAGATCCACTTAATTTTCAAGAATTCTTAAGCTATTGTTCGCATTGTTAAAAGTTTTTTTTTTAATGGACTCATTTAGGAGTTAATTTCTTATGGATATAGTAGTCTTTCAATGTGTTTTAAAGGTTTCAACTCATGTCAATTGACCATAATGAAGAAGGGAATTTCTTGGAATTTATGGAAATTTCTTAGAATTTTTTGCTAATTTTTAAGATTTTTTTAAGATTTCATGAAATTTTTATAAAATTTTATGGTTTGATAAGATTTTTTTTTTCCATTTTTTGGTGGCATTATCAACAACTGGAAATTGTACAAATTTTTCAAAACATTTTCGAGATTTTTTGACATTTTTTTTAATTTCTAATTTATGTTTATTTTTACATTTTCTATATGTTTGAAATGGGTCAAAACATGAAGGAAATTGTGTTTAAATTTCAAGTTTTTTTTTTTAGCAATTTAAAGAATTTTTAATTGAATTTTGCAAGTTTAGCCAAAAATTTTAATGAATTTTGCGAGTTTTTGGATTTATGGGATTAAAATAATCAAAGTCGTAATAGCGAGGTACCCGACAACAGCTGCGTAAGAATGACAACCTTGCGGCATGGGTGAAACAAGATGTGCATCCTCATGGTGAACAGGCGCTTCCTGCACGCAGAAAATTCCAACACACGAACTAGCACGCAAATAGCTGCAAAAATGACTCCACATAGGGACAACACGGAGGCAGGATCCAGAACACGTGATCGAGGACCATAACAAGGGGGCCTAGAGGGTTTGGGGTGGAAAAGGGGGCCTGCGAGGGGTGTGGAATTATGGGAGGTGGGAAGGGGGGCTAGAGAAGAGGTAGGGGATGGTTATGTGGGGATTTGGGAGGGGTGGGGGGAGGTGGGGGTGGGGGTGAGGGTGAGGGTGAGGGTGGGGAAAGTGGAAGTGGAAGTGGGAGGTGGAGGTGGAGGAGGTGGCGGGCTCAAGGCTACGGGGGAGATGGGGAGCAGAAGAGGGGGATGTGGCCGGCACGGGTAGGGGAAGAAGGAAGAGGAGGAGGAGGAGAAAGAGGGATAGAAGGCAGAAGAAGGGAGGGAGAAGGAAAAGGAGAAGGAGAAGGAGAAGGGGAGAGGGAAGAGGGAAGAGAGGGTGGGGAAGAAGAAGGAGAAGGGGAGAGGGAGAGGGAAGAGAGGGTGGGGAAGAAGAAGGAGAAAGAAGGGAAGGTGGGGAAGGAGGAGGGGGAAGGAGGGGAGGGGAGGGAGGGTAGAGAGGGGGTGGGTAGAGGAAGGTAGGGAGAGGGAGAGGAGTCGAGGAGAGCGAAAGAAAATGAGAGAGAGAAAAAAAGAAAGGAGAGAGAGGAGGGAAATGGGGGGTGAGGGAACGCAAGAGGGATAGCTAGGGGGGAAATTTTAATTTAATTAATAATATTTTTTTATTTTTAATAGATTTAAAAAAGTTGCAATCTTTGTAGGACCCCACACATCAGAATGTATCAATTCAAGTGGCTTCTTGTATATATGCTTTTAATGTGAAAGTGAATGCCTTACTTGCTTTGTAAATTAATATGTTTCACATACGTTATGCATCCCATCAACTCTAAACTTGGGTAAACTATCCATAATCTGTTTTGATTACATGTCTTTCATTCACTACACATTTATAACAACTACACATTAGTCCACCATACAATAATGCATTCTAATTAAACATGGTAGGTAACTATGAACAAGAAAGATGAGTGACTTACAAGGCCGCCGCGTCCATACAATCGGTCGATCAATGCAGTGAGACCGTGCCTCTCTACATATCGAGTCTCATGACCGGTTGGATCGCGATTTGTAATGGAGTGCTGCAAAGAAAACAAAATACTAACTGTTAGAAACACAATTGTCAGTACAAAGGATATTGCAAAGAAATAAGCAAGCAAAACAAAAGAAAAACTTACAAAGTCCTCCAAATATGTCATGTGGTTTATCACTCCCAAGATGATGGACTACTCCAGCCTCTAGTCTTGCCCTCGCCGCCTCGCACTGCTGACTCCAACGTCTTGGAGAATCTGTAGCCTCCTCCCTCAGTCGGCGTCGATTGTCCGCATCTAGCCACTCAGGCTCTGCAGCCCCACTCTTAATTGCCTTGCGTGTGTCCGATCGTCTGTGTGACATATATGCATGCATACACTCCATCATCTAGCCCGTAGAAAACCTATCTACTATAGCTGGTACCGGAAACTCCTCATGCAAGGATACTACTATGTAGTCATTGCTCCCCTCTGGTATGTTTTTCCAATGATCCAAGACGTTGTTCCGAAAAACTTGTTGGTACAACTCTCTCATGCGAGCGATCACCCTCCTCCCCTCATCATTCATGATGATGGCTCGTGACCTATCATCTACAAGGTAGGCATATCCCTCTGGTGTATGCCTAAGATGGGTCCTTTCCCACCTGCAACCACGCTCCTGGGCATATCCAGGAGACCCCTGTACATTTGGTATACCAACCGGGGTAGTATCTATTGGAGTAGCACCCATAGGGGTGCCACCTGCGGACTTATGAGCAAAAGCCCGAGTGACCGGAGTAGACATCCCCACAGGTGTAACAAATCCCGGAGGTGATGCAATGCCAGCAGAACGACGAGACAGAGACACCATGTCCGTGCCTCCACAACAACCACCTGAGCCATACTCTCTGGAACCGCCACGAGAACGAGGAGTAGCACCTGTATCTTGAGTCGACCGCGGGCTCACTGCATCCGGATCTCTGCAACATCCCCTAATCGTGAAGCACTCCATCTGGCCCAAGTCTAGAGCGTCAACCTTGTCTTCTCGAAACTGAAGCACCTAATTGCGCCGAAGTAGATCTAATAGAGCGGCCTGACGATGTCCGAGATAGCTCCTGGTCTGCCATGTCCCTGAATCTTGCCATCTGATCTGGAGACATGCGCATGAAGATATCCTGCAACTCATCGTCGCTCATCCCTCGACTCATCCTGATGATCTAAGTATCCACAAAGGTTCTGACGATGTCCGAGATAGCTCCTGGTCCGCCATGTCCCTGAATCTTGCCATCTGATTTGGCAATGCCAGCAGAACGATGAGACAGAGACACCATGTTCGTGCCTCCACAACAACCACCTGAGCCATACTCTCTGGAACCGCCACGAGAGCGAGGAGTAGCACCTGTATCTTGAGTCGACCGCGGGCTCACTGCATGCGGATCTCTGCAACATCCCCTGACCGTGAAGCACTCCATCTGGCCCAAGTCTAGAGCGTCAACCTTGTCTGCTCGAAACTGAAGCACCTGATTGCGCCGAAGTAGATCTAATAGAGCGGCCTGACGATGTCCGAGATAGCTCCTGGTCTGCCATGTCCCTGAATCTTGCCATCTGATCTGGAGACATGCGCATGAAGATATCCTGCAACTCATCATCGCTCATCCCTCGACTCATCCTGATGATCTAAGTATCCACAAAGGTCACCTTCTTTAAAAAATGATCTTACTTAAAATGCATATCTTATGTACCCTTATAAGTGATTCGTCAACGAATTGAGTAAGTGGATGCTCCAAGTATGAAGTATCCTATGGTCCCATGTCAATCTCTTGGCACAACTCGGCATAAACTGGAAGGTCGATAGACATGTCACCACAAAAGGATGAGTCCACCTCGTTCTCAAAGAATTCTTGGACTCCTATATTTCCATCATTGTTACCCGATGTTGGCTCATCTACATGCTCCAAGCTTTCGATGGCCTCCACCCCTTGCAATATCGACCCTCTATTTGCATATTGTCCTCATCTATACTCGAAACATCGCTTTGATCATATACTCTCGCACTTTGGGGAGCTAAAGGTATAACATACCACCATCGAGGTTGTCGGGGGTTTGGATAGAAGATTACCTATTCACAAGCATGTACAAGAGAGATTTAACTATTGTGATATGTACCATGTCGTAATACAATAACAAACAAATGAGTTCATGCACCTGTTCACAATGGGCCAGCAACACAAAGGTGTCGCGCAAATCCTTCCATTTTTTTTCAGAATCTATTTCAAGAAATCTAGATGGACCTCGTCGAACTGTTGCTCCAGCTCCTTCAAGTACCACTTTGAACCACTATACATCAAATAGTATTATGGAGAAGCTACGGTAATCCACCGTAGCAATACTTTGCAAGTTTCCAAAATACTCCATCTCATCTATAAACATGTTTGGATCCGTTGCTCGTCATGGGCTCTCTTGCTCGAACCTTGCCATGATATCATAGTCTATTGTGGAGCGCATTTTGTCAATATGCTCCACGCAAAAATGACGTCCGCGTGACCATGCTGTACTATATATTTTGTACTATACATTGAAACACTCAATTAGTTGTCGCATATAAAATATAGATACGACAAACCCTAAACACGTCATCACCTTTGGACTACATCCCCTCGAGAATTCCCACTCCTCGATTGAGATCTCCGCCCCTTCGCGAGAGGCTGCAGTCAAAGCTCCATACAACTATCGCGTTGACATAAACCACGATATCTCCTCCATGCCTTCGGAATATCGAATCAGTCGATGGTGCGTACTACATCGAAATTCAGATCGTGCTTTCTCTCGATCTTGCCTAGCTTGCTAGTACCTGGCGAGCCACGTCTCCAAAGAGACATGGTGCAACATACAAAAGAAATTCACTTTCTCCTCCATTGCAGTATCCATTTTTTTTTCTACCCCATTTCCAACCACCACATCTCTGATCAGTCTATCATCATCCTTCAGTGACCATAGCATACTGTTATCTAGATCCACCGTTGGTAGCCATTGTAAAATATGCACTAACGTCTCAGGCACCAACCAACCTTCAGCCATGCTACCTTTTGTTCAAGCTCGTTGTCGCACAAAGCCTTTCAGGGTTTTCATGAAGCGCTCCAAGAATAATATCCATCGCGTATGGACAAGTCCAACAATCTCCACTTCATCTATAAGATGCACAAGAAGGTGGATTTGTATCGTGAGCATGTTAGTAGGCAGGTATTTCTCAAAGAGACAGACCGTCTCCACTGCTCCCCGTCTCACGGATTCAATAGAAAACATCTTAATCTCCTTCTGTGAGATCCATTGCACTAAAGTCGACAACCTGTAAATGGCCCCGCGTATTTCTAGAGTAAGGCATCCTGTAATCGCGATTGGTAGTACAAACTACCACAAATGAGAAAGCATTATGAACAATGACTACACTCCAAATAGCAAAATGCGCAGGCCACTTACAATCTATTCGTAGTACAAACCTGACATATCTTATGCCAATCATTGGATTTTAGCCCTGATAATTGGTCGTCTTTAGAAAACGCAGGCCTGAGAGAACGCATCATACCCATCAGAGTGCGGATAGACTTGACTATTTGCTTCACAATGCGCTCTTCTTTAGTGGACAAAACCCAAGGAGCATGAGGTAGCTGCACACGACCATTAGCACTCGACTGCGGCCAAAGCGCCTCCATCTTGCCTACCTCCTTCAAATCCATTCGTACCCCTATAGTGTCTCTCTGGTGCACCTAGTAGCACTATAGGTAAAGACAAAGGAAAGAATAAAGTGTCATATGGCATTGATGCAGTTCTTGATGGAGACTCCAGTGGCTCAGAGAGCTTGGATGATGAGCTTGGCATTCCTTCAGTAAGGACTCCAGGTGTGCAGAGGGCATGCATCAATGCAAAGACTCCATTGAGTGATCCAGTGGTACGCAGGTCTAGCAGGGTGAGATACCCTATTAACAAATTTGGTTTTGAAGGTTATGCAGCTCATCATTATGCTTATATGGTGGAAGTGATTGAGGATGTTAAGCCCACATGTTTTGAGGAGGCTGTCGGTCATGCTCATTGGGATGCAACAATGGATGAGGAGATGGCTGCATTAGAGGCCAATAAGACAGGATCTAGTATCATTTTGTCGAAGGGCAAGAAAGCTATTGGATATAAGTGGGTTTATAAGATTAAGCACGATGCAGATGGTTCTATTAGTAGGTACAAAGCTAGGCTAGTTGCAAAAGGCTATGCCCAAACATATGGCATAGATTATGAAGAAACCTTCAGTCCAGTTGCTAGGATGGCAACTGTCAGATATGTGATTGCTTTGGCAGCAGCCAAAGGTTGGAGGTTGCAACAAATGGATGTGAAGAATGCCTTCTTGCATGGTGATTTGCAGGAAGAAGTGTATATGGATCAGCCAGCATGTTATGAAGATTTAGACCATCCCACATATGTGTGCAGGTTGAAGAAGGCGCTCTATGGGCTCAAGCAAACACCTAGAGCATGGTCTGACAAGATCATAGAATATCTTGTCAATATTGGCCTTTATGTTTCTGATGCTGATCACTCACTTTATGTGAGAAAGGGAGATGCAGGTTTGGTTATCATAGTCATCTATGTGGATGACTTGATTATTACAGGTGATAGTGATAGTGGGATTACTGAAGTCAATGACTTTTTGAAGAAGAAGTTTGAGATGAAGGATTTAGGTGAGCTAAGGTACTTCCTTGACATTGAGGTGATTAGAGGTGATGATGGTATATGGCTGTCCCAAAGACAGTATGGCTTGGATATGTTGTCCAAGTATGGTATGATAGCATGTAAACCACTTTCAGTCCCGTTGGAGCAGAATGTAAAGTTGAGTGCTGATGTTGGGGATGAGATAGAAGACCCTACTATGTTCAGGAGGATAGTGGGGAGTTTGATCTACATGACAATTACAAGGCCAGACTTGAGCTACGTTGTTGGTCTTGTGAGTCAGTTTATGCAAGTACCTAGAAAGCCACATTTGGATGCAATTAGATGCATATTGAGATATGTGAAGTCCACATTATATTATGGACTTTTCTATGAGGTGGGTATAGATGTACAGGTGTTTGGATACACAGATGCAGATTGGGCTGGTAGTATGTCTGATAGAAGATCTACCAGCGGATACATGTTCTCTCTTGGTAGTGCAGCAATTACTTGGAGCAGCAAAAAGCAATCTGCAGTTGCTTTGTCGAGTACAGAGGTTGAGTATAGAGATGTTGCTGTTGCAGCATGTGAGGTAGTATGGCTGCAAAAGTTATTGGTTGAGTTAGATGTGCAGGTGGAAGGTCCAGTTGTCATTTATTGTGACAATGAGCAGTATATAGTTGGCTAGGAACCTTGTGTTCCATGCCAGGACAAAACATATTGAGGTACACTACCACTTTTTGAGAGAAAAAGTACTAGCAAAGTGAGATTGACTTGGTGTATGTTAGTACACAGGATTAAATAGCTGACATCTTCACAAAGGCATTGGGTATAGAGAAGCTTCAAAAGTTTCAAAGCTTACTTGGAATTGCAGAGATGCAGTTGAGCTTGAGGGGGAGTGTTAAGATGACAAGCTCAACACATGCGGATATTAATGATATACCACCTGGTTAGATGGGTCCACACATCTACACTTAGCACGTCGATAGTCATTATGGCTCTCACATGGCCACTAACTCATTACTTATTATATTCAGGTTATTACACCTATTTACAGCTGGCATAGTTATAGAGCCAATCGACTAGTATAGTCGGTTATGCATTGTTTGACTTAGTAGGCCACTTTCCTTTATGTTGTATCTTATCTATACTTTGTGTACATTGTAAAGTGTGTAGAAAAAGAAGAAGAAACTAGCAAAAAAACGTTTTTTGGCCTCCATCTCTCTTCTTGTCTCTTGAGTGAGCTTCTCCTTGTGCATTCTGTGAGTGTTTGGCATAGCATCTTGAGTAAGTCCCCCCACCACGCAATTCTTAACACCTCTCTCATTTCCTTTTCTCTCTTCCTCTCCCTCTCTTATTTCCTCTCCCTCCCTCTCCCTCTCCCTCTCTTTCTCTCTTTCCCTATTATGTTTAATGTTTTTTCCCTCTTTCTCTCGTTCCTTCTTTCCTTTTCTCTCTTCCTCTCCCTCTCTCATTTCCTCTCCCTCTCTTTCTCTCTTTCCCTATTATGTTTAATGTTTTTTCTATCTTCCTCTCCCTCTCTCATTTCCTTTTCTCTCTTCCTCTCACACTCTCATTTCCTCTTCCTCTCCCTCTCTTTCTCTCTTTCCTTACTATGTTTAATGTTTTTTCCCTCTCTCTCGTTCCTTCTTTTCTTTTCTCTCTTCCTCTCCCTCTCTCATTTCCTCTCCCTCCCTCTCCCTCTCCCTCTCCCTCTCTTTCTCCCTTTCCCTATTATGTTTAATGTTTTTTCCTTCTCTTTTCTTTCCTTTTCTCTCTTCCTCTCCCTCCCTCTCCCTCTCCATAAACAATGAACAATGCACTCACCGTAAAGGCTCGAAAATGGATTCGGTGGCTCCTCTTCACGACGGCAGCTCCTCTTCGCCCTCCATGCACTTCCCCCTCTTTTTCGCGAATGGCGGCGGTGGTGGTGAGAAGCTTTCCTTCTCCCTCTTTCTTTCGTTCTCTTCCTCTCTCTCGAATGCAAGATGTTTGCTCTCCCTTTCACTCTCTCTTTTGTGTATGCGTGCAAAATAATACGCTAGGTTTTCAGCCCGCGTTTTTTTCATCTAAGCATCGTCGCTATTTGCGTTGCTATTTTGCATTGGAAAGCGTCGTCGCTATATCTCCATATCCTTGTAGTGTTTGTTGCAAAGTGTGCAATGAATATTTTATAATAGCCCACAAGGCCAAGAAATCCCCTTAATTGTTTAAGGTTGGTTGGGGCTATTAAGGTGGCAATCTTCTCAATCTTGATAGGATCTGTTTTGTTATCCCCTATGCAGAGACAATGTGGCCTAGAAGAACTCCTAACGAGACACCAAAGACGCATTTGTCAAGGTTGAGAGAAATCCCATACTCTCAACATCTGCCAAAGCACTGCTCTAGGTGTCCCAAATGCTCAAAAATTAAGCTATAGACACAGAAGTCATCGAGGTACACTTCAATGAAGCCATGCAAGTGGTTTTGGAATGCAGCCATCATCACTCTTTGGAAGGTAGCAGGAGCATTACAGAGCCAAAATAGCATCACTCTGTAAGCATAGGTGGTTTTGGAATGTAACCATCATCACTCTTTGGAAGGTAGCAGGAGCGTTACAGAGCCAAAACAACATCACTTTATAAGCATAGGTTCCCCATTCGATTGTGAATGTTGTTTTGGATTGATATTCTTCTACAATTTGGACTTGATTGTATTTGATGAATCCATCCAAGAGGGAATAGAGCTCATGGCTTGCCACTGTGTCCAACAGTTGGTCTATGAAAGGGATAGGGAAATTATCCTTCTTGGTCTTGGAATTTAGCTTTTGGAAATCCACACATATTCACAGCTTTCCATTCTTCTTGGGTACGACCACAATGGAAAATACCCATTCACTATTGGCCACTGGATAGATAAAGTCAGCTTCAAGGATCTTCAATAATTCGGTCTTCACTTAGGACAGACTAAATTGGATTCATATGTCTCTCTCTTTGCCTCATAGGTTTGGCATCATGCTCTAGGTCGATGTAATGTTGGCATACACTGTGGGATCAATCCCCTTCACATCTTTGTACGACCATGCAAACACGTCTAAGATCTCTTCAATAGATCACGTAGGACCAATAGTTCTTCTTCTGGAAGATTTATACCCACCTTCAGATGGCATTTAATCCCTTCAGCATCCACAAACATTAGTTACTTTTCACCTTCCACTTCGTGGATGAATGTCCCATGGACTACTTCTGGATAGAGATCCGACTCCTTCAAGGGAGTGGTCTCCTCTTTTAATAATTCACTGAAATTGATGTCCTCTTTTAATGGAGGCTTAGCTCACTCTTTGGGAAGCTAAAAGGATATCATTGCGGTTTCAAGGTTGTTTTGAGGATGAGTTACTTCTTGGCTCGAGGACTCATCTTCTAAGGATGCATCCAAGAACGTCACATAACATGAACCTTCTACATTCTATTTGAGCTGCGGGGTTGTTGGCAAGGTGCATCATCTTCTCTTAGGAAGGGTAACTTTGGACAACAAGAACCACTACTACTGAAGGGAGGCATATTCTTCTTAATCCATTTCTTATAGAGGTTTTGCTTATGACGTGACTCATTAATCAATCCAAAGAGTACCATAGTCATCTGTCAAACAAAAAGGGGTCTTCTACTTCTGAGGCTTCAAGAAGTTCTGAAACTTCTTCCTCATCTTTGCCTAGTACAACTGGGATAGAGTCTTCTAGCTTGCTTTCATAATCTTCTTCTGCATTATCACCTTTGTCCTCTTCAGAATCTATTTCTATCTCTATGGGGGCTCTGTAAGAGAAGAACAAACTCTCTGTTATGTCCTCTACTTCTCCTTCTGCCTCTGCCTCTATCTCTATCTCTATCTTTGCTACTGCCATGTAACAGGGAAAACAGTACATACATGCTTCTATCTTTCTATCAGAGATGATTTCAGAAGTCAATTCGGGTTTAGGTAGGAGGTATTCACCCATTGACAAAGACTTTTCTTCCTTCAGCAGTTGGCTTACAGTGCCCACTATTAGGGATTGTGCCTATATTTTCTTAGAAAATATATGTTTGATAACTTTATCTCTTGATGTACTATATATTACTTCATTTGATAAGTCTATCACGACTTTGATGGAAGTGGATCCATTACCTTTTTGTGATCCATACAACTTCAATACTACTTTGTTAGGTTCTCTGCCTAGGGTGAGGGTTCCTTTGAACCAATCCATCCTTGCTCTTGCTTCAAAAAGCCAAGGTCTTCCTAGAAGCAGAGCAAAGGATATGAGGTCCCGTAGAAATTTGGTTTGACCACCAGATATGTCAGCCAATAATCTCTTCCTGCGAGGGTTGTCTTCACATAAGGGAGAATGCCCAAAGGCTTGATTCTGCATTGGTCTGCCAGTCAGATAAGCCACGGTGTAGGTTGTATTCCTTGCAAGCCTAGATCCTTCATTATCACATCCGTCATTATGTTCATTGATGAGCCTCCATCAATCAATGCATCTGCTATAAAGTATCCTTCAATCCATATGCCAATCTTTGGGGTTCCCAGAGCCAGGAAGGCATTAGCTACATCCACTTCCTTCACGAGCTCTAAGGCTCTGTTGGACTTAGTTGCTATAGAAGGAGCAATCCTTAGGCCTCTTCCTCTTGTTAATATGCTTTTGAATTTCTTTCTACAGCTAGGAGACAACATCAATAACTATCGAAATGTTAGGTTAGGTTTAAAAGTGTCTAGTTCTTTGACCAAGTCATATTCTTTAATAGTATCCATACGCTTCTCCAATCAACTGGGGAATGGGGCCATGCCCACTTTTATCTTCCCTTTTTCTTCTATGAATGGAAACATCTGTACTTCTTCTCCTTGAGAAGGTACTTTGGCATCATCTATCTCCTAGACCTCTAGTCCTGTCTTTGTCTATGTGGCTCTCTATGGCTTTGTAGTACTCTGCACTACATTGTTCTATGATGCATTGTTCTTTGTTTCTCCCTAAGAAGGTTAAACTTCACGGTCTTGGCAGAGGGAACATTCTCTTTTGGAACAATGGGTTCTCCTTTCTTTGCATATGTTATTGCAGGAACTTCCAATTCCATCAAATTGGAAGCAGATTCTTGGGTCTTCTGTTGTATATCAGGAGTATCTTTCACTCGAGTGGGACTTGGACAATCTTTCATAGTGTGGCCTTCTCCTTTGCATCGACTACATAAGGGTTTATAGTCCATAGACCTTCTAGGGTTTGGACAATTCAGTGAGATATGACCCTTTTCTCCACATCTGTAACACCACCTCTGATCTCAGACTGTCATTCTTTGTAACTCTGAGAGGGAAACTTCCTTGGATTGAAATTAGGACCAAACTCCCTAGGCTTTGGTCCAATATCCTATGTGGTCATCTTGGATTCCAGCAAATTGAATCTTTCTTCTTCATCTTTCTTTCTTCTTTCGTGCATCTCCTTCAGAGAGTAGATATCCTCTGTATCGTTCTTCCTCAAACAGTATGAACAGAAGGCCCTAGGAATGCTTGGTTTTTAGGTACATTTAGTGCCTAAATATCCCACTTGATGGCACTTACCACACCATGTATTAGAACACATCACATCTCTCCCACCTCCCACAAGAGTGGATATATTTGCAGTATTCACCTTTAGCATCTACAGTTGTTCTGTAGTCACACCTATAAGCTCTTTCTTAATACTTGCAGCTGAATTGGACATATAGTCCTTTATATTTTCTCTTCCTAGAGTACTTGTAGTAGGATTTTGAGAAGCTTCTATAATCATCACTGCATACACTAGTTGGGTTGACCTAGAGGGTCCTCTCTTTTGGTTTTGATTCACAGCTCCTATTGAGACTTGGGGTTGTTGATTCCAATGGGTAGCATTCCATTGTTGTTGAGCCGCCATTGGAGAAACTATTTGAGGCCACTGTTGTTGTGGTTGAACCATCATTTGAGGCATTGTTGTCTGCGGCCCAATGTGGATTAGTTATACTATATTGTGGCACTATTTGCATTTGGGGGTAGGGGTAGGCAATTGTCCATGGGATTGCATTTGGTGGGTATACCATTCCTGGCATGGGAGGAGGTAGGACTCCTCTTCCTAAGGTCATCGACAACCTTTCTTCAACTTTATTATATAGTCTTGCACCTTCCACTGCAACTTGCGGATTGACTGGTCTTCTCATTTCCATGAACTTATGAACTTTTGGTTGTAGGCCTCTAAGGAAAACTCCCTTCTGAATGCCTTCATCCAAATGATGGTTGGTGAATCTCTTTAGTATGGATTCCATTCATGAGACATAGCCTTCTACTCGTTCACTAGAGATGTGACTTAGGTTCATAAACTCCTCTAGCATCTGCTCTTCAAAACCTTCACGCCTGAATTTAGTGAGGAAGGCCAACTCCCATGTGCCAAAAGTTCCTATTGTTTGTCTCTCATACCACTGAAATTCTGGGCCGTTGAAATTAGCAGGGAATATTGCTAACCAATGCTCAGGGGTTTTGGCATTATTAGCTATACATGCTACCATAGACTCTGTTACATGAATATCAAGGTCTTCATTGTACTCTCCCATGAAGATGGGCAATGGCTACATTCATTGGCTTATCATCAATATTTCCAGGACAAATTTTTCTAGGAAGGGGACCTTGAGTCACTATGGGGCCTTCAGTAAAGAGTGCTTTTAGGGCTTCAAAGGAGGCTTCTGTTGTTGCAAGCTCGTTTTCAGCCTTGATTTTTGACTTCTCTCTTCTCACGTACCTCTAGACTCATTCTAGTGCTTGCCTCTTAATTGCATCATTCATCAGGGAGCTGGCTCCACGCAGTTGGTCAGTACTCAACAAAACAGAATCAAAAGGGACTTCAATCTCTAGAGGACTCTCTGGCCAACATCTCTTCTACTTTCTGCTTCTCTATGTCTCTGAATTCAACTTTCATACCGCTACTGAGGAGGGGGAGATATTCCAATCTGAAGGTATCAAAACTCATTCTTCTAAGGATCGTCGTGGTGCCATCATCATAGTAATGCAACTTCTGATGGTTTCAATAGTGTATGTTTGGTACGCAAATCAGATGTTAGATATGTGCGTAGTGAATGTCGAAAGGTCCCCAAGAACAAAGAACTCTACAAATCTTCATAATTTCAAGTACAAAGCAAAAGCTAATTTTTTCGACATGAGACAAAAGAGGCAAAATGGGTACAATCTCCCCCCATACCTTGTGTAAGCACTTCATAAGGCATGTATTTATAGATTTATTTATCTTCAAGCTCAAAAATAGTCCACTTTATAAATAGCATGTTTTTGCTTTTGGCGTATGTGTTTGCCCAAATATAAAGTAAAGCGTTTGGACGTCCAAAAGTCGTAGGATGTGCCCAAATACAAATATCAAATAATGAAAGATTTAACCAAGCGCCTATGCACATACAAGATAATAAATGTTTTGTCAAGTGCTTTAATAAATAAGCACGCTTAAATAAATATTGGCGCCACACCTTTAGTGAAAAGACATACACCCATTAAAAATACTAATTCTTCTAGGCATTTGGATTTACGCCATTACCCGTCGGTGCTACCCAATGCCACTGTCGTGTGCTCTACACATCAATTGAAGCATTCACAATTGTTAGAAAATAATTAAATAAAACCCAACAAAAGTGAATATCTAGCAGTCTTCAACTACAAAGCAATTAAATAGGTTGAAACCCTATCCTTACCTTAATTTAATTAGAGTGCGCACTCTAAACTTGTAAATGTCTATTAATTTAATATGTATTTTGCAGAATCACCCACGTCCATATTAAATTAATCTAACAACCCAAAATGACAAGCGTCCCCATCAAATTCTTGCACAATGAATCCACCTTGTGTAAAAGCCCTAGCAATTAATTAGTTTTACAGAATCCACCGTGGTCACGGAATCCACCGTGAAATATGCCTCCTGGCATCATACCCCCAGGGTGGGATAGCAATTTTTGTTAATTGCTATTAGCTCAATGTGGAGCCAACAGTGAGGGATAAGCACTTAGGTTGCGGGCATTTATCCATTGGGCATCTTCAATATGATGATTTTTAAACTTAATAAGATATCTAGAATATCTACAGCCAATTCTAGTGGTCATAAAGTCATTGTCTAGAATAGTTTCAAGTTCAAGGATTTTAGTTTCGTCTTCTAACAAAGAAGGGTTTTCATAGACAAGGTGAACGGGTAATTGGTCTCTAAAAGATCATAACAAACCAATATGAAAAGTATTATGGATCTTCCAATGTTTGGGTAATTCTAATTTAAATGCATTGTCATTGATCTTGTGAATTATTTTGAAAGGTCCATAAAACCTAGGTGCTAATTTAAAAACAGGGTGTCTTTCAACACTTTTCAATGCGTAACCAAACATAATCACCAACATTGAAACTCATGGATTTTATTTTCTTGTTAGCTTGTTTATTGTATGATTGATGGGCTTTCGCAATCATATCTTTAACTTGAGAAAAAATAGTAGTATGCGGATTAGCAATATCATCAGCAACTTTAACTTTATTCAATAACGATGGTGTATGCAATCTATGTCCATAAATGATTTCAAAATGTGCTTTATAAGTAGTTGTATGTGGTATATTATTGTATGTAAATTGAAGTAGATGCAAATGTGTGTCCCATGTTTGTGATTTTGAAATTATGTATGCTCGTAAAAGATCTAGAATTGTACTATTAGTAGCTTTTGTTTGCCCATTGGTTTCAGGATGGAATGCAGATGAGAAATCAATCTTAGTATCCAAATTAGCAAACAAAGTAGTCCAAAAATTATTACAAAATCTAGAATCATGATCAAAAATAATAACTTTTGGCAAACCGTGATTAGTGAAAACAGTCTTCAAAAACAATTGTACAACTTGAGATGCAGTTAATGTTTTCTTGCATGGTAGAAAATATGCTTGTTTACTAAATCGATCTACTATAGTCCAAATCATATCATGATTAGCTTATGTATTAGGCAAATCAATTAAAACATCCATTGAAATATGTTCCCATGGACGATAAGGAATTGGTAAAGGCATTAGCAAACCATATTGCTTACCATGGTGTCACTTGAATCTTTGGCAAATTAAACACTCAAAAATAAAGTTTAAAAAATCATATTCCATTTTCGGCCAATAAAAATCTTCAACCAATGTTCTTAAAGTGAAAATAATACATCTATGACCTTGATATGGAGGACAATGAATTTTGTGCAACACAAATTATCTAAATTGAACAATAACACACAATCTTTTCTCATAAAATATAAATCCATCAGAATAAGACAAAGAATCAATTGAATTCCAGTTATTAGCAACTAATTTGTTCCAATCAGCTTGAAAACTAGGGTCATGGTCATAGGTATCCTTCATAGGAGTAAGGAAATCAAAGGATAAAATGGAAATATTATGGATACTTGGTCTTCTACTCAATGCATCAGCAACAATATTTTATCTTCCTAGCTGATATTGGTAAGTGGATGAAAACTTTGAATGAAAGCAGCCCATTTAATATGGCGGTCAAAAATTTGTGGGTGACTAAGGAGATATTTGATACTTTGTTGGTTAGTTTTAATCATAAATTTGGATCCCATCAGATAGTGTTTCCATTGACGTAAGGCTTGAACTACGTTGTAGCTTGTATGCACATCTTCCAAGGTATTTTATGGCCTTGTAACACCTTGTATTCAATTTCTTGAACTTTCCCAATAAGAAGAAACTCTTCAAATCCTTAAGAGGTATTTTACAACCTTGTAACACCTTGTACAAGTGTTGCAACACCTTGTACTCAATTTCTTGAATTTTCCCAATGAGAAGAAACTCTTCAAATCCTTAAAAATTTCCATGTCTTCTTCTCTAAATGTGCACTTTGAAATTTTTGGATTAGCATAAGCTTTCTACCAATCAACTTTAATGTCATGGTGGATTGCCTTCATATATTTTTGTATCTCATCTAATATTCTCTTAGGTGCTTCCACTTTGATTATGGGATTTGAGAAGCTCAAAGGAGATAGGCAATATTGTTTGCCCCCTCCCTAGATCTATGGGTGCATTACAATGGTATCAAAGAAAAAACTAATGATGAGCTAAGTAATATCAAGGTGATACAATGAGTTAAAAGAACAATTTATTGCAATATACTATTACTCTAGTACTATTGCAAAAGTAAGGTCGGTTAAAGTAGGCTCTAGCACTTTATCATTATCTAATTCTTGGAGTATGCAAAATCCTAGACTTCTATAGCTACATTTTCCTACTAGCTTTGCATATTCTTAATCCAATTCAAGCTAGCTAGCTTGGATATATCTTAGCTCATTGCAATCGAAGCATTGATGATTGGGGCATCTCCTTAGGATGTGCCGCCTAACTCTCCACACTTGTGGTACTTTTTTCCTCGGTCCTTTGGATCATTAGAGTCTTCCTTGGCATTTGTTGTGGGGCATAATTCTACAGTCTTATGAATTGGGAGTAGTAGGCTTCCAAGCTCAACCCCATCTAACACAATGAGAAGAACTTGTGCATTTTCATATTGTTGTAAGATAGTGGAGGTATCTTCTCTACCTAGCTTCTTTCAACTATTCCCAAGTGGTAGCCAGTCTAAGGCTCCATTGGCTCAACACCAATGTCTCCATCACCATAAGCCATGCTTCACATGTTAACTTGATGTTGGCATCATGGCTCGGTTTGAGGCACTAGTTCAAACTGCAAGGAAGTAATCCTCCCATACTTTGGTATTAGTTTCAACATCTTTTCCCTTGTCATCAAACTCTTTCTCATTATGAACAAGGTACTACAACTAGCACTTGTCTCCTTTTTTATCCTATCAATGTGACTCCTTAGTTCATGCTAAAGTGATTATTACTCCATGTTTTTATGTTTTGATGGTGAGGAGAAGAATGATTTGTAGCATGTCATTGAGGCAAAGAAATGAAGCATTTTTAAAAATCTTCTATTAAGCTTTACTCAAGGTCTATGAAGGCTCTCACAAGCCCCAATCTATACTCTTTGTGCTTAAGGATTAGTTTTGATTTTTGCGGATGTTGTTTTGGGAGCAGTTACCAAGGATAACGCTCTCACACACAACTTGAAAACAAGATGACAAGGAGTGCCAATAAAGTGTATGACTTTATATGGGTCCTTGACTTGACTAAAAACTGCGACTATTCATGACCCCACACTACCAAACCCGATCCAAACTTAATAAATATGATGCCTCTTGTGGTCTCAATTACA
This sequence comes from Lygodium microphyllum, assembly GCF_053477565.2. Taxonomy (NCBI): domain Eukaryota; kingdom Viridiplantae; phylum Streptophyta; class Polypodiopsida; order Schizaeales; family Lygodiaceae; genus Lygodium; species Lygodium microphyllum. The sequence goes on along the minus strand of NC_141154.1, from coordinate 63,430,569 downwards.
CCAAAAACACTCAATGTAAAGCATCATCAATAGCAAATAGCAAAGGAAAAAAAACTTAAAAATAACCTCATTCAATCTTCGTACCTCAAATTTCAATAGAAGTGATACATCGAATAATTGGCATTGTGCCTAAAGATGTTCGAAACAAGTGGATCGTGCTCCATAAATTTTGGGGGTGACAGGGACCCTCCTCTCCTCACTAAGGTGAGAAAACAATCACATGAGAAGGGCCCATCTATTCTTTGGTCCTCTCCTTTGTATGGAATTTACCCCTTATGTTAAGACCTAAAAGGTTTTGAGCTTGTTTGAGTGTTCTAGGCTTTTTATGTTACGATCCTTCCACAGGCCATGGCTATCTCCTTTATTCCTCTATGCAATATCACCACCCTCAGGCTTCTTCCCATCGTTCTCATGATCGGACCTCCATATACAATGCCTTAAGCATGGCCTCCTTTGACGTCGTGTCTCACTCTACGATACCATCTTGGGAAACGTCACATGCAAAGTGTATGCTCCCACCTTCAACCTTTCGCTCCACAAACTCATGACAATGAACCTTCCCCGCATGTTACTACCCCCGACATATACCATGACATCGATGGCCCTCTAGCAAACTTCACCACTTCTACCCTTAGCTCCACAAACTTTTCCACCACCAAGCCACTCACAACTCATGATCCAAACTTGGCATAACATAGCCTGACTATGATATCTTTTGACTTCTATCTGATATATTTTCTAGCACCACATAAGCATATGTTGTATACACGAAGTTCACATGAATAGTAACTCCTTAGTCCCGATAGAGAAATTTTCCCCATACGAACCCATTGTTGTCTCAATGCAATGTGTCCCAGCAAAAAATATGCTTTAAAATATAAACTCCATGCTCAATCACTCATGTTTTGAGAAGAATTGCAACGTCGGACCCATGCCATGCTATCATACAAATATTGCCACATACAAAGATATGGATGCATTGAAAAACTTTGTGCCTAATCTATCTACATGTGCCCATGCATCATGCAAAATGCAAACAGTGTTCCTTGATTATTTTTCCAATCCTTAACCTCGCCTTTTAACTCTCAGCAAGAAAGAAGAAATGTTGTACTTCAACTCTACCACCCAAAATCTCATGATTACTCAACAAAAATATGGTCCTTATGATGTTGACCAAGAAAATAACCCATCTCACAATTTTACGCGTCCTTCACAACCCTCGAAACTCACTCATCCACAGATTCCTATTTTGGTGATGAATATTCCAACTCTTGTGTGTTCAAGGAATAGTGCATGTACAATGAATGCACTCTCTCAAGTACGCGTGCATCTAAGATTTACTACATACAGCTGCAACAAGCATCATGTCATTCTAGTGCTCAATGATAGTGCAAAACATGCATCAACCCAACCCTTGACATGGAAGTAATTGATAAAATCAAGAGATGACCCCCGAGAGTAGTGTGTTTGACAAGTGCAATGTGAAGTGCTCGTGAACCTATAACCCTTATGTGGTGCAAGGATGATCAACAAGAAAAATATACATGTTTCAAGATGTTCAATGACTACCATCAAAGTCCTGCTTCAATCTATCCAAAAAAAATTCCAATCTCAACCAAGGCTATCAAGTTTTCATGCTTAAAAATCCAAATGAAATGACAAAAACAATTCTTGATCTAGACAAACCCAAAAAATCCACTGTCAAAAGAACAAAACAAACAATTACACAAAATAGCTAAGCTAACAAAAATCCTATCTATCTAATGTTTTTCTAGGGGTTTTCAGTTTATGTGAAAGCACTTGAAAACATTTCATCCCAAAAATTGAGATATTATTATATCAAGAGAACTTAGTGATTATTTTTTTCTATAGTAAGCTATTGTTACATCATAGGATCTTTGGATTAGGATTCACCACAATTCTATTGCGATACTCTAATTAGACACAAGCACTCAAACTCCAAGGTGATACAATGAATTGTGCAAAGGTAAGATTCATTACAAATACAAGGTCCATTTGTGTTTCATGAAGAGCTTTCTAGGGTTTCTACTCATCTACGTAATCTGATTCATGGAATATATTAAATACTAAAATTGTGTAGCTTTATTTCCCTACCGACTTCACATCTTCTTGATCGAATTCAAAACAATCAACTTGGATATATCCTAGCTCATTGCAATGGAGACATCGGTGATTGGGCCATCTACTTAGGCTATACCCTAATTCTCCACACTTGCAGTAGTTCTTTATTTGGTCCTTTAGATCATTAGAGTCTCCCTTGGTATTCATTCAAAGGTTATTATATTTAAGAACTTGGCCTCTATTTGGACTAATCAACACTTTCGCTCTAAAGGGAGTGTCTAAAGATCCTCAGGCTACATTGCCTCCATTATGGTGTCCACTGAGGGATTCGACCATTGACAAAACCTCACTACCTGTTGGGTGGTATTCATGGATCGGGCATTCTTCTAGAGTGTTACGAACCAAAAACAGTAGACTTCCAAGCTCAACCCATCTTGCATAGGGCAAAGAACTCATTCATTTTCATGCTATGGTAAGACCATACGAGGTATCTCCTATGCATATCTTTTTTTAATTGTTTCAAGTGGCACATATACACACATATTGCACATTATAACACTTCATTTTTAATCATACTTATACAAAGAATAATTAAATGGTTTGTTGTTTTCTTACACTTTTTTTTTAATCAATACCTACCCTTGCGATCTCTATCTTATATGTTTTCAACTCACTAGCATCCTTCACCCAATCCATTTTCACATTCCTATATACACGAAGTTCACATGAATAGTAACTTCCAAGTCCCGATAGAGAAATTTTCCCCATAAGAATCCATTGTTGTCTCAATGCAATGTGTCCCAGCAAAAAATATGCTTTAAAATATAAACTCCATGCTCAATCACTCATGTTTTGAGAAGAATTGCAACGTTGGATCCATGCCATGCTATCATACAAATATTGCCACATACAAAGATATGGATACATTGAAAAACTTTGTGCTTAATCTATCTACATGTGCCCATGCATCATGCAAAATGCAAACATTGTTTCTTGATTATTTTTCCAATCCTTAACCTCGCCTTTTAACTCTCAGGAAGAAGAAATATTGTACTTCACTCTACCACCCAAAATCTCATGATTACTCAACAAAAATATGGTCCTTATGATGTTGACCAAGAAAACAACCCATCTCACAATTTTACACGTCCTTCATGACCCTCGAAACTCACTCATCCACGGATTCCTATTTTGGTGATGAATATCCCAACTCTTGTGTGTTCAAGGAATAGTGCATGTACAATGAATGTCCTCTCTCAAGTATGCATGCATCTAAGATTTACTACATACAGCTGCAGCAAGCATCATGTCATACTAGTGCTCAATGATAGTGCAAAACATGCATCAACCCAACCCTTGGCATGGAAGTAATTGATAAAATCAAGAGACGACCCCCAAGCGTAGTGTATTTGACAAGTGCAATGTGAAGTGCTCGTGAACCTATAATCCCTATGTAGTGCAAGGATGATTAGCAAGAAAAATATACGTGTTTCAAGATGTTCAATGACTACCATCAAAGTTATGCTTCAATCTGTCCAAAAAAAAATGCCAATCTCAACCAAGGCTATCAAGTTTTCACACTTAAAAATCCAAATGAAATGACAAAAACAATTCTTGATCTAGACAAACCCAAAAAATCCATTGTCAAAAGAACAAAACAAACAATTGCACAAAACAGCTAAGCTAACAAAAATCCTATCTATCTAATGCTTTTCTAGGGGTTTTTAGTTTATGTGAAAGCATTTGAAAATATTACATCCCAGAAATTGAGATATTGTTATATCAAGAGAACTTAGTGATTATTTTTTTCTATAGTAAGCTATTGTTACATCATAGGATCTTTGGATTAGGATTCACCACAATTCTATTGTGATACTCCAATTGGACACAAGCACACAAACTTCAAGGTGATACAATGAATTGTGCAAAAGTAGGGTTCGTTACAAATACAAGGTCCATTTGTGTCTCATGAAGAGCTTTCTAGGGTTTCTACTCATCTACATAATCTGATTCATGGAATATATTAAATACTAAAATTGTATAGCTTTATTTCCCTACCAACTTCACATCTTCTTGATCAAATTCAAAACAATCAACTTGGATATATCCTAGCTCATTGCAATGGAGACATCGGTGATTGGACCATCTACTTAGGCTATACCCTAATTCTCCACACTTGTGATAGTTCTTTATTTGGTCCTTTAGATCATTAGAGTCTCCCTTAGTGTTCATTCAAAGGTTATTATATTTAAGAACTTGGCCTCTATTTGGACTAATCAACACTTCAGCTCTAAATGGAGTGTCTAAAGATCCTTAGGCTAATTGCCTCCATTATGGTGTCCACTGAGGGATTCGACCATTGGCAAAACCTCACTACTTGTTGGGTGGTATTCATAGATCGGGCATTCTTCTAGAGTGTTATGAACCAAAAACAATAGACTTCCAAGCTCGACCCATCTTGCATAGGGCCAAGAACTCATTCATTTTCATGCTATGGTAAGACCATACGAGGTATCTCCTATGCATATCTTCTTTTAATTGTTTCAAGTGGCACACATATACACACACATATTGCACATTTATAACACCTCATTTTTAATCATACTTATACAAAGAATAATTAAATGGTTTGTTGTTTTCTTACACTTTTTTTTAATCAACACCTACCCTTGCTCTCACATCTCTATCTTATATGTTTTCAACTCACTAGCATCCTTCACCCAACCCATTTTCACATTCCTATATGTGCATTTACGTTCTGTAGATATCCAAGTCTCTTATCTGAACCATTACTAGTATACAATCTAAGGCCATTTGTACAACAAATCTCTCTTCCACAAAATTGGCTATACTTGAGATAGCATACTCAACTTTATCCTCCAAACACTTCTTGTTTTTCCATAATATAGTTCTTCTTGTCTAAATTTTTAGGGCCTAAATAAATTTATTTTGGTAATCAATGGATATTTAGGCTAGTTTCTATGGTGTAATAAAATCTAGTTGAGCAAATCATTGCAATGGTTTTAGCTTCAACCAAGTACTCACGTTGTTGGAGGTAAATGCACATATGCCTATGCTACCCTGTATTTACTACACACACCATGATCATACACCTATACACTGCAAGTGGTGGGCACCCATCATTATCACTTTATTATTTATTCTTTCAATAATTGTTAAATAAGGGAAGGCCGGTCATAAATTGTAACTATTGGAGTTTCCACATTCTTGCTCCATCCATCATAGCTCTTGCTTCCACTTGTGTGCTTTCGCTCAAATTCAAGGAGCTTCATCTATTATTTACTTCAACCCATGAAGAAGCTTTAACTCAAGGTTTCATGGCAGCCATTATTTCTTTCTCCCAAGATATGCATTGAGTCTTCCCTTCTCTCGACTTGTACAAGAGGTTCCCAAGGCTTAGTTATACCTTGTTGAGTGCTTATTGACCTCAAAAGCAGTCATTCTATCCATTTTGAGTGTATATAGAGTATGTTACAAAAGTCATGGAGAACTATGACAGATTGACATTAGGAGAAATGTGGGCTCTCTTTTTTGCCCCTTAAGGGATTTCTCTCACCTCTCTCTCTCTGAAAAGAGATTCCAAAATAATATTATAATAAGAGATCTTCTACAATCAAGCAAATCTTGTATTTGTATTTTCAATAGATTTCACCTATTATTTTATTCCCAAAGTATAGGATAAAGTCACTTTTTCTCAAAATCCTCATAACTAAAAAAATACAATTTTATTTTCTCTAAAAACGAAGCCAATCATTGATATATGACTCTTTAATGCCCTCATGACTTTTTAACATTAAAATATATTAGAATCATTCTCATTCTTGCTTTAAAATTTTAAAAATGATATAAAATGATGTACATATCATATTTTAAGATTATTTTTTACCCAAAGACACATTTTTGACTCAAGAGTTTCCTTGTAAATTTTTATCTTTTTTGAACAAGTATATGCCTACTTCTGGGCATTTTTTCATTCCCTCTCAAAGCTCTAATTTTGTCCCAAATTTTGTGTACTCTTCTCCTTCCCTCCAGAATATGGTTTCTTGCATAGAATTCTTCTAAAGCAGCATTGAGGAGTGGTTTTGATACCATTTACTAAAATCAAATAATCTCTATCTACAACACTCTCTACCCTCCTACAAGCAATCTCTCTTTTTAGTACTATGCTATAAGATATCTTCCTCTTCAACAATCTACACTATAAGTAATCAAGTGATAATTGAGATATCTTTATTTCTGTAACCTTTGTGATGTTATTATTCTTTACAGTTGTTGTTTAATCCTTAAGCATCAATTCATAGAGAGAGAGGGGGAGAGATAGAGAGTAGAGTAGAGTAGTTTATTATCGTCCACGAAAGGCCAAATTATGACCCATGGGACCTTTCCAAATATATAATGATTCTCCTCTCCCATGGTAGGAAAGGGTAGCTATGGTGAAAGAACGATCTATGTAGTATGGTTCTCCTGAAAGCGTAACATGCAGGTGATGAGAGCCCCTAACTTCAATATAGGAGTAGTGGTTAAAAATTGGTGAAGTGGCCCCTGTAAAGGATATCAAAGTTAACCCATATGTGTGCATATGCTGGGCATGTCATAATCATGTGCTCTTCTGATTCTACACTATGTAGTCCACACAGCTTGCATAACCTCGTCTCTCTTGTCAGTCCACTACATGCACCTGTCTTGATCAATAAAGTGTGTGATCAAGTTTGAAGTCGTACAATGCTCTGTCTAAATACCACTGAGATTGGGTTAGCTATGTATGGTTGTGTGTGTGCCTCTACCTGCATGTAAGATTCCCAACATGAAGGATAGATATGCATATTGTAATAAGCAAGTCTGCCATTTGCTCCCTTGCTTTGATGTTTTGCTTAATATGCTCGTAAGAGGTCTGATTGAAATGTGTCCATGCATATATCTTTGGATGCCATATCTAGATATCTATCCACTCCCCACCCTTTAAACCATTTTCGCATATCCAACACCCATCTTGTTGAAAGCATTTTTCTTTTTCACATTTTCTGTAGGTGTGTGCTAGCATCCCATGCCCGTTTGGGGAGCCTACTGTCATCCATTTGACGTACTTGAGTGACATATCTCAGTACTCGAATCATAGCATGTACCTCAATTGGCCGACGGCCAGTTTCCAAAAGCATAAGTACATATGATGTGGCACTTTTGATGCCCAACTGTCTACGAATAAAAGCTTTTTGTAGCTTCTCAATGTTGTTCCATGCATATGAGGAGATGCTCCCCCCCCACACTTCCACTCCATATAATACCGTTTGTAGAACATATGCATCAAAAATCATACAACGTATTTTCCAACATTTAGGTTTTGTATGACTGCAATCATTTTCAAAGTGATAATACTTGCTTTTCCCTGCCGCTAATCGCCACTCCACACATGTATGCCAACTATAGTTTGCAGGTATCTCAATCCCCAAGTATTTGAAAGTAGATACTACCTCTATAGACTATCCCACATAATGTACTTTTGGTGGGGTCTTTGATTGCTTGGTGTGCACAGCCATTAGCTTTGGTTTTGATACATTCACCATCAAACCATTATCTCGACAAAACCGTTTAAGAATCTCCATGAACTACTGCATATGTTCCCCAATATATGTAAAGAAGACCACATCATCTGCATAAAGTAGGAGAAAGATGGCAAACATACCAATATGTAGGATTTTGGCTTCCTTCATTCATAGCAGTGAGAAGTATTTCCTCTAGCTTATCAATGCATAAACCAAATAATGTAGGGGAGAGCGGGCAATGACTCCCATATTACTCTCAAATACTTGTGACAACCCGTTGCGACCTTTGAGGTGGCACACCACTCGTTGATATATCCTGTAAATTCCCATGCATAGATTGTTTGGGGGCCCTAATTATTGCATTCACTGCCATAAGCCAACCCTTGGTATAGTGTCAAAAGCCTTCTTAAAATCCACAAAATAGCAATACAAGGTTGCTCCCTCAAGCCGACTCTCATCCATAAGCACATGTAAAGTAACCAAATGGTCTATGGTGTTATGACCAGGGTGAAAACATGCTTGTCCATAAGCTCATTTGTTATTACTTGGAGGGAAAAGAGAGAGGACTATGTGAGATGAACTAAGAAAATAAGTGATAGAGTGACAGAGAGTAAATTAGGATAAAAGATAAGGTGATGTTATTGTTCTCCACTAGCCAAGAGCGAAGCTTCTATATAAATGTGTTTCTTTGATCAATTCTTGTTGTGTGTGTGTGTGTGTGTGTGTGAGAGAGAGAGAGAGAGAGAGAGAGAGAATATTTTGGATAGAATAGAAGATAATATTTGATACTAATTAGAGGTAGATTAAAAGCTAAGATTACAGGTTGATTAGGGATTGATTAGGGTCTATCATGATTGAAATCAAGAGAAAGAGACAAGATCCAACTGGATAAAGAAGAACACAGATATAGTGAATCAAAGGCATGTAATTGTGTGATTTGAATGTTAATCCAAGCTAAAATTGGCATAAATTTTTCTTTGCAAAATGCAAGTGCAGGGGATGTACCAAGAGAAAGAGAGATATTCACTTTCAATTGGAGGACGAATATGCACCAATGTTCAAAAGAACTATGGAAAGGGATGATGCAATAAGATACAAGATGCAACAATAAAGAAATACAAGGAAAAAAAATGTGTATCTTTGGGTTGATGGGTGCATTTATCCACCTGATCTAGTCACTCAAAGGCCACCACAATTTGATGGGCTTACATCATTTGTAAAGTTTGTTTGTGAAGGCAATGAAAGTTTGTATGGATACACATGCAAATTTGTCACACAAGGATTAGCAGGGGTTTATCAAGCCTTGATAAATATACAGACAAGATTATAAGGGAATATGTAAAAAAGGATAGATTATTGGTTGAGAAGGATATGGAGAACCAGAGCAGCCTAGAACAAGCAATGTCTATCATTGAAGATGCTATGCATGCTACACACGTGCTGAGTATGGAGTTACAATCTAAAGTTATGGACTTGGAGAAGGAGAATCAAAACATAAAGAGAAAGCTCACAAAAACTTTGGAGATTGGGCCCACTTTAAAAACCAAAGAAGCACGTCGGTGCATCCGATTAGTTAAACCAATTCACTAATTAACCAAAGGAAGTGGACAATATCATAGATGGATATATACTAAATCTACTACAATGAGAAATATGTTTCCTCATATCTAGATCCTAAGCAAGGATATGGTCAAAAATGCATTGGAAAATTGTAAATTCGAGGACATTGTAGATGGTGTTGCAAGTGAACATCTTAGGGATGTCAATAACTTGTTTACTGCTACAGATGCTCAGGTATTATGTGACAAGGTGGCAATGAGTTCTGAGTCATGTAGTATGCTCTATCAACATTTGGATATAGGTTTTAATCAAGTCTTCAAAACTAAGTGAGTAATGCCTCTGCCAAAACCATTTCACATAAAGAAGTCTCAAAAACAACTAAATGAGAAAGTTTTAGAACTAATTGGTGAGTCGAGGCATGTGGAACACATATATTATTAAAGTATAGTTCCAAAGAAGTTGCCTTTGTATTGAATACATCCAACAACTTTGTATTAGATATATATAGGATTTCGATTGCTATGGCCAAGTTCTACAATATGTCTATGGAAGAATGTAGAGGCAAGCTTAAGTGTCCTCAAACTTTATGAGAGTGATATTATTAAGGGACAAAAACTTGAACGCGTGAGTATAACACTTATGAATCAAGCATTGGATCTATACTTCAATGTGTAATCAAAGAATGAAATATGGTGGCTTACAGCATTTGAAGTACCAAAGGAGGACCATGAAGTACTTAAAGTTTTTTTTAACCTCACTAATATACTTAGTGTCATTCAATAGCAAAATAATGGAGCAATTTTACACATCGAGGGGTTTGGGGACTATCAAGTTGAATGGCATCTTGCATGTGATTTAAAACATTGAAGTGTATGTTTGGTTTATCAAATGCAGCGAATGCAAAATTTCCATACATATACTGCATGCAAACTAGGAAAAAAGGGAAAGATGGCAAGAAAGAATGGCTTGCCAAGGCAGGACAACAAGGTGCTCCAACACGAGATCAAAAAGTCATGAGAAATGGAATGCTAGTTCTAGTGGATCCAAACCGGCACCCTATTTTGAAAATACCACTAACAAGGGTTCACTTTTGCACATTGCATTGTTTGGTTAGAATAATTGAGAAGCTAGTATATGAATATATACGCTTTGCATACAAGATGCATCTTGTGTCAGAAACTGATGCTACATGCAAGAAGGTAGAACAAGTCCTCTTTGAAGCTAGATTGCACGGGAGCCAAGTAGAAATAAAAAAGGACGATAAAAAATCGAGCAAGAGTGAAAATATCCCTTGTAAACCATGCTTTGACGGACCCGAGGCTAGGAAGTTTATATCTCCACCTCAAGATGAGGAAAGCAATATACTTGTAAAACAACCAAAGAAGTATGAAGCATGAAAAAAGTTGCACCTTGCTATTCCAAATTGGAGCAATGGGAGAGAAGAATGAGGATTGCAAAGGTAAAAGTGTGGATACACCTAGATAGATTAGCAGCTCTCTTACAAAAGTTGAGGTTTAGGGATTGTGATGCCAATACATTAAAAGAGATAATTGCTAAATTTCATAATTCCATGGTGGAGGCATGGACTACAAACAACATAACACACTACATGGTCAGTATTGTCCCCACTACAAAAAAATATCATCATTTCGAATTAGCTTGTATTTCTAATCTCTCTTCTTGTGTAGCATATACTCGAAGCATATGGTCCATACTTTGCAGATCAAGGAAGTTTGGTAGTATGGTCAACTCAAGGCATGGAACGATCTCACTGGCAAGCTCACTATGCTTTTCAAAAGGCAACTGATCATGGAGGTGGCATCAATGATTCCAATTCTATGAGGCAATTATTACAATGGTGGTATAGGAAATTAGAGATACGATGCGAGAAAAAAGAAAAGAAGTCCAAACCCTCTCAAGAAAAATTTATAAGTAGGGCAATATATGAAGTGAGAAAAGCAAGATATGAAAACAACATAGCTAGACAACGCCATGCAGAATGGTTGGTAACACAAGAGAGAGATGGCAAGAAATGGAGACCTAGATAAAGATAATAATTTTGATGCATTTAGAGTCCACGCGAGAGCACAGGTACTAAGGATATGACACATCAATACTCTTCCGAATCCAGTGAGCGTATTGTGAGTGACAAAGGTCCCTAGTGGCCGAGAATGGTGGCCCTACTACAACAGCTAATAATGGTGGTGCTACTATGGCAACAATGGTGGTCCTAGTGTGGTCAATAATGATGGTTCACCATTGTTCAAAAATGGTAGTCCACATGCTCTAGTTTCTCCACCTCCCACTATTGCTCTAGCTGGTAATACATATCCTCCATCACCTAAGAAGCAAAGATGGAGACCACGCACAACTGCACTACATAAGATAAGGAAATTCTAGAAGAGTGCCAACTTGATTATTCCTAAGGCACCATTCTCTAGGTTGGTGCAAGAAATACTGCAAGATCTACAGTCAGGGCATCATCACAAGTTCTTTTCAAGGAACCAAGCAAGGAATGTGAGGCGATGGGGTCAAGCCAAGCCTTGCCTGCAATCTCTAAAGTAGCTGAAAGTTACTTGATTGATCTAATGAGTGATTGTCAACTTTTAGCCATTCATGCCCGACATATCACTATGTCAACAATATACTTTCAACTACATTGTAATTGGATCTATGTTTTTAGCTCAAGTTTGGTTGTAGATTGTAAGGAGCTTAGTTTTGGGTTATCTTTCCAATAAACCTTCAAGTATTTGATAGCAGTGGCCTGCAAATGGAGCTAAATTTTTCCTAGCTCTAATTGTACTTGGTACGATACACTATCTATCGTGTATTTCATGGTTTCATAATGCTAAATCTAATATGTGATACTCTATTTTGACCTTGATTTGCATTGTACGTATTTCAAGTTTCCAATTTTGTAAGTAGTTTCGTTGAGGATAAATTCAATGTGCAATCACGCACATGTCAATGATCAGCTATACATGGGCCGATGCACTATATCTTTATTGTAACTGAATTTGGGGATTCAAGGCCCTAGACGCGAGCCTAAGGACAAGTGTCCTAGAGGCTTCTAATGGGGCCAATTATTTTTTTTCGTGGTTGATGTGTCCTAGAGGAGTCCACGGGTAAAATTTCACGTCAATCAGTTCAATGGTCATATCTTTTCAAATCTTGGATACATTAATTCAAGTTTAAGGGTTTTTTAAAAGTTTAGCTATAAGTTTAAAGTTTCATCTCATTTTACACATTTCACTCTTGAGTTTTGAGTTTTTTCTCAAAGACATGGCACGCACCAAGCAAGTGGCCTGGAGACACCCCCCTAGCATCTCATGCACAAGCCACCTCCCCCAGCTCCACCACCATGCCAACATCGCAAGCGTTGATGGAGGCCAGGCACATTGGCTCTTCGCAAGATCTGCCATTACCAAAAGACCAGGCACCTCCTAATACTAAAGGCTCCATTCCAGAAGTTAGTGTCGGAGATTATGGATGGCATACTAATTAAGTATAGTAGGAGGCACTTCCCAAATGGGTCACATTTGCAACAACCTAATCGTTGGACTGTCCATGCCCTCCTTACACTACAAGAAGCTACCAAAGCTTACCTCATCAACTTGTTCGGAGACTCGGTCTATGTAGCGATACATGCAAGGAGAGTCACTATTACCGACAGGGATCTACGGATAGTGAGGTTCTTCTGGTGATGTAAGGATAGTCCTCGCAGAGATCAATAACAATAGGGGTGTACTACTCAAATTTTAGCGCGTCTTATTTTTGTTTATTCACTTGTTATTTGTTTTATTTATATTTTTGAGTTATTGTTACATGTGTTCGAACGAATACATGTTGCACACGAATTTGATAAAGCACTGCATATTAAATTTAGGGTACGAATCATGTTGCATATATATCCAACAAATAAATGTAACATTCAAGTAAATAATGATAATAAACAACACTATGACAAACTACATTGCATGCAAATCCAACAAACATCGATTTTCATTACTTCAAGAGAAGATTACAAAGTGCATTATATTAGTGATGAGATATCATTTGGCAATAAGTACATCTACTCTCTCCTAGGCTTCTTTGGGAGCTACACTCCCTATGGTCAAAGCTATTCTTAACATTTTTTCCTAGTAGTTCCTGCCTAATGACATTGGGGTCTTAAACACCAGCAACCATGCCACGAGCCACCATGGAAAAAAGTGGCCCAAACCTAGTACTAGTGAATAAGTAGAGTAGCTTCGAATGTCGAAGCAACACTACTTTCTCCAATGGTTGGGATGGTCTTGAAGCACCCAACATTCATTAGTGCCCTCAACTTTAGGAAGTTCTCAACAAAATCTGGAGAGCATGTCTTATGAAATACAATAATATCACTCACAAGCTGGCCAATGTACTCCTTCAATGCCAAGTCCTACACCCTTCCTTGGCTACTAGATTGGCCACCTTACCTAGATGAAATCTATATAGACAATGTCCTGCATCACACAAGCCCAATGTTAGACTCACTATGCATGGAGTGCGCTAAAGATATATAAATCGAATTTGTGTGCAACTTCACTAATAGAGCCTCTAGGGCATCGAGACCCTCCGTATAAATTTTTATCAAGATCAAGATCCCAGAGCATCCCTGGCCAAAATCAAGAACATTACCTTCTCTGCATCATCTATCTGCTAATGTAATGGAGCATCCAGGTCTGCTTCTACAACTGGGTCACCCTCATCTCTCTCCTGGGAAGATACTGTGTAGTCGAGTTGAGGACCAAAAAGGCTTTCTTACAACCACCCAAAATCCTCATCAAAGAACTCATACTATGGCGTCGCATCCTCAATTTGCTCTTGGATGCTCACAATGGTAGAGACACCATCGTTGCTCGTGACACCATATTGAACCCTCATCAACATGTGCTGGGGCATCCCGTATATCAAAATCTATAAAATCATTAAGTGCATCATGCACCATGATACAGTATAGTTCTTCTTCTCTTAGCTCCAAAATTTCTAATACATCCTACATGAGTAGATATTCCACCCCCTCAATGGTGATAGCATGGAGAGAAGCGAGAGGTGGGTGCACAATGGCTAAGCTCTGTGCTGCCTCTACGCTCAGATTGAGAGCGATCTCCTCAGGCTCCCTCTCAAAATACTCTAGCTGCATCTGAGGGGGTGCATTGATGTTTTCGTCACTGTGCTCTTGCACCTCAGTGCACAAAACATATATGGAAAAGGTCGCATCATCACGCTAATGAGATCCATCGTAGTGTGGTCCTAGGACAAGATGGGCACTACTCTAGTGCAAAGATCTTGCCCCACATGCACCAGGGCTCAATTTATCACCTTTACATGGCTCGATCCGACATGTAGACTATACAAAAAATCTATGGGAACCCACCTAAGAGTAGAATCCACAATAGAGCAAGTGGGAGAGGGTTTGCAGCATCACAAAATGATGTCACCATACTAGAGCTAGGATCTACGACAAAAAGCAAGCTCTCTAGACTCAAGGTCATGCAAAACCTAGGGTATATTTGGTCTCCTATGTGTGCGTAGCGTGTGGAACTAATCCATGCAACGAAGGCATGAGTGGTTGCTATGGCACACAAAGAGAGAAGAAATGAGAGCACAAGTATAGGAAAGTAGAGAATGAAAGTGAAAATGAGTTTGGAGTTATAGCTTTTATGTATCTAGGGTTTTAAATAAAGGTTCTTATAAAATTTTTAACCCTAAAGTGGAGCCTGTGGTGGGTTTCATAGCACTATTGATGTCAAATTGTATCTTGGACTTACATGCTCTTGACAACTCCAAGCTACCAATCAACCATTCACCACTAGATAATGGTGGCAATGGGACATGTTGCAATCTCTGGCTTTCTACTATATACAATGTATTATAAATATATATATTTTGACTTGCAGAGTTATTATTGTAGATCAAAGAACCTATGTCTTCATGCCAAACATGTATCTTGCCGCTCAAACATTCCACATTCTGTCATTCATGAAAAGTTGATGGATATAGATCTCTCAATAAAACAAGATTGAATTAGAACACTGCAAAGATTTTTAAAAACAACTCTGATGCAAAATAATAAACAATGATAAAATTTAAAAACTTAATGTTTTGTTTATAATTTGCAATGTAATTTGTAGTGTACAGTGATTTTTTTGTGCGTATAAACATGGATCAACACTTATGTTACTGTACTTGTTCCATTAAACACTTTTCTAAACTCTAAAATTCTACATTTCCAATGTTTACTGGGGTTTGCAATATCCATACACTGACCTTGAAACTCCCTCAAGTAATTGGATGCATCAAAATCCAATCCAACTTATAGTACTTATCACAAATCCAATTACCGCCAATATCTTTCCTATTGAATATCTCCACTGCAAGTATGTTACTGATGTTTTTCCTCCGTGAATACATCTATAATATAAACATTTCAATGATAAGCTAATCAATCTCGAACAAATCCAAAATCCTTTTCAAAACATCAATTTATCATCCGAGCATTTGCAAACATTCCCCATAAGCATTAGTAAGTATAAACTAACCAAATGCTTGCTATCCAAAACAAAAATATTCTAATCTATGTAAAATAGAGAACTGAAAATTGCATATGATCAACTTTGCGAACGATTAAATCTATAGCTCTCATCATGCTCTTCATTTCTAGCTATAGAATATATAAATATGATATTGTATATAGAAGTTATGCATTAGGAGAAATATGGATTCTCTTTTTTGCCCCTTAAGGAGTGAATAAAAAAATATAGGCCTAACCAATGAGAGAGCTAGGATTCCAGATTCATGTAACATGAATCTTCTAGCCATATCTTGGCCCAAATCTTCTCTCAACAATAAAATAAGGGGAAATGTGGGGAATACAATGCTATCACTTCCTAGAAGTTTGTGACTCGAATTTTCGTTTTCTTTTTTTTTAATGTTTGACTTTTCATTTCTCCCCTTTTAACTTTCCCCCTCTTTCTTAGGCAGAACTCAAATTTATCATATCTCTTTCCCCGCTTTGCTTGCCTTATCTGTAACCCTGTGAAATTTCATTTCCTCTACACAAACACAGAGTGTTTCACATGTTTTATGAGAGTTGAGCTTGTTTTACCAAATCCCTAAGATTTTCTTTACATAACTTTACAGGTATATTGTTCTCTTCCATGGATGTTCTATGGTAAAGTTTTATCTCATTTGGACAAAACATGTGCAAGTTATGTGCATTCTTTGACATGTATTTTATTTTGTTTTGGTACTCTAGGAATCTCTTATAGTCAAGAACAATGATCTTTTGAACACTCAACTTCTTCTTCAACATCTTAGGGTTTCTTTGTAAACAAAGTTACAAGTATGTTATCTTGTTTTTTTGTTGCTTTATATAGTTAAATTTTATCTCGTTTTGACAAAACGTATCCAAGTTATATGCATATTGAGATTTTCTTTGTTTTTTTACTCCAAGAATCTCCAAGGGTGGAAAACATTGATTTTTTAAAAACTCAACTTTTTCAACATCTTTGAGCTTCTTTGCAAAGAGAGCCACAAGTATATTGTCATTTTTTTCTATTGCTCCATGGTTAAGTTTCAACTCATTTGGACAAAGCCTATGTAAGTTATATGTATGCTTTGACTGAGATTTCTTCTATTTTTGTACTCTAAGAATTTGTCAGTGAAGGAACAATGGTCTTGTTATAAGTCAACTTCTTGTTCAACATCTTTGGGCTTCTTTGTGAAAAGAGTTACACGTACAATGTTTTTGTTTTAAAAAATTACTCCATTTAAATTTCATTTCATTGGAGAGAATATTTGCAAATTATACATATGCTGACATGTAACTTTTCTATTTTTACAAAAATTTATGTACTAAATTTGTAGCAGCGTGCTTATACTCAATTCAAAGAGGACATCCTTGGCTTAGAATTGATTAAAAAAAGAGGTCAATCAGAGCTTCCTAGCTCAAGTTATGGGAAAAATAGTGGCTGGTGTTGAGATATCGAGCTCCACTCGTGATACGCCAGGGTGACCGTTGTGTATTTATGTCACCGACTTGTCAGTTGCAGACGCGGTTGGTACACCGCCCATGAATAATAGCTACATGATAGCTATCCTTATCTACTCTAGTTCGTGGCTCAGTTAGTATGCCACCTTAGTTAGTTGAGTTTGGTTTGAGACCCATATATAGGGTTCTTCTATTTCTTTGTACTTGAGTTCTTTTGGCTTACACAACTAAGAAGAGGAAAACTGTTTTCAGCCTCCACCCTTGTGTGTCTTCCCCCATTGTGCAAGCAAGAAAGCTTCAAGCGAGACTCCTTCCTTCTCTCCCACAATCTTGACATGGTATCAAAGCCTTGTTCGTGGTAAGGAGCTCAAGAAAGCAAGCCAAGCTCGCGGTGTTCTGGTAAGAGAAGCAGTGTTGCTTTCATTTTCTGTTTTGGGAGCAGATCTCTACAGGTAGCACAGCCATTTCGGGGCCTGTTTTGGAGGCGGAAGTTTTCTGCACGCACTCAGGAAAAGGCTCAATTTTATGTTGTTCAGCCACTATTCTACAGGTCGGTGAAAAGTTACTGTAGAAATTACATCGTATGCTTGTGCGCAGAGACATTGGGAGTTTCAGAATCATCCTTGGTTCCTGTTTATGCAAAATCGTCACTAGGGAGTGACTGTGTGGTCAAATATCACTTTCGCCAGTTTTGCAGATTAGCCCTTGTGAGGCTGAAGCTGTGTTCTTTGCAGTGGCAGAATTTTTTGCAGTATTCTGTAATGGCGTCTGATTCTCTTTCACAGATTGTAACTGAAAAGCTTGACAAGAACAACTTCCAAGCATGGAAGTTTAGAATGACGATTTGGGAAAAGGATATTGGAAATTTGTTGCAGGAAATGAAGAAGAACTAGTTCTTCCTGATGTTCCCAATCAACAGCAAATGCAGGCATTCAAAGCATGGCATGAGAGAGCCAGGAAAGTTATGTATTGGCTATCTATTAGCATTTCAGACTCTATGATTGTGCATATTCAGGATGCAAGTACGCCAAAGGAGGCATGGGATACTCTGTCAAAGATGTATAGTACAAATACGCAAGCCAGGAAAATGCAGCTCAAGCAAGAGTTGCACAATGTGCAAAGAGAAAATATGAGCATCAATGACTACCACATGAAGGTGAAGAAGATTGCAGATGCACTTGCTTCCATTGGGTCGCCAGTGGAAGATGATGATTTAGTTTCTGTGACCTTGAATGGTCTAGGAAAGGATTATGCACAGTTTCGGACATCCATTTCAGTTCGTGAAAGATTTCCTGATTTTGAGGAGTTGATTGCTCTTCTAATTTCTGAGGAGCAAAGAAATGGTGGTGCATCTTCTTCAGGAGGAACTTCAAAAGAAGCTGTCTTCTACTCAAATGCTGGAAGAGGTAGAGGCAGAGGTAGAGGAGGCCGATATGGAGGCCGTGGTAGAAATCAGAATATGCAACAAACTCAAGAAAACCAGTCCTATGGAGGAGGACATGGTAACTCTAGAGGCAGGGGGAGCCAAAGAGGTCGTGGTGGATGGCAAAGAGGCCAAAATGCAAACAATAATGTTGAATGCTACTATTGTGGTAAAATGGGTCATATGGCTAAAGACTGCTATAAAAAGCAAAATGACATCATGAATGGAAAACTGCAACAAGGAAATTATGCATCCTCTAGTAGACAGGGTGATGATAGAAATGAGCATCTGTTTATGGTGCAACACATGAACAATTCTGTGACAAGTGCAGAATAAAGCAACGATGTATGGTATGTTGACTCAGGTGCATCAAACCATATGACAGGATGGAGGATGCAAGGAAAATGAAAAAACTAGGATTTGTGGAGACTGGTGATGATACCGCACATCCTATTGTGCAGATTGGAAAAATTCCTTTGTCTATGCAGGATGGAAAAAAGAAATACATGTCCGATGTATTTCATGTCCCGAATATCACCAAGAATCTGGTTTCAGTTGGTCAAATGGTTGAACAGGGCTTGCAGGTCAGATTTAATCCTCATGGATGCTTTGTTGAGGATATGAAAAATAAAGGTCGCTTGATAGCAAAAGGAAAGAAGAAGGGCAGAATGTTTACATTGGATGCAGACATGTCTGAATTGAGTGCAGCAATGTTTGCACATGGGACCGGTGTAGTTGGAGATATTGATATCTGGCATAAACGCATTGGGCATGTTAATGTACAACGACTTAAATCAATGCAGGCCCAAAATATTGTTGCAGGTTTGCCGAAATTCAAGGTTGCAGAAATGCATAAGGTATGTGAAGCCTGTCAGTTTGGAAAACAGGCAAGGAAACCATTTCCTAGACATGTTCAAGAGAGTAAGAAGCCATTGGAATTAATCCACTCTGATGTGTGGACAACTAAAGCTACATCTCTTGGAGGCTGTCATTATTTTGTCAGTTTTATTGATGACTATAGCAGAAAAGTTTGGGTGTATTTTATGAAAAAGAAAAGTGAAGTTTTTGGGCATTTCAAAACTCTTAAAGCTATGGTTGAAAAAGAAACAGGCTTGCAGATAAAATGCCTAAGGTCAGATGGAGGGGGAGAGTACCTCTCAAATGAGTTTGCAAGGTTCCTGCAGGAGCATGGCATAAAGCAGCAATATTCATGCAGTCATACCCCACAACAAAATGGAATTGCAGAAAGGAAAAACATGCATATTTGAGAGGTATCTCGTGCCATGCTCAATGAAAAAGACTTGCCAGATTTTTATTGGGCTGAAGCAGTTGCTACAGCAGTCTACATAATGAACAGGACTCCCACTGCAGCAATACATGGAATGACTCCAGAGGAGAGGTATACTGGTAGGAAACCAGATATTTCTCATTTGAAAATTTTTGGTTGCATTGCCTATGTACATGTGCCAGATGAGTTGAGATCCAAGTTGGATCCAAAAGCTGAGAAGTGCATCTTTATTGGTTACTCTCTGCAGCAAAAAGGGTATAGATGCTATAACCCTTCTACTCGTAAGTTTACAGTGAGCAGAGATGTTGTTTTTTATGAGATGAGTAGCTGGTATAAACCAGTAAATGTGATTGATGATGTAGATGCACAAAATGGTAATGCTGCACAAAATTCACAGCAGCAGTCACAAAATATTAGTGGACCTGGAGCGTCCTCTAGTAGTGGTTCACATTCTACGCCATGGACAGGCAGATTGAGATCAGGAGAATCTTCTCAAAGTAATGCAGATAGTGGTATGCAGGTATCACGAAAAGGAAAAGAGAAGGTTGATCAGCCCATGTTTGATGTGAATGCAAGTCACTCTTATGTGGATGGTGAATCCAATGGCTCAGAACAGAGCATTGATGATGAGTTGGGTATTCCTTCTATTGTTACACCTAGAGTAAGGAAGACCAGGGATGTTTTGAGAGCACCTGGGAGTGAACCTACTTTGCGCAGGTCTACGAGAGCTAGGTATCCTGTGGATAGGCTGAAATATGATGGATTTACAGCCATTCATTATGCATATATGGTCAAAGTGATACAGGAACTAGAACCCACATCTTTTGAGCAAGCCATGGGAAAAGAAAAATGGGAGAAAGCCATGGATGAAGAAATGGATGCCTTGGAAGCAAATGCTACATGGGAGTTAGTACATTTGCCTAAAGGTAAGAATGCAATTGGCTGTAAGTGGGTTTATAAGGTGAAGCACAATGCAGATGGTTCTGTGAACAGATACAAGGCAAGATTAGTAGTCAAGGGGTATGCACAAACATATGGCATTGACTATGAAGAAACATTCAGTCCAGTTGCAAGGATGGCAACTGTAAGAGCAGTCATTGCTATGGCTGCATCAAAGGGATGGTCTTTACATCAGATGGATGTAAAGAATGCCTTCTTGCATGGTGATTTGCAAGAAGAGGTCTATATGGAGCAGCCACCAGGTTATGTGCATGCTGTTCATCCTGAGTTTGTTTGCAGGTTGAAGAAAGCCTTGTATGGCTTGAAGCAAGCACCTAAAGCATGGTCTGACAAGATAGGACAATATCTTGTCACTATTGGCTTTCAGATTTCCAAGGCAGATTTCTCACTTTATGTGAGAAAAACAGAGAAAGGTATTATGCTACTTGTCATTTATGTTGATGATTTGATTATGACAGGTGACAGTGATGAAGATATCATTCATGTGAAAATGCTATTGAAGCAAAAGTTTGAGATGAAGGATTTGGGAGAGCTGCGTTATTTCTTGGGCATTGAGGTGATTAGATCACCAAGTGGGATACAGCTCTTGCAGAGGCAGTATGGATTGGACATGCTGTCCAAATATGGGATGACAGGCTGTAAGCCTATTTCAGTTCCTTTGGAGCAAAATGTGAAGCTGAGCACAGATGTAGGTGAGCTTCTAGAAGACCCTACTATGTACAGACGCATAGTAGGAAGTTTGATTTATATGACTATTACCAGGCCAGATTTGAGCTATGCTGTTGGATTGGTAAGTCAGTTTATGCAGGCTCCAAGGAAACCACATTTGGATGCGGCTAGACGCATACTCAGATATGTGAAGTCCACATTGCAGTATGGACTATTTTATGAGACTGGGGTTCAGATACAGTTGCATGGATACACTGATGCTGATTGGGCTGGTAGTATTTCTGATAGACGATCTACCAATTGATATGTGTTCTCTTTTGGGAGTGCTGCAGTCACTTGGAGCAGCAAGAAACAGCCTACAGTTGCCTTGTCGAGCACAGAGGCTGAGTACAGGGGTGCAGCAATGGCTGCATGTGAGGTAGCTTGGTTGCATAAGCTACTTTATGATATGCATCAGTCTACAGATGGACCAGTTGTCATTTATTGTGACAACATGAGTAGTATACACTTGGCAAATAACCCAGTCTATCATGCTAGAACAAAGCACATTGAGGTGCATTATCACTATGTGCGAGAGAGGGTTTTACTAGGTCTTATTGATCTAGTTTATGTCAGCACAGAGGATCAGGTAGCTGACATATTCACGAAGGCATTGGGCGCAGAGAAGCTGCGCAAGTTCAGAGACCTGCTTGGTGTGCAGGAATTGGGATTGAGCTCGAGGGGGAGTGTTGAGATATTGAGCTCCACTCGTAATACGCCAGGGTGACCGTTGTGTATTTATGTCACCGACTTGTCAGTTGCAGACGCGGTTGATACACCGCCCATGAATAATAGCTACATGATAGCTATCCTTATCTACTCTAGTTCGTGGCTCAGTTAGTATGCCACCTTAGTTAGTTGAGTTTGGTTTGAGACCCATATATAGGGTTCTTCTATTTCTTTGTACTTGAGTTCTTTTGGCTTACACAACTAAGAAGAGGAAAACTGTTTTCAGCCTCCACCCTTGTGTGTCTTCCCCCATTGTGCAAGCAAGAAAGCTTCAAGCGAGACTCCTTCCTTCTCTCCCACAATCTTGACAGCTGGTGGTCTAACAGAATTGCACCTAACCATGGCAAGGAATAAGGAAAAAACCAAGACAAATTATGACCTCCAGCAACAAATAAGGGATGCATGCACCCCAGGGATGAAAATAACCTTGAGATGGAAGATGAAGATTACTCTCAGTCCCCTATTGCTCTCAAACAAGATGCAGGACTGCTTAAAACAGCTACAGATTTGCTATTACAGAAATTTTTGCACTAAATTTGTGGCAATGTGCTTATACTCAGTTCAAAGAGGACATTCTTGGCTTAGACTTGATTAAAAAAAGAGGTCGATCGAAGATTCCTAGCTCAAGTTACAAGCAAAATAGTGACTGGTGGTCTAACATGACTACACCTAACCATGGCAAGGAATAAGGAAAAAACTAAGGCAAATGATGACCTCCAGCAACAAATAAGAGATGCACATGCCCAGAGGGATGAAAATAACCCTAAGGTGGAAGATGAAGATTACTCTCATGACGTGGGGAGCCTCAATGCGCTCACTAACACCCTCAGTTCACATGAGACAAGGCATGCTGAGAAGCATAGAGAATTGATGGAAGCCATTGGTCAAATGAAGACCACTATGGACACCCTTGTTGCCTAGCTCCCTAAGTGGATGGAATTCCAAATGAAAGGGAAGGAACATGAGAATAGATTGGATATGCATGCTGAAAGAGTGATTGGCTCATCAGTGAATGTAGCAAATATGAACTCCCAATAAAAATGGGTAGCAAGCATATAGCATTGAGCTTCATGCTTTGAATATCTATTGTGCCTACACGGTATTTTAGGTATGCTACATGTCTACAATGATGTCTAGCATTGATATATGAGCCTGGATATGGTTAGACATGATATGGCACTTGGACTTGAGTTAAATTTGATGTCCTTGGGCTTTGGTCAATTTCTTTGAGTCTCCATGCTTACTTACTTATGAGTATTGAAGCTTCATTGGATACTTATGCTCTTGGATGTATTTGTGATACACTTGGGCTTTGTGGATGCTTTGATGTATATATCTTGAGCTTTGCTTAGTCACTTTGCACTCCAAATTCACTTCTAGTGGGAGATACTTGTACTTATTGGTAGAGCTTGGTTCTTTGAAACAATGGGACTCTTGGTTCATGTATATGCTCTCCTATATGCTATTGGATGCAATTCTACTTGTAGGCTGATTTAATTATGTATGCTTAGGACACTAGTACTTACCTCTATCAGCAATTTGTTAGTGATGTGTATCCTTATTGGATGTGTGTTTTACTGATACTTTGAGTTCATGATTGTCTTTGATATCAGTGGTCTATGCTAAGCCATTGCTAGTTGCATTCTTTGCATCCCAATTGCTACTCAAATATCCTTGGCACTGGGAGCTTTATTTCTTGGCTATTTGCCCATAGTTGGATTGACATATACTACTATCTTTATTTCCACATTACTGTAATTACAATTTTCAGCATTGTCTTGGAGAGTAAACATTATACTTTGGTAATCCATTGCTTGGAATTAGTGGATAGCTCTATATTTTGGTATTCTCTCCTATTTTTTCCTTGTATTAGTAGCTGAACTTTTGGGTTAATTTGCAGTCATTTACAGCAATCCATTCCCTTGGATTTTGCATTGGTATACTGTCATTATGTTTGTTTTTTCGAATGATAATGCTATTTTCAATATTGAAAAGCTTAATGCCACAAATTTCAACTATCAAAAGACACAGATGTGGAAAGTATTGGTCCAAAAGAAGCAAGTTAGGCCGTTAGAAACCAAGAGTGTAAAGCTCAAAGGCATCAAGATGATTGGTATGAGTTGGACAAGCTATGTAAATCCACTCTTATTATATCATTATCTAAATAGGTTTACTTCAATGTTGCTGCACCTGAGGATAATGCCTGGTAATTATGGGAAAATATATAAAATCTTTATGACAAGAAAATTTTTGCATCATAGATGTATTGGTTGAAATAGCTTATGGATCTTTGCATGAAGGAAGAGACTAGTGTGCCCTCGCATTTGAAATAATTTTATTCAATTTTAAGCTAGTTGACTTTACAGGATATTGAGTTCAAGGATAACCTACCTCCCTTGTTCTTGATTGTGAAACTTCTCGAGTCATGGGGCACTTTTCATACAACCATGTAGTATACATATGGATGGATTGAAACTCCGGGATGTTGAGGGTGCTTTACTCACAAAGGAGGTAAATAGAAAGAATGTGGATGAAACCCATACTTCTCATACATTAACTAGAAGGGGCAAACATGTTGCTCAGTATTGACTGATGTGGTAGAGACTCACAATGGTCTCAGTCTCATGGTGGGCAATCTTGTAGTAAGTCTCATAATCATAATTCCTTTGTGATATGTCATTATTGTGGGAAGCAAGGTCATATTTGGTTGTAGTGCCATAAGATGTGCAATGATAAGTGCAAAGAGAAAGGCAAAGACAAAGTGCAAGAAAATTCTAATGATTGCAATATTATCCCTAGTAAGTCAAGTGTAAAGGTTGAAGAGTTAAATTTAGTACAACAACCAAAGTCAAATTATTATTATATCTTAGCATCTTTCTCTCTTGATACTTCTTAGTTGACTATTTGTCTACGTATTCTTAATATTGATTGTTTCATTCCAAGGCTTTGTTTCATGTTACCTCACATAGGATTGGTTTCAACCCTATCACAATATGACAAGTTCTATGCGACTAGAAAATAACTTGGCATTTGGGATGACAAGCTACACTTTCCCTCAAGCAAATCCTTTACTCTACATAATGTACATCATGTACTAGTTTTGATGACCAAAAGCCTTCTATATATTGGACAATTGGATTATGCGAGTTATTATGTGTCTTTTTGTGATTTTGTATGGAAGATTATCCATAGAAGACTTGTCTTTGCTTGAGGCACCAATCCTTTATTTGTATTTACGTCTCTTGACCATGTCTTGATTATGGCTGACATACCATATGTTAGATATGCTCAATGTCTCACCCTCGTGAGGTGCCACCAATGATCCACAATGCTCTAAGTTGTACGACCCCCATTATGAGGAGAAGCCATGTGTGAGTGATGTCTCTTGACTTGTATGTTAGATGAGGTCTATGTGACCGGATGGCAAAAAGGTCACCTTTGTGGATCTAGCCTCATTTGGGTTAAATAGAGTAGTTATATTGGTAGCAACTTGAGGCATAATGCATCAAGTTGTGGGATGTAGGAGTTAGCAGAGATCCCTATTTTGGGGTCTAGGGGCTACAGAAGTGGCCCTTGTCTAGGGGATCAATGGCCCTCCCTAACATAATGCCCTTGGCCTGATGGTAAATGGAATTCCCTAACCGACTAGGAAAGGTTCATAATATGGTCAGACAAGCCAGCTCGACTACCTTCCCAGGCTATAAAAGAAAGACCCCTCCAAATCCATCATCAATCTATCTTTCACCGAGTAAGAGTTCTTCCAACTACCCTTAAGCTCTTCATATATCATCTATCTAGATCGCCATCTAAGCTTCATAGTGGAAATGCACAAGTGGACAAAGCCATCTTTATATCACATTATTTGAAATTAAAGAAATTTTTGTTTTTCTCATATTTACTATGTATTCTCTACTCCTTGCTCAAATTTTGCCCATTGCACCATGTATTTTCTACATGGTATCAGAGCCCAAGGGACTTTGAGGAGTGAAGAGTATGTGAAAGGCAAAGGCTTCAATAGCCAAGAGGAGAAATGTCTTGTGTTGCATCAGGTAGTAGTGCTAGCACATCATGTGGTGTTGCTGCTATACCGACAGTTCAAACACCGACGATTCAGTTGAAGTCAAGTTAGATGATAGAACTACACTTTGTGGAAGTTTAAAATTACAACTATCCTTGATTCTTATGAGCTTCTGGAGACGGTGTTGGGAACTGACATAGAACTACAACCTATCCTCGGCCCATCAAATTCAAGTGTTATCATTCCTCCACATGTAGATCTTCTACAGGCTTGGAAACAAAGGAATGTAGATGCATTGTGTACATTTGGTTACAAGTTGTTCTGATAGTGTTTTGACCTTGATTCAGCATACAACAAGGGCATCAGAGACTTAGAACATATTGAGAAGTCAATATAAAATGTGAAATCAAATGAGGATTTAGAACTTGGAGAATCAACTACCAATAGAGAAGTTTACTGAAGGAGAGATAGTTAAAGCATTCATCACGCAGATCAAGAATCGATATGACTAGATGGATGGCTCTAGGATACAAAAGGCTAGTAAGGAGCTAGCTCAAAGTTGTCTTTGGATTTATCCACCAAAGTTTGATGCATTGGTAACTGCCACCCTAAACGCTCACATGAGACCCCAACCTTTGGCGTTTGAGAAATTTAGTGCACTACTAATGAAGGAGCAGTTGTGGCTTAAAGCCCGAGAAGGTAGCAACAGTGAAGATGTTGCATTCCTTGCCAATGTAAAAGGCGAAGGTGGTTCCTCTACCAATAGTGATTAAAAAAAAGGACAGTAAGAAAATTTCAAGGAGAATGCTTCTACTATAAGATGAAAGGGCATGCCATTGCAAATTTATGTCAAGAAGACAAATGAAAAGAATGGCATCGTGAAGACTAAAGGGAAGGAGACAGCCAATACAATTGAAGCAAAGTTGGAGTTATTCATGGCAACCATTTAGGAATTATGTCCCTCCATATAATAAATATGCACCCCTCACTCATGGGTACTGGATAGTGGCACCTCTTGTCACATGACCAACAAGAAAGGTCTATATTGTTGTATGCAACCTCTATAAGAATCCATCACTATGACAATTGAGAATGATGCAAAATGTCGTGTTGAGGACACAAGTACTATTTCCTTTGTTGCTACAAATGGTGAACTTAAAAATCTTTCAAATATATTGTATATTTTAGATATTAATAGAAATCTACTATCATTTGCTTCTAAAACTAATCTTGGCCATGAGGTGAGATTCAGTGAAACACGTGCAGAAATTATTGACAGTGTTGGCAAAGTTTTCGATAAAGAAGAAAGAAGAAACAAGCTATATAAGCTAAGTGCTCTTATAACCACCACTAGTGTGAGTATAAGTAGACTTTGGCATGAAAGATTTGGTCACATTTGTTTTACAGTGTTAAAGAAGATACATACGCAAGGTATAGTTGCACACCTACATGTAGTAACTAAAATGAAGGAACTCTATGAAGCTTGTATTATGGGCAAGCAATAGAGAAAGGCATTTCCACAAGAAAGTAAAATAAGAGAAAGCTCCTCTAAAGTTGGTGCATACTAACTTGTGCAATAAAATGCCTACACAAGTCTTGGGAGAGTCTTCTTATTTTATACATCGATGACTATCATAGGAAGATGTGGGTGTACTTCCTTTGTGGTAATGCTCAAGTTTTTGGTAAGTTTAAAAAATGGCTAAAACTTGTTGAGAATGAAAAATGACAGTGTGAAAGAAGTTTAGAACAGATGGTAGTGTGGTGAGCTCAACTCAAAGGAGTTTGAAGACTTTTGCAAGAGCAAAGGGATTAAGTATCAATTGATGATGCCTCGTACACCTCAGCAAAATGGCATTTTAAATTTGTAGTCTACATTCTCAATCGGAGTTATACAAAGGCTCTTAAGGGCCAAGCTCCTCATGAGGCCCTATTTTGGTAAAAAACCATCTATCTTATATTTTAGAACTTTTAAATGTGAATGTTATCCACATGTTTCAAAGGATAAGAGAAACAAGTTAAAACCAAAAAGCACAAAATAAATCTTCTTGGGTTATAGTGGTAATCAAACGGCTTACAAATTGTATGACCAAGAGGCAAAGAAGATCATAGAGAGTTGTGATGTGGTGTTTAAGGAGCAACCACATATAGTGGACGAGGTGAATATAAGTTATTCCACTTTATCATCCAACAAAAAAGTAGTACACTATGAATATATTCTAAGAGATGTCCTTACCCTGAAGAAGGAGGAGAAAGCATCATCTTTAGATGATGAGGAAAAGGTTCACCAACCTGTAATCATGGCACTAGAAAAGCCATTGCCGTGATGGGTGAAGCAGCTCTATGATCATAGTAATCCTATGCCTACCACTGTTGAGGAAAATGTAGATGGACCAGGAAGCCAACACACTTGGAAGAATCACTTACTCATCCAACATGGAGAGCAGTTATTTAAGCTGAGTATGACAACATAATGAAGAATGATCCTTGGGAGCTAATGGATCAACCAAAAAGGAGAAAGATTAATGGCACCAAGTGGATCCAAAAGATAAAGTACAAGGTTGATGGAAGCTTAGAAAAATACAAAGCCAGATTAGTTACATAGGGTTTTTCACACATTGAAGGATTTGATTTTTGAGAATCAATTGCTCCAACTACTAAAGTACTTGCAGTGGCCACTCCCATAAAAAGTGGACAATTTACCAAATGGATGTTAAATCAACATTCTTGTATAGAGACCTTAAGAAGGATGTCCATGTGGCTCTCAACCATCGAGTTTGAGGCCCCCTATTCTAAGAACAAAGTTCATACGCTAAAGAAGGTATTGTATGGCTAAAAGAAACCCTCATAGCATGGTACCAATGAATAGATAAATTCTTTTTAGGCTTGAATTTCAAAAGATGTGCCTCAAATGCTAACTTGTAGGTTTACATGGATGGTGAAAAGCCTAAAGTGATTGCCCTATATGTGAATGAATTTTTTATTACACGTCACTATGAAAATATAATCCATCATATTCCAAATACTTTGAGCTTTGAAATGACAGACGTTGCACTATTGTTTGGGGATTGAAGTCTAGAAAAAATCTTCATCTCTCAAAAGAAGTATGCATAGGAGATCTTAAAAGCATTTGGCATGATCGAGTGTAAGAAGATAGCTATACCTATGAAGGTCAATGTGAAGTTATCCATTCACCATACATCAGCACTAGCAAGCATTAGGAGATATAAGAGATTGGTTGGCAACCTCATCCACTTGTACAACACTAGGCCAGATATCAATTTTGATGTTGGCGTTTTAAGTAAGTTCTCAAACAAGCCACCAGAAAGTCATTGGAAAGTTGAAATGCAGTTGCTCAGATACTTGAAGAGAACTCTTGACTATGGTATCACATACAATTCTGAAAGTGCTCTTTTGAAAAACTATGACAATTGATAAACTTGCAAATACTTGGGCAAAAGCTCCTATAATTCACTAACAAAAGGATAACTTGCAAAACTAACTCACATGCAAGGGCAAGAAGATAAATGGTAATGTTGTACATTTTCTAAAGTCCTTCAAAACACCCAACTACAACATGATTGGGAGGTAATCACCAACACAACGCCTCCTAAATGTAACATTGAGTAGTGGAATTAGTCTATTTGCATATCTAAGAGGAACCAATTTCCATTTGACCAAAATATATAAAAAATTAGCGTGTCTTTTCTAAATGGTTGAGGAACATCTATAAGAAGCTCAAGATATTACATCATTTTAATTATTATTCAATGAATAGAATCATTAAGTCATTAGCATCTAACATTTTCCTAGATGTATAGCTATAGCAAATGAGCAAAATTAACATGAAATAGTTCACCTCATGGGCTAATTGCTTATTAGAATTCACTAACATATATTGGCAAAGCCAATGTGGAATGTCTTTACGAGGAAAGCTTATACATGAGGGTAATACCCATACATTGCAAGGGAAAAGCTTACACAAGGGTTCATTAGTCTCAGCTATAGAGCAAGTCAAACTGTAGATTGAATACAAAAGGAGACAAGGCTCAAATGATTGATAAATATTAAACTCTCGAGGGGGAACCATAGTAAACTAGCAAGCCACTACACTTCATACTCTTTTTCGTTTGAAAAGGCACAAGCAAAAGATGTTAGTAGACTTGGTTAATAAGAGCAACACACACTTGCAAGCTCTACACATTGACCAATTTGTGAAAGTATGTTACATAGCATATTACTAGTTCTCTTTTAGATACATATCAACTCCACGCTCAAACCTTCTATGTGATTGTTAGCCACTCTTAAGACGTTTTGTTGATGGGAGTTGCAAACCTAAAGCTTGTTCTACCTCGCATTTAAACATTCCTCGCCCATGTGCCAATTAAGAACAGGCCAAAAGGCAATCCCTTCATGTAGAGACTTCATGTCTCTAGATCTCAAAGTTAAGGGGTATGTAGAGCCAAGAATTGCAACATGGAAATAAACCACCACCCTCAGTTGTATGAAAATGTACTCATGTTGCTAACATCATAGTAAATTAAACTACTGATTTAGAGAAGACTAGGCATTTGCAAGTTGACAATTATCAGAGACCTGTTAGGACGAGCTCGGGGCAAAGGTAACACATAATAACTCCAAGGATGGCTAGTGTTAAAAGAAGAGTGACAAATGGTGCCTATTTCTGTCGTCACCAGAAGGGTTCACCAGATACAAAGAGGGACTTACATTATACTCAGAAGACTTTACAGAGGCTGTTACACGCTGATCAACAAGAGCTTATGACCAGATGCAAATGTTCATTCAATTTGCTGGCTATGCACGCTTATGCCATTGTATGCCTAGCACTCTCAGAAAGTTTATGTACCTTATGCCTGATTGTTGAGTTTATGAGCATTTGTGTACATTCGTAACATGTGAGCTACAGTGCAGGCAACTACTTTTAAAAATCTAAGTCAGAAGGGGGAGGCACAAATATAAACCACACTAAACACTAATAACATGCTGTGGAGTGATTTCAGAAACTGCTTTCTTTTAGGATAGCAGATGCAAGCAGCCATCACCAAATGGCAAGAACAGAGCGACTAAACCCAAAAACCTTAAGTTCAAATAATGCACCACAACAAGCATGGCAATGATTAAAGACATGCCAGGAATCAAGTCCAATAGGCAGATGGAAACAATGACAAGTTTCAATAGAAACAGTCTCTTCCTATGAAAGATGGCCGGATGAATTGCTTGATGTGAATGTATAGGATGTTTCTCAAACTCAATCCACAATATCGGAGCTCAAAACTGTGTTAAGGAACATACAACTTTTTCATTTGACACTCAAAACTTTCTGCTCTTAAGTAGTCAGTCATCGTTCTCACCAGGGTCCTCCAGAAGATAGTTGGCAGCAAGAAGCTCATTTCTATCACAAGCCAGAAAGGCTTCTATGACACGAGCCCGATCAAACCCCAAAGCTTCAAGCTGCACAACAATCAGCTTTGTCAATCTGACAAGTTTGAAAAACATTTGCACCAAACAGCTTGCTAAAAGAATCCGCTACAAACTCAGGGTAGCTCCTCTTTTGCATTTCACTAAGGTAAGATAAGTATAATTCCAATAATGGTGTTTGGCCTCAATAAGTTCATTGATTATTGTGTCAACATTGGCACCCACATAAAAATGAAACAAAAATCTACATGAGAACTGGAACCAGGGATTGAATTCCACCGAGACAAGCATTGCAATTCAATCTAATAACAATAACAATGAGGTGGAACCATCAAGGGACTCATAAGGTGACTTGGCAAATAGTCCATAGAAGTATCTCCTTGCATGCCAGGTACACAGTTATGGAGACCTAAAAACTACTCAGCCTGATACACAATTTATGGAGATCTGAACACTACTCAACCTGATGCACAATCTCGACCTCTGTAAAATAGGCAAACCTGCCAAACGGCCTTTCATCTACGTGGCTATCCACTTTCTTACCAGTTTTGAGAAAATCAAGCTATGCAAGCAGACGGTAATGTGTTTGTGACACTTGAAACCTGTGCACATTCACCTTCACAAAACTTGGATCCTGCAAAAGGCCTGCAGAAGCCCTGTTTGATAGTATATACCAAACCTTTGCAAAACATAATAATTTCAGGTAAAGATCCGACATAGCATGCATTGTTTGGAACCACATCAGGCTTTCAGGAATCATGCTATCTGTCGGCATCCACCCAACATTTAAGCATTTTCCCCAAAACAGGCCCAAACTAGGGCCTTTGGCCCAATGCACCCCTGAATTTGGGGCTTTCACCCAGATGTGAAAGACATAGACATTATGGGGCTCTGGCCTCAATGTCCCTTTAAAGTTGGAAAAATGCTCAAATTTGTGCACTCATAGATAATGACAACCACCTAATACTCAAAGCTCACATTCAGACTGAGATGTAGACACCCTCAGAAGAAACCTCTAAGGTGGTGGCAGTCCTTATAAACAATGACTAACGTGTTTGTGATGCTTGAAACCCACAAACGCCTCTGCAAAACTTGGGTCCTGCAAAAGGCCTGCAGAAGCCCTGTTTGATATATATTCCAAACCTTTGCAAAACATCGTAATTCCAGGAAAAGACAATGATGATCCTCTAAAATTTTAAGCTAACATTCAGAATGGGATGTAGATGTCCCTCAGAAGAAACCTCCCTATAACCCCCCTCTCTCTGTATCTGTGGCACAATGCACACAATATTCACATACGATGTTCTAGAGGGTGAGTAAATTCCTTTCTGACTACAAAAAGACAAATGAGAAAGCTCAAAATACCCGCTCAATAGCTGCTCTTTCTTCAGGTGTGACATTTATAGACTGGGGCATTGCTTCAGCGATGTGGCCAAGAAGATCCCTAAGAAAAAGCACAGAAACAAGCATAAACCATAAGCATATGCCAGTCCACATGGCAATTTGAAGCATAACCATAATCTCATGAGGCACTATGTAAATCAAGGTAACTAACCCTTCTGCTCCTTCTCCCCCTGTATCATTTATAAGCCGGAGGAACTCTCCTCGGTTTTCATTAATCAAATGCAGCAAGTGAGGATTTTGCTTCCCAAGCTCCTGCAACATAGGCTGTACAACTCCCAAACAAAAAAAAGAGTCACACACACACACACCCCCACCCACCAGGTAGAGAGTTTTTTAAGAAAAAAATTCACACCTGTAGTATCTGTGGATTTGCTTGAACCATACTCCTCAGGGCCTGAAACTGCATGAGACGAGATTTAAATTTTTCAAGACGCATGTATTATATGCAGCACTGCAGAAACTCAACAAAATGGACATTCTCCTGCAGTCCCCACACAAATCAACTTCCAGCCTCAATAAACTGTTTCAAAGAGCAGCAGAATAACAAATGCACATAAAAATGACCTTTTAAAACAAATTCATTCGATATTATTTTAGAGTCCAAGTAAAAAATAGGGAAACAGAAGGAACCTGCCTGGCAAGGTGTACAAGCGGCAGTGGGTGTGAGTGCACAGTGGAAAGGAAAGTGAACATAGAGTGAAAGAAAGGACAGAGAGACAGAAGGAAGACAGATAATGAAGTAACAATCTGACTGGAACTGAATGATACAAGACTGATCTCTGTCAGCAACGCCCAGCCCGAGGCATCCATGTGGGCACCAGACTGAGGCAGGAGATGAAGATGATAACGATGGAGGACTGGCTGAGAAGATGATCTATATGAAATGAATGTGGTGGAGTGGAACTGCCAACTAGCTATATATAGCCAAAACTGGCCAGCCTGATCTAGAGGTCCAAAAAAGATGGCCGGCCTGAACAGTCTGCCCACTAACTAATGCCATCACCATGCCGAGAAACAAATGCACAGGTGCCACATCCACCAAAATCATCTAGGACACATAAATTGACAAACAAATACAAAGTCAAAGGTCCAAAAGTCATTGTCTAACTCAAATTGAGGCTCACAAGAAGGAGATGACCATACATGTCATACGTGGCTCTTCGATCCTAAATCTGGCAAAATGGCAAGATGACCATACAACCGCGTCTCTAATATCATCCCCCTTTGAAAGGGATAGGGGGTGCAAGGGAACCACAAAATATAGAACTTGTGAGATAGGTGGTGCAAGGGAACCACAAAATATAGAACTTGTGAGATAGATGGTGCACAAACAGAAGTCAAGGAATCCACAACCACATCTCCGATATCGTCCCCCTCTAAAAGAGGACGAGGGATGCAAGAAGAGCACTAGAGAAGATAGTGGGGGATGAGGTAGAACATATGGGACGGGTGGTGCACAAATGGAAACAAGTGTAGTGATGGGAAGATGCCTTAGAGGGTCCCTAACAATGGAAGGAGAATAGTGATTATACAGCCCCCTCTCCTACCAACATATCACAAGAATGGCTTCTAATGAAGAGTCCTCAATAAAGAGGGCCTGCCTTATGAAGACAACCCAAATACCAAGTCTCATAGGGCCATGAACTTAGAGGAGATGAAAGCCCAAGTTCTGAACATGTAGGACTTTCAAGAAGGAGCTTGAAGATAGACAATCGAGCAATAGAGGCAAGGTGCCAATACTAGGAATAGACACCAATGAGATGTCCACTATAGTCACTATACCCTCAAAGTAAATGGAGACCCTAGAGCCAATCTCTCCTCATGCATGGAGTCTACCATAGAATAACCAAACTTTATTACCTAATGTCACTTGAGTCTACCCCACAAGAGAAGCTTTGCCTCATTCACACAAGGATCGACCTAAGGGTCCTAACTGCCTGTAAGTCTCCTATCAGAAATTTTAGCACTAGACAAGGATAGTTGCTTGTGCAAACCAAGCCAAAGTGGACTAGTGCCGCACTTCGTTCTAAGCCACCTCCTCCTATGCTAGAACATTGTGTTTCAATCAGGGTGGCATCTTTCTAGGCTGTCTGATCAATTTGCGAGCTGTTAAAGGCTGCATTTCTGCCTCCAACCTTTGTTCACCCTGTGTTTTATAGTCCAAACTCACTGCCCAACAGCGTTACGGTCTTCTCACCTTGGATATTCCATGATCTTAATTGTCAGAGTGAAGCAATGCGGAAGCGAATGACCGTGACAAAAAGTGAACAGAGAGAGGAGAGAGAGAGAGAGAGAGAGAGAGAGAGTGAAATGCAAGAAATCTGTAGTGAAGAATGCTGTATAAGGATGCAGATTATGCACGGGTGCAGAGAAAATATATGCATGTGTCTCCACTTCAAGGATCTCGATCTCCGTCAGTCCCAAGAGCAATCTCCGCAATCAGCAGACTGAAATCTGTCAGAGACAAAGTGTAGACTGCTGGAAACTCAGCCTATTTATAGGCTGTAAATGATATCAATAAATGATCGGGTCGGCCGAATGCAGTTGATTGATGCAGTCGAACAGTCACGTAGCACTACTGGCGTGGCCGCGTGCGTCAAGGAAATGACTCTCAACACCTCCCCCTCTCAGATCCTGGACAAGGCAGTAGACGGAGGGATCTAGAGTGTCGGTGAAGTAAATCCTAGGGAAGTGCCTTCGTAAACAAATCTGTAAGATTGTCTTCGGTCTTACAATATTCCACATCAATGGTCTCATCCAGAAGCTTCTCCCTGATGAAGTGATATTGGATCTCTATGTGCTTCGTCTGGGC
Source organism: Lygodium microphyllum (assembly GCF_053477565.2). Lineage (NCBI taxonomy): Eukaryota > Viridiplantae > Streptophyta > Polypodiopsida > Schizaeales > Lygodiaceae > Lygodium > Lygodium microphyllum. Next base: position 63,394,571 of record NC_141154.1, on the reverse strand, counting down.
ATGGAATACAAGATTCCATGCCAAAGCAATGCAACTCTCATTGTCGCAATGCAGGATAGTAGAACAAGTCTAGGGTCCTCCAATAACCACCGAAGCCACACAGTCTCACATGTGGTAGAAGACGTAGCCCAATACTCTGCCTCAGTCGAAGATAGGGCTACCGTGGGCTGCTTCTTGCTACTCCAAGCAATAGCACCAACACCCAAGGTAAAACAATAGCCTATAGTAGACTGCCTTTGATCCACATCGCCAGCACAATCCGAATCACTCCAACCTACAAGAACAAGATCAAAAGCACCTATACCTGCTGGATAGGAAATCCAAGGGTCAGAGGTCCCCCTCAAAAACCAAAGTATCCTCTAAGTAGCCTACCAATGCACCTGCTGAGGTGCACTCATAAACCCAACCAAAAGGCCTACAACAAAACATAGATCAGCTTGTGTGTTGAGCAACCAAATCAATGATCCAATCAGCTGACGGTAGCAGGTAGCATCCGCCAAAGGAGAATCTGCGTGTGAAGTGGCCTTCCAATTCGGATCCATGGGAGCATAAATAAACCGGCAATCCTCCATCTCAAAAGTCACCAAGAGCTCCTCTACATATCGCGACTGAGAGATGAAAATCCCCCTATGAGACTGATAAAACTCGAGGGCCAAAAAGAAATGGAGAAGTTCTAAATCCGTCATCTCGAACTTCTAATATAGGGCTGCCTTTGTCTCTTCGGCCTTCTGGGCATGATCACCTATAACAATCAAGTCATCAACATACAAAACAAACACATGACCACCCTCGAAAGTGAGCACATAAAGCTACGGATCAGCCCTAGAGTGTCGATATCCCAACTTGGCCTGGAGAAACGAATCAATCTTCTCATTCCAAGCACATCGAGCTTGCTTCAAGCCATACAAGGCCTTCTTCAATCTGTAAACCTTTCCATCTAAGGAACCAAAGCCAAGAGGCTGCTCTACATAGATCTCCTTCTTCAAATCACAATTCAAGAAGGCCGACTTCGCATCCAACTGAAAGACAGGCCATCTCTTATGACCAACCAAGGCAAGAACAGCATGAATAGTCCCCATGCGAGTAGTAGAGGCAAAAGTATCATGGAAATCAACACCTGGGCACTATGCAAAACCTTAAGCAACAAGGCGAGCCTTGTGCTTGTCCAAAGAGCCATCGCTATGGTACTTGGTCTTGAAGACCCATTTGACACCAATCACCTTCTTATGAGAGGGACGAGGCACAAGGTACCAAGTGCCATTGCACTCAATAGCCTCCAACTCGACTTCCATCGCCTTCCGCCAATGATCAGACTGTAAAGCCTCCTTCACTAATGTAGGCTCTCTATCCTGCATAACACGGAACATCAAACAGTAGCTAGAGCAAAGAAGCTCCATAGTATACGCATGGTGCCGCTGTGAGCTCCACAGTCCATCCTGTGGTTGCCACTTCTCAGGGACCCCCTCAATCCCTAAATCTTGGAGCGTGTCACGACCCAACGAGGAGGAGGCCGAATCAAGCCTTGCCACTCTCCATCTGCTGTTTCTGAAAGGTCCATCATCAACAAAGAACCAATCTGTGAATCCGATGGCTAGGTAGAATAGTAGGCTCCTCATCCAAAGAAGAGTCCTCAAGAGACACAAACTCGAGAGGAACGATCACTAGGGCCCAGCTATCACCAGGATCTCCAAGTACAGGGTGATCCTCACCCCCCTCTGGGGTTGGAACCTCCACAAACCAAACATCACGGCTCGTGTAGACATCCCGCTTAACAGGATCATACAATCGGTAGCCTTCAGATTGCGAGCTATAGCCCACAAACACCTGTCTTCTAGCAGCTGCTTCAAATTTGTCACGTTGTGTCTTCAGAATATGAACATAAGCATCACACCCAAAAACCCTAAAATAAGAAACATCGGGCTTTGATCCAAAGTACGCCTCAAAAGCAGTCATGCCAACAACGACGGAAGTAGGAAAATGATTAAGGATGTGAACTGAAGTAGCCACAGTCTTAGCCCATAAACACTGAGGTGTCAGACGATGCTCCATCATAGTACATGCCATCTTGATCACATTGCAATTCTTCCGCTCCAAAACACCATTCTCCTGAGGGGTGTTTGTATTGGCAAACTCCTAGTGTATACCACGATCTGCACAATACCAAGCAAACTCATTAGAAACACATTCTCTGCCCTTATCCGATCATAAGGTATTCAACTTTCACCCCGATCGATTCTCCTCAAAGAGCAACTAATCCTTGAAGTTGGAGAAAGCCTCCAACTTCAGCTTTAAGTTATAGGCCCATGTCATCCTCCCGTAATCATCTTCAATGAGCATGAAATACAAACTCCCTCGAAGGGATTCCGTCCTCCTCGATCCACAAAGATCGGTGGAAACAAGCTCCAAGGGCACTGAAAACCACCTCGAAGCCTTGTTGGAAACATCACGAGTCTGCTTCCCACGGATACAAGATACACAAGGCTGCTGACTCACCACAATATCTGGCAAACCTCGCACAAACTGGTCCTTAGACGCCTTTCGAAGGTATTCATAATTGAGGTAACCAAACTGAGCAAGCCAAAGCTTGAACGGAGTTTGAAAGGTAAGAAGAAGAAAAGGCAAGGTAGAAGAGAACCGCAACTTGTAGACTCCATTCTCCTCATAACTTGAAGAAAAAACCGCTCTCGATCCTCAATCAAGAATCCAAAAAGAATCCACATCAAATTCGACCAAGAGGCAGAGGGTACAAATCTTGTGCACCGAGAGAAGATGATAACCCAACACCGGCACATAAAGTATCTCAAATGCATGGGCACCACCACGCCCATCTGGAATAAGATGCATATTGCCTTGTCCCTGAATAGAAATAGACGAACTATCTCCAACAAGAATCTGACCATGAGAAGGCCACAAATGAGTAACACCTGCTGAAGAAGTCAGATGCCTAGAGGCACCACTGTCAACAATCCACTCCCGAGTAAATGGAGCAGTCAACGCAACATTAAAAGCCGATAGGGTCGAATCCTCAACCACCTCCCTTGTCGGGTCAATCCTTCTTCCAGCGACCTGTTTTGCCACAAATGTGACAAGTCGACTCCTTGTCTTTGTCCTTCATAAATTTGTCTTCCTTCTTCTTCTTTTGGTCCTTTCTTTTCTTCTAAGAGGATTGACCAAGCAACTTCAAATTTCGAAGTATTGGTTCCTTTCAGTTGCTCCTCTTGGTCCAAGAACATAAGAACCAACTCTTCCCACCAAAGAGTCTCAAACCTCCCTAAAGCAATCAAGGCAGAATAAAAACCACTGAAGCAAGGCGGTAACTATGAAAGAAGAGTTATCACCATATCTTCAGGAGTGATCACCTTCCCTGCATTTTGAACTTGCATTTGAAGCTGCCTTAGCTTGTTGATATGCTCCCGCATGGATAATGACTTATTGACACTCATAGTCCTCATTTGCACTTCCAAAGAAACTCACTTCATGATGGTCATCCGATTATACATCTGATCCAACTCCAACCATCGTCAAATGCTCTATATGAGAGATAACAGTTGTAGTACATGAGAAAAATAAAAACAAGTGAATGTATGCATTGAGTTTATCCCAATGTGCCTGAGCCTTTGCCAACTCCGCCTTCTCACTGAAAGAGAGTCTGGACTCGTCTCGCAAAGAAGAACGATTGATAGCCTCCGTAACAAGCTCCGCCAAATCACACGACTCCAATATGGCAAGCATCATGATCCACCACATGCGATAGTTCTCACCATCCAGCTTTTGATCTGAAGGAAGAGCCAATAGGATGGGCACCTTCCAGTCCATGATCACCTGAAACTCTACCTTGGCCTCAGAAGACATCTTCACCTACAATGCATGCACAAAGACAAAAAGCAACCCCCTCTGACTGTGAAAATACAACCTGCTAGGGCTGAGAGTCACTCGTCCCGTTCCTTCTTCACCCGTCGAAGGCGATAAAAATGTAAAAATCTGCACTTGAAGGCCAAAAACGCAGCCTTCTTCACTCTCTAACAACAAAAACAACATCAACTTCAGTAAATCTTCTCTTTTCTCGCACTCCCACGCTCGCCTCAATCTTATTTCGATGTGCAGCCCACCTACTCGCACTTAAACGCTGAAAATGCAGCCTTGTGTTGCGCTAAAAACTCCTCTTCAGATAGAGGAGCACCCTAGATCGGTCCTTCAAATGCTCTGATACCATGTCAGAGTGAAGCAATGTGGAAGCGAATGACTGTGACAGAGTGAACAGAGAGAGGAGAGAGAGAGAGAAAGAGAGTGAAACGCAAAAAATCTGCAATGAAGAATGCTATATAAGGATGCAGAATTATACACGGGTGCAAAGAAAATATCTGCGTATGTCTCCACCTCAAGGATCTCGATCTTCTTCAATCCAGAGAGCAATCTCCGCAATCAGCTAACAGAAATATGTCAAAGACGGTGTAGACTGCTGGAAACTCAACCTATTTATAGGCTGTAAATAATATCAATAAATGATCAAGTCAGCTGCATTAAATGCAACCGACTGATGCAATCGGGCTGTCCGACTATTGCCACGTGGCCGGGTGCATCCAAGAAATGACTCGACACAAATATCATCATCTCTGCTGTATAGCAATCAAATGGACCCAAAATAGATTGAAGTCATCACATTTTAAGCCACTTTCTCCATCAATTGCAATGTTTCTTGTGTTTCCTTGTAGGTTTCTTGAAGGATATCCATGACAGACCAATATGATTGGTGGAACTATGTGGATTGGAACCGAGAGAACCATCAAATTAACAACCAAGACCGTGAAGACCCACATTCACAAAGTTGTGGCCATGAGGATCGTACAAAGTGTCAAGATCAACATAGTAATCGTGACACGGATCATAGGACAGATTGTGACCAAGTTCCTTCTTGACCGTCATGATATCATTCTCTCTATGTTTCATCTTCCATGGCTACTAGTCCACGATTGGCTATTATGGCACCCTATGCAAGCGCCTATCCTACTCTTATTATTGCATCAAAAAAGTTGAAAGAGACAAACTACCTTTTTATGGTTGTGCAAAGTTGAGTGCATCCTTGACATCTTTGTCCTATGGGATTTTGTGACAGTCCCTATTGCCCAACCTACCATGGATCTCCATGATGAATCGACCACCAACTTGGTAGTTTTATGGGATCAACTCAACACTAGAGCCACTCTTTCCTCTTTTTCACTTGTGCAAATTGGGTGCTTGTGCATGTAAGATGTATCCCCGCCACTACAAAGGTTTGGAAGAGATTGGCATCTCTTTACTGAGTCAAGACATTTAAGCATCTCATAACCCTCGAGTTGAAGCTTCCACTATGCTCTATCTCACAAGTTCTAACAAAATGGAGGAGATTCAAAATGAGCTTGCTGTTAATCTAAAAAGGTATTACAAACTATTTAGCTCTTTTAAACAGCCCCAAAACTCAAATGATACCAAACTTTCATTATAAAGAACTGCATGCCTAGAGAGTTTGTGCATCCCATATGCAAAACCCAAATTTGGGAGGATAATTCTACATCTATAAATAGATAGGCTACCCACCATTGCATCCTTGTTTTGCATGTCACATAAATCCTCCCATAGCTGTTGATGATGAAAAAAACTTACTATCTATTTGAAGTGCAATATGAAATTTAGCAAATTTCACCTGAGGATTGGTTCTTAAAAAATCCAAAGCACCTGGAGCACCTCCACCGAGACCAGGCATACCCTGAAATTAATGCGAACATGGCACATATAAATCACCATGGCTCATTATACTTATAAGACAGAGATATAGATGGTATGATTTGACAACCTGAGGAAAGAGATCCAATGGTGCTGCATTTGGTCCTCCACCTGGTGCAAGCTGGGAAGGAGCGGCAGGTGCTGGAGCTGCAGTTGCAACTGGTACTGGAGCTGTGGCCCCTGTGGCAGCTGGAGCAGAAGCAGGAACCGGAGCCCAAGGTGCTGGAACAGCAACCTCAGCTGAATCAGGAATGCCCTGAAAAACAGTCATAAACGCTAAGGTAAACAGGTACAGAAGAGAATTGTTCTTAACCTGCCTTTGAAGAAGGCCTTACATTGTATAGGTATTCAACAGCTCTCTCTGGGTTGTTGTAAGCAGCACGTAGGGCCCGTAAAACAGTCTCTCTTTCCCAACTTCCACCGCCCATATCCATTATCATTTCCACAGTTTGTTCAAGATTGCTTCCAGCAACAAGGTTAGAGGCAGCTTGCCCATATGCATCTGCAGGCCTGCAAATGGCACATAAACTTAACTTGGCAGCCAACATTGCCCATGTAATATTTGAATCAAAAAGAATAACGGATTGATACTCACTGGGTGGACCCAGCATCTGGAACTGAGGCAGGTGTAGCTGCAGGTCTGTCGAAGGCATGTTCAAAATCAAGCACAAAACCATCATTTAACACAACCATAAACCATTTCAGTCATTGCTAAAAAAACACACACTTACACAGGTGGAGGAGCTGCTGCTGGTGAAGCAGGAGCTGCAGGGCTAGGAGCCGGTGCAGGAGGTGATGGGATTGGTGCAGTAATCTGCCAAATTAGCACTTAAGTTCAATGGTACTGGTTTACAACAAGCCAATTTCAGAGTTTTTCAAGCATGGAATAACCTGGGCTCCAGTTGCTGATGAAGTCCCCGATGATGCAGGTGGTGTTGCTTTACTCTATACCAGGTCAGCTAACAGTTTCAGACAGCTTGCAAACTAAAGAAAAGATCGGATCAACGGAAAGGCACTAAAAATCACCTTAGTTAGCATGACTACCAAAAAACTATTCTCTGTCACACTGTTGTCTTCCATTGTTGTTTCATCTTTTAAGACTTTGCCTTTGTATATCAGGAGCTGCTGAGAACAAGGGAAAGCCTCCTTCCCCTGTATATCTTCAATTCTTTTCTTAACTGCCATGACCTGCAAACCGAACTCATGTGTTGCATTAACTGAGTACGTCGAAAAAATGTTTTTAAACCAAAGCTCAGGCTACATCTAAGATAATCAGATGAGATAGGGCTGAATACAGCATTGAGCCAGTTATGAAGTGCCACAGGAGAATCACTTTCAATCTGTGACAACAAGCCCTGCTTCTCGCATTCCATCAGTCTCTGCTCAGTCCCAGAATCCTAATTGTCTAGCATGAAAAGTATGTACTTCAAATTGTATAGAAACATTGTAACAATTGTATTACAGAAGCTAGCAAGACACAGTGACGTTTGAGCTATAGAGCATAAGCAAGATAGACATTTGCTAATCCAATTAATAATCAGCACATCATTCCAGTTTACAATGTTCAATCTACATTCTGGTACCAGAACACCTCAATGAATGTGCATGTGCACAATAGCACTGGCCAAGCTAACGATCCAAATAGAATTACCTCAGAACAAAATAAAATTGTAGCCTCAAACAAATCATCCACTCCCTTGATGAAGTAAAAATTCAGTAATCATCTGGATATCATATCACTGACCTAGCTAACGACCCAAATTAAATTACCTCAGAGAAATAGAATTGTAGAGTGCTCAAACAAAGCATCCCCTGCCTTGATGGAGCTTAAAAGCTAGTAACAATCTCCATATCATCATGGTTGAATGGCATGCTACTCGCAGAATCCTCATTGCAACATCCTCTAGTTTTCAGTTGTCACGATCACATTGAAGAACTATCGCTTGATGTAAGCGCAACAGGATTAGATCGAAGCAATACAACAGCCAAGTAGACCCTATGATCAACAAAAACCTGGGTTCTGACCACTCCATGAGCCTTCTAACCACCTAATCCAGTCCAGCCGACGAACAGGACAGGGCTCATCATCCACGTCTCATTTCAAGCTCGGAAAGCAGGACAAAAGGACAAAGAAACGACAGGTTTCCGTGAAAATGAGAGAGGAGCACTTACTGTATCTGCAGTGTTGACATCTACGTCGAAATGGTTGCCCTTTAGGGTTTTGACAGACACTTTCATGGTGGATTGCGGGTGTCTGGCGGGAGCTTGTGCGTACGCTCGTCCCTGTCGAGGATGCGAAGGGAGGAATGCAGGCGGAAGGGGAGCCGGTAAAACCCACAGAAAAAGGGAGAAGGTGGAAACACAGAGTGGTGTGTACAAAAGGCCTGCTGCCAAAAGAAAAACTCTCGCGTCTCAACCCTCGTTCACACGCACAAAATCATTGCATAAAATGTGACACCCGGCCCACACACTATCTTGACCATTTACCTATCTTCAAATTAAAGACTTCAATATTGAATCAGGCCACTGGTGTCGTAGCCTTTGTCATTGGAGCGGAGCGTAGGTTGAGTATTGCAGATGCATGAGTTCAAACACTGGCTTCCACTTCCCAGTTACACATATCTATTTGCGTCTGATATTGAATCGACAAAGTAACAATTGGGAGAAGCTCAAATTTTTTGTGTCTGATATCGAATCGACAAAGTAACAATTGGGAGAAGCTCAATTTTTGTGTGTTTACAGAGACTAGCACTCTGCACTAAAACCTGCATAAGTGTGGGTCATTGGAGTGCCTGTAAAGCAACACTGTTTACTCCCCCTTTTCTCTTAGCACATTCCTCGTTAACCATACCGTACACCCTCTCAACTTACTCCTTGCAATATATAAACCACACACCACCCTCTCATTACTTCCTTAAAACAACATAATGCATCTCACTATGTCACAATATGGTCATAAACAACGCATATACTCACCACCACTATCTTGAAAATAACACTATTTCAATTTGCCAAGTAATAAAATAGGTCTACGTGTAAGAGTGATTTGTGAAGAAAGGGAATAGCACAAATGGAATACACACACACACACACACACACACATATGGCTATATTGCCATTCAGTCTACAAAGAGCTTCATTATGTAGGTTGTTATTAATGATGTTATATATCCTAAACTAAATCCCAAATGATTACAAGCACATAAGTGGCTAATATGTTTGAAACTCGATATCCTAAACAAACATAAAACCATCTTTGTATCAAAGTTGAATATTCGTTATCGTAAAGTTATTGATTACTAGGTGTACTTGTAAACCAACAATAAAAATGTTACATTGTCTTGTGCACACACTAAAACTTGAATGCTCTTTTAGATATATGAATGAGCAACTTTTGATTATACTACTTAATTACAATCCAATTGATCAATTTGTTCAACCTAACCTAACCTTAGGTTACGTTCAATTGTATTAACCTTAGCCTTTCATTGTGTGTGGGTGTGTGCGTGTGCCTGGTGTGTGGACCATTAATGCTACACTAAATGGATTTGTGCCTCTTCGATGGGGAGGAATATTTTTTTTCTTTTGAAAAGTCAACGTTGGTGAACTTAAACACCAGTTATAGTTAAGTGTTATGTAATCAAATGTTCACTTAGTATCACATTGTTTGTGAGATCTATCATTTTAATTCTTTAATTGACACAAAACCAACATGATGTAAATCTTTTGTGTTCAAACATTGAGCTTTGGAGCATTTACCTTATGTCATATCCCAATGTTAAAGACCAATTAAAAGTAATACTTAGTTCATGCTATTAAAAGCAATGTGCAATTGAGTAAGCAATGATCCAACACTAAGGATCACTTTCAAATATTCTATTTTGAGCCAAAATTTGACCTTCATATGCCCTTTGGTATATTCCTTTAAATTTTATGAAACAGCCCAAAACTTGATAGTGTTTCTGATTGGCATCATATCCATTCATCATGATTTTAATCCTAAGAAATGAAATTGTGTGCACATGCTATCAGCACATTGGTCTCCATGATGTTCTTCCATGTTAATGACAAACTCCTACAAAAGAAATTGCTATTTTGGCCTTCCCATAGAGTACATGTGAAATTTGAAGAGCAAATAGTCCTACCTTAGTTGCAATAGGAAGCCATGGAATTATTATGCCCATGGTTGATTGCAACCCCTTTGGAAATTAGCTTGGCACAAATCGCCTTGAAACACTCAAGACAAAACATCGCTTGTAATCTTTCCCATTAGTGCATGTGATATATAAAAGGTTTCAAGCTATGGAATTAAGGTACAAAGGGTGCCTACAACTTATTACACTTGAACATAGTTTACCATGCACTACTCTATCTCATGAATGATATGTAGAGGAAGCCACATTTGGTTATTGAAGTCTTACAACAGGTCTATGTGTACACAAAAATGAGTATTTTAAATGGACATAAAGCACACCTTTCAAATTTGCAGCATTTTGCCATTATAGACCTAAACTCAAGGGGACTTAAACCCCAAACACACCCATTGGGTATGCCTATGAAGGAGTTTACCTATATAAAAAGCCGAAAAACAATTTGCACTAGAGAGATCGATGATTGCCTTTTAATGTCTTTGAAAGGCACTACTCTCTCTCTCTCTCTCTCTCTCTCTCTCTCTCTCTCTCTCTCTCTCTCTCTCTCTCTCTCTCTCTCTCTCTCTCTCTCTCTCTCTCTCTCTCTCTCTCATATAACCCTCAAACATAATCTTTAAAGTAGTGTTGTCATAATCAAGTATAACCCTCAAACACAACCTTTAAAGTAATGTTGCCATTATGGTATGCGTCCATGATATTCTAATATTGGAGTAGAAATTTAGTAGAGGAATTCAAATTAAAACACTTGAAAACTAAAAGAGGGTTGGAAATATGCATGTTACCCTGATATGCAAGCCATGGTCCACATTGTAGCCTATTGGCATCACATGCATCTTGATACCCCTTACCAATTTCTGCAATAATGAAGAATAGAAGAAAATGTGCATATCAGAACGTGCATGTTACATTGGAGATAGAAAGAGACCCAACTTGTAAACTAGCACACACAATTGATCTCTCTTACCAATTTCCATTAATCCCTTGGCATTATCATAAGACCTTAGTGCAAACATCTCCAATAACCCTATGCAAAGAAAGAGAAGAAAACATGCATGTCATATCACCAATCTCCATCAAACCCTCAGCACCATACAAGACCCCTTTGTGTATGCAAAACAAGAGAATACAACATGCATCTCATATCTTTGACCTCCATTGACCCCTCAACATCATTTGAGACTCATCATGCAACCATATCCATTAACTCTTCACAAAAAAGGGCAATGTTACATAGAGAGAGAGAGAGAGAGAGAGAGAGAGAGAGAGAGAGAGAGAGAGAGAGAGAGAGAGAGAGAGAGAGAGACACCATGCCTTCTCCTTGCCTTATTAGCAATGCATCAAACTAAAATAAAAGTTGGCTTACCAATATATTTCCTTGATCATTAATATGCTAACCACATATGCCTACATATGTTATCATCACTCGGAGGTGCATCCTCTCCTTGGCAACTACCTCATTCCCATACTCATGAAACATGGACACTTGTTGGAAACCTGACATGTCTTCAACAAACTACCTCTTCAGAATAAGAACTTCTAACCTTCCCTCATATCTAGGTATGATGTAGACTCTAGGGAACCCCTACATCCTCTCCACCTCTAATAGAGATGCAAGACTTTGCAATTTGACATATTTGGTTGAGCTCAATGAATGCTCATAAGCAATGGTTCGAGGGATACACACTAGGATTATCGATAAGGTTTAGGAAGTACTCGTATGCCTACACGTGTTATCATCATAGTTAAATGATGTCTTTTTAATCTCTCAAAGCCAACAAAAAAGAAATGGAAGGTACAGATGTGTCATTGCTGGCTCTCTCATTAAGGCTCATGTGCCTCTACATAATGCATTGACTCTCATGGTGAGCCTCATCTACCTCTACACAACACATGAACTCTCTCACTATAGCTTAGACTCCCACATGCTATCTCCTTGATCCTCTACATAGTTTGTGAGGAGGCAAAGTACTCATTGATGGTGTTAGAGTTGCAAAGAGACCTACATAGAGAGAGAGAGAGAGAGTATGTGTGTGTGTGTGTGAGAGAGAGAGAGAGAGAGATGTGCCATGATTGTTGGAAAGGGAGATGTTGTAGTAGGAGCTCACACTCAACCACCAAGACCCACGGACTACTTATTGCTTCAAGCATTTCAAGCGAGCTTTAATGGTTATCTCTCACCTAGCCGACGCGCCGTCGATCCTACGAGTGTAGTGAGCTTACCTTGATGCCGATGTGAGTAGCCTCCTCCCTCACACACCTCAGTAGCTCCACGATTCTTGATGCTAGCTCAAGCATCCTCAAGCCTCCTCCATATCCAAGCTCCATCATTCATAGCTGCACATGCGAGAAAAGAGAAGAGAAGAGAAGAGAAGAAAAGAAGAGGAGATGGTGAAGAGCCTCACCCTCTTGATCCCTCACTCCCACACACTCACTCCCTCACACTCTCACACTCCCTCTCTTAAGAGCACACACAAGCAAGAATAAGAGAAGAGAAGAAGAAGAGAGCTCTTGTTAGCCACACACCAAAGAATGAGCTTCCATTCACTTTTTGAACTTTATATACAAGCCCTAAAATCCCATGGGCACCCATCCCCTTTTTTACATGACCGGCCATTGTGGCAAGGTCCTTTTTCCATTTCCCTCTTCTAGCCTTATACATCTAGCCTATGCCCGTCTAATATTTTACAATTGGCATAGGAGGGAGCATGGCGCTCTTTTACAAGAGTTTTCCAAGTTATTTGAGGCGCCTTTCATTTAAAATTGTGCCTTTGGTCTCGGCTTAGCTTTTGGAGGTCGCCTGCGTGTCTTTCCTCTTCTTTCATGCTTTTTCCACTTTTTCCCCCATTTTTCGCCATTTTTTGCCATCTCGACTTGGGGTTAACATTACCCCCCTCCGAGACGGGTGCCATTCCCATGGCACTTCTGTGTTGTTGTAGGGTGGTAGGCACTTGGGCAATGATGGTGTAAAGGGAAGGGCCACATGTAGATTTAGGTGCGTGTGGAAGCTAATGTTTGTCGGGGAAGCCAGATGGATAGCGAGTGGTTGACCGGGGCCTCTAAAGTTGGTGATTTGCCGCTTGTGTGATGCCTGAAAGGAGAAGGTGCGGTGCTCTTCCTAAAGGGAGTGTTTACCTTACTGTGTTAGTGCAGTGTGCTAGTGCTAGTGGAATGGGGAGGTGGGTCTAACCGCAGGCAAGCCTGGGTGATGTCCCACACTTGAGGATTCCATTTGTGTTAAGGGAGGTGCGGTGCAAGTGGCTTAGGATGACAGGTCTAACCATAGGCGAGTGTTAGCTCCCTAGGTATGTCATGCCCTTGATGTGCCCTAAGTATGAAGCGGGGAAGCAAAAAGGGCTAGGGGGTTAGGAGTGGAGTCGGCTGACCGAAGCCACCGGGCATGTCTAACTTGAGAACACCTAGGTGCAGTGATAGTGCTCTATGTGGTATTTAAGTGCTTCTGCAAGTGAGTGCTTGTGTGCTTTTCCTTTCATGTTATTCTTTTCTTTGCTTTGACTTTCCTTTTCTTTCTTTCTTTCTTTTTTTTTTTGTGGTTGCAGTTGTGGAATGACAACCAGGCCTAATTTTCTTCATTTGAATGAGGAGGAGAAGGGGGTCGGATGGATTTGCTAAAAAATTGGTAGATTTGCATATATCCTTTCAGATTCATGCGGACGTGGAGAGAAGTGGTGGAGAGGAAAGGGTGATTGCACCTAGTGAATTGGTTATCATTCATATCTTCTAGGAGGGCTAGGCAAAAAGAGGGGAGGAGACTAGCCCTCATCATAAGACGAGCCATGGCGCAGTTGTCAATAGAGTTAGGGTCAAAGAAGAGGGGAGGTAGGCGGCGCTCTTGTGGAGTCGGGTCTTGCTTAAGGAGTAGCTTAAGTAACCTAAGGAGTAGATTCTATGATTCTATGGCGCTCTTCTATCATAGAATCATCTAGGCTTTCGGAGTTAAAGAGAAGGGCATGCTCGAAGGATACTACATTAGAGTTATAAATAATAGGGAAGTCGTACCGCTCGTGGAGGGTGGCATCAAAATCCACACCTACCCTTAGAGGGTATGCCATGTAGGTGGGGTTGTTCTGCTCGAATGGCAGGGTGTTACAAAACGCCATCCAGGTGAGCATACTGATGTCGCATACTCACCTCCTCCATAGGAGTTGGCTTTTGTAGCCCTGTACAGTGTGTGAAACTTCAAAAACTTTGTTCTGCTAGTAATCAACCACTTCTGTTCCCCAAGAGGTCGGGGTTTTTTCTCGCTCTTCTAGCCATCTTTGCCCCAACCGGCCACCAATCATGATCACCTTATCCATCACCTTGAGCGGCAAGACCCTTTGCAGACTGTTGGGTAGGAGAAAACTAAAGGTGAATTGATCCTTTTCTTGTTCTTGTCTCTCCCACAGCACCAGTTCTGCGTGGAATCCAACGGGGATATCATCAGGGCAAGGTGGGAGGGGTGCGGACGGCAGCACGGCTAGTTTGGCTCTCAGCTGTTTCATGGCTTCCTCTACTAGCTTTCTACGTCTTTCCCTAGATGCGGCTTGTCTTTCCGCAGATGGGTCCTCCTGTGGTGGCTCTTGAGATTGCGGAGAGGGGGGTTGTGGGACTACATCCTCCCTGAATCGGTTCATGTCGATCTCAAGTTCTACTTCCTCCCCCTATCGTTCTCCTTGTGGTGCTTCCTCTTCTTTCCTGGGGGGTTAGGCCGGCCAGCAATAGGTATTTTCGTTACTCGTCCAAGCTCAGCCTAACCTCTGCAGGTTGGGGTGGCATCTACAATCCAGCATGTAAGGCTTTGCGTGCGATGCTAAGCTTTCTTTGTGTCACCTCCAACGACTCTCCTTGCTCTAAGCAGATGGTGTCCATGATGGTGTCGAGGAAGGCTTTTTGTTGGGCACCGAAGACCACTTGGACGGCTTCCGCCTTGCTCTCTGCAATGATTTTCTCCTTCTCTACCAGAGCAAGGCGCCGTGCCAGTGTCTTCACCCTCTTTTCATTATGCATAGCCCACTCCTTTGCTCTCTTGTTCATTTCCTCCATGCTCTCTCCTTGCTTTAGGGTTAGTATCATGAGCCTTTGCTCTTGGTCCTCCAACTCCCTGACCACACTCTCTTGCTCTTCTTTTTCAGAGTTTAGTTGATCTGTCATGCGGTCAATCTCTTCTTGTTGCTCCTCTATGTCTTGTTTTCTCTCCTCATCTCTGGCATTCAGCTTAGCCACAAGTGCGTCAACCTGAGCAGATTTCGTAATGAGCTCCTGGTATTGCACTATCAGGAGCTTGTGCGCTCTTTGGATCTTCACTACTCCTGTGTTTCGTTCTCGAGTTGCTATCTCCAGTGCTCCTCCTTGTCATCCTTAGCCTTGACTACTTGTTTGAGATCTGCGATCTCCCTTTGTTGCATGGCTATCATCCTTGTTTTATCTAGCTAGAAGGTGGCTACTGATTCCTTCTCAGCTGCCTGCTGCCAACTCAGCCACGGCTATCTTGCATTCCTCCTTAGCTTTCTCCAATTGGGAGAGCAGCTCGGCGATGTACTCGTCGTAGTTAGCCGATGGCATCATCGTTGTGTGGATGGGTGAGGTTGAGGCTTCCACCTTTTGCCATTTATGATCTTGCATGGATTCTGCATCAGTAGCTGGCCTCTTTTGTCCTGTGGTCGTGATTTTTGTGCTCTGTCCCTGAGCCATCTCTTTGTTGATGAAGTATTGCATCCATGCCATGAAATTTGACACGTCGGCATTGGTCGGGATGCTAGGGGCGATGGTGGTAGGTTCAGTAGAAGACACCAGAGGGTAGGAATTAGATGAATTGGGGCCTTGCCCTTGCCCTCAGTGATTGCAAGTGGTACGATCTCCGGCACCTTTGTGCTAGACCCTGGCCCTTCTTCTCTATGTTGGCTCAAGTTCCCTAATTCATCAAGTCAGCTTTGTTGCTCGATGGACCGGCATGTGGCTTCAGGCAGGTCCTCTTCCTCCTTCCTTCTTAGTTCTTCCTCTTCCTCATCAGCCTTTCTTCTTCTTTCCTCCTCTGCTTTTCTATGCTCTTCCTTCTTTTTCTCTTTTTCTTCTTTTTCCTTTCTTTTATTCTCCTCTGCTTATTGTTTTGATGCCTTCTTTGCTTTCTGTAATTCTTATTTCTCCTTCTCTTCCTCATGTCTCTTCTTCCTCTCTCTCTCCTTGGCCTCTTTTAGGGACTCTTTCTTTGCCCTTTCCAAGTCTTCTCTCTCCTTCTTTCTGCCTTCATCATCCTTCTTCTTTCTCTGCGTTGCCTTCTTTTTGGGCTTCTTGGTTGTCTTTTTGCTTGTCTGTTCTTCCCCTTCTTCCTCTGTCTCAGTTCTATCGGTGGACCTATCATTATCCTCGTGAGGAGGCGACCTTTCTGGTGTTTCTCATTCTCCTTCTTTTGCATCCTGTGCTTCCTTCACTGCCTCGTGGATGAGCGCAGTCAAGACACCTCCATACTCGATGAAGGAGGCTTTGGAGGAGGCTTTCTTTCTTTCTGTAGCTTTAGAGGTTGGAGATTCTCCTCCTGCTGGCACACTTCCTAGGGCCAATGCTTTGGCTGCCTGGTTGATCATTTTTCGCACGTACAAATTCCAATCCACTTCATCTAGGGTATGGGCCGCTACATTCTCCAGCACATGTACGCTAATTCGATGCATCAATGAGTTGTAGTGCTGGCTGGAGAAGAGCACATGTATCAGCTTTGCTTGCATCCTGGCTTCTGCGTCGGGGATATCTTGGATACTTATGCCATCATTTGTGAGCACATCTTCCCTCTTCATTTTAAGCATGGCATAAACATCCATTTTCTATTTTCTCTCCGTCTTTGGGTCCAACCCCAAAGCCTTCTCCACCAAGGCTGGGTCTAAGCGGACCTGTACCTGCTTTGTATTTTCTCGTCTGCCCACCATCATAGTGCCACATTCTTGAACTGGGTTGTACGTTCTGAGGAACTCCACGCACTTCAGGTGGTCCGGCTCCTGTGAGAACTTTTCAAGATACTTCGTGAGGTTGCATTGTTCAACCACCCTCCTATTGCTTCCTCCTTGGCCCACCACAACTTCTACATTGTGGATGGTTCGAAACTTAAGCTGGCTGAAGGCACGGTTCTCTAGGTAGATGCGGTATTGCTCTCTTTCCTCGTCTGTGAATGGGAGTCGGTGGACGCAATCTTGCTGCGACATTTTATGTTCCTGCCATAAATCGTAACTTTCATTAGTGCTTTCCACATATTAATTCGTTGATTGCTGGAAAAGAAAAATTCTATGCTTTTTGAATGAATTCATTAAGAAGCAATGTAGATTTTCCTTTTCAGACTTGGACTTTTTGCACTTTACTTCAAAGTTTTCATGCCCATTTTTCTACCCCATCCGTTTTTTCATAATATATGTTTATGTTTTTCATTGATTTTGCTTTGATTTACCCCCTTTGATTCATTTCTCATCTGATTCATTTCACCTTACCCCCTCCCCTTCCATCTTGAGAAGAATCCTTCCTAGGACTGAGAGTCAAAAGGTCAAGGGCTTTCGGCATGTTGGTGTAGGAGTTACTTGTGAAGGAGCCAAGTATAGAAATTTGGATTGTATTCCAATTGAGCTTCGTGGTCCAAATCAAAGGGTCGAATTCCCACGTGCATGATGTATGTGAGAACATCTGTGAGAAAGTCACAAGAGTCGACACGGCAGCAATGTGTAACTCTTCCTCAGTCATCAACAAGCGATAGAGGTAGGGGTGTCCTTTGATGTGTTCTTCCATGGGTTGGCCCTGAAGAGTGGTTAACACTCTATACGAGGTGGGCGCGACGTAAGTGGGATCATACTCTGTTGTTTTGATGGCGCGGCGTTGCTCAGCGTTGGTCATTATGCGACATCCTTCAACTTCCCATTGCAACCACGTACCACTGCCTCAAGAAAGGTGATCCAGTATCAGCGAGTTGTGATAACTCCGCGATTTCTTGGTCAGTGATAGCAGAAGTGGTTCGTGGATCGTATGATGTAATAAGGCACTGTTTGATGGCTTACTCCTTGGAGATTTCGTTGTTAAGCAACTCAGCAGCGGAGTGAGAAGCTTTTGCGAACGCGAATTCAAAGGTTTCCCAAAAGTAAGGCATATTTTGCACTTCAGTTTGCAAAGGGTTCTTCTAATAGACCTAAGTCCAAGCCGTCGTAGCTTGGCGCGAGTGACTGAAAGTGTCATCTAGTCTTTTAATACAATCCACCACGCATCCCCGGTGTCCTCAGCGAGGTCAGCCAGCCGGCTAGGGCTAAAAAGGATTTTCATTCATAGGAGGGCGTAAGGCTGATAGGTGGTTGAGGTTTGACAGAACAAGAGCTTTTGACAACAAGGATGGGCAGTTGGGAGGGTTCATGAGTTTGTGGTTGGGCCGCTTGGATGTTGAGTGGATTAGGAGCAGCCACAACGGATGGGCTGCTGCATTCAGGTTGGAGTTGGGGAGGCGGATTGACTTCAGCGGGTGATGACTCTTGTGACGGAGCTTGCGGTTTGGGTCGGTAGGCTTGTGGGACTCTCTTGGGCCTAGGAGTGGATGAGGCGGATGGTTGTGGTTCAAGAGAGCACTGCGGCTTGTGGTTTTGAGGGTTTATGGAATGCGGTTTGATCAAGCTTGAGGGCGATGTATGAATGGTGCCTTTGGCCGTGTGGGCCTTAAGGATCCACAGCTAGGTATTTCCCTCGTAGTAGCCTTGCGCACGTAAGAGGGCTTTAGGGACCCATCTTTGCTTGATCATGCAGCGCTTTCTGTGATTGCGTCTTGGCCTCCTAGGTTTCGAGTTTTTGGTCTTATGAGGTTAGGAGCGTCGACTCCTAGGCGGCGGTTGCGGCTGCTTAGGCTTCCATTGAAATCTAGGCTGTTGAGCCTTATGTTTTGCTACTGTGGGCTATGATTTCTGAAATCTAGGAGGTGGCGGCCGTGCACTACCCCCTCCTTAGATTTGGTTATGGAGAATTCTATTGGTGGCTTTGCGGACAGTGATGAAGTCGCGCAGCCCTTGCTGAAAGCTATGACAATGCGAACGTTGCATGTTTGCGAGGTGGATGCGCTGTGACTCATAATCAACATTGCAGTGAGTCTGCTTTTTGAAAGTGCATCCTAGCAACAACTCCGTGCCTGTGTCTTTAGCATTTGGCAACACGTAAAAAATCATTGCGACAATCTCAGACTCGATAGAAACGGCTACTTTGCACTTGCCAAGGAGTGCGTAGGAATGGGCCCCATATGGGCTTAATTTAGCATTTGTGGGCTGAAGTGGTGGTCTGCCAAGTTTGGTCCAATGATCGTGAGTTAGGACATTGAAGTCAGCTCCCTCATCGATCAAAGCATTGAAAGCGCAGGTTTGTTTTGCAGTGACCGTTATATGGAGGTATGCGGGTTCTACGGCTTCCTCATCCTCGTCATCAATCTTAGTGATTGTGGCCACTCGTACTTTGACAAGTGGTTCTAACATTGGCGGCTCGTGTAAAGGATGGGTGGGAGGGTAGTACTTCTTGACACGACTGCCATTGAAGAAGCCTATTCCCTCACCGTCTAAGGTTTCGAGTTCGACATTGCCTGTGCGGTTGATTGCACGGACTTTGAAGGGTCCAAGGCCTCGAAATTTCATTTTCTGTTTATGTCCCTTAACGGAGTAGAGGAGCACTAAGTCACCCTGTTCAAAGTCGCGCTGCTTGACATGCTTGTCAAACCAATTCTTGCGAGATGGGCCTTCTCACATATAAGTGCATGGATGGCTAGAAGACGGGTCTCTGATAGGCGTTCAAGCTCGACCAAGCATTACGTTCATGCCTTCTTCCATTCCCATCATTCTTGAAGGGCTATTCTCAGGCTAGGAACAAAGAATTCTAAGGGTAGGATTGCTTATGTTCCATAAGTCAGCCTAAACGGGGTTTGATCGACAGCCGTTTTATAAGCTGTACAGTAAGCCCACAAAGCTGCCATAAGCTTGTTGTCCCAGTCGCTACGTGAGGCTGAGACTACTTTGGTCAGAACATTGACGAGAATCTTATTCGTGGATTTTGCTTGACCGTTCGCCTAAGGGTAGTATGGCGATGATTTGCGATGGATAATGAGAAAGATGGACAGGAGATGCGCTATCACTTCGTTGATGAAGTGCGTGTCTTGGTCACTCACCAGTTAGATGGGGCAGCCGAATCACAAGATCACTTGCTCCCATAAGAACTTGGCAGTTGTCCTAGTGTTGTTTTTACGTGTGGCTCTTGCCTCTGCCCATTTTGTGAGGTAATCCGTGGCCACAATGATGTACTTGGCTTGTGAGTACTGCGCCGCAGGACAGATGGGTCCTATGAGGTGGATTTTCCATTTTTCGAAGGGTTATCGAGCAATAATTGGGGTCAACTCCATCTGATCCTTGTGAATCGGGACTTTTTTCCGTTCGTACTCGTCACAATGCTTGACGAATTACATGGCATCGCGGAAAAGCGTGGGCCACCATAGTTGAGACTGCAGCACCTTTCGTGCTGTCGTGTCTCCGCTAAAGTGTTCTTCCACAATGTTGTTGTGTGCCTCCGAGAGCACATCGTGCATCTCATGCTCACATACACATCTATGCAACAATCCGTCTTACCCCAACCTATAAAGTTGGCCTGCAATCAACTGATATGGCTGGATCTTAAGGATTAAGTGTCTAAGTTGGGCTTTTTCTACTGGTCGCTCAGGTAGTCCGCGCTCAAGCACTTGGACTATGTCATCTGCCCAATATGGCGTTAGATCAGCCTTAAATAAATCTCTCTTGCTGGACAGGTGGAATAGATGGGTGTCAGGTAATTCATCAACGATGCCTTGTCCAACGGCTTCTCCCGTGGGAATGCGTGACATATGGTCAGCCATGTAATGTTGTTTTCCTTTCCGCACAACCACGGAGAAATCGAATTCCAAGAGCAGAAGGAGCCATCGAGCTATGCGTCCTGTAGCACAAGGTTTGTTTACTAGATAGAGCAAGGCTTGATAGTCCACGAAAAAGATGAAGGGTGTGGCCAATAGATAATACCAGAATTTCTTCATAGCAAACACCATGGCTAATCCCTCTCTTTCTGTTGTTGAGTAGTTCATTTCCGTCTCTGTGAGTTGTCTGCTAGCAAAGCTCATTGGATAATCTAAGTTGTGCTCACCAGGTTGGCACAACACTGCCCCCACTGCAAACTTAGAAGCATCGATGTGCACATGGAAGGTAATGGTCCAATCTAGGGCTTGTAGAATTAGTGCTGTGTTAGAGCCTTTTTCAACTCTTCGTACGCTCGTTGGCATGCCTCGGTCCACTCGAAGACAATCAGCAGCTTGTATAATGGTCTAGTGATCAACGCATAGTTCAGTACAAACCGCCGATAGTACCCCATATGGCCTAAGAAGCATTGAACTCCCTTGTAATTAATTGGGTGTGGAAGGTCAACAATAACTCTGACTTTCGAGAAGTCAGTGGCAATGCCGTTCTTCGACACCACGTGCCCTAAGATGCATCCATGCTTTACCCAAAACTGGCACTTTAAGGGGTTCAAGGAG
Organism: Lygodium microphyllum; assembly: GCF_053477565.2. Classification (NCBI taxonomy): domain Eukaryota; kingdom Viridiplantae; phylum Streptophyta; class Polypodiopsida; order Schizaeales; family Lygodiaceae; genus Lygodium; species Lygodium microphyllum. Next base: position 63,373,121 of record NC_141154.1, on the reverse strand, counting down.
AGACGATATAAACGACACCGTTCAAAGACTGCGCGGAGTTTGTCTAAGTGTTCGATCTAGGTCGAATGGACACACAAGTCGTCGACAAAGACTTCTAGCTCCTTACAAAGCATGTCCTTAAAGATGGTGCACTTGAGGCATTGGAAAGTGACAGGGGCGTTAGTCAACCTGAAGGGCATGACTATGTAAGCAAAGACGCCCCACTCAATGGCAAAGGCAGTCTTGCGCCTGTCCGCAGGATGCACTTGCACCTGGTTGTACCCTGAGAAGACATCTAGAAAATTGTAGGCTTCCTTGCCTGCCACCCTCTCAAGCATATGCTCGGTGTACGGCAATGGATAGTTGTCTCTCTTCGTAGCAGGGTTCACCTTCTTGTAATTGACACACACTCGGATTTTTCCATTCTTTTTCATCACGATGACTATGGGTGATACCTAGTCTGTGTGCTCAATTTCGTAAATGAATCCCGCTCTCATGAGCTTATCAATTTCCTCTTTAATAGCATGAGCGTATTTTGGATTCATAGGGTACGGTCGCTGCTTGACCGGCATTGCGTCTGGCGTCATGGGTATGTTGTGAGTCACGACACTCGGATCTACACCCTTAAGCTCTTCCAAGGACCAGACAAATACATCTATGCACTCTCGTAAGAGAGCGACAAGACTAGTTTCTTTTTCCTCAGTCAAGTCGTCGGCAATGAAGACTGGGGGTGTTTCCCCTTCCTGGGCCAGATTCACCTCCTTGACCTTGGCTGGTCCCTCGATTGGTTCGTTGGTTTGTCCTTGACGTTTGGCACCTAACAAAACTACTACCCTATTCCCTTTTTTGAATTTCGTGAAGTGCTTAGGGAGGTCCTGCGGTTTTTGCTGTTCTTCGGTTCATGTATCTCTGGGTTGTTTTACCTTTTCCTGCCTTAACCGTCTGTGCCTCAGGTAGACGGGTAGGCCCCCCTTCGTGCGTCTACTAGTCGTGGGCAGCCTAGGGATTTCTGGATCACAGTCCGAACTAACCTCTGACTCAGAGTTGAACTCCCCGTCTTCGCTAGAAGAGGTAGTCTCCCCTGGTGGACATAGTTCAGATGGTGATTCTGTCCTAAAGACTGGTGTCGTCCTCCCTAGTTGGGCTAAGCCTGCTTGTTCAAGGTCTATGGCTTCTACGTGTTTCAACCAGGGGCGGTCATATTCCATGCGCATGACCCCTCGCTCTATCCTAAAGATATTTCTTTTCTGCAGCTTGGAGTCTGCTCATATTTGCTCTATTTCTTGTCCTTCAGTGTCGTATTCTACGGTATCTACTTCATCCTCAGTTCCATCCACTGAAGGATTGACAGTCTTCGTATTCGTCGTTAGAATCCCCTTCATCAGACTGCTCGTCATCTCCTAGGGCTTGGTACACCTCTTGTCATTGGTCAGGGAGTAGGACCCAGTTATACATGAGGTTTGAGTCATGCACTCTAGTCCATTGCCACTTGGATTCATCTAAGAGATCCTGGAGTGGTTTGAAGTTTGCAGCTGAATTGCCAACTAGCTTGTTTGTCAAGTATTCCAACATCTCCTGGAGTTCCCTTTTGTTAGTTGGGACTTGGAAGTTGACAGGCTTAGGCTTTCCCTGAAGGGTTCCTGCCATCATGCAGACTAGTACGGAGAGTGTGTCGCTAGGCTTGCCGATCGTTTTGATGGCTTGCTCATACGCCTCATGATCTAAGAATGGCAGATTGATTGTAGCAAGAACGTGCATCCAATCCCGCTCATCCTCTAGGCACGGGATATACTTAGTCAAGGGCCCATAGGACTCCTTGACCTGAGTGTTACCCTTGAGCATAGCAAAGATGGCATCTAGGTTGACTGGTGAGGTCTTCCAAGTATCCATCTCTATCCTTATGACATCCGTTCTGTTGCAAAGGAAGATCAAGCCGTTACCCCAATCTTCAATGACTCTAGCGTTGCGCATCCAGGGTCGGCCTAATAGGATATCGTAGTCCACTCCCTTCATGACTATAAAGTCAACGGAGAACTGGACACCTGCAATCTTCACTGGCCAATTCTTAAGTACCCCGAATGGCTTTACTCTCATACCATTTGCTAGTGTGACATTAAACCTAGCAGTTTCGACAGGCGGGTTTCCCCAAGTCTGAAGCACTGCATGGCTAAGCACACTAACCCCAGCTCCCATGTCTACAATTCCCTTTCTTGTTGTGTCACCCTGGGTGTGCATCTCAGAACCTTCCCAGAAGGCATTGATGTGCAAGGATTTAGGCACAGAGTGCAGCGTCAAACTCGGTATTTGCATTTCTGCGTCATGGTCTTGAGGGTCTGCCGTGACCTGCTCTTGTGACCCTTCAACCCACTGCTTAAGATCTTGCCATAGGGTAGGATGCTGCCTAAGCAGATCTCCTAGGCTAAGTGTTACAGGTGTAGTCACTAGCATGGTCAGGAGATCGTTGGATACTCGTCTCTCCCCTAACCTGGATTATCCTAGCCAATGGCCGTGACTGATCTACGGCTCTGTAGCATCAAGGCTTGGTCTTAGCGGCACTGCTTGTGGTGCGGTTGCTTTTGCCGACTTAGATTGAGGCGGTGATATTGACGTGCTTACACTGGAGAGATCATCTATCTCATCCTCTATGATGGGCTTAGCATCCTGGAGATGCTCTTGAGCCTCCTTCACCCATTCCTTCACCTTTTCTATGGCCTCTAACTATCGCTTTGGATGGGGGTATTCCCCTACCTTAGCGCTTCCCTTTTCGACCGTCTTAGGGGCTGAAGTCTCTACCTCTGCGTATGAAACCTTCTTTCCAGCAGGCAGAGTCGTAGCACTCTCGGTTTTTTGTGCGACTTTAGCTTTTGATCTCTTCTTTTTCCACCTGCGGCTTTTCTTCCCTATCGAGGTTGCATCAAGATTGCTAGGTCCTGGCAGAGAGATGCCGGCCTGCTTCATTTGGGCTTAGGTCATGACCCGCAATGGGATAGGTGTGGCCTCCCCATCGAGGTTTTCGATACCAAATAGCCCCAATGGGATAGATGGTACGTTGGCTGAGCTAGAAGATGGCTTTCGCTTTGGGCAATCTACAAAGAGATGGGTAATTCCGCACTTTGCGCACCTTTGGTCAGCCTTGTCTCTATTTTGCTGCTCTCTTTCAGGGTAGCATGATGAGATATGACCGGGGTGACCACAAGTCCAATAGATGATTGGATCATGCATTTGCCCTCCTAGGCCTCTACCTCGTCCTCTTCCTAATGCCATCATTAGCACGGGTCGATAGTCCACGAGGACAGCATTGCCCTCGTTGTCATGCGAGACGTAAGGTTATATGTAAGGTTCTTCCTCACTTGGCTCTTCCACGTAGTGGACTGAGTGGATGGGTCACGTAAGGACCAGGCGGTCTAGGGATGCCCGTAGGATTTATTTCCATCCTAGGAACAGCTGGCTTCATATCGTTAGGTGCGGGAAGGGCCAATGGGGCTCCCCTTCCAAGGAATGGCTGCTTGTTTGCTAGGTAAGGCTGGCCGTAGGGTTGCGAGTACAGAAGTCTTCTTGGTAATCTACAATGCGCGACGTCATGGCCAAACCTACTGCAGTTAGCACAAGGTCTTGACCTAGGGTCTTGACACTCGGCCGGTAAGTGGTTTTCGCCACAGTACACGCATTGGACGTACGGGCGCGTTGGTCATCTCAACATGTCTTGCAACTTGGCTAATTCCATCTTGACATCAGCCAAGCCTTGGTCTGTCTTGGTGGCCTTCCCCTTATCTTGGGATGATGGGATTGATTGCTCACTAGAGGCTGATGCTCTCTCTGAACCTCGCGAGTTGGTCTCCTCTACATTCAAGCTCCTGGAGCTCCACTCTTTCAGCTGATCATCGACTTTGATGGCTTCCTTAAACACTCTAGCTATCGCATCTCGCTGCAAGCTTGAATTGCCTGCCAAAGCCTTATATAACTCCTCATCTCGAATTCCGCTGATGAATACAGTCGAAACTGCTCTTTCAGTCGATCGCTCGTCCAGAGGGATTCTCTTGAAGAGACTCCTCACATGGGTTACGTAGTCGCGAATGTCCTCCTTCTCTTTCTGCTTGACGTTCATCAAGCGTACTAGTAGGTTATCAGAGTATCCGGGCTCGACGAATCTCTTAATGAAGAGATCCTTGAGGCCATTGAAGTTGGCTTGCTCTACAGCATCCAGGCTCGTATACCATGTCCTACCCTTGTCGCCTAGGCAACACTTGCGAGCGTTGAGTTAGGTCGTTGAGGCCGTTGGCTTCGTAATCTTGCTCAAACTGCTCAACAAAGCTGTATGGGTCGTCATGGGGTTGATACTTGTCGAGTTGCTTAGCAACGATCAGTATTTTGGACTGGCTCTTTGAGCCTTGGTTCACCCCTAGTCCTGCAAAGAGCAGCGATGTTGCTAGTGCCGCAGCACTTTGCTCTGCAGTCGTGTTATCTAGCAGTCCCTTCATGAGAACCTCGCTCAACGTCAAGTCCCCCTCTAGGGCTCTCTCGTGATCTGTTCGGTTCCTACCTGCTAAGTTCAACACTCGCCGCTCCTTGCGCAACTACGTACTTTGCCTTTGGCTTCTAGCTTGTTGATCCCTATTATATTTGGCTATGCTTTGCAATGCTTTGTGGGCTAGCTTTCTCTCATCTTCTAGATTTGCGATGATAGCGTCAGTTGTCCTACCGCGGTGCTCATACTGGGCATGTGCGTCATAACTGCTTACTAGCTGTGCTGAATAGCATCTGGGAAGACGTTCAAATCGAGTTTCTCATTAGACCTGTGGTCTGAGCTTTCCTTTGCCATTGTCGAGTTGTCTTGCTCCACCAAGCTGTCGATCAAGTTCAGTAGACTTATTAAATCCACATCATTGGTGCCCCTTGCTTGGCCCTAATCTGTGCTTTGATGGTTTGTCTATGTCTTGGGTCCTCTCCTATTGGTGGGTTCCTTGAGTGGTTTATCTGAGTGAGTTCCTTTAGTTATTGAATACAAATCTCAATTTATGATCACTCAGTGCATGTGTCGTTTCTCGTACACTTGTGCTCAATCAGGCTTTCAACTTTCTTAAGTGTACTTCAAGTGCGGAAATTCAATGTGAGTGTAGCAAGCAATTCCTAAGCATCTTACACACTCTCGCTTGTTTCGGGCCTGATAGGCTTGTATATCAATTTTCTGGCCGTTTTGTCAAGGTTTAGGGTTTTCTCGTATGTCGCCTTGTTCGTTTTCGGTTAGTCAGGTTTTACAGCTCAGCGGTTCGCGTCTAAGTTCTTGGGTCTCGCAACTGCCTACTTTTAGCTGCTAAGCGGCTGCACGCTACGATTTTTTCCTATTATGTGTGTCAGAATCAAGTTCTGAGCGCCCGAAGGGTTTCGACAGTTTGCGCTGTTGCGTTTTAGTCGGGTCAGGTCAAATTTTTGAAAATTTTGATTAAAAATTGCACTCAGACAAACTGGTCCGAATTGCAGGGTTCGAGTAGGTCACTCAGAAGGGCCGAGGCACACAGCCGAGGGCCAAATTTTAGGGTTTGACTCGGATGATTTTGATTCGGACAGGCCGAATGGCAAATTCGGACAAGGTGATTCAGACGGGCCGAGGCACTTGGGCCGAGGGCCGAATGTGGAAAGTGGTCGAGGGCCGAATTTGAGACTCGAATGGGGTCGTTCGGATAGGCTGAGGCCGAATGTGCCATGTGACTGAAAGTTTGACTCGGATGGGCCGAATGGGTGGACTCAAACGCGGTCCGAGGGCCGAGGCCGAGTGGGCCAAGTGACAGGGGCCGAGGGCCAATTCTGGGACTTGGCCCAGAAAAGGCCACTCGGACGGGGCCGAGTGCGGTGCACGTAAACAGTGCGAACACAAATTTGATCGATTCACAAGATTTAAGCAAGCACAATGGCCATGCACTTCCAGATCCTATCTAGGGGAGTAGAGGGAGAGATTCATATACCTGAACGGGCCGGTAAGCGCATCGATGATGCGATCGAATCGATGCGGGTTGAAGCTCTCTCTCTCTCGCTCTCTCTCTCTCTCTCTCTATGAAATGGCACAAATGAGCTCTCCCTTGGCCTCTTGGCTCTTATACCCCTTCTCGGGTGTGGTGTTGATGCCCCCAATCACTCACTTGCCGATCTTAGGCATCACTAGCGAGCATTTTACCAAATTTTGCACGATTTTTGCCACGTTTTGCCCTATTTTAAAATTGCCACCTTTAAAAGTTCCTCATCAAGAAACCTATGATCCCCAAACAAGGCAAGTTTGAGAGAGAGATTCTTTTGTAGATTAGCCTCTCCAAGATCCTTTGTGCATACACCTCACTTTGGATTTTACAATTTGCATGGGAGCAAGCTCGACTCTCTTTTACAAAAATAATTCCAAACACTTTATTTACAAAAAAATTGATAATTATTCTATTTTCACTTCTCTTGTCTTAGGGATTTGGATAGAAGATTACATGTTCAATATTATATATAAGAGTGAATCAATATTTATGATTGTTTCGTGTCATGGAAAAATTAATAAGAAAAGGTCATGCACATGTTCACAATGACCTAGCAGGACAAATGTGTTGCGCAGATCCATCCATCTTTTCTCGAAATCTACCTCTAGAAATATTGATGGACCTCATCGAACGATTATCCCAGCTTCCTCCAATAACACTTTAAACCATCGTACATTGAGTATGATCATGGAGAAGCTACGATAATCCATTAAGATAACACTTTGCAAGTTTCCAAAACACTTTATTTAATCTACTACAGTATTTGGATCCATGGCCTGTTGTTAGCTCTCTTCCTCAAACTTTGCCATGACACTACAATCCATTGTGGAGCGCATTTTATCGATGTGCTCAACTCGAAAATGTTTTATACCCCATTTCCAACCACCACATCTCCAGTCAGTCTATCATTGTTCTCCTTCAGTGACCATAGCTTATTGTTGTCTGAATCCACCATCGATAGCCACTCTGAAGTATGCACTAATGCCTCCAATACTAGCCAACCTTCAGCCATGCTACCTTCTAGCCGAGCTTATTGTCGCACAAAGCCCTTCAGGGTTTTATGAAGTGCTCAAAGAAGAGCACCCATTGTGTATGGATGGGCCCTGCAATATCCACTTCATCTACAAGATATACCAGGAGGTCAGTTTTTATCACGAGCATGCTCATGGGTAAGTATTTCTCAAAGAGACAGCAGAATGTCTCCACCACTCTCTGCTTTGCAGATTCAATAGAGGATATCTTGATCTCCTTCTGTGAGATCCATTGCATTAAATTTGACAATTTATAAATCACTGAGTGTATTTCTAGAATGAGGGACTCCGCGATTGCCATCGATAGTATGAAATGTTAAAAATTTGAAGCATTACAAATATCGAATAGACTCTAAATAGTGAAATACTAAGGTTACTTGCTGTCAAGGTTAGGACAAAGTTGCCATATCTTATGCTGATCATGGGATTTCAGCCCTAATAGTTGGTCATCTTTAGAAAAAGCAGACTTGAGGGAACGTATCATATTCGATAGACCTGATAATTTGCTCCACCATGCACTCTTCTTTAATGGACAGGAACCAAGGAGCATGAGGTAGTTGCAAGTGATTGTTAGAGCTTGACTGCACCTCCATCTTGCCTACCTCATTTAAATCCATTTGTGCTCCTACAATGTCTCTCTTTCTTGTGATATGGTCCCATAATAAGCTGCTTACATTCTTGAAAATATGCATGTGATCCAACAGATGGTTGTGATCTATAAGTGGGTCCAATACGACAACTCGTAGAAAACTGAGAGTTGTCATATTTTACTTGGATGTGACTCCTCGTGGACCATTTTCAACTCGTACTAGCTTTGGGCATTAGTGCTGGAGGTCAACTAAGAAAACCTTCCCCTTGTTCATGACCCTCCGATAAGAAAGTGGTGTATCCTTGATATACCATCTTCTTCATGGTCTATGACCTTCTAGAGTTTAACTGTGGCACACATAATGGACATGCATGATAATCTGAGGTAACCAGACCTATCACAATACCCCTATCTAGTCAACACACACTTGAATGAGCCATGTTAGATATCAACAATGAGAACAGAAGCCCACTTACTTGAGCACTCCCTGAATCTTTGAAATTCATGCATGGTCCACATAAGAATGGTTCATATATTAATGGACCACCGATCATCGTGCTTGCTCATGCCTTCCATAGCAACCCCCTCCTCCCACAAAATCTTGAGCTCATCAACTAATGGACGATGGTAGACGTCCATGCTCTTGACTTTGTAGTGCCTAGGAATGAGCAAGCTAAGGATTAGGTATTCTTTCTTCATAGAAAGCCATGGCGGGATGTTGTATTTTACAAGGACTAGAAGCCACACACTATAAGAAGTTGAGCGGAGACTAAATGGATTTACGTCATCCATAGCAAGACCAAGCTAAACATTCATTGGCTCTCGTGCAAAGTATGGAAAGGTAGAGTCAATGTGGCTCCATGCGCATGAATTTGCTAATATTCGTTGGATTCCATCTATGCATCTATTTTGTGCATGCCACATTGTCAAGGTCTCCATGCTTGGCGTATGAAACATGAAAGCAATATAAGTAAAAAGTGTTTGACAACCTTCTAAGGGACAATTTACCATTGCAAATCCTATCGATACCTATGAGCACCACACTTTGGACATGTCTCCATAGTCCAGTAGTCTCCTCAAAATAGCACAAAATTATTGACACATGCATGTATACTATTGTAGTCCATTCCAAGCCTTCATAACACCAATCGTGCATCATCACGAGATTCAAATGTCGTGTTTTCAGGTGGTAATATGTGATATTTTAACAACCTTTAAAAAAAAATGAAGCACCCTTGAAGAGCACAAAAAGTATTTTTTATAATGGAGTCAAAATCAATGGAGCGTAGAATGTACCTAAACAACTTGGTCACACATATCGCTTCACCTATACTTTGCTTGCATACTTAGGAGTGCAAGCAATGTCTTTAAGTGAGATACTCGGTACCCATCATACAATGGTATGGATGCTTCCTCTCTCAATGGATCAGATGACTTGGCATCCATGGGCAGTAATGCATCAATTATTGCCTCCATCTTAGGCTCCAAGATTGGAGGAAGGTCCGAAAGGTCTACTATCTTCTCTTGTATCGAGGGTATAGTTTGCGGAGTACCCTCCAATGGGTGTATCAACTCATGTACTCCATCCATTGCATACCTACAAACTCTTTTGATGGGCTGTAATAGGTACATTTCTTGGAATGGAGCGTCACCTCTCTTAGACATTTCGAAGGTATGTCTAATATTTTTGTATGTGATATTCAATTACTTTGTGAATGTAAAGCATGATTGATATACACTTTTCTTACTGTTCACTCAAAGTCATAGATTTCCTAGTCAATGATCTCCGATTGAAACTCGTCGAAGTGTTGCATGTGGTCTATGGAAAAGCAACACTTTCGTCTGATTGCCAGCTTGCACTAAGTGCAAGTACAAGGGACATGTTGATTAAGATATGCCTCACGATCTTTGATGTCACGATCATTATCATTCTCCATTTGATCTATTTTACGACAGACAATATGTTTTTGTTTCCCTCTTTGATGATCTTCCTTCGTTTTAATCTCTACTTATCTTTCTCGCTCTTCATTCTTATATTTTTCTCTATTCCTTTTCTCTCTCTCTCTCTCTCTCTCCTATTTATTTCTCTCCCCACCTCTCTTTCTCTCTCCCTTTCTCTTTCTTTGTTTGCCTCCCTTTATCTCATTGTTTCTCTCCCCCCTCTCTCTCATTGTTTCTCTCTCTCTCTCTCTCTCTCTCTCTCTCTCTCTCTCTCTCTCTCTCTCTCTCTCCCTCTCTACTTCTCTCCATTCCTTTTCTCTCCCCTTCTCTTTACCTTTACCTATTTTTGTCTATCCCCCTCTCTATTTCTCTCCCCACTCCTCTTTCTTTCCCTCTTTCCCTTTCTTTGTTTGCCTCCCTTCATCTCTTTTTGTCCATTCCCTTTCTCTCCCCCGCTCTCTATCTTTATCTACTCCCTCTATTTCTCTCCCTACCCCTCTTTCTCTCCCTCTTTTTCTTTGTTTGCCTCCCTTCATCTTTCTTTATTTCTCTCTCTCCCCCCCTCTCTCTCTCTCCCATCTTTATACTTCTCTCTATTCCTTTTCTCTCCCCCTCTTATTATCTTTATCCATCTTTATCTACCCCCTCTCTATTTCTCTCCCCACCTCTTTTTCTCTCTCTTTGTTTGCCCCCTTCATATCCCATTTTTTATTTCTCTTTGTCTCTCTCTTCCTTTCTCTCCCTTCTCTCTATTTCTCTCTCTCCTTCCCTCCCCACTCTCACTCAACGCATCTTGTTACAATCAAAATCAAATATAGAAAATTAAAACATAAAAAAACAAAGATATTGAAAGACCCTCTCTCCCCACCTCTCTTTGTCGTCTTTCACCTCCCCCTTTATTTTTCTATCTTTCCATTCTCTCTAATTCTCTAATTGTTTATATATATATATATATATATATATATATATATATATATATATATATATATCTCTCTCTCTCTCTCTCTCTCTCTCTCTCTCTCTCTCTCTCTCTCTCTCTCTCTCTCTTCGTCTCTTTTTCTCCCTCTCTCTCTCTTCTTTTTTACTCTTCTTCCTCTTTTTCTCTCTCTTTGTTTCTCTCCCCCTCTCTCCCTCGTGGTTTCTCTCAGTCATTCTCCTCTCTCCCTTCCTTCATTTTTGGTTTCTCTCTTCCTCTCCCTTCCTTTTTTCTCTCTCTCCCTCTCTCCCTCCCTCTCTTCCTTTCTCCCTCTCTTTCAATGCATTTTGTTACAAAGAAAAACAAAAAAAGGAAGAAAACACAAAAACAAAGCAAAAAGAGGCAATGTACCTACCTCAAAGGCCCAAAGATGAATTCTTTTGTGCATCCTCTTTGTGGCTTCCTTTCTTTCTCCCTTGCGCATTTCTCCCTCTTCTTCGCGTATGATGGTGGCGAGGATGATGATGATGATAAGCGCTCTCTCTCTCTCTCTCTCTCTCTCTCTCTCTCTCTCTCTCTCTCTCTCAGCAATGATCTCTCTTGCTCGCTCTTTCACACTCTCTCGTAAATGTTTGCGGAAAATGCCATGCTCAGGTTTTTCTCTCTCTTTCACTCTCTCTCGCAAATGTTTGCGCAAAATTCCGTGCTCACGTTTTTTGTGTTTTTTTTTTTGTGGAGCGGTGTCACTATTTGCATCGCAATTAGCGTCACTAAGCATCGCTATCAACATTGCCTCGTATTGCTATATGCGCCACTATTAGCATCATAAATAAAATTTTGTGATGGTAATACCAATGCCTATAGCGAGGCCACTATTATGTATCGCAAGTCACCATTGTTATCGCCCCATTCCCTTATAGTGCTCGAGCTGCAATTTTTCGATTTCTAGTTTTTCTTGCTTAATTAAGGGTCCATGCTATAGTCTTCCTATGTGTGTGGATGACACCCCTTGCATTGTTATGCCTAGGGATTCTTGTGTTGTTTGTTTTGCTCCTATCTATGGTTCCGTTATCAGTTCTTATATAATTGTTGTCAGCACAACTCCAAATCGTACTATAGTGGCTTTGATTACCATCTTCTTCCTTTCTACATCTTGATACACACACATTGTTCTCTAACACATGTCACAACTCAACAATGAATAGGATCCACCTAAACACGTTCAAAGGTTTGGTTACAAGGCACCTAAGAAATGTTGATCTGAATGCTTAAACAAGAAGCACAATACATGCAATAGCCACCGAGATACTCAATGATGCAGCTAAGTCTGAGGAGGCCACTATGGGGAGTAAGAAACTTGCAAGTGTTCAAGATTCAGAGGGAGAGAGAGACAAAGACATTGGAGCTGTAAGAGAGAGTAGTGTACTCTCTTGTTCTCTTCTTCTCATTATTGCATAATGCCTACTAAAGCCTAGTCACACATAACTAAAAACACACTAGGTCACTAACTAACAAAACCACTAAATATGGTTGAGTTTGATTGACTTAGTTATTACAACACACATGGAGAGTGATAGCTAAGACTATAACTAGGATCGGTTATGTCGATGATACTAATCACGAGCTTGATTCTCAACACTCCCCCTCAAGCTCAAGCTAACTGCTATACTCCAAGTAGCTCCCTGAAATGCACAAACTTCTCTTTACCAAGTGATTTGGTAAAGATATATGCTATCCGGTCTTCTGTCTTCACATGGAGTAGATCAATCTTTCTAGTAAGTACCATCTCCCTAATGAAATGATAATGAACTTCTGTGTGTTTGGATCTAGCATGATAGACGGGGTTGCTAGCCAACATCACACTACTAAGATTGTCACAATGCAAGGTGACCTTCCTGTCTAATTGTATACCCAAGTCATGTAGCAGTTTCACAAGCCAAACTGCTTCGCATGCCGCTAAGGCTGCACCCTTGTATTCTGCCTTTGTACCAACAGTTGGCTACTTCTTACTACTCTAGTTGATCATACTACTACCCACGGGTTGAGGGCATAACCACTGGTTGACCTTCTGTCATAGGCACAACTGGCCCAATCAACATCCATATAACTTGTCAAGTCAAATGACTTTCCATGCTCATAAAATAGCCCATAATCAGCAATACCCTTCACGTACCACATAATCCTCCTGACTGCATCTAGATGTGGCTTACGAGGCTTCTGCATAAATTGGCTAATCAGCCACATTGCATAACTGAGGTCAGGATGGGTGATAGTGAGATAAATCAAGCTTTCCACCATCTGTTGATACATAGTGACATTCTCTATTTCATTCCCAACATCAACTGCAAGTTTGACATTTTGATCCAATGGTATTTCCATGGCTTTACACTCCATCATGCCATATTTTAGCAACATATCATGAGCATATTGTTTTTGCAATAGCCATATACCTTGAGGTGTAGATACAACCTCAATCCCAAGGAAGTATTTCAACTCTCCAAGATCCTTCACCTTGAATTCAGCCTATAACCATGACTTAATTTCAACAATCCCATGATCATCATCTCCAATGATGATCAAATCATCTACATAAATCACCAAGAAAACATAACCATTCTCTATCTTCTTTGTAAACAAGCTATCATCTGCATGATCCATATGAAAGCCAAGCTATTGTAAATAAGCACTAATATGAGCATTCCATGCTCTCGGTGCTTGGTTTAGCACATACAAGACCTTTTTTAGCCTACACACATGTCGATAGTTAGGGTGTACATAGCCCTCAGGCTGTTCCATATACACCTGATCAATCAAGTCACCATTCAAGAATGCATTTTTGACATCCACCTACCATAACTTCCATCCCTTAGAAGCTGCTAATGCAATGATTATTCTTACGGTTGCCATCTTTGCAATCGGGCTGAAAGTTTCCTCATAGTCTAAGCCATACTATTGTGCATATCCCTTTGCAACCAATCAGGCTTTATACCTTTCCAATGAATCGTCTGCCTTACATTTCACTTTATAAACCCATTTACAGCCAATGGGTGTTTTTCCTTCAGGCAAACTTACTAGATCCCATGTTTCATTTTCAGACAGTGTTGCATATTCTTCATCCATGGCAACACACCAATTTTTATCTGCAATTGCCTCACTGAACTTAGTAGGTTCTTTGTATCCCATCACTTTTGTCATGTATGCATAATGTTGAGATGAATACCCACTGTACGTCAGTCTATCAACTGGTTTTCTAACCCTTTATGACATTCTCAATTGTGGTTCACTATGCAATTGTCTCTCATGAGGTGGCACATACCTACTTTGCCTTGCACCAAGCATCATAACTAATAGTATGCCCAATTCACTATTGTGATTATCACTGCTAGGTAGCTCATATCCGCTGTAAGTAGGCTAGTTATATTATCAAGCATCTTCTCTTTTCCTTTATCTAATCTCTCCCTCTTTGACATATCCTTGTTAGGGGATGTAGAAACATGACTGCGTAGTCGTCCTGTTCAAGGGCTAACAGTAGAAGCACCATCACTTGTAGGTCCACTCATGGTAGTACTAGCCGAAGGATAATTTTCAGTATAAGTAGGGCTGGCTAGTCCATCAGAAACATGATGCTAGCTCATCAAACACTACATCCTTTCTAATCAAGGTCTCCCAAGTAGACATATTATAACACTTGCAGGCCTTTCTTTCATGTGCAAAGCCAAGAAAAACACTTTTTGTAGCTTTTGGATCAAATTTCCTCCTCTTTTCATTAGGTATGTGTACGTAAGTAACGCAACCGAATAATTTGAAGTGATTGATATCGGGCTTGTGACCATATAACCTCTCATATAGTGTCAAATCATGAATTCTAGCTATAGGTGTTCTGTGCAGTACATAAATAGCATCAACAAGCCCAATAAGCATTTGGCAAGTTCTTTTCATTAGGCATTTCCCTGGTAGCTTCCATAAGTGCATGATTCTTTCTCTTTGCCACACCATTTTGTTGTGGTGTGTAATTGCATATGAGTGCCTTTTTATGCCATATTTTGCCAAGTACCTATCAAACTCTCTAAAGACATATTCTCCACCTCTCTCGGATTGCAGACATAAGATATAACATCCAAACTCATTTTCATCATGTGTCTTAAAATCCTTGAATACGTCAAGTACCTCATCCTTGTGCTTCTGCATATACATCCATGTATACTTGTTTAAATCATCGATAATTGACACATAATACTTGGCACCACCAAAAGACACATTATGGGCAAGACCCCATATATCCAAATGTATTGATTGCAAAGGTCTCAAACAGTTTCTAACATGTCTCATGAATGGAAATCTTGCTTGTTTCCCAATTTGACAAGCCGAGCAGAGATGTCCAAGATCAGTATACTTGAACTTTGGCAAGCCAAGTACAACCTCTTTTTACTGCATATTTTTTAGCCTTTGAATATTTACATGATCAATGCATTTGTGCAAGATTTCTACATCTCTAACTACTCCATTATCATGGACAAACATTGCTACTTTCAATTCAGGAATAGATGCATCCAAAGTAAACATTCTGCCATCTCTCTTGCCTTTAGCAATCAATTTGTAGCCATTTTCATATTCCTCAATAAAGCAACCATCTCTGTTAAATCTAACTCGTAGATTCTATTTTTCCATCTGTCCAACTGAAAACAAATTCTTAGTAATAGAAGGCACATGTAGTACATCATATAGACTCTTCTTTTTGCCATTAAGCATGATTAACGGAACCACACATGTATGTCAAATATCATGTTGTGTGTCATCACCAGTGCATACATGTCCATGGGAACCTACTATCATCTCATCAAACCACTCACCATGTGGAGTCATATGATTGGATGCTCCTAAGTCTATATACCATTTTTCATACTTGCCTTGCTTAGATGTATTCTTAGGAACATGCTGCATAGCAAAAAACCTATCTCCCTAATCGTCCTGGGTACCACTAGAAGTTTCATAATTTCCATGCTCTTTGCCTTTTGGCTTCATATCTGCTTGCTTTTTATGATAGTCCTTTGCTATGTGTCCATATCTTCCACAGTGATGTCTCTACAACCTTGAAAGGCTCCATGAGCTCCCACCTCTAGCTCATGATTAGAGTGAAAGACAATATCTCTCCTCTGAGAGGTACTCGAACCTGTATTGAGACCAAGTTTGACTTCCTCATAGCAACAATGCAAGTAATTCATCCCAGTCAAGGGGATCTGCTCTCACAGAAATGAAAGTATCAAAAGCTTTATACTCCTTGCCTAGTCCATTCAATGTTGCTGCAATCATGTCATCCTTTGAGACTTTAGAACCAATAGTAGCAAGCTGATATGCTATGGTTTTTATCTTTGTCATATAAGATTGAATGCTCCTGCCATTTCTATACATATTATTCAACTGTTTCTTTAGCTGTATCTTTCTGGCATGAGTAACATTACCATAATTTTTCATGAGAATATCCCAAGTATCCTTTGGGGATAGACAACTGGTAATTTGCATACCCATCACATCAGAAATGCATAAGCGTAACACTTTGCTCGCTCTTTTCGACCATTGTTAGTGAGCTCTTTGTTGACCACGAGTCAGATTCCATTCAAGCAGTTCAGGTTTTGCTTTAGCTCCTGTACATTAATCCGAGTAGGCTAGTCTTCTTGCAGTTCAGGAATAGTTTCCTAACAACATGCTCGCTATAAACTATATTCTAGCAATGAAAAAACATAGTCAACTGAGCATAAACCAAGGTCAAATCAGTTCAATACATGCTATGGTAGTGGCAAAATATCCTAGAAATAAACTATGTCCATATACACATCAATAGATGCATGGAATTGATGTTGACATTCACTGGACTTTCCCACAATTTATGATAGGCAAGTAGCCTGTTATGACTAGTAGCTTAAACTCTATAATAACCAAGGTATTCTCAACTCAAAAATATCCTTAAACCACCATAGACATGTCCCAGTACATTGCGGATTCAATACGTGACCAAACAAGCATCAGTGTTTATACTGTATGCAAGTAGCAGTGCCAAATACTCTTCTTAGAGGTTGCTTACAGTCAATCCACTGCTATAACTAGCAATACTTAAGCCTAGATTTGAGCATTTAATGCTCATTTACATCCACAAAACATCTTATATTCACGGACCAACATCCAAGCATTTATGGGTACCAAATAGGTATCAAGATGCTCCAAAACTTCATGTGTAAGCTACCATGTATTTATGATAGACTTCAGCCTGCATTCTGGGCAGATTTCAGCCTACTATTACTGTTTAAATCTAAGTGTTGAACTCTTCAAAGCCATGCCAAAATGCATGAGAGTAAAGTCATATACATTGCTATAATTAACAACAAACCTGCTCTATTTTCTAGCCAATGTTTGATTCGAACATCCCACAAATGAGTTGAGAACCAAGATATCAATGCTATGAAGCTTTCTTCAATCCCTGACAAGTTGTTTATCAATAGTAGAGTATGTTTATGGCAGGCAACGTCTGAGTTGGAGCAGGAGAAGATGATGAGCAAACTGGCACAATCTCTACATGTCACATTTTTTACCTTGATGTTGTTTTCTTTCCCAATGCTCATGCAATAGAGCTCATTCAAATGGCAGAGAACCCCTCTAGGGAGCCTCAATAGGTTGTGAATTGATAAACCACAAGAGACATACCTTCCAATTGATCCAATGGCTGACAACACATAAACTTTTGCAGGTCACAGTGCAACTCTTGACTTCACGCTCTAGCTCTTGTGATGTTGATGCTAATGCCACCACCAAACCTTCAGGCTTTAGGCTCTGATACCATGTTCAAGATTCAGAGGGAGAGAGAGACAATGACATTGCAACTGTAACAAAAGTAGTGTACTCTCTTGTTATCTTCTTCTCATTATTGCATAATGCCTACTAAAGCCTACTTACACATAATAGAAAACATACTGGGCTGACAATACCACTAACTGTGGTTGTGTTTGACCGACTTAGTTATTACAACACACATGGAGGTGATAGCTAAGACTACAACTGTGTAGATAATATTAGTCATGTCGGTGATATTGATCATGAGCTTGATTCTCAATAGCAAGGGGAAAGGCTATAGGTAAAGCTTCCATGGTTGCATTCACATAGACCACCCACTCACCTCCCTATAAAACACATGCTATTTTCTTGCAAGTACCTTGAATTGCTAAGAAGAACCATTGACAATGACCTTTCCCTTGACATCACATGACCTCTTATCCTACCCACCACCATTCCATGAAGTTCCAAGCACCTTTACTAAGGCCATGGGACTGACACTTAAATAGTGAGGGGTAATGTTAATTGGCTAGAGCTTGAATTGAAAAAAAGCAAGGAAAATGGCCAAGAAGCAAGAAAAGCAAATAAAAGAGAGATGCATATTAAAATGTAGAAAAAAAATTCAAAATTTGAGAAAGGATATGTAGGGAAAAATGGCAAAGGATCACATGGCATGAAAAAAAGAGGAAAAATGATGATATTGAAATATCATATGGCCCAATGGCATGAAATGTAATTTTAACTTTTTTTGAGCACCATGCTCACTCCCATATAAATGGTAAAATTGAGGTACATTTAATAGTGCACAAGTGCATGATTAAGGTTTTTTCATAAAAATAGAGAGTCTGACAAGTTGTAAGACCTCGAGGGCAAGCTTAAGAGAAATGGGTAGTGGAGCATTGATGGAAGATTAGGCCTTGCCCAAGGGTCAAAGTTAAAATTTCATATATGAGGTTGAAAATTTTTATTGTAAATCATTCCACAATATGACTAATAATCAAAGGCTTATCTCTTTTCTCTATCTCTATGTCGATCATCTCTATTGCTTCCACCATTGCATGTGAGCTAGGCTGAGAGAACTATGAATCATTTTCTAGTTGAACTTGTGAGCTTATTATCCTACTTGTTTGTAACTCCTCCATTTCTTCTCCTTAGCTTCTTGGGAAGTTTTTCCAGTTTGAGAGATAAATAGATTGTGAGAAAGGCCAGAGAGCTTGAGGGGGACTAGAGGGTGAGAGAAAGAGGGAGGACTTGCTTCGGCTTGGAGGAACAAGCAGAGGAGATTGACTTCTTGCATAGGAATGATAGAGGATCAAGAAATGCAAAGCTTACAAGTGTAGTTAGGGGGATTGTGGAGCTCATCACTAGACATCTAAACTACAATGTGGTGAGTTTTGTTGATCCGACTATTTTCTTCTTTCTTTCTTCTTGCTTGACAAACTGTGTACATGTATCGATGGCTAGTCAAGTGAGTGAGATTAGATGGTAGGAGAGTTTGCAGGGTGAGAAACCATGAGAAAACTTAGCTTGAGAGGATGCATGATCAATATGCATGTTCCCATCTAGATTGATAGGCTGCAAATAGTTGTCCTTGGCTAGCTGAGTGAGTGAGATTAGATGGTAGGAGAGTTTGCAGGGTGAGAAACCATGAGAAAACTTAGCTTGAGAGGGCGTATGATCAATATGCATATTCCCATCTAGATCCAGCACGTAGGCAAAGTGGTCCCATACCAAGCATGTCCTATGGTCTCAAATTTTAATCTCCAAGTTTTCACTAACTTTTAAACACTTTACCTTTGAGCTGTTAGCCATTTCAACCTTAAACATTAAGTTCCTTGTCATTCTAAGATGCATTTGCAGCATTGTCTCTCTAATGATTACATAGACTTGTGCACCACCATCTACATAAACTTTGTCAACTTTCCTTCCATATATCCATGCATCCATAATAAGGTAGAATGTCTTTCACATGTGACAAGTATACAATCCCCACATGCTCAACTCTAATTCTTCCTTTTTTGATACTAACTAGCCCATGCCATTGTCTCCTCAAGGATGTCACTTGTAGCAATTGTCCATATGTAACATCAATCTTTTTTTAAAAAAGATATTCACGTAGGTTGTAAGGAATTTGATTGACTCCCAAGGAAAAATCCCCCGTTTGAATTTTCCTTCTTTGTCTCGCCATCTTGCTAATCTCTGACTCATATGTAACTTGTTTTTCTTTCTTTATTGTCGCTATCCTTTAAGCGTTAGTTTCAGCATCCCTCTCTTTGACTCTCTTGTTAGCAAGAACACCTACATTTTCTCCATCATCAGACATGCTACTTTCAATTAAATTCACAATAGATGGGCCTTCATCAAGTCTTCCTTCCAATTGTTTCTTGGCAAGTTTAGGTTGTCCTTGTTCTTGCTACTATCTAGCATCTTGCCTAGCATTCCACTGTAGCATGGGATGCATCTCCCCTCCTATTCTTCTAGGGTATGGACAATCAGGGGCAATATTTCATCTTTCTCTGTAATTGAAATATTCAAAATTCTCCCACTTGTTCTTGGGGGGTCCTCTAAATCCTAGTCGTAATGGAGCTTGCGTAGCTTGCAACATATTCATGTTTAAGTTGAGATTTTACAAGTGTTCCTACAATTTCTAAGTTACATAATCATTTAGTTGAGAATCTTTCAAATATCATAGAAAGATTTACAGCTTGTTGCCCTATATTTCCTATAATGGTATCAACCATGTTGGGCATCTGAATTATAGGTGCAAGACTATTTCTTGACTATTCAACTTTATTTTCAACTTTCTCTACTAGAAACAATTTTATTCTTTTTCAAGAACATGACTGGGGTCTACTCCATATCTTGTGTAACCTCTATCCATCTCTCTTCAAATCTAGCAACAAATTTAGACACTTTCTCATTCTCTTTGTGAAACAAGGAATTTGCCTCACTTTGCAAACTTGGTACACCTAGTTCTAACTTCATTCCACTTGTTTCCTCATTCAACAAATCCTACCATAGTCTTGCAAGACCTTCAAGCAACATGACAATCATTCTAAGCTTATTAGCATCAATGTCTCTATGATCCTTGTTGGTCATCCATTTCAATTTTCTTGATAAACTTATTTATATCCTCATTTTCACTACCAGAAAAAGATTCATACCCAATCGTTGCCATGCTTGAATTTGTGTACAAGTTGGTTTCCAAACCTTACACTTTCCAATTGATAGGATTCGTGAGAGATCCTCAAGGGGGGTACCAATGGAGGTCTATATTGACTCCCAAGACAACACCACATGTCAAAAGTTGAGAATCTCTCTTAATAAAGTGTTCGAATCAACCATGTAAAAAATATAACAAGTTCTCCTATATCACTTTCTTTCCATTGAGATTGTAATCTGGCCCTTCAGTATTTCAAATTTTTAGATTTATATATTTCATATTTTTAGGAGTTGTAGACTCACTATAGGGACTATCGTTGCATGTACTTTTGCAGAGACTAAAGGGATGTGGGTAGCAAATTACATCTTTTAATTCCAAATTTGTATTCTAGTGTGAAAATACATATATTTTAGCATACTCTTCCATGATAAAACACTACAAAGCTTCAGGATCATTAGAACATTAGGAGTTATAGAATTTCAGATTATGCACGTATTAAACATGGCCACTTAAGAAAGCATTTCCATTCCCAAGATAACCTACAACTTTTAGCTTCCACTACTATGAGTTCTTTGAATTCTCCATTGACTCAAGTAGTATATTCATCCTTTGATGATATCATAACATTTGTAACACACCAATCCCTCAACCGCTAAAATTTTCGTTTCCCTTCTCTCATCGATGAGAAACCTCTAACATGTGATATACACCATCAACAACACAAAGCAAAATAGCTTTCCTACTATCTATGTTGCTGACAACAATACCTCAAACAAAAGTCTACACTAATTATGTTTCCCATAGCAAGAGAAAAGGAAAGAGAAGTCGTAAGAAAGCCCTTGATGTCATAGTTAGAGAACATAGAAATTTTAGCATTAGATTTCATTCCAAGTCTCCATCTTCACCACATCACCCATTGAACTTTGAATCAACCAGCATGTATTACATGTAGGTCCTTTTTTCCATGCTATTTTGTCACCCCCCAAAAAATATTTCCCACATATTTCCTTTTGAATAAGGTCTCTCTGCCTTGCTAAGTGGCAAACATGCTGCTAAACACTTAAATTTTTACTTTAACACTAGGCTTGAAATTTGAATCCTACTTTGATGCATAGGTTGCACAATTGTTGGTATTCTACCATAGGTACTTTGTGGTCTTCCATCTTGCTTAATTCCTTCCTTTAGTTATCCCAAAGATGGTCTAGTCCTCATAGGTTGATTATGCTGATTTGTAACCCTGTTTTAGGCTGAAATCTTTTGTAATTTTGACTATATCTCTTTCCATATTGAATTCTAGCATGGACTAAAGTGAGTGCATGGCTCCAATTTCTGATGAGAAGGTAGGGTCAAGTCCAGAAATGTATTGATTGAGTTTGGCTCCATAAAAAATTCCATCTACATACATAGATAAGTTGAGAAATTGGTTAGAATAATCCCAAACTGATTATCCTTGTTATTGAAGAGAATACCATCACCATTCCAATTTCTCTTTTTCCAAGGGTGAAATAAAAAGCTCAATCATTTTTTAATTTAAAGCTTCCCATGTCAAGAAAACTTACTCATTCTTTGCCATGTATCTCCACTGTGTATGTGCATAACCCCCGGCATAACCTTCCAAGTGAAGGCCTGTATCACAAACTTTTGCCTCCTCCACATGTGGATACAAGGTGAAATTCATCTCAAATTTATCAAACTATTCTTCTAATCTAGTTGGGGATGAATTATTGCCCTTAAACTTAGGGATGTTGATCTTTCCTTCCTATTATTTATCGCAATGATGTTGTTATCCATGCATAATTGGTTGTGCATTATTATGCATCCCAATAGATGGTGATCTATGCACAATAGTACTCTAAGATCCATGTGCAATGGGAGGCTTCCCAAAGGAAATTTTCATCCCACCATATACTTGAGGCTCTCCAAAGTAAGTAGGTGGCATTGGTGGATTGTCCAAATCAATTATGGTGGTTTCCTTGAACTTGGGGATGGCCATAGGAGTGATTATTGACATGGGGCTACTATTGTCCATATGAATTGGGACCTCCATTTGCATGATTGTTACCAAAAGAATGTTGCTGCCCAAAAGAATCGTGAGCTCCACTAGATTGACCATGTGAAAATCTTCTCTCTTCAAATCTTTCTTCATGTGGAGGCTAATTATTAATCTCTACTCTCTTAGGCACATTGGGCAGTGGTCCATAATATAAGGATTTATAAAAAGGGTCACATCCAGGGTTGTTTTCTTCTTGCCTTGGATTCACATGTACCCTTTCAAATTGATCACGTGTCTTAGAGTTGATTGGCCTCTTTTGCTTGCACTTGGATTGATAAGGTTGATTACATTCTCTAGCCTTTGAAGGCTTCCTGACTTTAAAATTCACACAATTTTGTTGATTGTTAGTCCTAGGAATAGGACTTTTCATGGATAGGAGAACCTCGTGCATTAGAACCTAATATAGGGATCAACATTTCACTAAGTAGAGCAATAATCTTGTCAAATTTTGTATCTAGATCCATGATTAAATGCTAGATTCTATCCTTTTATGCCCTTAATGTTGTTAGACATTTGTTGATAATTATTACGTTTGAGAGATGCATGAGTGGCATTCATCTCTTTAGCTCGATTAGCGTCATGTGCCTTATGAAATAGTCACACTCATCTCCCCTTCTTCAAGCTCTTGATTCATAGTCTCTTGAGTAGGATCACGATCATTACAATATTCCCTTAGCTCTTCTTGAATGGTATCCAATATCAGATCTTTCTTCTTATTTTCGGCCATTGTGAATTGTGTTGTTTTAATTACCTACAGTCAGTAATTTGTCAATATATTATGATTCCAATGCCCAAATGAAGATATGTTTTGCTCTAAATCTTTGTAATAAAGTCCTTGATCCATTGCAATATTTGTTTTTGTGTTAAGATCAGTGTCATCTAATTTGGCACCAACTTTGTCAATTTGTGCAAAATAGTCCAAAGCCTTGTTTTATCCATGTTTTCACATGTAGACCCTCCTATAACTTGCAAATAGCCTATATTGTCCTATACTACCTATGGAGAAAATCTTCAACACATCTAAAACATACCCTTAGCCCTATATTGGCTTATGGTACCTATAAGAAAGGGTTTGGCACCTATAAGACTTGCTCTTAGCCTTGTTTTCAATTATGGTTCCCTATAAAGGAGTGCATGTTGTTGGGTACCCATTGAATCACTAGATCAGCCCAATATCAATGATACACTTGCAAATTTCATGGGTTCAGGATCTCTGAGGGTTTGCAAAGTTCCTCTCGGGTAGGGATTGTGCACCCCTTCAAGTTGTCATAATCGATAAGGAAGGGTCACCTCTCTTTTATCTTTCCAACTTGCTTGGCATCCACTTTTTCCTCATGTGAAATATACATGGCAAGGATCATACTAGGCTAAGCAAATAATAATGATATACATGAGCTTGAAAATAGCATTTACAATCTTTTTAGGTAGTGCAATGGGCTAAAATTGAAGAGATTAATATGGGGTACACATGGGGTATAATAGGGGGTTGTTGATATGATTAGTTTACTCTTTTGTACAAAGATTAATATCTCTCCAATTTTTCAATAAACCAAATCAAGATTAGAGGTAAAGTAAATGGATCATTTGATGACAATGTTTAGAATCTTTTGAGAGAAGTCCTTTTTGGCCACTATTTTGCAAGCATCAATCATTCCAATGATAGAGTTGCAATGCAAGCATGATGAGGATTAAATTCTTGTGCCTCCAAGCAAGAGGATTATGGCCTAGCAATAGGATAAGAAGGAGGAATCAAGAATTTGAAAGCTACCTCTATCATTATTTATCGATGACTTGAACCATTGATTGTGCTCAAATCCCAAGCAATGAGTAGTCCACACTGATGTAGACTCTTATTCCATATTGAGGATTTGAATAAATTTTGGTGGGATCAAGTTTGTGAGTCTCTTTGCAAGGCATACAAGACTCGTTCCAAAACTCCAAAAGAAAAGCTCAACACTACTAAGGCCAAGTTGTGCATGATCAACTATGGTGGTGCTCTCACTAAGATCACTACTGTAACCTTAGGACTCTCAACATTATAGGTGGGCCTAGGAGTAGTAGAGGTGGGATAAATAAAGGACAAAAGACCACTAGAGGAACAAGATCCAAGCACCAACTAATCACATAAGAAGATGATCCAAAATTAGAGTACAAAAAGAAAATGTCAAAAAAGAGTTTTGCACATCCATTTAGAGGTCTTTGAAGGATGCACAACACATGAAGGACACTCTCCAAAAGGAGAAGAAGGACATGGCCACATCCATATGTGACTCATTTGAAGAAGGCATGGGAAGAAATAAAGCCTCAAATTCACACAGAGAGTTGATGAAGAAATTGTTTGGAGCACAGGAGACTTTGACAAGGGAAAGGGGAACGCCATAGAAGAATGATCAATGATTAATTCATAAGATTTCAAATGCTTAGGACCACTCTATAGACCATTGCAAGCCAAGATCAATGAGTTGGAAAGGGGTAAACAAAATGAAGATGTTATAGTCACCCCTAGAACAAAAAAGCAATAACATTTTGAGATTTCAACTAGTTTAAAAGAATTCACAAGAAGAACATTAGTAAGTTTGGGTGGTCTTCACACATTAGAACTCTTGTATGAGGAGTTAAAACATGACAAGGAGCAAGCAAATTGGAAGAGGATAAAAATGGAAAAAAGTATGAGAAAGAGAGAATATCTCATCAAGAATTTTTGAGGCACTCAACCAACAACTATATGGCGTACAAGCCTAGATTGTGGAGAAAGACAAGGAAATGGAAGGGCTAAGAGATAACTTGCAAGACGTTGAGGATATGAGCAAAAGGGAAGATATTAACCATGCCTGGATTGCAAATCTCATGGTTTAGCTAGAGTAAGAAAAGGCAAGGATAATAATTCTAACTAGAGAGTTATCAAAAGCTCATCAAACTCAAGCACAGATGAAGGTAGCCTTCACAAGACTATAAGGAATAATTGTGATGAGTCTCACTATTGAAGTCAATTAGGTCGATAAGGGAGCTAATAGATCTTATGAGGAAATGATTCAACAACTACTTATGGACTTGGCACAACCTCTTCATAAGGAATGCCGATTCAAGCTTCATGCAGCAACCTATAAACATGCATTATCATTATAGCAAGGACTCTATCAACATGCCATTTGCATTGCATCCTTTAGAAGCACAAAACATATAGAGAAACTCAAAGCTTAGTTGGGACTTTCTAGAAGCACCTTGGCCAATTTTAACTAAGGAAGAGAGCTCACACTCTTGACCTTAGATCCAATCAAATTCCAAATGATTGATAACTTACAAGACTTGGGCTATGTCAACCAAGAACTCATAGATGTAGAAATGGTGTCCTTGCAATCCTTAGAGCCAAGTGACATACAACATGAGTCATTTGCTAATGCATCTATTGTCATAGAGCCTCTTGAGGTCATGGCACCTCTTTCTAATTATATGGATCCTCAAGATTTTGATGAACCAAAGGAGGGAGCTAAGGTAGAGTTTCAAAAACCACCACCATTAATTTACCTTGCACTTGAGGCCCAAGAGCACTTTGATAAAATGCTTTTGGTTCTTTGGGCTTCCATTAAGAAGATGCTAGATTATCCAATTGACTTGCAAGGAGTATAAGTAGAAAGAGAAGATCTAAATGAGCCTATCAAGAACTATCATGAGAAGGAAAAGGAGGAAGAGACCATGAATTTTTATTTCAATGTCTACAAGGAAGCCAAATTTAAAAAGCTCTTACCACTCAATATAGTCCAAAAGCTCATCAAAGTAGGAAAGAATATAGCCAAAAAATGGTTGGGGAAATAAGATAGATAATCTTTGATGATAGTTTGCAAGTTTCCTAAGGAGAAGAATTGAAGAGAGTATCTCACTAAGAAACCATAAGAGGCATGGAAGGTCTAGCTAGAATGGAGATATCCTATTCTTTAAGTAGATATGAACTAGCCTATTCTTCCTTTTGCTACTCCAATTGGAGGGTATATGTGCTCTATTTCCCTTGTCCAAAAAGGTATGGAAGTAACTATGATGTTGAGCAACATGTTAGATACAACTTTCCCAAGATTCCCAATGTGAACGCTTTGCATGAGAGTAAAATTCACCACTTTCACCCACGAGATTTGTATATGCAAAAAAATCTTCATTTTCTACCATATTCACTTTTAGTGTGTGAGGATTGCTTAGCCCACTTGGCAATATCTCTCTATTAATGTAAGTTTGGAACTCGTTCATCCTTTTTTTGTATAAAGGCTTCCATTACACAAGAAGGAATCTAGAAATTGACATATCCTTAAAATTATACCATGGCTTAGGATCAAATTAGGCACTATATATCATGCATGGATGACTTAGAGCATTATTTGTTTGAGATTCTAGCTTCTCTACAACTCTTTGATCATTCAAACCCGTGTGCCCATTAGGCACTTCAATTATTTACTTTGTATGATGATTCAAAGGCTTCTAATCTACAATGATTGAAATTCAATCATGATATCACTTGTGGTCCAAGAAGCTAACAACATAACTAAGTAGCCAATGGTAGCCAACCAAACCGTGCACCTACTGGGACTTGAACCACAACCTTACAATGATGAGCCTAAGTGCTAACTACTAGACCACCACCATCTTTGGAATAAAGTGATCTCCACTTAAGATCCCTCATTCTTACCCAACTTTATGCCATCTAAACTTTTGGGATCTCCTATTGGCACAATGGTAGGGGCTCCCCATTGCAAAAGCTACATTTTATTGCCAAAACTTGAAATCATATACAATATCCATGCAAGATCATATACTCAATGCATTCCTAAAAACATTAATATATTTGGAAATATTTATCTTGTTGTTTGATTCTATAGTTTTACATTGCATAGTGGTAATGATTTAACATCTAGAAGGTGCCAAAGTGGCTGGCTTCTATGAAGATCTAGGCATGAAAAATACCCCAAACAAGGAAGGAATTTGTAAATAATGTAAGTTAAGCTCCCACCATTTACATCTTTTTGTAAGTAAAAGCAATCAAGTAGAGTAGTCATTACACATACATCTTCATAAGTTTTCTTTTGTTTTGTTTTTTGCCAAGTGAATGTCCATCATAGTGTTGCATTAGTGACAATATGCATCAAATCATAAGTTCATACCCAATGCAATCCTAAAAACATTAGAAAATTACCCATATTTCTCTTCTTATTTGATTCCCTTGTTTTGAATTATATACTAAGTGATGATTATGACAACGACATGTACAATGAGTTGATTGTCAAAGTAATCAATGTAATTCTAGGCCATAGAGAATTGTGTAATGTCTAAAAAGGGGGGCACCATGCAACAACTTTTTCATGTAGAAACAACAATAGGAAAGTGCACGATAGTCTAACTATTATTGGGTTAAAGCATGGGTCCATGAATTTTGTTGTTGGTAAATATACAAACACCATTAAGAGAAATGATTTTCTTCTAGCAAGATATACAAAACATGTTTGAGTCTAGCACTCAAATCTCCACAACTTAGAATATTCTTAGCACTCATAACAAGTCACACACATAAGCTAGAGTTGCCAAATAAGTGGACAAAGCTCAATTGAATATTACATTATATTGTCACTCTCAAAAGGTTAGAGAGCATGCTTAGAAAGGCATTTATTTTTTGTTGTTATCTAAAGCATGGAAATTTACTGACTAGAAATGAATATGAGTTCAATCATGGAAATCCATAGACTAAAACTCATTGAATGCAAGTTAAAACAATAGAAACTCCAACTATATGCATGTAGTAAGGATTTTTATTTCAACAAGATAAGCGGGTAAACAAGTTGATAAAGTTGAATATGTGTGCTGCTCCTTGAATACACTTTTATGTTTGATATATGATTTTCTACTTATTCTGAAAATGAATCGAGAGGAGCTTTAGAATACTAATTTCACATTAAAGCATAAGAAACCATACACACAATTTTCTATGTAAAGTTATTATTATGACAAATATGGAAAGGTGAAGATAGCATAAAGAGAAACGTAGGCACCACTAGCTATTTGAATATTGGACCAATCACCTGAGCTATTAGCACCATGGGTTCAAGATATTTTTTTGTGTTGCCTTAAGTCAATTCTTTTTTTTTGTGTGTGTGTGAAAAAGCCATGTACATATAAGTGTCCAAAGCCTTAGTTCCACTTTACTCATAGCCACTTAAGGTGGTTGTACTCATTTAAGAAAGTGGTCTTAATAATATTGTATCTAGGGTTTGTGGTTTATGCATATATCCTCGTAAACTCTCACATCTTCTTTGTGTGTAAGTTTGAGCTTCAATTGAGATTTTTAATGAGACTTGAGTGAGAGGTGAGGATCGAGAGTTGAGTTTTGAATGCTTCTCTCAAAATTTACCTCTTTTCTCTTCTCCATGCCAAATGGATAGTAAGGCATAGTGCACTCATTTGGAAGAAGAATTGGTACAAAAGTGTCTTTGAATGGCACCAAAAGGAAGCCCTCACTAAGGAGTGATTGAGGTGAGTTTGTTCATTTGATCTCCATTCTATAGCATCTATAGCCTACATGAGCAGTGAGGTAAGAGCTAAGCTTGAAATCTAAGCTTCTTTGAGGTAAAAGCAAAACTTACACTTACTTCCCAATATACAAGGATTGAGACATATAATTTCATAATAACAACTCCAATTTTTGTGCTCTACAGCTTCACTTGCTCGAGGAGTGAGCAAGGAGGCTATCTAGAGATGAGCAAGGTTGAGCCCCATTTTGATTTCTATAACTAGGAAAACGAGTTATTGAAGTAGGTACTCAAAAGTCTTGGATCAAGTTGGATTTGACTATAGCATAAGTGGAGGTGAGGGCCAAAGCGAGCTAAATTCCAAGAAAGAATCTATTCTCAATTGTGGGAAGAATGAAGAAAGGATTTGAAGTGAGTTTGAGTTGATGTGGTGCTTTGGAATAAGAAAACCCTATTTTTTGTGGTAAATATATGGTATGATGAAGGTTATATGATATAGTGGTTATCTTCTATGGATAAAACTCTTTGTTGATAATGGACAGTGTTTGATCTAGATGAAAATTATAAAATTATTTTTAGAGAGGTTGGTAATCATACATACATGAAAGTGATGTTTGAAGATAGTGATTGATATTTAAAAACACCCATAAAATGCATTGTGGTTGCTTGTCTAAACCTTGCATCAAAAGTCTAAAAATTCTACTCTTTGGTACTCAAACCAAAGGAAACTATGTGGAATCACACTTAAAGTTGTGTATCATAGTGCAAGAGCAAAATCATAGAAAACATTTCTACATTCTTATTTCCATGTAACTTTTCACTATAGGTCATATGGTTTACATAATGATTGGCACACCACTAATTCGTGAAGGTTACACAAACAAATTTGAAAATGTCATTTACAAACATTAAAAAGGAATGACTATATGTTGTTGCTTGATTTATACCTTTATTATGGGTACATGACCCATAAGCATAAAAATGTAAATCATCCATGTATTTTGCATTATCAAGGTCAAAATGTATCAGCCAAGTATCATTTTGAAGGCATGGTAGGAAATTATCTAGAATTACACTAGATCCACATTCATCCCCTTTCGAAGATCATGAAAAATTACTAAAAAACCTTCCTCTAACTTTAAAGATCATATGTGACATGACATGAGGTCCTAGAGAGTAGAAAAATTGGTGATTTTGCTAGCATAGGGTCCCTAAGCTTTTAAAAAGAGGTTCAATCTATCTTGCCTCTATCTCTTAGATAATCTAAGTGTAAAGAACTGAATCAGGAACATATAAAAGGGCAAAGGACACATGTACATGTAATGAATTTTTACACAAGAATACAACTTTGTCCTTCTCTCTCTACCTCCTCTTGTCCTTTCATGGCTTCCTACCATCTCTCTTCTTCTTTTCAGTCTTTCTCTCTTCTCGTCACTCTCTTTGTCTCTCTTCTACACCTCTTCTTCTCTCTTCTCTCTCCTCTTTCTCTCTCTCCAGTTCACTTCTTGAAAAGTGGTATTAGAGAATTGGTCTTTGATCCATTTTTCTTCCATTTCAGTCCAAATTTTCACCATAAAAACCAATTTTAGACAAGTACTACCAGGCATAAGACATGGACAGTGAACTAGTAGTGACTTGCACGACACCTACAATTGGAAGAAGACAAATCTGGAGATCTTTGAAGTTGGAAGGGACAAATATGGTGGTGGTTGGTGGACAAAATAGTAGGTCGTCATCAAATTTTCGTGCAATTTTCGGAGGTACCTGGTAAAGGAGGGTTGCAGGCTTTAGTGAAGACTAAAAACTTGGTTATTTTTTTCAAATAGTAGGGTTTCTTCTTTTCTTCTCAAGCTTCTCTTCAAGTTTTCATGGAGTGCTTTTCAGAAATTCTGTCATTCCTCTTTTGCCTATGAAGATCTTACATCTAATGTTCCACCGTGGGAGCTTATGCATCAAGAGCTTGAAGATGAACACCATATTGGAGGGAAGAATGGCCATGTGAGCTACTAGAAAGTCAGCACAACCTTCAAGCCTAATTTCTCCATCACAATGAGATCTCAAGAAAGCAACACCAGCCTTTGCTTTTGAGATGTAAGCTACCTTGGCTCTTGATCATACAGATCTGGGAGGTTTCACAATGCTACCAAATATGATAAGAGCCACACAGGAAGTAGCGATCCAACAAAATTAAAACAAGCAGAATACATAAACTATTTTTGTGGACTAAACATGAGATGCATGTTGCTGTGTAGGGAAAGGCACCCCTGTCAAGGGAGAAGCTACAATCCATTGGAGGCTGCTGAGCCTACAGATTCTCCATCTGGAAATCTGTAAAACTGGATGGGGATGTGAGTATGGGTTGCTCTTTGTAATCATCAATAGAGTGTGAGTTAGAGGGTGGGGTGAGTGACCAATCCTTGCCCTTTAAATCCAACAGAGAGGTGAGATGAGTGAATGGAGCGTTGCACACAAGGGATGGGCCTCTCAATGCATAAAGCACAAATTTGCTCCTATGCACGGCACTATAAGGTTCCCTGTCCTTCCTTCTCGCACCGTATGCTGGCACAGGGCGGGATGCACTATCGCACCATCAATTGTGCACGAGGCATACACCCTTTGTTCTAGTGGCAGGGATGATTCAATCAATGGGATGTGAGGAACTTGGTTGCCCTCATGTAATCATCAATAGAGCATGAGATAGAGAGGGGGCTGAGCGTGATTGATTTCCCTTTCATCAACTGAGAGGTGAGGATTGAGGGATATTTTGACACTTGGAGACAGGTACGTTCTTGTTTCCCTATGCACACACAGGAGTGGCCTCCTCCGCCCCACTTTACACCTCATTCTCTTTGGCAGATTGCATGATAAGGCTCCCCGGCCTTCCTTTTTGTACCTATGCCAAACGGGTTGGGACGCATTGATGCACCATCAACTATGCACATTGGCATACTCCCTCTAAACCATTCCCTTTGTCGATTTCTAAACCGGTTGTAAGCTACGAGTTTGATTATTATTTTTCGAGAGACGTGAGTCATGGGGCGAGCGATTGGATCTATCATTTCAATATGAGTGACTATTGACATTGAGTGCTGTATACCTCGCCATCGACAACCTAACCAACACTTCATCAACAAAGCTACCTCCTTGGGTGCTGCTGTATGGTCCCTGTCATGTTGGACGATGGTGAGCCCTGGTACCTCTTGCCGACAATCACCACTCTTCATGAGTCAACGATGGTTTCCCTCGACTATTGACAAATTGGGTCAAGTTTTTCTAACTCTACCCCTTTTGATTTCACGAGGCAGTCATGTTTTTAGTGTGAGGACAAACACATATGGGTTATGATCTCGTGTTAGGCCCCTATTGCATCGTCAATATGATCTATTAAGGTTTTAAGTGTGGGGGCGTGTCCTTGCACGTACCTTGCATACTCTCATGGACACATCCCTATCAAATGATTTAAGCATCCCCAGTCATGATCTTACTCTAATGAGGTCCCTTTTCTAGCCACCCATCCTCTTTTCAACTTGCCTTGGGGTTGTTCCTTGACCATTTGCCTTTCTCCTTTGTTTTGTTGCTTTTTCATGTGAATGCATCCTACATTCACCAGAAGTAAAATTTGACCTTCTGGCCATGTTTTTCCCCATTCAACTAGACACTTTTTCTTTTTATTGTCCTCCATTCTAAGCCATGGATAATGAGTTATTAAAATTTAAAGGATGTTCTGTCTATTTCACCTGTTTCCATGTGAATGTGCATTCTTCACTTTGAAACAACAATCTGATTTGACAACCTTGCCCTATACCTTCCCTTTGACATTCTTTCTTTTTATTTCCCATCATTTTGATGCATGGTTTGCCAGTTATTAAATTTTTCATATTTTTGAAAATTTTTGCGTGCATTTTTGACCATTTTTCCATGAGAACCTGCCTTAACCACCTCGAAATTCACAAGCTCTCGAATTTAATTTCTCCATCCCTTCTATCCTATTCCCCCCTGTGGAATCAAGACTCTTTTCGATTTCTTGAAATTATTGGTGATCAATTTTTTCCCATGTCAATCAAAATTTCCTCAATCTAATTACCCCAAGCTCCTTCACCAAATTAAGACCATGGCCTCGAAGAAGAAAGCTATGAAGGTCGCGAAGGCAAGAGTTGCCAATAACGATGCAGACACAATTACTACAAACAGAACGGCAAGTACGAGGATTACAAATGAAGCTGTGAATACCATCAACCAAGCACCTGTCATGGATCTTTAGGTACTAATTTTCTTAAATAAAAACAACTAGTAGGCCTTTATCC
Organism: Lygodium microphyllum; assembly: GCF_053477565.2. Classification (NCBI taxonomy): domain Eukaryota; kingdom Viridiplantae; phylum Streptophyta; class Polypodiopsida; order Schizaeales; family Lygodiaceae; genus Lygodium; species Lygodium microphyllum. The sequence continues at coordinate 63,339,809 of NC_141154.1, read as the reverse complement.
CATGAATAGGCAATAGAAGTTGCATGTGTAAAATAAGTTTTTATTCGATTCCTGCATATAATTTCTTTGAGGAATTCTTAACTGCGAATTCCAAGGGGTAACTTAGGTCTGTACAAGATGAACCTAAGCGAGTACAAGGAAGGTACTGTATCCCTAAAAGATTTAATATTTCTGATTTTTGTGTTGATCAAACGAAATCTCTGAATCACAAACGCTAATCCTTAGTATATAAGAGACCTTGAGATGCAATTGCCAAATAATACTCTTCGTGATTAGACTAATCAAGATTTTCTTTTATTGCGGGCAAAGACCCACGAAACTCCAAGGGAGTTATCATCAAGTATGAAATTCTTGCTTAAATTCAATCCAAACTAATCCCTAAGGAAGAGGGAGTCAGGGAGACTATTGGAAGGTATTGCTACTTATGTTGATTTGTCTCGAAGTTATTTTGCCACTTATGCTGAATTGTCTTGAAGTTATTTTACCACTTATGCTAATTTGCCTCAATGTTATTATTTTTGGAAAGAAAAGATTTGTCTTGGAAATAAACTTGTTAAAAGCTTATGTATAATGCATTCGAAATAAGATGTTTGTGATTGTAAGCTAGGTACTGATCTTTCCGAAAATCATCAAACTAAAAGATGGATGATTGAGTACAGATCGTTGATGACTGAGGTAGTATTTTGGTGAACACAGAACACCAACTGAGGCAATGTTCTTGATGGTGCTAGACCTTCCCAAGACCAGTGTGAATAAAACCTACTCCAAGGGGTTTTCCTTTTTTTCTTTTTTGTTTCACGTAGTGAGTTTAGACCAATCATGATGCGAAAGGTTTTATCATAGGGAACTTTAGTCGGCAAGAGGAGGTGAAGATACTAGGGAACTCTGGTCATAAACTCCTGAGGCTCTTACGAACTACCAACTATCCTTCGATTTCTAAACTATGTTAACTTGGAGAGAATAATACTTTGAATAGAAACCATTGTAAAAGTCATTTTTTTGAAAGGAACTATTAAGAAGGAATTGCTTTACATTGTTTTTGTGTCATAAATTAAAGGCCTGTAACGAATTTGTATCAGGAGATAATTCAAGGAAGCTGATCTTATATGTTAAACCTAAAGTGGTAGGTAATTAAATAACTAAAACTACTCTTTCGAGGAAAGTGGGAGGATGGACCCTCGAAGGATCCAAACCCATGGCTGGGTGGTCTTGGTATGCCAAGAGCTTTCCTAAAGAAGGAATAAAAATCGCACTTGATGGACCATTAGAAACCAAAAAGACTAACTCACATCACTTTAGAATCCGCTAATATTAATTAGTCACACTAGTAATATATTTGACTAGAAAGACTCATGTTGATCCTCGTGGGAGCGGCCGAAACTTTCACTGCGGGATAGACTCAAGCGATTCTAGTTAGCAAACTCCGAGGGTTTTATCAAAATCCTAGATAGCTCTTCCTAGGACATCTCTTGATGGGCTACTAAGAACTGCCAAGAAAGAGCTCGGGAAACACATTACAGTTGGTATTAAAGCGCATGTTGATGGAGGACACGACACAAGTAAATAAAACTAGTTATATTTAAAACAAAAAATATATAACTTTCTTACGTAGTGAAATTTTCTCTTGTTGATATATGTTCTTGATTTTTGACAGAAAAATGAATCTTGGAAACAATCCTTAAATTTCCAAGTTATGTTTATGTCAGCAATGCACTCCTCTAGTTTCAGTTGGAGAAACTAGATGATGCAGATATTAGATTAGATATACAATCCTTCAACCCTGTATTACAAAAGGCGATGGATGTTAAGAAGGGTATTGTTACATTGACGCAAACCGTCTTACTTACCTCCAGAATAAATTAAAGAGATTAAGGTGGATGGAATCCCTTAAGGTTGCCAAGATTTATCTCTTCTATGAGGCCAAAGTAAACTCAAACATGTTCACTAGAGGGCGACAGGTCAAACTAAACTAGTACATCTATGAGGAGGTTACAAGGGTTATACTGGTTGATCGAGTCATGGTTGGAACTACAAGAAAGATGGATTGCATGATCTTCCTCTGAAATATAGATTTTTGGATATCTGTTCTCAAAATCGTAATTACTATGCGATGGATGTATCATAATGCCATGCCTATATTGTGGTAGAAAAATCTTTTCCAAGAATAATATGAGCTCTCGAACTACTCAAATAATGTATTCCCTTCCTATTGACGTAAATAACTATTTTTTTCCATCCATTTGTCTCCTTGATAAATCAAAAATAGTAGATAGACTTTTTTTTCTAATTAAAAATTAAAACTCTCTTTTGAAGTATAAACCTTGATCATTGTTCAGAAGGACAAGTAGTATATAATTTCCCTCTTAAATTAATGAGGTAGAGCAAGCCAGTGAACATCTTTTTTTTCGAATATAGTTGGAAAGAAAATTGACCATAAAATTGCATAATACTTAGAATGTCACCCCAAATCTCAATATTGTGGAAGCCCATGAGAAGAAATTTCTTCTCAAGTAGTACAAGCCACCGGAGTTTGATGGTAAAGGAAGGGACATTCCAAATGAAGTAGAAACATTGATAGAATCTATGGAAGACTATTTCACTGCTACAAGGAGCTCTCTTTCTCTCTTTCCATATTATGTTTAATGTTTTTTCTCTCTTCCTCTCCCTCTCTCTTTCCCTATTATGTTTAATTGCACCGTCAAATCAAGCCATGATTGCCAAACTAAAATTTGTAGGAGATGCCCATCTCTAGTGGAAACAATGATGCAAGGACCAAGGAATGCCTGAGGGCGCTATCACTTGGGACAAAATTAAGGACATAGTATATAAGTGTAATATACCACCCCCCCTTAAATTTTTTTAAAAAAGTTTAAAGAATTTTTTTTAATCCCTCTCTCTCTCCTCACCAACAACACGTCGGGGAGAGAGAGAGAGGGAGTGAAGTGTGTGTTCGGGGGGGGGGGGGGGGGGGGGGGGGGCGGGGGGACATGCAGCCCCCTAGGTGGGAGGGGTTTCGGCCGTCTTCTGATGGAACCTAGAATGGGCCGGCACTGGCTCGTGCACTAGCCAGACCTCTATCTCACGCGCTCAACAACCCCACGGCCTCGCGGCCAGGAGCGTTGATGACACATACATCGCCTTCCTAGACATCTTGCGTTTGTATTACGTCGTTTGTAGTCCACTCTTCTCTCACCCACTACTCCTCAGAGGGAGTCCCTTACACATTGCCTAATGGCACGAAGCACAGACATGGGGGGTCCTCCAACGGCTGAGTGCCGCCACCCCTCTACGACTCTCCTACACCTTGGGGATTGGCCCCTCGATGCGTCGCTCAACATATAAACATTTCGCACAAAATCCACTCAAGGCACCATTTAATCGTATACAGGAATGTACCCTTGTCCTTACTTCTCTTTCCCCTAGACCCCACGACTAGCCTATGGCTTAGGGTGTCCTGTCTCTCACTCAACGTGGGTCAAGGCCCTAATGAAAGCAATTGCTGTGCATCCAGGATTTCTGATACCTTTAAATATTTCCATGATTTATGAATATTGTGGATGCCAAGTTCTTCTCCTTCTCTCTTCTCTCCTTATTCCTCTTCTTCTCCTCCTCTCTCTCTCTCTCTCTCTCTCTCTCTCTCTCTCTCTCTCTCTCTCTCTCTCTCTCTCTCTCTCTCTCTCGTGGTACTTGAAGGAGCTGGAATAACAGTTCGACGAGGTCCATTTGGATTTCTTGAAATAGATTCTGAAAAAATATGGACAGATTTGCGAGACACGTTTGTGTTGTCAGCCCATTGTGAATAGGTGCACGAACTCATGTTTTTTTAAATTTTATTACAACATGGTAGATATCACAAAAGTTAAATCTCTCTTGTACGTGATTTCGAACATGTAATTTTCTATCCAAATCCACGACAACCTCGATGGTGGTATGTTATACCTTCAACTCCCCGAAGTGTCAGAGTATATGATCAAAGCGAGCTACACGTCTTGATTTTTCATAATTTTTCAGATAGTCATGCGGGTTGACACGAGCTACTGCCCAATGCGGGATGCCAAGCCGGATGCCCAGGATTTTTCAGAGCTCAATTCCGAGTCCGGACGGGGAAATGGCCAAGAAGTTGGGCAAGATTTGAAGAGGTGGACATTGGAGTGGCCAAAGTGGGCATGACCTTTGGGAGCCCAAGAAATTTTATGCCACATGAAAAGTTAGATGAAGAAATCGTGGAGAGAGAGAGAAGAAGACCACGCCTGCATCACATCGAAAAATGCGCCATCATGGTGGGAGATCAAGTATGCTGCCTGCACACAACCCCCCCATCAAACATTGGCCCTTGCTTCCCTCCTGAATGCTGACTCTATCACCGTCCTTCGCTCCTCAATTGATGGCCTGAATGCTGAGATGGAAATCTAGTCTTTCTCTCTCCTCTCTCTCTCTCTTCTAAAGGCAAGTTCATGTGGGAAGAGGAAGGAAGAAGAAAGAATGGTGGAGGCTTGTCCGGGATTGCTCCACGGGCTGGAAATGGTGACTTGTGATCGTCATGAGCATGAAGTGCTGCTGATTTTCAGATTTGCAGCCATGGACATGAAGCCCGAAACACGCAAATAAGCGGTAATTCAATTTTTTCAAAGGAAATTTGAGATTTCATGGCTTTTGATTGATAAAATGTTGTTCGTGTGGGCTAAAAATTGTTCATGTTGCTGTTTTCCATGAGTACTTGTTGATCATAATCAGAAAATCAGAAAAACATGCATCTTGTGACTCAAAATAATACACTAAAACACGTAAAATATGGAAAATCAAGGGAAAATGATGTCTTTGGGCATAAAAAATGGAGGAATAAATAGGAACACCAACTAAATTTTCATTTTTATTGCAAGAAGGTACTAAGGGCCACAGCCCATAACCTATTTTGAATTTTCAGTAATTAAATAATGCAAAAAATAAGGAAAAATACAAGGAAAATAGAGAAAAACCACAAAAAATAGGAAAAAAATGCATTTTGGGTGCGGAAAATTAATGAAAATTAAGAACAATGTTCCTGAATGTTTGGGGGGACTGAAGCATGAGGATTTGCCTCAGTTCAGCCCCACCTTCTTGCTTTAGTATATTTTTCCCGCTTTTTACACATAAAATGATGGCCAAATGCCTTATAAATCTATATAACAATGCAACATTTGATCGATGGGAGGGTAAAGTGGTTAAAATGTGTCTAAATGTGGAGTAAAATGATGAAAAGATTGTTGGTTTTTGTTTGCATGCCATATAGGTCGGTGAATAATTATAAAATAAGGGCCTAGTAGCACGAGGGTTTCCTCGGTGCTAGGTTCGCAACGCCGCATAAGAACAGTAGTTGAAAATCATTGAAAGGATGTTTTCCACATGTGCACAATATTGATTTTATAATTTATTGAGCACTTGGCATCCACAATATGCATAAATCATGGAAATATTTAAAGGTATCAGAAATCCTGGATGCACATCAATTGCTTTCATTAGGACCTTGACCCACGTTGAGTGAGAGACAGGACACCCTAAGCCATAGGCTAGTCGTGGGGTCTAGGGGAAAGATAAGTAAGGACAAGGGTACATTTCTGTATACGATTAAATGGTACCTTGAGTGGATTTTGTGCGAAATCTTTATATGTTGAGCGACGCATTGAGGGGCCAATCCCCAAGGTGTAGGAGAGTTGCAGAGGGGTGGCGGCACTCAGCCATTGGAGGACCCCCCATGTCTGTGCTTCGTGCCATTAGGCAATGTGTAAGGGACTCCCTCTGAGTAGTGGGTGAGAGAAGAGTGGACTATAAACGACGTAATACAAATGCAAGATGTCTAGGAAGGCGATGTATGTGTCATCAACGCTCCTGGCCGCGAGGCCGTGGGGTTGTTGAGCGCGTGAGATAGAGGTCCGGCTAGTGCACGAGCCAATGCCGGCTCGTTCTAGGTTCCATCAGTGGTGTGTCTGCCGGGAGCCGCTTAAAAGTGGCGGTCCTCGAATCCTGGTTGTCTAGGGACCAACTAGTAGTTTATGCCAAAGGATACTGTGATTGATCCATTATTTATTGATAAGCATCGTCTAGCAGAAATCCAAAAGCAAGAAAGAGACGAAAGAGCTAGGCAACGTGCTGAAATTTTTAGGAGATATTCCCCTAAGCGTAGTGGTGTTGAACCCTTACGAGGGAGTGGATCTAGTGGTCTTGGGGCCACAAGCAGTAAGTTAGGAGAAGCTGGAAGCTCTAGTGCTCCCCTTCCATCTATAAGCCAGTCTACATCAAGTGCGGGAGGTGTAACCCCACTGTCCCTTATTCCTAGTGCAAATCTAATCCTCGTCATGGCACAGCCTATTGCAATTCCTGCAGGAACGACGGATTTTCCGGCTCTAGGTTACCCGCTACCCATTTTTAATGGGTTAGTTGAGGAAGATGCGGAACTCCACATTAGGGAGTTTCAAAAGCTGATGTTTAACTATCGCATTAAAAAAGAATGACATTTAATTATGTTCTTCAACATGACTCTCAAAGGAAGAGCCGCTATATGGTATCATGGTTTAGAAGCCGGAACCATATTGAATATTAATTCATTTTATGGAGCTTTTCGAAGGGAGTTTACCCCTGAAAGGGGTGGGCAATATTGGTTGCGTGTACTCAACATGACCTGCCAAGAACCACACGAGGATATTCGTGCTTATGTGAAGAAAATAAAAGAGGTTTTCTGTAAGTTGGACACCTCTATTCCTATCCCCGCAGCTGCCCAATTACAATATTTCCTACATGGTTTGGACTTTAATATCCAATTGCAGTTGAGTAGTGTCCCCTTGGGGGATATAGATACTGCCATTACATGAGCACAAGAGGTGGAATCCCGACTACAAGCAGCCTATGCTTCTCGAGGCAATTCGAATATGGGTTTAGTATTGGGAAACAATATGGCGATGGCCAATGGCAGTAGTGGCCAAGGGATAGCGATGGCTAACCCTAATGGGAGAGGGAACATGATGCAGAATGTCCCTTTATTACCAGCTCCCCCTAGCATGTCGATGCCTACGAGCAGTCAAATGGCTCCAAATGGTGGAGGCCAGGCGGTCAATTCTAATACCATGCCTCTGGCTCAACAACGAGTGCCTAATCGAATTGTTAGGCCGATGGAACGACATGGTAATGACCAAGGCTATGAGTCGAGCGCTTCCAATGTTCTTGGCGAGGTTAAGGACATGATGAAGCATTATACCGACATGATTACGGAGCAATATCGGAAAATAGCCGTCGTTGATGTCAACTTCCTTAAAAAATAACAAAATTTGATAGGAAGTAGATACCCAGATGAGGGTGCACCTTCGAGGTTTAGCTGCAAATGGTGTGGTGGGCAGCACTATCCAAGAAATTGCCCAAATGTTAAGTGCGACATCTGTGGAAAATCCGACCATTTAGCAGCTACTTGCTGGAGTAAGATCAATTCCCTCCAGCGAGGTAGTCGACAACCAGGGCCTGTTAATCATCGTGCGCAAGGAAATGATTCCCAGCGAGAAGATGGGCCTAAACAAATACTTCAACGACCAAAGACTACAGTGGAGGAGCTACCCAATGGGAGTGGGGTTAGTTTGATTGAGGCTGTACGCGTTAATGATGCTGAAACCTCTAATCGGTGAGCTGTTCTTACAAGAGGTCAAAAGGGTAGAGAGGCCGACAAGGATAAGCATGTCGACGGAAACCCTAAGCAAGGTGACAAAGGAACGCAAGTTTTGGATCCTGCCATGGAAGGGGACCTTTGAAGCCCGTAGAAAGTAAAGCTGATAAGGAATCACCAAAGAAGAAGGTGAAAGTTAAAAAAGAGGCAATAAAGCCGGTTCAGCAACCTAAAGAGCGGATGGTTTGGCGCGAAAAGTGAACTCTATCGAACTATCATGAATTCGATTTGGCGAGCTCTCTTTGTGAAGTCAAGCCGGATGTGAATCTTTTACAGCTTATTAAGCTTTCCCTGGGAGTACGCAAGGAATTTAGAAAGATCCTACGTACCGGGTATATCGTAGAACCTTTGGGTATTGCGGGAGTTGGTGATGACTGGTTCGAGCATGCTGAGAAGCATTGCCCAAGGGTTGTAGCCTATGTCGATGGGATATTAGTAGATTATGCCATTGTCGACACGGGATCATCAGTTAACATTATGAGTTCTGAACTGATGGAAAGGTTAGGTCTTGTGATCCAGAAAGATACCTCCACAATTCTCAGAATGGCAGATGATAGTTTGAGACAGCCGGAAGGCTGCATTACTAAGGTCCATGTCACTGTTGCAAATGCAGAATGCATGTTGGAATTTAGGGTGATTCGTTTTGCAGGCCATCCAAGTTACCAAGTATTACTCGGACGACCTTGGATCTTGCAAGCGGACTGCCAAGTAGATATACCCGCTGGTCGACTAATATTCGGCAGAGGTGCCCAGCGTGTGGTGGTTGATGCTTATCCTGAGTCTCCGCAGAGTGAGAGAGCTCCTCTATCCTCTACAAAATTGGAGACATTAGAAGATTTATCTGCCAGTGAGACATCATCGAGTGATGAGTCCAAAGAGGGATCCACCACGGAAGACATCTATCAGATCACTTTGAACGAGCCGATAGAGGGCCAAGATCGTATAAGAGATGCAGATGTTATTGAGCTAGACCTTGGTACGCCTGATGATTCGCGGCCAATCAAATTAGGTTCTATGCTCAGCACAGCAGAAAGGGAGGACTATGTGGCCTTGATCCAGGAATTTCGTGATATCTTTGCCTGGAGTTATGATGAGCTGAGAGGCATTCCTCCTAGTCTTGATGTTCATACAATTCCGTTGAAAGAGGGCAGTCGTCCTGTACGGCAGAAAGTAAGGCGTATGCCTTTCGAACTGAGGGACGGGCTGTTTGAAGAGTTACAGAAGCTTCGAAAAGCGGGTTTGATTTTTCCTGTGCAACACACGGAATGGTGTTCGCCAGTTGTGATCAGAAAGAAGAAGAATAATCAAATCCGATTATGTGTAGACTTTAGAGAACTGAATAAGCAGACAGTTAAGGACTACTACCCGTTGCCATTTATTGACCAGATTTTAGATCAATTAGCGGGTAGGGAGATATATTCGTTTATGGATTGCTTTGCAGGATACAACCAGATGGCAATTGCAGAAGAGGACAAGTTGAAGACAACTTTTATTACTGTATTTGGTACTTTTGCGTACCATGTGATGGCCTTTGGTTTATGCAACGCGCATGGTTCGTGGCAACGAACAGCAGATAAGACATTCGGTGACATATCCAACTGAAGAGTTGAAGGTGTTTATTGATGACTTAAGGACCGCCACCGTGAGAGAAAGGCAGTTGAGCATTTTAAGAAAATGCTTTGAGCGCTGTAGACAATTCTGCATCGCCCTAAACCCACGAAAGTGTGTTTTTGGAGTACCTTATGGGCTATTGCTGGGTCATGTGGTCAGTTCGGTAGGAATTGCGACAGACCCCGAGAAGGTCAAAGTTATAGTTGCCATGGGTCCACCATGCACTCCGACAGAAGTTCATAGCTTTCTGTCTTCAGTTGGTTATTACCGTAGATTCATAAACACCTTGGCAGAAAGAACGTTGCCGCTTACAAATTTATTGTCCTTTAGCTGTTTGTTTGTATTGGGTGACCCTTGTAAGGTAGCATTCGAGGATGTGAAACAGGAGCTAGCAAGAGCTCCCGTTTTAAAAGCACCTAAAAGAGGTGAGGTGTTCTATATATTTTCAGCAGCCACCATGCATAGTATCAGCTGTTTAGCCCAAATTTGGGAAGAGAAGTGGTACCACCCGATTGCTTTTGCTAGCCGGAAGCTGGGGGTATCCGAAATCAATTATACCTACATGGAGAAGTTGTGTCTAGCGATGGTCTTTGGGACCAAGAAATTCAAGCATTATATTCTCTATGAGAAATTCGTGCTTTATACGAAGGTGGAGGGACTTCGATTATTGATGAATAAGCTACAGCCGCCTAATCGTTTAGCGAAGTGGTTAATCACTTTGCAGGAATTTGATTATGAAATCAGGAGTAAGCCACCAAGGTTGCAAGGCATCGTGGAATGTCTTGTGGACTTTGGGGAGCCGAAAGAATCTGTGGCTGAAGGTAGTGACATGGAGTTGTTATTTAAAATAGATACGACGTCTATTCCCTCCTGCTACGCTGCAATAACGCATTATTTATCGACGAGAGAGGCGGGATCCGAATTATCTAAAGCTGAGAAATGGAAAATTAGGCAACAAGCGTTAAAGTTTGCCTTGATTGCATGTACATTATATCGGCAAGGGGTTAATGACATCTATTGCCGATGTGTGATGCCTGACGAGGTGCCATTCATTTTGGAAGAGTGCCATGATTCTGCTTGCGGTGGCCATTTTGCTGGATGGCTTACAGCACAAAAGGCTTTAAGAGCAGGTTATTGGTGGCCTGCCATCTTCCAGGATGCGTTTGCGTATGCTAAGAGATGTGATATTTGTCAACGACATGATAGTCGAGAGAATAGGAAACGACCACTCACCCCTATTATGGTGATTCTTCCATTTGAGAAGTGGGTAATAGACTTTGTGGGTCCTATTACTCCGTCGTCGACTGCGCAAAAGAGGTATATCATTGTAGCAACTAACTACTTCACAAAGTGGTCAGAAGCACGTGCAACAAGGAAAGATGATGCTAAAGAAACTGCTAGTTTCCTTTTAGAGCAAATAATATGCCATTTTGGTCCGCCGAAAGAATTAGTGTCAGACCGCAGAACCCATTTCTTGAATAAGGTGATCAAAGGTTTGACAGAGACTTGGCAAATCAAGCATAACAAGACAACCCCATATAACCTGCAAGCCAATGGGCAAGTTGAAAGCACCAACAAGCAGCTTGTGGGCATCTTGTCCAAAATTGTATCGGAAAAGAAACGGGATTGGGATAAAAAGTTATAGGTGGCAGTGTGGGCCTATAATCCGACCTTCAAACGAGACACTAGCCATACCCCGTTCAAGTTACTATATGGGGAGGAGTGTGTCTTGCCTTTAGAGATTGAGCTGCCGACTATTCGGTTTGCCATCAATCATTCTTTGAGTGATGAAGACGCACTTTTTGAGCGCTTGATGACACTGGCACATTTAGATGAGCTTAAGCTACAGAGCTTGTTGCATCAAGAAGTGGCGAAGCGCCGAATGAACTAGCTACACAACCTCAAAGCCACAAAATACACCTTCAAGAAAGGACAGCTTGTTCTGTATTATGACGCACAACGTGAATTATTTCCAGGCAAGCTAGAGCCCAAATGGGACGGGCCCTATAGGATCGTTAGAATAGGAAAGAATAAATCCACAGTCTTGTTAGCTGACCTTGAGGGGATAGAATTTAAAAATAAGGTTAATCTTAATAAGATTAAACCTTATTATTTCTGATTGCACTGATACTATGACTGCCTTGCAGGTCTAGGCAAGATCGATCAGATATCTGCAAGGAAATCGTGATAGAGGTTGATGGGTCGTCTGATCCCTTATTTAGAACACCCATATTTAGAACAGAGGTATCATCAGGGAAAGCTCATTTGGTGGAGCAAAGGATATAAGGTGACTGAGCAAGAAGGCAGGACATTTATTTGGGAAATCAAGGTCTTCTGCCATCACTGCCTACAAGTTTTGACGAGCATTCTTGTTGAATTCAATGAGGATGGAGGGATGGAGCCTACAGTCCACCCGTTGAATATGCTGAATTTCAATTACCATAATTACGAGTAGAGTTCAGGATGGCGGGATATGTAAACCCTTTATGGACGTACACCTTGTACTTTGATGGGGCGTCCAGGGGTGCCTGCAAAAAAGGAAGTGTAGGAGTTGTCATCCGAGACCCCCGACAACGCATTGTCATGAAGTTAGCTGCTTATCTCGGGGTGAATTTTACCAATAATATGGCAGAATACAAAGCCCTGATTATGGATTTGAATATTGCAAAGAAGGGTGGTATCCGCCAGTTATTGGTGAAAGGGGACTCTCAGTTGGTTTTAAATCAACTCAATGGGACGTACATGGTACGGAACCCCATCCTTTGCATGTACCATCATACTGCCATAGCCCTGCTAGACGAATTTGATAGAGTGTCTTTTCAGTTGATTCCACGAAACTGGAATCAGTTTGCTGATTCATTGGCTAATTTTGCGTATGAAGAAGACCTCTTCTTTAATTGTGGCCCTTGTCCCGATATATCTATTGATGGTGAGACAGGACCTGGTCGTTTGTGGGGTATGCTTTCTGAACATGCCCTCTTTGGCAGACGATGGTTGATCTGGGTAATGCAGAGGGTAGGTGAGACTCATCTGCCTTTATTATCTTGGACCCACAAACTAATTAGACGACATGTGATGCGAACACCTCTTGTGATATACGCAGGAGGGATGGGTCATAATTTAATGCACCTAGTTTAGGGCTACGAGCCCTGTTCCCCTGGGAATGGTATGCTTTGATGTCCATCATAGTTGTTTCTAGGAGGATGTTATGCGTAGTATTGTTTGATTTCATTAGGCCAAGAGGGCCAATTTATTGGCAAAGTCATGTTTGATTTCATTAGGCCAAGAGGGCCATTTCCCTTTCTAGTGCGGGTGCGTTTAATTGGGTTTTTGTTTTAAGTGTTGTGCTGGACAGGTTTTGTGATTCATGCAATTTGGTGGAGCCCGAAGGAGCCTTTGCTGCGATGGAAGCTTCTTGTGGCCAATCCAGGTGATACCTCTCCTTTACGAGTACCTTTCTTTCTTGTTATATGTGTATTTGTACTTGTCGAGGGGATACATTTTTGTTGGGGACCGGCAACAACCAAGGCATGAAGTCCCAGGTTTAGGCTAAGTATGTTTGAGGGAGGTCGGAGTAGTCATTGCCTCTTGTAAAGACATTGTCAAGCATCGAAAGACCTGTTTTAGAAGGAAGCCCTAGTGGCCCTGTTCTGCTAGCCTGCTAGGCAACGGTTCTAGGAGTTCTTGTTAGTAGTGAGGCAGTTAGAGAAGCCTGCCAGAAGATAATAATGATGATGCAAAGAAACCCTGAACATCCTACAGGATGAATATCAATACGAAGGTGTGTAAAAAGGGGTTCTAACCCCTATCAAAGAAAAGAAAAGGAATGAAAACGTATAGGCAGTTGATCATCGCCTTGCGAAGGCCTAGTAGGTTCCTGGGGACGAGTCAGACCCAGGGCCGATTCCTTGTCTTCCTAGGGGTGGCTTCTTGCTGAAAAACAAAAAAAAAATGAATAACAAAACAAGGAAGGTTGGAGTGAAAATAAAAGTGAGCGTTAGAAAAGGATTAAGTGTCGCCTTGCGAGGGCTTGGTAGGTTCTTGGGTGCTGAGACAGGTCCTGAGGGCCGATGCCCTGTTCTCCTTGGGTCACTACGCTCAGCTCCCTCAAAATAAAAACCCTCAAAGAAGACATGTATTAAAGGAAAATACTCTTTGATCAAGCTATAGGAGTCCTCGCCTAGTAGGAGCTCCTAGTTGTGTTGTCTTTAGTTGGTAAGTAGTTCAGACCACCACTTCGGGCAACCTCTTTGATAGGTTTTTTAGTTTGGCTGTGTTGGAACAGTTGGTTAGTGGCTCGCTTCGGATCTTCTATTAGATGATGCTAGGCCTACTCCTTGTGGATGTCATGCCTTGGTTCTGTCCAGGGGTAGGGGGAGCATTGTGCTAAGTTTTATTATATATTTATTTTGTATCAGTTTGATACTTCTTTGGTTGTTTATGTGTAGATATGTTCGTGGATTCCACGAGCTGAGTCGCCCTATCCCGTGGTCGCCAATGAGAGCGGAATTTTGGTGCCGGAAAGTGCTTAAAAATAGCTAAAATTTATGAATATCAAGGGAAAAATATTCACCATCAAAGGCGGCGGCTCGATCTAGGACGATTTTAAGCATCAAAGTGCTTTAAAGGTGCCCGAGTGACACTTGTTAATTTTTCATAATTTTTTAGATAGTCGTGTGGGTTGACACGAGCTACTGCCCAATGCGGGATGCCAAGCCGGACGCCCAGGATTTTTCAGAGCTCAATTCCGAGTCCGGACAGGGAAATGGCCAAGAAGTTGGGCAAGATTTGAAGAGGTGGACATTGGAGTGGCCAAAGTGGGCATGACCTTTGGGAGCCCAAGAAATTTTATGCCACATGAAAAGTTAGATGAAGAAATCGTGGAGAGAGAGAGAAGAAGACCACGCCTGCATCACACCGAAAAATGCGCCATCATGGTGGGAGATCAAGCATGCTGCCTGCACACAACCCCCCCATCAAACATTGGCCCTTGCTTCCCTCCTGAATACTGACTCTATCACCGTCCTTCGCTCCTCAATTGATGCCCTGAATGCTGAGATGGAAATCTAGTCTTTCTCTCTCCTCTCTCTCTCTCTTCTAAAGGCAAGTTCATGTGGGAAGAGGAAGGAAGAAGAAAGAATGGTGGAGGCTTGTCCGGGATTGCTCCATGGGCTGGAAATGGTGACTTGTGATCGTCATGAGCATGAAGTGCTGCTGATTTTCAGATTTGCAGCCATGGACATGAAACCCGAAACACGCAAATAAGCAGTAATTCAATTTTTTCAAAGGAAATTTGAGATTTCATGGCTTTTGATTGATAAAATGTTATTCATGTGGGCTAAAAATTGTTCATGTTGTTGTTTTCCATGATTACTTGTTGATCATAATCAGAAAATCAGAAAAACATGCATCTTGTGACTCAAAATAATACACTAAAACACGTAAAATGTGGAAAATCAAGCGAAAATGATGTCTTTGGGCATTAAAAATGGAGGAATAAATAGGAACACCAACTAAATTTTCATTTTTGTTGCAAGAAGGAACTAAGGGCCACAGGCCATAACCTATTTTGAATTTTTAGTAATTAAATAATGCAAAAATAAGGAAAAATACAAGGAAAATAGAGAAAAACCACAAAAAATAGGGGAAAAATGCATTTTGGGTGCGAAAAAATTAATGAAAATTAAGAAAAATGTTCGTGAATGTTTGGGGGGGACTGAAGCATGAGGATTTGCCTCAGTTCAGCCCCACCTTCTTGCTTTAGTATGTTTTTCCCGCTTTTTACACATAAAATGATGGCCAAATGCCTTATAAATCTATATAACAATGCAGCATTTGATCGATGGGAGGGTAGAGTGGTTAAAATGTGTCTAAATGTGGAGTAAAATGATGAAAAGATTGCTGGTTTTTGTTTGCATGCCATATAGGTCGGTGAATAATTATAAAATAAGGGCCTGGTAGCATGAGGGTTTCCTCGGTGCTAGGTTCGTGTAACGCCGCATAAGAACGGTAGTTGAAAATCATTGAAAGGATGTTTTTCACATGTGCACAATATTGATTTTATAATTGCTTGAAGAAGAGAAGAAGAAGAAGAAGAAGAGGAAGGAGGGAGAGAGGGAAGGAGAAGAAGAGAAAAAAAAGAAGAAAAGGAAGAAGAGGGAGGGAAGAAGAGAAGGAGAGGGAGAGAGAGAAGGAGAAGAAGAAGAGAAGAAGAAGAAGAAGAAGAAGAAGAGGGAGAAGGAGGGAGAGAGAGAAGGAGAAGAAGAGAGAGAGAGAAGAAGAGAAGGAGGGAGAGAGGGAAGGAGTAGAAGAGAAAAAGAAGAAGAAGAGGAAGAAGAGATAGAGAGAAGAAGAGAAGGAGAGGGAGAGAGAGAAGGAGAAGAAGAGAAGAAGAAGAAGAAGAGGGAGAGAAAGAGTAGGAGAAGGAGAGAAGAAAAGAAGAAGAAGAGGGAGAGAGAGAAGGAGAAGAGGAGAAGAAGAAGAAGGAGAGAGAGAGAGAGAGAGAGAGAGAGAGAGAGAGAGAGAGAGAGAGAGAGAGAGAGAGAGAGAGAGAGAGAGAGAGAGAGAGAGAGAGAGAGGGAGGGAGGGAGGGAGGGAGAGAGAGAGAGAGAGAGAGAGAGAGAGAGAGTTGGTGAGTAGAGAAGGTGTCGAGGGCCGTGTTCGAGGAGCCACTTTTCAAGCCACCCCCTCATCGGCGAAGGTCACCTTACTCAAGACCTTTCCTTTCCCAAGCCTTTCAACTTGAAGGTCTGTTAAGGTCAGGACTATCCAAACTCCGCGTGGTAAATGGCTCCCAAAAATAGAGTTGCGGGAAGTGTAAGTGCTAGAGCTACCAATGGTACCGGTAATGTAGGAGAGGCGAGTGGAGTGACCAACGCAACAAATGCCCCTACGATCACAAATCAAACCTAGGTTCTTTTGATATCCTAAGCTTTATAATTAATTCTATATCATTTCAAAAAGAAGAAATAAAGGGGTAGTTACATGCATGGAACAAGAATGAGCCTTAGGATTTTTTACTCCAAGTGATAGGTTGCATGCATGAAATGGTAGAGCACGGAGTTCGCATAAGTTTATATGCATAGAGTGATAAATTTACACACGTAGAATGATAAGGTTTTCACATTATTTCACATAAAATAATAATTTTAAATCCAGTTCAATGCATGAATAGTCATCTAGAATTCATGCTTTGCAATCATGATTAAATTAAACACATGGAATGTTAGTTTCCGTTCATGGGATGCAATTGCATTGATGGATAGAAACCTAGACTTTCATATACGCAAGTCACATGAGATTCGGTGCATTAGGAATAAGTATTCGTTGCCAGGTATGAAGAGAGTTAAAGGTCGTTTAGGATGTACTAATATACTAAACACACCATGTGCATGATGGGTAAGTTTGATTGGAAAATTCTGCATAGTACCGCACTAAGAGAGATGGAAGGGACGCATGCATCTAGACTATATCCTAAAGGCCTAGGTAAAAAGTCTTGCATTACCAAGTGTGTTAACTTTACTTGGTTAGAGAGAGATGAGTAAAGAACTAGAAAAATAAAAGGCTCTTGGATGGGTTGCGAATGAGGCTTGTCTGTTGCCTTGGTTGACCAGTCAATGCTTTGAGTTGGACTAGGTTACCACAAGGAAACGCCCAAGGGGAAGAGAGCTTCAAAAGAAGTTAAGAGGTCAAGTATAATTGCTTGTGAATTGTTTTATCGATCTTGCTGTAGACTATCGCAAATGGATACGTTCCTAGCTTAATAGAAGCTGGTGACCTAACTCTAAATGGATTGTTGACCCAAGTTATGCTTGGTTGTTTAAAAAGGGTATCTCCAAGTGAATATCGACTGGTTGTGTTGGTAAGGGGAGAGAATCTTACTAAGGATAGGTGGATCATAAGCAAGGTGATTGCTTGATGTGGTTTTGAATGCTAATCCAAGTTGTTTGTGATTGATAATTTCATGGCGGGAACCGTAAGGATAAATTGCCATGGGAACAAAAGGGATGTTTTCCCTAGTAAATGCTATTGGGCTGGTTTCTTCAGCTGTGGATGATTTCCTAAAGGGATAATTAAGGAAGGATGGCACTAGCTACCCCCGTGAACCGCCAAACCCTAACCAAGTGGGTTATGAATCCGCGCCGAGAATGTGGACCGAACCTACCATGAGAGGTCTCTCCGTGGAAATTACTTGGCATACGAGGATGCTTAGGTGCCAGGGGGGGCTCTGGCCGCAATGCCTCCGGACCCTACACAAGTGTTCTACGTGACTCGAGATGGGATCTTGAGGCCTTGATAATAGTTACAAGGCAGAATCTTGGTAGGATAAACCTTCGGGTTTTATTGCCGGGAGACAAAAGGATTTTTCTACGGAGGCAGAAAGGGACACTTAATACTTCCGTTTCGACGGGAGACAAATATTAATCCGAAGATAAATTAAGGAAGTGTTTGATCTTGTTATATTGTCTTCGTGTCTGTACCCTAAATTACATAAGAGAACTTGTGATTAACGGGTTAATTAAGGAAGCTGCTTTTATGTGTCAAACATAATGTGGTAGGTAATTAGATAACTAAAACAACCCCCGAGGGAAGTGTGGTGGATGTGACCAATGGGTCTATCCTACAGAAGGGTGGTCTCGGTTAGCCAAGAGCTTTCCTCAAAGGAAATGTAAATGAGAAATGTTAGGAAAAGTCAGACAATGACCTTAGACATTGTTGGTTAGAATCCTGATTCATACCGTTTTAGGGGACCAGAACGGGACTATTCCCTACGGGCAGAGAGGTCGAGCGATGCATCCCTCTCGTTTCCCATTCTCTTTGAACCAAGTGCAGTATGAGTCTGCTTTGGTCCAGTTGTATCCACGCAAAGTGGAGCGTCTGTCGACCGACGCTAGAAGGCTGTTAGGTGAACCCGACTGCTAGGAATTCGGACTTCAGGTCGATCCTAGTGGGAACGGCCGGGCACTTCCGCTCGGGGAAGACTCAGGAAGACCTAGATCGCAAACCCTGTGACATTCCTTGCGAGTGCCAGGCGGAGCTTTCTAGACCCTCTTCTCAATGGGCTGCTAAGACGTGTCCCGCCATTTGAGGGGCAGGCATGTTACAATAGGAGATATGTTTCTCCCACATATCAAGCCTAGAAGATGAACAAGTTCTTTAATCTAAAGCAGCTAGCATAAGCCTAGAAGCCTACTACTCCAAATTTGTAACACTTCTAAGATATGCACAGAGAATGGATGTTTCACAGCAAGTATCCAAATTTTGCAATGGTCTAAATCCACCCCTGAATATGCGTCTTGAGTCAATAAGACCATCAGATTTACAAGATGCATTGATTCGACAAACTTCAATAGTTCAGGAGATTGAACAAAGACCAAGAAATGAAAAAATTTGGAATAGAAACAATCAGAATAAGGGCAACTTCTTCCAAGGTTATGCAAAAAGAGCCCAAGGACAGTACCAACCAAACAAGACGAAGAAGGAAAAATCAAATGCAGTGGGAAGCTTTATACCCACAAGAAGGAGCAATGAGACTCCAAGGTGTTTCTATTGCAACGAACCAGGACATTTCAAGAGGCAGTGGTCAAAGCGCAATTTCACGAGCAAAGCCAAGATGCCAGGGGAAAGGTTGCTAGAATAAACCTAAAGGAGGATACTAATGATAAAGATCCTACATGGAATCCGATATGGAAAGAGCCAGTGTACATGCCACTCTCAATAAGAAGGGCCCAAAGCACCAATTCTTAGTAATTCAAACACCAACAGATTATCAAGGTAAATCTTTTTGAATTTTAATCGACTATGGAAGTACCCCAAAATGTGCAAAAAGGCTAGGCGTAAGCACAATTCTTGCACCTAGAAGGCTTGTGGAATTAGCAAACAGCAAAGAAGTTCTATCAACACAATAAACTAGCATAGTAGAATTTAGCTTGGGTGGCAATTCTTCCAAAATGAACTTTCAAATTATGAACCTCGATGCTTATGAGTGTTTACTAGGAATGGATTGGTTAATTCCAAATAATGCTTATATCCATTGCAGAAAGGGCCAAATCACATTCCAAAGTTCAAAGAGAGAACAAGTAACCACTCAGGAAGAAGCAAGAAACCCTAAGGTTAAACTTTGGCTAATAAAGCCTCTCGAATAGTAAAGGGATTGAAGAAAGGATTACCTGTCTATCTAATTAAACTAAATATGGCAGACTAGGATAGTGAAACCAAGGATGAACCATCTTGGCTAAAAGAATATACGGATGTTTTTCAAGAAGACTTAATAGAGCTCCCACCAGCAAGGGAAGTAGACCATGAAATTCAACTCAATCTAGGCGCTGCCCTCGTCGCCAAATGACCTTACCGAATGTTGATTCCTAAAGCCATTGAGTTGAACGAACAACTCAAGTAGCTATTAGACCAAGGATAGATTCGGCCAAGTAATTTACCATGGGGAGCCCTGGTTTTATTTTAGAAAAAGAAAGATGGAACACTCTGCCTTTGTATCGATTACCGTGGATTAAACCAAGTGACAGTGAAAAACAAATATCCAATTCCCAGGATAGATGAGTTGCATGATCGAGTCCAAGGAGAAAAGGTATTTTCAAAGATCAATCTCAAATTAGGATATGATCAAATAAGAATAAGGGAGGAAGATCTCCCTAAAACTACTTTTAACTCAAGGTACGGTCATTATGAGTTTATTATGATGTCATTTGGGTTGACAAATGCTTCTGCCACCTTCAATAGGTCCATGAACCACATCTACGAACAGTTCTTGAAATGATGAAAGCCCACAAATTGAAGAAATGTGCTTTCTTCAAGAAGCAAATTGAATATCTAGGATTCATAGTATTGATAGATGGCATTTCAGTGGATCCTACCAAGTTCCAAGATGTACAAGACTGGCCACCCCCAACAATGATTAAGGAAGTGCGAAGCTTTCTAGGGCTAATAGGTTGGCATAGAGTCTTGATTAAAGAATATACCTCAATCGCTGCACCTCTCACTGACCTTCTCAAAAAGCAAGTTTCCATTACATGGACGTCCGTCGAATAATTTAGCTTTGAGAAGCTTAAGTAGAGTTTAGTAACTGCCTCTATCCTAAGGCTATTGTTGAGATGGCAAGCGCAACTTGTGCAGACGTTGATGATGGAACGCCTGGCTAGATGAGTCTGCACATCTACATTTAGCATGTTGGTGATCATTATGATACTCACATGGCCACTGACTTATCACTTATTATATTTAGTTTGTTATGCCTACCTACAACTGGCAAAGATATAGTGCCAGTCGATTGGTGTAGTTTGTTATGCACTGTTTGACTTAGTAGGCCACTTTCCTTTATGTTGTATCTTATCTATACTTTGTGTACATTGTATAGTGTGTGGAAGAAGAATAAAAAATTAGCAAGAAAACGTTTTGGGACTCTATCTCTCTTCTTGTGTTCTTGAGTGAGCTTCCTCTTGTGTATACAATGTGTGTTTGGCGCAGTAGCTCAAGCAAGTCCCCCCACCACATGATTCTTGACATGACATCAGAGCCATGCCACTAAGAGAGACTAATTTTGAAGGCTGAAGTGAAGGAGAAGAAGCAAGGTTTGAGCAAGCAAGCAACGGGTAAGAAGCTCTCGAATTCTTCCACTTTCTCTCTTAGATAGTGCCTATGGAGGCATCAGAAGCAGGGTAGAGTGAAAATCTCAGATTTGTTGTGAGATTTGGTGTGTGAATAGAGTACTCTATATTTTGCAGATAGGCCCTTTAGGGTTTTTTGCAGTTCTTTTTGGTATCTGAGGTCGTTTCAGGCCCTGTTTTAGAGCCGTAAAGTTGCGGAAAACAATTTCAGGGGGTACACTGTGATTTTGGCTGTATTGACCGAAAGTGGGTGCACATGTTATATTGTACAAATATGCAAAATTTGAGGTGTTTGCCAAGAAGCAAACATAAGGTTCATTTGCAAACAGGTTGTAGATTGCATGTACTATTGAGCAATCAGTGAAAAAGGTTGCTTGGTGTATTGCTGTGCACTTGTTGTAAAAGGCTGTAGAAGACTAGCTTGCTGTGTGGTATCCTTTTTTGTGATAATGGCAGAGAACAGTGGAAATCCTATTATTGAGAAGCTCGACAAGAATAACTATCCTTCATGGAAGTTTCGTGTAATGAACTTCCTCATTGAAAAGGGCATTTATGAGTTTTTTTCAGGTGAAGAAAGGAGCCAGAGTTGGGTATCCCTCCGACTGCAGATGAATTAAAAGGATGGAATACAAAAGACAAAAAGGTGATGTACTGGCTATCTGCAATCATTGATAATATGATGTTGGGACATATCAAGAATGTAGAAACTTCACATGCAGTTTAGACAATTTTTGAGAACATGTTTTCAATAAATACAAAGGCACGGAAGATTCAACTCAAGCAAGAGTTGAATACCTTGAAGAAAGGGAAAATGTCTATCAACGGGAGCCATTTCCAAATTTTGATGAGCTGATCTCTCTCATCATTATCAAAGAGATCAATATGCAGGGTGACTCATCTGAAAAAAATGGTGAACAGGTCCAAGCATTTTACTCAAGTTCAGGAAGGGTACGTGTGGTAGATCCTCTTCGAGAGGCTTCGAGAGGTTGTGGTATGGGACGTGCTAGCGATAACCATCAAAACATGTTCAATCAACAATTTGGTGAAATGTAGGTGTTCAAGAGGCTGAGGAAACTTTAGAGGCATGGGGGAGATCTAGAGGAAGAGGTGGATGACAGAATAAAGGTTTTGAAAATTCTGCTATTGTTTTCCATTATTGTGGCAAGACATGTCATATTGCAGCCCTTATGCTAAGAAGGATGATATTCATAGTGGTAAATTGTAGCAAGGAAACTATGCATAGTCTTCAGGATAGAATGAAGACAAAAATGAGCATCTGTTTGTTATGCAACACATGATGACTGCAGTTATAGGAAAGGGGACACATGATGATGTATGGTATGTCAATTCAGGTGCATCTAATCATACGACCACTCATGTTGAATGGTTGGGAGAGATGCAGGACTTACAAAATCTAGGTTATGTGCAGACGGGTGATGATTTATGCCACCCAATTTCACACATTGGAAAGGTTTCCTTGTCCTTGTATGATGGCCAAAAAAAGATTTTGACAGATGTATTACATGTGCCATCAATCACAAAGAATCTAGTGTCTATTGGCCAAATGGTAGAGCAAGGGTTGCAGGTCCAATTCAATGCAAAAGGTTATTTTGTAGAAGACTTTAATGATAAGTGCAGGTTGGTCGCAAAAGGAAGTAGAGTTGGCTGCATGTTCACTTTAGATGCTGGAATTCCTGCAATGGATACTGCTATGTATGCTAAAGGAAAAGGAGTGGTTGCAGACATTGAAATATGACATAAACATATTGGACATGAAAATGTGCAAAATGTTGAAATTAATGCAGTCCAGAGGATTGGTTACAGGTTTGCCTTCTTTTAGAGTTGCAAAATTTCATGAAATTTGTGAAGCATGCCAGTTTGGTAAGCACACGAGACAACCCTTCTTGCATGATAGAGAAGTGAGAAGAAATATACTTGATGTAGTGCATATAGATGTTTGGGGGCCTACAGAGAATGTATCTCTTGGTGGAAGCAAATACTTTGTCACATTTATTAATGACTATTCAAGGAAGCTATGGGTATATTTTATGAAGGAAAAAAGTGATGTATTTGAGTACTTCAAATATTTCAAGGCAGCTGTTGAAACAGAAACATGCTTGAAAGTGAAGTGCTTGAGATAAGATGGAGGGGGAGAGTACCTCTCTAATGAGTTTAGTGGCTTCTTGAGGACTCATGGGATAAAGAGGCAATTTACTTATAGGTATACCCCATAGCAAAATGAGGTTGCAAAAAGAAAAAATAGGCATATTGCAGAAGTTGCACGGGCATTAATGGCTGAAAAGAATATGCCAAAACATTTTTGGTCTAAAGCTGTCCATACTGCTGTCTATATTATGAACAGAATCCCCACAGCTACAGTTAATGGGATGACTCTCGAAGAATGCTTTACTGACAGGAACCCTGATGTATCACACTTGAAGCTATTTGATTGCATTGCATATGTTCATGTGTCAGATGAGCTATGGAAGAAGCTTGATCTAAAGGCTGAAAAATGTATTTTTACTGGATACTCTTTAAAGCAAAAATGGTATCATTGTTATAACCTTGTCACAGGTGAGTTCAGATCTTGCTTGAGCTGCATTTTCCTAGCTTGCGTATTTGTGCTATACATTTTTGACAAAGTATCCCATGCCTCCTTTGGCGTACTTGCATCTTGAATATGCACAATCATAGAGTTTAAAATACTGATAGACAGCCAGTACATAACTTTTCTAGATCTCTCATGCCATCCTTTAAATGCTTGCATTTGTTGTTGATTGGAAACATTAGGAAGAACTGGTTCTTCTTCATTTCATGCAACGAATTCCCAATATCCTTTTCCCATAAGGAAATTCGTCATTCTAAACTTCCATGCTTGGAAGTTGTTCTTGTCAAGCTTTTCAATGACAATCTGTGAAAGAAAATCAGACGCCATTATAGAACACTGCAAAAAATTCTATCATTGCAAAAAACACAGTTTCAACCTCACAAGGGCAAATTTGCAAAACTGACGAAAGTGGTAGACCACACTGTCACTTCCTAGTGACGATTTTGCATCAACAGGCAACAAGGATGATTCTGTAACTCCCAATGTCTCTGGGCACAAGCATATGATGCAATTTCTACGGTAACTTGTCACCGACCTGTAGAACCTGGTCGCATAGCAAAAAACAGGGCATTCTCTTGAGTGCGTACGGAAAACTTCCGCCTCCAAAAGAACTCAAATACAGAGAAATAGAAGAACCCTATATATGGGTCTCAAACCAAACTCAACTAACTAAGGTGGCATACTAACTGAGCCATGAACTCAGAGAAGATAAGGATAGCTGTCGTCTAGCTATTATTCATGGGCAGTGTACCAACCGCATCAGCAGAGCTAACAAGTCGGTGATATAAATGCACAACGGTCACCCTGGCATATCACGAGTGGAGCTTGATATATCAACAGAGGTTGGATTGGTCCATACAACTCGCAGTGATTCATGAGAAACTATTATAATAAAATAAAGACATGTACATTGAAGGATGCATTGTAGTCTAGCATTGGGAAGATTATAGGTTCTGGTGATATAAGAATCTCCCTTAATCTTTCAGCCCCAAAGTACATGACAAGACGCTGCTGGAAGAAAATCTTTGTACTGATGCATACATTAACTCGGATGTTTTGTATAGAGTGGAAGGTGTAGAAATTCGGGCCATTATTATTATTTATAAGTGGAGACTACTTAAGGGAGTAGAGGGAATGCACTTTCTTGAATTATAAAGGATTTTCCCTAGAGTGTTTCTTTCTGGAACCCACCAACTTTGCTATACAGAGAATTTGCTCACCAATGATCGTTCTTGCCTTAGTGTGTCCATCCTCGGTGACATATATTTCATAAGGTGTGATGGCCACCTTTTCAACCACACCCAATCTTCGAGCTAGCAACAGTTAAAGGTAGTCTCCATACTTTGCACCTCTACAAAACTCCACACCGTTCATGCATAGTTGTCCTCCTTTGATGTGGATTAGGCCAGAGAGAGAGAGGGATTTGATGATTTGGAGATAAGGACCTCCTGAAAGGGCCTTCACTTTGTTTGCAAAACACTCACCACAATTATGAGAACCTAGCAATTGATGGAAACATGATTTTTTCTGTTGTGAGAGAATGGAATTTCTAAGGTGAATACCTTTTACCCGCATACGTGCCGTCATCTGATAGGCATACTTCCTTTCTTGGGCTTCCTTGGGAAACCATTGTGGGAGTCGTGGACTTCGACCAGCTTCAAAAAGAGTTGGTGAAGGTGTTGGAGAAGAGCCACTTGGAGAACTTGTTATAGAGGATGCACCACTATGTGTTGTATCGTCTCGCATAAGGAGGTAGAGAATTGTGGATGAGAATGTCCTTAGCATGGGCACCAATTTATGACGAAGGAAATTCGATATGGCAACCTCTATACTATGCCAAACTCCCTTCTACCACAAAGTGAATGAGGTAAGGGCACCGCCTAGTCATTGAAGAGCGGACTAGGGCACTACGCAAGAGGGAGAGGAGCTTGTGAGGGAGATGAGAGGAAAACTAAGAGAGAGAGAGAGAGAGAGAGAGAGAGAGAGAGAGAGAGAGAGAGAGAGAGAGAGAGAGAGAGAGAGAGAGAGAGAGAGAGAACTACAAAAAATAGATGAATCAATAAAACTTAAGAGGGCACAAGAGATGGAGAACCCTCAAGACATAACCAATATACACAATATGGACACCAATAGCATGGGCTTATTACACTGTAGAGCATGCATAAGCTATAATAAGGGAATGAACTACATAAGCTCATGAGAGAGAATGGGGAATGCTCAATAGGGCTAAAGAAGGTCTCTTGGCTCTCTCTTGCAAATTTCAAAGGAGAAGGCCTCTTCATATAGGCCTTGAGGGTGTTTAGGGAGGAGGTTAAGATAGAATAGGAATTAATACCACCAAAGCTGCATTAAGCCGATTCCACCAATGTGAAATCTCCATCTAGATGTTTTGTTGACCAATTTTATACTTAATCAAGTTAGGTGAGTTGTCTCCATTCTCCCCCCCATAGCTTGAGTCCAAGAGCTCTCCTATAAAAAAATAATAGAGAATCTTCATAAAATAAGATTATATCTAGCAATAATGGAGAGAGAGTAGTGAGAATTCATACATTACTACTACAATTAAGGATGATTTGAGGGTGATTTAGAAGGGGAATTCTAATGGTTTATTAGCTTGAGAGAGAGGAGAAGAGAGGGAAAAGGGTTGGGAGTCTAATGAATGATGTTTTATGGAAGTGTTAAGTGTGGGGAAGAAAGTGTGGGTGTGTATAAAATTGGGAGGTGGTCTCCACCGTAGTTGGAAAAAGTTGGCGTCCACCATTTTGGCCATATCTCCCGACTCGTAGCTTCAAAAACTTATAAAAAAATACCAACCAAAACTTCAGCTCACTCGCTACAGCTTTCATGTTGAAAATTTTTTTGGATCGGAGTGAAAGTATTTTTTAAAAATCTTACAAAATCATGTGTCTGATTTTTCTTCCACTAATGCTTCCAAGAAGGGCCCCATTTGTTTGAATTATCATAAGGCTCCAAAGCCATGACATTATGAGCCTGACATGCCCTTTGGATGGCTCCAAATCCATTTCATGTCTTTTCTTTTCACATTACACATTTTCCCTTCACCTTCCTCCATTGATCTTTACTCTTCACCCCCCCTAGTAAACCAGTCCATGAAATATTTCCATCCAGTGATTTCTTGGATTTCCCAAGAGGTTGTTCCCATCCTCTTTTTTATTTCAAACCTCCAAATGTATAAAAAATCAACAAAGTGTTAGACAAATATTTTTTTGTGATTTTCTTGGATCATTAGTAGAAAATTGGGGATATCTGAAGTCAAATATACGCGCATGGATAAATTGTGCCTTGGAATGGTCTTTGCGACGAAGAAATTTAGACATTATATTCTCTACGAGAAGGTAGTATTTTTCATGAAGGTAAAAGGCCTTAGATTGTTGTTGCTGAACAAGTTACAGCCACTTGACCATTTAGCAAAGTGGTTAATCATTTGCAGGAGTTCGATTATGAGATTAGGAGTAAGCCACCGAAGCTGTAGGGCATTGCGGAATGTCTTATGGATTTTGGGGAGCCAAAGGGGATTCTAGCTGAAGGAAGTGACATTAAAGGCCTATTCAAGATTGATATAACTTCCATCCCTTCCTGATACACAACTATAACACATATTTTATCTACAAGAGGATTTGGGGCTGCTCTATCAAAGTCTGAAAAGAGCAAGATCAAACAACAAGCATTACACTTTTTTATTATAGTGGGTGTCTTGTATCGGAGGGGAGTAGATGACATTTATTGTCGTTGTGTGTAGTACTTGACGAGGTACCATTCATTCTTAAGGAGTACCATGATTCAACATGTGGGGAACATTTTGGTGGTTGGCTTACCACCCAAAAAGCTCTTTGTGCTAGCTATTGGTGGATGTCGATTTTCCAATATACTTTCAATTATGTTAGGTGTTGTAATGTCTACCAAAGACATGATGTCAGGAAAAATCGTAAGTGACCTTTAAACCCTATTTTGGTTACATTACCCTTTTAAAAATGGGGTATTGATTTTGTGGGACCAATATACCCTTCATCAACTATGCGTAAGTGGTACATTATTGTAGCAACGGACTACTTTACAAAGTGGTTTGAAGCTCGAGCAACGGTGAAGGATAATGCTAAGGAGGTGGCCAGTTTCATTATGAAGCAAATTGTTTGCCATTTTGGTCCACTTAAGGAGAGTGTGTCTGATCGAGGGACACATTTCTTGAATAAAGTTATAGTAGCTTTGACTAAAGCTTTGACGATTAAGCACAACAAGACTACCCCGTATAATCCTCAAGTGAATGGTTAGGTTGAGAGTACAAATAAACAGCTAGTCGAAATCTTATCCAAGATAGTATCAAAAAGTAAGTGTGATTGGAATAGGAAATTATATGTGGCAGTGTGGGCTTATAACACGACATTCAAGAGAACCATAGACCACAACCCATTCAAGCTAGTGTATCAGGAGGAGTGTGTTTTGCCATTGGAAATAGAGCTGCCCATTGTGCAATTCGCTCTCAATGATTCATTGTTGAGGTAAAAGCATTACGGGAAAGATATACTTCTCTTACAGATCTTGATGAGATTTGGTTGTAGGCCTTGCTACATCAAGAAGTAGGGAAGTAGAGAATAAAATCCCTTTATGACCCTCGGGCTAAGAAGTAAAAATTTGTGAAAGGTCAGTTGGTGTTGTATTATGATGCTCATCATGAGGTATTCCCCAATAAATTAGAACCTAAGTGGAATGGACCATACAAGATTGTACATTTAGGAAAGAATGGCTCTATAGCCCTTCTAACCCATTTGCAGGGGGTAGAGTTTAAGAATAAAGTTAATTTTAATAAGCTAAAGCCATTAGTTTTCTATGTTAGAAGAAAAAAAAATTCCCAAAAGAGAGGACTATTTTCTATTCATAAGGTCCAAACTTTTCAATATAGTTCATTCAAAAAGTCTCAATTTACTATGTCTCATATTAAAACATATCATAAATATTTTTTATCTCTTCTCTCTATGATCAAACGTTATTTTAAAACTTTCTTCTCCTCTTCTCTCATCAAAAATTTTATACACACACACATATTCTCTTTTCTCTCGACTCTATTGAGTCTCCTGATGACTCTAGAGAGAGAGAGAGAGAGAGAGAGAGAGAGAGAGAGAGAGAGAGAGAGAGAGAGAGAGAGAGAGAGAGAGAGAGAGAGAGAGAGAGAGAGTTGAGATTAATTGGTTAATAACTAAATTAGTAATCATTTTTAAGTTAATTACTCAATAGAAATATAAAGAGAGGGAGAGAGAGACAAAGACGAATGAGAGAAGAGAGAGAGAGAGAGAGAGAGAGACTTGCTTTGCCTTTTTTTTTTTTTTGTCGAGAAGGGGGTTGCTAGCAACTTGTCAAGAAGAGGATTGCTTGTAACCCCTTTTTGAGATGAAAAAAAAATTCACAAGTCTCCTCCATCATTTCTTTGAGAGGACTTGTGGAATTTTTTTCCGCCGAACAAAGGGTTGCCACCAATCCCTTTTCGGTGAAATTTATTTTCACAAGTCCTCTCTAAAAAAAATTTCACTAAACATGAAGCTATCAACAACCCCTCCTATCCAAAAAAAAATTCATAAGTCCCCTTGGAGAGATGGAGGCAACTTCTGAATTTTTCTCACCGAGAAGGGGTTGTTGGCAACCCCTGTCTGGTGACAAAAATGTTATGTCCCCTTAGAGAGATGACGTAGGGAAGTTGTGATTCAAAGCTCTCTCTCTCTCTCTCTCTCTCTCTCTCTCTCTCAGAAAGGGTTGCTAACAACCCCTGTTCAACAAAAAAAATTCACGTCCCCTTAGAGAGATGATGATAAAGTCACATAATCTCTCTCTCTGTGTCTCTCTCTTTCTCAATGAGAAAACCACTACAACATTTAAGTGGACAAAGATTTGTTCTTCTAGTTCACATAGGAGATAAAGAGAATTCCAAACCAGATGATGATATTGAGTCTCAGAAGTCATGCAAGTTGGTAGCATGGAGACTTCTCTACAAGCATAACTAAGTATCCTTCTATAGAAGTATATTTACAATGGTATCTTGTCGATGTGTTCTCTACATGTAATACGACTATGAATGGTAGGTTCATGTATAGGCAGTTGGAGAAGGGGATATTGTAATTTTTGCCAAGGAAATACAGGGATTAGGTGCACTTGAAGGAGGAGTAGCTCATATATAAGGATCACCAGATTGAGCAGTAGTGGAACAAGGAAGTGTATCGAAGATGTCATATCTTCCTTGACTACATAAAGGTGAATTTTCCTCCAACGAGAAGGCGTTATACAAAAAATACTCGAAGAAAACAAGGTGTAAGAGACATAAGGATCCAGATTCCTGGTAAGTAATTCCACATGTATTCTTTAGAATATGTCACACTTTTATATCTTCTTCATAAGAGAATATGGCTGATTGTAGGAAAGTGATACCTGCAGTGCATTTGTTCTTGTAACTCATTCTTCGGTAAGGAGTCAGGGTGAAGCCACAATTTCTAAAATGCTTTGATGATATTGATTGGCCACACTTTAGTCCTACAATGATACTATTTGTGGATGATAGCATAAAGAAGATGCAATTTAACCCACTTAACTCCTTTACATATCCATTTATATTTCAAGAAATCCTATGGATACCATCCCCTTCAAATAGATGCTTCCCTATTTGATTGAGGAAAATCCCTCGAATACCATCCTCTTGGAATACATGCTTCCATGCTTGAGTGAGCTAGTAAGTTTTCACAGAGGAGTCTAGGAGTTTATTAGAGAATACACATTTCACCCCCCTGCAATGGAGTTGGATTGATATTTAATCTTTGCAATAAATATGTTCATTTTCTTTGCATATAGTAGTTCATTAACTTGCAAATGCATTTGTGGATTTAGATTTATTTATTTTTGTAGTTTTTGTAGTAAGCTCATGCAGTATAATGTAAAATATATCAGCATATTAAAATATTTGATTGTTGAAGTCTGGAGTTTAAAATGAAGAATTCTTGAAAGGAATAACATCCACAAGTAATGAAGTAATATAGAGCTATATATTATGGAGATTGTGAAGCAATTGTTTTTTTAAAACGAATGCATAACTTCAATCTATATGTAAGCCTAATCAAATGAGGAAGAGAGAGAGAAATGTGCAAGTATAAGTGGATCTGTCTATAGTTTGCTTGTGTGTGCATAACTAAAGTACCAACACATCAAGATGTAATTATAAAATATGTGCAAAGAAGAGAGAGGGGGTGTGAATGTATATGTAGTGTGACATCTCATATGCATGCGTAATTGAACTATTAACATTGTGATAGTATTATCAAAGATAATCACATAATATTAATCTAGTAATGTAAATAAGTTGAGACAGAACTATTAATTCATTGTTAGAGAGAGAGAGAGAGAGAGAGAGAGAGAGAGAGAGAGAGAGAGAGAGAGAGAGAGAGAGAGAGAGAGAGAGAGAGAGAGAGAAGATAAATGATAGAGTTGGGAGTGAGAGAGAGAGAGAGAGAGAGAGGTGGTTATTCAGAATGGAGGGGAGGGAAATGGATGTCATGGATCCCCAACATGTGTGTGTGTGTGTGTGTGTGTGTGTGTGATGTTTTTGAGGTGAGTGACATGTTGAGGGTTGGTCCCTAACATATGAGAGAGAGAGAGAGAGAGAGAGAGAGAGAGAGAGAGAGAGAAAGAGAGAGAAATGTGTAAGTGTATTCGGTTTTGCTTATGTGTGCACAATAGAAGTACTAATACATCATGATGTAATTATAACATATACACAAATAATTGAGAGAGGGAAGATGTGAATGTATACTGAGTGTGATATCGCTTGTGTATGTGTAATTCAACCACTAACATTCTGATAATATTATAAAAAATAATCACACAAGCTTAATGTAGTGATGTAAAGCAAATAAGGAGAGAGAACTACTAATGTGTTGTTAGAGAGAGAGAGAGAGAGAGAGAGAGAGAGAGAGAGAGAGAGAGAGAGATTGGAGGTAAAAGAGAGAGAGAGAGAGAGAGAGAGAGAGAGAGAGAGAGAGAGAGAGAGAGAGAGAGAGAGAGAGAGAGAGAGAGAGAGAGAGAGAGAGAGGAGAATCAATTGTGGTTCTGATTAGGAGGAGGAGAGTAAGATGTGGTGGTATAGTGGCAGTGCTGGTGGTGGTAATGTTATTGAAGGGGAGTGAGATGTTGGTGGTTGGTCCCCAACATATGAGAGAGAGAGAGAGAGAGAGAGAGAGAGAGAGAGAGAGAGAGAGAGAGAGAGAGAGAGAGAGAGAGAGAGAGAGAGAGAGAGAGAGAGAGAGGAGAATTGGTTGTGGCTCTAATGAGAAGGGGGAGAGTAACATATGGTGGTGGTGTTGGTGGTGGTAGCGGTGGTAGTGGTGACAATGGAGGAGCAGCATTAGTCCTTGATATATGCCCAAGAGAAAAAGAGGACCAAGTGGACTCTGTGGAATAAAACTTGAGGTTGCCAAAAAAAGCTCACTCAAAAGCTTGCTTCTCGCACACACTCTAAACATTTTGCTAAAGTATCCCACATAGCCAAAGGCTTATAGAAAGAAGTCCTAGTTTATCTCATGAAGCTCAACAAATTAGATCAATCACCTAAGAAAGATGAAGAATCCTCGTCGATAACAGAATACTTAGATGAACTTCTAGAGAAATTGATAAAGCTACTACTAAAAAAGAAAGTTGATCATGAAATAAAATTAGTCCTTGGCATAGGATTTGACAAATGAGACCATAGAAGATATCTATCCTTGAAGTAATTGAACTAAAGGAGTAGCTCATACAATTGCTAGATCAAGGCCAACGGGGAGCTTTGCGCTTGATGGCCAGAAGATGTGGAGTCTCATGAAGCAGTCACGGCAAGGCAGGCACTAGTACTTGAGAAATAAAAGAAGATGGAAATGCTAGCAAAAAACTAGAATAGTCACCGTATTAGATCCTATGAGCCAATAACTCAATACACACATAAGACATACTCTAGGAAACTGGCCTATAACTTGACTCCTCTCCTAGCAATCACTCTTAGGAGAATACTAATTAACTCATAGTCACTCATATAACTCATCTTGCATAGGACTTGACAAGATAATACAATTCGATGTACATCCTAGTCTCCATGACTTCGATCTCAAGGTAAAGTTCAAGAGCTTGTTGCAGAACTCAACTTAACTTGCACTCATCATGAAACATACACATAGGCATTGCTCTTATCTTCATTCATAACATCAGTATGTCATGGCTCAGCTTGGAGATAATGGGATAGAAGAAGTTCAAGGTAAAGCTTATAAAAGAGGCAAACTAACAATGTGTTGACATTGCTTTAAGAAATAGGCTCATATTGGGAAGTTTCAAAGAAAGAAATGACATGCATCATCATTTTCCCATTCAATTATTGCTCTTGATCATTAAATACCAAGAATTGAGCAAGTTTCTATATGGAGTGATGCTTTCCTCTACATTGGGATTCTTTAGAGGATGCTTGGGAGCCCTTGAAGCTTCCTACCTAACATTATTGTTGTTCTTCTTCATTGATCTTGAACCTTTTTTGGCTTGCATGCCGATAGCTATGATGCCAAATGGTCTTAGACATGAACTGAGCCTTAGAGGAGGCAAAAAAACTTATAGTCATCAACCTTTTGAAACCTTTAAAAGGTCTAGCACTTTGCCCAATTACTGAAGTAGCCACCTCCTTTATATTTTTGAATCCCGCTAAATCCATGCAAGGAGTGCCAAGCTTGATGTTATCTCCATAGCTGCCCACTATGGATCGTTGCCTCTCAAGATCCTCGTGTGATTCTAGGTTTGGCTTCTGGCTTCTAGCTTCTAATCAGTTCACTCTGATGACACAAGTAGGAGGATGATAAAACTGGGTGATTCTCTTCTTAGAAACATGGTCATCCATCCTGTGCTTTATGCCAAACTTGATTTCCAACACTGGCTTCTAGTATCACTAGTTGTGACTCCTTTGACACGCCATTGTTCTACCCTCTGCATGGCTTCAATATTACATGTTTCTTCTTTAAGCATGACAAAAAGACAAGGAGTAGGAACTATTAGTCGGTTCTCAGATTTTACATCCATGCTCCATACAATATCACATCACAACAATGACTGGAAAGCACAACATAGCAATGAGCTTTATCCAGTTTAGACACCTCAATTTCTTGAGAGCATGATCTCCATGGAAAAATACACATATAGTACCCATGATGTTCCCAGACTTCACTTCTCATGCCGTCCTCTATGTCCCCCTATCCTCTCATGAAGAGATCAAAAGACGATGCCTCCTCATCATCTTTTTTTCCCCCATTCTCCTCATGAGTACCATTCACTTTTTCCTCTCCCCCATACAAAAATAACCTCCCTTCAAGCACATAAATAGCCTTTCTCTCACCACCTCTAAACATGAAGCCTTTTTCTCTTTTGTTGGAGGTACACACCCAAAGCATCCTCCCCTCTCATCAACCTAATAATAGCCTTCCTTGTTTTGAGAAGCTTAGTGACATGCACAAAAAGCATGGCTTTGGGGTTAAGACTATCTCTCCTCCACATGTTCCCCAATGCACACAAGCCTAAGGAAAATTTATTGTACTCCTCTCCAAGACCATCATCATCCTCAACTTTAGCTTCAATTGAGCCTAGTTACTCTGCAATGGTTCTAATCTCACTCACATAGTCTTCAATAGACCTTCCATTCTTGGACATGTGGCTGAATTTTTGCTTCAATTGTGTCTTTCTTGCATGAGTGACACGGCCATAATTCTTCATCAACAAGTCCCAAGCGGCTTTTGGTGATGTACAATTTTCAATTTGCATAGCTTTTGTATCTGACACATATAAGGGCAATCAATGCAAGACCTTGCTAGCCTTTTCCAACCATGTCTTATATTTCTTCAATTGATCCTATGTTAGCCTCTTCCAATTAAGAATTTTGACATCCTAAACTTCCATAAACAAAGCTGTTGTAGTCCAGCTTCTCACCTACTATCTAGGTGATAGTATCATTCTCTCCTATGTTTGCCATTCCAAAGTTTTCAGCTTTGCAAAACAAGATTTATAGAGCAAATTACCCCAAAATGCTAGTAGGCAATGCACTTCAATGACCTATAGTGCAATAAACACATTGCATTCTTAGCCAATACATGTGTTTTGTTCCCATTCAACCCCAGCTACTATGCCTCCAACAAACTTGGATTCCAATCTGATGTGGTGACTACAAAAAAATCATATGCACATGATTTGTAACTTGCATTTCAATAATCTTCTAGAAGGCTTGCAAAGCCTAAAAACCTCAATTACTAGCCTTCAACAATGCCATTTCTACCATTTAGGCAACTTCTTGGTCTTGGACAGGATATTCAAAGACTACCTCCTTTAGGCAACTTCTTGCTGTTGCTGGACATTCTAAAGATCCTTCTAACACAGTGTTAGTGCAAGCATTTGACAGTGAAACAAATTCATGAATATTCCTGAGGTTGTAATCTTTTTGTTGCAGGGTTTGTGAGGTGCCTGCCCCTCAGCTATCCAGGCACGCTTTTAGCAGTCTATCGAGAAATGAATCTAAGCATCGTTGCCTAGCACTCCAGGGAATGTTCCGAGTTTTGTTGCCTAGGGTTTCCCAAATCCACCTCGCAATGGAATGTTCACGGCCAAACCCACTAGGATCGACCTAAAATTTGGGCTCCTAGTGGCCAAGGTCTCCTAATAGCATTCTAGCGTCGGGTCCTGGACATCCTACTTTGCACAAAGATATCCAAGCCGAAGCAGACCCATGCCGCACTTGGTTCAAAGAGAATGGAAAATGAGAAGGATGCGCCGCTCAACCTCTCTGCCCGTAGGGCATAGTCCCATTCCGGTCCCCTAAAATTGCATGAATCAGATTCTAACCTAACAATACCTAAAGGTCGAACGACGGTAAAATCTTGTGAGAAGCCTCCCAGTTCTCTGGGACCACCCTGCTGTAGGATAGACCCATCGGGGGTTCCGCCCACCCATTTCCCTTAATAGCTTTAGTTTTCTAATTAGGTCCTACCACATTTATGTGTGACACTTAAAGTCAGCTTCATTAATTAAGCCTTTTAGGGAACATGGTTCGTTTGCATAACTTATAGCACAGACACAAAAACAGAGCAAGCAATCTATTGACAAACAAGTTCAAACAAGTTTCTTAACTTATCTTCAAGTTAATGATGCCATGAGGCATATTCCACGGTGGATTCTGTGCCATGGTGGATTCTGTGAGGCCTTTAGTTAGTAACCTTACTAACTTATTAATTGACTAACTAACTTTCGAACTAACCAACTAACTTTTATTGTGTGGAAATATTACATGGTCATATTGTCCAACAAACCT
The DNA here is from genome assembly GCF_053477565.2 of Lygodium microphyllum. NCBI lineage: Eukaryota > Viridiplantae > Streptophyta > Polypodiopsida > Schizaeales > Lygodiaceae > Lygodium > Lygodium microphyllum. The sequence goes on along the minus strand of NC_141154.1, from coordinate 63,303,930 downwards.
GTTTCTTTTTAGCACAGTAATATGCTTGCAATTGAAGCCTATTTATTCCAATGAGACATCCCTCGTCACATTTTGGCATTCACTCACATCAAGCTCCTCAAGGTGAGGGCGGGCTTTAGCAATTTGAGAGATGGAACGGTCTGTGATTCCACTTGATGATGCAACTAATATGCTTCGAATGGTAAGGACATAGAATGCTTTGAGCTGCCCAAACTATGTAGAGTGTGCCCCGCTTTCCTTTGTTTCTCAATCACCCCCGCCTCCTCCTTTTAAGAGGCGATCACGATTCTCTCCCTCCTATCCGTGACTTTAGTTCCATCAAACATTGATGCATTTAAGCAGGATTGATGTCACAAGCATTTTGTTTCTTCTTCTGCCACTATGCCTTCAGATCAAACGCTTTAAAAAATAGACAAGGGGAGAATCATGGTGATGCTGATTCTATTTAAGAGCCCTTGTGTGAAGCAGTTGATGCACCATTTGCACATTGTCGCTGCATAGAAAAGGCTTAAATTGGTTTCGTACATAGGATCTGTCAAATGTTATAAGGAGGCACAAATCACGACCATCTTCATCATCATCACATCGTCATCATTATTATCATCATCATTCGCATCTTATGCTTCATGTACACACACCTTCAAGCTCCACTGCTAGTCTATGCATGGGTGATAATTGGCCAGCTCCTAGCCTATCATGGAAGTCCAAGCTCATGATGGTTTTCCTTCACCTTTTCTTTGTTGCTACTTTGTTTGGTCTAAACTCATAATTGCAGCAGACAACCTTACAACATCCTTGGTTTATAGTCTTGTACATGTTGTTGATGCTTGTAGCCACACCACTACAATATTAGTTTACTACCAACTCTGATACCATGAAAGCACTCAAAGAGAGAAAGGGACAAAGGTTAGGAAAGAAGGAGAGCAACCAGGCTCTCTATTCATCTTCCATTATCTTTGACACACTTACAATGTTCATACAAACAAACCATATAGAAGTAAGGTAACCTAGATGTAACCATGGTTGAGTCAGTGTAACCCAAACCTTATTCAACTAAGGTAATCAAACCAAACCAAAGGTACACGAGCTTGAATCTCAACAACATTGAACATCATTAAGGAAATAAAACAATGAACTTGTTAATCACACAACTAGTAAGGTAAACAATATATAGTCTCAAAGATCTCTTACTGCATAAGCCAATTAAGAATGGCCTAAGGAAAAATCAATTCTCTAGGTTACTGATTCACATGACAATGCTTCTTTAAAGTTAAATTCAAATAGAGACAACAAATCAATTCTAGGCTTTCTTTCTCCTTTTGTTCTTTAAATGCAATCATTTTAGAGATTGGGCTTTGATACTAGATGAGATGTATAAGCTTAGGAAACCATATGAGTAGTTGCCCAATCACTTGTCCTAAGTGTCACCATCTAGATTCCATGGAACACATGGGCTTAGATAGTTAAATTGCTTCTAGGTCTACCTTACATAATCTCAATCCACAAGGATCGATCTGAGGTTCCTAATGACTCAAGTACAATTTTGCTAATATCATTTTAGCATTAGATTAAGAAATACACTTATGCAATCAATCAACACTTTAAGTGGGCAACCACCACACTTCGTTCAATGAGAGTGAGAAACAAGGGAGTAGAATGTTAATACCTCTAGCCATAAGGTATAATCTAACATTGGCCCCCCTAAAATAATGGTATGTTGGGATCTAAGACATGAAGACTAGGGAAGTTAGGATTTAGCTCTAAACTTATTTGATTGAGAAGCCACTCAACTAATGAAGTCTACCTAGCCATAGGAAAACTTTGATGAGGGATGTCAAGCTTCCACTTCCCACACATGCACCCAAATAATCTTTTATTTTTTTATTCAAGCACAATTAGTTTGGAGATTCACAATCAAATTTCTTAATTATTCCTTTAGTATATGTTCATTTCATGCCTTTAAATCACGTAAATGAAAACAAGAGAAAACAATCCTTTAAAAAATAGTCCTTTATTTTAAATAAGATATATGCAATGGCCATCGATCTATAGCCACATCTTGTCCTTAACTAGATATGAAATTGGATTTAGAAAATAATGGCCATGCAGTGAGCCAAAACCACCATATGGAAAGGTCGATAGCAAGTAAAAATTACCCTTCTTTGGCTTCAAATTTTTCTAGCACTCTCTCCTATAATACTACAATACTACTTTTGGGCCTCTCCTACATTAATTTGAAGAAGGTACCTCTCTATCCAAACTACTTTTCACATTTGTTTCTCTTCTCTCTTATCAATAATTTTTTAAAAGACACATCTTTTTTGTCTCTCATCAATAATTATTTTTACCCCCTCTCTCTCTCATCCAAAAGTTATTTGTATCTCTCTCTCCTCCCTCTCTTCTCCATTGAGTCCTAAAACCCTTCAGATTGAAATTCCTTATATTCAAAGTATCTAGAATATATATTTTTATTTTAAAGACTAGGCAAACCATTGATAAATTACTTAGTTAAGGTGGATAAATTACTTAGTTAAGGTGGATTAGAGTTTATATGAGCAATTATCTTTAAAGATATGTCTTTAGTCTTGTAATATACACTAGACAAACCTACCTTGATTATTCTCTCTATGTGTATGTGTGTGTGCATGTATGCATGTGTGTGTCTCATTAAGAACTTGTTTCTATCTCTCTCTCGTATTTTCAAAAACTATTGTCACTAAAAATCTCTCTTTCTCTCCCTCTCTCTCATTAATATATATACATATGTATGTATGCATGCATTTATGTGTGTATATTAGAAGTTTTAACAAGTGCACACACACATGTACACACATATGATTAGTTCAAAGAAATATAACTATATTTTATAGCATATGAATATTAATATTTCAATAACATGATGTCAACTTAGCAAAGACATGCACAATGAGAGACCAAGATGATGACCTCTCTCTCTCTCTCTCTCTCTCTCTCTCTCTCTCTCTCTCTCTCTCTCTCATCAAGCATATTGACCGAGCATCGAATTTATACTTGTTTTTACCCATCAATATCCCTTCTTGCCACCACAATAAATAATCCAAAAATGTGCAAGCTTTAATAATGAGTTTTTATTTTTTAACCAATGTTTAATAAGGTTGTTAGAACCATGTATAAAGAAAAATTTTTAGTGAGTATTTGGAATGGATGAAAATGTAGATATGTGTATACATCAACCCATGCTTACCGACGAGAACTTACATATCATATTTGGAAAGATAAGAACTTTTCCAACGTTACCCGTAGTCTTACCAGCAAAGCAAAGACTTTGCTAATTCTTAGAGTAAATGCATTTGATTTTGTTGAGAAAATACAAATATATCTCACTTTGGTTAGCTATGATTAAATTTATGATAATATTTTATTGTCATTATCTGTCAATTTGTGAAACAATAATACACTTGCCAGGGTCAATGTAATATGAATCTAGATCCGAATCACTTGCAGAAATTGTTTTGTATTGTAATTATGAGAGAGAGAGAGAGAGAGAGAGAGAGAGAGAGAACTATTTTCAAATAAAAAATGAACTATTTGTTGCAACACATGTCATTATCCAATGTAAAACAAACTCTATCAAATCTAGAGTACTCGCACAAATACCTTTGTATTGCAAACGAGAGAGAGAGAGAGAGAGAGAGAGAGAGAGAGAGAGAGAGAGAGAGAGAGAGAGAGAGAGAGAGAGAGAGAATTGTTCGTTGGAACACATGCCACAATCCAATAATGCAATACAAGTTCTATCGATTTGGAGTGCTTGCACAAATGTTTCTGTATTGCAAACATGAGAGAGAGAGAGAGAGAGAGAGAGAGAGAGAGAGAGAGAGAGAGAGAGAGAGAGAGAGAGAGAGAGAGAGAGAGAGAGAGAGAGAGAATTGTTCGTTGGAACACATGCCACAATCCAATAATGCAATACAAGTTCTATCGATTTGGAGTGCTTGCACAAATGTTTCTGTATTGCAAACATGAGAGAGAGAGAGAGAGAGAGAGAGAGAGAGAGAGAGAGAGAGAGAGAGAGAGAGAGAGAGAGAGAGAGAGAGAATTGTTCGTTGGAACACATGCCACAATCCAATAATGCAATACAAGTTCTATCGATTTGGAGTGCTTGCACAAATGTTTCTGTATTGCAAACATGAGAGAGAGAGAGAGAGAGAGAGAACTATTTGTTGAAACACATTTCATAATATAATATAATATAAATTCTATCAATCCAGAGTACTAGCACAAATTATTTTTGGGTTGCAAGAGAGAGAGAGAGAGAGAGAGAGAGAGAGAGAGAGAGAGAGAACTATTTTTTGAAACACATTTCATAATATAATATAATATAAATTCTATCAATCTAGAGTACTAGCACAAATTATTTTTGGGTTGCAAAAGATAGACACACACACACACAGAGAGAGAGAGAGAGAGAGAGAGAGAGAGAGAGAGAGAGAATGAACTACTTACATATATATATATAGAGTGTGTGTGTGTGTGTGAGTGAAGATGGTGTCGATGGTGGTAGAGCTAGCAACGATGGTGGCGACGGCAGTGGCGACGATGGTGGTGGAAGTGGAAGTGGAGGTGGATACATCTAAGGTTGGAATAAGTGAACTATGTGGAATAAGAATAGAGGGGTTGCCAAAAGAAACTCACTCAAAAGCCCACTAAAAAAACTAGCTTCTTGCCCTTCCCCCTTTAGCAAGTTGAATTTTGGACATTGTCACTTTGCCTTGAGATGAGACTAAATCTCCTTACAAATTTTCCAGGATTACTAATCCTTTGTTGCAATGAATGTTGGCAATGTTTAGTATGAGATAATCCATTCCAATAGACAATCATTTATTCCTAGTTTATAGTCTTGAATTTAAATTTATTTTGTTACGTTTCTAGCTCAATTTTGGTTGCCTTATTCTATTGGGTAGACAAAACTTCCTTTCCATTGGCTAGTTTCACTAACTTTCTAGCAGGCTCAACTTCTAGTTGTAACTTATTAGCATACTTTGGAGAAATGAAAGAGCAAGTGCTGCCACAATTGATCGAATATTTTGAGAATAAAATTTGAACTTGCTAGTGTTGGAATACCAAGAATTGGTGGTGAACACTTGTTGCCTGTAACATTCCGTTCTAACCCCCTCCCAATTTTAAATATAATTAGTTTACTTTTTTTAAAATCTTTCGCCCCCACCTACCATCGACGCAACAGGTGGCGAAGGGGAATAAGTGGACACATGTCCCCCACATGCTAAATCATGACATTCCTTAAGAATAAATGGTACCTTGTCAAGTACTACACATCGATGATCAATCTCATCTACACCTTTCCAATACAAGGCACCCGCTATAATCGAAAAGTATAGTGCTTGTGCTACTTGATCTTTCTCTTCTCAAACTTTGATAGAGCAGCCAAAACCTCTTATATAGATAGATAATACGTTACAGGTGCATACAAGGAAGGGATAGAAGTTATATAGATAGATAATACGTTACCGAGCCAAATGACACAAGGAAGGGATAGATTCCACAATGCCCTTATAGCTTCGGTGGCTTGCTCCTAATCTCATAATCAAACTCTTGCAAAGTGATTAACCACTTTGCTATAAATGATCACGTGCTGCAACTTGTTCATTAACAATCTAAGCCCTTCTACCTTCATAAAAAATACCACATTCTCATAGAGAATATAGTACCTAAATTTCTTTGTTGCAAAAACCATTCCAAGGCATAATTTCTCCATATAAGTATAATTCATGTCATCCCAATTTACCACTTTCAAAGGCAATTGGATGATACCATTTCTCTTTCCAAATTTAGGCTAAACAGTAGATAATACTATGCATTGTTAATGCTGAAAATATATAGAAGACCTCACCTAAATAGATAGTTAAAAGATAACAGTTTTGTCAATGTCAATGTTCTTTCTACCAATGCATTGATAAATCTCTAATAATATCCCACTGATGACAAAAAGCTATGTACCTCTTTTGGAGTGTGTGGCAAGCTCATAGCAACTATGACCTTTATCTTTTTAGGGTCAATCGCAATACTAGCTGAACTAACCACATAGCCTAATAACAGTCCATAAGGCGCCCCAAAGATGCACTTTCGTGGATTAAGAGCAATGCATAACTACTTGCAATGCTGAAAACATTCCCTTAAAATAACCAGCTGTCTCTCCCTTTTGTGGTGGCTACCCCTAAATTATCAATAAAGATTTTTAACTCCTTGAGAAAAATATCACCAAAAGTCTTATTAGTTGTTCGTTGCCTAAAACTAGGTGCATTGCATAACCTAAAGGCCATCACGTGATACGCAAAGGTACCAAAGGCAATAATAAATGTCATCTTCAACTTGTCCTCCTCTGCAATATCCATTTAGTTGTATCTAACAAAGAAATCCATAAAGGAATAGATTTTACTACACACTAATTGATCTAAAATCTAATCAATCAATGGTAATGGATAGTAATTCTTAACCATCTACTTATTAAGCTCTTTGAAATCTACACAAAGCCAAATTTGATTATTCTTCGTCTTCATGATAACGACTAGTGAACACCACTCTGTGTGTTGTATTGGAAATATCATGCCAAGTTTCCATAATTTTGTCACAATTCCTTGAATAGCACATCCCTTAATTCAAAAGGCATAAGCCTTAATTTTTTTCGCACAAGGCAGCTACCTTCCTTTAGGGGAATGGTATGGATAGCTAGGCTAGGAGAATGCCTTTCTACTGGTCATAACTCCAAGCAAAGATATCACAAAATTCCTGAATCAAGGACACATAGTCCTCCCTTTCTTCCAAACTGAGTATGAATCCTAATTTAATTAGCAATGATTCATTCATTGTCCCAAGGTCCAACTCAATTACATCTATATCTCTTATCCTTTCTTGAACCTTTACCGGTTCATTCAAAGTTACCTACTGATAGATATCCTCTGTAGTGGACCCCTCTTTGGATTCATCACTTGATGACATCTTAGTAGCAAATGGATCCTCTAATATATCTAACTCTAATGAAGATAAAGGTACTCTCTCACTTTTAGGAGATTAAAGGTAGGCATCTATTACATGTTTGACACCTCTACCAAAGATCAACTAACCAATGGGTATATCAACGTGAAAGGCTGCATGGCCTACCTAGCAATACTTGATAGCTAGGCCACCCTACAAATGTGGTAACCCTAAAGTCCAAAATGCATTCCATATTAGCGACAGTCACATGGACTTTAGTGATGCAACCTTTAGGTTGTCTTAAACTAGCATCAACCATTTGAAGAATCATGGAGGCATCTTTTTGGATCTCTAACCCTAATCTCTCCATCAATTCTGAACTCATTATGTTGACATAGGATCCCATGTCCATAATGGCATGTTCCACTAATATGCCATCAACATATGTTGCTACGCTTAGGCAATGCTTTTCAACATGCTCAAGCCAATCATCTCCTACGCGTAGTATACCCAAGGGCTCCATGATATACCCAGTGCACAGAATCTTCTTGAACTCTTTATGCAATCCTAGGGATAACTTGATTAATTGTAGGAGATTTACATTTGGCTTAATCTCGCAAAGAGAACTTGCTAAATCAAATTCATGATAGTTAGCAATAGCTCTCTTCTCCCACCAGACCATTCTCACCCTTGGTCTTTGAACAAGCTTTGGTGCCTCTTTCTTGGCCTTTGCCTTCTTCTTTGGCAATTCCTTATCCTTCTTGGGGTCAACTTTACTATCAACTACTTTTAGAGGTCTGTCTTTCATGTCAGTATTACAGACTTGTGTCTCCTTATTATTTAGCTTAAGATTTCCCTCGATAGGTTTTACCTTGTCTTTGTCACCATCTTTACCCTTTTGACCTCTTGTAATGACCCGTAGATTAGAAGCTTCAGTGCCATTGACAGATACAACTTCAATAAAGCTAACTCCATTACCACTAAGTAGGTCCTCTGTGGAAGCCTTCACTCGACTACCAAGATCCACGGACTGCTTATTGCTTCAAGTATTTCAAGCAAGCAGCTAATGGCTATCTCTCACCTAGCAATAAGTACTCTCAATCCTATGAGTGTAGTGACCTTACCTTGATGCCCAAATGAGTAGCCTCCTCCCTCAAGCATTGCGCTAGCTCCATGATCCAAGATGTGAGATCAAGTAAGCTCAAACCTCTACCTTCAAGCTTTATCCTTCGTATCCACACATGCGAGATAAGAGAAGAGACGAGAAGAGAAGAAGAGATGAGAAGATGGAGAGCTTCTCTACCACGGTCCCTCACCCTCACTCACTCACTCCCTCACACTCTCATACTCCCTCTCTCAAACACAAAAGCACAAGCAAGGAGAAGAGAAGAAGAGAGCCACTTTAGCCACACACCAAGAATGAGCTTCTCTATTCACTTTTTGATTTTTATACATGCCTTCATCCCTTTGGGCACCCATCCCCTTTTTTACATGACGACTAGTCATTTTAGCCAAGGTCTTCTTTCTTCATGTCTTTCCTCTTTTCATAGTATGTGAGCTCAAGCAAGCTCAAACCTCTACCTTCAAGCTTCATCCTCCATAGCCACACGCATGAGATATGAGAAGAGAAGAGAAGAAAAGACCAAAAGATGGAGAGTTTCTCCACCACGGTCCCTCACCCTCACTCACTCACTCCCTCACACTCTCACACTCCCTCTCTCAAACACAAGCTCAAGCACAAGCAAGGAGAAGAGAAGAAGAGAAGAAGAGAAGAAGAGAAGTAGAGAGTCACTTTAGCCACGCACCAAGAATGAGCTTCTCTATTCACTTTTTTATTTTTATACATGCTTTCATTTCTTTGGGCACCCGTCCCCTTTTTTACATGATGATTGGCCATTTTAGCCAATGACTTCTTTCATGATGTCTTTCCTCTTTTCACGGTTCTTTTGCCCATGCCCTTCTATGTTTACACTTTGCACAGGAGAGAGCCTAGCACTCTTTTACAAGATGAATTACATTGTGCCCTACGCTTTCTTTGCTAGAATATTTGGTGTGCCTTGCTAGAATATTTGGTGCACCTTGCTAGAATATTTGGTACACTCATTGATGTGCACATCCTATATCTTTTTCGAGCTTGCCTTCTTTTCTACTTTTCTCACATGGGGCCGTCTTCCATTTTTGACTTGGGCTTCCTTTGTCTTCCTTTTTGGGGTATATAGGTTGTAACATTACCTGATGCCAAGAGGCATATTCCAAGGTGAATTCCGTGCCACGGTGGATTCCGTGAGGTTTTACGGTGGATTCCGTAAGATTTTATTACCGGGTTTCATACACAAAATGGATTCTTTGTGTGAGAAGTCGATGGAAACGCCTATCCTTTTCGGGTGTTTTGTTAATTTTATGTGTATATGGGTGATTCCATAGCGCGTAATTCCGCAAAATACATATTTAAATTAATAAACTTTTATGAGTTTAGAGTGCGCACTCGTGATAAATTAAGGTTAGGATTGATTTCTAACCAATTTATTTATATAGCTGAAGACTACTAGGCATTCACTTTTGTCGGTTTAATTGTATTACTTTACTAACGATTGTGAATGCTTCAGTTGATGTGTAGAGCGAGCAGCGGCAGTGGAAAGCATTGGAGGATAGCGTGTATTCAAATTATCGTCAATATTTTGATGGGCGCATACCTTAGGCATGGCGCCTATATTTTGTCGCGCTTATTTATCAAAGTGCTTGATATTTATTTATTATTTTTGTATGCGCATGGGCGCACGATTTAGATATTTGTATTTGGACATTGTATTTGGGTACGCCTGACTTCTTGGGCGCCCATTAGCTTTAATTCTATTTGGCAAAAAAGTAAACTCAAAAGCTAAAGCGTACTATTTTGTAATTTGGGCTATTATTTGAGCTTGAAGATGATTAATATATGAAATACATGCTTTGTGGAGCGCTCACACAAGGCATGGGGGGAGATTGCACCCAATTGGTCTCTTGTTCATGTCATGCAAGCTTTCTACATTGATTTGTGTGCAAAAAGTAGAGTTCTTTTGTTCTTGGGGACCTTCTAACGCTCACTACGCATGCTTACGGCATTCGATCTGTGCACCAGTGGTATCAGAGCGAAGCTGAGATTGAGAGCTTCCAATCGCCTACCATCTTGCACGAAGGCGGAGCTCCTAGAATGATTGAGCTCTACAGTCAATTTCGTCGTAAACGGTCAATACCAGTATGTTTTTGGTAGTCAAGAACCCCCTTCTGCACTCTCTGATTCACGAAGGACCAGTCTATGGAGGCGGAGGACCATGTGGATATCTCCTACATCAAGTTGTTTGTATACAGTAAGCTCCATAGCCAAAAAGCATAAAAGCTTTATCTCAAAGGTTCAAAAGCTTAATAGTAAGCTTAATAAGAAAGCTTAAGGCCTTAAATTTGACGAAATTATGCCGCGGGATACTGACGCCACAGTCGACGGCGTGAAAAATGCCCCCCGTCAAAATGCGAACGGCGACAGCTTAAGTCTCCTAAATCTTAAGTCAATTAAGCTTTAAAGAATCTTAATCACCTAAGTTACACTAAGCTTACTTACTCCTGCAAGTTACTTAAGTCACAGAGGTCACTACAGACTTATTCAACAACTTCCATAAAGGCAGTTCACACGCAGAAGCACAGAATCTGTTTATTGCTCTCCGGTAGACTCTGTTCACACTTGCAAACTTGTTGAACTAGTTTCAGCAAATGCAAAAGGTCATACGCAGGTCATACGAAGATTATATGCCATTTCTATGAAGACTATTGTGACAAGGAATACTGCAATTGCAAAGGAAAAAGACTACAAAAGCCAAACAAAATATATAAGCCTTGTATACCCGCCTTTGAGCTACGCTCATCCCGCTAATAAGATTTCGAGAGTGTGAGGTCTTTTGAATTTTACAAGATGATCAATCCAAACATGGACGATTTTATGACTGAAGGTGATTTACTCGAACCAACGATGGAGCAAAAGTTGGATTTGATTATGATGCAGCTTGAAGAAGAACGAAGAGCCCGACAAGTTTTACAAGTTCAATTGGCCAATTTGCAACAATCTACCACCGACAAAGATGGACCGCAACCCGAAGATCTTATACGACGTACCATCCATGCGACGCTTGAAGCCCAATCCATCCGCAAAGAAACAAAGATAAGTAAAAGAAACTTCAAATTTCGTACTTTCAATGGATCACGATATGGAAAGACTGTACTTGCTTTTATCAATCAATTTGATGATTACTTCCATGAAAAAACATATGCTGAGAAAGACAAAATTAAATGTGTCACTAACCATTTAGTCAATCGAGCATCTTTATGGTGGACTGTGGCCCGCAAGAGCATTGATTGTCCCACTACCTTGGAGACTTTCCAAAAGAAGTTTTTGCAGAATTTCCTTCCTCCTCAGTTCCATGGAAAAGCCATCAAGCAATGGGATCTTCTACAGCAAAGAGATCACGAACCTATTTTCCAATACACTGAACATTTTTGGAATGCCCTACTTCAACTACGGATGCTCGAAGATGTACCTGAAGCAACTCACAAACGCAAGTTTATGTCTGGCCTACTTGGACATTCCTATGCTGAAGTCAATATGTTCAAGCCAACAACCCTTGAAGATGCAATTTCCTTGGCTCATGACACTGAAGACAAGATTCGTGGAAGAGACAGGCGACCACAACAAATTCAAACTAATGGTAACTATGGTTCCAAACAATTCAAATCAAATTTTCAAAGATTCAATCAAAGTCGTTTTCTTCCATCTTCATTCCGTAAGTCTTGGACACGACCACCTACTTTGCCATCAAATACCAATCCAAACCCTAAGCCATCCTCACAGCCAAATCCCAATATTCCTAAACTTCCTGCCATTACCAATAATGTATCTAAAGCCGAACCTATAGTTTGTTACAAATGCCATCAACTTGGACATCTAGCAGCCAATTGTCAATCGAAAAAGCCACATGTCCATATCAATTATCTTGGAGCAATGGAAGATGAAGAACGTGAGGAAATGCCTGACTTTACGGAAGATGATGACGACATTCGTACTACTTCGGATACTTTGCCAGGTATGCCAACTCCACATTCTTTGTTAACAATGAAATATTTTGTGCATGGTAAAGAAAAGATTATTTTACATGATGATGGGAGCACATAGAACTTTATTTCTACAAAGTTAGTCAAAGAATTGAATTTACAAACTGTTTCTACACATTATCGCATTAAAGTTGCATTCCTAGGTACAAGATATAATGGAACACAAGAGGTGCATAATTTAGAAATTCAAATTGGAGAATATACTGGATGAAGAAATTTCCTAGTTGTACCTTTGCAGTCTAATGATATTATTTTAGGAATCCCTTGGTGTCATCAGTATAATCCTGACATAGATTATTCTATACATTCAATTAAAATTTATTTTCAAGGAAAACAAATCACATTCCATGGTATTCACGCCTCCAATAATTTTCCACTGCTTACTCATACTCAGGCTAAACGTGCACTACATAAAAGTAGCAAATCTTATTTAATATGGGTGAATGAACTTCAAGCTAAAGAAAAACAAATGCATCCTAGGCATACACAATTTCTTGCCCAATTTCAATATTGTTTTGCTGATGATTTACCACCTAGACTACCACCTTCACGACCTGAAGATCACAAAATAGATTTCATTCTTGGAACACAACCACCATGTAAAGCACCATATAGACATAACCAAATTGAATAGAAATAAATTCAAAATCAAATAGAAGAATTACTTAACAGAGGATTAATTAGACCTAGTAGTTCTCCATTTGGTGCACCTGTCTTATTAGTAAAGAAGAATAATAATACTTATTGCATGTGCATTGATTATCGTGCCCTAAATAAAATTACTATTAAGAATAGATATCCAATTCCTAAGGTAGATGATCTTATGGATAAACTACAAGGTTCTGCCATATTCAGTAAGATAGATCTTAAATCTGGTTATCATCAAGTAAGATTGGATAAAACTGATATATTCAAAACTGCATTTAGAACACAATTTGGACACTATGAATTTCTAGTTATGCCTTTTGGTCTAACTAATGCACCAGCTACATTTAGTCGCATGATGAATCGCATATTTTTGAAATATCAGCATTGTGTCATAGTATTCTTTGATAATATATTAGTATTCAGTAAAAATGAGCATGAGCATTATAAACATTTATCTTTAGTTTTCAAGTTGTTAAAAGACAATCAATTATATGCTAATCCAGAAAAGAATGAATTCTTCCAAACAGAAATTGAATATCTAGGATACATTGTTTCATCAGAAGGTATTAACGTCGACCCTAGAAAGATAGAAGCAATTTTAAATTGGCCCATACCCAAAAATGTGCATGAGTTACGTTGTTTTCTAGGTCTTGCTAGTTTTTACAGAAAGTTTGTAAGGAATTTCTCATTACATGATTTATTGAACAATGCTTTAACACATGCTCTTGTATTACAACTACCTAATTTCAATAGACCATTCTTTTTAGTAGTTACTGATGCTAGTGGATCTGGAATAGCAGCCGTTCTTATGCAAGATAACCATCCCATAGCCTACTCTAGTTGTAAACTTAAACCATTTGAACTTAAATATTCTGCATATGATAAGGAATTGCTAGCTATAGTACAAGCCTTACATCAATGGAAACATTATTTAATGGGTTCTGAATTTATTATCAAAACTGACCAACAAAGCATTAGACATCTCCTTAGTCAACCCCAAATATAATACTGACACATTAAATGGGCAGCTTTTATTCAAAGTTTTCATCCCCTTATACAATATCAACCAGAAAAAGAAAATGTTGTAGCTGACGCTTTAAGTAGAAGACCGACAATTCATAATATTTATGTGACATCATTTGATTCCCTTATCCCTATGAAAGATACTTATCATCAGGATATTACTTTTCAAGCTGATTAGAATAAATTAGTTGCAAATAATTGGATTTCTATTGATTCACTGTCTTACAATAATGGATTCATGTTTTATGAAAAGAGATTATGTGTGACAGTTCCATTTAGATCATTTGTTTTGCATGAGATTCATTGTCCTCCATATCAAGGTCATAGAGGTATTATATCTACTTTTCGTACATTGACTGAAGATTTTTATTGGCCACATATGGACACTGATGTATCTAACTTTGTATCTAAATGTTTAGTTTGTCAACAAGTTAAAAGACACCATGGTAAACAATATGGTTTACTAATGCCATTGTCTATTCCATCACAACCATGGGAACAAATTTCAATGGATTTTATCACTGACTTACCTAACACTAAAGCTAACCATGATATGATTTGGATTGTTGTAGACAGATTTAGCAAACAAGCATATTTCATTCCATGCAAGGAAACTTTAACTGCATCTCAAGCTGCTCACTTGTTTTTGAAAACTGTGTTTGCTAATCATGGTTTACCAAAAGTTATTATTTCTTATCTGATTATAGATTCTGTAATAATTTTTGGATTACTTTGTTTGCTAACTTAAGAACAAAGATTGATTTTTCCTCTGCATTTCATCCTGAAACAAACAGTCAAACAAAAGCTACTAACAGTACTATTTTAGATCTTTTGCATGCTTACACTATTTCAAAACCACACACATGGGATACATATTTACATTTACTTCAGTTTGCATATAACAATACACCACATACAGCTACAAAGAAAGCACCATTTGAAGTTATTTATGGATATAGATTGCCTACACCTGTTGCATCATTATCAAACAAAATTCAAACTGATGATATTGCTAACATGCATGCCACTATTTTTTATGAAGTTAAAGATATGATTGCCAAAGCCCAGTAATTATATACAAAACAAGCAAATAAGAAAAGACTGACTATGAATTTTAAAGTTGATGATTATGTTTGGTTACGAATAGAAAAACGTAGATTACAAAGTGTAGATAAACACCCAGTTGTGAAATTAACACCTAGATTCTATGGGCCATTCAAGATCATACACAAAATCAATGACAACGCATTTAAACTAGAACTACCACAACATTGGAAAATCCACAACACCTTTCATATCAGTTTATTACGACCCTTTAGAGGCCAATTACCTGTACACCTTGTCTATGAAAACCCTCCTTTACTAGATGATGAAATTGAAATCCTTGAGCCTGAAACTATTATAGATACTGACTTTATGACCACTAGAACTACCCATAGATATTCTAGATATTTGGTCAAGTTTAAAAACCATCCAGTTGAAGAGGCCCAATGGATACACATGAGAGACTTAAATGCTTTTCCCACTCTGTTAGCTCCACATTGAGCTAATAGCAATTGAGGTCAATTGCTATCCCACCCCGGGGGTATGATGCCAGGAGGCATATTCCACGGTGGATTCCGTGAGGTTTTACGGTGGATTCTGTAAGATTTTATTACCGGGGCTCATACACAAAGTGGATTCTTTGTGCGAGAAGTCGATGGGGAGGCCTATCCTTTTCGAGCTTTTTGTTAATTTTATGTGTATATGGGTGATTCCATAGCGAGTGATTCCGCAAAATACATATTTAAATTAATAAACTTTTATGAGTTTAGAGTGCGCACTCGTGATAAATTAAGGTTAGGATTGATTTCTAACCAATTTATTTATATAGCTGAAGACTGCTAGGCATTCACTTTTGTCGGTTTAATCGTATTACTTTACTAACGATTGTGAATGCTTCAGTTGATGTGTAGAGCGAGCAGCGGCAGTGGAAAGCATTGGAGGATAGCGTGTATTCAAATTATCGTTAATTTTTTATGGGCGCATACCTTAGGCATGGCGCCTATATTTTGTCGTGCTTATTTATCAAAGCGCTTGATATTTATTTATTATTTTTGTATGCGCATGGGCGCACAATTTAGATATTTTTATTTGGACATTGTATTTGGGTACGCTTGACTTCTTGGACACCCATTAGCTTTAATTCTATTTGGCACAAAAGCAAACTTAAAAGCTAAAGCTTGCTATTTTGTAATTTGGGCTATTATTTGAGCTTGAAGATGATTAATATATAAAATATATGCTTTGTGGAGTGCTCACACAAGGCATGGGGGGAGATTGCACCCAATTAGTCTCTTGTTCATGTCGTGCAAGCTTTCTACATTGATTTGTGTGCAAAAAGTAGAGTTCTTTTGTTCTTGGGGACCTTCTAACACTCACTACGCGCGCTTACGGCATCTGATTTGTGCACCATTACCCCCTTCTAGTCAAGTGCCAGTCCCATGGTACTTGTGGGTAAGGGCTCAGGTGGTTGGAGGGTTACCTTGTGGATTGGTGAAGGGGTTTTTGTGAGGATTAGGCATGGGAGAGAAGCATGTCAAAATGGTTGAGCTTGTGAAGACTGAGGAGGGTACTTTGAGTGGTCGATGGGAGCCTCTAATACTAGTGGTGGTTAGTTGGCTTCACATTTATCTGAAAAGGAAAAAAAAAGTGTAGTGCTGCCTAGGGGGTGTGTCTAGCCTACCATGTGGTGCATTGTATCCATGCTAGTGGAATTGGAAGTTGGTCGAAGCCTGGGGTGTTGGCCACACTTGAGGACCCAATTCGTGCATAGGGGAGATGTAGTGAGTGTAGCTTAGGAAGACAGGTCTAACCATAGGCAAGTGTGGCCTCCCTAGGTATGTCTTGCCCTCGATGTGCCCTAAGCATGAAGTGGGGAAAAAAATGGGCTAGGGGGTTAGACATAGAACCAGTTGACTAAGGCCATCGGACGTGCCTAGCTTGAGGACCCCTAGGTGCAATGATTGTGGCACTCATAAAGTGAGATCTTCTTTATTTTCCCTTCTTGCTCTTGTCTTTATTTCTTCTCTTTTCATTTTCTTTTCTTTTTTGTGTTCCTTGTTCTTTCCTTTTTTTGCTTTTTCTCTTTTTTTTAATTTCTTCTCTTTCTCTCTCTTTTTTTTTTAAATGTGCATGAGAAGCTAATCCTCAAATTTCGGATCTTGAGTGGAGGAGGCTGGAGGCTTAAGCAATATACTAAGGGAGTTCCTACTTTGCATGTAATCTTTTAGATTCATGCATACGTTTAGAGGAGTTATTGACAAAAACGGATGACTACACCTAGTCAATTGGTTGTCATCATGTCCTCTAGTAAGGCCATGAAAAAGGATGGAAGGAGGATGGCTTGCATCATTAACCTAGCCATGGCACAGCTATCTATACCAGCATTTAGATCAAAAAATAGGGAGGATAGGAGGCAGTACTCATGAGAAGTAGGCAGTTGCTTGAGCAAAACCCTAAGTAACCTAAAGTAATTACATGTGGTGATAAAGAGACGATTAGGATAGGAGGAAAATTTGCTAAGGAAATGGGTGATTGAGGGTCCTAAGTCAATTTCAAAGAATACAAGAGCTGCCTTTGGTGTAGTAGCATTTACGTTGTAGATTTTAGGGAAGTCGTACCGACCATGGATGTTGGGATTGAAGTCCACCCCTACCCTTCTTAGATATGGCCTATACACTAGGTTATTTCTTTCATGGGATAGGGTGCTGCAAAATGACATACATGCGTCTATGTTCCCATCCCGAATTCTCCTCCTCCATTTTGGCTGTGATTCATACCCTTTAATAGTTCTGGGCACCTCCATGAGCTTGTCTTCCCACTAGTCATGTGCCTCTATCCCCCACAATGTTTGATGTTTTTCTCTTTCTGCACTCCATTGCTCCCCAAGCCTTCGGCCCATCCTAATCACTTCCTCCACCACTTTAGGGGATAACACCCTATTGAGTGTGGGTTAAAAAGGAGAGAAGGACCGAAGCTTGGACTCGAGAGCTATGGCGGGAGAGCAAGAGCAAGAGAGAGAGAGAGAGAGAGAGAGAGAGAGAGAGAGAGAGAGAGAGAGAGAGAGAGAGAGAGAGAGAGAGAGAGAGAGAGAGAGAGAGAGAGAGAGAGAGAGAGAAGAAATGGGAAAGAGAAAAAGACCACAGAATAGTAGGTAGATAAATAGAGGGAGTATAAAAGAAAGGAAGATGAAAAGGAAGCAAAGCAACTCCCATCTTTTGAAGAACATCTATTTACCCTTCTTGAAAGGGCTGACCCTAAGGGCTTCAATGTTTGTTACTTTTTACGTGGTGATATTAACAAAAGATTTGACAATAGTGGGGGTTTGGACATTAAAGGAGAGGGGGTGCATGTAACTACAGTAAGTGAAGCTATGTGTTCAATACCCAAGGCAACCAAAGCATCAAAGAAAGACAAATGGACTCAACAGTCACAATGTGTGACCGGGCCTTCCTTTATTCAAATTGTCACTAAAAGAATAAAGAATAAAGTGACGATGGCAAGCGCCCGCTACCTACAGTGTGCAGTGGCGGTGACTGTCAGTGTAGTAATACATGGGTGGCTAGGCAGAGGCGCCTTTACCCCCAACAACCTCCCACTTAAAGGCGAATCTGCCCCAGTGAGGAGTGAAAAGAAAAAGAAAAAAGACAGTACAACATGTACACATGTACAACCGGATGAGGAAAGATGTCATCTCATCCCACGCCCATCAACCTCCTGAGGAAGGCAAAGTGCTCTATAGAGAGGCTTTTCGTGAGCAGATCTGAAGGATTTTGGTCAGTCGATATTTTGACAAGATCAACAGACTTGTCCTCAATGACCCCACGTATGAAGTGATACCTCACCTCAATGTGTTTCGTCTTCGAATGAAAGACTAGATTCTTAGCTAATTAAATAGCACTCATAGAATCCGAATGCAGTGTAGGGATAGCATTAATACCAAGGTCAACAACCAAACGACCCAACCAAATAGCCTCCTTGCAAGCCTCAGTGCTCGGCCTCTATAGTAGGAAGGGTAGTGCATTTCTGTGTTGAGATGACAAGCTCAACACATGCGGACATTGATGATGGACCTCCTGGTTAGATGGGTCCACACGTCTTCACTTAGCACATCGGTGGTCATTATGACTCTCACATGGCCACTGACTCATTACTAATTATATTCAGGTTATTACAACTATTTACAGCAGCTAGCATAGTTATAGCGCCAGTTGACTAGTGTAGTCAGTTATGCATTGTTTGACTTAGTAGGCCACTTTCCCTTATGTTGTATCTTATCTATACTTTGTGTACATTGTAAAGTGTGTGGAAGAAGAAGAAAAAATCAGCAAGAAAAACGTTTTGGCCTCCATCTTTCTTCTTGTCTCTTGAGTGAGCTTCTCCTTGTGCATTCTGTGTGTGTTCGGCGCAGCATCTTGAGCAAGTCCCCCCACCACGCGATTCTTGACATGGTATCAAAGTTTCGCCACTGAGAGAGACTGAATTTGAAGGAGGCTGAAGTGAAGGAGAAGAAGCAAGGTTCGAGCAAGCAAGCCACGAGTAAGAAGCTCTCCCATTCTTCCACTGTCTCTCTTGGTGGACAGTGCCTGTGGAGGCACCGGAAGCAGGGCAGAGCAGAAATCTCAAATTGCAATGAGATTTGGTGTGCGCAAAGAGCGTTTTCTATTCTGCAAATTTAGGGAAATTCCACTACTATTTTGGCCATCCAAGGTCATTTTAGGTCCTATTTTAGACTCTCAAGGTTGCGGACAGCAGTTCGAGATATCCTGCAATTTCAACTGTGTTTGACGTATATAGGTACACAGGTTACAGATTTCAGATCTGTAAGTTCAAAGGTGTTTACCAGCAAATAAACACAAGGTTTATCTGTAAACTGGTTGCAGATTGCATGTATTGTTGAGCAGACAGTAAAAAAGGCTGTTTGGTGTATTATTGTGCACTACAGGTCGAGGGTTGTAGAAGATTTGCTTGCTGTTTGGTATTAGTTTTGTGATAATTGCAGAGAACAGTGGAAATCCCATCATTGAGAAGCTCAACAAGAACAACTACCCTTCATGGAAGTTCCGTGTGACGAACTTCCTTATTGGAAAGGGCCTTTATGAATTTGTTTTAAGTGAAGAAAAGGAGCCAGAGCTAGGTATCCCTCCAACTGCAGATGAGTTAAAAGCATGGAAAGAGTGGAATGCAAAAGACAAAAAGGTGATGTATTGGCTATCTGTAGTAATTGATAATACTATGCTGGGACATATCAGGAATGCAGAAACTTCACATGCAGCTTGGACAATTTTTGAGAGCATGTTTTCAGTAAATACAAAGGCACAAAAGATTCAACTCAAGTAAGAGTTGAATGCCTTGAAGAAATGGAAAATGTCTGTCAATGAGTATGTTTTGAATATGAGAAGCATTGCAAATGTCTTAGCAGTGATTGATGCAATGCTAGATGATGATGATTTGGTTTCATCCACTCTGAGTGGCCTTAACAATGAAAAGGCATGGAAATCATTTGTTACTTCAGTATATGTACGAAAGCCATTTTCAGATTTTGATGAGCTGATCTCTCTCATGATTACTGAAGAGATCAATATGCAGGGTGATTCGTCTGAAAGAAATGGTGAACAAGTCCAAGCATTTTACTCGAGTTCAGGAAGGGGACGTGGAAGATTCTCTTCGAGAGGCCGTGGTATGGGACGTGCTGGCGAACCAGCAAAACAGGTTCAATCAACAGTTTGGTGAAATGCAGATTTCTAGAGGCAGATGAAACTTTAGAGGCACGGGGAGCTCTAGAGGAAGAGGTGGATGGTAGAACAGAGGTTCTAACAACTCTGGTATTGTGTATCACTATTGTGGCAAAACAGGTTCATATTGCAACCCAATGTTATGCTAAGAAAGATGACATTCACAATGGTAAGTTGTAGCAAGGAAACTATGCATCGTCTTCATGACAGAATGAAGATAAAAATGAACGTATGTTTGTTATGCAATATGCCGAATGCTGTTACAGGAAAGGGAACACATGATGATGTTTGGTATATTGATTCAGGTGCATCCAATCATATCACCAACCATGCAGAATGGTTTGGAGAGATACAGGATTTGCAAAATGCAAGTTATGTACAGACGGGTAATGATTCATGCCACCTAATTTCACACATTAAAAAAGTTCCCTTGCCCTTGCATAATGGTAAGACAAAGAGTCTTTCAGATGTATTACATGTCCCATCTATTACAAAGAACTTGGTGTTAGTCGATCAGATGGTAGAGCAAAGACTACAAGTCAGATTTAATGCAAAGGGCTGCTTTGTAGAAGACTTCAATGACAAGTGTAGGTTGGTTGCAAAGGGAAGTAGAGTTGGACGTATGTTTACTCTGGATGCTGGAATTCCTACTATGAATGCTGCTATGTATGCTAAAGGAAAAGGTGTTGTTGCAGATAATGAAATTTGGCACAAACGCATTGGACTTGCAAATGTACAAAGACTGAAATTAATGCAGTCCAAAGGGTTGGTTACAAGTTTTCCTACATTTAGAATTGCAGAATTTCATAAGGTATGCGAAGCATGTCAGTTTGGTAAGCAGGAAAGACAACCCTTTTCACATGACAGAGATGTAAACAGAAATATCCTTGATGTTGTGCATATAGATACTGGGGACCTACACAAAATGGATCTCTTGGAGGCAGGTCATACTTTGTCACATTCATTGATAATTTTTCTAGAAAGCTATGGGTATATTTTATGAAGGAAAAGAGTGAAACGTTTGAGCACTTTAGAACTTTCAAGATTGCAGGTTGAAAGAGAAACGGGCTTGAAAGTAAAGTGCTTGAGGTCAGATGGAGGGGGAGAGTACCTCTCGAATGAGTTCAATGATTTTCTGAGGTCTCATGGGATAAAGAGACAGTTCACATGCAGGTATACCCCACAGCAAAATGGGGTTGTAGAAAGGAAAAACAGGCATATTGCATAAGTTGCACGTGCCTTGATACTGAAAAGAATATGCCTAAGCCTTTTTTGTCTGAGGCTGTTCATACTGCTATTTATATTATGAACAGAACTCCCACAACTGCAATTCATGGTATGACTCCTGAAGAATGCTTTACTGGCAAGAAGTGGTGCACAGATCGAATGCCGTATGCGCGCGTAGTTAGCGTCAGAAGGTCCCCAAGAACAAAATAACTCTACTTTTTACACACAAATCAATGTGGAAAGCTTGCATGACATGAACAAGAGACTAATTGGGTGCAATCTCCCCCCATACCTTGTGTGAGCGCTCCACAAAGCATGTATTTCATATATTAATCATCTTCAAGCTCAAATAATCGCCCAAATTACAAAATAGCATGCTTTAGCTTTTGATTTTGCTTTTGTGCCAAATAGAATTAAAGCTAATGGGCGCCCAAGAAGTCAGGCATACCCAAATACAATGTCCAATACAAATACCTAAATCGTGTGCCCATGCGCATACAAAAATAATAAATAAATATCAAGCGCTTTGATAAATAAGCATGACAAAATATAGGCACCATGCCTAAGGTATGCGCCCATCAAAAATTAATGATAAATTTGAATGCACACTATCCTCCAATGCTTTCCACTGCCACCGTTGCTATCTCTACACATCAACTGAAGTATTCACAATTGTTAGTAAAATAATACAATTAAACCGACAAAAGTGAATACCTAGCAGTCTTCAGCTACATAAATAAATTGGTTAGAAATCAATCCTAACCTTAATTTATCACGAGTGTGCACTCTAAACTTATAAACGTTTATTAATTTAAATATGTATTTTGTGGAATCACCTGCTATGGAATCACCCATGTACACATAAAATTAACAAAACGCCCGAAAAGGATAGGCATCCCTATCGACTTCTCGCACAAAGAATCCACTTTGTGTATGAGCCCCGATAATAAAATCTTATGGAATCCACCATGGAATATGCCTCCTGGCATCACACCCCCGGGGTGGGATAGTAATTGTCCTCAATTGCTATTAGCTCAATGTGGAGCTAACAGAGTGGGGAAAGCATTTAAGTCTCTAGTGTGCATCCATTGGGCCTCTTCAACAGGATGATTTTTAAACTTGACTAAATATCTAGAATATCTACCGCCAGCTGTAGTGGTCATAAAGTCAATATCTATAATAGTTTCAGGCTTAAGGATTTCAATCTCTTCATCTAGCAAAGGTGGGTTTTCATAGACAGGGTGTACAGGTAATTGGCCTCTAAAGGGTCGTAATAAACTGATATGAAAGGTGTTGTGGATTTTTCAATGTTGTGGTAGTTCTAGTTTAAATGCGTTGTCATTGATTTTGTGTTTGATCTTGAATGGTCCATAGAATCAAAGTGTTAATTTCACAACTGGGTGTTTATCTACACTTTGTAATCTACGTTTTTCTATGCGTAACCAAACATAATCATCAACTTTAAAATTCATAGCCTGTCTTTTCTTATTTGCTTGTTTTGTATATGATTGCTGGGCTTTGGCAATCATATCTTTAACTTCATAAAAAATAGTGGTATGCATGTTAGCAATATCATCAGCAGTTTGAATTTTGTTTGATAATGATGCAACAGGTGTAGGCAATCTATATCCATAAATAACTTCAAATGGTACTTTCTTTGTAGCTATATGTGATGTATTGTTATATGCAAACTGAAGTAAGTGTAAATGTGTATCCCATGTGTGTGGTTTTGAAATAGTGTAACCACATAAAAGTTCTAAAATAGTACTGTTAGTAGCTTCTGTTTGACCATTTGTTTCAGGATGAAATGCAGATGAAAAATCAATCTTTGTTCCAAAGTTAGCAAACAAAGTAATCCAAAAATTATTACAGAATCTAGAATCACGATCAGAAATAATAACTTTTGGTAAACCATGATTAGTGAAAATAGTTTTCAAAAACAATTAAGCAGCTTGAGATGCAGTTAAAGTTTTCTTGCATGGAATAAAATATACTTGTTTGCTAAACCTATCTACAACAGTCCAAATCATATCATGGTTAGCGATGCAGTTAAAGTTTTCTTGCATGGAATAAAATATGCTTGTTTGCTAAACCTATCTACAACAGTCCAAATCATATCATAGTTAGCTTTAGTGTTAGGTAAATCAGTGATAAAATCCATTGAAATTTGTTTCCATGGTCGTGATGGAATAGATAATGGCATTAGTAAACCATATATTGTTTACCATGGTGTCTTTTAACTCGTTGGACAAACTAAACATTCAGATACAAAGTTAGATACATCAGTGTCCATATGTGGCCAATAAAAATCTTCAATCAATGTATGCAAAGTAGATATAATACCTCTATGACCTTGATATGGAGGACAATGAATCTCATGCAAAACAAAATATCTCTAATGCTTTGTTGGTCAGTTTTAATCATAAATTCAGATCCCATTAAATAATGTTTCCATTGACGTAAAGCTTGTACTACAGCTAGCAATTCTTTATCATAGGTAGAATATTTAAGTTCAGATGGTTTAAGTTTACAGCTAGAATAGGCTATGGGATGATTATCTTGCATAAGGACAGCTCCTATTCCAGATCCATTGGCATCAGTAACTACTAAAAAGAATGGTCTATTGAAATCAGGTAGTTGTAATACAGCAGCATGGGTTAATGCAGGTTTCAATAAATTAAAGGATTTTTGTTGATTGTCAGACCAGTTATACACAATACCCTTCTTTAAAAGTTTAGTCAAAAGTAATGCAAGTAATGAGAAATTTCTCACAAACTTTCTGTAAAAAATAGCAAGACCTAGAAAAGAATGTAGCTCATGCACATTTTTGGGTATAGGCCAATTTAAAATTGTTTTTATCTTTTCAGGGTCGAGTTTAATACCTTCTAATGAAATAATATGTCCTAGATATTCAATTTCTGTTTGGAAGAATTCACTCTTTTCTAGATTAGCATACAATTGATTGTCTTTTAACAACTTGAAAACTAAAGACAAATGTTTATAATGCTCATTCTCATTTTTACTGAATACCAATATATCATCAAAGAATACTATGACACAATGCTGATGTTTCAGAAATATGCGATTCATCATGTGACTAAATGTAGCTAGTGCATTAGTTAGACCAAAAGGCATCACTAGAAATTCATAGTGTCCAAATTGTGTTCTAAATGCAGTTTTGAATATATCAGATTTATCCAATTTTACTTGATGATAACCAGATTTAAGATCTATCTTACTGAATATGGCAGATCCTTGTAATTTATCCATAAGATTATCTACCCTAGGAATTGGATATCTATTCTTAACAGTAATTTTATTCAGGGCACGATAATCAATACACATGCAATAAGTATTCTTCTTCTTCTTTACCAATAAGACAGGTGCGCCAAATGGAGAACTACTAGGTCTAATTAATCCTCTGTTAAGCAATTCCTCTATTTGATTTTGAATTTATTTTTGTTCAATTTGGTTATGTCTATATGGTGCTTTGCAGGGTGGTTGTGTTCCAGGAATTAAATCTATTTTGTGATCTTCAGATCGTGAAGGTGTAGTCCAGGTGGTAAATCATCAGCAAAACAATCTTGAAATTGAGCAAGAAATTGTGTATGCCTAGGATGCATTTGTTTTTCTTTAGCTTGAAGTTCATTTACCCATATTAAATAAGATTTGCTACTTTTATGTAATGCACGTTTAGCTTGAGTATGAGTAAGCAGTGGAAAATTATTAGAAGCGTGCATACCATGCAATGTGATTTGTTTTCCTTGAAAATAGATTTTAATTGAATGCGTAGAATAATCTATGTCGGGATTATACTGATGACGCCAAGGCATTCCTAAGATAATGTCACTAGATTGCAAAGGTACAACTAGGAAATTTCTTCGTTCAGTATATTCACCAATTTTAATTTCTAAATTATGCACTTCTTGTGTTCCATTATATCTTGTGCCTAGGAATGCAACTTTAATGCAATAATGTGTAGAAACAGTTGGTAATTTCAATTTTTTCACTAACTTTGCAGAAATAAAGTCATATGTACTCCCATCATCATGTAAAATAGTCTTTTATTTACCATGCACAAAACATTTCATTGTTAACAAAGAATGTGTAGTTTGCATACCTGGCAAAGTATCTGAAGTAGTACCAATGTCTTCGTCATCTTCCATAAAGTCGGGCATTTCCTCACGTTCTTCTTCTTCGATTGCTCCAAGATAATTGATATGGACAGGTGGCTTTTTCGATTGACAATTGGCTACTAGATGTCCAGGTTGATGGCATTTGTAACAAACTATAGGTTTGGCTTTAGATACATTATTGGTAATGGCAGGAAGTTTAGGAATGTTGGGATTTGACTGTGAGGATGGCTTAGGGTTTGGATTGGTATTTGATGGTAAAGCAGGTGGTCATGTCCAAGACTTACGGAATGAAGATGGAAGAAAACAACTTTGATTGAATCTTCGAAAATTTGAATTGAATTGTTTGGAACCATAGTTACCATTAGTTTGAAATTGTTGTGGTCGCTTGTCTCGTCCGCGAATCTTGTCTTTAGTGTCATGAGCCAAGAAAATTGCATCTTCAAGTGTTGTTGGCTTGAACATATTAACTTCCACATAGAAATGTCCAAGTAGGCCAAACATAAACTTGCGTTTATGAGTTGCTTCATGTACATCTTTGAGCATACGTAATTGCAGTAGTGCATTCCAGAAACATTCAGTGTATTGGGAAATAGGTTCGCGATCCCTTTGTTGTAGAAGATCCCATTGCTTAATGGCTTTTTCATGAAATTGAGGAGGAAGGAAATTCTGCAAAAATTTCTTTTGGAAAGTCTCCCAGGTAGTGGGACAATCAGTGCTCTTGCGGACCACAGTCCACCATAAGGATGCTCGATCGACTAAATGGTTAGTGACACATTTAATTTTGTCTTTGTCAACATATGTTTCTTCATGGAAGTAATCATCAAATTGACTGATAAAAGCAAGTACAGTCTTTCCATCTCGTGATCCATTGAAAGTACGAAATTTGAAGTTTCTTTTACTTATCTTTGTTTCTTTATGAATGGATTGGGCTTCAAGTGTTGCATTGATGGTACGTCGTATAAGATATTCGGGTTGCGATCCATCTTGGTCGGTGGTAGTCCGTTGCAAATTGGCCAATTGAGCTTGCAAAGCTTGTCAGGCTCTTCGTTCTTCTTCGAGCTGCATCATAATCAAATCCAACTTTTGCTCCATCATTGGTTCGAGTAAATCACCTTCAGCCATATAATCGTCCATGTTTTGTTCAATCATCCTAAAAAATCCAAAAGACCTCACACTCTCGAAATCTTATTAGCGGGATGAGCGTAGCTCAAAGGTGGGTATATAAGGCTTGTATATTTTGTTTGGCTTTTGTAGTCTTTGTTCTTTGCGATTGCGGTATTCGTTGTCACAACCATCTTCGTAGAAACGGCGTATAATCTTCGTATGACCTGCGTATGACTTTCTGCGTTTGCTGAAACTGGTTCAGCAAGTCTGCAAGTGTGAACAGAGTCTACCAGAGAGCAATAAACGGATTCTATGCTTCTGCATGTGAACTGCCTTTATGGGAGTGGTTGGAGATGACTTGATTCACCTTTGTGGACTTAGGTGACTTGCAGAAGTAAGAAAACTTGGAGGACTTATGGCATTAAAGCTTATGTGATTAAGCTTAAAGAAACTGACTGTTGACGATTTAGTTTTTAGGGGGGGCCGTTTTTTGCGCCGTCGACTGTGGCGACAGCATGCCATGATACCAGATCGAAAAATTGAGGGGCTTAAGCTTTTTACTAAGCTTATTAAGCTTTGACTTAAAGCTTTAAAGCTTTTTGGCTATGGAGCTTACTGTTTGAAGACTACTTGATGTAGGAGATATCCACATGGTCCTCCGCCTCCACAGGCTGGTCCTTCACGATCAGAGAGTGTAGAAGGGGGTTGACCGCCAGGAACACACTGGTATCGATCGTTCGCGACGAAACTGACTGTAGAGCTCGTTCATTCCAGGAGGTCCGCCTTCGCGCAAGATGGTAAGCGATTGGAAGCTCTCGATCTCAGCTTCGCTCTAATACCACTGGCGCACAGATCGGATGCCGTATGTGCGCGTAGTGAGCGTCAGAAGGTCCCCAAGAACAAAAGAACTCTACTTTTTGCACACAAATCAATGTAGAAAGCTTGCACGACATGAACAAGAGACCAATTGGGTGCAATCTCCCCCCATGCCTTGTGTGAGTGCTCCACAAAGCATGTATTTCATATATTAATTATCTTCAAGCTCAGATAATAGCCCAAATTACAAAATAGCATGCTTTAGCTTTTGAGTTTGCTTTTGTGCCAAATAGAACTAAAGCTAATGGGCGCCCAAGAAGTCAGGCGTATCCAAATACAATGTCCAATACAAATATCTAAATCGTGCGCCCATGCGCATACAAAAATAATAAATAAATATCAAGCGCTTTGATAAATAAGCCCAACAAAATATAGGCGTCATGCCTAAGGTATGCACCCATCAAAAATTAATGATAAATTTGAATACATGCTATCCTCCAATGCTTTCCACTGCCACCGCTGCTATCTCTACATATCAATTGAAGCATTCACAATTGTTAGTAAAATAATACAATTAAACCGACAAAAGTGAATACCTAGCAGTCTTCAACTACATAAATAAATTGGTTAGAAATCAATCCTAACCTTAATTTATCACAAGTGCGCACTCTAAACTCATAAATATTTATTAATTTAAAACTGTACTTTGCAGAATCACCCCCTATGGAATCAGCCATGTACACATAAAATTAACAAAACGCCCGAAAAGGACAGGCATCCCCATCAACTTCTCACACAAAGAATCCACTTTGTGTATGAGCCCTGATAATAAAATCTTACGGAATCCATCGTAAAACCTCACAGAATCCACCGTGGAATATGCCTCCCTGCATCAAGAAGCCTGATGTATCACACTTGAAGGTATTTGGCTGTAGATGAGCTACGGAAGAAGCTTGATCCAAAGGCAGAAAAATGTGTTTTTATTGGATACTCTTTAGAGCAGAAAGGGTATCGTTGTTATAACCCTATCACACGTAAGTTCAGAGTGAGCAGGGATGTCATCTTTGATGAAATCAGCAGTTGGTATGCATCTAGTGGTTGTTGCATTGGATGACGATGATCATCATGACACTCATGTGCAAGCTGAAAAGCAAGAATCATGGACTCTTAGTGGACCAGAGACATCATCTGGTAGTCCTTGGTCTAGGAGACTAAGGAGTAGCTCTACATCTTTAGGTGCATCTAGTAGCACTACAGGTAAAGACAAAGGAAAGAATAAAGTGTTAGATGGCATTGATGCAATTCTTGATGGAGAATCCAGTGGCTCAAAGAGCTTGGATGATGAGCTTGGCATTCCTTCAGTGAGGACTCCAGGTGTGCAGAGAGCACGCATCAATGCAAAGACTCCATTGAGTGATCCAGTGGTACACAGATCTAGCAAGGTGAGATACCCTGTTAATAGATTTGGTTTTGAAGGTTATGCAGCTCACCATTATGCTTATATTTTGAAAGTGATTGAGGATGTTAAGCCCACATGTTTTGAGGAGGCTATTGATCATGCTCATTGGGATGCAGCAAGGAATGAGAAGATGGCTGCATTAGAGGCCAATAAGACTTGGGATCTAGTATCATTGCCGAAGGACAAGAAAGCTATTGGATGTAAGTGGGTTTATAAGATTAAGCACAATGCAGATGGTTCTATTAGTAGATACAAAGCTAGGCTGGTTGCAAAAGGCTATGCCCAGACATATGGCATAGATTATGAAGAAACCTTCAGTCCAGTTGCTAGGATGGCAATTGTCAGATGTGTGATTGCAACCAAAGGTTGGAGGTTGCAACAAATGGATGTGAAGAATGCCTTCTTGCATGGTGATTTGCAAGAAGAACTGTATATGAATCAGCCAGCAAGTTATGAAGATTTAGAGCATCCCAAGTATGTGTGCAGGTTGAAGAAGGCTCTCTATGGACTCAAGCTAGCACCTAGAGCATGGTCTGACAAGATCAGAGAGTATCTTGTCAATATTGGCTTTTATGTTTCTGATGCTAATCACTCACTTTATGTGAGAAAGGGAGATGTAGGTTTG
The DNA here is from genome assembly GCF_053477565.2 of Lygodium microphyllum. Classification (NCBI taxonomy): domain Eukaryota; kingdom Viridiplantae; phylum Streptophyta; class Polypodiopsida; order Schizaeales; family Lygodiaceae; genus Lygodium; species Lygodium microphyllum. The sequence goes on along the minus strand of NC_141154.1, from coordinate 63,274,014 downwards.
GTCATCATAGTCATCTATGTGGATGACTTGATTATTACAGGTAATAGTGATAGTGGGATTGCTGAAGTCAAGGATTTTTTGAAGAAGAAGCTTGAGATGAAGGATTTAGGTGAGCTAAGGTACTTCCTTGGCATTGAGGTGATCAAATGTGATGATGGTATATGGCTGTCCCAAAGACAGTATGGCTTGGATATGTTGTCCAAGTATGGTATGACAGCATGCAAACCACTTTTAGTCCCGTTGGAGCAGAATGTAAAGTTGAGTGCTGATGTTGGGGATGAGATAGAAGACCTTACTATGTTCAGGAGGATAGTGGGGAGTTTGATCTACATGACCATTACAAGGCCAGACTTGAGCTACGCTATTGGTCATGTGAGTCAGTTTATGCAAGTACCTAGAAAGCCACATTTGGATGCAGTTAGACGCATATTGAGATATGTGAAGTCCACATTACATTATGGACTTTTCTATGAGGCATGTACAGATGTACAGGTGTTTGGATACACAGATGCAGATTGGGCTGGTAGTATGTTTGATAGAAGATCTACCAGTAGATACATATTCTCTCTTGGTAGTGCAGCACTTACTTGGAGCAGCAAAAAGCAATCTACAGTTGCTTTATCGGGTACAGAGGCTGAGTAAAGAGGTGTTGATGTTGTAGCATGTGAGGTAGTATGGTTGCAAAAGTTATTGGTTGATTTAGATGTGCAGGTGGAAGGTCCAATTGTCATTTATTGTGACAACATGAGCGGTATACAGTTGGCTAGGAACCCTGTGTTCCATGTTAGGACAAAACATATTGAGGTACACTACCACTTTGTGAGAGAGAAGGTACTAGCAAGTGAGATTGACTTGGTTTATGTCAGCACATAGGATCAGATAGCTGACATCTTCACGAAGGCATTGGGTACAGAGAAGCTTCAAAAGTTTCGAAGCTTACTTGGAGTTGCAGAGATGCAGTTGAGCTTGAGGGGGAGTGTTGAGATGACAAGCTCAACACATGCGGACATTGATGATGGACCTCCTGGTTAGATGGGTCCACATATCTTCACTTAGCACGTCGGTAGTCATTATGACTCTCACATGGCCACTGACTCATTACTTATTATATTTAGGTTGTTAGACCTATTTACAGCTAGCATAGTTATAGCGCCAGTCGACTAGTGTAGTCGGTTATGCATTGTTTGACTTAGTAGGCCACTTTCCTTTATGTTGTATCTTATCTATACTTTGTGTACATTGTAAAGTGTGTGGAAGAAGAAGAAGAAACTAGCAAGAAAACGTTTTGACCTCCATCTTTCTTCTTGTCTCTTAAGTGAGCTTCTCCTTGTGCATTCTGTGTGTGTTCGGCACAGCATCTTGAGCAAGTCCCCCCACCATGCGATTCTTGATATTCTGTACCCTGGACATCCAAGAAACAGCACCTCCAGCATAGGTGAATACATAGTCGGAAGTGGACTTCCTACTATCTGTATGTCCTGCATAATCAGAGTCAGTGTACCCCACAACTCCTGTATCCTGGCTGCCATAGCATATGCGCATATCTGCAGTGCCCTTCAGGTACCTCATGATATCCTTCACGGCATGCCAATGCTTCTTGCTAGGTGTAGCCATATAGCATGCGACAACACCAACTACAAAGGCAATATCTGGATGAGTAGCTATCATGGCATACATAAGACTGCCCACTGCGGATGCTGTTAACCCCAACACGAAGAAAGCAAAAGGAAATAAAAAAGACGCATGGCAAAAGTGAAAAAAAGGTAGCCCGACTGAAGAAAGAAGAGGAGAAAAGGCCAAAAGCGCAAGGGCAACCTTAAAAATCCAAGGCAAATGCAAAAGGAAAAAGATGCATTTTAAAATACAAAGGCGCACCCTAAAATCTTGTAAAAGAGTGCCAGGCTCTCTCCTGTGCAAATTGTAAAGATAGACTCCCGAGATGGAGAAGAAGCAAGAAGAATAAGAAGGAAATAGGAAAAGAGGACCTAGGCCAATGGCCGGTCATGTAAAAAGGGGAAGACCGCCCAAGGAGGAGTAGGGCATATATAAAAGCCAAAAGTGGAATGAGAAGCTCATTCTTGTGTGTGGCCAAAATTGGCTCTCCTCTTCTTCTTCTTCTTCTTCTTCTTCTTCTTCTTCTTCTTGCTTGCTTGAGCTTGTGCTTGAGAGAGGGAGTGTGAGAGTGTGAGGGAGTGAGTGTGTGAGGGTGAGGGACCCGAGAGGAGAAACTCTCCATCTTCTCCTCTTCTCTTCTCTTCTCTTCTCTTCTCTTCTCTTCTCTTCTCTTCTCTTCTCTTACTCACGGCAATGGAGCTTGGAGCATGGAGCGTGGAGCGTGGAGCGTGGAGCTTGAGGATGGAGCTTGCTTGAAGCTTGCACTTGGATCGTGGAGCTAGCGGAGTGCGCGGGAGAGGAGGTAACTTGATCAGCATGGAGGTAAGCTCACTACACCCGTAAGGTAGGCATGGCGCGTCGGCTATGTGAGAGGTAGCCATTAGTGCTCGGCTTGGAATGCTTGAAACAATAAGAGGTCCAAGGTCTTGGTGGTTGAGCGAAAGCTCCCACATTTTGGTTCTTTGTCAAGACCAATGAATTCAAGCCTTGAGCGCTTGCCGCTTCGAATCGAGCATTGGAGTAGGGTTTTCCCCGAACCGGTACTTGAGGTAGATAGGTAGGAAGTGAGGGAGTTTGAAGAGGTATTCGATCTCCTTAGCAAGTAGGCTTTTTATTTGTTGTTGAATATTAGAGTAGGACCATCCATCTCCATCTCTGGTTTTGATTTTTGTTGCATTAGGTTAAGGTTAGGATAGGAAAAAAGAAGGAAAATAGTAGGGTTTTCTGTTGTTGTATAACAGGCTGAAACAGGGAAATAGGGGCACAGATTCAGATTTTTGGCTGGAAGAGTATGAGGGACTAACCTCTGAGGTCACAATAGGCTAGGATGGGGCAATAAGAGGCCCAGGGAACCAGGAAAGGCCACATTTCACATCCTACCCTCTGAGAAGAGAGTGAGCTTGAGAGCTAGGGAGAGAGAGAGAGAGAGAGAGAGAACTGCGGGGAGATCGTCGACGTGCTGATCGATTCGAGCGCCACACCATTTCCAAATACACTAGGTGTTTCCCTCTGTTGCTTTTCATCTAATTAGGCAGCACGGCACGATTCGGTGAAGTAGATGTCAGCCTAAAGGCATCACGTGCAACTCACGGGCCGTCGGGCATGCAATCGAACCAGTTCATCTGAGTCCTAGAATAGGATTGTCCTATCTCTGGAGTCAGACCATCCGACTCCGAAAATCGCACCTCTCCAAAAACCGTCCGACTCCGAAAATCGAACTACCCTTCCGATCCGATTCACAGAATCGGACCAGTCCCAGAATCAAACCAGTCCCATAATTGGACCAATCCCAGAATCAAACCAATCCCAAAATCGGACCACCTTTGTCTATTGGATCGAACACTCGACCGTTCGGACACTCGGACCCTAGAAATTGAACACAAGGAATCGGACCACTCAGAATCGGACACCTGTCAAAATCGAATGTCCGATTCCAGAAATCCAACGTGACCAAAATCGGACCTCTGGGCCGATCGAACCACCCAAAATCGGACGTCCGATTCTGATAATCGGACTCCTGAAAATTGGACATCTGAGAATCGGTCAAAATCGGATAGATATCTAGAACACAAATTTTGGCACATCTAAACCCCAAAATTAACCCCAAAGTCTATGTAGAGCTAAAGGCACATCACAGATCCATCATTGGGCTGAAACTTAGAGCAAGTAGTTCACAATTTGGCTATAAACAGTCCTCCAAATTGCGCTTGGTGTTTACTGTAACGGCCTTGCAGGCCGGGGGGGACTGCCCCTCCCCCCGAACCCCCGCAGAGGGGCTCCGCCCCCTTCGCACCTCCCCCAAGTAAGTTGGAGGGAAAATGTGTGTCGTGACAAGTCCTCCGGATTAGGCCCTAGTGTAGCAATGGCTCTACACAAACATAGATCTTCACTTACAAAGCAGCAACCAGAAGCCCACACCCAGACAAAGACAAAAAGAGACCCTAGAACCTCAACAAGACAATCTAGCCATCAAAGGCAAAAGGGCCACACCACGAGAACACAAAGAGATTGTGTTTAGACCGTGTCTAGTCAGAGCAAAATGCAACATCAAGCTACAATAGCAAGAATGACTAGATATGACAGTCCTGACAATAGATGTTCCTTGAATAGCACTAAACTAACAATCCAAGACAACAGTGGAGAATCCACATCTGGTCGCGTAGTTGGGGACTCAAGGGCATTTGTTAGAAGGCTTAAATTTACAAGCCAAGACCCAGAAGACGAAGATATAGTACCACCTGCTTATCTTAGGGTCAAACTCACCGCTAAAAGAGAGCATACTATCGATGCTCTGATTGATGAAGGAGCAGATTTCAATATCTTGACCTATGAATCATGAACCCTACTAGGCCAACCAAAGCTCACACCGACTAGTGCAACTCTTAGCCCTTATGGGGGACACCCACAAGTGCTCATAGGGAAGTGCAGAATCCTTGCAACAATTGAAACTGAAAGCTTGCCTATCCTATTTCATGTTCCTTCAAATAGTGCTAGCTGTGGGAAGGAAACCTTATTAGGAAGACCCTTCAAGAGGGCGACCAAGTGTGAGGCTGACTATGTAGCACAGAGGATACACCTGACACTACCGGGTGTGAGGATAGTCACAACCTTTAGCAAGGGTGACCTCATCGAACCTCGAGGGAAAGGCAAGGAAGGTGTTGACGTAACAGTCAAGCCTACTAACAAGAGCAAGGACTTGTTGGAAGAGTCGATACAAGCACAGGTAGAACAACGAGACCAGTGAGTGAGGCCATACTTGAAACAAGAAGGCAAGAGACAATGCTAAGGATGGGCTTTGGAGTTACAAATATCGTAGAAGACCCCAAAAGAAGCCCATGCCTTATAAACGAAGGCATCGATGGAGGGTCAGCACAACGCTGCAATGGATATCCAAAGCATTGCTACGTGCTCAAGGGTATTACACAGGTAACCGATGGATTTGGGTACCAAAACCCCCTGCTAAACCACCTCTATTAGCTGAAGGCCAGATTTCATCAAAAGTAATGAAGCACAGTAGGAAATCTAAGAGAAATTCCAGGTCTCGAGGCACGAAACCAACCACAAGTGTTCGAAAGAGAGAGCCTCAGCCTAGCATGCTTAATAAGCAGATGTCATATGTAACCATCGAGCATGTGCAAAAGCCCTTAGTTCCCAAAAAGCCTTTGATTTCCCAAGAGGATAACAGGCATCATGGGCACAATATTGCTCATGGCAAGGTTGATTGCTCAACAAAGCAAATGGCACAATCGCCTAATAGCCTCGAGCAAATCATTCAGCCAGTGCCCAGTCCACCTAAGAGTCCTAGATCTCCTACACCCTCTCTTTCCAAATGGACACACGAAGCACAACAGCGGTCGTCAAGGGTAGCTGCTCACTCCCAATCTCTATCTCCATCTAAGCTTCCAAATGTCCAAGAGGTGGGACATGACACTAGCCATAGCTCTCGGCCCAAGGATATGCCTGTGCAACCTAATGTGACTAGATCTAGATCTACACAGATGAATGCTCAAAGGGCAACAAAAGAACAACGTTGGTGTGAAAACCGCATTGCAATGGTCGAACTAGGAGCCCAGATCATGACAGTCTCAGAGGAGCGATTGCCCAAATGGCGATCTCAGAGACCCAACCTATGTGGCACCAACTTCCCTTTGAGTGCTGACTGCCATTCGGGGTATGGACTTAGCTGAAACTAGCCAAGAGAAATCTCTAGCTGATAAGGTTCTCACTGAGGAGGAGTTACATGTTGCCAGTAGACTCGGACAAGGTTCCATGCTACTCGATATTGCAAATTATCTATCGGTATTGAGTAAGCTGCCACGAGTACTAGATGCATGTGCCACACTGCAGTACAATCCGGAGTTCTACAATTGGCTTTTATCCTCGTGATGTGACAAGGATTCATAAATATGTACATAAATAAACAATGAATTTTGTGACCCTGTATAGACAATATCAACACACACAAGCAATGATAATCAAGCACAGGGAGAAGAGTTGGGTTCAACAGGCTAAGCTCCTCAAGTCCTCCTCTCATCACACATTTAGAAGTCATGTGACCATTACCACCTCCAGGTGGAGGGCATGCAACCCTCATCACCACCATAGGAAGCTCTGACCAACATCTCTGAGGGTGTGGACAGGGTACCGTCACCTTTCCCCTTATGATCTATCCTTCAGAGGATGAGCCCTGCCCCACTCCCTGACAACCGGTCCATGCAACTTAGCATAAGCCAAGATTTGCTAATGGGGCTGGAGGCCAACCGAACATCATCATAGGGGCCATCCCTCTACTACAACCACTGCATGACTCACCTCTCCCCTCCTCATTATATGCGCTTGATAAACCACTGTGTAATCCCTTCCATGCGAATGGTTTTATTGTGTATCAAGGCCTAATCCTTGGTTCACATTTTGCAGGTCCCCCTACGTGGAAGACATGGAGCACCCAAGGCGGCTGGCTTGCAAAGACGCTCTCTGCCGTTGAAGGGAACTTGTAGCACAAGCTCCTCCGTCGGTGCACTACATGCCTAGCCTCAAAAGGTATGCAAAGAAACGAGGTCCCAAGAGACACCACCCCAGATGTAGGCCAAAGAATCCCCAGGCTAGGGGAATAGAAGCTCAAATAAGCACACAAGGTGTGGCAACACCGGTTGTGCGAGCCCCCAATAGACGCTTGGGCACCAGGTGCTCAAAGGCTGACAGGGCAGCTCGAGACAAGGAAGAATTTGATGCATTGTTCAAAAGCATTTTGGAAACGGTTGCGGCCAGAGACTACACCATTCAGGTCTCGGCCGACATCTTCCCTGCCCAACCTCATAGGAGCCCCTCACTTGCAGAGCCTCAGTCGCCTGACCATCCAGACTTACCCTGCCTTGTGCAAATAGAATAGCTCCTATGATATGCAAGCAACTTAACAAAGGCCATCATGCCATAACTTTTTGTCTTTAAATGGTTAAAGGGGCAGGCTCCCCACTTGTACACACTTCCCTTATCTATCGCTAATATATGCCATGTCTTTAACAAGCACTGGAATAGGCATCGCAATCAGCATCATAATATTTTGAAAAAGTAATATCTTGACATGATTGCATTTATTCATTGTACACATGCGACTTGCATATACTCTCATGAGGTGGCAAGTGGATGCAGGATGACACAGGTCTTCGTACGAACGTGTTCAATGCCCAAGTCACTGCAAGACCACCAACCTCATAAAGAACCATGACAAAGCCACACTGTCGAATGCGAAAAATCACCCTTGCCGACCGCCCACATTGCATGGCCCAAAGCATAGTCATGGACTACGCTCCTTTCTGGGTCAAGCTCTACAGCTGGCTCACGGCAGTTGTTACCTCAATTGTACCAACATCGCATGTCAAAAGAGGTTTGCAATATCTCAAGTGTGTCTCCCCATCTCAACAACTGCTTCTCTAAAACAAGGCTAGGGCACAATCATCACTGTAATATCCATTTCTTGAGCCTTCGAAGCTTGACATTTTCCAACCCATTGAAAGGCTGATAGCCTCAACATATTGCAATGGTTGTAATTAGGCAAGTCTTTTTATTTTTTTTAAAAAGAGAGAGAGAAAAAAGAAAGAAAGAAAGAAAAAGAAAAGAGAGCACAAGAAAAAGAAAACGGGAAAGAAAAAAAAAAGAGAAAAGAAAAGAAGAAAAATATACGAAGTACCCACAATCACAGCACAGCACCACCTAGGGGTCCTCAAATTAGGTGCATCCAGTGACCTTGGTCGGCTGGCTCCGCCCCTAATTCCCTAGCCCCTTAACATCACCCATAATTGTTCAGGGCACATCAAGGGCAGGACATACCTAGGGAGCTTGTCTCACCTGTCACCCTGACCCATTCACATGATTCCTTCTTGCACTCTGCCTTAATACCATTGCAATCAATTGTGGTAAGCACCACATGAATGGCCATGAAAAGTACACTATCCTCATCGCGAAGGTCCAATAGCTACTAGCTACCGATAGTGCAGTGTTCGTGTGTTCAATTATGTTACGTCGTACAGTCACAATGCAAAGGATGTCGCATACACCTTCACATGTACTTCTTCTCAACATGGACAACTTTGCTTCACCCCCACTTGTTATGAGAAACCGACCCGCAGTCTTCTAACTACATAATATCTAAGTATCAACGAGCCCCCAGCTTCTTTATACTCGCCGGCGTGTGAGAAATGCGGGATCTAGAGCATGGCAAAGACGGAAGCTATGGAGGATGGAAGGAGAAGTGTGGACTCATAATGGAAAAGACACTGTTTGTTACACAAGTGAATTAGGTTCCAAGATTGAGACTTGGACTCATAAACACAATCTTGTGTATGTGGACAATGACACTGACACTTCACTGAAAAGAAAAGAGTACTATCATTACATTAAGAAAAGGAAGCAAGTACAATGCTTTATAAAAAAGTAGGAAACTGCAGTAGGCACGATTGTGCATATGGGATAGGTTAGCCTGCATATCCTTGACCCTGAAGCTCCATACAAAGAGGCTGTTTAGTGAGTGTGATTGCTGATTCTCAACACTCCTCCTCAATCACAACTAGAAAGGCACAAAGTGTATAGAGGCTGCAATGAGAACCACCTGCAAAGTGTGGGCACACCACAAACATGGTAGACACCAGAGGCTGTTGCAGAAAAGGCTAAGTGTGGGCACCAAAACATGATGGACATCCAGAGGCTGTAACAGGGGCCTCACAAAGTGTACAGGGACTGTAATGCCAAGTTACATGAGGAGTTTACAAAGCTTATGGCAAGAAGCATTAGGGCAAGGAAATACAAGGCTTTTAAAACAGTCTATCAGAGTTGTGAGAGTAGAAGGACTGATGAGTCTTGTCCTTCTGATCCTGGTGGTCTTCATCTTCATCTTTTGGTCCATGGTCTTCTTCTTCTTTTACAGCTGCAAGATAGGCCTTTTGGGACCTCTTCCTAGCATGACAGAACTTTTCAGTATGTCCTGTCCTTTTGCAAAAGTCACAAAAGAGCGGTTCCTTTTTACCTTTGTATCTGTTGTTTACATATAACATTTGTTCATCCTTTGAAGTGCTCGGCTCTTCTTTGCTTTTAAGTTTCTTTTCTTCTTCTAACAGAGATGCCTGGATATCAACAAGTTCAGGATTTGGCATGTTGATTAAAGTTGTTGATACATTATTATATTCAGGAGGCAAACTCTTAAGTAGAACACCGATGCAAACATCTTCATCCATTTTAATGTTGATTCCTGCAAGTTGGGTTAGGAGTCCTTCCATGTAATTGAGATGTGTGGCAAGTGATGTGCTGGACTTCATTTCAAGCCTGAAGAACTCAATCAGGAGACCATACTTTGATGATTTAGATTGTGCACCGAACAGGGTGTCAAGTCTTTTCCATGTATCCTCTGAGGTCTCACAGTTATCCACATGGTGGATATAACTGTCGTCTAGCTCCAATTTGATAATGGCCTGGGCTCTGTCATCATTCTTTTGCCAAGTAGTTGCAAGGTCCGCGTCCCGAGGTTTCTTCTCTTTGCCATTTGTGATGGCCCAGAGACCCTTTTTCATCAAGATGAGCTTGATGCGGGTTTGCCAGGTGTGAAACCCGACTCCTTTGAATCGAGCATTTGGAGAGTCTTTTCCCATGTTGAGGTTGCAAGATCAGTAGCAAATCAACACCAGAATCTGAGATTTTATCATTAGAAGAGCAGAATGCAGTGTGTCAAAAGACACAGTTAGTGACAGTATGAAAACACACTATGTCAGTGTTGATGTTGAGCTTGATTCTTGATTCTTCTTGTTCGGGATCGTTCGGTCGTTCTTCAATCTTCTCAAGTCCTTCCCCTCCTTGATTTGATGCTAGGTCAATGGATTAGAGTGACAGAGACTTGGGTTGAGTGTCAGGAGAAAGAAAAATTGAGAAAAAAAAGCTTGAGAAATTTTGGCTATGGTGGAATTAGGGTTTATGAGACAGGGGCCTGGTTTTTTCAACATTGCAGGAGCTATAATTGATCATTTTCAAAAGTTTTTACATGCCTAGGAAGCTGACTTCATGGGCTATCAAAGCCCCATGATAATCGTCAAGATCGCTGGCTGTATGAAGCACGCAGAGGGCGCGAACAGATTCGGCGCAGTTCAGGACAGGTTTCCACGATTTCTGTAATGCCAGGGTCAGGACGCAGCAATGTTGTTGATTTACATGTCAGGATGAAGCGACCTGAGTAGAGGAACAACTCCCTAGAAGAAATCAAGAGCTGAAATGGCCTGTTGAAAAGTTATTGAAGCTCCAAGTGAGGTAGGTCCTGTCTAGCTATGGCAGACACAAAGCAGAGATTGAGAATTTTCACAATGATGAGCTCCAGATGGTCAAATTCCTGGATTGATGTGATACAGGGAAGCTTTGTGAGTTGGGGAATACTTTTCCAGAAGGAAGCTCCAAGAGATTTGACCTGTGGAGTGAGATATAAGCAGCTCAATCTGGCAGGGTGCTGCTGGCTATGGCTGCCATGGAAGCTTCAGTGAGAGTAGAGCTGGGAGATGAAGTCATGAGCTGACATTGAGCTAGATTGAGGTTGAGAGGAATCAAGAGAGGCTGGAGAAGCAATGCCATGCCCAGATGGGCTTTAATACCATGTGAGAAATGTGGGATCTAGAGCATGGCAAAGACGGAAGCTATGGAGGATGAAAGGAGAAGTGTGGACTCATAATGGAAAAGACACTGTTTGTTACACAAGTGAATTAGGTTCCAAGATTGAGACTTGGACTCATAAACACAATCTTGTGTATGTGGACAATGACACTGACACTTCACTGAAAAGAAAAGATTACTATCCTTGCATTAAGAAAAGGAAGCAAGTACAATGCTTTATAGGAAAGTAGGAAACTGCAATAGGCACCATTGTGCATATGGGATAGGTTAGCCTGCATATCCTTGACCCTGAAGCTCCATACAAAGAGGCTGTTTAGTGAGTGTGATTGTTGATTCTCAACACGGCACCTACGAGTCCTGGCCCTCTTTCCCTGTCGCTTCACATGGCCCCCATCTTTATACTCCCGGCTCCAGGAGTGCCCACCCTTCTTTCCCCTTCCAGCCCGGCTTATTTACCCTCGCCCCAAGTCCACAAGCTCTCCGCCACCATCTGCCTAGTCCCTCACCCTTCTCGGCTTCACCGCGGCCGGCATGGGGCCTTCTCACCTTCCTCATCCCGGCCCGACTTATTTATACTCGCCCCAAGTCCACGAGTCTTTGGGCCCGGCTTGTTTATACTCGCCCCAGGTCCACGAGTCTTCACACCACCATCCGCCCGGTCCATCGCCCTACTAGGCTTCACCGCGGTCAGCATGGGGCCTTCCTTCCTTCCCCTATTTCTCCACCTAGCTCAGCTTATTTATACTCGCCCCAAGTCCACGAGTCTCGGCACCATTCTTTATACTCCCGACTTTAGGGGATGTGGGGGCTGTGGGTCCTCAGGTGAGGTAGCCTATGATACCCCCATGGGAGCTGGATGTGGAGGCCTGTGGTCCTATCGAGTGGGGTGAGGAGAGGGGCTACCAGGCACTCTGCCAAGGGCTAATGCTCACCCTCCTACTCCTTGTTGTTGTGGCTCTATCCCAGGTGTTGACTATGACCCCCTGCCATCTCCCTCTCTATCGTGGACCCATGTAAAATTGTCAATGTCCACCTGTGGGCCTATCGATGGAGTTGACTTGGTTCTGAAGCGTGTGCAATCTATTACATGATGCCCAAAGTCATGGCAACACAAGCACTACCCTCACTACCTAATCACAATAACCTGTTGGCTAAAAGAGTGTTCACCTGCCTCAATCTCCAAAAACAGTGGTATATTCTTTGTATCTTTCACTGCTACCTATACCTTTGGGACTCCTATGGCTATCACTGCGTCTGTGTAGGAGGTGGGAAGGAGTGTCGAAGAGCCATCCAAAGTCCTCCACTAACTAGCAATATCTACCACCAGTCCGAGGAAGAGTAGGGTGACTAAATATCTAAGAAACCTATTATGGAACTTCTCTCTCTCTCTCTCTCTCTCTCTCTCTCTCTCTCTCTCTCTCTCTCTCTCTCTCTCTCTCTCTCTCTCTCTCTCTCTCTCTCTCTCTCTCTCTCTCTCTCTCTCTCTCTCTCTCTCTCCCCCCTTAATTTAAATAACGAGGAGGAGGGGTTGTTATGAATTTTAGCATGAATTAGGGGGAGGGTGGGACACAACGGGTATCAACTTAATGCAGGGGGGAGGAGAAGATATGGAAATGCTAATTGGAGAAGGGCAAAGAGGTGGCAAAAGGAGAAGAGAAAACATGGAGAGGGGGCTGAGGTGGTGATGAGGGAGGAAGCCAAGGCATCTAGGACCCGAGGTGGAAATTAGGAGGGCACAACCATGTGCAGGTCTGGATGCGACGCAGTAGGGTATGGGACCCAAAGTGAAGCTGAAGGACTTGTATCATAAAACAGGGGTGAAGACGCTTATGCAGGTGAATTGGACCCCGTATAAGTGGATACATTCCCTGCAGTGGAGCCCTTCATGAGGCAAGGGCAGTTGATCTCAACACCAAAGTATGAGAAGGGGAAAGGGCAACTGCGGCAACCAACCAAGGCGGGCGGCAATGTGCTGGGGAACACTTGTGGTCTAGTGCAGGAGGCTACTTCAGGAGTCCTGCTCTGCAGAGCCATGCTTGAGGCGATGGCGTTGATCTCTCATTCCCACGGAGCCTCTACAGTGGGATGGCTAGTCTCGCCATAAGAGGCTTGGAGCCTCTGCGCGTCTGATGCGTAAATGGTTTGCCTCAGGTTGTTGGGGGAAAAGCAACCCTTCTTGGGTACAACGTGAGGCATATAGTGGGACGTGGCTTGTTGAAGCAACAGAGAGTCTACTTACCAAGGAAAAGGAAGGGGGTTCAGAAAACAACTCAAGGATGCAAGTGGCAGTTGTGTCTTTGATGCGGAAGCTGGAGCAGGTGGCAGCGCCTGAGTTATCTGGATGAGGAGAGAAGCAAATCAAAGCAAGTGTGACCCTTCTTTGGTCTTCAGATCAAGGTCGGACCTGCGGCCAATGGGTTGATATCTGGCCAACTTAGGCAACCTCTTTCCCGCACTAGGTGGATGGGGAATCTCGCGAGGGGTGCCCTGTGACGCCTTGAAGGGTCAAAATGCAAAACTTGCGGGAAGGGTCTGGTGTTGCCTCGGGGCATAAACGGGGTCCCAAGCGGGTCTCTGAGGGTTGGACCTTCACACCGAAGAGATAGCAAACTCTTCTTTAGTCACAATCATAGGAATACCATATCTCTACCTTAAAGTTCTGGGGAGTCCTTTTGGGATAGCCTAGGTCTTTTTGCTAGCCTTGTGTTGCTCTGATATCTTGGTGGATCGCTTTGGTCTACTCCTCCACTTTGTATAGCATTCTCTTGGATGCTTCAACCTTTAAGGTTGGATTTGAGAAATTGAGGGAAGACAAGCAAACATGCTTGTACAACACCAAATAAGGGGTCATACCAATGCTTTGTTGGTATGAAGCATTGTAGGAAAATTCTACCATGGGTAAATATTCAATCCATCTCTTATTCTCCCTAATACAATAGGTTCTTAGAATGTCTTCCAACACTTGGTTGACACTTTCAATTTGCCCATTAGTTTGAGGATAATAAATAGAGTTGTGTACCAATGGCTTGAAAGAGATAAGTCCAAAATTTAGAGGTGAACAATAAATCCCTATTGACGGCAATCCTTTTTTATAACCATGCAATTTGAAAATCTACTTAACAAATAACCTAGCAATGTCAGATGCTTTGAAGGTAGCTTTTACAAGATCTGAGTAACCTCCTTTGTTACCATATCCATGACTACTAGGATTGAATCAAAACCTCCTTGCACAATTGAGAGTCTAATTAAAAATCCATACTAAAATGAACTTCCATTTCATTTTACGAATGTCAAGAGGATGTAGCTCTCCAATGAGTTTGATCCTTTCAGCTTATTCCCTCACAACCTAGGTATTGAGCTATATACTTTAATACATTATCCTCTAATCCTGGCCAATAGTAACTCTTGTTGAGATATCGAGCTCCACTCGTGATACGCCAGGGTGACCGTTGTGTATTTATGTCACCGACGTGTCAGTTGCAGACGCGGTTGGTAGACCGACCATGAATAATAGCTACATGATAGCTATCCTTATCTACTCTAGTTCGTGGCTCAGTTAGTATGCCACCTTAGTTAGTTGAGTTTGGTTTGAGACCCATATATAGGGTTCTTCTGTTTCTTTGTACTTGAGTTCTTTTTGGCTTACACAACTAAGAAGAGGAAAACTGTTTTCAGCCTCCACCCTTGTGTGTCTTCCCCCATTGTGCAAGCAAGAAAGCTTCAAGCGAGACTCCTTCCTTCTCTCCCACAATCTTGACATGGTATCAGAGCCTTGTTCGTGGTAAGGAGCTCAAGAAAGCAAGCCAAGCTCGCGGTGGTCTGGTAAGAGGAGCAGTGTTGCTTTCATTTTCTGTTTTGGGAGCAGATCTCTGCAGGTAGCACAGCCGGAAAGTGCAGGAGTGCATTGTCTCAGGTTGAGACGCCTTTCGCGGTGAAGCAAGAGGGCAGTATATGCTGCGGAAGCGGGCTTTAGCCCATGGCGACCTTGTTTTTTTGATTTGAGGCCATTTCGGGGCCTGTTTTGGAGGCGGAAGTTTTCTGCACGCACTCAGAAAAAGGCCCAGTTTTATGCTGTGCAGCCACTGTTCTACAGGTCGGTGAATAGTTACTGTAAAAATTGCATTGTATGCTTGTGTGCAGAGACATTGGGAGTTACAGAATCATCCCTGTTGCCTGTTGATGCAAAATCGTCACTAGGAAGTGACTGTGTGGTCAAATACCACTTTCGCCAGTTTTGCAGATTTTCCCTTGTGAGGGTGAAGCTGTGGTTTTTGCAGTGACAGAATTTTTTGCAGTCTTCTGTAATGGCATCTGATTCTCTTTCACAGATTGTCACTGAAAAGCTTGACAAGAACAACTTCCAAGCATGGAAGTTTAGAATGACGAATTTCCTTATGGGAAAAGGATATTGGGAATTTGTTGCAGGAAATGAAGAAGAACCAGTTCTTCCTGATGTTCCCAATCAACAGCAAATGCAGGCATTTAAAGCATGGCATGAGAGAGCCAGGAAAGTTATGTATTGGCTGTCTATCAACATTTCAGACTCTATGATTGTGCATATTCAGGATGCAAGTACGCCAAAGGAGGCATGGGATACTTTGTCAAAAATGTATAGCACAAATACGCAAGCCAGGAAAATGCAGCTCAAGCAAGAGTTGCACAATGTGCAAAGAGAAAATATGAGCATCAACGACTACCACATGAAGGTGAAGAAGATTGCAGAGGCACTTGCTTCCATTGGGTCGCCAGTGGAAGATGATGATTTAGTTTCTGTGACCTTGAATGGTCTAGGAAAGGATTATGCACAGTTTCGGACATCCATTTCAATTCGTGAAAGATATCCTGATTTTGAGGAGCTGATTGCTCTTCTAATTTCTGAGGAGCAAAGAAATGGTGGTGCATCTTCTTCAGGAGGAACTTCAAAAGAAGGTGTCTTCTACTCAAATGCTGGAAGAGGTAGAGGCAGAGGTAGAGGAGGCCGATATGGAGGCCGTGGTAGAAATCAGAATATGCAGCAAACTCAAGAAAACTAGTCCTATGGAGGAGGACGTGGTAACTCTAGAGGCAGGGGGAGCCAAAGAAGTCGTGGTGGATGGCAAAGAGGCCAAAATGCAAACAGTAATGTTGAATGCTACTATTGTGGTAAAATGGGTCATATGGCTAAAGACTGCTATAAAAAGCAGAATGACATCATGAATGGAAAACTGCAACAAGGAAATTATGCATCCTCTAGTAGACAGGGTGATGACAGAAATGAGCATCTGTTTATGGTGCAGCACATGAACAACTCTGTGACAAATGCAGAAGAAAGCAATGATGTACGGTATGTTGACTCAGGTGCATCAAACCACATGACAGGTCATGCAGAATGGATGGAGGATGCAAGGAAAATGGAAAAACCAGGATTTGTGGAGACTGGTGATGATACTGCACATCCTATTGTGCAAATTGGAAAAATTCATTTGTCTATGCAGGATGGGAAAAAGAAATACCTGTTCGATGTATTTCATGTTCCGAATATCACCAAGAATCTGGTTTCTGTTGGTCAAATGGTTGAACAGGGCTTGCAGGTCAGATTTAATCCTCATGGATGCTTTGTTGAGGATATGAAAAATAAAGGTCGCTTGATAGCAAAAGGAAAGAAGAAGGGCAGAATGTTTACATTGGATGCAAACATGTCTGAATTGAGTGCAGTAATGTTTGCACATGGGACCGGTGTAGTTGCAGATATTGATATCTGGCATAAACGCATTGGTCATGTTAATGTACAACGACTTAAATCAATGCAGGCCCAAAATATTGTTGCAGGATTGCCCAAATTCAAGGTTGCAGAAATGCATAAGGTATGTGAAGCCTGTCAGTTTGGAAAACAGGCAAGGAAACCATTTCCTAGACATGTTCTAGAGAGTAAGAAGCCATTGGAATTAATCCACTCTGATGTGTGGACAACTAAAGCTGCATCTCTTGGAGGCTGTCATTATTTTGTCAGTTTTATTGATGACTATAGTAGAAAAGTTTGGGTGTATTTTATGAAAAAGAAAAGTGAAGTTTTTTGGCATTTCAAAACTCTTAAAGCGATGGTTGAAAAAGAAACAGGCTTGCAAATAAAATGCCTAAGGTCAGATGGAGGGGGAGAGTACCTCTCAAATGAGTTTGCAAGGTTCCTGTAGGAGCATGGCATAAAGCAGCAATATTCATGCAGTCATACCCCACAACAAAATGGAATTGCAGAAAGGAAAAACATGCATATTGGAGAGGTATCTCGTGCCATGCTCAATGAAAAAGACTTGCCAGATTTTTATTGGGCTGAAGCAGTTGCTACAGCAGTCTACATAATGAACAGGACACCCACTACAGCAATACATGGAATGACTCCAGAGGAGAGGTATACTGGTAGGAAACCAGATATTTCTCATTTGAAAATTTTTGGTTGCATTGCCTATGTACATGTGCCAGATGAGTTGAGATCCAAGTTGGATCCAAAAGCTGAGAAGTGCATCCTTATTGGTTACTCTCTGCAGCAAAAAGGGTATAGATGTTATAACCCTTCTACTCGTAAGTTTACAGTAAGCAGAGATGTTGTTTTTGATGAGATGAGTAGCTGGTATAAACCAGTAAATGTGACTGATGATGTAGATGCACAAAATGGTAATGCTGCACAGAATTCACTGCAGCAGTCACAAAATATTAGTGGACCTGGAGCGTCCTCTAGCAGTGGTTCACATTCTTCGCCATGGACAGGCAGATTGAGATCAGGAGAATCTTCTCAAAGTAATGTAGATAGTGGTATGCAGGTATCACGAAAAGGAAAAGAGAAGGTTGATCAGCCCATGTTTGATGTGAATGCAGGTCACTCTTATGTGGATGGTGAATCCAGTGGCTCAGAACAGAGCATTGATGAGTTGGGTATTCCTTCTATTGTTACACCTGGAGTAAGGAAGACCAGGGATGTTTTGAGAGCACCTGGGAGTGAACCCACTTTGCGCAGGTCTACGAGAGCCAGGTATCCTGTGGATAGGCTGAAATATGATGGATTTACAGCCATTCACTATGCATATATGGTCAAAGTGATACAGGAACCAAAACCCACTTCTTTTGAGCAAGCCATGGGAAAAGAAAAATGGGAGAAAGCTATGGATGAAGAAATGGATGCCTTGGAAGCAAATGCTACATGGGAATTGGTACCTTTGCCTAAAGGTAAAAATGCAATTGGCTGTAAGTGGGTTTATAAGGTGAAGCACAATGCAGATGGTTCTGTGAATAGATACAAGGCAAGATTAGTAGTCAAGGGGTATGCACAAACATATGGCATTGACTATGAAGAAACATTCAGTCCGGTTGCAAGGATGGCAACCGTAAGAGCAGTCACTGCTATGGCTGCATCAAAGGGATGGTCTTTACATCAAATGGATGTAAAGAATGCCTTCTTGCATGGTGATTTGCAAGAAGAGGTCTATATGGAGCAGCCACCAGGTTATGTGCATGCTGTTCATCCTGAGTTTGTTTGCAGGTTAAAGAAAGCCTTGTATGGCTTGAAGCAAGCACCTAGAGCATGGTCTGACAAGATAGGACAGTATCTTGTCACTATTGGCTTTCAGATTTCCAAGGCAGATTTCTCACTTTATGTGAGAAAAACAGAGAAAGGTATTATGCTACTTGTCATTTATGTTGATGATTTGATTATGACAGGTGACAGTGATGAAGATATCCTTCATGTGAAAATGCTATTGAAGCAGAAGTTTGAGATGAAGGATTTGGGAGAGCTGTGTTATTTCTTGGGCATTGAGGTGATTAGATCACCAAGTGGGATACAGCTCTTGCAGAGGCAGTATGGATTGGACATGCTGTCCAAATATGGGATGACAGGCTGTAAGCCTATTTCAGTTCCTTTGGAGCAGAATGTGAAGCTGAGCGTAGATGTAGGTGAGCTTCTGGAAGACCCTACTATGTACAGACGCATAGTAGGAAGCTTGATTTATATGACTATTACCAGGCCAGATTTGAGCTATGCTGTTGGATTGGTAAGTCAGTTTATGCAGGCTCCAAGGAAATCGCATTTGGATGCGGCTAGACGCATACTCAAGTATGTGAAGTCCACATTGCAGTATGGACTATTTTATGAGACTGGGGTTCAGATACAGCTGCATGGATACACTGATGCTTATTGGGCTGGTAGTATTTCTGATAGACGATCTACCAGTGGATATGTGTTCTCTTTTGGGAGTGCTGCAGTCACTTGGAGCAGCAAGAAACAGCCTACAGTTGCCTTATCGAGCACAGAGGCTGAGTACAGGGGTGCAGCAATGGCTGCATGTGAGGTAGCTTGGTTGCATAAGCTACTTTATGATATGCATCAGTCCACAGATGGGCCAGTTGTCATTTATTGTGACAACATGAGTAGTATACACTTGGCAAATAACCCAGTCTATCATGCTAGAACAAAGCACATTGAGGTGCATTATCACTATGTGCGAGAGAGGGTTTTACTAGGTCTTATTGATCTAGTTTATGTCAGCACAGAGGATCAGGTAGCTGACATATTCACGAAGGCATTGGGCGCAGAGAAGCTGCGCAAGTTCAGAGACCTGCTTGGTGTGCAGGAATTGGGATTGAGCTCGAGGGGGAGTGTTGAGATATCGAGCTCCACTCGTGATACGCCAGGGTGACCGTTGTGTATTTATGTCACCGACGTGTCAGTTGTAGACGCGGTTGGTAGACCACCCATGAATAATAGCTACATGATAGCTATCCTTATCTACTCTAGTTCATGGCTCAGTTAGTATGCCACCTTAGTTAGTTGAGTTTGGTTTGAGACCCATATATAGGGTTCTTCTATTTCTTTGTACTTGAGTTCTTTTTGGCTTACACAACTAAGAAGAGGAAAACTGTTTTCAGCCTCCACCCTTGTGTGTCTTCCCCCATTGTGCAAGCAAGAAAGCTTCAAGCGAGACTCCTTCCTTCTCTCCCACAATCTTGACAACTCTTTCTTATTTTTACAGTCTTTGCATAGCTCAAATGTCCAGGTATTGGAGTATCATGGGCCTCCCATCAAATCTTCTTCTTGAGGTCCCAATTATTGGGCAAACACACCCTAAGCTAATAGTACAAAAGTTTGGTCTAAATGTGATAAGGTTTAAATTTGGCTTTTACATTTTAGCTATTTTCCCCACATTGAATGGACCTTTTTAGCTCAAAGTAATTAGGGTTGTTAGGAATTCCGCCTACTATATCTTCTAGGATGGAATTGCTCGATATAGAATCATGTACCACTCTATGAGACCTAGAAATCCTCAATTCTCTTTGACACTTTGGGGTGGCGGCCAATCCTGAACATCCTTGATTTTAGCAGTGTCTATTGATATGCCTTACTTCAAAACGATAAATCCTAAGTATTCAATAGTCTTATTGAAGAATGTACACTATTTCTTTTTGGCAAAAAGCTTGTTTTCACATAGAATTTACAATCTGCAAATGGCTAGGATATTCTTTCTCTATCTTGGAGTAGATGAGAATATCATCAAAGAATGTGAGGATAAATTCACCTAGGTATGGATAAAAAATATCTTGGACTAGCCTATTAAAGTAGCAAGAGCATTCATTGGCCCAAAATACATTTTGATGAATTCATAATGGCCATACTTGGTGTTGAGAACCATCTTTAGTAAGTCCTCATCTTTTATCCAGATTTGATAATATACAAACCTTACATCGATCTTAGAAAAAATCATAGCCCTTGCAATTGTTCCAATAGCTCATCAATCCATGGAATGGAATATTTATGCTTAATGGAAACTTTATTTAATCCTCTATAATAGATGCATAGTTTGAGGGTCTCTTCCTTTGTCCTTTGGAATAGAACAGGAACACCCTAGGATGAATAAACCCTTGATCAAGTAGCTATTTTAACTACCTCTTCAATTTGATTGCTTTAGGAATAAACATTTATTAGGGCCTCTTTGCTATTGGTTCAGTCCCATGGATCACCAACTTGATCTCATGAACCACATCCTTTTCAAGAGGTAACTTTGTTAGCTCCTCGATAAAAACTCAAAGAACTCACTTAATCCCATGAAGGATGGTCTTCATACTTGATATCCTCGACCTTGTTGAGTTTGACTAGGTAAATATAAAGTCATTTTCTTAATCCTTTCATGATTTGAGTGGCCTTTACTAACCGGATCTTACGTTTGCTTGCCCATCTTTTTGAATAGATTCTAAATATAACTCGACCTTCCCCATAGTGTATGTTTGTTTGATTGGTGCTAACCATTCCATTCCTAATACGCAATCATAAATATCTAAAGGCATAACTCAAAAATTTGCCATTGTGCCCTCTTTTGCTAGTTTAAATTGGACATTGCTGATAGATTGAGTTGACATTGTTTCCCTCCCATTTGCTAGTTCCACAATGAGTTTTCCAAAGGGTGTGGGTTTTATCTTCAGCCTTTTTGCACATTTAGGAGAAATAAATAAATGTGTAGCTCCACAATCGATCAATATCTGGAAGGAAATACCTTCATACTCAACAAGAATTTGGATGATAGAAAATTACCATCCAATACCCTAGTTATTGATTATCACAGCATGAATTGACCCTATTTCAACTTCTTCATTGAGAGATGGATCCAATCCATCTCTTGAGATGGCACAAACAAGGGCTCCAAATCCATGCCCTCCTCATTGCCTTCTAGCTAGCTCCATGCCTTACCCCATGCCCGCATCCTCGATTATTATAGTTTTCTTCCTTATTGGGAGGATTCCTTGATTACGATAGTTTCCTTCCCTAGGAGGATTTCAAGGAGTATTAGCATAGGTGTCAATTCAATTGTTGGGGTATTGAGCACAAATGTGGCTTGGTTGGTTGCATTTAAAGCAGTGTGGCTAATTATTTCAATTCATGTTATTGTTGTTCTTCATCTTATTCTTCTTCTTGTTGCTGCAATAGGCTAGGGGTCACTAGCAAGATCTATGTATCCTTGATTAAGATTTCCTTGCTTATAGTTTACTCTAGCTCTTTTGGTATCAAAACCCTATTGAAAATCTATTATACTACCTTGTAAGGGAAGTTGTTATTAATGGTTGTATTCTCATTTAAGTGTCTTCCACGTCATTGGACCTCATAGCTTCTAACTGCCCATTGAGAAGTAGGTTAAAGCAACCCTGACAAAAGCGTACTACATGTTGACTCATGGACATGTGAGGTGCATACTTTTGTAGTGTCACAAACCAAGAATGATAGGCTTCAAGCATCAATCCTTGCTACTTGAGGCTAAAGGACTCATTATTTTTAGAGTTTGATAGGTAGGAGATGTATATATATGTATGTATGTATAGGTGTGTTTAATACATGTGTGTCGACTTGTGTGGTCTAGTAAATGTGTGTGCTCTCTCTCCCTCTCATCATTTTCATTTTCTCTTCTTTATTTTCTTTCTACTATATCTCATCTTTTTTCACCTCATATGTGTGCATGTTTATATGCATCACGTGTGTGTGTGTGTGTGTGTGTGTGTGTGTGTGTGTGTGTGTGTGTGTGTGTGTGTGTGTGTGTGTGATAGGTGTGTACACATTCTCTCTCTCTCTCTCTCTCATATATATTGGCATGTGTATCCCCCTTAATCGACATCCTTTACTTAAATATCTTAAAACTATGTATCCATAATAATGTAAGGTGGATCTTTTTTTATTTTAAGAATATCATTTGAAAAATGATCACTTATTTGGGGACAAGTACCTTTTTGAGAAGAGGCTTTTTTATGAAAGGGAAGTGGAGCCCAGGAAGGAAGAAGCTTGGCGGTAAGAGCTATGGTGGATGGAGAGCAAGAGCCAAGAGAGAGAGAGAGAGAGACTCAAAAGTGGAAATTCCAACAACCACAATGTGTGGCCAGGCCTTCCTTTATTCAAATTGTCACTAAAAGAATAAAGAATAAGTGATTGTGACGGGCACCCGCCACCTGCAGTGTGCAGTGGCGGGTATGGCCAGTGTAGTAATACATGGGCAACTAGGCAGAGGCGCCTTTACCCCCCAACAACCTCCCACTTAAAGGCGAATCTGCCCCAATGAGAGAGAAAAAAATAAAAAAACATAGTACAACATGCACACATGTACAACAAGATGAGGAAAAATACGTCATCTCATCCAATGCCCATCAATCTCCTAAGGAAGGCAAAGCGCTCAGTATAATGAGGCTTTTCGTGAGCAAGTCTGCAAGATTCTGCTCAGTTGAAACCTTGACAAGGTCAACAGACCTGTCCTCAACGACCTCGCAAATGAAGTGATACCTCATCTCAATATATTTATTCTTCACATGGAAGACCGGATTCTTGGTCAACTGAATGGCACTCATAGAATCCGAATGTAGTGTAGGCATAGCATCTATCATACCAAGGTCTGCAATCAAAAGGCCTAACCAAATAGCCTCCTTGCAAGTCTCTTTGGCTGCAATATACTCAGTCTTTGTAGTAGAAAAGGCCGTACACTTCTACACCCTGGACATCCAAGAGATAGCCCCTCTAGCACATGTGAACACATAGCCAGAAGTGGACTTCCTACTATCTACATGTCCTACATAATCAGAGTCAGTGTACCCCACGACTTTTGTATCCTCGCTGCCATAACAAAGACACATATCTGTCGTGCCCTTCAAGTACCTCATGATACCCTTCACGGCATCCCAATGTTTCTTGCTAGGTGTAGCCATATAACGTGCCACAATCCTAACTGCAATAGCAATATCTAGATGGGTGGCTATCATGGCATACATAAGATTTCCCACGGCTAATGCATAGGGAATCTTGGCCATCTCGGCCCTCTACTCATATGTTTGTAGACAATTGGCCTATGAAACCTTCACATGAGAAGGTCATGGACAACTAATAGGCTTAGCATCTTGCATGTGGAAGCGCTTAAGGACTTTATGAATGTACTTCCTCTGTGATGACAGATAGAGTAGTCCCTGAGATCGATCACGCATGATGCACATACCAAGTATATGAGAGGCCTATCCCAGATCTTTCATCTCAAAGCTCTTCTTGAGCTGAGCCTTAAGAGCATCTAGCTCCTCATGAGCTGTCCCTACTAAAAGCATGTCATCCACATAGAGTACCAAAATCAGTAAAGAACCGTCACAGGCTTTCTTCGTGTACAAGCACGGATCCATAGCACTATGGTTGTAGCCCTTTGACTGCATGAATGCATCAAACTTACAGGTACCATTCCCTAGGTGCCTGCTTCAAGCCATATAGACTCTTCTTTAGCTTGCACACTAGGTGTTCCCTGCCAGGGTCTGTAAAGTCCTTAGGCTGCTCCATGTAGATCTCATCATGCAAGTCCCCATGTAAAAAATCTGTCTTGACATCCATTTGGTACAAGTCTAGGTCAAGTTGTGCAACCAAGGCCAAGACTAAGCGTAGGGTGGTCATCTTGACCACAGGAGAAAAGACTTCATCAAAATCAACACCATGCTCCTACTTAAAATCCTTAGCAACCAATCGAGCCTTGTATGCCAGCTTGGGGTGGCCAGGGGTACTTTTCAGCTTATACATCCACTTACATGGCAAAACCTTCTTACCCTGAGGCAACGAAACCAAATCCCAAGTCTTATTCTTATGCAATGAGTCAAGCTCAGACTACATAGCCCTCTCCCAAGAGTGACAATCACCCCTGTCCATAGCCTCATTATAAGTGAGAGGATCTCTTGCATCTGTAACCATTACATAATCCATAGAGGGCACAAAACGGTTAGGAGGTCGTCTATCTCTAGTAGAACACCTCAATCCAGGCTCTGCTGCTGCCTGACCGACATCCTGTCTAATATCAGCATGTCTAGCATTTGGGCCATGAGCATCAGGTGATGTTGCACGCTGTCTAGCTGGCCATGGAGTGAGCTAAATGGGAGCAGGTGGCTCCTCCTAAAAGATAACTCTGCGTATCTCAACCACTTTCTCAGGCTGCATATGCATTTTGTCCTCATGAAGGATGACATTATGGCTACGAATCACTTACCGCACCTGCAGATCCCATAAACGGTAACCCATCTCTCTTGCATCTCTATAGCCAATGAAAATGCATTTGACACTTTTAGGATCCAGCTTATTGTGTTTGTCCTTGCGCACATGGCAGAATGCTTCACATCTAAAAACACGCAAATGATCATAAGAGGGGGGCTTGCCTGCCCATACCTCCTCTACAACTTGAAAGTCAATGCCACTGCTAGGTGACCTGTTAATGAGATGAACTATAGTAGTAACTGCCTCAGCCCAAAAGTGCTGCGGTAAGCCAGCATGGCTAAGCATACTACGGACCCTTTCCTGAATGGTCCTATTCATGCGTTCAACCATACCATTCTGGGGTGGGGTGTAAGGGGCGATCAACTGACGCTTAATACCTTGCTCATCACAAAACTACTCAAAAGCACATGATACATACTCACCCCCATTATCTGACCTTAGGCATTTGAGCCTTTTCCCACACTGGTTCTCTACTAATGCAAGCCAACGCTGAAATGTATCTAAGACATTGGATTGTCTCTTTATGGGATAAGCCCAAACCTTACGTGAGTAATCATCTATGAAAGTAACAAAGTACTTTGCCCCACCAAGTGACTAACAGGGCATGGGCCCACATACATCTGAGTGCACAAGAGCCAAGGGCTCACCCATGCATTTCTTACTGGACTTTTTATGCATATTTCTAGTCTGCCTGCCATACAAACAATGATCACAATAATCAAAATGCAAAGAGTCAAAAGGCGGAAGAGACTGCAAAGCATGGAGCATTTTCATTCCTTTAAGAGACATATGCCCCAAATGAGCATGCCAAAGGGATACATGGGGAATTGAACCCACAGACAAAACATGATCCAATGTAGCTCCAAATATAAGTAAGGGATAGAGGCTGCCAGACTTGGCACCTCTTGCAAGTACAAGCCTGCCACGAGTAATCTTCCATGTAGAGTCTCGAAAGGACTCAAAATACCTTGCATCATCAAGCTGTCTAGCTTTAGAGTCTCGAAAGGACTCAAAATACCTTGCATCATCAAGCTGTCTAGCTTACATAAGGCTGCGAGTCAACGCAAGTACATGGCATACATAATCCAAAACAAAAGAGATGCTAGAAGGAAACTGCAACCAAACATCTCCAATGCCACAATGTCAAGAGATGTGCATCACCAAGATGCACAGAACCAAATATGGTACGATAGGTATGAAACCAATCTCTACAGGGTGTCATATGAAAGGACACACCCAAATCTAAGAGCCAGCACTGCGCATACATAGAATATATCTATCGTACGCTGCAAGTATGTTATCATCATCTGAATTAGTGTCATGCATGACATGAACCTCTTTTATCTTCACACTAGACTTTGCAGGTACGATACTGCGCTCAGAAGACTTTTCCTGCAGTTTTTCTTTTTCCTTTTCCTTGCGCTTATCATCGCGCATTTTATGGCACTGCGGCCTAATATATCCTGCTTTCCCACAATAATGACAAGTAAGATCAGACTTCCGTCCACGGGACTTACTGTGACCACGTGACTTAGACCTGGACTTCTAAGAGTCCCTGCCCTTATGATCATTATCATGCCTGTCATGTCTGCCACCTTTAACGATCAATGCATGTGAAGAGCAGGAAGCATCATTGTTTCTCCTATTGATTTCCTCAATCAATAAAGCACTCTCAACAACTTTGATTTTCAGCCCATCAAGCTTGTTCGTGCATATGGCAATATGGAAGACATCCCATGATCCAGGCAAGGTGCCAAGGAGAAACAACGGGTGCAAGTTGTCTTTAAACTCAATACCCTATGACAACAGACTCTTCATGAGAGCATGAAACTGACTAAAATGAGATGAAAGGGAGGTCCCCTTCTTCATGCGAAGGTCCATTAACTACTTCAGTCAATACATCTGTGGCACAGGACTCTATTGCACATAGAGCTCCTGAATCTTCTCCCATAAATCCTATGCACTCTGATTCTCATCTTTAACAACATTATGATGGACCTCTTCTGAGAGTGACAAAATAATGGTAGACTTGCATAGCTCATCAACTTCCATCCAAACATCATCATCCATATCCTCAGGTTTGACACCCTTGAAATGCAAGGGTTCAATCTGCAACTTCTACACCAAAACCTACCATATTTGGGACTTCCAATACCCATAGTTGGTACCATCCAACTTGGCAATGTCTATATTAGCCGTGTCTTTCAGATGACCAGCCATACTGTCCCAAATCAATACAAAAAAGTAAAATTGCAGGTGTTGTTGTAATTAGCAAAAAATGCACTAAGACCACTGCTAAAACTGGATGAAAGAGTGGATTTTACCAAGAGAAGCACATATCCACCAAATATGACCAAGATAATATTAAATAGTAATCATTAACCTCATAGAAGTGCTCAAAATCTGCAGATTTCAGCTTGCTGTAATAAATGACAGAAGTATGTAAAACTGTCCCAAAATGAAGCAATCGCTAATACATATGTCACTGCAACTGCGGAGGTAGAAAGATACATCCAATAGTGAGTTTCTAGGGGCAAGAAGGTACCAAGAATTGTCAAACCAATAACCAGTCACGCAAGAGACATCTCATAGGTCCAGAAGTCATGCATGTAATGGGTCTCGGGGTAAGAGAAGAGACCAAGCATAAGCATAACTGATAGAGCAAGAAGCTCAATACATAACCATCCAAGATGCATACAAAACTGACAAACCTGTGTGATAGAGATAGGTGCCTGCCCCCAATAGGTGTATCAAATCATCCCACTACAGATAAACTGCAGACATAAAGCTCTCAAGAGAGCAAATGCATGTAACTGTCCCACAAGCTCAAGCTCATCTGTGAATAAGACTCTGTGTACATTCGAATATACCAAGAGGCTCCCACTGGAAGTGAAGTCAGAGGCAAAGAGATCAAGAAACACTCTAATACATCAAATACATAGCATCAGACATGCCAAATCCCAGTAGGGTACATCCAAAGCATAAAGCCCGAGCTATCTTAGACCCATAAAGCATAAGCTTGAAAGCATTCAATGAGCATGTAACTGACAACCAGATGTAATGCCTAGTAGATCCAAAATGCTCAAATACATCTGAAGATAAAGCTCCAAGTAATTGTCAAGCATGGGCAAACCAAGTGGCATCCATATCTGACCAAGGCATAAATGCAAGAAGCCTAAATGTCAAGCAGTGACAATAGGCATAGACCAGTCCAAAGCATGCCAACTGAAGCCAAATGCCAATGAAGAACAACCAAGTTGGAGCTTAATACAAGCTCAAAAGCATTATGGAACCAAGAAGAAGCATTTGACAACCTCCAGATACATCGGTATGATCATTCAAACCTCCAAGAAGCACCCCATATTCATGAACCAATGCATACACCAAGTAAATGAGCTTCATCCCAATGTATTACAGCAAGCAATTTACTGTTATATGAAGCTCAAACGGTGCTCAAATCTGCTTCAAATCAGTCCCAAAGCATAGACATAGCATCCCATAACATCCGAGCATCACCGTGCATCAATAGGCATCAAACGAGCAATGCCAAGAAGCATTAAACAATAAATGTCAAGTGTTGCCCTGTTTTGACAGTCCTGGGACTATGTATACAACAAAGGGCTGAAGGAGGAGGCACTCGAATCGATCACCGGGAGTCAAGGACCAATGTTGAGGAGTCAAGCAATGCTCGGGAAGGTTGCCAAGAGTGCTAGGAAGCCGAGAAGAAGCAAGGAAATGCCGGGGAGCAGATCAACCCAGCCCCCAAAAAATGCTCCAAAAATTACATTAGTTGTTCTTGGGGGCTGGGGGATCTGTAACAGCCCTCGGGGGGGCACTAGGCAAGGTCAAGGGGGCTCCAATGCAGCCCGAGAAGAAGCCAATGAAGGTCTGGAAGCTCGGGGAGGAGACGGGAGATCAAAATGTACCTACAAATGAAGGTTTCATGACTGCCATTGATGCTCGAGTTGAAGCTCTTCAAATCCAAGTTGAAGAGAATGCTGGGCAAGCTCCAATGCCTTTGCTCTGATACCAGTTGAAAGGGAAGTGGAACCCAGGTGGAAGAAGCTTGGCGGTGAGAGCTATGGCGGAGGAGAGCAAGAGCCAAGAGAGAGAGAGAGAGAGAGAGAGAGAGACTAAAAAGTGGGAACTCCAACAACCACAATGTGTGGCCGAGCCTTCCTTTATTCAAACTGTCACTAAAAGAATAAAGAACAAGTGACTAGGATGGGCACCCGTCACCTACAGTGTGCAGTGGCAGGACATGGAATGCAACAGGGGTGGTTGGTGGGCCGCCTACAAGAGCTTCTAGCCATCATGCATAATGGTACTAAGGGCTTATTTGTAGGCTCACCAGCTATCTTGACAACTTGTTCGTATTCCTCCTCATTGTCCAAGAATGGCAAATCGATGGTGGCTAGCACATGCATCCAATCTCGCTCATCCTTAGGGCTAGGGATATATTTTATCAATGGCTCATAAGATTTCCTAATTTAGGCATCACCCTTTAGCATAATAGAGATGGCGTTTAAGTCGATTGGCGTTGTCTTCCAAGTGTTCATCTCTACTCTCACTACTTTCGTTTGGTTGCTCAAGAATATCAAACCATTGTCCCAGTCTTCTATAACTCATGCGTTCCACATCCAAGGTCGGCCTAGCAGGATGTCGTAGTCTACTCCCTTCATGACGATGAAGTCCACTGAAAATTGGACAGCCTGCAATCTTCAACGGCCAATTCTTCAACACTTTGAATGGCTTAACTTTCGTCCCATTGGCTAGTGTGACATTAAACTTAGCGTTCTCAACAAGCGAGCTACATCAAGCCTAGAGCACTGTGTGGCTAACATTGACTCCAGCTCCCGTGTCTAGAATCCCTTTCCTCATAGCATCTCCTAGTGCCAAGACTGGCAAGACTGCATGCATCTCTGTGCCCTCCCAAAAAGCATTAACATGTAAGTGCCTAGGCACTGAGTACTTCAACCCACTACTTCAACTCTTGCTCTCTCTCTCTCTCTCTCTTCACATGTAAGAGTTGAGAGAGAGACTAAAAAGTGGGAACATGGTTAGGCACTTCAACCCAAGAGGAAGAAGCTTGGCAATGAGAGCTATGGCTGAGGAGAGCAAGAGCCAGCTATGGGGCATCATGGTTATGTAAGTCAGTTGCCCCTTGCTAGATTGGTCCTTCCACCCACTACTTCAACTCTTGCCATAGCATTGGGAGCTGCCTAAGCAGGTCTCCTAAGCACAAAGTCACAAGGGTTGTCACTATGTCATAAGAAGGTTGTCAGTTGCTTGCTTCCCTCCTAATTATGTGCTTCTTGGCTAATGGCTGTAGCTATTTGGTTGGCCCATGCACTTGAGCTTTGTCTATGTGGTACTACTTGAGGTGTAGATGCATCTCTTGACTTCAGTTGCATATGTGAAATTGGTGTGCCCACACTAGAAAGCTCATCAATTTCATCTTCTAGGATGGGCTCAGCATCCTTTAGGAGCTCTTGGGCTTCTCTCACCCACTCCTTGACCTTATCTATGGATTCAAGTTGGCACTTTAGGTTGGGGTACTCCTTGACCTTGGCACTCCTCTTTTCCACAGTCTTTGGAGTGGATGTTTCTACTTCTACGTTTGTGACATTTTTCCCTGCAGTTAGCATTGTTGCACTCATGACCTTCACTTTGGTTCTCTTCCTCCTTTGCCTAAGGCTTCTTTTTCTGATTGAGGTTGCATCTAGGTTACTAGTCCCTGGAAGTGATATGCCGACCTGCTTCTGTGCTTGGGTCATAACACACAATGGGATAGGCGTAGCCTCTCCGTCAAGTGTTTCAAGTCCAAAAAGTCCCAATGGTACTAATGGCATGATCACTGAACTAGAGAGTGTTTTCGTCTAGGGCAATCGACAAATAGGTGGATGATTCCATACTTTGGGCATCTAAGGTCAACCTTTTCTTGATTGGCTTGCTCCCTTTGGGGGCAGCATGAAGAAATATACCCTGTGTGACCACAAGACCACCAACATGCAATCGGCTCTTGGGTCTACCCTCCTAGGCCTCTACCCCTACCTCTGCCTAATGCCATCACCGACACTGGTCGATAGTCCATGAGAATAGGACTGCCCTCTTCATCATACGAGATGTAAGGGATCACGTATGCTTCATCATCATTTGGATCCTCCACGTAATGGACTAGAACATCGTTGGTGGATGGGTTATGAAAGGTCTAGGTGGCCTAGGTATGCATGTGGGATTAATCTCCATTCTAAGGATGGCTAGTTTCATATCGTTAGGTTCTAGAAGAACTAATAGGGCTCCCCTTCTGAAGAAGTTTGGTGTCCTATTCCCTAGGTATGGCTAGTTGTATGGTTGGGTGTATGGAAGTCTCCTTGGTAGCCTACACTACATAGCATCATGGCCGAACCTACTACAATTGTGGTGCAAGGTCATGATTGAGGGTCCGACGAGTGTCACCCTAGCATCGCTTTTGCTTCCTAATCTTTCATCTAACTCCTATGGATTCTTGTAGCACAAACAAAGGGAGCACCCCTAACTTATTACTATGGCCCCACTATGGCTCTCCTACACCCAAACCCCAAGATGAGCTGTTTCACCATAAAGCACATACGTAACATAGTCCTCTCTTTTGATTAAATGCTCCAAGAGATAATATAATCCTTACCACATCAATCCCCAAAGAAAAGAATAACAGTAGACCTATAGCTTAGGGAACCCCACACTCTTCGTGAGTCAAAAGTTCAAAATCAAGTGCCATGCATCTAGGAGATAATTCTCTTGATCCCATAGATGAAAATGCTGATGCAAGGTGTGATATATGTGCTCAAACAAGGAAGCTTATCAATCAATCAATGTGAATATGCACAAATAGCCCTTTCATGATTTTACTCTAGTCTATTGCTTTGTTACTAAGGCAGCACTGAAATAACAAGTGCTACTGGCCTTTTCAAGACTCAAATCAAACAAATCTTATATGCTAGAATATGCATAAAATTAGAATTCAAAGGGTACTCAACTCCCACAATTCTGTTCCCCCTACCATTTAAGATTTTGCATTAGTTGGATAGGTAAAGCATGTATTTTATATATATTTCTTTATATAGAAAGCAATAAACACGCACTTTGATATACAAATGAGGGTAAAATAAGGCTAAACCTCATGCTTTACCTTCGTCATACTTCCACAGACATATTTCAAATTTTCCATATTTGTTTTATCCAAAAAAAAATCTATTTTCTTTGGTCAAAATTGTTTTTTTTTGTATTTCTTCCTTTTTTTCTTAAAGAGAGGAGAGAGGGAGGAGAGAGAAAAACTGAATTTGGTTCCTCATGCTCAGGCCACAAATCTAGATCCAAGTTCGACGAAATAGAGTGAAAATTTCAAGAATTTGGTGACTATGATCAGATTATGATGTTTTTCTTCAGCTCCATGACCCCCCATAGCCCCAAATCATGGCGTTGACATGAAGCACCATCCTTTGTTTTTCACCTCCTCACCCTTTCATCCCCCCCCCCCCCCCCCCCCCCCCCAAAGTCATCTTCACATTGAATTTGGTCCACTTGCCCCCGGCCTTGTACTACTCTTGCATCCGATGTCCAATTCATCATCTGAAAATTTATGCATGTTTGTCTTGAAGTCATGAACTGTCTGGAGCTTGTTCCACTTCATTCCAACATAAAGTGATTTGAAATTCCATCTTCCATGGCCGCTTAAAATTGTCAAATCCACATTTGCCACATCCCATGAGCTTTGAGTTCCACCTCAAATTTACAAAAGTTGACACATTTTTGGCACTTCTCAAGTCGTAAAATCCCACTTTCATAACCATGCATACTTTTCCCTTTAAAGAGGGAAGTTGATCTCTCTAGCAAAAAGTGAGGCATGTGCCTTTTGAGTTAAGGGACGTTGGGCTATTCAAAACATTATAAAAATTACATAGTAAGGCTAGCCTGATATTTCTTATGAAACACACGGAGTGGTGTTCACTTGTGGTTATCAAGAAGAAGAATAATAATCAAATTTTACTTTGAGTTGACTTTAGAGAGCTCAACAAACAAAAAACCTGATTGTTATCCATTGCCATTCATTAATAAAATCTTAAATCAACTAGCAAATAGGGATATATACTCCTTTATGGATTGTTTTGCCAACTACAATCAAATGGCCATCATCGAGGAAGACAAGTTAAGGACAACATATCATATTTGGTACCTTTGTGTATTATGTCATGGCCTTTGGATTATGTGATGCACCAGGTTCTTGGCAATGTAAAGAGCTAAAAGTTTTCATTAATGATCTGGAGGCAGCTACCACTAGGAATAGATAGTTAATAATTTTGTGGAAATAATTACATATAGTGAAAAGCATGAAAATATATGATTGTGCACATGGAACAAATTATGTTTTCCTTTGTTTAAACACTTTTTAGAGGATTCCATTCCACCTTGCATGGAAAGAGCATAAAAGCATGGTATTAAAAGAAACCTCCTAGGTGTGTAGCAATTACTTGAAAAAACCCATTGACCCATGTGGAGTGGAAGAGGATCCCTAACCAAATGTTAGCACACTTATTTTTGGGGAAAAGATTATGTGAGCTTATGACAAGTCTCTTGGAATGATAAATATCAAGAGAGGAATATATTGCAATGATTGATATATATGGTTCGAGGTGAGATAGTCAGCTATGTATGGGAAACTCCTTTGCTTGAAGTAGGAAAGGGTAATTAGTTGAACTACAATCCAATTGCATCTATAAATGCAATAGTTAGAAGAATCATTTATATTATCCAAATGCTCCTGGCCACGAGGCTGTGTGGGGTTGTTTGGTGTGTTTTTAGGAGCTTGGGCTAAAGCCCCATTGTCAGAGCCAATGTCGGGCCCATATCTTCATCTTACTTAATATGGCACATTTGTGCAATTTTTTACATTTTCTATGCCAAAACCCCTCGTTTTGCTTCTTCTTTCATGTACGAACTAATTTATAAGTTACTTTAGAGACCTAATTGTCACCAATATCTAAATACCAATAGAGAAGGTTATATACAAAACACTTACATAAGTGTTCTTCCAGCTTCTCAAAGTTTACCATATATTCTATATGAATAGGATTTGGTGTTTCTCATTCTCAAATCTTGCCCATTCCTTGCTCATCAAGATTGCGCTGAGGTTCTTTTTCTCATGTCTTTATCCATTAGATCCTCCTTTTGGATCCTCTTCTCTAGATCCTATTTCCTCCCTTTCTAGAAATCTAGGTTTAAGTGATTTTGCATCAAGTCTAGGCTCCTTCTCTTTCGCTTAGGCTATCAGTAGCACATGTAACACCTATAGACATATGTAGCTTCATGCCTTGTAAGCCTGGAGTATGTAAAGGCTCTATGAGAGAGAGAGTTAGGACTCCTTGTTTATTTTCTCAACCTTTTGGTGCTAGATAGCTTGTCTGCCACCTAGCATTGGGTTTGTCAAGGTCCATCACTTGGGATAAGCCATTTTGGGGTTCTTGATGACTAATATCATAGCCTTGACTTTGACTTTGATCATTTTGTTAGTGGGACTAGTTTGCTTTATTAGTTGGGGCTAGCCTAATATAATTCTAGAGGAATAAGTCTCTACATTGCAAATTTGACCATTCTTACTCAAATTAGAACTTAGTTGGTAGTTCATGTGGGGTTCTTAAAATTTAGTGAGGATTTTGATGGAATCTCTCTTTTGTTATTGCTTGCTCCCTCTTCTTGTCAAAGATTGTAGCCTCTATAGCCCTCTACTAGAGATCAAATGACTTTTACATAAACCAACACCATATTTCCCTTAGTTTGAGTTTTGTTTTGAACAATTTTTTGAAAAGGTTTAAGTTTACAAAAAGACTTTCTCTCTCTTCTTAGTTCTTCCTTAGCCTCCATAGCCAAGCTTACTGAGCTTCTCCATTCCCCAAAGATTACCTCTAGCATTTGTGGGAGCCCTTGATCTTCCTTCTAAGCCCTTGGAGATCCCTCGAGCATTTGCTAAGCCTTGCTAGAGATGCCCTTGATCAGCCCACTCACGTGTTGCAATTTTTGGATTGTTTGATATTCACTCTTATCCTCCTACTACTCTTGTTGCTTCCTGATTCTGATCCTTGATGTTGAATACATTTTACCCATCCTTGTGAGAACCACCTTTGGTATCAATCTAGGTGTTCCCAACTTGGCATCGACTTCCATGGATGAGAAAATAGGGAAGCAAGTATTCCACAATGTTCCACCTCTTTGACCAAGAAATGGCTCCCTAGAAGACTCCTTGTTATCAACAAGGCTAGAGCAAGAAGAATGTAAGAAATGTGAGCCTCTATCAAGCTTCCAAGAACTTTAGAATTGTAAGACACACTCTCTTATCAAGTAATCATACACCATTCCCATCTTTAGAGCTTCCAAGTTTTACACTATTTCAATGTTGAGAATATCCACTTGCATGAATGATAAATATTAGCTTTCATGAGTTCAAGCATGACCCTCTCTTTCTTGGCATTTTCCTTGTGTATTAAGCTCATTGCAACTCTTGTAATGGACGAATGATAAACACAAGGGTAAGAAATGTGGGTAAGCTCTCTTATACCCCTCTTGAAAGTTTTGCTTTGTGTTTATCCATTTTAGCTAGCATTACATAATCTTTTGGAGAAGAGAGAATATGAGTACCCATATACATCGATGTGGGTGAGGATTGGGAGAATTAAGGGGGTGATCCCCCCTCAATTCCTATGATCTTGAAAGGGCACAATAAAGTGGTCCAAGAGGGGAAACATGGAGCTCGCGTTGATGCCCCAATGATGTCTTTTTATCCCTCATGTAAATGCCATTTTAATAATTTATCCCTCTTCAAGGGCAACAAGAATGTATATGACAAATTGGTAATAAGAATTGGTATGTGTATATCATGAGGGCTTCCTTTGACTTTTCCTTCCATATTTTTTCTATTAACATTACCCCCTCCTATATGAGGGTCACTCCCATGGCACCCATATCATAGGCGACATGTTGTAGCTTGTACTAAAGATGTGAAATGCTAGGAATAGTCGATGAAGATGCAAAATGCTAGGAATAGTCAATGAAGTAGTCCTGATGGAAGGGTAAAGTGTACTATTAATGAAAAATCATTGTTGATAAATAATAATATACTCTCGATGATGATAAAGATGACTAGTACATTGGTAGATAGCAATGATGAATTTGTGATTACTAGGAGATACTTTGGAATAATGACAATATGAATGGATGATGTCCACCTGGAAATTTTTGGTAGCAATATTGAAGAAGAAGAATGGAACATGAGACAAGAATGTAGGGCTACTAATGTTGATGGATATTTTGAGAGATCTTTATGAGAACTTGCAAGCCAATAGTTGGTGTAAAGTCATTATATGGTGTAAAGCCTAGGGTAACAAGTCGTTCAAGCAAGCTCAGGGACTCCTGCCCTTAATGTGCCCTAAGATTGTGAAGTGAGGGAAAAATGGTGAGAGAGCTAGAGATTGAGTGAGACTTTAATAGAGTTGTATAGTAGGATGGAAAATAATTTCCTGTAGATGGAGTCGAGAGATGGTGACACAATGAATCCCAACATTGACATCAAATAATAATGGAGGTAAGCCATCCTCATAAGGAGTTGGTGGTTGTTAAAGGATTTTGACTAGTTGGTATAGGTAGGTTTAGGTGACATTAAAGGAAGGATCTAGACAATTGATGAACCACTTGATGAAGCTATTAAATGATGGTCATAGATATCGCAACTAAAGGAGACATATCTTTGATGGGTCTATTGCATTTACATTTTGGGAAAGTTTTACTTGCCATGCTATTACTGGTTGTAATCTTTGTCAAGTATTTTGGGATGTGGATAATAGAGCACATTCACTTGTTCATATGCATGGAATAGAAAAAAGCAAACTAGGCATGCTCATTTCCTTAAGAACAACATATAGCCATTCTAGTTAGCTTCCATTCACCCCTTGGCTTCATTGTGAGATAGTCCCTTTTGGACTTATCTTTAGAAAACTTAAAAGCTTCCTTAAAGATTGTCATATCTTACTAATCCAACCATCTATTGGATATACTTTTTTGAACCTTTATGAGTGTTTATGTTGTATCGAGAGGTAAGTTTTTTCTAAATCTAGCTTCTTGATTAACATTGAAATCAAATGGTATAGCCAACTCATAATTTTGCCCTTCCTAATACTAACACAATGTTTTCTCTAGATCATCAACTTGCTCTTCAGTCTCTTGATGTTCTATAGGATGATAGTATTGTGCTTTTTGTTGAGACTTCAAGCTCAAGTTGCGTGTATGCCCGACATGACAGCTAGGTGTCCAGCTATCTCTAGCATGTGTGCATCACCAAATAAGTATGGTTATGACTTAGATGGAGTTATTAGGGCAATCTGGTTTGACCTACTAGATATAGATGTATTAGGCTACTTGGAATGTGTGTGTGTGTGACTATCTCTGAATAAGAAGGAAGAGATAAAATAGAGCTACTTGCTCTGTGTGATGAAATCAATCTCTCTCCCTCTCTCTATCTTCGAACATGGTATCAGAGCTAGGTTAGTTTGTGAGCTTTACTATTGCAAGAGTTGGGAAATAATGACCTATGGAGTGAACTGCAGAGGGAGAAGAAAGTGCTAGCAGCCATAGCTCCAAGAAAAGATGAGCATCAGAGAATGTTGAGTTTTATGCTTGGTGGAGCTTATTGATGCTACTTACTTGGGTGAAATGTCACATGAAAGAGTTCAGTTTGGATGAGCATTGAAAAAAAGAAGACATGTTGCATAGAAAAAATGTGATCTGGAGAAGTTCTACACCAAATTTCTGTGCCTATTTGGACAACACTACAGCTACGATCCTCCAGATCTATGTGGCTCAACATCTTGGTAGTGTTGAGCTCTATGTGCAGGGTATGATTGGAATTGAGGAATGCTTGGTAATGCTCATCGTTTACAATAGGAAGAGGTTGCTTTTATATCTTGGAATTCAATGTGAACTGGTAGAAGGTTGCACTCAATCGAAGCTGATGTTATGATGAGGATTTAGTGGCTGTTACTCTAAATGATTTGGGACATGAGTACAAATCATTTGACACTTCTATATTCGTGCAGGCTGAAATGCCAGATTTTAATGAGTTTGTGTCATTATTAATCCATGAAGAAGTCAAATTGGGGTTAACTACGGGATCAAGTAGCTCTAAAGGCAAAGATGTTGTGTTGTATTCTAATCAACGTGGTCATAGCAGTCGAGGAAGAGGGTTTGCTGGTGGACAAGGAACATAGCAACATGCATCTCATGGTAGTAATGCCTTATAGGGTGAGCAAGCAAGAGGCAGTGGTCATTCTAGAGCAAGGGGGAGATCCAATCCTAGGGGCAGAGGATCCTGGTAGTCATAGCATATTCATGACAATCCGAACAAAGATAAGGATTGTCACTACTATGGCAAGTATGGCCACATTGCCAAAGAGTGTTGGAAAAAGTAGGCTAATCAAAAAGGAAAACAACAGGGACATTATGTATCATCAAATCATACAGAGGATGCTTCCACTGAAATAGATTATTTGCCATGACATATGTTCAAGACCGTGCACCTAAGAATGCTGAAATAGATAATGTTTGGTACATTGATTTTGGAGCTTCAAATCATATGACACATCATGGTGATTAGTTTACAAATATGGTTTCTAAAAAGAATGGATATGTGTGTACAGGGGATGATACTCAACACACCATTGAGAATAAGGGTGTAGTACCCTTGGTCATACACGATGGGTAGAAGAAAAGTCTGCATGATGTATTGCATGTGCCTTCCATTACAAAAAACTTGTTATCTGTTGGTCAAATGACTAAATAGAACTTACAAGTTCAATTTAATAAACATGGTTGCTTCATAGAAGAGTTTGGTAATGGTTGTAAGCTCATTGCTTAAGGTCACAAACATGGAATAATGTTCACATTGGATGCAACATTACCTCAGTTGAAATCAGCCATGTTTGCACAAGAACAAGGAAATTTTAGAGATTTGGAAATATGGCACAAAAGGGTTGGTCATGTATATATTCTCCGACTGCAAACTATGCAAAGGAAGCAACTTGTGACAAGATTACCAAAGTTTGCATACAGTGAGATTGGTCATGTCTATGATGCATGCCAGTTTGGCAAACAATCTCGTCTTTCGTTTATAAAGAATGTTTGGAATAGTACGAGACCATTACAATTGATACACTCTAATGTATGGGGACTAACCCATAATGTCTCTCTAGGAGGATCTAAATACTATGTGACTTTTATAGATGATTTTAGTCGGTATACCTGGGTATATATCTTGAAACACAAGGATGAAGTGTTTGCTATTTTTAAAGAGTTTAAAAGGCAAGTTGAGAAGGAATTTGATTGCTACATTCTCATGCTTGAGATTTGACAACGGTGATGAATATGTATCTAATGAGTTTGACATAAATGGCATTCGCAGGCAACTTACATATAGTTACACCCCACAACAGAATGGTGTGACTGAAAGAAAAAGTAGAGTGCTTATGGAGACTGCTCATGCAATGCTGTAGGTGCTCCCTACCTTTCTCTACAAAGCCCTTAGGTTGCTGCATATAGATCTCTAAGTTCCCATGCAAGAAAGTCATCTTTACATCTATATAATAAAGATTTAAATCCAGCTAAGTAAGCAAGACCAAGTCCAAGCTAGAGTAGTCATCTTGACTACAAGAGAAAAGACTTCATCAAAGTTACCACCATGCTCCTACTTAAAATCCTTTGCAACCAATCTAGCCTTATATGCTGGCTTTGGGTGACTAGGGATACTCTTCAACTTGTACACCCACTTGCATGGCAATTAGTAGTAAATCAGACTCAAATTGCATAGCCCTCTCCTAAGAATGAGAATCATCTTTGCACATAGCCTCCTCATAGGTAAGTGGCTCCACAAACTCTGTCACCATGACATGATCTATAGAGGGCTCATAGTGATTATCAGAAGGACGTGAAGCTCTAGCAAAGTGCTTCAAAGCTAGCTGTGGGGTCTCTACAACATATTCTCTTTGTCTAACAGAATGATCCTACACAATGGGTGGATCTGAGGCCATTATGTCATCAATTGCTAGCTATCTAGCTGGGTGTACTATACCAAGAGGTGTGGCAAATCAAAGTTGGAAGCATGAGAGAGTGTGCACAAGAGAGGGAGAGAGATAGTTCAAGTACAAGAATAAGATCTTGCTTAGTAAGTTGTTCAAAGGTACAACTAGTACACTCTCCTCTACTGTGAGAGTGACTTCTAGGAAGTTTATATAGCCTTTGGAGAAGTTAGGGTTAGGGTTTCCCCTTGCTCCCCTGTCCTCCAGTTCATTTACACCTAACTACCCTTATCCTCTCCAATATAAGGAGAATTCACATGCTTACTTCTCAACACCTCCCCTCAATGCCAGGTGGCATTGGATAAAGCATGATAGGATGCCCCCCCTTAATCTACAATGAGATGCCTTTATAAATCAGGCTACAAAAGATGGTTATAGGTAGAAAGTGCTACAAGACTCAAAAGAGTCGATCATCTATGGGTTGGGAGGCAAAGTTGGCCTCCAATTCCTTAGGTACTTCTAGAACACTGGGACACTTACTAGTGATATGCCCAGTCTTTTTGCATTTATTGCACTTCATTTTGTCAGGATACTTCTTCTAGCAATTACTTACAATATGCCCTTTTTTATGACAAAAGGAGCACTTTGTAAAAGATGTATGGACTAACACTTGCTCACAAGAAGTAAATGTTGAAATCCCTTCATTACGGTTTCTCTTCTCTTCATCCAGGAATGACTGGATGGTATTTGCCAAGGTTGGGTTTAAGATATTATTTAGGGTAGTCACAAGGGTTGGAAAGACCTTCTTCACAGACTTCAGAAGGATGGCAATGGCATCTTCATCATGAATTGGTGCTTGAACAGAGGCCAACTGTGCCATGAGCCCCTTCATATGTGAAATAAACTTGCTTAGATCTTCTCCATGTTTATACTGTTTGTCAATATGGTGAATTAAAGATTCATCCAAATGAAGCATAATGATGGCCTGAGCTCTTTCATCATCTTCTACATCAAGGGGATTGGATGGGTCAATAGCTTTGGTCCCTTTTGTGAAGGGCCAGTAGTCTCGTTCCATCGTTTTATATTTTACCAGAGCTTGCCAGGGATGGAAATCTTTTACATTGAACTTGTGAATTTGAGGCCTTACATCTGCATAGGCCATGGCCATTATAGGAAGGTCTTACCTATTGCTTAGGCAATGGCAATGTCTAGTCCTTTACAGGTGGCCAAGTACAAACCAAATAGTAGAGTTGATAGCCCTACAAATGATAGCCAACTTTAAAGTTTTAAAGATGAAAAAGGTTGGAAATCATACATATGTAATATCTCAAGATAAGATTTTGGTGGTCTTGTTCTTCGAACAACCCTTGATTTAAGTTTTACTATTTTCATAGGTTTCAATGAGGTGAACTGACCTTAGGCTCCTCCCTATAACGTGGCCTATTAGAGGAGTTATTGGTGGAACACGGCTTATCAATCAACTCTATGCTATGGGATGAATCAAAGGAGAGTACAATAACACTCATTTCTCTGATTTACAGGCAACAAAAAGTAAGAAGCATCAGACGAATGCATTAGTAGTGCTAAGAAGCACTCTTACCAACTCCCATTCTTGTACTCATAATGTAGGTTGATTTTTATGAGCTTAATATTGCCCATGGAATGAGAAGAAACTCTACATTTAAGCTCCACAAGGCAGTAAACAAATCTTTACAAGGGTTTTTTAGTGATTAAAATCACTGTTGATAATGCCTAGATTGAAAAAAATGAAAATGAGTGAGCTTGAAGCTTCGTGGCTATGGCTCCCAGGAAACCCACAGTTAGGGTTTGACAGAGATCTCTTCCTGTGGCTCGAGATTTGAGGAGCCCTATTGTGGGAGGATAGCCCACTAGGAGGGCTATCAAAGCACTAAGGTAGTCGCCATTGATTTGCCCTCAGCTG
Organism: Lygodium microphyllum; assembly: GCF_053477565.2. Classification (NCBI taxonomy): domain Eukaryota; kingdom Viridiplantae; phylum Streptophyta; class Polypodiopsida; order Schizaeales; family Lygodiaceae; genus Lygodium; species Lygodium microphyllum. The sequence goes on along the minus strand of NC_141154.1, from coordinate 63,232,214 downwards.
AGCATGCAACTATATGAATTTGCACGCTGCCCCAGATTGCGCTTGCCTGCATTTTTTGACAATGGCGTCCTGTTGTGTGGCCAATGTTGGGTGTGGTGCTAGGAAGGAGTGCCTAATGCTAATGAAGGTTTCTCTTGAAGAAATGGGAGGCCGATATGCCCTCTTTTGCTCACACAATCTTCTCCAATGGAGATAGTTACTAGGTGGCTATGGAGGTTGAAGGACCAAGATGAGAAAATGAAGATTTTCTTGTGCACTTAGATTGAGCCGAGGTTTAGGGAACCTAAAGGGATTAGAGATGGCTCTGATACCATGTAGCAAATCAAAGTTGGAAGCAGAGAGTGTGTGCACAAGAGGGAGAGAGAGAGCTCAAGTAAAAGAATAAGATCTTGCTTAGTAAGTTGTTCAAAGGTACAACTAATACACTCTCCTCTACTATAAGAGTGACCTTTAGGTAGTTTATATAGCCGCTAGAGAAGTTAGGGTTAGGATTTTCCCTTGCTCCCTTGTCCTCCATTGCATTTACACCTAGCTACCCTTATCCTCTCCAGTATAAGGAGAGTTCACATGCTTACTTCTCAATAAGAGGCTCCTCACAATGGGTGGATCTGAGGCCATTTGTCATCAATTGCAGGCTATCTAGCTGGGTGTACTATTACAAGATCATCCTATGTACCTCAACTACCTACTTAGGTTGCTTATGCATCTTCTCTTCATGAAACACAACATCATAGCTTCTTATAATGTTATAAGCCTATGGATCACAAAGGCAATAGCCCATCTCACACCTGCATCACCATATCCAAGAAAGATCCATTTAATAAACTTCAGATCCAGCTTGTTGCACTTGTCCTTGGGAACACGATAGAAAGCCTTACATCCAAAGATCATCATATGACAAAGGTTTTCCAAACCATACCTCCTCTATAATCAAATGACTAAGAGCATACATAGGGAGCTATTAATGATATGCATGGTAGAGTAACTTTCTTAGCCCAAAAGCATGATATACTATGAACTCTTTCTTGTCTAGCCTTATTCATGTACTCTACAATACCATTCTGGGGTGGGGTGTAAGGGGTGGTCAATTGACACTTAATACCCCATTCATCGCAAAACTACTCAAATGGCTTAGAGATATATTTATTCACATTGTCAAACCTTAGGTATTTCAGCCAATATCCAGATTGGTTGTGAACAAGAGCAACAAAGTGCTAAAATGTAGCTAAAACTTTCAATTTTTGCTTAATAGGATAAGCCTAGACCTTACATAAATTATCATCAAATGAGTGTAGATTAATACATAAGCATATGGGCATTAGTAGAAGCATAAATGAGCTCCTAACAATGAAGTAAAATTGTCCCAAATTTATACACACTATAACAACAATAACAAAGTTTGAAGAGCTCCAAAATGATTTTCAAGTGCAAATACCAAGTCCACGAAGGAAGCTAAAGTGTCTTGGGGAGTAGCAAGAAGTGATTGATGTGTGTTGTAGATTAAGGTGATAAGCTTGAAAATCAAGTACAATTCACACTTCCTGTGCTGAGGTGTTTACTGCTACTATTGGCTACTACTGAATCTTAAGCAAGGCTCAATGTGGAACCTTGGAACAAGCCTTGACTAATGGAGACAAGTCAAATGAAGGAAAATGATCAATGCATACCTCAAGATGAAGAAGTAATGACTGCCATGAAACCTTGAGCTAAAGCTTTGAATCTGAGATGAAGCAAATGAAGAAAAAGCTCCTCAAATGCTTGCTCTAATATTAGTTGAAAGGTGAGTAGAAGGTGGAAGTAGGAGTGGAAGCACGAAGGGTACAAAAGCTATGGAGGTTCAAGCAAGAATAAGAGAGACTGGTGTGTGGAAACTCCAACAATCACAATGTGTAACCTACCTTTCCTTATCCTATTTGTCACTAAATGAATAAAGAATAAAGTGATAGTAATGGGCACTTGCCACCTATAGTGTACATGTGTGCATGTCTATATACAATAAATGTAGGCGACTAGTATAAGTAGCCTTTAACCCCACAACACCTACCATGTTTATTTTACATATACAACTATCTTCCTTAATTAGCATGTTAAAACAAGGTTCATTCACATAATTTAATACAAATACAAAAAATGTAAAAACAATCATTTCTGAAAATTGTAGCCTTTATTTCAAAACTTGAGCAATCATTTATCTTATTACATCACTTCCAATCCATAATAGGACTTTGCCCAAAGTCAATGAAGGGAATGAGCTCTGAAATGGAAGCATGGAGCGGAAGCAAGAGCTATGGTGGAAGGAGAGAGAGAGAGAGAGAGAGAGAGAGAGAGAGAGAGAGAGAGAGAGAGAGAGAGAATGTGGGAACTCCAACATTCACAATGTGTGACTAGCCTTCCCTTCATTCAAATGTCATTGAAAGAATAAAGAATGAAGTGAAGTGATGCGCACCTACCACCCGCAGTGTATAGGTGTATGAGTAACTAATATACAATGAAAATATTGTCAATATAACTAATACAAGGACAGCTAGACATAGGCGGCTTTACCCCCAACAACCTCCCACTTAAGGTCAAATGTGTCCCTAGTGAGGAGAGAACAAGAAAGAGGTGACAAAGTATAAATGTACATAAGTACAACTAGATGAGGAAAGACATCATCTCATCCAACACCCATCAACTTCCTAAGGAAGGCAAAACGCTCTGCTGAGAGAATTTTAGTGAGTAGATTTGCAGAATTTTGGTCAATTGTTTGAGATCTTGACAAGCTCAATGGACTTTCCTCATTGACCACTCTAATAAAGTGGTAATGCAACTCAATGTGCTTCATCTTTGCATGGAATATTGAATAGCACTCGTAGAATCCAAATGCAGTGTAGGAACCAGATTAGTAATGCCAAGGTCTACCACTGGACAGCCTAACCAGAGAGACTCCTTGCAAGCCTCAATGGACTACAACATACTTTGCCTTTGTAGCAAGTAGGGCCATGCATTTCTATACCCTGGACATCCAAGAAATAGCACCTCTAGCAAAGGTGAAGACATAACTAGAGGTGGACTTCCTACTGTCTGCATGTCCTACATAATCTAAATCAATATATCCCACAACTTATGTATCGTAGCCACCATAATAGATGCACATGGCTATTGTGAGTTTCAAGTACCTCATGATACCCTTGACGACATCCCAATGTTGTTGGCCAGGTGTAGCCATATAGTGTGCCACCACTCCCACTACAAATGCTATGTTAGGACAAGTGGCTAAACAACCCACTACATATGCATACATCAATTAAGGTAATGAAATAGTTTGCACCACCTAATGACTTGCAAAGCATGGAGCTATATACATCTGAATGAACAAGAGCCAAAGGCTCACCCATGCGTGTCATCTAGACTTTTTATGTGTATTAGGTGTCTACCTACCATATAAACAATGATCATAAGACTCAAAGCACTTATAGTCAAGTGGTGGAAGATACTACAAATGGGTAAGAAATTTCATTCCTTTTCAAGGACATGTGCCCAAGGCAACAATACCAAAGAGATACTTGTGGAATGGCATTCACTACCAAAATATGGTCCACTGGCTGAGATACAAGCAATGGGTAGAGAGTATTGGATTTAGCACCATGTACAACTACAAGATTCCCATGGGTAATCTTCTATGAGGAATCACCAAAAAGAAATAACATAACCTACATCACCCAAAGTACCAGCAGAGATAAAGCTCTTTGTGTAAGAGCTGATACATGACGTACATAATGAAGAGTGAACGTGTAACCTGAACCAAACTATATCTAGACATCACCAATACCAACTATCTCTAATGCCAAGTCATTATCCAAATAGACAGATCTAGTCAAATTGTGATAGGAGTGGAATCCCTCTATGTGAGGGGTCACATGAAAGGAAGCCCCTGAATTTATCAACCAATACTGAGTAAGTATCAAGAGAAGAAGGTGAATGAGACTAAGAAAATGCATAAAATGGCAAAATAGGATGTTATAATAACCTATAAATCAATCCCAAAAACTCTATCAAATTATGCTAAAAACAAGGGATATTGACCAAGGAATGAGCTATCCATAGACTCAATGCAAAAGATTGTCAAATGGAGGTGACTACTTGCATAAATAATGCAGCAAACTGCAATTACAACATGCTAAAAATGAAGCACACCAGTAAGATCGCAGTGCCAAAGAGGTACAATCAATGATACAAGACAAACTACAACTGCCAAGGAATAGCTACGGCAGCTAGTAGTGAGTGAATATGTGACTGGCATTGAGAATTGTTAAAGGATCAATGTGTGAGACTGAGATTCATCCCAAAGGCATAACCATCATGCATAGAGTAGGTGTCATATATAACAAAAGAGACCAATCAAAGGTACAATGGACTGAATAATGTAACAAAAGCTCAATACATAACCAGCCAAGATGCATACATCACTGATAATAGTGTGATAGAGATAGGTGCCAACCCAAAAAGCAATGTCAAATCATCCCACTAAGCATCAACTGCATACGTAAAGCATGTACATGTCACTAAGTCCCATAGTCTCACTATAAGACTCTCAAGTTCAACTGCATAACCAATGCTCAATGTAACATCCAAGTTCAAGCAATGGCTCCCACTAGAACAAATGTTGAATGCCTGATGAGTAAAGAAAGCTCAAAACATCATGTGAAAGGCATTCATACATCCAACATCCAAGTATCATATATTTGGGAGCATTTGACCCAAGTAACTTGCAAGGCTCTTATTGTAGTATTCAATAACCGGTTATACACAACAATGAATGACATCCAATTGCAAAATTCAAGACTCTAATCTTAGCTCAAGAGCATTTCGGAAGCATAACCAAGTATCTATCATCAACCATAGACATGTGTAACATGCCAAGTACTCAGGAAGCATCAACAAGCAGTAGGCACAAAGTTTCTTTAACAAAATAGCATTCAGCCCTGCTTATTATAATAGTAGAAAACCTCTATGAAATTGAGCAAATGAGTGCTCAAATCAATCCCATAGTGTTCCAATACATTGACATAGCATCACCAAATGATGCAACATAAAATAGACATCCTGGGAAGAATAAGTGACCTATAGATAATGAGGTAAGTGCTATCCTGAACCATATGATAGCAAATTGCGAGCCAATGGTTGATCCTAAGAGCCTCAAATGATACCTAGAATCACAAGACCAATGCCAGGAAGAGTCCAAAAGGTTGCCAAGTGCCAAGAGCAATGTCTCCAATTGGGAAGAGGTGAGATGAAGTTGAAGAAGGAGTAGGACAACTAGGCACAAATCATGCTAGCTGTCCCTACTGATATAAGTGATGGTATCGAAGCTTTGGAAGCACTCTAAGGTACTCTAGTAGATCGAATGATGCCCTGGAACAAGCCTTAAAGGGAGAGAAGAAGATGAGTTAAAGATAGAGCTCAATGCATACCTCAGGGTGAAGAATCCATGGTTGCCTGAATGAAGAGTTGAATCTTTTTAAATCTAGGCTGAAATAAGTTGAAGGGAAGAGTTCCTCAATGTCGGTGCAATGGCTCTGATACTAATTGAAGGGAGTAAGCCCTGAAGTGGAAGCACGGAGTAGAATAAGAGCTACGGTGAAAGGAGCAAGAGCAAGAGAGAGAGAGATACACAAGATGTGGGAACTCAATAGTCACAATGTGTGACCGACCACTTCATTCTTTATTCAAATGTCACTAAAAGAATAAAGAATGAAGTGGCAGTGATAGGTGCCCATCATAGGTGTATAAATAACTAATACGCGGTGTGGGTACTATTTGTCTAACTAATACATGGGCGGCTAAGCACATGTCCCTTTACCCCCAACAAGCAAAACTACCAATCCACCCTCATCTTACATCAATGCCTACTGGGAGACATATCCCAAGCTCATAGGGGGTTAGAATAATCATAATGTGCTCAAGGACTTAAGGTAAGAGCACCTTGGCTCCTTAGTACCTCCTAGTAGCTAACACCTAGTCCCTAGGGAGAGAGCTCTCATTCGGGTGCCAATTGTAGTATCCATAGCAAATAAATAGCTCATTTGAAGAGTTTTAAGGTTAACCTTGTTAGATATGCTCAATGCCCCACCCTCATAAGGTGCCACCAATGATCTATGGTGCTCAAAGTTATAAGGCCCCCATTATGAGGAAAAGCCATATGTGAGCCCAGATATTGGTTGAGTTCTAACTTGTATATCAGATGAGGTCTATGTGACTGGATGGCAAAAAAGGTGACTGTTGTGGGTCTAATCTTTGGGTTAGACAGAGTAATTAAGCTGGTAGCAACTCGAGGCACATTGCATCAAGTTGCGGGATAAGGGAGTTATTAGGGGTCCTAGCAAATGCTAAAGGGAATATTCCATGAAATATTCACTAGCCAACTAGTGGAGGTGCACATGGAAAGTCAATAGAAACATGTGCATATGGAAGGTCAATAGACACATGGGCACATGGAAGGTCGACAGACACGAGTGCATATGGAAGGTCATCCATCATGGCCCCCTTCACAGGCTATAAAAGCTAAACCCCTTCACAGCCATCAATCATCTATCTTTCACCCAGCCAGAGTTGTTCCAGCTAGCCTTAAGCTCTTCACCTATCTTTTGTCTAAATCACCATCTAAGCTTCACAGTGGAAGGGTATAGGTGGATAGAGCCATCTTTGTATCAATTGTTTGGAGCTAAAGAATTTTATTTATTCTCCTCTTATCTATTGGGTACTCTCTATCTCTTTCTCAAATTTTGTTCACTGTGTCGTGTAATTTTCACATGGTATCAGAGCCTGGGGCCTCTAGGGATTGAAGAGTGTGCAAGAGGCAAAGGCTTCAACAGCAAAGAGGTACGATGTGATCTTTTAAAAGTGGTTCTGCCACATCAAGAAGTGGTGCAGGAGGTGGTACTATTGTATTGGCTATTCAAACACTGAGGATTCATCCACCAACCTTCAACGAAGGCAAGTTAGATGGTATAAAGTACACCTTGTGGAAGTCAAAATTACAACTATCCTTGATTCTTATGAGCTTTTGGAGATTGTGCTGGGGATTAACATAGAACCACAGCCTACTCCCTGAACCATCAAATTCTAATGTGATGATTCCTCCAAATGCAAGTCCTCTACGAGCTTGGAAACGAAGGAATGCATATGCATTGTGTGCCTTAGTTACAAGCTATTCTGACAATGTTCTGACTTTGATTCAACATACAACCAAAGCATCAGAGGCTTGGAATGTACTGAGGAGTCAATATGAAATGCGAAACCAAACAGGATTCAAAACTTGGAGAATCAACTAGTAGCAGATAAGTTTTTTGAAGGAGAGACTACTGAAGCATTCATCACTCAGATTAAGAATCTACGCAATTGGATGGCTAGTGTTGGGATACAAAAGACTAGCGAGGAGCTAGCAAGGAGGTGTCTTCGGATTTGTCCACAAAAGTTTGATGGACTAGTAACTGCTCTTAATACTCAGGTGAGACCTCAAACTTTGACTTTTGAGGAGTTTTGTGCATTATTGATGGAGGAGTTGAGGCTAAAAGCCCAAGAAGGAAGCAACAATGGAGATGCTACATTCTCTGCCAATGCAAGAGGCAAAGGTGGTTCCTCCACCAATAATGATGGTGGAAAAAAGAAGAATGGCAGAGTAAGAAGAAGTTTCAAGGAGAGTGCTTCCACTACAAGAAGAAAGGACATGCAATCTCACAGATTGTCGTGCCAAGAAGGTAGATGAAAATAATGGTACCCTTAAAAGTAAAGGAAAAGAGACAGCCAATACAGTTGAAGCAGAGTTGGAGTTATTCATGGCAACATTGAGGAAGTGTGCTCCTTGGTGCAAGAAGAATCTACCACTGACTCATGGGTGTTGGATAGTGGGGCCTCCCATCACATGACCAACAAGAAAGGTCTATACAGTTCTATGCAGCCTCTACAAGAATCCATTGCTATGACGTTTAGAAATGATACAAAATACCTTGTTGTAGGCACATGTACTATTTATTTTATTGCTGCAAATGGTGAAGTCAAAAAGCTTTCAAATGTGTTGTATGTTCTTGAAATTAGGAGAAATTTGTTATCAGTTGCTGCCATAATTGATCTTGGACATGAAGTGAGGTTCAAGAAGACATATACATAAATCATCAACAGTGCTAGCAAAGTTGTTGGCAAAGGAGAAAGAAGGAACAACCAGTATGAGCTAAGTGCTCTTACAGCCACCACTAGAGTGGGCACAAGTAAGCTTTGCCATGAAAGGTTTGGACACATCAAATTTACAGTGTTGAAGGAGATGCACAAGCAAGGTATGGTTACTCACCTACCTGCACTAGTGACTGAATTGAAGGAACCATGTGAAGCTTGTATAATGGGCAAGCAATAGAGAAAGGAATTTCCACAGGAAAACAATAATAGAGCATAGGCTCCTCTAGAGTTGGTGCATGCTAACTTGTGTGGTAAGATGCCTACACAGGCCTTGGAGGGATCTTCTTATTTTATGTTGTTTGTCGATGACTACAGTAGGAAAATGTGGGTGTACTTCCTTCGTGATAAGGCTCAAGCTTTTGGTAAGTTTAAAGATTGTTTGTCGATGACTACAGTAGGAAAATGTGGGTGTACTTCCTTCGTGATAAGGCTCAAGCTTTTGGTAAGTTTAAAGAAGGGCTAAAACTTGTTGAGAATGAAACAGGGAAAAGTGTGAAGAAATTTAGAACAGATTGTGGTGAGTTCAACTCAAAGGAGTTTTAAGACTTTTGCAAGAGCAAAGGGATTAAGCGTCAATTGACAACGCCTCACACACCTCAGCGGAACGATGTTGTGGAATGCAAGAATTGCATCATTGTGGAGATGGCAAGATGCATGCTAAAGGGCAAGGGATTGCCTAACTATTTTTGGGCTAAAGCTATTAATACTGCAATTTACATTCTAAATTAGAGCTACACAAAGGCTCTCAAGGGAAAAACATCTCATGAGGCTTACACTGATAAGAAACCATATGTCTCACATTTCAGAATTTTTGGATGTGAATGTTATGCACATGTTCCAGATGAGAAGAGAAACAAGTTAAAACCAAAAAGCAGAAAATGTATCTCCTTGGGTTATAGTGATGAGCAAAAGGCTTACAAATTATATGACCAACAGGCAAAGAACATCATCGCGAGCCATGATACAATGTTCAAGGAGTAGCCGCATATGATGGAGGAGAAGAAGGCAAGTTCTTCCACTTTATCATCAAGCGAAGAAGTAGTCCACTATGAACCTATCCCGAGAGTTGTCACTATCCTTAAGGAGGAGGAAGCATCATCTTCATATGATGAGGAAAAAGTTCACCAACCTGACATCACCCCACCGAAAAACCCTTTGTGCGTTGGGTGAAGTAGCTCTATGACCACAATAATCCTATGCCTACATCTGTTGAGAAGAAGGCAAATGTGGACCAAGGAGGTCTTAGAGAATAGAGTAGCAAAGGAGGGCTTCTGCTCACATAGTCAATATGGCCTTGATGGCTGAGATTATGAGAGAAGTAAAGGAGCCAACTAACTTAGAAGAAGCACTTGCAGATCCAGCATGGAAGGCAGCTATGCAAGCCAAGTATGATAGCATATTGAAGAATGACACTTGGGAGCTAGTGGATCGGCCAACAAAGCGAAAGGTTATTGGAACCAAGTGGATCTGGAAGGTAAAGTACAAGGCTGATGGTACCTTAGAAAAGTACAAAGCCAAATTGGTTGCACATGGATTTTCACAGGTTGAAGGGTTTTATTTTCAAGAGTCATTTGCCCCAATTGCTAGAATGACCACTATTCTCACAGTACTTGCAGTGGCCGCCCATAAGCAGTGGCCAGTTTACCAAATGGATGTTAAGTCAACATTCTTAAATGGTGACCTCAAGGAGGAGATGTACATGGCTCAGCCACCAGGGTTTGAGGCCCCCCATTTTGAGAACAAAGTGTGTAAGCTAAAGAAGGCATTGTATGGGCTGAAACAAGCCACCAGAGTATGGTACTAGCAGATAGATAAGTTCTTTTTAAACTTAAACTTCAAAGATGTGCCTTAGATGCTAACTTGTATGTTTACATGGATGGTGAAAAGTCTGTAGTGATTGTCCTATATGTGGATGACCTTCTTATTATAGGTGACTATAAAGATATGATCAACCAAACTCGAAAGGCTTTGAGTTCTGAGTTTTAAATGACAGATTTGGGCTTGCTACACTATTGTTTGGAGATTGAAGTCTGGCAAGAGCCAGGAAAGATCTTCATCTCTCAGAAGAAGTATGCATGGGAGATCCTGAAGGCATTTGGCATGACCGAGTGCAAGGAGATAGCTACACCTATGGAGGTGAATGCAAAGTTATTCGTTGAGGATACATCAACACTAGCTGACATTGGGAGGTACATGAGGCAGTTTGATCTACTTGTGTAACACCAAACCAAATATCAGTTTTGATGTTGGTGTTTTGAGCAGGTTCTCAAAAAAACCTCATGAGAGTCATTGGAAAGATGGGATGCAAGTGCTTAAATACTTGAAGGAAACTCTTGACTATGGTATCACATACAAGTCGGAAACTTCTCTTGTGGGGAGTTGTGACTCAGATTGGGAAAGAGATAGTGATTCTAGGAAGTCAGTTTCTGGTTATTGTTTCTTTTTGGACTTATGAATTTTCTCTTGGATTAGTAAGAAGTAGCTGACAATGGCATTGTCTTCTACTGAAGCAAAGTACAAGGCAGCTTGTTTTGCCACATGTAAAGCAATATGGTTGAGAAGGATCCTATGGCATATAGGAGTGCAGGATGAAGAACCAACTATGCTAAGATGTGACAATCAGAGTTGCATCACCATTGCCAAAAATCTAGTGTTTCATACGTGTACCAAACATATAGAGATCCAGTATCACTATATGAATGATTTGATCAAGAATGGAATAGTGGAACTGGTCTACTATCCAACAAAGGAGAATGGAGTGGAATATTCCCTAGCCAACTAGTGGAGCTGCACATGGAAGGACAACAAACACATGTGCATATGGAAGGTCAACAAACACATGGGCACGTGGAAGGTCAATAGACACACATGCGTATGGAAGGTCGGTCCATCATGACCCCCTTCAAAGGCTATAAAAGCTAAACCCCTTCACAGCCATCAATCATCTATCTTTCACCCAGTTAGAGTTGTTCGAGCTAGCCTTAAGCTCTTCACCTATCTTCTGTCTAAATCACCATCTAAGCTTCATAGTGGAAGTGCACAGGTGGACAAAGCCATCTTTGTATCAGTTGTTTGGAGCTAAAGAATTGTACTTATTCTCCTCTTATATGTTGGGTACTCTCTATCTCTTTCTTAGATTTTGTTCACTGCACCATGTAATTTTTACAAACCTTTAAGGGGGTTGAGCACCATCTCCAAAGGTTTAACATGTGTTTGTATAACTTTAAATTAGAATACATAATTATCCAAGTAGTCATACCTTACATACCAAGCATTGTTGAAATGGAGTTTATAGGTTTTGCTTGACTTGACTAAGTTGTTAAGAAATTTTCATAAGCATATTATTGTGAAAGGAAAATTCAACCCTTAGGCTATTGTGGCATCTCTAGTCCCCTCATTGGGACTTTTAATTCATTCTAATTGCAAGTAGATAACTTATAGGGATCTTATAGTTTCTTCAACTTCTAGCCCCATTCATTAATTATAAGAGTTTTGCGACATGGCTTGTTAAAACAACCGTGGGGAACATCTTCCTCACAAGGGCCTTAGAAAGGAGCCCTTGAAGTAATTAGGCTAACAATGCATTGAGAGTAACTTTCTTAGAGATAGACCAAGTATTTAATTTACCCTAACGTTTCACGCAACATAACTTAGAGTAGGAAAGTTTAGTATTTAATCAATCATTCATGGAGTACAACTTCGATTATAGATTCCTTTCTCTACTTCATAATCATTTTATCATTGCAAGTAAAAGAATCTACTTTATCTATCACAAGATAGTACACTATGCAAGGATTAGTCTCGTCATGGGAGGGAATGCTCCTTTTAGAAATTTCCTCCTAGTTGACTAATTTATTGTCCATCTACTAAAGTCTTGAGACATTATAGGAATGCTAAAAAGATATTCTTAGATATCGAAAGATGAAAGCTTGATATATCTTGGGTGGGTAAGGGTAGAGAATAAATTGAATATGGGAGCTGTAGTGATGAAGAATAGATGGTAAAATGAGAGTAAAGAGACCGTGTATCCAATGACTGTAAGTAGGAAGGAAAGATGATCGAGGAAGGTGATTAGGTTGTTCCTTTGAGTTCACACATAACAAAAAGCTCACCCGTCTTTTCTATCCCTCTCAACCCCTTCCTCTCTCTCTCTCTCTCTCTCTCTCTCTCTCTCTCTCTCTCTCTCTCTCTCAATGCTTTCTTTGATGAAAAATGGTTCATTAATCAACCTTTCAATTTAGAGGGGAGGATATTATATAACCTATCTCCCCCTGAATTCAATCACCTAGCCGGGATACCCCCCCCCTCTCTCTCTCTCTCTCTCTCTCTCTCTCTCTCTCTCTCTCTCTCTCTCTCTCTCTCTCTCTCTCTCTCTCTCTCTCTCGCAATGAATGAATTGCTAGAACAAGTGCTTATCTTGTTTTTCGTTGTATCAAGGTGACTCTTGAGTTCATGATGAAGCTATGATTACTCTACATTTTTACGTTTTGATGTTGAGGAGAAGAACAATTTGTTGCACACGTCGTTGAGGCAAGGAAGCAAACCATTTTTCAAAGGCTCTCTTAAACTCTAGTCAAGGTTTACTAAGGCTTTGATAAGCCCTAAAGGGGGGAGTTTCATGAAAAAATTGGTTTGGGGAGGTCATGCTTTTACAAGCTAATATCAACAATAAATGTAAGATTTTGTGTTTACCTTGAGATATGTTGCATTAATATATCAAGTGTGCACTAGTGAATGCTTGATCATTGCCCTTTTGTTTCCAATAAGAGAGTTTGCTAAAAGAAAGAGCGAATTGAGACCGATCACCTTCCCTATCATTCCATTGAGCTCCCTAAGAATCATTCTCCTCTCTTAGACCATATGTTCTCTTACCGTGCCACAAACTCTAATTATCCTTTTTCCTAGCAAAATTCTACGTCCTTGCCTTCCATGCCTTGCTTTGCCTAATTTCAAGAACATACGAGTTTTACAAGGCTGCTAAAGAATCAAGGAGGAGTGGAACAAGGGAAGAACTAGGAGAGTCGATGCACTCACGATGGCTTCAAAAGGAAGCAATGTGGGAGCTAGACAAGAGTTGGCACGTGAAAATGATGTCCCTGTCACACCAACTCAAGTCCAGGTACACCCCTTGTGTTTGCAAAAACTGCAAAAAAGTGAACATAAACTAAATTGAATTAGCTCTTAACAAATCTAATAATGGGCCACTTATGTGAACTAGGGACAATTTTTTGAAGGAGAACCACACAATATGCAATGATAATATAAGATATGCACCAATTTTCTTCATGACATTATTTGCCAACAAATAGCTTTCACATTACAAGATGATTTGCCAAAAGAAAATTTTCATTTTTTTTCTTTTGGTACATAGCGAGCCTAAAGACTTTTGTGGTTGGCCACTGAACTCAAGTTAAACGGGGATAATTTTCAAAACCACCTTATCATTGTACCATTGCTAATATCATATGGCATAACCAACAATGCTAATGAGATAAAGTATGGAACAAAGCATGATTAGTGAGCTTGGTCAGGCCAAGCTAAGTTTTCTTAGCATAAAAATTGTAATAAGTAACACATCTTGATAAGGATTTGTAAAGCATAGAAAAAATTATTTGAAAAATATTTTTCTAATTTAAAAGACAAATTATTATAAAATAAGTTCATCTTGTACTACCTTCATATTAATCAAGTTATATGAGTTTTAATTAAGTATATACATTAGATTGTACATATTAAAACATCATTGCATGATTCTATTTAGAAATACGAACTTTGCATAATTGTGGCTATTCATAATTGTTAGATATGTTGAAAAAATTAAGTTGATGCATATCCAAAATAATACTAAATTAAGATAAATTCAAACTAGCTTATGTTAATTCTACTCATATAGTGTTATTAACAAATATGATTTTTCTTTATATTGGATAACAATTATTTTTGGGTTTTTAAAAAATATACATTGTCAAGAAGACCCATTACTTTGCTTGTTAGCATTGGATGACCACATTGAAATCATCTCCATAAGTAGTAGTATGTAACTAGCTAATATTGTACAAAGTCATGGAATGTATCAATCATGACATCATTAACATTGCTAGTGTCATAAGTGTAGGATTGTCAACCCAATGGATCCTTAATATTTATTAGGTGCACATTTAGTAACGAGCACGTGTTTTGGTAGTTCGTATCATTTTATACATTTTCAATTGCTAAAGCACAATCATATGAGTGCGTCAAGAAGTTAAAAGTGTGCCTATAAAAATGTCTAGATATTTAAAGATAAAATTACATATAAATAATGTGTATAGGCACCTACTCAACTTTTTTTGTGCTAGTAAACTTTTTAGGTGTATCTAGGTGGAGACTCACAATAGCCACTTTTGAGAAAGAAAAAAAGAGAGAGAAGGAAAATACATAATAAACATTCTAGAATCAATTTAGAAAGTGCATGTTAGCTTAAAATTTGCTTACAAAATCTGAACTATGCCCCCCATCGTGATGGTTACCCACCCGTGTGTACGTGATGCCTGACACCCAAAGCCTAGAGAGTGAGAGAGATTATACACACACACAACATATGTTAATATCTACATATAATACATATATATTAACATATTAATTTATTAAAAAAATAAGGAGAGAATTAAAACATTTATGAGAGAGGGGGGAGGAAAGAAGAGAGAGAGAGAGAATATAAATTACAAAGAAATCCTCAGCTCACAAAAAAGCTTTGGGGTCTATCACAATTGGTTTCTTTATGACTAAAGCACCCTTGGATCCTCTTACCATTTGAAATATGCCTTCGAATCTCGATGCAAATCATTAGAGAATACAATTGCTTTGAGAATACTAGTGCGAAGTGTCGAGATACTGTAGGCATGGAATGGTTAGTTGTTAAACAAAAAAAGAAATTGCATGGCCATGTGTGTGCAAAGGCATATAATAATTGGGATATTATGACTATATGTGCATGTCTCTATTTGGAATCAGAGGGGTTTGTGGGTGATAAGTGGGCGATGGAGAAGCATCAAGGGTAGGAATAGAAAGAAAATCTAGTCAGAATTGGGGTAAACGAGAGAGAGAAAGAGAGAGAGAGAGAGAGAGAGAGAGAGAGAGTAATTTGATATTGAGAAAAGGAAAGGTGGTTCTCTATGAGCAGGACCAACAATATATCTAAAAAGTTGCGAATGAGCCATTGCCCAGTTGGTAGAGGTGGGTGTGTGAGTTCCAACGAGTTTGCAAGATCAAATTCTCCTAGCTGGTGTGAAGGGTCTCAAAAGCACTTGCCATCCTTTGAGATGGTGTTCGGGTGAAATCCCAATAAAATATATAGCCATTAAGCGAAAAAATGCATTACAAAAAAAATATATCTAAAAACTTGTTAATTCATCTACACGCGAATACGTGTGGGTTTTTAGTTCTATCTTGACTATCGTAAGTTCGAGTGTGACTACGTAAAACGCACTCTGCATTCGAATTCTTTTGCCCTATTCCAGCGAGGATCTGTGTGAGAGAGAGAGAGACACACGGGGAATGGCGCACAGGCTGCTGCGTGACGAAGAGGCAGACGGATGGGAACGCTCGGACTTCCCCATCATCTGCGAGTCCTGCCTCGGAGACAACCCCTACGTCCGCATGGTCAGTGCTCCTATCTCAATCCTTTCCATTTTGTGATCTGCAGCGCTTTTGGGATGATGAGCTATCGATCTTCTTCCACTGCAACGTTTTATGTCTTTTTGCATATGCAGACCAAGGCCGATTTCGATAAAGAGTGTAAGATATGCACCCGTCCATTCACTGTGTTCAGATGGCGGCCCGGGCGAGACGCTCGGTACAAGAAAACCGAGGTCTGCCAGACATGTAGCAAGTTGAAGAATGTGTGCCAGGTGTGCTTGTTAGACCTGGAATATGGTCTGCCAGTGCAAGTGCGCGACTCTGCTCTTGGGATTAGTACTAGCGATGCCATTCCGAAGAGTGATGTCAATCGTGAATATTTCGCGGAGGAGCATGATCGCAAGGTAAGAAATACCTTCGTGTACTTGCATCAAGCTGTTTAACTTGAGCTTAATATGGGCTTGAAGTGTTCAGAGTATCACCGGTTGGTCTGATGAGTGGTGTAAGAATTTGTTCTCTTGATCTCACTGCTTCTAAGGCAGGCTTTTTGTCATTTTAGAAGGAAAAATGTCCCACATTCAGAATTGATGTCTGAGCTGATTGCCCCATGGATGCTTTTACCATGTGCCATGGCTACAGAGCTTTATGCTGACTTGATCTGGGATTCAAACCGTAATATGACCCCTGTAACTGAAAGGCCTAGTTTAATTATTCTCACATGTGTGCTCCCATACAAACTCATGTGCATGCATGTGCAAAGTCAGAATCCATTCGGAGATACTCATCTCCTTTTTGTGTTTCTGCTGAATCTTAAGGAGTTTGGAAGTGGAAGACTGAGGAGCTGTTCTTGTGGGGGCTTTGTGAGGGGGTTTTCTAAGAAGGTTTTTATAGAATACTAGAAATCCCTTGATGCCACACTAGGGTTTTTCAAATTTTGTGAGATACAGGGGGGTTTTGCTAGAAACACCCAAAGAATGGTGACCCTTGAGAAAACCATTGCTCTTTCCTGTAATAGACCCCACACTGCCAGCTCCTAACGATTTCTTTTTTTTAAAATTGGAGGGAAACTGACTTACGATTTCTATTTTTTAATTGGAGGGGATTTTTGAAAACCTGTATGTGGCCTAAGGATTAATTTGAATACCGGTTTTCAGCCCAAGAACCATTTCGAGAACAGCTCCTGAGTTGTCATGTTAATTATATGGCAGAACTCCATACTAATTCAAGCTAAAATTATGTAATGGTTCAGGAAACTAAAATCATATGGTCATCAAGTGGTTAGGAATCTTCAAATTAATGATTACTTGACAATTTGTCAAATGTCAAGAAGACAAGATTGTGGGGATCATTTGCTGTCCAACCAGCAAGTCATGTATAGGTGTGGCTGAATCTTCTTGCATTCAGTGTATGACTGGCTGGTTTGGTCCTGTATGGTCTATAGAAGCTGGCTGCTACCATGTCTCCTTGATTGCATACTGATTTGTGCATTTGTCAATTACAGATTGTGTTCATCGTTGGGGTTCTCATGCTTACACACTTAGCATGACTTTTTCCAAAGCACAAGCTTGTCTGCTCTCCTCTTTGGACATCTACCAAGTATGGACTGCACACTCTTCAAGCAAGCTCCTAGGCTTTTAAATAGTGTATTGTACTTTCTCTGCATTTGTGGTTTGAAAGCATGACCACTAACAACTATATGCATAGATCTTTTGAAAGCTACATACAAGTACATAGTATCCTAAGCATGCTTCAACTTCTTGAGTATGACTGACATAGCCTTGTGATGTATTTTAATTGCTTCATTAAGCCCTTTGCAGTTGACACACTTGTGAAGAAATGCTATAAATGCAGAAAACACAAAGCCAATCGTACAACAAAGCACAAACTGATAACACAAAACACAGTTAGGATCAGGGTAACTCAGAGATAGTGAACACAATGAATAATGATTTGAATCGCTACTGAATCTACAGTGATCATGCAACAAAAACACTATGCAATGAATATTGAACCTCGAACTCTCATATCTTTGGGATCAAGGCAGAGAATAATGAGTTGAAGAATGTGTTGTACTTCGAATGGATCCTGAAACGCAGCAAGGTAGCTTCCATGTATCGAACTCTAGCACATGTAGCCATAGGAGACCGGAAGTGATGCAAACAGGAAGTAGGAGAGATAATATGCAACAAATGCAACAGATGGAGGAGAGAGAACGTCAAGGTGGCAGCCGCAGACAATAAATGCAGCTTGGGGAGGGGAGAGAATGTCAGTGGGTAGCCTCAGACTATAAATGTAACCTCCAAAAGGGTGTGTGCAGTTGGGCGATAGAAAAGATTAGTAAAACATGAGTATAGAGGAGTCATCAGCAATGAAAGAAGGAGATGGAGGTTGGAATTAGATGCCAGATGGTAGCAGATAGCAAAGGGAAGCTTTGACAGTGATGTTCTTTGTGAATAGGATGTGGGTAGTAGAGAGAGAGCTCTTGAAACTTGCAAAGACGAGATTTAGAGAGTGATGGGTTGCATGTCTATTTATAAAAATTTTGGGATACCCAAATTAGGGTTTGGCATGTGGGACACAATAACTCTCTAGGATTGTGTTTCTTTTTAAAATAATAAGATTTTTTCATTAATTAAGTGTGTTTTGGGGTTGTTAAAGTCAAGCGAATACATTTTTAGCTCAACACACTCTCTTAGGCCCATAACTGAGCCAAAAGAATTAAGTCCTTATGATTATTTTCTTTTATTCCAAGGACTTCCAATATCAATCCAAGGGTGCTTGTCGGCTGCCCAGGGGCCTACCAAGTCTTGCAAAGGTGGATGGAATCAACAATGGACTTTGTTTTTGGAGGTCTTTGTGTTAGTAGTTCACAAGAGTTAGCATTAAGTGACGGTTTCAAATGAGTGTTCATCACATTGAGTCACACTATCTTCATAAAATAAGCAAAACAATCCGATATTTATGAAGGAATCAACCACGGACTTTGTTTTTGAAGGGCTTTATGTTAGTAGTTCACAAGAGTTAGCATTAAGTAAATGTATAGTTTCAATATACCTGTGAAACTCATATTCAACGATATACATCTTACAGCGACCAGTACTCTGAGTAGTGACCTCATGAAAGACATTGTCGGCACAATAGCTTAGATGCATACTAAATACATTTGAGATCCACTACATATGAGAGTTGGCCACAATTGGCAGAGTGGAAGTGCTACTTCAATCTTGAGCATCGGACAATACTTTGGACCCTCGTTTTGCTGAACTTGATTGAGCCCAAAGTGAAGTTGGCTTTAACTAAAAGGCATCTAGGTAAAGCTGCAACAATTGAGGTTGGTCTACCAAGTCATCATCTTCCGTCCACTTTGCATCTATTGGTGAAACAATGCTGAAGTTTCTCTAAGAAGCATATGAAAACTTTACCTCTAATTGTACTCGTCTCAAACCTCCACTAGGTTGTATACCTTTCTTTCCCTTAAGCATTGCAATGCTTCATACGTTCATATTGTTGCGATTCCAACTTAACTAATATGCAACATTGCATCTAGTTGACCAGTCTCTCATGTGTATCTAACATGCTATGAGTGCTAGATACATTAGGCAACAATCTTATTTACATACTTTGGACCATTGCAATGTGACTATATGGAAATTTGCATATTATCGGCCATACCAAGGTACATTTTTCCATACACTGCATGCATTACTAGCCACATTTTTATTCATGACCAAGAGTATACGGAGCATTTGCATGACCCTTGTTAATACCACGAGTTCCAAATACAATGGGTTGTATATATGTGTTGCCAAACTTGCCACCTTGTGTCTCAATATTATGCCAACATTGCTATATGGAAATTTGCATATTATCGGCCATACCAAGGTACATTTTTCCATACACTGCATGCATAACTAGCCGCATTTTTATTCATGACCAAGAGTATATGGAGCATTTGCATGACCCTTGTTAATACCATGAGTTCCAAATACAATGGGTTGTATATATGTGTTGCCAAACTTACCACCTTGTGTCTCAGCATTATGCCAACATTGCTATATATGGGGTTATGGATATTACTAGCCATACTTGGATGCATTGGGCCTTGCACACCACGCATTGGTTGCTGCATATAATAAGTTGTGTCATATATTCCCATATGTAGTCCCTGATCCACCATAGCACGAAAACTAGCGCCACTATCAAAGTATCATGGCTGCCCCATCATTGCATGCATGCTCCGCTGTCCAAAAAGCATTGGATTGACAATTGCATATGCGTTAAGTGCTCCATTGGTATCATTTGCTTATACTCGCTATCCACGTTTGGAACATCATGCTGTTGTATTGGCAAGGGTTGAAAAAGCGCATAAACTAAGGATCATTTGCCAATTGCATAAATATTTTAGCTGTTGTTCTCAGTTGCTCTTTAAATTGGTCATCAAATTTCTCTTTCTCTTGTCGATCATTAGCTTCTAAAGTTCTAGAGGGATTCACATTTTGGTCTAAATTAACATTATCAGCTTGCTGTCCATGCTGCGTGCCTTGTCCAAGATCAAACATTGCATTTTTTTTATTTTCATGTGAATGTTTATATTGAGAGGCATCATCACTGCTCGATTGTATCTCATTGTATGAAGACATATTGCTGTAATTTCTCAAATTGAAAGCAAGAAATAGTACTAGCACAAAGCTTTGGTTTGCAATTAGGTGCCTTGGGCCCACCAAATCAAGGGATTGAGTGGTGTCCCAGCAACAACAGAACTATGAAACCAACCTTCCTCCTTAGATAGAGTGGTAAATATCTTGATTTAGCACTAATTACAGCAAGCATAAAATTCACATAGACTGAAAATGTACACTTTACCGCTTTAATCTTGGACATTGGACACCTTGTTGGCCCCAAATTTGGCACCCCTTGCGGTATTTCTTTATCTTATATTGCAAATGAAAGGAGTATAATTGAGACCCTTTGATCTTCTCCGCTAATCCAAGTGCCTCTTGTTATCAAAACTGACCAGCAAGCCTCCAAATCAAATTGCCCCTTGGTTTGCTTAGGGATTGGCCTTCACCCTACTCTTTGAAAGATAAATTCAGCCCCAAATTTGATTTTGGTTGGTTGGCCTCTTGAATCTCCTTGAAATTCCTCAATTTCAGTTGTTGGAATTCAAGCTTTAGGCTCTCAATTTTGAGCACGTATCTCAAGATGGCTTCAAAACCCTAATTTTTATTGTAAATTAGGGTTTACAGTAAAGATTGATTGAAATATCTTGCTTTGATGGCTTAAAGTGCTAGAAAATGTTGAGATAACTTGAGAGAAGGCTGGGGATAAGAAAATGCTGTAGAGAAAGGAATTTCAGAGTTTCATTGTGAGAAACATTGAAAAACTGCCATTGAGTGTGCAGGACATGTACAACTTCTTGTAGGGAGTAGCTGATTTACCCTTTTTTCGGGCTGCACAACACCAAAACACAGATTTTTTGTATTTCTAGGTCTACAAGAGTTATGAAGTACAAGAAGTCTATCTATTCTTCAGAAGACAGGCGTTATTAGCTGTTAGATTATCGGAATTAGCAAAATGAAGATAGAAGAGTAGAGGTTTGTCTCCGATAGGTCTCAAAGATCAAAGCGGCTTTTTTTCCTTGCTTCTCTACATGTATTCAACTTTTTCTCAATGAAGCATTCAAATCTTTGTAGAAAGACTCTCTCCTCAAGTCCAAGGATCTTAAGAAATCCTTAAAGTCATCATTGTATTCAGTTTTTCATTCAAATTTTGTGCAGAGTCTTTACTTCATTCTCTTCTTTCTTTGTAGTCTCTCTCTTCCCTTCTCTCTCCTTGTTTGTGTTTCCCTTCTCTTCTTTCTTTGTCTTTCTCTTCCCTTCTCTCTCCTTGTTTGTGTTTCCCTTCTATTGTGCATTGCCACAAAAATATACAGAAATAACTTCTTAATGATGAGTAGTCTAGTTTCCAAAGGAGGTCGTGGACATGTTCCTTCTGGTCACAACTAACATTGAGACCAAGGCTACCTTTGTTGGACGAACTCAACCAACAATGATACTTTTTTGGCCTTACATTGATAATGAATATCCAATATGCTAAGCCTGCCATACATTTTTTGGAGAGCATAATTTACTAGTAAATTAAGACCTTTCATGCCCGTCTTAGTTTTCTAGAAGGCCTCACTAGTTGTGGACATGAATGTATGAATATCAACTTTTTCCAAGGAAATAAGTGGCAAAAGAACTGAATATAAGCCTTTATAACAGACTAGGCTTTTCAAAGGTGAACACAACAACAAAGTAGAGAGATTCGAGTAGTTAATTTTTGCTTGCAGTTTTTGCTTAATCTAATCAATCATTGGCTTTAGAGATGTATTCCAAGCTAAAGGATAACCAAATGACAAACAATATAACTACTTAGGAGGAATATACAAACACCCATGTACCCATCCAAAACAAAAAAGCAATCCTTTGTTTCTTTTTCATGACTCCACTTGAAATCCAACAGGGACTTGTATGAATTCATACTGCATCAAAGCTCAGATAAGTAGTTGTAAAACTTTTCAAAGATTTGTAACTTGTGTTGAATATTATTTCAGGAGTTCTATGACTAGTCTTCAAGATTGCAACTCGGTTATGGACCATGGTGGCCTATTTGGTTACTAATTCTTGCCTTATTCAGAACAAATACTAACTCTAATGCTGCATCAAGTTAAAAAACTTATTGTTAAGTCTAATGCATTGCTTGAGTATAAGGTGTTCATGAACTATTTTTGTGCCTTCATCCTTGGCGCATATATTTTATCTTTAGCATATGCCCTTTAATAATTGAATATAAGCCAAAATAATATCTACTATATTCACAAGTGCAATAGTATGTGTATCTGTCCTATTTTGCCTCATGGTTTCCCATTAATTTCAGGCATTCCTCAATTTTTGTTTCTTCAGTTAGGGATTAACAGTGGAACAAGTCACTTGAAAAGTTTACTTGCTTTTGCAGGCAAGGGCTGGGCTAGATTACGAGTCTTCATATGGAAAAGCTCGCCCAAATGACACAATTCTCAAGCTTCAAAGGACAACTCCATACTACAAGAGGAATCGGGCACATATTTGTAGTTTTTATGTTCGTGGAGAGTGCACACGTGGAGCTGAATGTCCTTACAGACACGAAATGCCAATTACAGGAGAACTTTCACAGCAAAATATCAAGGACCGCTATTATGGGTATAATACTGCACTAATCATGTTTGATATTCACAAATGGCAAGTGGCTCTTTCATGTTACTGAATTGAACAGTACTGCTCTTTGCTTATTGATAGCCTTAGAGTGAAGTTTTACTCTTTTGAGCTGCAGACCTCCGGTTTTTCCCCGAACTTAGTCAAGGAAATGCCTAAAGGGTCAGAACTACTGAAGATTGTACTTGTATGTGAACAAAGTCTATGAGAGAGAGAGAGAGAGTGTGTGTTTATGTTATCTGACCAGACCCTCGGTGTATATTAATTGCTGTTTCATTATCCAGGGTTGATGTTTAATTGGATGCTGTTTTTTGCTAGTCCAGTCCGTTAACTACTGTGTTTTGACCACGTGAGTCTACCCAGGCTTGCTGCCATCATTTCTGCATCTCATCTGCCAAAAAATCCTGCATTTAAGCCAATTCAGTCTAGCCAGTGCCAATTGAGCATGCAACCACCTGTGTTTCAGTTTGTGGCCTCTACGTAGGTTTCCCACCCAGATTGACTGCCATCTTGGTTCACCTGCCTGCATTTTGCAGGAGGGCAGACTTCTATCCATAGCAATGTGTGTAAATGCAGAATCAGCTGCTCTCACATCAGATGCTGACCTGCTGTGCATTCTAAACTTTCGAGCCTGCATGTGTGCATTGCATAAACTTTTCATGATCATGTCACTGTCAAGTCTATAAGGCATTAATCCTTTTTGCATATAGGTTTGCTCACTGTGTGGGTTTGCCATAACCAATGAGCACTCATTTGGCAATTTCTAATGTATTGCTCCAGATATCTTCCAATTTGAAAGTAGAACAATTTAAGGTAGTTAAATAAGTGAATTTATCATAAGGATAGTAAAAAAAAAAAACAGTTGGGATAGTGCTTGAAGAGGCTTTGTTAATGTTTTGTGTCATCTTTGCCACAAGATTTGAGGTGGAAAGTTTGAAATATCAAAGGGCTTTGAAGCTTGCCTAGGACTTGAGATACAAAAGCAATACCTAGGTTCAGCCTATTGAGCATTAGGCATTAAAGCTACAGCACGTACAAGGAGGTTAAGTATTAATAAATCTCAATTATTAGCCCCCCTTTCCAATGGATATTTCAGTTCGATTAGGTCAAAGTAAATCTCAATTATTAGCCCCCCTTTCTGATGGATATCTCAGCTGGAGGTTGCTGTCCATCAGTTGGTGCCTGCATCCTGCCTTTCTCTATCAGCTGCCAATCAGCCCACAACCCTCCAAACCTTACATTTGCTGCCTATCGATAGTCTACCCATGCTGGTGGCTGATTCCAGCCATTGTCATTTGTCAGAGAAGCTGCTGCACATTGCATTCACTGCTGCCAGGTGGTTTACTGCTTGAGTTTGCTGCATTGGTGCTGACATCATCCACAGAGGCAGCATATTACTGTGTTTTGCAACTTGGAAGCTGTCATCTGTGAGTGTGCGCAGCGTAAAGGAAATACAAATAGAGAGACAAAGGAACAGAGAGAGACTGCAAGAAAAGAAGAAATAAATCTGCACCGAACAAGGAACAAATTCTGAATATAGAAAGAAGACTGATGAGTCCTTGCACACAGCCCACAATGCCAGTGAGGGAACTAGATTAGGCCGATGATTGTGGCAGCACTGGAGATGGAAGAAGATGATTGAGTTGGAGTGTGCACCTGCCAAGGAAGAAGAAAGATGATCTGCCAAGTGAGTAAAGAGGGGCTACTTATAGCCAACTATCCCCAAATTTGGCCAATCTGCACCTTGGGCCCTAAAAATGGACTAACCAGCATTTAATGCTGCTTACAACCAGCAATAAATGCTGGAAAAATGTTTGGGGACACGACAAAAATGCTAGTGTAGTTGGATATTGTTTGGTAGATGGAGACACCCCCAAAAATGCAAAAACTGCTCACGAAAAGTACACAAAAAGCCGACAAATGGAAAAAATGCATAGGAATATTCTTAGATGGCCACTTTAGAGTGAAATACCTCCTCCGTCAAAACAAGTGACATACTTGTTAGAGCTCCTAAAGTCCTCGGTTGATTCAAACTGAGGCTCATAGGTAGGAGATGACAAGGCATGACAATCATGACTGCTAATATCATCTACTTGTTCTAGTCACTTTTCTTAGCTGCTGCCCATTGTTTGAGCTTGTTGGGATAAAGGCCTGGTTCAATCTCCGTGTATAGTATACGCACTCAGTTTGCCTCTCCAGAACACCTCGCAATGTCTTCTGTGTTTCTGCAAGTTCCATCTCTAATGACCTTATCCATTCCAAAGATGCATCTAGCAAAGCTTCTTTGGGAGCATGTAGCTCTTGTGGTTTGTTTGGCAGAGTGACCACCTCTTCTAGCTTATCTAACCTCTTCTAGACAGCCAGAGAAACTTCTAGGTAAACTGAGGAATAGAAAGCATATGGAGCTTCTTGATAATCTGATGTCTCATCATAGAGAAAAATTCAGACTAATTTGGCAAAATCCCCAAATTAATTGAGATCACGACACGCAATGTCTGCAATTTCCGACTTCAAAATCACCAACAAGCATAAACAGAGTCAAATTTGGGAAAAGCCCCAAATTTCTGGCTCAATTCTGCACAGAATTGACAATTGTGCTTTCATGCGTCCCTTGGTTGGAGAAAAAAGTTTCAAAAAAAAGATTTTGAATAAAGTACTGGTTTTGATAAAAACAGAGAACCAGGATAACGAGTCCGTTGACCGGTATGTCAGGCGTGTCTAATGGACGTCAATCTGCGTCGCATAAGGCTAAAGCCGGCGGCATCTGTCAACCATCGCGACTAGTTTGTTAAAGCCTACTAGCACCTGTCAACCTTCGCGATTAGTCCGCCTGGTGACATCGACAGTCTGACCTACGACCCACCTGGAACAGTCGCCGCGTTTTGGACCTGGTTGCGTGTCCGTTGTGCAGTCGCTCTTTGGTCAGCCGTGTTGTTTATTGGCTTCACCTATCTCGCCAAGTTGTCACTTATCTCGTGTTGTAGTCGATTGTCTTTAATACGACCTCCTTGCAAGCTAGTTGTAGTGTCAGCTACCCTTGGTCTCGAGAAACGTGCAGGACCTTGAGCTCATATACTAGTTGTTGGGGAGCTCAGAGTGATGGAAGTTCAAGGAGTAAGTGTGAGAGTGTGATCGTTGGAGAGAGAGAGAGAGAGCAGAGTGAAGTACGATTCGATATGAGTGTACCAACAATATACTGGTACACAAAGAATAAAATGTATTTATACTTAGGGGATGTAAGTGTGCATTCATTTATACAATTTTTGACTTTGTGCAGAATTTGGTAAACTTTTGCATTTTTGCCTGTGTGATAGTTGATTCATGTACCAACAATAGAGATTTATTTCTGGTTGAGAAAAAATAGCAGTGTATTTTTGTTAGTTCAGCTTGTACTTCTGTAGTTTAGTGCATTTACTCTTGTGTTCGTGATAAAATGGTTGTAACTTCTTCTAGTTTAGACATCAAGAGTTTGATGGAAATTAAACGGTTTGATGGTCATGGCTTTGACCTTTGGAAAGACCGTATGCAAGGCATTTTGTTCCTAAAGGATTGTGAGGATGCTTTGCAGGAAGATAAATCTGCACTAATGTTTGATGTAAATTGGGCCAGAGTAAATAAAAAAGTTGTGGCTTATATAAAGATGGGTGTCACTGATGACATCTTGACAGATATTAAGGGTTTAGATACAGGTTATGCAATATGGGAGAAGCTGAAAACTACCTATAAGATCACCACACCTGTTAATCAGGTGCATTTAATGTGCAAGTTGGTGAATATGTGACGGGATGAGTCAAAGCCTATAGTTGAGCACTTGAGTGCATTTACAAGGATTCTAAATCAGCTCAAAGATGTAAATTTGGAGCGAAATGCAGTCCTTTGGGTAGAGAAGTGATGAAGGACAATAGTCGAGGGAGCGAAACATAGTATTATAAGGACATGTATTTTTGAAACCTCATTTAACATGTGGATTAATTTTTAATCACATGGTTAAATAAATGTTGCACATGTGAGGTGTAAGTGGAGTTAGAGTAAATTTACGAGCTTGGGACCCAAGGAAATCACATGTCAAAGGCAAAAATTATAAGTTATGCTGCACAGGTACTTGGTATCTGGTGCTAGTTGTTGGTCTAGGTCATTCATTTGGCCATAAGTGTTAGTTGGTGACACTAGGGAAGTGGCGTATAATGGTATCTAACACCAATATGATGGTCCAAGATGGTGTAGAGACACTTAGGAATGGAAGTTGCCTGGCCAATTTAATTATTGGCTAGTCAGATTATTTTTCAAGGCATCAAAATAATTATTAGATTAATTTTTAGTATTCAAAGATTGAAAATTAATATTTAATTATGGATAATGCTAGAAAAACCATTTGGGAAGGTTGCCACTTGTTAAAAATGTCCATGCAAGGTTGAAAAACGTCTTTAGAGGCTGGAGAAAGGCATTTTTAGTGTATTCAGTCTGTAAGAGAGTGGGAGGAGATGCTGCTGGTTTGATTTGCAGCCATTGGAGGACCTTCTGAGGCAGCTAGGGACAAGAGAAGACCAATCAATAGTAAATGGTAGCATCTATAGGTTGTTATTGAGACAGGGCAACAATAGTAAATGACTGATTTTCTTGAGTTCTTTGTATCTACAAGCTGTTGAGACAGGGCAGTAGCAGTAAATGACAAATTTTTTTCAATTCTTTGTGAAGAAAGTTTGAATTTTCTCTCTCCTCAGCATTCTCTCATCTCCCAATCTTTCTATAGCCTTGCTCCGAAGATTACAACATTGAGATGACTAGAGATTGAGAAATTTCAGATTTGTTTGCTGTAAATCCTAATTTGCAACAGAAATTAGGGTTTAGTAGTAGCCTCAGGAAGCGTGCCAGAAATTGGAAGCTCCAAGACTTGGATTCAACAAGGCTGAAAGTGTTTATAGCCTAGTCAAGTGGAGGGACCAGAAAATCATTGAATTTGGGGTATTTTTCATCTCCATCAAAGTGGGTGAAGGCCAATTGATTGTTCGAATCAAGGGGCAATTCAGATTGAAGACTTGCTGGTCATTTTGGATAGCAAGGGGAGTTGGAATGCCGAAAGGGATTGGGAGAATCCCATTGGATATCAACTTCTTCTTCAATTAAGTTAAATAAATATTGAAAGGGGTGCTAGTTTTTGGGCCAACAGGGTGTCCAATGTCCAAGATTATATGGTAAAGTGTGCATTTCAATTTTATGAATTTGTTAATTGCTGTAAATAGTGCTTAATCAGGTTATTTACCACCCTATCCGAGGAGGAAGATTGGTTATAAATAGTCCTTAGGGGATGCTAGGAAGAATCACAAGACTTGCAGACATAGAAACAGGGAACGGCCGTTCCGGCCTGTAGGAACGGCCTAATGCGTTCCAAACCCTCCAAGGAGGTGAAACGGCCAGGGAACGTTCCCTGCCGTTCCCCCTGCCGTTCCTTGTTTGGAACAGCCATTCCAGGCTTGTTGACTGAAAATTGACGTTTTTTCCCCTTTTTTTTTTTGCTTGGGTCACAGTCCTGTCCCCACATATTCACCCATCTCCATTGCCTAATGTGCACACACTAATCTCTCTCTCTCTCTCTCTCTCGGGTTGAAGATTCAAAGTGTCAAGACAACCCACAAGCTAATTAGGAGTCCATGCAAAGTTTAAATTTGATGCATTATCAACTCTTGCAAATCAAAATCAAATTTCAGCGATCCTCAATTCCAAGGTATTCATCCATTTATATTGTCTAATTTCAAGGAAAATTGGGATAATAGGTGCAATTCAAGGCGATTTGGAGCTATGGGGGTAATTGAGTCAATTTTGGGACATTTGGGTCAATTTCATGCATTGATGGGTATTGGGCAATTAGAGGGACATTCTTTGGGGCAATTTGGGTCATGGAGGGCATATTTGGGCCACTTAAGACATGTGCCGTTCCCCTGTTCCCGTTCCCCGACCTTGGACGTTCCCCCCGTTCCAGGGGGTCCCGTTCCCATTCCCCGTTCCCGTTCCCGTTCCCCGTTCTAGGTAACTATGCTTGCAGATGAAGGCAACAGTCTCCAAAAGGTATAGGTGAGCTGGGCAGCCATTGTAGGCAGCAAATGCAGGCTGCTGATGAAGGATGCTGACGATAGGCTGATCACGTGGCAGATTTGCAGCAAGCATGCTTGTTCTAGGGTTGTCATGTGATTGGAACCAATAGAAATGGGTCACCAGGTTGAGGCGTAGTCATTAGGGGTTGGACAGCCGATGGTGAGGAAAATATAGGTGGGCAGAAACCTTCAAATGGGGTGGCAGGCTGGGCAGCAGCTTTAGATGGTGTGGGTGGTAGCAAGCAACTTTGGGAGTATCCACCCAGGCCTTGGAAAGGCGAAGGAGATCAATAGTCAATGATAAGGGAGATTGGTTGAAGAATGAGGTGCTGAGTAATGAATGCCCTTGTGCTATTGATAGGCACATGAGTCATAGAAGTGTCTAGGATAGCACTCTGACTTTCTTAGGTGGTGCCTAAATACTAACAAATGATACAAATAAAGCTTTTTTGGGGGTGTAAATGGAAACCTAAATAGGAATTAATAAAGTTAAGAATTGGTTTCTCAAGAGTCTCCATATTCTCTTTTCACTTTGCGTTTCTTGTTCTTTTTTGTTAGTCATTCTCACATGGTATCATTCGCCCAAGTGGGATGTGGAAGTGACTATCTGTTCAGTGGTGAGCTGCTGTGTTTCCAGTCAAAAAGGGTCTCCCTTTGCTTTGTTTGATTAGAACCAGCCTTCAAAGGCTGCATTATTTGTCCCAGTTCTTTCTCACCCTTGCGTTTTGCACATAGTTGCCAAAGGTTTCTGAAATGGGAGGTATAAAACAGGTTTCATAAGTATCATAAAATGTTACAAAAAGGGTTTCATTTGAGATATAAAAAAATATGAAAGTTTCATATACATATATTATATGACTTATGTGATGTAGAAAACATAGATTGACACCATCCATTATTCTCTACAATGGAAATGAACATTCAAAATAGCATCAATATCTGCATGCATGATGGTCCACTATCCGTGCCCAACATCAACTTTAGCTATAAAAGGAGCCATCAATATATGCAGTCATCATGGATAAAAACTCAAAGCAAAACCTTGGCAATCAATGCCAATATCCATGTCAAGGTGTTGAGTAAATCTATGATAAACGATGATTACAAAAGTCAGAAGACATTTAGAGTATGGCATTTGTGAAAGTTTAAAATAGGTGTTCCATATGTTTACGAAATGCCCAGGTATGAAATGAGTTTCCTAATGTTATGAAATGGGTTTCTTGGCAACTATGGTTTTGCAGCAGGGCACCCTCTATTTGTTGCGTTTGGTCACCTACCATCCTGCCCCCTCTATGTTTATTACTGAGGTCATTTTTCTGGGGCCGTGCAGCAGCCATCTGGCAGTTATTTCAGGCTGACATAATCTTGGCAGCAGGTTTCAATCAGCAATAGCATATTTTCTTGTGTTTTTGCATGTACTTTTGGAGGATGTAGATGGTAGCCTAGGATTGCGAGGAACATCCAAGTGACAACCAAGACTGAAGACTGGTGTGCTGATTGTTGTGATCGTGAGAATCGTTGCAAAGATTGCTGAGATTGTGATGCGGATTGATAGTCAGACAGTGATTGGGCCAAGTCTTGACCATCTTCAAAGCATTCCGACCTTGTTTTCTCTTTCATAGCCATTAGTCTGGGATTGGCAATCCTAGCACCTTCCATTCAGGTGTGCGTCCTACTACTCTCCCGGCCTTTGAAAAGCTGGATGGGGCAAAAGAATCAATACCACATTTTTTGGCACTGCCCATCAGCCCAGGTGGTATGGAAGATTCAGGAAGAAAGTGATGGAGTGGATGAGAGAGGCGGCCTTTGATGCAAACCTCAAAATTAAGTTTGCCTTATTTGGAAACAAAGTAAGGATGGACAATGAAATTCTGAAAGTCTGGAATCTCATTGGAGTGTTGAGAGTTCAGTGGGCTAATAGGAATAAGGTAGTCATGGCCAAAAAGCCTAGAACCGTGACAAGCAGTATAGTAGGAACCATAGTAAGAGAGGTCATAGCTTTGCTAAGGAGACTGAAAAAGTCATGTCATTGTTCAAAGTCTGTTTTAAACTACTCAGGCAAGTGAGTGTTCTGTAAGGAGGAGAGTCTACTTTACTTGGGACTTTGTAGCATTAATTAGATGCAGTTGTACATATATCCGATAGAAATATCATTATTCACATTTGAAAAAAAGCAGCTGGATGGGACAAATTACTTAGGCCTGTTACACACAGGCCCAGATGGACAATTTGGGGTGCAAAATAGAGGGGTGTGGAGATGATGATGTCAACAAACGATTGATTTCCCACAACCTGCATGACAGACAGATCTGGGCGGGGGAGATTTCCTACCCAGGGGACCAGTGCATGGACAAGTCACAAGAGGACAAACCCCCTTTTCACTTTACTCTTTAAAAAACACAGAGAATCTGACAGTTCTTGAACCCCCGACCTAGCGGGTCCAAGTTCCAAGCTCTTACCAATCAGCCAACCACACATTTCTGAAACATTTATTGGTGCCCAATGTGTAAGGAAAGGCATGGACTGCTTTGAAACAGGGCAGGGGCTTTTTGCCAGGTGTGTAACCAGCCTTACTCTGGTTGTGCAAAGTCGAGTGTATCCAAGACACTTTTGACAAATGAAAATTCGTCATCTCTACCTGTCCAGAGATTCTGACAGCTTAAAATATTTTTAGGTCTTAAGTGTTGTGTTTTGACTACTTTCATTTTGGGTATATGAGAACTTGGACATGCAATAGGCATGCATTTCCAAGGATGCTGCATTCATATCAGTTTGATTAGTTCTTGTTTGTTCCATTTATTTCCTATTTTGCCCTAGATGTCGAAGATTATTCTCAAACGTTTTTAATAATGGATTCTGTGCAGAGTAAACGATCCTGTTGCGAATAAGCTCTTGAGAAAAGCTGGTGAAATGCCATCCCTGCAGCCTCCAGATGACGAAAACATTAGAACTTTGTATGTTGGAGGACTTGATGCAAGAGTGACAGAGGATGATTTGAAGGATCACTTTTATGCGTACGGTGAGATTGAGTCTATTAGAATGGTATCACAAAGAGCGTGTGCTTTTGTTTCGTACACTAATAGAGAAGGGGCAGAGAAAGCAGCTGAGAATCTAGCAAACAAACTTGTCATTAAAGGTCTAAGGCTAAAACTGATGTGGGGTAGGCCCCAAGTTCCAAGGTCAGAGCTGGAAAGCCAAGTTGGGCTTGAAGAGGCATCAAAGCAAAATGCTGGTCTTCTGACTGGAATGCTCCCAAGGTCCATAATTTCGCAGCAGCAGAATCTACAGCAAAGCTTTCCAGAACAGGCTGCTCTGAATTACTTCAACATTCCTGGTCCACCACTACCATCAGAGCGGCCTTTCTACCCATCGATGGATCCTCAAAGGATGGGATCGGTAGTGCCTTCTCAGGATCCAGGTAATACTGCTAGTCAAGGAGACCAGAATCAGACTGTCCAACATCCTCAACATATCCCTCCTGGTGCTCCAGCTTATACACATCCACAATTTTTGCCGCCAGTACCTGCAACACATTATCAACAGCAGCATCTTGGGCCTCCTTATCCCCACCCTTCTCAGTCGGGTTACCAGCAATATGTACATCAATACCCTACGCCGCTGCCACCACCTCCTGGCTATTATCAGCCACAATCATAGATCCTTTCCAGGTGGTGGTTGTTAAGTTGGCTGTTTGCTCTGGATGCCCTCAGATGCGATAAATTGATCCAGGAAGGTGCAGCGGTTTTGGGTTCATAATTGCTCAAGCTATAATGATGACCCTTTGTATTGCATGAGAGTACCAGAGTTTTCACGGAGTTACTCGTGGTGTTCAAGTTATCAAATTTAGAATGACTGGCTGGTTATTTGTATTACAGGTTCATTACCTTCTAGCACTGTGGAATGAAATTATTGATTATCACGATGAAAGTCATTTTAGTTGTAATTTTCTATGTGCAGGCTGAGAGTTGTTCTATACGAAATGCTTTTCTCGGTCCGACTCCTTCCTATACAATCTTTCTTGTAGCCATGGTCAGAAGGGAAGGAATGTATACATAGATGTCTACATGGTACCTATGATCTTTGTATCTTACACGAAACTCTTTTTAAGTTTTTTGCCAGTGGTATTAATGGTATAAGTGTCCCATTGTATGCGAGAGTCTGAGTAACATGCATTATGAATTTGATCAAGCATATGCACACAAAGTAACATAAGGGGAATTCAGATGAGAAGACTGAAATCTTGAGAAAAGGGGTGTAAGTTGACATGGCAATGATATGGCAACATTCTTTGGATTCCACTTTTAAAGGTGGATGGAAGTTTCTTCTGGCTTCACCCCCGGAGGAAGGGTGGAAGCTTGAAAAGCTGTCTTTAGCCAAAAAGGTAGTCATAGTCAATCTGTTTTGATTCATCTACTATTGCGTAAGAAAAAACTTGTTCTTTTTGCTGGCCATTGCGAAGCCATCCATAGTTTCTGAATTTGATCAAGCGGATCCACATAAAAAAGTAATTTTCATGTAGGTATTAGTCTAGTTATGAAATTTCTTATGACCAAAATTCATTGTTCTTGTCTATTGTTTAAAGGCATGGTTGTGACATGCATAAGTTTCCATTTGTTTTGCAAAAAAGGTGTCATGGCGTGTTGATTCCCAATAATATTAAAGTTTCTGTAAATGAGGAATATCTAATGACACATGTTGGAAGGGGGTTGGGTCTGTGTATGCCTTTCATAGTTTTGACAAGTTTCAGTAGGTTTCTTCATTCGAGGGATTTGTAGCACAGGCTTTAATTTTTGGGATGGTTCAATGCTAGTAGCAGGTTGCGTCCCTTCCACCACCACTTCCATAGTAATATGTATGTGATTCATATTTTTGTGTGATTAGGATTTTGACCCTTGCCTATTTGAGAGGTTTGAGCTTTTACATAGGATTTAGGTTTTTAATTGGTTCAGCTAAAGCAAGGCCTCTTTAACTTTTTCTCTTGGCTTATTCAACATTATATATTGACATGTAATGATTTTTCAAGCTTTGTTGGATATTTGTTTGATGCATAAGCTTTAATTTTTGGGATGGTTCATTGTTAGTAGGGGTGAGAGCAGGTTGGGTCCCTTCCACCACTACTTCCATAGTATATGATTAGGATTTTGACAATTGCATATCTAAAAGATTTGAGCTTTTGGATGGGATTTAAGTTTTTAATTGGTTTAGCTAGATCAAGGTCCCTTGACTTCTCTCTTGGCTTCTTCAACATTACATTGATCCTTGATGAATTTCTTCGTTAGATATTTGTGACATTTGGCAACTTTTAGGGGAACATATCTACATCGTCTTAGGGTTGTGGTGTGTGTGTGTGGGTGAGGAGACATGCGAGCTACTAGGTGAGAGTTGGTTAGCATTAGATGGTTGAACTCCTAGAACAATGGGAGCTCCACACTTGTCCCACTATTGAGCATTCCATGGCTAAAGTAGATTCTTGGTTGATGACAAAGCCAAGAGTACCTTTTAAGGTTTGATAGATTGACATATATTTTTCCTCTCTTGGTGATAGCATTAGGTTTATTATTGTATGCAGTGTAGACACAACACAGTCGTTTGGTTGGGGCATTAAAGAACTAACATTGAGAGCTATGTAAAGTATTCAATAATAGTTGAGAGAAGTGTAACAAATGGTCTTTAAAAGATGGACCACATCAAAATCATACTTTTTATTGAAAGGATATATGTTCGTATGGTCAAACAACATTACAATTTTGTACTTTCTTTCAATCCATGCCTTTGATTTTCCATCTATACATTCTTGCCTTTCAAAATCTTCAATCACACACACTATGGTATTGGTTTTTTGAATTCATAGTCACACGTATATTGTGGACTATAACCATTTGCTTCTAAACTAAGATTTGTTATTGAAGTGGATGAATATACTCACACAAGTCAGTTTCGACTTGGAAGCAATAGGATTCACAACTAGTAAGAAAAGCCATACTAAAAAAAAAGCATTGGTTGAGAGCAACATTAGAACAAAATTTCCCCATCATCATGCATACTACAAGTCAAATTTCATACAAAAAATGTATGTGGCATTGTATCTTACTACAAACTTCAAAGAGGACTCACAACCTCTATTTTATACACGTCATGAGTTTTAAGGTAAATATTGTGATCAACCTTTTACAATGTTTGTCCTTCAAAATGTTTCATTGAAATGTGTATTAAAATTAATGTTACTACTACCAATATTTACTATAGGGTTGCATTATAATTGTGCTTAGATTCCTTGAAAACTATTAGTATGTCTCCCAAAGTAGTTGAAATGGAAAGCTATTAACACTAAATTGGGTGGCAAACTTGTCAAGAACTACACACTTACATGATTTTATGATAAACTTTCATAGATCCTAAATCGATGTTATAAACAAAAATCAACTGAGAGTTTCAATGGCTTAAGGCTTGCAAGTGACCCACCACTAAAACAATATTAACTTTGTCAAAGAGAGTTGAGAGGTGAGAGAAAGAAGAGAGAAGCCATGGAAGCTGTGAAAAAGTAGATGAGGTGAGACAGTAATTGTATTATTGCAAAAGGTGTAAAAATTTACATGTCTCACACCTTTTATACCTATGTCAGTGTGACAAGGTATTATTAACAATTTCACACCAAAATATATCTTTCTAGCTTCTTACAATCCATTCCCTACCCAAAGGTTTTTGCCCACAAAAACAAACAAGGGTTGAGACGGATGGATGAAACATAGTACTACTCTGATTTCAGCTATACAAAGTATGAGAAATGAATGAAGAATTAAAGATATATTGATTGAAATGAAGTCATGAAAGAAAGCCTCAACTGTATACATGATCTCGATATATTCAAAAAGAAATTGAAGTCTTTAGATATTCAAGAAAGAAGCTCAAGAATGAATATACAACTTGTTGTAGGAACATACCCTACTGAACAAAATCTGCCATAACTTTTGAGAGAAGTATCCGAATGAAGCATGCCACATGTTAAAATGTAGCTATTGGAGAGTAATTTGATCCTACATAGGTGGCATTTTTTTGAAAATTAGGAAGAATAAAAATTGTTCTAAAACAAATTGTTGTCTGAACCTTATTTGCACCATAATTGACTTCATTGTAGCTAGGTCTTAGCCACCATTAATGTATCCCGTAGGTAAGGAAACTCATCCAATACAATTTCAGGCCTCCAAGAAGATTCTTCAAGTGGAAAACCTCTCCATTTGATCAAATACTCAATGATAAAACGAGGGCAAAGCTTCTTCTCATGCTGACTTATGATCTCCTCATGGATATATTGAATATGACCTTCTTCATCTATAGGAGGCAAGTCATCAACTGCATCCACATGAGTACCATAAAAGGGCTTGATCTGACTAACATGAAACACATTATGAATCTTAGTAGAAGAGGGTAGTTCCAGTCTATATGCTAAGTCTCCAATGTGCTTTAGGATCCTATAAGGTCCATAAAACCTATGAGCAATCTTGTTACTGAATCCATCCTTCAAAGTAGAGTAATGAGACTTGGGTACTTTCAACAAAACTAATTCTCCTTCCTAGGAGTCTAAAGATTGCCTCTTCTCATTAGCATACATCTTCATTTGATATTGGACCTTCCTAAGATTAATCTTGCACTGCTGAAGAAGGGTATGCATTCTTTCAAATTCTTATTTTCCATGAGGATTGATCTTCTCATTGAAAATGACTGTGGGTAAGGGCACCTTATAGCCATACATAGCCTCAAAGGGTGAAACTCCAATACTAGTATGAGTGGAGTTATTATAAGAAAACTTAGCCAAATGCAACCAAGAATCCCATGTATGCTACACATCATGATTGAAATGGCGAACGTTAGTCTCCAACCACTTTTTTACCCTTTTTGTCTGGCCATCAGTTTGTGGATATAGTAGGCTATAGAAAGAGCCAATTTAGTGCCCATGGAGCTGAATATTGCTTGTCAAAAGTTACTCATGAACTTTGAATCCTTGTCATGCGCAATCACCTGTGGTAATCCATGTAATCTAAAGATTTGCTCCATAAATTGATTAGCCACCTATAAAGTACTGAATTGTATCTCGGTAGGAATGAAATGGGTTGCCTTGTTGAGTCTATCCACTACCACATTGATATCGATCCATCCCTTTTTGGTAGTAGGTAAGCTTGTAATGAAGTCCATGGTAATATGCATCCACTTGCCCTCAGGAATAGATAGTGGCTGCAATAAACCACATGGCTTATGAGTGCTGTCATTATTTTGCTGATAAGGCATATACTTCATAACAAAATCCTTAACATCTATCCATAGTCCTTTGCAATAAAAGCTTTTTCTCATCTTATCTTAGCTTTTAAAGACACTGACGTGTCCAGCTAAAGGCAAAGAATGCCAACTCCTCTGTAATTTTTAGCTTGAAAGAAGAAATAAAGGGAATAATAATCTTGCCATTAAGCAAGATTAGGCCATTTTTAAGGTGCTAATGTGAGTTTTTCCCCATGAGACCTTGTTGCAATTTTTGAAAAACATGGTTGAGCTCATAATCCAAAAGTTAGGCCTCATGTAACTCCTCAATCTAGTCATATGTAGCTCAATCATAGCTGAAACTTTACATGCCCACATTTTGGAAGGAGAATCAGCCACCACCACATTGTTTTTACCCCTTGTATGAGTGATGCCAAAATTATAATTTTGTAGAGTAGCTACCCACCTACACTACTTAGAAGTGAGATTTGACAGAGTAAGGAAATACTTTAGGACCCTCTGATCACTTTGAACTCCAAATCGATTCCCATATAATTAATGGTATCACTTGTTTATCACATGTAGAATAGTAAATATCTCTCGATCATAAACATTCATAGCCATCTCCTTATATGTAAGATTGCGACTTTCAATGGCAGTAACTCCATGCTCTTGTCACAAAACAACCCCTATACCATGGCTACTAGCATCACAATGTATGGTAAACTCTTGGAGAAATTTGGGCATACTAAAATAGGAGTAGAAGTAAGGAGTTCTTTTAATTATTTGAAGTTACTATTTGCAAATGTATCCCAAAAGAAAGCTTCCTCCTTCAACCTATCAGTCAAAGGAGAGACTACAACCGCATAATGCTTAATGGATCTATAATAGAATGAGGATAGACTAATAAATCCTCTAAGTGAAGTAGTGGTGGTAGATGTTGGCCAATCTCTAACACACTACATCTTCTTAGGATCATCCTATATCCCTTTCTCACTAACAATATGGCCCAAGTACTCCACCTTAGTCTCCATAAATGAACACTTTTTTCCCTTAGCAAAGCGTTTGTGATGTGCATCAAAAACCTACCTCATATATGATAGATGATCTTGTAGTGTCTTGCTGTAAATGAGTATATCAACGAAGAAAACAAAGATAAACTGAAAGAGGAAGGACTATAAAATCTTATTCATCAAACTTTGGAAGGTAGCTAGAGTATTAGTAAGCCCAAATGCATCACCAGGAAATAGTATAATCCACAATCGTTCCTAAAGGTGGGTTTAACTTAATCACCGTCTCGCATATGGATCTGATGATATCTTGATCTCAAGTCAATTTGGTAAAGAACCTAGCCTCCTTGAGCTTATCATGCAAATTATCTACTGTAGGGATTGGGTACATGTTCTTCACTATGATCTTGTTTTGATGCCTGTAATCAATACACATCCTATGAAGGATCCATCTTTCTTCTTCACATCCTATGATCTTGTTTTGATGCCTGTAATCAATACACATCCTATGAAGGATCCATCTTTCTTCTTCACTAACAAGATTGGAGAGGCATATGGTGAATAACTAGGCTCAATGGATTCCATCTCTAGAATCTCCTTGATTTGCTTGGCTACTTCTTCGCATTCACATTTAGACAATTTGTAGGGTGGCTTATTGATTGGCCTTGAATTCGGCTCCAAATCTATAGGGTGATCCACTACTCTCTTAGGAGGTAATGAAGTAGGGGCTTTAAATAAATTCATGTACTCAAGAAGAGCTTTCAAAGCTGGATAATCAGCTGAATTCTTGGACTGATCTTCAACCTTTTTATTCAGGTGTAAAACAAAAAGCTGAGAGTGCCACTTGTACTCCTTCTTGAGTTGCTTAATGGTGATAAGCTAAAAATTAGATTTATTAGAGATTCCTTGTAAATGGATAAGTTGCCCATCAATGGAAAACTCCATATACAATTGTGAGAAATTCATAGTAATCTTTCCTATGGTCATTAGTTAATCACACTCAAGTACAATATCTATGGGTCCCATTTCCAAAGTAATCAACTTTATCTTTGCTTCATAATTTTCAGCCAACTGTAAGAAAATCTGTGGGCATATTTGAGTGATGATTTCTTCTTCACCATTTGCTACTTGAACTCTTATGGGTTATCGAAAATTAGTGGGAAGACAATGCAACTTGTCTACACTTGACTTAATTCACAAAACTATGTGTACTACCACTATTTATACAGATAAACACATTCTTCCCATGAATGGTACCCTTCATATGGAGTGTCTTAGGCTTCTTAGAACTTGTCTAAGCATCCATAGAGATGGAACAAATAGTGGCAGTATGTGTCTCACCATGAATCTCTTCAAAATCATAAGGAACACTACCACTTGGATCGAAAGGAAAAGTGTCAATAGGATCATAAAATTGTTATTGCCCAACTTTCTCCTCAACATCTTCATTTTCAATGGTAGCCATAAATGCATTTGCCTCATCATTATCATCCTTTGAACCTTCAAAGACTAACATAGTATGACCTTGGCTTTTGCATTCTTGTACATACACTTTGTTGCATGGTCAGATATATATTTCTCTCCACATTTGAAACACAAGCCCTTTTCCTTCCTTTCTTTGTATAGGTCCATAGGAATAGACTTTGGATTACAGCTGGTTGTTGAAGTATTTCCAGACTTGCTATCCTCTTGTTTAAAATCCAAACTTGGACTATCCACTGCTCTAAAATTGCCTTGAGGTCTTGAAGCATTGAATGATGGATAAGTTGGGACTCTCTAAAGCCCCCACTTGGTGCATGATTGCTACCATTAACATTGCCAACCTGTCCCTATTTTAAAATAGTTGTTAGTTGTCCAAAAGTAGGCTGAAATGTAGATTCTTTTTTACATTTTCTTCCATACATTCAACAAGCTCAATGGCTTTGAAAATAGTGATAGGGTTTTGCACCATAACATTAGTTAATGATGAAGGTTCTAGACCATACACATACTTGTGGAGTTTAGCTTCATTACTTATACTCTCTACATATATAGTGAGATTGAGGAATTTGTTTGTACAATCCCACACACTTAGACATCTTTGGTCTAGTTCATACCATCTTTGTACCAATTTCTCATTTTCAGTTATTGGTTTTGTAGTATCATAGGCGCATATGCATACTATGGACTTTAGCAATTCGCTTCTAAACTAAGATTTGTTATTAAAAGTGGATGCAGATAGTGTTAATGGTTATCCATTTCAACTACATTGGGAGACATATTAATAGTTTTTGAGGAATAAGCACAAATTGTAATATAACCCTAGTAGTAAATATTGGCAATAGTAACATTGATACATATCTAAATGAAACCTTTTGAAGGACAACCATTGTAAAATGTTGATTAGTGTATTGCCCTTACAAACTCATGAGGTGTATAAAATAGAGACTGTAAGTCCTCTTTGATGTTTGCTGTACTAATACAATGCCACATACATTTTTTGTAGAAAATTTGACATGTAATATGCATGACGATGGGAAAAATTTGCTCTAATGTTGCTCTCTATTGTTGTTTTTTTGTTAGTATGCCTTTTCTTACTAGTTGTGAATCCCATGGCCTCGAAGTTGAAACTTACTTGTGTGAGTATATTCATCCACTTGCAATAACAAACCTTAGTTTAGGAGTGAATTGTTAGAGTCCATAGTATGCATGTGTGCTTATGATGTTAGAAAACCAATATCATCTAGTGCTTTCTTTGACCATCTGAATATACCCTTGCAACAGAATGTATGATTTCAATGTGGTCCATCTTTTAAGATCATTTGTTGGACTTCTCTCAACTATTATTGGATACTTTACACGACTCTCAATATTATTTCTTTTAATGCCCCGATATGTTTACGACATGTTTCTTACTTTTTTTATTTTGTGAAGGAAGACTTCCAAGCTTTTGTACTTGAGCGATGCACCTTAGGGATTGGATATAATCAATAGATAACTTCTAATCTTGGCCTTCTTTGATACTGAGATTTTTGTTAGACAAGGAAATAAACATGTGCTACCTAACCCTCAATTCATTGAGAATTCCCAATGTGAGAACCAATTGTTGGTGTAGATGATAAGTTACTCAACATCATCCTATTCAAGGTTGAGTTACTACTTTTGAAAGAGTTAGGAAATCTATCATTTCCTCAATAAAGTCAACAAGTCAAGTTAAAGTAACAAGATTCATTGATACCTTTTTGACATACGAAATTGTAAGGATGGAAATTTTAGGCATGAGAATTAAATTGGAAAATTAAGTGAGTTGTAGAGAGGTCAACCAACAAACTAAATCAAACCAGCCCTAGAACTAGATCTCAAAAAATCTTTTAGGAGAAACTTCAAGCATACAAATATTTTGAGAAAATACAAATTGATGAGAGGATCAATTTCCTGATATTATAACGCCTAGAGCATAAAATCTAGTGAGACATGACATTTTAAGGGCATGCACACTTTAATAACTATTCAGGAAGGAAAATGATATGAATGAGATTATGATAAGGATAATTAGGCAAGGAAATTTGAGGGATTGTGTAAGCAAATAAATTTTCATATTTAGGCTAGAGTACACCCTCATAGATCCAAGTTAGAATTAAAAACAATGATGCTCTCTACCCAAGGTTCACACATAATTATCATCAACATGGTGGCTAAGAAAATAAAGGTTTAATTATTTCTTTACAAATGTGCTCTTGCTTGCACTTAAAGCAATTGACCTCCAACCAAGCACAAAGGACACTTGAATTTGCTAACAATATCCTTAAGAATAAGAGCTTCTTAACTCTTATAATTTGTCAAACTTAACGGCTAAGGTTTTAAACATGTTATTGTGAATTCATGGGCTACACATCATGTGAATGGTTGACTTGGAAGCTTTCACCACCTCACTTGATCTTATATCCTTGATGTCTTCTAGTATTTGTCTTAGATTTGGGAACCCTTAGACTCCCTTGTAGCCAAGATGGTGGTCTTATAGGCCTTCACAAACTTCTTTTGGGATGCAAGCTTGGTTGATTGCACACAGCTTCGAGTGATTATCACTTGCAACTAGTGTTCCCCTTCCTCACTAGCTTCTCCAACTTGCCATCTCATGTGCTTCTCTTCGGTTCTAAGTGGCTTAGACCTCCTCCAAATATTTGACTCTTAGACCATAATAAGTTTAAGACATTTTTCCATGTGGGAAAATGTGACTTTTTCCCTTCTTTTTGTCTATAGTATTCTACACCATGAGCTATTGATTGGGACCTAGCTAGGTGCAGTTGGGGCACCCATTCCATGGGCCAGCAACTGTACCTCCAACTACACCTAGGTAGGTGTGGTTAGGGGTACTCACCCTAGGCCAACAACCCCTACTTCCAACTACACCTAGCTTGGTTTGCAGTCCCTCCCTCTCGCAGAAGTGCAAAATGTTGTTGACTTACCTTCACCCCAAGATGGGGCTCTTTGTCTCTCTTTGTGCTTTCTTATCGGTAGCTTCTCTCTATAGCAACTGATGGCAACAACACCAATGAGAGACCATTAGGCAATTCAACCTACTACTAGCATGTGGCTTAATGTGGCAACCCTTCTTCTTTTAGCTTATATTCGAGCATCCTCTTAGTGCAAGCTCCTCCTTTGCTCTTGACGCTCTCCTTGTCCTTATCTCTTCTCAAAACTAACACTCCTTGTTGCATGGCTCCATGTTGAGGAAACTAATCTTTATATATACTTTCATGGGTGAGATTGATCTAGA
Organism: Lygodium microphyllum; assembly: GCF_053477565.2. NCBI lineage: Eukaryota > Viridiplantae > Streptophyta > Polypodiopsida > Schizaeales > Lygodiaceae > Lygodium > Lygodium microphyllum. The sequence goes on along the minus strand of NC_141154.1, from coordinate 63,189,049 downwards.
AGATTTAAAGTTATGTTCTCTAAATTTGCAATTGCTTTTTGAGTGGTGAGGCATTTTCACTGATGCTTCTTTTCTCAAATTAGAGTGAAGAAAATGTCATTCGTTACATTAGAAGGCACAACCATCGTTTTTGTCTTGTGAGGATAAAAACCTTAATTATCTTCCTCATTTTTAGAAGCTTAAAATTATGAGTTTCAATAAAATTTAGCCTTGGTTGTTATAAAATTTATGCCCTATCATCAAGCCCTTGTTCATATGTGTTGATTAGTTCATGTTAAAAACCATTAGGCCTACCAAATCTTTCATGCAAAAAACACCCTCATTTTTATGTGACAAAAAAGGTGTTGCTTTGCCCATTTCTCCACCGTTAGGGTATACTCTGCGTATCTCAATAGATATATAGTCTTATGAAACAACATTTCTCCAACCTAGAGATATAATGGGAGCGCTTCTTCCTTGAACCATTGACTTTTTTTTTCAAACATCTCTCTTGAAAAATTGATCATGATTTGATGACAAAATCCTCAACTTGAGAGATACCTTATCGCATGTTGCTACATACTTTCATATGGGCACCTCTATAGATATCCATACCTTTCCTCTATAGAAATAGAAAGTGTGGGGGACCACAAATCAACATGAAATGTAATACATTACTTCATGAATTAGGATTGTAAATTTGAGGACTCAAAGTAATCAAGGCAATCAAAATTGAGATGCTTATCGTGTGTAGATTACACTCAAAGCGTATTGAATTTTATTAGCATGTATGCATATATGCATAACTGCGTGTACATATGCACTCATGTATATGTTTACACATGTGTATGTATGTGTACATGTATATGTGCATATATTGTTCATGTCTTTTCATATTTCATGTGCATTTGTGTGTGGTTTTAGAGTATGTATACATTGCATGCACATGTTCAACCATTAAAATATTATAGCATTTCATATGTCTAATTAAAAAGGAAACACACACACACACACACACACACACACACACACACACACACACACACACACACACACACATATGAGACTCGCCTTTCCCCTTTCCATGATCATATCCTATATTCAATAAAAAAAGAGAAAGAGAGAGAAAGTATATGTGTGTACGTGTGTTCAATTGGGTGGGGGAGATGATAGAAAGAAAATATAACCCCCACTCACCCTTCAAGAAAAAACCATCTTTATTTCCTAAATACCAAACTCCTTCTTGTGCCACATAGGCTTGGGACCCTTCTAGTTGGTTCAAGATCCCAAAGACAAAGCTCTTAATAATATCTAGAATAGATTAGCAATACAAACCAATAGTTTCTGCAAATGACATGCTTTATGTAACAAAAGTGAATACGAGGGTTAACACAGTGGCTCATATGGGGAGCACCAAAATATGCGCATGTAAGGCAACCATAATTTTGAAAACTAGGTATGCAAGGAGATATGGATAGCTAACTCCTAGTACTTGCAAAACCAGTCAAGTAGCTGGTTAAGGACTAATGCAAGCATACCTATGTTATAAGCATCAACAATATGACCTGGTTGCTATCCCTTTCACTCACCATTATCCAATCAAACACCAAATACCTTATTAGAGTTGCTTGAATGCAAGCTATATTCAAATCAATTATTGATCTAGTTCTGCAACATTAGAGATTGAATGCATAGTTGTATGTCTACTTCCTCACCATTAGAGGACTGACCACATTCAAGTATAGGAAAAATAGGAAGCATTGAGCCATGTAGTAAATTTTTAGTGTTGGATAACACTTAAGGAAAGGCCCCAAGCCATTATACCATAACAGGAGGTGGTAGCATCCACCTTACTATAGCAAATAAAAGAATGCTTCAAAAATGATTGAATATAACCTTACATTTATGTTGGCAAACTACTATGTGAGTAATGAACAATGATCGAGAGACTCCATGCTGCCATACCATAGTTGCATTGTTTCTTTTCTGAGACAAGAAATCCAATTAATATCCAATGATCCCCTATGCAACTAATATTTCAAGTTAGATAATAGTAGGGCCATCCAATTTCCTTCAATCAACAAGATGTTGTGCAATGTGATCAAGCTTAGATTTTTAATTCATTGAGGCTTGCTTTATTAACACCCTATACTTGAATGTATTTATTCAATTAGATAGGTGGAGTAGTACAGAAGTTAATGGCTCATTTGTGAGACCACCACTCCAATATATGCCCAAATTTGATATTGACTTGCATGGCAATATTTACATTGTATTTGTAGCCACCATTAAGGTCATATAATAATCACTTATCTCGGTTCCATAGGTCATGTGTGCTCGTGATTATCCACACAAGTATAAAAGTAATATGTGTGTTTGTGAAGTAATGATTACAACTAGGATAAGTAATAATTGTATGTGTGCATGCGCATGCACACACATACATGTACATGCATGTGTGTGGTAAAACTTCCCTTTTGAATGAATAAATTTTAAGAGGTAATCAAACTTAATAAATTTAAAAAACTTGCATTTTTGGTGCAATTGAAATATTTGTGGTGATGTTGAAATATTTGTAAAATTCAAGAAAATTAATGCAGCTAGCATATATCATCAATGCACTTGTGTTACTAAGAAATTATTTCTAGAAAGTCTCTTTTATGAAGAGCTCTAATCTAGGATGATCACGACATACTTTCTTGACTAACTACCTACATTATTTTGGATATTGGAGAATTTATTCTTGATGGAAGGTTTATAAAATCATGATGTATACATTACAACATTTCAAGCAATACACATCTTGATCTAATTTAGCTAGTATATGACAACTCAAGATAAAGTGGCACGTGTCCTATTTTCAACAACGGATCCTTTGTGTCACCTTGGTGCATTTGCTTAGTAGTATATTCTAATGGGGATCCATTAGGAATGTATTTAATGCACATGTTCACTCAATTTTGCATGGATATATAGTCATGAATGTGCCCTTGAATGAACACCTTAAGTTCCCTTATTAAACTTATTCATAGATTTTGAAAATCAAACATTTGATTCCTAAGGAGCATGTTAATCTCAATTGGATAGATATTTTACTTATTAGTAGGGTTAGGCTTGAGCTTTAAAGTAGAAAATGAGGTGAAGATGGGTCAAATTTTTTCCCCTAGATTTTACTGCTTGGGTTGGATTCAAAATTTCACATCAAATATGTAGCGATCTTCTAAATCTAAACTTTTGTCTAGAGGAATGTTTTCCTCTCTTCATAAAACTATCAAGAAGTATGTTAAAGCATGTTACAAGCCTCTTATCAAATGTTGGGGGCAAAGGCGCCTCTGCCTAACCACTCGTCTATTCCTACACTGACAATACCCACCACTGCACACTGCAGGTGGTGGGCGCCCGTCATAGTCACTTGTTCTTTATTCTTTTAGTGATAGTTTGAATAAAGGAAGGCCCGGCCACACATTGTGGTTGTTGGAGTTTCCTTTTTTTAGTCTCTCTCTCTCTCTCTCTTGGCTCTTGCTCTCCATCCGCCATAGCTCTCACCGCTAAGCTTCTTCCTCCTGAGTTCCACTTCCCTTTCAACTGGTAGCAGAGCAAAGGCATTGGAGCTTGCCCATCATTCTCTTCAGCCTGGATTTGAAGAGCTTCAACCCGAGCTTCAATGGCAGTCATGGCACCTTCATTTGTAGGTACATTTTGATCTCCCATCTTCTCCTCGAGCTTCCAGACCTTCATTGGCTTCTTCTCGGGCTGCATTGGAGCCCCCTTGACCTTGCCTAGTGCCCTTGAGGGCTGTTATAGATCCCCCAGCCCCCAGGAACAACCAATGCAATTTTTGGAGCATTTTTTGGGGACTAGGCTGATCTGCTCCCCGGCATTTCCTTGCTCCTTCTCGGCTTCCTGGCACTCTTGGCAACCTTCCCGAGCATTGCTTGACTCCTCAGCATTGGTCCTTGACTCCCGGTGATCGATTCGAGTGCCTCCCCCTTCAGCCCTTTGTTGTATGCATAGTCCCAGGACTATCAAAACAGGGCAGCACTTGACATTTATTGTTTAATGCTTCTTGGCATTGCTCATTTGATGCCTATTGATGCCCGGATGTTATGGGATGCTATGTCTATGCTTTGGGACTGATTTGGAGTAGATTTGAGCACCGTTTGAGCTTCATATAACAGTAAATTTCTTGCTATAGTACAGTGAGATGAAGCTCATTTACTTGGTGTATGCATTGGTTCATGAATATGGGGTGCTTCTTGGAGGTTTGAACGATCATACCAATGTATTTAGAGGTTGCCAAATGCTTCTTCTTGGTTCCGAAATGCTTTTGAGCTTGTATTAAGCTCCGACTTGGTTCTTCTTCAGTGGCATTTGGCTTTAGTTGGCATGCTTTGGACTGGTCTATGCCTATTGTCACTGCTTGACATTTAGGCTTCTTGCATTTATGCCTTGGTCAAATATGGATGCCACTTGGTTTGCCCATGCTTGACAATTACTTGGAGCTTTATCTTCAGATGTATTTGAGCATTTTGGATCTACTAGGCATTACATCTGGTTGTTAGTTACATGCTCTTTGAATGCTTTCAAGCTTATGCTTTACAGGTCTAAGATAGCTTGGGCTTTATGCTCTCGATGTACCCTACTGGGATTTGGCATGTCTGATGCTATGTTTGATCTCTTTGCCTCTGACTTCACTTCCAGTGGGAGCCTCTTGGTATATTCGGATGTACACAGAGTCTTATTTACAGACGAGCTTGAGCTTGTGGGACAGTTACGTGCATTTGCTCTCTTGAGAGCTTTATGTCTGCAGTTTATCTGTAGTGGGCTGATTTGATACGCCTATTGGGGCAGGCACCTATCTCTGTCACACATGTTTGTCAGTTTTGTATGCATCTTGGATGGCTATGTATTGAGCTTCTTGCTCTATCAGGTATGTTTGTGCTTGGTCTTTTCTCTTACCCCGAACCCATTACATGCATGACTTCTGGACCTATGAGATGTCTCTTGCCTGATTGGTTATTGGTTTGATAGTTCTTGGTATCTTCTTGCCCCTAGAAACTCACTGTTGGATGTATCTTGCTACTTGGCAGTTGTAGTGACATATGTATCAGTGATTGCTTCATTTTGGGACAGTTTTACATGCATCAAGCTGAAATCTGCAGATTTTGAGCATTTCTATGAGGTTAATGCTTACTATTTAATATTATCTTGGTCATATTTGGTGGATAGGTGCTTCTCTTGGTAAAATCCACTCTTTCATCTAGTTTTAGTAGTGGTTTTAGTGCATTTTTTGCTAATTACAACAACTTGCAATTTTTCTTTTTCGCATTGATTTGGGATAGTATGGCTAGGTTTTGTTGTAGAAGTTGCTGATTGAACCCTTGCATTTCAAGGGTGTCAAACTTGAGGATATGGATGATGATGTTTGGATGGAAGTTGATGAGCTATGCAAGTCTACCGTTATTTTGTCACTCTCAGAAGAGGTCCATCATAATGTTGTTGAAGATGACAATCAGAGTGCATAAGATTTATGGGAGAAGATTTAGGAGCTCTATGCGTAGCAAAGTCCTGTGCCACAGATATATTGGCTGAAGTAGTTAATGGACCTTCACATGAAGAAGGGGACCTCCCTTTCATCTCATTTTAGTTAGTTTCATGCTCTCATGAAGAGTCTGTTGTCATAGGGTATTGAGTTCAAAGACAACTTGCACCCATTGTTTCTGCTTGGCACCTTGCCTGGATCATGGGATGTCTTCCGTACTGCCATATGCACGAACAAGCTTGATGGGCTGAAAATCAAAGATGTTGAGAGTGCTTTATTGACTGAGAAAATCAATAGGAGAAACAATGATGCTTCTTGCTCTTCACATGCATTGATCATTAAAGGTGGTACATGGCAGGCATGATAATGATCATAAGGGTAGGGACTCTCAGAAGTCCAGGTCCAAGTCACGTGGTCGCAGTAAGTCCCGTGGATGGAAGTTTGATCTTACCTATCATTATTGTGGGAAAGGAGGACATATTAGGCCGCAGTGCCATAAAATGCGCGATGATAAGCGCAAGGAAAAGGAAAAAAAAAACTGCAAGAAAAGTCTTCTGAGCACAGTATTGTACCTGCAAAGTCCAGTGTGAAGATAGAAGAGGTCAATGTCATGCAGGCCACTGATTCAGATGATGATTACATACTTGCAGCTTCTGCCTGCAATGCCTTACAACCTTTTGAGATACATTCTATGTATGCATAGTGCTGACTCCTAGATTTGGGTGCGTCCTTTCATATGACACCCTGTAGAGATTAGTTTCATACCTATTGTACCATATCTGGTATTGTGCGTCTTGGTGATGCAAGTCTCTTGACATTATGGGCATTGGAGATGTTTGGTTGCAGTTTCCTTCTTGCAGCTCTTTTGTTTTGCATGATGTACGCCATGTACCTGTGTTGACTCGCTGCCTTACGTAAGCTAGACAGCTTGATGATGCAAGGTGTTTTGGGTCCTTTTGAGACTCTGCATGGAAGATTACTCGTGGGCAGGCTTGTACTTGCAAGAGGTGCCAAGTCTGGCAGCCTCTATCCCTTGTATTTGGAGCTACATTGGATCATGTTTTGTCTGTGGGTTCAATTTCCCATGTATCCCTTTGGCATGCTCATTTGGGGCATATGTCTCTTAAAGGAATGAAAATGCTCCGTGCTTTGTAGTATCTTCCACCTTTTGACTCTTCGCATTTTGATTCTTGTGATCATTGTTCGTATGGCAAGTAGACTAGAAATATGCATAAAAAGTCCAGTAAGAAACGCATGGGTGAGCCCTTGGCTCTTGTGCACTCAAATGTATGTGGGCCCATGCCTTGTTAGTCACTTGGTGGGGCAAAGTACTTTGTTACTTTCATAGATGATTACTCATGTAAGGTTTGGGCTTATCCCATAAAGAGACAATCCGATGTCTTATATACATTTCATCGTTGGCTTGCATTAGTAGAGAACCAGTGTGGGAAAAGGCTCAAATGCCTAAGGTCAGATAATGGGGGTGAGTATGTATCACGTGCTTTTGAGTAGTTTTGTGATGAGCAAGGTATTAAGCGTCAATTGACCGCCCCTTACACCCCACCCCAAAATGGTATGGTTGAACGCATGAATAGGACCATTCATGAAAGGGTCTGTAGTATGGTTAGCCATGTTGGCTTACCGCAACACTTTTGGGATGAGGCAGTTACTACTATAGTTCATCTCATTAACAGGTCACCTAGCAGTGGCATTGACTTTGAAGTTGCAGAGGAGGTATGGGCAGGCAAGCCCCCCTCTTATGATCATTTGCGTATTTTTAGATGTGAAGCATTCTGCCATGTGCCCAAGGACAAACACGATAAGCTGGATCTTAAAAGTATCAAATGCATTTTCATTGGCTATAGAGACGCAAGAGAGATGGGTTACCATCTATGGGATCCGCAGGCGCGGAAAGTGATTCGTAGCCATAATGTCATCTTTCATGAGGACAAAATGCATATGTAGCCTGAGAAAGTGGTTGAGGTACGCAAAGTTATCTTTTAGGAGGAGCCACCTGCTCCCATTCAGCTCGCTCCATGGCCAGCTAGACAGCGTGCAACATCACCTGATGCTCATGGCCCAAATGCTAGACATGTTGATATTAGACAGGATGTCGGTCAGGCAGTAGAGCCTGAATTGAGGTGTTCTACTAGAGATAGACGACCTCCTGACTGTTTTTTGCCCTCTATGGATTATGTACTAGTTATAGATGCAAGAGAACCTCTCACTTATGATGATGCTATGCGCATGGGTGATTGTCACTCTTGGGAGAGGGCTATGCAGTCTGAGATTGACTCATTGCATAAGAATAAGACTTGGGATTTGGTTTCCTTGCCTTAGGGTAAGAAGGCTTTGCCATGCAAGTGGGTGTACAAGCTGAAAAGTATCCCTGGCCACCCCAAGCTGGCATACAAGGCTTGATTGGTTGCTAAGGGTTTTAAGTAGGAGCATGATATTGACTTTGATGAAGTCTTTTCTCCTGTGGTCAAGGTGACCACCCTACGCTTAGTCTTGGCCTTGGTTGCAAAACTTGACCTAGACTTGTACCAAATGGATGTCAAGACGACTTTTTTACATGGGGACTTGCATGATGAGATTTGCATGGAGCAACCTAAGGACTTTGCAGACCCTGGCAGGGAACACCTAGTGTGCAAGCTAAAGAAGAGTCTATATGGCTTGAAGAAGGCACTTAGGGAATGGTCCATAACTTTGATGCATTCATACAGTCACAGGGCTACAACCACAGTGGTATGGATCCATGCTTGTACATGAAGAAAGCCCGTGACAGTTCTTTACTGATTTTGGTACTCTGTGGATGACATGCTTTTAGTAGGGGTAGCTCATGAGGAGCTAGATACTCTTAAGGCTCAGCTCAAGAAGAGCTTCGAGATGAAAGATCTGGGATAGGCCTCTCATATACTTGGTATGCGCATCACGTGAGATCGATCTCAGAGAGGAAGTACATTCATAAAGTCCTTAAGTGCTTCCACATGTAGGATGCTAAGCCTATTGGTTGTCCATTACCTTCTTATGTGAAGGTTTCACAGGCTGATTGTTCGCAAATAGATGAGCAGAGGGCCGAGATGGCCAAGATTCCCTATGCATTAGTCATGGGAAATCTTATGTATGCCATGATAGCCACCCATCCAGATATTGCTTTTGCAGTTAGGGTTGTGGCATGTTATATGGCTACACCTAGCAAGAAACATTGGGATGCCATGAAGGGTATCATGAGGTACCTGAAGGGCACGACATATATGTGTCTTTGTTATGGCAGTGAGGATACAGAAGTCGTGGGGTACATTGACTTTGATTATGTAGGACATGTAGATAGTAGGAAGTCCACTTCTGGCTATGTGTTCACTTATGCTAGAGGGGCTATCTCTTGGATGTCCAGGGATTAGAAGTGTACGGCCCTTTCTACTATAGAGACTGAGTATATTGCAGCCACAGAGGCTTGCAAGGAGGCTATGTGGTTGGGCCTTTTGATTACAGACCTTGGTATGACAGATGCTATGCCTACATTGCATTCGAATTCTATGAGTGCCACTTAATTGACCAAGAATCCGGTCTTCCATGCGAAGACGAAACATATTGAGGTGAGGTATCACTTCATTCGCGAGGTTGTTGCGGATAGGTCTATTGACATTGTCAAGATTCCGACTGAGCAGAATCCTGCAGACTTGCTCACGAAAAGCCTCACTATACTGAGCGCTTTGACTTCCTTAGGAGATTGATGGGCATTGGATGAGATGACGTCTTTTTCCTCATCCTGTTGTACATATATGCATGTTGTACTATCTTTTTTCTTTTTCTCTCTCTCTCTCTCTCATTGGGGCAGATTTGCCTTTAAGTGAGAGGTTGTTGGGGGTAAAGGCGCCTCCACCTAGCCACCCGTGTATTACTACACTGGCCGTACCCACCACTGCACATTGGGTGTTGGAGTTTCCACTTTTGAGTCTCTCTCTCTCTCTTGGCTCTTGCTCTCCATCCACCATAGCTCTCATTGCCAAGCTTCTTCCTCCTAGGTTCCACTTCCCTTTCATCAAAAAGCCTCCCAAATAAGCGATCATTTTTCAAATGATATTCTTAAAACAAAAAAAGATCCACCTTATGTTATGGATACATAGTTTTAAGATATTTAAGTAAAGGATGTCGATTAGGGGGATACATATGTCAATATATATGAGTGAGATTTATATATATATATATATATATATATATATATATATATATATATATATATAGAGAGAGAGAGAGAGAGAGAGAGAGAGAGAGAGAGAGAGAGAGAGAGAGATAACACACACACACACACACACACACACACACACACACACACACACACACACACACACACACACACACACACACACACACACACACACACACACACACACACACACACACACACACACACACACACACACACACGTGATGCATACAAACATGCACACATATGAGGTGAGAAAAGATGAGATATAGTAGAAAGAAAATAAAGAAGAGAAAATGAAAATGATGAGAGGGAGAGAGAGGACACACATTTACTAGACCACACAAGTCGGCACACATGTATTAAACACACCTATACATACATACATATATACACATCTCCTACTTATCAAACTCTAAAAATAATGAGTCCTTCAGCCTCAAGTAGCAAGGACTGATGCTTGAAGTCTATCATTCTTGGTTTGTGTCACTACAAAAGTATGCACCTCACATGTCCACGAGTCAACATGTAGTACGTTTTTGTCAGGGTTTCTTTAACCTACTTCTCAATGGGCAGTTAGAAGCTATGAGGTCCAATGAATTGGAAGACACTTAAATGAGAATACAACCATTAATAACAACTTCCCTTACAAGGTAGTATAATAGATTTTCAATAGGTTTTTGCATGCCAAAAGAGCTAGAGTAAACTATCAGCAAGGAAATCTTAATCAAGGATACATAAATCTTGCTAGTGATCCCTAGCCTATTGCAAGAAGAAGAAGAAGAAGAAGAAGATGAAGAACAACAACAACAACATGAATTGAAATAATTAGCCACACTGCTTTAAATGCAACCAACCAAGCCACATTTGTGCTCAATACCCCAACAATTGAATTGAAACCTATGCTAATGCTCCTTGAAATCCTCCTAGGGAAGGAAACTATAGTAATCAAGGAATCCTCCCAATAAGGAAGAAAACTATAATAATTGAGGATGCGGGCATGGGGCAAGGCATGGAGCTAGCTAGAAGGCAATGAGGAGGGCATGGATTTGGAGCCCTTGTTTGTGCCATCTCAAGAGATGGATTGGATCCATCTCTCAATGAAGAAGTTGAAATAGGGTCAATTCATGCTGTGATAATCAATAACTAGGGTATTGGATGGTAAATTTTTATCATCCAAATTCTTGTTGAGTATGAAGGTATTTCCTTCCAGATATTGATCGATTGTGGAGCTACACATTTATTTATTTCTCCTAAATGTGCAAAAAGGCTGAAGATAAAACCCACACCCTTTGGAAAACTCATTGTGGAACTAGCAAATGGGAGGGAAACAATGTCAACTCAATCTATCAGCAATGTCCAATTTAAACTAGGAAAAGAGACCACAATGGAAAATTTTTGAGTTATACCTTTAGATATTTATGATTGTGTATTAGGAATGGAATGATTAGCACCAATCAAGCAAACATACACTATGGGGAAGGTCAAGTTATATTTAGAATCTATTCAAAAAGATGGTCCAATCACAAGGGAAGGCGCTTGTGCGGAAGATGAGTTGAAGCAAAGTGTTTTGAGTTGTGTTGGAGTAGGGGAGGATAAGGAAGACTTGTCTAGCCCAACGAGTATAAATGAATTGGTGCCTTGTATGCTACCTTGTATAGACGATGAGATGAAAAGAGATGATGTTTTGAGATGTGTTGGAGTGGAGGAGGAGAAGGAAGAATTGTCCAGCCCAACGAGTATAAAAGAACTGGAGCCTTGTATTTTGCTAAGTGTTGATAATGAGTTGAAGTGTAGTGGTAAAGTAGAAGAGGAGGTATGTAGAGAAGGTATGAGGAGGAAGGTAGGAGTAGGAGAGATGAAGGAAGGCTCATTCAGCCCAGTGAGCATAAATGAACTAGGACCATCTTTTGTGCCAAGTAGGAATGCGGAAGAGTGTGTAGGAGTAAGGAAAGGCAAGGAGGACTCGTCTGGGCCAGAGAGTATAAAAGAACTGGTATCTTGTGTTTTGTTTGATGTGGATACGAAGAAGAAGTGTTGCGCTGAAGTGAAGAAGAGTGTTGAGGAAGGGAAGAGAGACTCGTCTAGCCCAGTGAGTATAAATGAACTGGTGCCATGTGCTTTTTTTGATGTGGATGCAGAGATGATGAGCTATGTTGAAGTGAGGAGTGTTGGTGAGATGAAGGAAGACTCTTCCGGCCCAGCGAGTATAAAAGAACTGGTGCCTTGTGTTTTTTTTGATGAGGATAAGAAGCGAAAGATTGTGGATGGGGAAGACTCCTTGCGCCGGGAGAATAAACGAATGGGCAACCCTTGTGAAAAGCTCGTGAGCCGCGAGGGTAAACGAATGGCTGGGTGTGTTGAGGATGATGGGGAGGAGATCGTTAGCCGCGAGGGTAAAAGAATGGCTTTGTGTGATGAGGAAGGCTCCTTGCGCCGGGAGGGTAAACGAATGGTTGCATGTTGGGTGAAGAAGGAAAGGAAGAGGAGAGTTAAGGAAGAAAGGAGTGGTGTGGAGAAGAGGAAGAAGCATGTTGGAGTGGAAGGAAGTGTGCTGAAGGAGGGGAAGAGGAGAAAGGTTTGGAAACTTGTGAACTGTTCATTTGTCTGCAGGGCAAAGGAGGAGACAAATTTGACAAATCCGATGCCCCTTGAATTCGAATTGGCTAGCAGGCGACAACGGGTTAGCTTTCGCAAGAAAGTGAGGTCCTACTGCTGCGAAACCGAGGAAGAGTTAACTTGTGCTTCAATGGCTAAGTCAGAGGGTGCAAAGCCCTCATGCAGCAAGCGAGGAGCAAAGGCCGATTCCGAGGGTGACAAACCCTTACGCGGCATCAAGATTGGGAGTGCTGGGGAACTCCAAGTGCGGTCCAACCATGGCAAGTGGGTCTTCAGGAAGCGAACCCAAGTTGCTGAGTTAGGGAACGACATCGGACCCACGCTCAACATGAAGGCAAGTTTCAGGGAGGCACATGAGTCAAGGAAACCCACGTGCGCAATCAAGCCCATTCTGGTCTTTTGGCCTAAGGGATGCAACCGTCTTGGCAGAATCAAAGTGGTCGAAAGACTACGAGATGAAACTAAGGAGGAAGCAAGGAGGCTTCACACTCCAATGAGTTCCATGCAGATCCGACTCATCAAGGAGCAAGTGATGAAGGAGAGGGCGAGGTGTGAAGGCTTAGCTCTCATTCGGGCTGATAAGACAGATCCAGGCGTGCTCAGGCCCATTCCTGAAGCAAAGCAAGGCATGGTGGCCCCTCACTGAGAGTTGCTTGAGCAAATGGGAACCTCCTTGTATTTTCAGGCCATGTAGGGCCAGTTTGACGTGACTACGGCGGGGGACATGACCCTCGCGATGCAAGTCAAAAGGGTCAATGCTATGAAATGGTCCCGAACGGCTTCCATGTTCTTTGTAGAGATTGATATGGCCACTAAGGGCTTGAAAGTTCAAGTGGGTGTGGCATGTACGGATAGATCAAAAGCCTACCTTCTTTTCTTGCGCATGAGACAGTCAGATCTGGGAACAAAGGCCCAAAGGTGATCGCAGCGAGGGAAATGGCCCTCACACTCCAGGCACGGTGGTTTGATGCAACCCATCAAGTCGTCATGAGCTGGCTAGGCGCTCCAACTCTCCAGTCCAACCAGGGTCCGTGCTCTCATCTTATCCTTTTACTTTGGCATGCTTCAAAGAGGGTGGGGGCATTTGATGCGGGAGACTCGAATCTCTGTGGTGGGCTAAGAGACATGCACCTTCTGGGCATGTCATGCGGTTCACTCCTGGCACACGTGCTCCTCGTGCAGCTCAGTCCAACAGAAAACTTCCCCAAATCTACTTCAAGCTGACTCAAAGTGGGTTCAAGGTGTGTGCTGCAATGTGGGGAAGAATTCCAAACATCCATTGTGCTCCCCTCGTAGTTCAGTCCAATAGAAGAATTCCCCAAATCCATTTTAAGCTTCCCCAAGCCCATTCCAAGATGTGCGCTACAACGCGGGGAAGGATTCTAGACGTGAGTGAAATGGACCTCGCGCGAAGGGCCAAACGGCATGCTGCATCCCAGCAGGTTGGGTGGTTTTCTTCAAAAAGAGCTTCAAGGAAGATTCGTGCCTCCAAGGGCACTATGAGAAAAGCTATGAAGAACGGTGCATCAACGATAGTTCGAGCCAAGAAGGGCAAGAAGACTCAAGGGCGCGCGTCATCGAAGATTTGGACAATGAAGGTCTAGGTCTTTTCAAGGGGAGGTGCGTTCAAGGCAAAACACACCTCTTACACTTTTTGCATCTGCAATGGATTGCAAGATCTAGCCGAAGAGGGCCTTCTCCTGCGAGGTGTCGTTGCCTGGACCCTTGCATTTCTGGCTTGGCATTTAGAGTGAAAGCTGTTTGTTGAGCTCATAGTCCACAGGCAGTTCTGCGCACTCAAGCTGCTTGGCCCAAGTTTGAGCATGGGTGCACAACGTGTCTTCAACTGGGTTACCCTCCATTCTGTGCTTGTAAATTTGGTCAGCAGCAGGTGGATGGGTTGATGTGCCCAATAAAGTCTCTTTCACAATTCTGCCCAAGTCCCATTCTACTCCACAGTTGTAAATTGAGTCAGTGGGTGGAATGCAAGAAGTATGAAAAGTCCATGTTTCACAGTTGTAAATAGAGTCAGTGAGCATGGCACCTAGCGGGTAGACACTGGCCGCCTTGATAGTGAGGCATGTTAAGACCCCCGACGATAAATACGAGTCTGAGTCAGCTTTCCATTTTCAAAAGGCCAGTAAGTTGTACCTCCCTCACTCGATGTGGTCATCGAGTTCTTTCAAGGGGAGGTGTGTATGAGGGAGTACCCTTGTAGCTCCCTCACCCACGGTTGTGGCGTTGTGTCATAGCGCATTGATAGCTCCACCTACCCACCGTGACATGGTCCCTTACTGAGCCCGTGCAAGCTTGTAAATGCTTTCTATCTATGAATATAACTTGTAGCCCCCAAGATGGGCCCTTTGGCAAAACTCGCATCGTGTTATGTCCCGTGTCGCGTTCCGTGACGTGTTGAGGTGCCCCGTGACGCGTTGAGGGATCAAAATGCAAAAGTTACAGGAAGGGTCTAGTGCTGCCCCGGGGCCTAGACGGGGTCCTGAGAGGGTCTCGAGCAGGTCTCTGAGGGTTGGACCATCACACTAAACGTAAGATCTGGTTAGTAAAGGCCATTCAAATCCTGAAAGGATTAAGAAAATGACTTTATATTTACCTAGTCAAACTCAGCAAGGTTAAGGATACCAAGTATGAAGACCTTCCTTCATGGGATTAAGTGAGTTCTTTGAGTTTTTATTGAGGAGCTAAGAAAGTTACCTCCTGAAAAGGATGTGGTTCATGAGATCAAGTTGGTGATCCTTGGGACTGAACCAATAGCAAAGAGGCCCTAATAAATGTTTATTTCTAAAGAAATCAAATTGAAGAGGTAGTTAAAATAGCTACTTGATCAAGGATTTATTCATCCTAGGGTGTTCCTGTTCTATTCCAAAGGAAGAAGGATGGGACCCTCAAACTATGCATCTATTATAGAGGATTAAATAAAGTTTCCATTAAGCATAAACATTCCATTCCATGGACTGATGAGCTATTGGAACAATTGCAAGGGCTATGATTTTTTCTAAGATCGATGTAAGGTTTGTACATTATCAAATTTGGATAAAAGATGAAGACTTACTAAAGATGGTTTTCAACACCAAGTATGGCCATTATGAATTCATCAAAATGTCTTTTGGGCCAATGAATGATCTTGCTACTTTAATAGGCTAGTCCAAGATATTTTTTAGCCATACCTAGATGAATTTATCCTCACATTCTTTGATGATATTCTCATCTACTCCAAGATAGAGAAAGAATATCCTAGCCATTTGCAGATTGTAAATTCTATGTGAAAACAAGCTTTTTGCCAAAAAGAGAAAGTGTACATTCCTCAATAAGACTATTGAATACTTAGGGTTTATCGTTTTGAAGGAAGGCATATCAGTAGACCCTGCTAAAATCAAGGATGTTCAGGATTGGCCGCCACCCCAAAGTGTCAAAGAAAATTGAGGGTTTCTAGGTCTCATAGAGTGGTACATGATTCTATACCGAGCAATTCCATCCTAGAAGATATAGTAGGCAGAATTCCTAACAACCCTAATTACTTTGAGCTAAAAAGGTCCATTCAATGTGGGGAAAATAGCTAAAATGTAAAAGCCAAAGAATTCTGTACTATTAGCTTAGGGTGTGTTTGCCCAATAATTGGGACCTCAAGAAGAAGATTTGATGGGAGGCCCATGATACTCCAATAGCTAGACATTTGAGCTATGCAAAGATTGTAAAAATAAGAAAGAATTACTATTGGCCAGGATTAGAGGATAATGTATTAAAGTATATAGCTCAACACCTAGGTTGTGAGGGAATAAGCTGAAAGGATCAAACTCATTGGAGAGTTACATCCTCTTGACATTCATCAAATGAAATGGAAGTTCATTTTAGTATGGATTTTTAATTAGACTCTCAATTGTGCAAGGAGTTTTTGATTCAATCCTAGTAGTCATGGATATGGTAACAAAGGAGGTTACTCAGATCTTGTAAAAGCTACCTTCAAAGCATCTGGCATTGCTAGGTTGTTTGTCAAGTAGATTTTCAAATTGCATGGTTATAAAAAAGGATTGTCGTCAATAGGGATTTATTGTTCACCTCTAAATTTTGGACTTATTATCAAGATTGTGGGAGAGAACGAAGGAGTCTCACTTGTAGCTTTCTTGCTTGCACAATGGGGGAATACACACAAGGGTGGAGGCTGAAAATAGTTTTCCTCTTCTTAGTTGTGTAAGCCAAAAAGAACTCTAGTACAAAGAAATAAAAGAACCCTATATATGGGTCTCAAACCAAACTCAACTAACTAAGGTGGCATACTAATTGAGCCACGAACTAGGTACACCGCATCTGCAAACTGACAAGTCGGTGACATAAATACACAACCGTCACCCTGGGGTATCATGAGTGGAGCTCGATATCTCAACACTCCCCCTCGAGCTCAATCCCAATTCCTGCACACCAAGAAGGTCTCTGAACTTGCGCAGCTTCTCTACGCCCAATGCCTTCGTAAATATGTCAGCTACCTGATCCTTTGTGGTGACATAAACTAGATCAATAAGACCTAGTAAAACCCTCTCTTGCACATAGTGATAATGCACCTCAATGTGCTTTGTTCTAGCATGATAGACTGGGTTATTTGCCAAGTGTATACTACTCATGTTGTCACAATAAATGACAACTGGCCCATTTGTGACTGATGCATATCATAAAGTAGCTTATGCAACCAAGCTACCTCACATGTAGCCATTGCTACACCCCTGTACTCAGCCTCTGTGCTCGACAAGGCAACTGTAGGCTGTTTCTTGTTGCTCCAAGTGACTGCAGCACTCCTAAAAGAGAACACATATCCACTGGTAGATCGTCTATCAGAAATACTACTAGCCCAATCAGCATTAGTGTATCCATGCAACTGTATCTGAACCCCAGTCTCATAAAATAGTCCATATTGCAATGTGGACTTCACATACCTGAGTATGCGTCTAGCCGCATCCAAATGTGGTTTCCTTGGAGCCTGCATAAACTGACTTACCAATCCAACAGCATAGCTCAAATCTAGCCTGGTAATAGTCATATAAATCAAACTTCCTACTATGCGTCTATACATAGTAGGGTCTTCTAGAAGCTCACCTGCATCTGTGCTCAGCTTCACATTCTGCTCCAAAGGAACTAAAATAGGCTTACAACCTGTCATCCCATATTTGGACAGCATGTCCAATCCATACTGTCTCTACAAGAGTTGTATCCCACTTGGTGATCTAATCACCTCAATGCCCAAGAAATAACGCAGCTCTCCCAAATCCTTCATCTCAAACTTCTGCTTCAATAGCATTTTCACATGAAAGATATCTTCATCACTGTCACCTGTCATAATCAAATCATCAACATAAATGACAAGTAGCATAATACCTTTCTTTGTTTTTCTCACATAAAGTGAGAAATCTGCCTTGGAAATCTGAAAGCCAATAGTGACAAGATACTGTCCTATCTTGTCAGACCATGCTCTAGGTGCTTGCTTCAATCCATACAAGGCTTTCTTCAACCTGTAAACAAACTCAGGATGAACAACATGCACATAACCTGGTGGCTGCTCCATATAGACCTCTTCTTGCAAATCACCATGCAAGAAGGCATTCTTTACATCCATATGATGTAAAGACCATCCCTTTGATGCAGCCATAGTAATGACTGCTCTTACGGTTGCCATTCTTGCAACCGGACTGAATGTTTCTTCATAGTCAATGCCATATGTTTGTGCATACCCCTTGACTACTAATCTTGCCTTGTATCTGTTCACAGAACCATCTGCATTGTGCTTCACCTTATAAACCCATTTACAGCCAATTGCATTTTTACCTTTAGGCAAAGGTACCAATTCCCATGTAGCATTTGCTTCCAAGGCATCCATTTCTTCATCCATGGCTTTCTCCCATTTTTCTTTTCCCATGGCTTGCTCAAAAGAAGTGGGTTCCGGTTCCTGTATCACTTTGACCATATATGCATAGTGAATGGCTGTAAATCCATCATATTTCAGCCTATCCACAGGATACCTAGCTCTCGTAGACCTGTGCAAAGTAGATTCACTTCCAGGTGCTCTCAAAACATCCCTGGTCTTCCTTACTCCAGGTGTAACAATAGAAGGAATACCCAACTCATCATCAATGCTCTGTTCTGAGCCACTGGATTCACCATCCACATAAGAGTGACCTGCATTCACATCAAACATGGGCTGATCAACCTTCTCTTTTCCTTTTCGTGATACCTGCATACCACTATCTGCATTACTTTGAGAAGATTCTCCTGATCTCAATCTGTCTGTCCATGGCGATGAATGTGAACCACTGCTAGAGGACGCTCCAGGTCCAGTAATATTTTGTGACTGCTGCTGTGAATTCTGTGCAGCATTACCATTTTGTGCATCTACATCATCAATCACATTTACTGGTTTATACCAGCTACTCATCTCATCAAAAACAACATCTCTGCTCACTGTAAACTTACGAGTAGAAGGATTATAGTATCTATACCCTTTTTGCTGCAGAGAGTAACCAATAAAGATGCACTTCTCAGCTTTTGGATCCAACTTGGATCTCAACTCATCTGGCACATGTACATAGGCAATGCAACAAAAAATTTTCAAATGAGAAATATCTAGTTTCCTACCAGTATACCTCTCCTCTGGAGTTATCCCATGTATTGTTGCAGTGGGAGTCCTATTCATTATATAGACTGCTGTAGCAACTGGTTCAGCCCAATAAAGATCTGGCAAGTCTTTTTCATTGAGCATGGCACGAGATACCTCTCCAATATGCCTGTTTTTCCTTTCTGCAATTCCATTTTGTTGTGGGGTATGACTGCATGAATATTGCTGCTTTATGCCATTCTCCTGCAAGAACCTTGCAAAATCATTTGAGAGGTACTCTCCCCCTCCATCTGACCTTAGGCATTTTATTTGCAGGCCTGTTTCTTTTTCAACCATAGCTTTAAGAGTTTTGAAATGCCCAAAAACTTCACTTTTCTTTTTCATAAAATACACCCAAACTTTTCTGCTATAGTCATCAATAAAGCTGACAAAATAATGACAGCCTCTAAGAGATGCAGCTTTAATAGTCCACACATCAGAGTGGATTAATTCCAATGGCTTCTTACTCTCTTGAACATGTCTAGGAAATAGTTTCCTTGCCAGTTTTCCAAATTGACAGGCTCCACATACCTTATGCATTTCTGCAACCTTGAATTTAGGCAAACCTGCAACAATATTTTGGGCCTGCATTGATCTAAGTCGCTGTACATTAACATGACCAATGCGTTTATGCCAGATATCAATATCTGCAACTACACCGGTCCCATGTGCAAACATTGCTGCACTCAATTCAGACATGTCTGCATCTAATGTAAACATTCTGCCCTTCTTCTTTCCTTTTGCTATCAAGCGACCTTTATTTTTCATATCCTCAACAAAGCATCCATGAGGATTAAATCTAACCTGCAAGCCCTGCTCAACCATTTAACCAACAGAAACCAGATTCTTGGTGATATTCGGGACATGAAATACATCGGACATGTATTTCTTTTTCCCATCCTGCATAGACAAAGGAAATTTTCCAATCTGCATAATAGGATGTGCAGTATCATCACCAGTCTCCACAAATCCTGGTTTTTCCATTTTCCTTGCATCCTCCATCCATTCTGCATGACCTATCATGTGGTTTGATGCACCTGAGTCAACATACCATACATCATTGCTTTCTTTTGCACTTGTCACAGAATTGTTCATATGCTGCACCATAAACAAGTGCTCATTTCTATCATCACCCTGTCTACTAGAAGATGCATAATTCCCTTGTTGCAGTTTTCCATTCACGATGTCATTCTGCTTTTTATAACAGTCTTTAGCCATATGACCCATTTTACCACAGTAGTAGCATTCAATATTACTGTTTGCATTTTGGCCTCTTTGCCATCCACCACGACCTCTTTGGCTCCCCTGCCTCTAGAGTTACCACGTCCTCCTCCATAGGACTAGTTTTCTTGAGTTTGCTGCATATTCTGATTTCTACCACGGCCTCCAAATCGGCCTCCTCTACCTCTGCCTCTACCTCTTCCAGCATTTGAGTAGAAGACAGCTTCTTTTGAAGTTTCTCCTGAAGAAGATGCACCACCATTTCTCTGCTCCTCAGAAATTAGAAGAGCAATCAACTCCTCAAAATCAGGAAATCTTTCATGGACGGAAATGGATGTTCGGAACTGTGCGTAATCCTTTCCTAGACCATTTAAGGTCACAGAAACTAAATCATCATCTTCCACTGGCAACCCAATGGAAGCAAGTGCATCTGCAATCTTCTTCACCTTCATGTGGTAGTCATTGATGCTCATATTTTCTCTTTGCACATTGTGCAACTCTTGCTTGAGCTGCATTTTCTTGGCTTGTGTATTTGTGCTATACATTTTTGACAGAGTATCCTATGCCTCCTTTGGCGTACTTGCGTCTTGAATATGCACAATCATAGAGTCTGAAATGCTGATAGACAGCCAGTACATAACTTTCCTGGCTCTCTCATGCCATGCTTTAAATGCCTGCATTTGCTGTTGATTGGGAACATCGGGAAGAACTGGTTCTTCTTCATTTCCTGCAACAAATTCCCAATATCCTTTTCCCATAAGGAAATTCGTCATTCTAAACTTCCATGCTTGGAAGTTGTTCTTGTCAAGCTTTTTAGTGACAATCTGTGAGAGAGAATCAGATGCCATTACAGAACACTGCAAAAAATTCTGTCACTGCAAGGAACACAGCTTCAGCCTCACAAAGGCAAATCTACAAAACTGGCGAAAGTGGTATTTGACCACATAGTAACTTCCTAGTGACGATTTTGCATCAACAGGCAAGAGGGATGATTTTGTAACTCCCAATGTCTTTGCGCACAAGCATACGATGCAATTTCTACAGTAACTTTTCACCGACCTGTAGAACAGTGGCTGCACAGCATAAAACTGGGCCTTTTCCTGAGTGCGTGCAGAAAACTTCCGCCTCCAAAACAGGCCCCGAAATGGCCTCAAATCAAAAAGATAAGGTCGCCAAGGGCTAAAGGCCTCTCCCGCAGCATATACTACCCTCTTGCTTCACCGCGAAGGGTGTCTCAACCTAAGACAATGCACTCCTGCACTTTCCGGCTGTGCTACCTGTGCAGAGATCTGCTCCCAAACAGAAAATGAAAGCAACACTGCTCCTCTTACCAGAACACTGCGAGCTTGGCTTGCTTTCTTGAGCTCCTTACCACGAACAAGGCTCTGATACCATGTCAATATTGTGGGAGAGAAGGAAGGAGTCTCACTTGTAGCTTTCTTGCTTGCACAATGGGGGAATACACACAAGGGTGGAGGCTAAAAACAGTTTTCCTCTTCTTAGTTGTGTAAGCCAAAAAGAACTCTAGTACAAAGAAATAGAAGAACCCTATATATGGGTCTCAAACCAAACTCAACTAACTAAGGTGGTATACTAACTGAGCCACGAACTAGAGTAGATAAGGATAGCTATCATGTAGCTATTATTCATGGGCGGTGTACCAACCGCGTCTGCAAAACTGACAAGTCGGTGACATAAATACACAACGGTCACCCTGGCGTATCACGAGTGGAGCTCGATATCTCAATACTTATCTCTTTCAAGCCGTTGGTACACAACTCTATTTATTATCCTCAAATTGATGGGAAAATTGAAAGTGTCAACCAAGTGTTGGAAGACATTCTAAGAACCTAATGTAGTAGGGAGAATAAGAGATGGATTGAATATTTACCCATGGTAGAATTTGCCTACAATGCTTCATACCAACAAAGCATTGGTATGACCCCTTATCTGGTGTTGTACAAGCATGTTTGCTTGTCTTCCCTCAATTTCTCAAATCCAACCTTAAAGGTTGAAACATCCAAGAGAATGCTATACAAAGTGGAGGAGTAGACCAAAGCGATCCACCAAGATATCAGAGCAACACAAGGCTAGCAAAAAGAACTAGGCTATCCCAAAAGGACTCCCCAAAACTTCAAGGGTAGAGATATGGTATTCCTATGATTGTGACTAAAGAAGAGTTTGCTATCTCTTGGAAAATTTAAGAAACTCAATCCAAGATATTGTGGGCTCTACAAGATTGTCAAAAGTCTTGGTAGAAATACCTACAAATTAGAACTTTTTCCTCATCTCAAAGTTGATAATGTATTTCATGTAAGCCTTATATTTTCAACCTTGATCATGTCCTAAATGATGAAAAAATTATAATGCTAATTCAAGAATTTTTTCCAACTTGATAGAATTTTAGAGATAAGGGAAAAACCTCTGAGAAATTGTACTCTCTATTAGTACCTTATCCAATGGAAAGACTTTTCCGAAGAGGAAGCCACATGGATTGAGGAGTTCATCCTTAGGAGAGATCACCCCAAGTTCCTCTCAAGATGAGGACATCTCAATTTCTCTAAGGGAAAGATGATGTAATATTTCCAAAGCAAGAATTGGCCATATGGATTTTCCAACCTAGCTTAATGTCTTAAATTTATCAAATTAACTAAAAAATATTTTTGGGCTCACAATATCACTTGTGCATGAGGAGTATATAGCAGCACATTGAAAATTGACTCCATAAATCTACAAAGGATGTCATGAATCACATGGTGGAGGGACTTGCTTGAGAGCTGCTGCACCAAACATACCCATACACACAAGAGGAAGCTCACTCAAAAACACAAAAAGAGAGAAGGAGGCCAAAATATTTTCTTGCTAGTTTCTTCTTCATCTTTCACACACAATACAATGCACACAAGGTATAGATAAGATAGAACATAAAGGAAAGTGGCCTACCAAGTCAAACACTACATAATTGACTGTAATGATTGACTAACACTATAACTATGCCAGCTGTAGGTAGGTGCAATAAATAAATATAATAAGTGATAAGTTAGTGGCCATGTGAGGATCATAATGACCACCAACGTGCTAAGCGTAGATATGCAGACCCAGCTAATCAAGCGGTCCATCACCAATGTTTGCACATGTTGAGCTTGCCATCTCAACACTTTCCCTCAAGATCAACCCTTAAGCTCAACTATATCTTTGCAACTCCAACTAAGCTTTGAAATTTTTGACACCTCTATTCCCAATGCCTTTGTGAAAATTTCAACTATATGATCATGTATGCTGATATATACCAAGTCAGTCTCACTTGCAAGTACCTTCTCTCTCACAAAGTGTTAATGCACCTCAATATGTTTTATCCTAGCATGGAACACTAGGTTTTTGGCTAGTTTTATGATGCTCATATTGTGACATTGAATGACAACTAGATTATCTCTCTATACATCCAAATCACCCAATAACTTTTGAAGACATATCACCACACATGTTGCCATAGCAATACCTCTATACTCAGTCTCTATACTTGATAAAGTAGTTGCATGTTACTTTTTGCTTCTCTACATAACTAGTGCACTACGAAGGGAAAACATGAATCCATTGCTAGATCTTTTGTTAGGCATGCAACTAGCCCAATCTGCATTTGTGTATCTGAATAGCTATATATTCTTACCTGCCTTATAAAAAAGTCCATAATGCAAAGTGGACTTCATATATCTCAATATGTATCTAATTGTATCCAAATGAGGCTTGTCTAGAAATCTACATAAACTAACTGACAAGGCCAATAGCATAAATCAAGTCTCGCCTTGTGATAGTCATGTAAATCAGACTTCCTACTATCCTCCTAAACATAGTAGGATATTGTATTCTATCTCATTCTCAACATTAGCATTCAACTTCACATTTTGCTCCAATGGCACTGAAAGAGGCTTCTATGCTATCATACTATACTTGGACAGTATATCCAAGCCATACTACCTTTGGGATAGCCATATACCATCATCACATTTGATCACCTCAATACCAAGAAAGTATCTTAGCTCACCCAAATCCTTCATCTCAAGCTTCTTCTTCAAATAGTTCTTGACTTCTGCGATCCCATTGTCACTGTCACCTATGATTAAGTCATCCACATAGATGACTATGATAACCAAACTTGCATATTCATTTCTCACATAAAGTGAGCAATTGATATTATAAACATAGAAGCCAATGCGATAAGGTACTCTCTGATCTTGTCATGCTATGCTCTAGGTGCTTGCTTTAGTC
The DNA here is from genome assembly GCF_053477565.2 of Lygodium microphyllum. Taxonomy (NCBI): domain Eukaryota; kingdom Viridiplantae; phylum Streptophyta; class Polypodiopsida; order Schizaeales; family Lygodiaceae; genus Lygodium; species Lygodium microphyllum. The sequence continues at coordinate 63,164,557 of NC_141154.1, read as the reverse complement.
CATAGAGCGCCTTCTTTAACTTGCACACATATGTAGGATACTCTATATTCTCATAACCTCTTGGCTACACCATATATACCTCTTCTTGTAATTCATTATTCAAGAAGGCATTTTAAATATTCATTTGTTGCAAACTTCAACCTTTGGTTGTTGCCAAAGCAATCACACACCTAATAGTTGCCATCCTAGTAATTGAACTAAATGTCTTTTCATTATGTATGCCATATGTTTGATCATGGCCTTTTGCAACTAGCCTAGCCTTATTTCTCTAACAGAACCATATTCATTATGCTTGATTTTGTAAACCCACTTATAGGCAATAGCTTTCTTGCCCTTAGGCAATGGTACTAGTTCCCATGTCTTATTGGCTTCTAATGCAACCATCTCCTCATCCATTACTGCATTCCAAATGAGCATGACACATAGTAGGAATTCCGATAGCTAAAGTAAACATGCCGCCAATAGCTTTCTTGCCCTTAGGCAATGGTACTAGTTCCCATGTCTTATTGGCTTCTAATGCAACCATCTCCTCATCCATTACTGCATTCCAAATGAGCATGACACGTAGTAGGAATTCCAATAGCTAAAGTAAACATGTCGCCAACCCTACTTCCTTTTACAAACAACCTGCACTTATCATTAAAATCTTTCACAAAGTAGCTTTTTACATTAAATCAAATGTGCAACCCTTGCTCTGCCATTTGACCAATAGACACTAAATTATTTATGATGGATGGCATATGCAATACGTTTGATAGACTCTTTGTTTAACTAGCATACAAGAACAAAGGAGCTTTTCCAATGTGTGAGATTGGATAAAACTAATCATCTACACATAACCTAGATTTTGTAAATCTTATATCTCTCTAAGCCATTCAATATGACTCGTCATATGGCTAGATGCACATGAATTAATATACCATACATATCATGTGTCCCCTTTCATGTAACAACATTCATCATATGTTACATAACAGACATACACTTATTTTTGTTTTCATTCTATCATGAATACGATGCATAGTTTCCTTGCTACAATTTACCACTGTGAATATAATATTTCTTAGCATAACAATGGGCTACAATACGATAAGTTTGGCCACAATAAGGACAAACAATACTAGAATTTCTAGAACCTATATTTTGCCATCCACCTTTTCCTCTAGAGCTTCCATTATCTCTAAAATTTCCATGGCCTCCTGAAACTTGCATTTTATTGAATTGCTAATTTAACTTGGTTTGTTGGTTATCACTAGTACATCCCATACCACGACCTCTTGAAGAGGATCTACCACATGTCTCTTTCTTGAACTTGACTAAAAGGCTTGGACCTGCTCACCATTTCTTTCAGATGATTCACCCTACATGTTGATCTTTTCAGTAATCATGAGAGAGACCAACTCATCGAAATTTGAAAATGACTTTTGTATATACATAGAAGTAACAAATAATTTTCAAGCCTTTTTATTATTAAGACCACCCAAAGTAGATGATATCAAATCATCATCAATAGGCATTCCATCAATCGTTGCCAAAGCATCTGCAATGCTTCTCACCTTCAAAACATACTCAGTGATAGACATTTTTCATTTCTTCAAATTATTTAACTCTTGCTTAAGTTGAATCTTTCATGGCTTTGTAAGCTGCATATGTAAAGTTTTTGCATTTCTTATATACCCCAACATAGTGTTATCAATAACACTATGTAAAGTTTTTTGCATTTCTTATATACCCCAACATAGTGTTATCAATAACTGCAGAAAGCCAATACATCACCTTTTTGTCTTTTGTATTCCATTCTTTCCAAGTCTTTAATTCTTCTATAGTCATAGGGTCACTTAGCTCTGGCTCCTTTTCCTCACCTAAAACAACAAGCTTGAAGAGGCATTTTCCAATAAGAAAGTTGGTCACACTAAACTTCCTTGATGGATAGTTATTCTTATTCAACTTCTTAATGATGGTGTTTCCACTGTTCTCTACCATGATCACAAAATTGATACAAAACAACAAGCAAGTCTTCTATAATCTTTCACAACAAATGCACAACAGTATACCAAGCAGTTTTTTTCACTGACTACACAATAGTGTATATAATCTATAATCTGTTTGTATATGTATAAGACTTATATTTGCTTCCTAGCAAACGCATCAGAATTTACAAATTTGAAATCTGTTACTTGTGTACCCACTTTCGATTGACACAATGGAAATTGTAGTATACCATGGATATGTTATACGCAATCCTATAGATCTAAAACAGGGTCCAAAATAGCCTTACATGACAAAAAAAGCAACGAAAAAGCCCTAATGAGCCAATTTACAAAATATATAGTGCTTTGCTTGTACACCAAATCTCACAACAATTTGAGATATTTGCTCTGCCCTGCTTTAAATGCCTCCCACAGGCTCTATCCAAGAGAAAGAGTGGGAGAATAGGAGAGCTTCTTACCTATTGCTTGCTTGCTCAAATCCTTGCTTCTTCTTCTTTACTTCAACCCTCAAAACCAACAGATCTTAGCGACGTAGCTCTGATATTATATCACAAATTGTATGGTAGAGGGACTTGCTTGAGTTGCTATGCCAAACACACACCACCATACACATAAGAGGAAGCTCACGCAAGAACACAAGAAGAGAGATGGAGGCTAAATGTTTTCTTGCTAGTTTCTTCTTCTTCTTTCACACACAATATAATGTACACAAATTATAGATAAGATACAACATAAAGGAAAGTGGCCTACTCCTGGGTACTTCACTATGTGTATACCCTCCATATCACGTGCATTCAAGTTCTATTTATAAATATGCTTATTTGAGAAATTTTTGTTAATAAAACATAACCCTTTTCTATTCAATTTGTAAGTAACCCCTTTATATGGGACCCTTCTAAATGTGAAAAATGTGTAAAAATAGTATTTAAAAAATCTCTTATATTGAACCCACATGATACATACATATATTTATGATTGATCTCCTTGAGGGACCTACATACATATATTTATGATTGATCTCCTCGGGGGACCTACTAAGTCAAATAGTACATAGTTGACTATAATGATTGATTGGTGCTATAATTATGCAAGTTGTAGGTTGGTGCAATAAACTAAATATAATAAGTGATAAGTTAGTAGCCATGTGAAGAACATAATGACCACTGACATGCTAAGTGTAGACATGTGGACCCATCTAACTAGGTGGTCCATCATCAATGTCCGCATGTGTTGAGCTTACCATCTCAACAAAAGGATGGGGAAAATCCACACAAGACAATCCCACTAAAGCGCATGCAAATCACCCCCTCAAAAAAAAATAAAAAATCATTAACCTTATAAAGCAGTTATAAAGGAGAAGATAAGAAAGAATTATTTGGGAGGTGGCCTGCTAATAGCCGTCAAATTAGGCCATTATATCCCCCCTCCATGTTGCCTCCTCCCTCATCACCACCTCAGCCCCCTCTGCATGTTTTCTCTTCCCCTTTTGCCACGTCTTCTCCCTTCTCCAATTACCATTTCCATCACCATTATAATCTTCTCCTCCCCCCTGCGTTAAGTTGATAGCCGTTGTGTCCCACCCTCCCCCTAATTCATGCTAAAATTCATAACAATCCCCTCCTCATCATTATGTAAATTAGAGAGAGAGAGAGAGAGAGAGAGAGAGAGAGAGAGAGAGAGAGAGAGAGTCTCCCCCATATTAATTTTAACAATGATAAGATATCCTTCCCTCCCTAGTATAGACTTTAATGATAGAATCCCACATCCCTCCCCCTAGGTATCTATAGGGATATTTTATCCTATTTGTCTCCAAGTGACACATGATTTCTATATTTAAGCCACATAGATCTTTTTCCCTTCTTATACTATATATTGATACATCAAGATACTGCGACATCAATAGGATCCATCCGCTGTCCCCTCCCTTCACCTATAAAAGGGCAACTATTTGTGAGTAATGGAAGAAGGAGATAGTTGAGAGTAGAGCAATGCTAGGTGAGAGACACAATAAAAGAAAAGTGCATGTGAGGGAGAGTGATAAAGCGAATTTTAACTTTTCCAACATATATTTTCACTATCCCATAATTTCTATCCACTCTCTTTTATCCTCACCCATCATACCTTCTTCTTCTTGTCTAAACCCCTTCTTTTTTGTCCATCCATCATGTCTATGTGCAAGAAGGTTAACATGTTAAATGAGATAGGGCCCTCCAACATAGCGGGTCCATCATTAGCACCATTTAGCACAGGGAAAATGGCAACCAACGATGCTATCCATTCCAACGTGAAAAATTAGCATTCTTCACTTAAGTTTTTATACATAATGTTTAAAATATATCTTATTATTTCTAAAAAATAAAATATCTATTTATTAATATATTAATATTATTTTACAAATTTTCATAATAATTATAGTTATATTATTTTTTCAAAAATTAGAAGATTTGTACACCAATAATTTAGAGAAAACAAAACATTAGCATTCTTGCATGAAGCACTAGTTTAACATTAAAATAATGAAGAAATAGTTTATTAAAATTCTTAATGCATATATTAAATTGTTGTTATTTATTAAAAAAATCTCATTGAAACACCTAATTTGACAGAAAAAAATTATAGATTACTTGTATTGTAGATGAGGGAATAAAAAGGGCATATTAAATCAATATGTAGAAATTAAGCTAGTACTTGAGAATTTAAAATTGAATGGTTGTATTTTTAGCCACTAATTATAAAAGCATGTAATTCTAGCTAAGTGATATTTGGAAAAAAATCATTGAAAGACTAAATACTTGAAAATCTAATTGATTGATATGATAATTTAAATTAGAAAGTGTAATCATATTAAAAAGTAAAAATTATTATTCTCATTAAAATAATATAATACTATTGTGAGAAGGATTAACTTACTACTTATGTGGAATAAAGTTAATAAAAAATGACTTTTGGCCTATGCGCCCCCTATGTGTGGATATCGGCCATGATTGAGTAGATTGTACCTCCCCCAAGGGAAACTACTAGGGCTTGGTTTAAGCCAATTTTTGTTCTACTTGTGAGCGCCATCTAGGTAGGAAGGTTCCCTTCTATGGCAACATATAATCAAGGGGACTCTAGCCAAAAAAGTGTAAATTGTATAGTTTGTCCTAAAATGGAGAAGAAATATGTATGTACAATGCGATGAGCTTCCAGAGCCTGAAAATTTATGGGTTGGTTTATTTCTCTAAGAAAGAGTATGGGTTTTTGTATCTACCTCTATAAGAGAATCCGATGTAATGATAATTAAATAATAAAGTAGATGTTTTGAAAGGAGTATCTCAATGTTGTGCCTAATGAAGATGTGAAATGAACCCAACACAGAAGGATAATGAAAGAAGCTGCTTTTGTATATATTGAGTAGTGTGTTAGTATGATTTGTTTAGAAAATTAATGAAAAACTGCACATAAATAGAAAGCATGAGATCGTCTTTCGCTAATGGAAAATGATCGATGGCTAGGTGGACCCAATAAGTGGGATGCTTTTCTCATAATAAAATATTACACAAAGAGCTAGGTGTAGAATCTACATAGGATTCACTCTTAGATTCCACTTACATGCCATTCTAGGGGAACAAAGATGAGATTTTACCTTGTAGACAGAGGGATTGAGCCAACTCTCCCTCTCTCTCACTCACTATGGACCAAGTGCGGTAGTTGACTGCTCTTAGTCTTATAGGATCATAATGTGATCGTCAAGATTGAGCGCTAGAATGTTGTTAGAGACTATTATGTCTTGTAGAAACCTTCAAATAATTCCTTTGGGTCAAGGCCAAGCACTTCACAATAGCGAGGTAGAGCCAAGCCTCCTAGTCAAGACCAAAGTCTAATTATTACTATGGACTACAGATGGTGGCAATTGGGATAGTATACCTTAGATGACTATTGAACATTCCCTTCCACAATCAAGCATTAGGGCCAAAAATGCTTCAAAAAGGGCAGTTTTGTTAATCGTGAGATTAAGGAAAGGGCCAAAGAGAGTTTGCCACGTGTGCAAGAATATGGTATTCTTGTCTCCTCCTTTTTGGAGATAGTAGAGTCCACTTCGTGATTCTCTCCTCTTTTAGCCAAAATCTCCAAAGTCTGACATGTTTTGGTAGTCTTGAAGTCCTTATTTACTTATAAAATCTCACAAAGGACACGATAAAGATATTATGAAGTTAATAATGAAATTTTTGAAATTTGAAAGCTTTTGGCACCCAATATATTTTCATTAGTCTTTTTAATATTCCTTTTGAGTTCATTTACCTTTCTTGATGAGCTTCTTTCTCTGCTCATCCGCCTTTCTCGGTGAGCTTCTTTCTATGTGAATTCAATCAAAGTATGGCATCAGAAGGCACCCTTCTCATTTAGTAACTCCTGCACCATCTATAGCCAAGGAGTTGACAAAAATTGGGAGCCCAAAACCTTTTGCATAAATGATTGAGTTACCATGCTGTCCTCTTGCAAGGGATCTCATAAGGTGAAAAGAAGAAAAAGAGATGATATAAAATATCATTGGAAGGGATTTATCATTGCTTTTAAAATTATGCATGAAGGGTGGTTTATCAAAGTACAACATGTTTACATGGCCAAGGATATGCACTTGCCTCTAAATGAATGTGTTTGCCAACAAACACATTGTAAGTCTTAAGATAACATATGTGATATTTTTTTCATTTGAGCAAGTACTAATATCGAATTCTTGGTTGTAGATATATTTTTGCCAATAAGTAATGAATGAAAACCTGTGGAGAGCTTGAGTGGAACTTTCAATGCAATTCATAAGGCATTTGTAGACATTATCTATGCTGATGAGACCATCGGTTCTTTTAGTGAGAGAAGGTTTTTATATATTATGCATAGTATGTGGTTCCCTCTAGAGAAGGTACATATGGACATATTGAGGATTTTCCATTGCTAAGTCTTTCATCTCTAAATTGGGAGATTCTTGATAAGGCAATAATTCATAGTTTTAAATTCAAAATGTGTAAAGATATTCAAAAGTCTATGAACAATTGGAAGGATCTCAAGAAGAATACACCTGTCATGGTTTATACCCTTGCATATCTTTATGGCTTGCTTCAAAATAGCAAATTTACAAAGGAAAAAGGTATATTGGCTAAGTAGAAATTTTGCAAAAGCAGAACTAGACAACATTATAGGAAGGCTTTGGAAATCTAGAGAGTATGACCATAAGGGCAATACCATGAGGTGTATTGTATGCCCCCAATCCTTATCTTTTGTTATAACATCTCATGACAAACTCTCACTTTGGGATTCGATTATAGGATATACAAACTTAAACTAGGCATTTGGATTCCCTTGGATTTTGATACAGATTGCATGTCCTTCAAACTTAAGGTGCAAGTTATAATACATGAAGAAGAAAAAGAGGGTCACTTCCAATTGGAGTCTTAAGGATGTTAGGGATACCTTGGAGTTGCTAGATAGTACATTTCCCCTAAATATAAGTTTAAAGTAAATGGTAAAACAATTGGAAAAAGAGCCAAACGCTCTTTCTCTTGTATGAGTTTGCCTCCCATAATTGTAAGCTTCAAGCTATAAATATAAAAACATTGATTACATTTATATAGGATCAAAAGCTTTTCATCAAGATTTACAAAATTGAAGTTAATGTTGGGAGTAAATGCACCTCTGCCTAGCCGCCCGTGTATTACTACATTGATAGTACCCGCCACTACACACAATAGGTGGCAGATGCTCGTCGCTATCAATTTATTCTTTATTCTTTTAGTGACAGTTTGAATAAAGGAAGGCCCAGTCACACATTGTGGTTCCCATTTGGTCTCTCTCTCTTTCTTGCTCTTGCTCTCCTGCCATAGCTCTTCCAAGCAAGCTTTGATCCTTCTCACCTTTCAGCTGGTATCAGAGCATGGTTGCTTGATCATTCTGACTTGGTTCATGACTCCTTCAGCTTCCTATTGATTACCTACACTCATTGGGTCTCCTTCCTGGCAACCATAGCCGACTCTCCCAAGCTCCCGTCACTCCTCGGCTTTTCGAGCACCTACCCGACTCATTTGGGTACCCTCAGGGCATTCCTATAGAGGTATTGGAGCTCTCTTTTGTTATTTTACTTCAGTCCATAGGTTTTGTGAAGTAGGGCAGCCATGTCCTCTTGCTTCTTGTGATGCCTACTCTCTATTGGTGATTTTACCTTTCAAGAGGGATCTCTTGGGGGTCCTTGACTACTCCCCCAACCTTGCCTTGACCTTGCCCAGCCCTTTCACAAGCCTCAGATCAGTTTGAGAAAGCATGAAGACTTGCAAAAAAATTATTTTTTACTTCAACCCTTCCTGAGCACTCATTGGCAGCTTGAAAACACTTCATTTGGCACTTGAGAACACCCCCTTGATGCTCAACATTGGTAGTTATCATTGGCATTGATTTGTGGATTGATTTACCTCAGTCCAAGACTATTTTCCATAGTCCACAGGTAGCCACAAATAGTGTTACACCAACACTTTATGTTTATGCTTGGTTGGCATTAACATTGGTTGCTCGGTTGGTCCCGAATGCTCCCCGAATGCTAAGGGAATGTATGCTTATGATATGAGATGCTTTTGGGCTGAATATTCTTAGTCATTGATTGTTTTACATAGTGCACAGGCAGCCCAAAACAAGGCAGCCCCTTGTCATTACACTTTATGCTTATGCTACATAGTCATTTGATGCCCGATTATGCATGGTTGGTGCTTATACATATGGGAAAGTATGCCTATGGTTTGTCTATGCTTTCGAGTTTGGATTGAGCCAATGTTTGTTCAGTTTTGGATGTTTATTTGTTGCTAGAATATTTAGGGCTGAAGCTTATTTTCTTATGTTTGGATATGCATGTTGGATTCGGGCTATGTCTTGGATGTATACATTGATGTAGTGACTCTTGGGGATCGACATAGAGCTTGGATTTACTCTCGAGTAAATGGTTGAGCTTGATCTCACTTTGCATAGCATTAGGATCTTCATCTGTGATGTACTTATGGCATGTACTTTGCTTATGTCTGACCGGTCTTGACATGCTTGGCCCACGCCACTCCTACATGCCTGTTACATTGTTTGGAGTTGGATGCTACTGAGCCTTGCTTTGGCTTGACATTTGATTGCCTAGAGCTTACTTTAGCTATTTCTTGGCTTGCGAGAGTTACAGTTTGGATGTACTTGATGTCTATGGATGCTATGTACGGATGCTATACGACCTATATGCTCATGAGGTCTTATTGATGCTTAATCTTGGATCCTTTGGCACTGGTGCTATCATATGCCCTTGTTGAGATTCTTTTCTTGATATTTACAGCTTTTGTGCTAGTGGGAGCATCTTGATACGCTTGATAGACATTGAGCAAGCAATTTATCCTACTTGAGCATTCGAATATTTGAGACTAGGATCTTCACTTGGATGTTGTATGATTGATATATCATGGTCCTCACAGATGTTCTTGGGATGATTTGGGATTTGCACTCCCTGAGCATACATCTATTTGTGTCAGGTCTTGCTAGTGTTGTGTACACTTTGTCCTATTACACAGGGGGTGTGCCGGCTTATTGATGTATTCATTTGACTTGCTTGGGTGTTTGCGCGATGTTCGTATGACTATCACATGCTGATTTATGCCCCCTTGATGCTGGTTATGATTTGACAATTAGTGGTCGACTTGGTACATTCATTTTGCCTAGAGTTTGCTCTCATTGTATTAGGTTGTAATTTATTATACAAGCAGTTATGCATGGATTGATGTTGAATTTTCACGCTAAATCATCTTGATTTTATGTACTTTTGATGATACTTAGTGGAAAGCATAATTAGCTATCAGTTTGTGGTCATTTTGCCTTGGTTTTGGTGGTATTTTAGTTGTTTACAGCAGAAAACAACAAGTAGTTTTGAACTGTCTACATTGTTTTAGATTGTAGTATGGCATCTTCTTCTACTGATAGTGCTATCTTCAACATCACTAAGCTTGATGGTACAAATTATGCCTATTGGAAGAGCCAAGTTTGGCAGGTATTGGTGCAGAAATCACAAATAAAGCCACTAAGGATGCATGGTGAGTAGCCTGAAACTATGACTAATGACGAACGGGATGAGCTTGATGAGTTGTGCAAGTCCACTCTCATCTTGTCTCTCACTGAATAGGTGTATTACAATGTGGTTGAGGAATCATAGAGTGCTTGGCAGCTTTGAGATAAGATCAAGAACCTTTATGACAAGAAAAGTTAGGCAAGTCAGATGTATTGGCTGAAGCAACTTATGGACCTACGCATGAAGGAGAATATGACGATGTCTACTCATTTGAGCCAATTCCATGCTATTCTCAAGAACTTGACTTCGTAGGGCATTACCTTTAATGATGAGGTTACTCCATTGTTTTTTCTTGGGACTTTGAGTGAGTCATGGGATGTATTCTGAATTGCCTTATGTGCTCCTGTTACTATTTTGAACTTGCATGATGTAGAGAGTGCTTTTCTACAGCGCAAGAAGAGATCAACAGTGAGAAATTGGATGCCTCTCATGTGTCGCATGCTTTGACTGTTAGAGGTAGAGATGGTAATGGAAAGAATGACCGTGGGTATGGACATGGTAGAGACTCGTAGAAGTCTAGTCTAAGTCACGTGATAAGTCATGTAGCAAGTCTTTGGAAGAAATGCTAATGTGACATGCCATCATTGTGGCAAGAAGGGAAACATACGCCCACATTATCATGAGTTGCGCAATGAGAAGTGAAAAGAGAAGGAAAAATACAAATTATAGGAAAAGTACTCTGATTGCAGCACTATGCCTGCGAAATCTAGTGTGAAATTTGAGGAGATAAATGTCAAACTGATGACTTCGATGGGGAGTACATACTTGTAGCTAGTTCTTGTGATGCTACATCATTGACCAAGGTTCACTCTATGTATGCGCAATGCTGGATTTTAGATTTTGGTACTTCATTTGATGTTATACCATGCTGTGAGTGGTTCCATTCCTACCGCATTGTTTGTGGTTCAGTTTGCTTGGGTGATGATAGGTCACTTACTATTGTTGGCATTGAGGATGTACGACTACAATTCTCTACTTGTACTTTTCTATTACAAGATGTACGTCATGTACCTGTGCTTACACGCAATATTATGTTTGCATGGCAGTTTGATGATGCTGTTTTTTATGTTTCATTTGGGGATTTTGTCTAGAAGATCACCCGTGGCAGACTTGTGCTTGCTAGAGGTGCCAAGGCTGGTAGCCTCTATCCTCCTATAGTTGATGGGTCCTCTATTGACCATGTTTTGTCAGTCAATTCCATCCCACATGTATCTCTTTGGCATGCCCGTGAGGGCTGAAATGATGAATGGTTGCCTCTTACCCATCCAACCTCCAATCCTCACTAAGAGAACTAAAGAGGGGCACCATCTAGCCAAAGGGAGGATGGACTAGGACATCCCTTTTCTCAAAGAGAATGAAAAGAACCAAGACACAACTTCGCAAGAGAGAATATATGTACTAGACACCATATTAGAATATGAGATAGAGAGAGATGAGAGGAGAGGGAGACAAGAGGAGAATAGGTAGAGAAAGCTTGCCATTATGTATTCATGGAATGAGAAGATGAGAAGAGAGGGAGACAAGAGGAGAAGAGGTAGAGGAAGCTTGCCATTATGCTACATAATAAAAGAACTCACTCATAGCTTACCTCAAAGAGATGGACTAGCATGAGGGTATTCTAGAGTGCTCTCATGTGCTTGTCATTGTCCTCTCCCCTTTACATCTCATTGGGCTCCTTATATAGCCTCCATGAGGGATTAGATTAAGCTAATCTTCTTGATTAACATAATCCTAGATGATGTATGGCATCTTTGAAAATATGGAGAACAGTGGATGGGACAAGTCCCCACCTTGGTCATCATGCAAGAAGCCAAGGGTGGTGGTAGACAAAATAGAGAAAGAGAGCTAGATTACAAGAGGTGGGTGCCCAAAGCACATTATTATAATATATTTACAAGAAGGATAGAATGGAAAGTTAGTGTGGTGAAAGAGAGAAGAAAATTGCATGTAGCCAGCAGTTTGCATCTTCGTAACTTCAAATTGGTGAAGAATCTAAAAAAATTTTCTTTTGCAACTTTGTAGATCAGGTCAAAATCAATCGGGCATTTGTAAGAATTTTCTTGAAATTCACTTTCCCTTGGGAGTTATTGAGATTATAAAAAATGAATTCCAAAAGATGCTTTGAATTTAGTTCCTTATATATATATATATATAAATACATATAAGCATGTGACAAAAGGGGTCCATGCTTGTAAGCTTTTGTGTATGATTCAAATGACACCATGATGTGGATATTCACTTGTGTACTAGGGTGAGGTGTCCTCTAATGATGGTGATAGATTCCAAATCTTAGTGATGCAGGCGGAACCCACATGTAGTTGGAGGCTAGTCCTTTGAAAAATCTATGCACTCACTCAACTCCTAGGTGTAATCCATTTTCATCTTCACTAAAATAACCATCCCTTTTACCCTTTACATTGACATCCCTCTTAAGAACTTGTTTCTTCCATTTTCTAGAGTTATCATAATCGAGAAGCAATGTAGCATACCTAGTGCTTGAAGAGGAAACCCAAAGTGATATGGTAAGGCTCTTGATAGGGGTTTTGGCCAAATTTTGTGATAGAAATCCAGTTTGTAAAAAACCCGGATCACTTGTTTGGGCCATATGTCTTTGAGGGGAATGAAAATGCTTTCTGTTTTGTAGCACTTACCGCCCCTTGACTATGCATTTTTTGATTCATGTGAGCATTGTCTTTATGGTAGATAGACTAGGAATACGCATAATAAGTCTGGTAGGACATGCATGAGTGATCCCTTGGCATTGGTACATTTGGATTTCTGTGGACCCATGCCCTGTCAATTTATTGGTGGTGCAAAATATTTTGTGACATTCATTGGTAATTTTTCATGTAAAGTCTGGGCTTATCCCATTAAGCTTAAGTCAGATGTCTTGGTTGTGTTTTAGATATGGCTTGCATTGGTTGAGAACCAGATTGGGCATAGGCTAAAATGCCTTAGGACTAAAAATGGGGGAGAATATGTGTCACGTGCCTTTGACCAACTATGTGACGAGAGGGGTATTAAGCATCAATTGACCACCCCCTATACCCCACCCCAAAATGGTTTGGCTAAGTGGATGAATAGAACCATCCATGAGCATGTACACAATATGCTTAGCCATGCAAGCCTACCATAGAGATTTTGGGCTGAGGCAGTCACTACAACTATGTATGTCATCAATAGATCACCTTCTAGTGGTTTGGATTTCTAGGTTACACAGGAGGTATGGACTGGGAAACCTCCATCTTATGTGCATCTACATGTCTTTGGATGTGAGGAATTTTGCCATGTGCCCATGGACAAGCAGACTAATTTGGATCCTAAAAGTATCAAATACATTTTTCTTGGCTATGGAGATGCAGGCGAGATGGGTTACTGCCTTTGGGATCCATAGGCATGGAAATTCATCGGCAGCCATGATGTAGTCTTCCATGAAGATAAGATGCATAGGCAGCCTAAGAAGGTGGTAGAGATACACATGGTTATATTCCAAGAGGACCCATGTGCTCCAGCATAGCCAATTGGATAGCTTGTAGCAGTAGTTGGTACACATGGCCAAGGTGTTGGACAGGATGCTAGACATGCAATAGAGCCTGCAGTGAGATAGTCTACTAGAGCTAGACGTCCACCTGATCGATTTGAGCCCTCGATGCATTATGTCTTGGTTACAGATGTAGGAGAGTCCCTCACCTATGATGAGGCTATGCACAAAGGTGACAGTCACTCTTGGGAGAGGATTGTGCAGTTTGAGATGGGCTCCCTACATAAGAATATGACTTGGGATTTGGTTGCACTGCCTAATGGCAAGAAGGTTTTGCCATGCAAATGGGTGTACAAGCTGAAAATTATCCCTAGGTACCCCAAGCTAGCTTTTGAGGCAAGAATTTTTGCTAAGGGTTTTAAGCAGGAGCATGGAGTTGACTTTGATGAAGTCTTTTATCTTGTGGTCAAGATGACCACCCTACGCTTGGTTTTGGCCTTAGTCGCACAGCTTGACTTGGACATGTATTAGATGGATGTCAAGACTGCATTCTTGCATGGCTGGCAGGAAGCACCTAGTGTGAAAGTTGAAGAAAAATCTTTATGTCTTGAAGCAGACACCTAGGGAGTGGTATTATAAGTTTGATGCCTTTATGCAGTCACAGGGTTATAGCATGAGTGTTATGGATCCATGTCTTTACAGAAGAAATCCCGTGATGGCTAATTGCTTATTTTGGTACTTTATGTGGATGATATGCTGATAGTAGGGAAAGCTCATGATGAATTGGATGCTCTCAAATCTCAGCTGAAGAAGATATTTTAGATGAGGGATTTGGGATAGGCCTCTCACATTCTTGGTATGCACATTAAGCGTGATAGACATCGGAGAGGACTACTCTACCTCTCACAGAGGGAGTACATTCATAAAGTCCTTGAGCATTTCCACATGTAGGACATGAAGCCTATGGGCTATCCATTACCTTCTTATGTGGTTTCACAGTTTGATTGTTCGCAAACAAGTGAGCAGAAGGTTGAGATGGCCAAGATCCCTTATGCATCAACCATGGGTCAGTTTGATATATGCCATGATGGCCACTCGTCCAGATATTGCCTTTCCAGTTAGTGCTGTGGCATGCTATATGGCTACACCTTGCAAGAAACATTGGGATGTTGTGAGTATCATGAGATACTTGAAAGGAACGGTAGATATGTGTATTTGCTATGGCAACCAAGATATAGGAGTTTTGGGGTACACAGATTGCGATTATGTAGGACATGCGAATAGTAGGAAGTCCACTTATGGCTAAATATTCACCTATGCTGGAGGTGCTGTCTCTTGGATATCTAGGGTTTAGAAGTGTATGGCTCTCTCTACCACTGAGGCCGAGTATGTTGGAGCGACTAAGGCTTGCAAGGTGGCCATATGGTTGGTGGGCTGTTTGGTTCATGACCTTGGGATTGATTCTATACCTATGTTGTATTTGGATTCTATGAGTGCTATTAGCTAGCCAAGAATCTAGTCTTCCATGCGAAGACAAAACACATTGAGGTGAGGTATCACTTCATACATGGGGTCATGGAGGAAAAGTTTTTTGACATTGTCTCTCTCTCTCTTTCTTGCTTTTGCTCTCCTGCCATAGCTTTTCCAAGAAAGCTTCAATCCTTCTCACCTTTCAGTCAAAATATACAAGGATGCAAACTAACAATAAATATTCCTTCTAGTTTCTGTTTGCATCTATTTGTCTTCTTTTGGCTTTGTAACTACTTCTCACTTTCTACAAAGATATCTAATCTCCTTACAATGGATTTTTTATTTTTTTGTTGGAAGAATTTAACTTGGACAGGGGCCCTCTTCTCTTCAGGCTGATGAGGAGATGGATGAGGCTCCATAGGAGAAAGTGTTGATATTTCTTTCTTTTTGGAGTTTACCTTACTAGTCTTTTTAGATGACTTGCCCTTGCTCTTACCCTTACCCTTAGTTGAGGATTTTTTTGGAGGGGAATTGGGGTCGAATGGCGTGATTTCCCTATCGAAAATCAATTCAATACATTGCTCCCTTATGCACCACATGTATGAATCAAGGTAATCTTGTCATTGCGAGAAAAAATGTAATAAGTTGGAAAACTCAAAGATGAGTTCCTAAAAAAACAAAAAATGTGAAATATACTTACATTAATCCCATCTATCTTGAGTATCTTTGAATCATCGTCCTGCAAACATTTGAAATCACTCTCCATCCACAAGAATGCGCATCACTTTGCAAGTTTCTTATTGGAGAAAGCTATATGGTTTTTGAGGATCAGCAATATCGTCATATGTGGTGTCCAAAAAGGTAGCCATGAGCCTGCCAACACTGTAAATGGAAACATGTTACTAAAATAGATAATCAAATAAAATAAATAATAAATAAAAAATCATGCATTATTCTATTCAACACACATTTTTTCTTGGCCGCCGTGGGGATACCACTAAGAGAGTTCATGAAGATAATTTCTCTAGAGACAATATCAATATATATGAGGCTCCAATGTCCTCTACAGAGTGAAATGTTAGTAAGAAATGCATACAATAAAGAAGTATACATTAACCCCTTTGCAAAAGTGCATACCTTTTGACATAAGGAAAAAAAAAAGGTTGTTTGTGATTGAATCGAACGCTTTGAAAAATATTTCTATGTTTGAATCAAATCTAAAAAACAATTCCACTGATAGTAGTGGATCAACAATAAATATAATTTTAGAGATTTCTTGGTTGAGAGAAGTAATCAACGCCCTAAAACCAATAGCATAAACAAAGGAGTGTTGTTTGCAATGAACAACACCATCATTCCATATACTAAAAAATTTGAGAGTCAAAATGTCTTACCTTATGCAACAAAAGACTATAGAATTAGACAATTGAACATTTTTTTTAAGAAGCATGGATTTATTCTCAGGAGATATACTAAGATAGTTCTCTTCTGAAGAAGTGCAAGAGACATTGACAACCATTTGCCCATATACCTCCCCCATTCTCTTTAGATTGATAGGGCCAAGGACAACAAATTTTTTCTTGCAAACTTCATCCTCCGTCTCTATAACCTCTTGTGGTTTTTCTTGTTGGATAAATACTTGTTGGGACGCGGTCTTTGTTGGGTATAAATATGTCACCTCCTCAATCATTGGCCCTTTCACTCTCCTAGATAATTTTGGCCGAATGTTAAGGATCTCAAATGCTTTTTAATCAATAGTGGGCAAAGGCCTCAATAGTTTGTTGAACCTATACTTGATTTTGCTGACCATAATAAAGTCTTTATTCATCAAAGTCACCCTATGAGCATGAGCAGCAACAATGTAAGCATCATTCATAAGTTAATAACAAAGTCTTTAGCTACCTCTTGTAGACAAAGAATGGCTGCAAGTTGGCATTTCTTTTTCATGCCAACTTTAGTGGACACCCTTGATAATCTATCAGAAATGTCCTTGACAACTTTGATAAAATCTGTCTTTGGAATGACATGTTGTGTAGCTCTTTGTGCCTCCCTTATCTCACTAAAATATGTTTGAACATAATAAAATCTAGACCTTCTCTTTCTCTTAGGCTTGGAAGGCTCTTCTCCATGATCATAAGAGGGTCCAAGTTGCTCTATTTGATGAATAGGGGCTCTAGGGGAGATTGGAAACTCAGTAGTTGTGGGAGAGGACTGTTCAACAAGGTCACATGGTTGGTTGTCAACAAAATGAAGCTTGCTATGGGCAAGGGGAGAGCACACAGTCTTTGCAGTAGATTGCTTTGATTGCATGGTAGGAGATTGAGGGAAACGAGGGGTAGGAGGAATCTCAGGGGAAAAAGCTTGAGGAACCACCAATGGCCTTGGCTCTTCCTCACTATCCTTGCTATCTATATATACCTTCCTTGCAGTCTGCTTTGTCCTAGAAATCACCTTCTGGAAAATGACAAGTACACAAATCAAAAATTAAAAAGACAGGATGAGATAGGTAGAAGTGACAACAAATAATATGACGCAAAGGGAGGGAAGTGCCAGATTAGATGTGATGCATTCACATGGTATTATTTGCAAAAGTGGACAAATAGGGATGGCACCAACAGAGACGGTGCAAAGGAAAAGGAGCACCAGATTGGACGTCATGAATTCACGATGTATCTGAAAATCTGGACTATGTTGTATGGCTCAATGTATTTTAATGTCCCCGCACGTAGTAATTAACATACATTTTTGAAACCTAAGGACAACGACTACAAATACAGCATGAATGGAGGTGAGCGGCATACTGAATGTGACGTACTCACACCGTATCTACAAATAAGAAAGTATTAAGGTTGATACGATGTAAAGAGAGGAGAAAGTGAGATTAGGCAAGATGTGCTTGCATCATATCTGCAAATGCATATAGAAATTGTAAATACGGTATGAAAGCAGCATGGCATGGGATCGCACATGATGTAGTCATGCCGTATCTGTGTTTGCATACTAGCAAGAACCGAGTGAGGCCGAAATTGAATTGCAGATATGGTGCGAATAGAGTAAATTGCAAGGAGATGGCAGATGATCTATTTGTTCTATATTGTGCTTAGCGGATATGACATGAAAGGAGGAAACCAAGTTCATGCACTGAGTGTATTTATGTTGTATTGCTGTGATCACCTTTGACTTGGTTCCTGTGGAGAGCATAGCTCTATGAGATTTCTAGTCAAGATATCTGATATGGCATCGGTCTTTTATACTTGTGTGGTAGGTGATACATGGTACTTGTAATGTGTTCGCTTGTCCACTTGTGGGACATGTCTTAGTAGCCCATCGGGAGGGGAGTCTAGAAAGCGCCACATGGCACTCGCAAGGAATGTCATAGGGTTTGCGATTTAGGTCTTCTCGAGTCTGCCCCGAAGCGGAAGTATCCGACTATTCCACTTATTAGGAATGTCACAGGGTTTGCGATCTAGGTCTTCCCAAGTTTGCCCCGAAGCGGAAGTCTCCGACCGTTCCCACTTATTAGGACTGACCTAAAGTCACGGTTTCTTTCCTATTAGCCAAGTCTCTAGGAAGTAACTAGCGTCGAGATCTAGATGAACCACTTTGCATAGGAACAACAGAGATGAAGCAGATTTATACTGCACTTGGTTCATGGAGAATGGGAAACGAGAGGGATGCAAAGCTCAACCTCTCTACCCATAAGGCACATTCCCATTCCGCTCCCCTAAAATAGCATAAATCGGGATTTTAACTCTACTGACTCTAGGCCTTCACAGTTTCATTATTATGTCTTTTGAGAAAAGTTCCCAGCTAACTAGGACCACCCTTCCGTAGAACGGACCCAAGTCACGTCCACCGCACTTTCCTCGATAGCTTTAGTTATCTAATTAGGTCCTACCACATTTATGTGCGACATTTAAAATCAGCTTCATTAATTAAGCCTTTTAGGGTACAAAGTTCGTTCACGTAATTTATAACACATACACAAAAACAAAACAAGTAGTCCTTTTATCAAAGAAGTCCCTTAACTTATCTTTAAGTTAATCTTTGTCTCCTGCCCATATAGGAGAATTATGTATCCCTTCTGTCCAACAGAAGTATCTGGTCCAAATCTCATGGCACCGAAATTTCTATCCTTTATTTAGAATTCCAACGTCCCAAGTGTTGGGCTCACGGGGATCTCCAACTCCATTCTGGACGGGCAAGGGGTGTCTAGAGCTCCACCTGACCCACAAGCGGTCTAGGAGTGAGATGCCATTTCCGTGGTTGGCCTTTTCACCACTCGACCATCGGCCTATGAATCGAGCAGTGCGCTCTCTTGGAATAATCCGTGATGTGATCTTGGAGATGATCCATGCGTGCAAAATATCCTTCCTTAATTAATCCAATTAAAATTCAAGCACAATCAAAGCAATCAGTCCTAAATATCATATTCTAGAAAAACATTCCTTTATTCCCATGGCAACTTGCCATTACAGACTCCTGCCATGAATTTTCCATCGACACAAGCCTTGGAATATTTATCCAAATCACAATGCAAAAATCCATTGATTGAAAGAAAAACATTTAGGGTGTTGTTCAATCAACAAACAAAACTAATTGTATTTTTCCCAAACAATATAATAATAGATGCGACAATAATTCCATCGCATATTCACTCTCTCCCTTGGGGCCAAAGAGTAGAATTTACTTAATATTCCCTCCTTTAGCTCAAGGCATATGCTAAAGGTTCCAATACTATACATGACGTAAGTCCTATCATTCCAATGCAAATTAATCAATCTAGCAAGAGCATTTATGCATCTTCTCTAAGTGACAATTATCTTTTAGCATTTCCCTACTATGCAATATTTTTTCTTGGCTTTATCTTCCTTTCTCCTAAGGCAAGGAGTTGCATGTCATCGATGTAAAGTTTACATAATCTCTCCCATATATGTACCGTGTATATGCATTTGCAAACTTTAAACAATATTATCCTTGGTGAAGATTAATCAAAGACTCATCAATGCTCAATTACTTTAGTGTTGCATATGTTGCTTATGCTATGCATGGATTCATCACATAAGAGCTAGGTGCAATTTAACTCCCTTTGATACAAGCACTTCATAAACTTCATCTTTGAATATTTGAGATGTGATTTATCCTTTTCAATGACCTATTCTAGCACCACAAGGTACGGAGCCTAATGTATCTCTTATGAGCATTAAAACAAGCATCTATCAATTTGAAAATACAATACTTACGACCGGTACCGCGATTGGATTGACAGTGATGCCTTCGCCCGAAGCTCTGTTGCTGGTCCTAGGATTGTCATCTGCACACAACATTCTTCGCTTGGAGGCCATTGTCCGCAAGTAGACTCAAGCGATTAAGAAGCTGGAATAGATTCGAGATGGGAGAGCGTAAGAGAAGATGGTTAAATCGAGGATCGAGATAGAGGGAAACTCTGCAGGCTCTTGCGGTAACTCTTCTCTCTCTCTCTCTCTCTCTCTCTCAAGCACTCTCTCACAATCTCTTGGAGGGGTACATACTCTCTCCCCCTCTCTCTTGCAGCCTTTCGGGGTCTCCTTATGCTCTCTTGTGTCTCCCCATGCCTCATATTTATAATGAATTAGAGAGGAGGGGATAAGTCTGAGAACAAGAGTGCAGGGGCTCTTAGAAGACTCAGTGATCTGATGCTCATAAATCTGATGGTTGCATTGGCTCCAAAAGGGGGGTAAAACTCTAAGACACTTGGTTAGAAAGCTCTTAGTTCACTCCTTCTTCTTTTCTATGTTCAAAGTGCTATCTATTACCTGTAGATTGCAATTGCGGCGCACGCGATTTTGCCAGTCACTTTTCTTTATTTCTCTTTTTATAAAATCTCCAAAACTAACTAAAACATCACTTGTATTTTCTTTTAAATGACTTTTAGTTCTATCTTTTTAGGATAATATCTAAAATATAATAGTTTTTTTCCCCTAAGAATCTAATATTTTTGGACCATTCAAACTATACACATTAATACTAGTGATTAATATGGCTCATAAGTCCCATTCACATTGTACTTTTCGTGAAGGGTGACTATGGTCCTTATCAATCCGAGAAAAATGTCAGATTTAGGACTCTTGATTTTTTAAAATATATTTTTAATTGAATGAAAATTATTAGCTATTAATGCTAGTTAGTTTTTACCTTAGTTAGTCTTTGGTTAGTAATCTTACTAACTTATTAATTGACTAACTAACTTTCAAACTAACCAACTAACTTTTATTGTGTGGAAATATTACATCACTGTATGATTGGCTAAAGTTTGCGACGGTCATCCATGTGGTTGTTGACATGGTTGTCCATGTGGCAAATCTCTCCTTGTCTATATATACGTATAATTAGGCATTTATGGCCTTTTTAGCAAATTATCAAGTCTACTTAGATTTGAGCTCCTCCTGCCTTTCCACGTTGTTTGTTATTGTGCCATAATACCACTCAACTATATAGAGCGAGAATTGTTTTCCTATCTTATTAGCTCTATCGATTCGTGCCGTATAGTGCACCCTTCGATATGAAGTGAGCGGGCTTTTTTATTGTGAGCATTTTCATCTTTTCACACTGTATTATGATTTTTTTGATACAAAGTGAGCAAGAACTTGTCATGTGGTTGGGTGTAGCTTTTCATGCCATATTGTGCATCCACTCATGTCTAAACCAAAGGATTTTATAGGCTCCCAAGACATGGTCACCCCTAAGAGGAAAATAAGAAGATTGTCTTTAGGGTCAAGGGCCTCTAGTTGTCTTGCCTTTTCCCCTGAAATTCTCATTGCTTCTTTCCCTTGCTCTCAATGGCAAGTGTGGGAACGCCAAGGAAGTCTCCAATCAAAGGCAAGTCACAATTGAGGGTTCCTGGATTGTCTCAGATCACAGAGTTTTCTCCCTTAGAAAAGGCTCCTAGACTTTCTTCTTTAGAAAGGCATGGAGTTATCTTACTATGGAACTACAAAGGATATTTTCAACCTTGACTGGGATATTGACCATGTCTTGAATTCTTGCAAAAAGTTTTTTGTGGAGGAGTTTGCTAAGTTTGAAGGTCTCACATTTCTTGTGATTGAAAAGAATGCAAAGGAATATGTTCATATACCTATTGGGAGCTCATGTTTAGAGACGGATTTGTTTTCAAGAAAGTGCACAACTCATTCTCTTGAAAAGTTTTGTGCACCAGATTTGTTTTCTTTTGCTCATTATAAGAAATGCAGGCTTATGTCAATAATAACTGCATTCATTGTATATACTCTTGTTAAATATTTTTAGTCAAATCCAATGAACAATAATTAGAGGATCCAAAATGTTCTAGATTCTGCCTTTTGGATGAGGTGGCAAATGACAGGGATGCAGAGGAATGTTTGGACCCTGAGCAAGAAGCATTTATTGTTGGCAAACTTGATGTTGCCCAGTTCCAAGTAGAGACCATTGTTGAATAAAACCATGTAAATGTAGATATTCTATCTGACTCTTCTTTGTATACAGTTCCCTCTCTTCCAACTTTCATCAAGGACAAGGAATACATAGTGCTATTAGATATCCAAAGGCTCTTTAATCTTAGGGAGTATTATTGTTTAGTGATAATTGAAGAGGCTTTCAATGTTGCAAATGGCATTGTTGATGTAAAAAATGAATCGAAAGAAGAGTTACTTATATTGGATAACTGAAATTACAGATGACAAGTTTATTGAAGCATGGGATGCCCTTTCTCTTTGTTTTAACAAGGCAAAGAATGTTGAGAAAGAGTATGGGATTACTGATGAGAAGTTCAACTGCCTTCAAGCTCGACTTGGAATTTCCAATTTTGAAAGAGATGATTCGGAGTATGTAAAAGAATTGGAAGATACCAATGAGGCACAATCATCAATTAATATATGGAATCCAACTAAGCTAGAGAATGATGAAAATTAATTTGTACTATTATCTCTAATCTTGTAAGATACATTAATATATTTGATTTCAACATTCATTTGACATTCATCTTTTTTTGTAGTTGGAGATTAAAGATTTTGATAACTTCTTGGGATAGGGTAAAGGGTCGAGAGCTGGTATTAGTTCACTGAAATATGTTGCACTTAGCTATTACTTAGCAAGGATTGATCCCCATGTTTTCTTGGTATTTCATAACATATTCTTAGAGGAAGCAACATGGCCTATACTATGTATCAAGGTACTTACAAGGCTACTTGGTTTCTCTGGGTTATAGTACAATGCACACAAGGTGATGTTTTTGGAGAAGACTACAACAATTAGGATTTTTGGTTATGGTTCTAGTTTCTCTGCTTCTAGAGCAGGATACTTTCTAGCTCTCTCATCTTATGCTTTGGCAGCAAACCAAACAGATATAAAATAAATTGCTAGCTACAAGAGAAGAAAATTTCTACATTATAGAGGAAAGATTAGTGAGGGGGAGGAAGATGTAAAGGCTCTTGAGAGCTAGCTTCATACTTTTCTTTCTTGAAAAACACAATGAATTCTCAAGTTTCATTGTCATCTTTAGTATTCATTCTTTGAAGTTGTCGTCAAAAAAACTAATTGAATAGCTCCTCAAGAGCATTGCTTTTTGTAACTCCTCCATGTCTTGTGCTTCAAAAAAAACTTGTACGTGCTTGATAGTGAGATTTTTCCATGCCTTGGATGCTATAAGTTGCTAGGGGGGGCCTTTCTCCTCCACAAAGTATGGCCCACGAATATTAAGAATATGTTGCAAATTCAAAAGAGTAACAATCATTTTATGCCATTGGAAATTTTATCAAAGAAATCTTGGATTAAATATTCTCTCTTACCAAATAACATGTGATATCCTTTTCTCTCCATGCCTCCTTTATTGCTCAAACAAGATTTGTAATCGAACATTTGAACTCTTTTGGATATGTGTAGGTTGTCTTTTGTTGCTTAAGGAGCTTTAGGAAGACATCAAGGTGTCTTCAAATCTCCATCCTTAGAAATGCAAGTCATGGTGTGCTTGCAATGTTTGTTGTTATCCCACACAGCTCTCTCCAATGCTCCCAAGTAATGCTCCCAAGTAATGCAAGTCGTGGTGTGCTTGCAATGTTTGTTGTTATCCCACACAGCTCTCTCCAAGGCTCCCAAGTAATGCTCACCAATTTTCCTGTATTGTTTCCTAAAAAACGTCTAGCTTTTGAGCTTCCTTTTGAGACATTAGCCAAGACATCTCTTGGATTTCCTGAAAGTGTTGGATATTTTCTCAAGTGAACTTGACCTCCATGAAAACCCATTTTGGAGAGTAATGCCTCACACTTGTCAATGCACTCATTCGATAAAAAAAAGGGTTTAATTGAGTATGCATAGTCAAGATGCAACAACCTGATAAGTTTTTCAATAACTCTAATCTTTGTATGCAAAGTACATATATGATTTGTAAGAGGAATTGAAAGAATGGGATCCCATATATCTTCCTTGTTTTTATATTTACTCTGATCTATAGAGTCTCTAGTTGGGGCTCTTTTTGCAGGGCGCAAGTTTCTCCAATCTTTAGGCCCAACACTTTCCATGCAATAAATACAAGGATATTTTGCATTTGCTCCATTACATATTCCAAGCATACATCTGATAGTTTTTAAGTCTGTGCTCATGTGCCATTCCACATTAAAATTACCGACCCCATCAATCATCAATATTTCTCCTTTAGTTTGAGACTTAATAATGTTTGGAATACTTGTATGAGTGAATAACCATTTCAGAGTTTGATGATTCTCAATTGGTACTTGAGCTGCACCAATCCATCAAATATCCATAATATCCATCGCAAACTGAAACTTATGCCACATTGGTGCTTAACCCCCTCCACTGCTATTGTTCAATACCCTGTTCATGATGCAAATGCTGACTCTTTCCATATTTTGTCCTTTTTGAATTTGTGCTTCATCTAACTTCAAGGCAAACTTCAAAACATAGTGACATTCCTCTAGCATGAGTCTATACATGTGAACCATTGGAAACTGCACTCTTTTGAGATCAATCCATATATTGTTATAAACACACTGTATTCATCAAAACTAGATTTTCTTTTTGTCTTTTTGTATAACATAGATACTTTAATATGAATGTATTCCCCAAAAACATGTTGATCTTACGATTCATGGCAATCCTTGCAATCATTACTGTAAGGGATCAAGGCAACCCAACTACAGTTATTCTATTACATTTAAGATTTTTAAACCATAATCTAGTGATAGCATGTAACCTTTTTGACTAATATCCACAATATCACATGTCTCTACAACTTTGTTTGGTTTTAGTGTGTCCTTTAAGTCCTTTACCAATTCTTTGAGAGTTGGGCCTCTCAAATCCATGTTCTGAGGTGACTTAAGAATCCTCAAATTATCATTCTTATTCATGGTCTCTTTTAAAAGATTGATTCTCTCCTCACTCTCTCAAATATTAATGCTTGATATGTTACAGACATATTTCTTTGCAAGATTCAATATTCTTTTCTTTACTCTCACACACAAGCTAGTTATATTTTTTAATGATCCACTTGCTTGGGGTTATAAAGGATTGTAATGTTGATGCTCTTAGTGTGCGAGCCATCAGTAGAGAGTTTGAATTTCTTGGATGAGGATTATAGTATGATGATGCAATTATGAGGATCATAATATGAAGATGCAATTATGCTTGAAGCTAGGAGTTGCTTTTACTATTTTTGAAGAGAAGACTTTGCCAAAGAGTTATCCTTATGAATTTGTAGACATCAAGTTCATTGGAGAGTGAATTACACTTTCTATTCCGTCGATTGTGACTAGTGTGATGTTGTACCCTACTTTGAGTTATAAGGAGTTTATGCTTTTTTCTATATGAGCATTAAACTCTCTTCCAATTGTTTATTTATTTGTGATGTGTTGTGATTAGGAGTGAGTTGGGGATTGCAGATGCTAGGGTCTTTGATTAGTGCTCAATGTCAAATTTCTTTTCAGCATCACAACACTAGCCATGGAAGGATAGTAGGGCACCTTTTTTGTGTAATCATTGCAAAACCAAGGGGCCATGCTAAGACCATAAGAGAGATGGAGAATGATAAGTCTATCACTTTATAAATTATAGAGTGTTTTAACCCTAGAAAATGGAATCTAATGCTTGTTCCCTCTTTGAACTCTTTCCCTCCTTTCATCGTATACATTAAGTTAGGGGATTCTAACAAGTCCCATGAAAGTAAGTTCTCACACATCAATATGTATTCATATTGGTTATGTAAAACTTATATGAGCAGTGAACAAATAAGAACTATAATTCAAATTACAATTAATGCATCCAAATTTAGTGTATACTTTTATATGTGAATGTAATAGTTAGAACAAGATAAAACTCTGTGACAATGTGTGTATGCAGATGTGTATGTGTGTGTGTAAAAATTTCCCTCACATAAAAATGAATTATATAGGATTATTGACAATTTAATAAATTAACATAAATTTTATAACTAATTCGATGATAATTGATGAGATAAAACTAAAGAATATATACAAATTAAAAATTAAAAAAGTAATTAAAATCAAACAAGATCCGTAAAGTACAAAAAGAACTATACTTTGTCCTTTGGAATATGTATAAATTGTCACAAAGTATATAAAAATTGTTGAACTTTGTCAAAAAGGAGTCCTTGTTGGTAGTTTTTCTAGCCTTGAGTAGGTGAAGGGCCCAACCAACTATTACATGCATCCAGACAAAAGAAGAAGGTGAGAACTTTTCCTTCTGATGCATATTGTAAGTGTCATCACATGACCCGGTTGTCATCCAAGTTGCACCTACAAGGATGCTAAAAATACTAAATCCTAAGGACTTGCATCAAAATTTTCATGGAATACTAAAGTATTACATAGTCAAAACTAAAAAAAATTAGCAAGGGTAAGTATAATCATTGCTACAAGCAAGAGATTAGGAAAATCTGGTAGCCTGCCAAAACAACCTTGCTTTGGAGGAGCAAAGGCTAGGAAGTTTCTCTCAGCACCCATCAATGAGGAAGGGAATGTCATGGTTCGTAGGCCGCAGGACTATGATTGGTGGAAAAAGTTGCATTTTGCAGTTCTTGATCGAAGTAATGGAGGAAAAACAAGGTTGGCCAAAGCTAAGGTTTGGATAAGTCTTAACAAATTGGCTCCCTTATATTGCAAGATGGTGTTTAACAATGAAGATAAGCAAGAATTTATCGATGCTATGCATAGCTTCTACGAAAACATGATGGAAGCGTGGGGCAAAAGCTCTATCACACATTACATGGTGCGTACGAAGGCAAAATTTTAAAATTGTATGAATTGTATAAACTATTGAGCATAGTTTTACTCATGTGTGATATGTGCCTTTGTAGCATATCCTTGAGGCACATGGGCCATAATTTGCAGAAAAGGGAAGCACCAGAGTTTGGCCCACACAAGGGATGGAAAATTCACATTGGATAGCACATGGTGCATATCCAAGATAAACTGATCATGGTGGAGGGGTGAATGGTAGCAATCCAATGATCCAATTGCTATCTTGGTGGATTATAGTAGCGGATGAAACTAAACTCTTGCAAAAAAGAGAAAATGAAAGTGCTGATGAATCGACTTTGCAGACATGATGGAATCACGCCATGTCACTAAAAGAGTGTAGTATGAAGCCTCAAGTGCAAAAGAAAACCATGCCAAGTGGCTAGAAACAAGGCTTCGACAAGGAAGCAAATGAGTTCAAAGAGAGCTAAGATAATAAGATGAACAATGTGTTCAGTGTAAATGCAATTCATAGTTTAAGAGAGAAAGAGAGAGTGTGCATCTATGTGAATGAGTCTTACAATTTAGGGTTATATAAAAGAGGGTTTCACTTTCTATCTTATTCATTGAGTTCTTTTATGTAGGAAAGATGGCTAGGCCTAAGGTAGCTGCAAATAAGCTTCCGCTCAGAGCCCCATATCGTGTTCAACCCTTTGAAGCATCTACTAGCTCAGATGTATCCCCTTCTCAACCTCCTTTCCGTGTCGAAGCCAAACAATAAAGTTCATGTCTTTATCTATGATTGTGATGCGCTTTGCATGGATGGCCGCTAGCTGTGTATCATTGAACAAGTCGATAAGAAACCCCTTTGCAATCATTTGCAGGGCCTCCATAGCTACAACAATCCACTTTTTTGCTGGTGGGCCATCCTGCACTCGCACCCAAAATCTTCCCATCCCTTTTAGCTCCAGGTCTTGCATAATTTCCCGAACAACCTTAAGAAGAGATTTTTTTGGGATGAGAAGCTCGTATCCACATTGGATTCTCCTTATCTCTTGAAGAAGGTTAACAATGCCTGGTTTTTCCATCTCCTCTTCTTTTGTGGTGGTTGTTGTGCTCTATGGGGAGCACCTGTTTGCTGCACTACACATACGGATACGAGTTACGTTATTGCCTATTGAATAACTACCTTCCAAGCACAGAGAATCCCGAGAAAGGGAGGCTGTGAGTACTCCCACAGATCCAAGCAACAAACAAAATACTTAAACACTCTCCTCTCTCACACAAAGTCATGAACCTCTGCGCACAAGAAATAGTGCCATGAATTCATCCTCATTCCCTCTCTCCCACAAGATTAGACATGAAGAACTAGAGAGGGGATGAGAGTTGCACAGAACGAGAGAGAAAATGAGACATGCAAGAAGTAGTAGTTATAGGAATCCTCCTACAACCACCTCCTCATGCGACTCCTCAAACCCTCAATCTTTTATTTCATAAAAGAATTTCAAATACAATGTTTTTGTTCTTGTTCTTTACACTAAGGTTCATAGCCATAAATGTATTAGCCCAAGTACAAATGAATTTTGTATGTCCAAAAGATCTTGCAATTGCAATACATTAGACAATACATAACATGGTTTTTGATAAATTTTGCACTAAATAAAGGGTTCATCATTCTCCCACACTGGAGAGGTGAGCTCCTGCGAACCAAGATTGGTGAAGACCCGCAAATCTTCATCACTTTGCTTCATCAAAAGGCTTCTTTGACGTTGAGACACTCCCACACTTATTCTTCAAACTCCATGTTACATAGAACACAATAAGGATCTCCCATCCGCCTTTGGTCCACAAAAGAACATCTCCCACAACATAAGAAGAATGACTTTGCCACCTTGAAGCTTTGTGCAAGAAAGGCCCCATAAAAAGATTTTGCAATGCAACACACCCTCACTTAAGATTTGGTCGATGAAGATCTCCTCCCACGGCCTTGTGAATCTTATGCATGACTTTTGGGTATGTTTAACTTGACCCTTACTATGGTTAGCTTGTGTGTGATAGAGAAGAGATGTGCAATGACATATGAACTGGGCTTAAGAGGTAGGGTTTCTTTATTAGATTTTATTAAAAAGAAGGATAGAGAGGAGAAAATATGTCGTTCTGGAAAATCCATTGCCTTGAATCCGTAGCTTTCAAAGAGGGCGAAATGCATCCGCATGCGAGATAAGGACTTCCCATCATTTTGCTTCGCCAGGGTTGGTGATCTGCACTACGAGTCATGGCTGCGTCGATTCTTCCCTGCCATGAATCTCCTAATGCTATCGATTATGTCGTCTTCTTTCTTGTCTGTATGTGGTGATGGGATGAAAGGCAATTGTAGTTCAAATTAGGGATTAGCAACTGGGCGACCTGAAGAAAGTAAACGTGTGAAAACCATTGTTGGACAGGACATTGCTGAGAAAGGATTTCAATAGCAATCTCTCTCAGAACTTCCCCTCCTCTTGGCTTCTTTGCATGCCATCTAAGATCACCTCCCTCCCGGCAGATGTACCAAATGAATAACTACCTTCCAAGCACAGAGAATCCCGAGAAAGGGAGGCTGTGAGTACTCCCACAGATCCAAGCAACAAACAAAATACTTAAACACTCTCCTCTCTCACACAAAGTCATGAACCTCTGTGCACAAGAAATAGTGCCATGAATTCATCCTCATTCCCTCTCTCCCACAAGATTAGACATGAAGAACTAGAGAGGGGATGAGAGTTGCGCAGAACGAGAGAGAAAATGAGACATGCAAGAAGTAGTAGTTATAGGAATCCTCCTACAACCACCTCCTCATGCGACTCCTCAAACCCTCAATCTTTTATTTCATAAAAGAATTTCAAATACAATGTTTTTGTTCTTGTTCTTTACACTAAGGTTCATAGCCATAAATGTATTAGCCCAAGTACAAATGAATTTTGTATGTCCAAAAGATCTTGCAATTGCAATACATTAGACAATACATAACATGGTTTTTGATAAATTTTGCACTAAATAAAGGGTTCATCACTTTGACCAATAGAATATTATTGCTTGCAATATTTAAAAATTATGGTATTTACGTAAAATCATACACTTGCTATACACTTTTCACATCGACACATTTACATATGCATGTGAACTTTACAAAGATATTAAGTAAAGTCATAATTAAATATCGTATGTGCCTTAATGGTTTAAAACTTAAGGTTTTTAAGGTAGAACTAGTTTAGTTCTTGTTTCATTGTTTCATTTCACACCTACCTACTACGATGGATGCTCGTTCACACTTTGACGAGTGTAT
This sequence comes from Lygodium microphyllum, assembly GCF_053477565.2. NCBI lineage: Eukaryota > Viridiplantae > Streptophyta > Polypodiopsida > Schizaeales > Lygodiaceae > Lygodium > Lygodium microphyllum. Next base: position 63,133,959 of record NC_141154.1, on the reverse strand, counting down.
CCATGAGACTATATTTGCTAGCCAGGGTGACAAGATATTTCAGGTTTTCTCTAAGAATGTCAACCTTGAAAGCATGCTCTCATCGCTGGATCCCCCACTCAGGTTTTGGAAGACTTTGTGAGCACCATTGCTACCTACACATACTCCATCAAGGGATTTGAAATGACTTGGTGCCTTTGGAATAGCTCATAGTATTTCAGGCAGGGAAGAATCACCAAAAGTGGTGAATAGGTGTCTAGCCCATTGGATCCTTCGCACAGGGTATGCACTGTTTCCATGGACAGTGCACTAGGTACAATACCTTTGGATCTCGTGGAGTGTGATTGCGCATTAGCAATTTACCTCCTTACATTGGATACACCCCTAGAGGAGGAGAGTGATGAAGATACAACTCCACAAGTTTTTGCTATCATGTACACAAGAGAAGAACCGATTGAAGAGCTCATAAATGTTGAAGAGGAACATCGGGTGGTGGCAGAGCAAGGATTGACTCTCATGGTGCCAGTCGATAAATCCAACCTTGCCTCATTGATGCCCATTGAAGTAGATGGTGTACAATTCTTGCTTCTGTCGGATGTGCTGCAATACTTGGAAATGAAGGAAGAAGAGTTGTTTTCCGTCGTCCTAGTTAGGGATTTGATGGAAGACCTAATCGATTATGATTACATGGATGTGCATCCAACGATGGCAGAGATTGGAAGATATGATGGCACAAGCTTAGATACATTGAGTGCCATCATTGCAGCATAGGAGCAGATTACCTCGGTTGAAGAAGATTACCTTGTGCCGGATGCTAAATTTGAAGCATTACAGCATGATCTGTTTGACCAACAAGGCCCTAGCTTCCTACCAAGGAGTTTGTAGATCCCTCTATCCAAAGAGTTGCTTCACTAATACGTGAGGAAATCAAGATACAATATGATCTGGAGAAGGTAACATTTATAACTACCATATATTTTTAAGCAACAAAACTTGACACTAGGGTGCATCGGATCCCCCGGAGTCCCCCGACACACCCTACCGTCAAGTTTCATTGATTTCTAATAACTCTATGTTAGTTGGTAATTATATTGTTTTATTTGAATTTGTCATTCAGGACATACTGTATATAGATGAGTTTGCATCAAGGCAAGGAGGAGCTTGGCATGCGGATTGATGGAAGGATTCAACTCTGAAGGAGTACATTGGTAACCTTGTTGCAGACTTGGTGGTTTTCCATAAGAAGTGCTCACCATGAGGATAGTAAAAAATCATGAAAATTCAAGCTTTTACTAATTTTGGACCTTTTTGAGCAGTACCTATGACATCTAGCTTGGAGAAGGTCGTGCTAGTCAAGCAGTCAAAGCTTCTTTACTTGTTTGACCAAACGGATGGTGGAGCAATGTGTGTGCTTGCTACATTAGGTGACCTCGCTAAGGTGTCAAATTTGCTTCTCCTTGAGAAAGAGCTGAAGGGGGAGCGTGTCATTTTTGAAGCAAAGGAAGAACTTCTATTTTCATTGGAAGTTGGCTCCTTCTCTCCAACTGATGAAAAAGCCAAGGAACACATGAGAGTTATTGTTGGCTATCAGCCATCACTATCAGCCATCACATGTATTTTTCTTGATGAATATATGGTTTGTGTAAGTGTGACGATAATGTGTGGTATGTGAATAATGCATTCGTATATGTTAACATAATCCAATTTGATTATATCAATGTGTAGTACTACACTTTCAATTGTGCATAGGTGATAGCCTCCAATTTTGTCATCAAAAAGGCTAAAAGATTTGGGATCTACATCGACAAATTATTCACTTTATCAAAAATGTTTGTGATATTGTATCTAAGTTGTAGTTCATTGATATATATTTTTACCATTGTAAATGCTTGGCTTGGAGCTATAAAAGCCATTGCATATGTTCCTTGATTTTAAAAACCTTAGGAATCTTGCCTAGAATGCATGCAACACATAAGGGCTTCAACCTTTGCTTTTGTATGGTCAAAATATTTGATTTAATAAAGGTTCAAAAGGGTGCAATTGGGGTTCTTGGGGAAAAGTGGTTGAGGAGGTTGGAGCACGGCAGATTGTGGTGCCTCTTTAACTTCTCTCTTCCCTCTTTTCCAAACTCTCTTTGTCCATCCTTCTTCTTGCTCTTCCTGTGTGCTGCAACCATGGATCTTGAGTGTGTAGAGGAAGAGGAGGAGCCTCCTGATCTTGTTTCTTGATTGGTGAGGGTGTGTCTTGAGTCTTTTGTGTGTGTGTATTCGTGGCAAGAGAGGCTTGTTTGCAGGTTTCATGGTGAGGAGCAAAGCTCCAAGCATATACTTTGCTGCTCGGTACCCTGGTTTTATGCTTTCTTGAGTGCTGGGTGAGAGCCAGTACAAAATTTAATCTTTTGGCCTGTCTACAACCACAAGAAACTCCTATATCTCATTTGTAAGGCATAGGCTATTGAGACCAAGACTTAGAGACTGTAGGACTTTGGAAAAATGAAGTCCTTTGAGCTTATGCAATCCATATTCTTAGAGCCACTAGAAATCATGTTATTCATGGCAGATTATGTAGTCTTAGGTTATGGTTCAGATCATGGAGGGCACAGTTTATTTCAACTGAAGATGAGTGCCACTGCATCAATGCAATTAAGGAGTAGTGCATAAGAAAATGCAATAGAGAGCTGAAAGTTCCAATCAGCTATAATGAATCCAATGCCAACATGAAATCATTACAAACTTAATTATGTGTGCACTATCCCTCGGCTTTGCAATTGACCTGAATTGAAAAGATTTCAATGTTGGTCTTATCGTAAATGAACTCCTACTCCAAGCCACAACTGGGAGGAGTCGTTTATTTGCAAAAGAAGATGGATGGGGTCTTGACTTTGCCTTAGGGGTGGTGTATGTTGAAGGAAGGAAGGTGATTGGAGGTGGTGAGACGCTTTCAGAAGGATTTTACATAGTGGAATGCATTAAGAAGAAGCGAGTGCATAAGGGTCAGGTGCAATATTTAGTTAAATAGGAAGAAACCTTAATAGAAGGAACTTTTAACGAAAAAGAAGAAAAAATGAATGTCATGGGAGAGGGAAGCCGTTGCAATTTGTGTCGTGGGGATTGGGAGAGGTGTCTTCTTGGCTGTGAGAGCGGGATGGAGAGAGAGAGAAGACGAGGAGGTGATCGAAGGCGAAGGTGATTTGAGGCGGTGTGATGAAAGGGAAGGGAGGTTCTTCTTGGCCGAATAGAGATGAAGGAAGGGAGGAGATCTTCGAATTGTTGGGGCAAGAGAGGAAGGCGCCATTGTGAGCATCAATTAGCTTCTTCATCTCCTCTTGTCAATCCTCGTCCTCTTCATCATGCTTCCTAAGGAGAAGAAGAGAAGTAAGAAATTGTTATTTTCCATGCCCTCGAGAGGTCATCGCCTTCATCATTGCCTCCTTGTGGTCCATCAACGACGTGTAATACCTGCCCATAACAAGCAATATACCACTACTCTATTGCAAGGACTCGACTGGTGCTGTGATACGTCGCCGTTTCCTTTCCTCCTCTCACGTCCATGGAATAATCTTATTTCCCTTTGAAGTGATTGAGGCGGGATTAATTGACACAATTCCAAGACATGGGGGCTCCAATAAACGACATCATGGCGGCCATAATTCAGAAGGATAGCATAGTAGGCGCAAAGGGTTATCAACCGTTGCTATCATCATTATCAAATATCGTAAAATTAACATAACAATTTGCAAAACAGAGAGAATCCTTTTAAGGGAGAGAATCTTCTCAAGGAGAGGCGTGGAGAAAGAAAACGAGATGAGAGAAAAAGGGCGCCATATTGGAAGGAGAGAGGAGAGATGGAGGACGCCATCTTTTGCCCATACGACTGGTGCAATAGGAGCAGATGGAAGTCTAGGGAAGTAAAAAGAATATAATTTAACTGTTGATGTCCAAAATGATACCAATTATTGTTTCTCTCCTCCATCGCCATGTCCTTCTTCATAATGGCCAAATTGGAGCCTCAATGTACTTGGGTAAACTGAGATCATAGGCTGGTAGAGGATTTTGTTCTCATCAAATCGCTTGGCCTCGCACAGGATTTTGTGGACAGATTATGGAGATATTGAATTAGTCTCCACCTCCTTCATAAGTCGTCGCTTCCTCAACCAAAAACCAATCAACTCTTGATTAAGAGTTTAATCTTTAATTTAAGAGAAAAAGGTCATTCCCATTGCCATAGACTAACAGTCGTGCGAGGAATGGCGAGAGAGTAAAAGAAATTGGTGAGCTCACGGTCGAAACGAGTGGCTGGACGACAGACCTACCTTGGCCGGACTGCAAGAGGACGCGGACCCCAAAGGCGCAATCACGACTCGCGGGTTTTCCAAGTAAGTGTCCAACTGATTTATCTAAAATAAATAATATGGTATGAAAATTTCTCTAGTTTATAATTTTTAAAATATGTCTTTAAACCTGTTTTCTCATGCTACATGGTTGTTTGCATTTATCTGAACTGGTTTTTATTTATTAAAAATCAAAAACAGTCGAAAACACTAAAAAATGACTCAAAATTATCATAAATAAAATTTTATAAAATTACTAACTGAAAATTTATAAGTTCTGATATTTTTCCTATAAATCTTATGAGTCAGGAAATTTACTAAATTTCTATCAAGATTTTTAAAGATGTCTTGTTATATTTAAAAATTAGAAAAGAGTTATATTTAGGGAAAAAGCATAGTTTTCCTTTACGTAAAATGTGTTATTTATTGATATAAACTATGGATTCTTAGTGAAATATTGGAAACAAAATCTCTGATTTGTTAGTGCATTTATGTTGTAAGGGTTAAAGTACAGAAACAACAATTTAATAATATTTACTAAAAAAATGCTTGTATAAAGATATGGTGCTTTGGTTTTGATAAGAGGAATTACACATGTCGTGGATATTTATGAAACATGGGAGGGTACAAATAAATTAAAAAACTTAACAACACTTTATAATAATTAATAATGTTATGTTGCTATTACAAAATTTAGTTTAAATTAAAACCAAAATAAAATCAAATAATTTAACGATTGGATTGCATGGGGGACAAGCCTCAGCATCTATTAAATTTTTACATGTTATTCATTTTACAATCAATTTCTTAAATACATGGAGTGGAGGGCCACTAGGATAATTTAAAGAAAACTAAGGGGATATACGGGATTTAAAATGAACGTTGTATGTGAACCATAAGAGTGTGGAAAGAACTTGTTTTATCATGCTTGATACTGGTTATAGAAGAGGAAAAGAAAGGACATGATTTTCGCAGAACGAAAAAATTATTTAAAAATTAAAAGCAACGACGAAATTTATATACGGAGTGGGAAACGTCTACCAAGGGAGATTAAAATTTAGGGGTTTATGGTACGTCAGAAAATTTGATTTGAATGTTTGTTTAAAATTAAACAAATAAAAAGAATTAATTTTAATCAGGTGGAGAAAAACATAAAAAGGAATTTTAAACGGAGATATACAAATAGATCTATATCCCTGAAACAACCTTTCCAAAGTCAAACATTAAAAACATTTCCTGGATAAACCGCCACTAGCATGGCAGGAGAACATTATGAGGAGCTGCCCTGAGAGATGGGGAGAAACCATAGTCATCTTAGGTTTAGCAATTTAGTGCCCAGTATAATTTACTGAAGTTTAGAATCTTTGCAGTTGGACTACTACAAACAACGTTGTAGATATTAGGCAAGGCTAAGTCGAATTAAAACAATTAGTGCAAATAATCACTTGTTTAGTGCAACAACTCTTAGGAGTTGGCTTGTTGACCTGGGTAAAAGTGGCTTGGTCTTTGGCCAGTCATTTTTTGGTGCGTTTGCAGGTTTCATGGTGAGGAGCAAAGCTCCAAGCATATACTTTGCTGCTCGGTACCCTGGTTTTATGCTTTCTTGAGTGCTGGGTGAGAGCCAGTCACAAAGAAATCCAAAATTTTACAAGTGTTGGATATTACAACTTGTGGTGTTGGGATTTTTAGGGAGACTCTACAATTTCTAAAATATATAGAGCCACACACTTTCCATTGGTAATAGTTCCTTGGCTCGGCTTTGAATTTTCCTACCATCTAGTTTAAAATAGAAGCCAGTAGGTGGATTCTGCATTAACATTATAATTTCCTGGCACATTATACTCAAGGGCCAATCATCCTCCATTTGCAACACTTGGGGCTCATGGCCCTCACAAATGACAGTAACATCCATAGTTGCACTCTCACACATGTCTTGATCAAGGCACAACCATTTACCCTTGAGCATCCTCCATCTACGATACTTGAACACAAGGCATAAAGTCTGTTGTGTGACAAAGTACTTATAATTGGAAAGAAAAGCTAGTTGATCCATCCCAATGTAAGATAGTAGTTAATTAAAAGAGAAACATTTTACCTAAAAGCCATGTCCCTTGTTGTGACTTGACACTCCACTGTGTCAGGACTGTGAGTCATTTTTTATGTCCAAGTTTTGCCTAGAATCCTTATTGCATAATCCTCCGATGCACTTTTTATGATGTATGTGCTTTTGGTACATCTCAAACCCTTACATTCCTTGAATATGTGTGAAAATTGCAATTGGTATGAACCGGCTTAGATGTACATTTTTTGAGCCAATGCTTGGCTTCATAGAGTTCAATATGTCTGTTGAATTTTTTATGCTACACATGTGCAAATGTCATTACTACACAATGGCCATTCTATGCTATTGAGATTTGGTATGTGCATAGAATCAAGGGTTCCATATTCTCGATTCCCCTTGGGCAATATGTACTTGGAGTCGTAGAAAAAAACAAGGTCCTTTGCGAGCTACTTAGTTGTATGCCCCTCAAAGAGCAATCTACCAATTTCGAGGTGGTAACACTTAAAAGAAACTATGAAACTCTCGACATTTTGCCACTCATAGCAATCCAAAGGGTACACTTCTGTAAATACAAGACAAGTAGTTATATAGATATCATGAAATTTCTCATTCTCAATGAGTTGCGAATACTTAATGTTTGCAATGTTTCGTTGAAGGGCACAGTGGGTGGAATATATATTTGTTTTTGCATGAATACATGTTGTACTAATGCCTTTGTTATAAGGTGAGAATCAACATTTCTTTGTCTGAGAGCTAAAGTTTTACCCTTCTAGTGCTTTGATACATCTGTAATTGCAGATGCTTTCACCCTGAAAGCTCCCTTCATACTTGGACGCATATATACCCAAGACGAGCAATGATACATATTAGTGATCCGATTCCCTTCTTCATCTATTCTGTAATGTGCTTCTATTGAGAGAATGCTTATTCTTCTCTCAAGCATTATAACCTAGGCATTAGATATAAAGAAGTATGTATTAACCCCTAAACAATAAGCATTTTAAGTATGTCTAGTAATCACCAATATGCCATACAAATCAACATTACATTAAGAGATGTTTACACTTTTGTAAACAGACACAAACATCGATATCAAAACACATGTGGATATGTACATCGACACAAATTATAAATTCAATTTCAAGGCATCACTTTAATCATACTATTTACATGAAATATAATGAAAAGAATAGCATAAAAGTACTCAGAGAATTTTGCCAAAATAAATTTCATTATAATGAATAGGAGTTTGATTTGACTCAATACATTGTATGAAATGTGGCTATTACAAAGTAGTTGTTATAAGGATAGTAGGCACATGGCATACAAATCTTAATAGGCACATTGGATTGACACTTGATATGTTCTATGCCTCAACACATTGTGCATTATATGGATGATATGATACAAGAGTTTCATGGATCAATTTTTATTGGCATGGAGATCTGAATGGACACACAGGACCAATAAGACAAAGGATTTTTGAACCATTGACGTTTAACAAATCCATATCATCCAAGATAGAGGAATCACTCACCACATCAAAATAGCCGATCGAGAATTATGTGCTTCACCTAAACCTTGTACAATACTTGCATGTACAAAAAAATACCTACATGAATCCCTTTCAATAAAAAATATCTAGATAATTGCATGAATAGAAGCAATACAAAATAGAACCAATTTATCTATAAGTTAATCTGCTAAAGATAAGATTGGATTAAAACCCATTGCAAATGATGGACAAAGAAAAAACATTAATCCCATCAACCATAAAAGTCACTAATCAAATGAAAAAATTTGATACCACAAAATATTACAGATTTACTCGTAAATCAAGCTACAGAATCTCTACTCTACCTTGTGTTAAGTGCTACAACAACAATTGATCCTTAAGTTAGAACTAGCATCAAACCCTATTGTAAAGATAGTAGAAAAGGGAAAATGTAGAGAGGAAGAAAGAGAGAGCGTGTGAGTACATGGGAGAGAAGAAGAAACGAGCACCTATCCACTCTTGCCCAAATTGATCTCTGCAAAAGATAATAGCAAGAGTTGGTATTTACATGAAGGTATACTAAAAAAATAGTAGAAAAGAGGAGACATAGAGAGAGAAAGAGAAAGGAAGAGAGACATGAGCACTTATGCAATGTCACCCAAAATTATCTCTGCAATAAAATAATAACAAGGGGTAGAACGAACATCATGCTGTATTGAAAAGATACCAGCAAAAAAAAAACACAGAGAGAGAGAGAGATTGACACCTTTGCCTCTTGCTCCAAATAAACTCTGCAAGAAAACAACAATTAGAACCAATATCAAATTCTATTGAAAACATAAATAAAAGAGAAACAACACATAGAGAGAGAGAGAGAGAGAGAGAGAGAGAGAGAGAGAGAGAGAGAGAGAGAGAGAGACCTATGCCTCTTGCCCAAAACAACCTCTGCAATAAAACAACAATAACAATAAGAAATGACATCAAACCCTATTAAAAAAATAGCAAATAAGAGAAAATGCAAAGAGAGATGGGTGCTTGTGTTTTGCCTAAAATCTGGAGCTTCATGGAGAAGAAAGTGCAAAGGTAAGCAGAATGCTCAAAACCCTAATTACTCTCACCAGGGAGCTTTAATGAAGACAAAAATTCACTAGTAGAGAAGAGAGGAAAAGTGATCTGCTGCTCAACTTTTGGGTCAAATTGATTTTGTGAGAGGGAAAAAAACCAATATTGAAAATTCTCCAAAAAAGGGGTAGAAATACGAGGTGAGAGAAACTCAAATTTTGTGTACTATTCATTGTCTCTTTTTTCAAATCCCCCACCACCCCTTTTAATAAAAAAACCCAAGATTTGGAGAGAGGAGATTCACCCTCCATGGAGAGAGAAACTCAAATTTTGTGTACTATTCATTGTCTCTTTTTTCAAATCCCCCACCACCCCTTTTTTTAATAAAAAACCCAAGATTTGGAGAGAGGAGATTCACCCTCCATGGATATTAGCATCTAGCCTTCTTATTGGACAATCCAAAAGGCCCACATCTTAAACTATATTATTTTTAAGGACCCATTTGTGAGTTCATTTTTTTCCTAGTGCTCTTGATTTATTTCCCTCCTTTTTCTCTTTCTTATCTCCTTTCTTTGCCTTTCTCCCTCTTTTCTCACCAGTCTTACTAGTCTCAGACTCATCTCTCTCTGTATCTCTCCTCCTTTTAATGCCTGGCATCACAGTAACTATTTTATTTTCATCACCCTAATTTTCTAGAAGAATACATTTAATGGTAGCTTTTCCTTTCTCTCCTTTTGTTGGCCTTAGTACTTGGGATGCATTATGGTCTTTAATTTCTATACCTTTGTGGTAAATGATACATATCCCTCTTGCTCTTGGTGGATAGTGACAATTGTGCTTATGTGACCTGTCTCTCCAGAAGAATAAAAAGTCAACGGTCTTCTGATATAGCCTCCTTCATTTCCTCCTCTTCCACCTAAATTTTCTTGACTAGACTGTCCTATAGGTTCCTCTTCCCCAAGGCCTTCCTCTCAATGCTCTCACGTTTTGCATTTATCTAGACAATTGATCCTCAACCTCTGGAGCCAATTGGGCATTCTGTCTCACTAATAGCTAATAGTTTTGCCCATCCCTTTGCAAAGTTAGGCCCCTTCTCTCGATGTTTGATGTTCTAAATGGTTCTCTCTTTTTTATTTTCTCAAAACCATCACTTCTTCCTCGAAGGTATTTGGTTCCTTAATTTCTAAGTAGTCCTCACCTCTCCTTGTAAATTTTCCACAAAATGTTTTACTCTTAAAATTTTAGGTGCTCTTTCTCTTGTACCTAATGATGTGCTCTAATGATCCCAAAGCCGAGTGAATTCTGAGGCAAAAAATTCTATGGTCTAGAGGGTTTTGTTTTGTTTTTTTTGCAAAGTTCTATCTTTTGCCAAATGTCTTGTGAAGTCTCAATCTTTTTAAATCTATCAAGCAACACATGTTTATTAGCTTCATATTCCATAGGAATCAGAGGGTTATGCTGGATTATGCATCCAAGCTCTAATTTCTTGAGGAATGGCTAAGGATCTTCTCCTTTTGTACCATGAAATTTCGAAAAGAAATTGGCCCATCAGGGGAGTTTTGAGGTTTTGAAAATGCCTTCTAGGAGATAGAGAGAGAGTGTTCTAGACCAATAGGAGCAGATCCTTCGTAACAGAAGTTCTATTTTTAAAAATATAAAAAATTATAAATATATTTAATATTACAACTTTGTATTATCAATATCTATTTTTAGCCTCTTATATTTCTGATTATGACATTCTTTCATTAATGATATACAATCCTGACCACTTTTATTTAATGATATGTATGGATTAATGATAATGACATGTTTAATATAAATTCAAAATAATAAAAACCTTGGCACTTTTTTTTTCCTCCTTTATTTTATCCCTCTCATATTTTTCTATCCTTTGTGGTAGCTTAATCCACACACACACACACACACACACACACACACACACACACACACACACACACACACACACACACACACACACACACACACACACACACACACACACACACATGGATACAAAAAATCGACCTTCAACAAGGTATCCAAGCTTCCAAATCATATCCATATCAGTGTTTAACTCATTCCAAAAAGATGGAAGATTGATTCCTACCATCATTAGCAAAGGTAGTTGGATCACCATGCAACAAGAAAAATGTGGAAAAATGCGAAGATATGAGAGCTCATTCATCTCTGCTTGGAAGGGTAGAATATGATATTTCAAGCTTGGAGTAAATAAGAATAGCATAAAAGAGGTTTTGGTGCAACTTGTGTTTATGCATAGAAAGCTATATTTGAAACTTGCAAGTTCAAATCTTCCAATGCATAAACCAAATTGTAAGGATTTGATTCTTAAAGTCTTTCTTTTCTTGAACTTTATTTAAGGTTTTTCATTATAACATTTTTTTCATTTGTATTATAGATGTCTATCCCTCTAATATTGAGGAATGACAACTAGTTGAGTCTATTGTTGATGTGATGCATGGCTTGATTGGAGAAGAGATGTACAAAGGTAAAAAGAAGACAGAGCTTGCAAAGAATAGAATATTCTTCTATGACCATTCTTATATTGTCCCCATGCAGCATAGCCAATGGGGATCAATATCCCCCTTCATTTGCCCGATTTTTCAAGCTTTGAGTGGCCTTTGCCAAGTCTAGCTACTAGTGAGGGCTATAGATGTAAAATATTTTCTGAGATACAAAGAACATTAAAACCTAGTATCTCAAGTAGACAAAGCAAAGTTACTTTGTTCATGCCTATTAATATATTTATTGATTTATTTTCTAATGCTGAGATAAGAAGATCAAAGTCCATGCTTTCAGTGAAGAGACTAACATATAATCATGTTATACAATTTGTTGATGATGGATGGGACACTAGGATAGAAGGAAAATTTATATTTAAGATAGATCAAGACTCTATAGCTTGTAAATATATGATTACTAAAAATTTCATCCTTAGCTTTTATTATAGTAGATGTCATTATGTTGGTGGTAGTCTAGTTGCTTTAGACCAAAATCTTGATAATTTTAGCAAAGATCCTATAGTGGATCTTGATGTTTGGTACAATGAGGACATTATTGCAATCCTAAAGGTTAGATCATCATGTACACTACATCAAGTGAGGATGGATTTACGGAATGAAGACATTGAACTACCATACTCATTTGTATTCCAACTTAATAACAAACGAGTAAGTTTTTATATCATATTACATCCACTTAGATGTATGTATGGTTTCACTTCTTGATTAATAAAAATTTGTAACATATTTTTTTAATAGATATCAATGAGGATAGAGAAGAATATACAATGCAAGGATATTGAAGAAAAGATCTCTTTACTATCAAAATAAAATACATGTACAAATTTTGTGGCAAAGTTTTGTTAGTCATCTCCATGACTTATACACAAGGGCTTACAATCAATGAGGCAAAGCTACTTTTTTTGAGAACTTTTCTTAGGAGAAGGGACATCCTTTCTAGGAGTCCTTTTGCCTATCTTTGATGCTTTTGTTGCCTTGGGTGTTGAAGGCATAGCTTCACCTGCTATAGTTACATGCACCTCCTCTCCTTCAATGTCCAAGCTCCCATTATTGTCCATTCTTGCTGCTTATATACAATTGACCATTATGTACTTCATGAGCTTTGCTCTTATATACCAAACATGGTCACTTGTGTATAGCAATCCCTTGTAAATTATCATACATTTTTAAGAAAAAAAATTTAGTTCATTGTTATTTTTTACAATGGACTATATTATTATCACCAATGGACTATTTTGAAATAAATATCTATCTTAAAGTTTAGTATGTTTCACATTGCCTTTATAATTTTATCATCATTGAGATAAATAAAGTGAACCAATCTTCTGGCATTTACAATTACTCTCCATCCACAAGAGTAACTATCATCCTGATGAGGACACTGCAATCAACAATATAAACTAAAACTATGAAACTTGTTTATGGTAGTTTTTAGAATAAATTTTCTTAGTATGTTCCAACCATATTAATCAAGACCTTACCCCAACTTGTCTATATTGCATTGTTACAAGTAAGTTAGAAGGCATGGGAGGATTTTTCTCTAGCACTTCAATCAATCTTTTAATAGCTCTATACAAAAATAATAATAAAATTTAAAGTAACTACTAAAGAAAGATCAAAATATTTAGAGTACTTGCAAAAAAAAGATTAAAATATCAAGGAGACCCTAGATTATATAACTTACAACTTGGAATTTCCATGGCTTCCTTTTATAGAATTGATGAGGAAACATTGCCTCTCCACACAATCTCTTCCAATTAGGCTCCAATGAGAACTGAAAACAAAAATATTTCAATAATCTAGCAAAACAAGATCTCATAAAATCTAACAAAATATCAAATTTTTTACTTTTCATTGTATGGAATTAGAAGAATCTCCAAAGTTTCAAAGTCAATTGAATTTAACCAATGGTTAAATGCACTTGCATCAAGCTCATTCCTCATATAGTATGAGATAGATGAATCAAGAACCTTAATCTTTTGTTGTATTTCAAAGGGGAGCTCATGCATTACACACCTAGCAAACAAATGGAGATAGTAAGCATCAACATCATGAAAGTCTATTGCTAGAAAAATATAGTGAGTAAAAACAAATTTTGGTATGCTATACCTCATCCTAGCAAGAAGAATAGAGTCATTTACTTTTCTCACTTTATTCTTGAGAATTTGAACATAGCCACATTCCAAAAATACCATATTAGATATTTTGTTAATATCACTAGGTAAAAAGCAACAAACATTGAAGCCCTTAGGGTCACAACCTTTCAAGAAGGGTAGATAACTCCTCTTCAAAAGATGGAAATTGTTCTGCTTTCTTTTATTCTTCCTTCTTTCTTTTATACTCCCTCCATTTATCTACCTACTCTTCTATGGCCTTTTCCTCTTTCTCATGTTGTCTTGTGTCCTTTTCATGGGTGACATCTTCAACCTTAAGACCTAGATCATTTTTCTTTTTTCTATATGGAAGCACATTTAAATTATTGAAAGCCTTCACATTAGAAAGGGAGATTGACGCAAGGACCTTTGAAAACCTGTATCTCAATCTCCTAAGGATTATCATATCTTTATCCATAAGTGTAAGCCTATCTGCATGAGTAGCATATATATAAGAACCTTGGAAAAACTCAAGCAAATTTTTTTGTGTAGCCTACTAAATACAGTTGAGAGAGAGCTGCCCTAGTCCATTTAAAACTATCAAGACTATGCTTGTCACAAATTTCTTTGACAAGCCTCTGAAAAATAGTTTTGGATGTAATATTCCGAGCCTTCATTGCACTTCTAATATCCTTTAGGCATCTAACATGTTGTGAGAACCTTCTCCTTGGCTTTGATTTCCTTGTAAGTTTGGAAGGCTTGGAGGACTGATGGATTTTTTAAGCAAGACCTATAGTATCAACTTTTTTCTTCCTTGCAATGGCCTTAGTTCTAGCCATCTAAAACATCCAAGAAAACAAATAATACAACCAAATTAGGATAGATCTCCAAATCTATGATATAATGTTATCTACAATCACTTATGAAACACGAAGAGGCCTTCTCGACAAAAGAAACAAACACCCTCTTGCTTTTCACATGTCACTTATTTTTTAGATACATATTTGATCAAAGAAAATTAATGTCATGAAGTTTTACAAGTCTCACATAGAACAGTTGTCATTTTGCAAATCTCACATCTTATTCTCAATGAGTTCAACCCTTGAAAGAAGATCTTTTTGAATGTTCACATCAATAATATTTAAATCTTATCCACCTAATTCTTATCAACATTAGTGGAAAACAATTATCCTTCTGTATGATCAATCTTTGTTGATCCATGATTCTTTGAAGAAACTTGCATTCCAAGCGACGTATGAAACACAAAAAAACTCTTGTCCATGGGAAGAGCTATGACTAATCGTGTTTCATACATCAGGCTTTTTTGGCATCATTTGACAATATTCATTCAAGTGATTTAGAGCTAGCACATATTTATCCAAAAATTTATATTTTCGAGGGTTCGACGCATATGCTGGGTGATGAAACCTTCTTTAGTCACCTTGCGCTGGAGAATAATTTTGCACTATAACCAAGTTAGCATTGTGTTAGTGTGATCGAGCATAGAAAGAGCTTTGTCTTCGAAAAAACACTTTTGCGGTTCAAAAATTAGGTTTAAAAGGATGTTGGTTTACACGTGTGGCTACTATAATGCGTAGTTAATTTCACACGTGCGATAAGTAGACAATTTTTACCTAAGAATTTGTGCCACATGTCACTTACTTTTTTGGCATGATAGTGCTTTTATGGATCCACTTTTTAAAGGCAAAAGATAATTCCTAGCATTTCCTTTTTCATTTTAAGTGCAGCTCCTTCAAATTAGTGCACCGTACTTCTTGAACAAGCGTGCATTGAGCATTGGCATATATATATATATATATATATATATGACAACTCAGGGTCGAATTTATGTTAATATTTTTTTCACGTATCTTGTCTTGTCTTCAACAAACTATTTATCTTATAAGCATCGCAAACAAAACTAGAGGCATATTCTAACAAAAATCCATTTATTCACAGCAGCACAGGGATTGCAAATCTTAGGTATCAAACTTTTTCTTGTCATTTTTTCTCTGCAATCCTAAATTTTGAGGCATTGAAGATGATCAAATTTGTAACCTTTCATGCAAAACAATTCACTAACGTATGAGACGTGATTTTACCATTTGCAAAGTGTTTTGAAAGCTTGTTGTCGCATTTCATGCGTCTTCAATGTCAAATAAAAATTGATTGTTGAAACACGAAACTGCATGCCTCCTCTATTGCTCAAGTAGTCAACTCACTTTTTATAAGGCATTGTATTTTGATCAATTAACCATGATTCATATCTTAGGGATTTCGACATGCAAGATGAATGAAATAAGGTGTCATTATTAAACACCAATATGTGTTTGTTGGTTTAAGAGAAGAAAGATACATCAAGAACTTAAAAATTCTATAAGGATTTTACTTAGTTTTTCTATCAATATTGGTCTTGTACACATGTTAAACGATGGGGTTTTGATGTTTTGGATGCATTATTTTGGACAAAATTTTCAGATGTATAAAACACAAATTCGTCAAGTTTTTTTTATTAAAGTGACGTGTGAAACGTGATTTTATGAACTGTGAAGCGCTGTGGATCATTGTTTTCATGTTTCATGAGTCGTGAATGTAAAACAAAATTTGATCGATGAGATGCAAATTTTCATGCTTTCTTTGCTACATAAAGGGTGAATTCACTTCATTCATCTTGCATTTCTAAATCTCTAACATAACAAACACGTTAAATTTGTCAAAATTTTTTTAGCAATCTTTCTTTAGTCTTCTGGATATAAGCAAATGTGGATTGGTATATTATGCCCCTAATTTTAATTTTTTGTTTTTTGGATTTGGTTTTGCGAGTAATTAGGATGACTAAAATGAATTTTTCTTTAGAGGGAATGTAGGAGGAGGATCTTGAGGATACATGTGATGAAAAGCTCTTTGATTTTTTTCATGCAACTAGAAATTCATCTAGATTTGTTTACATTAGAGATATGCTCAATGTTCCCTTTGATTTACAAGAGATCTTGAAGGATCTTGAAGATAAACTGAAAGATTTTAGGGAGTTTTATGATAGACATGTGGAAGGCCTAGAGATTGAGGGATTTGTCCATTATAGCAATGTAATGGAACCTACCAATGCTGCTAGAATAACTTTGTAAACAAGGTTTAGCCTTATTGATGAGGAATTTATGAAGTGGAAAGTAAATTGCCATTTTCATCAAAATCAACATCAATATCTTCTTGTATAGAAGGATGTTGGATTTCTTGTATATAATCAATATATGGATAGTTGTTCTTCAGATACAATACAAGAGAAGAAGATAGAGGATATTGCAAGTAAAGACAAAGAAGTTGAAGAGAAGGGGGAAATGTTTTAGGAGTATATTGAGAACTAGTTAGTGCAAGGATTTGATGTTGCTTTGTTTAAAAGTGAGAACATTACAAAAGTGGAAGAAAAGAAGATAGAGTTGAGTGCAAAGATTGAAATAGGTCCTCTTGAATGTGTCCCAACATTTTCCAGTTATCTCATGAACAAAAAGAGATATGTATTGCTAAATGATATTCATCACATTTTTTATCTTAGAGAAGATTACTGCTTGGCAATCCTTGCAACGTGGGATCAAAATGATAAGAATTTTATAGGTTATGAAGAGGAATTGCTAGCAACTCTTGATATTGAGTGAGAGAATTTTCAAGACAACTTTGTAGCCTTGCATTCTTGTATTAATCAAATCATGGAATATGAAAAGGGGGGATAATATAGAGGAAGAGTTCTTACAAATTTAGTAGAGGCTTGGTATTGATAACATGGGGTATGAAGAGAAACTAAAGTCTCCATTAGAGGAGAAACCAAAAAGTTCAAAAAATCTATATGATGATAGTCTTTTTGAAGAAGATGAAAATCCTAAGGTATGAAAGATAATTTTAAGATATCCATTGTGATTTATATTAGAGTATGTTATGTATTATAGACAAATATTATTGGATATTTATCTACTGACATCTTATACTATTGTGGTTTATTGTGCATGTAGAAATTGAAGATGCAGAGATAACTTTCTTGGAAGAGCCAAGGGCTCAAGGCCATTGAAGCTTGTTCTTGGTCATTATAATGGAAGCTTAAATAACCAAATAGTTGCAATTTATCATAGTAGGTTGTCAAGCTCTCCAAGCTTACCAATAATGGCTTTGAAAGCTATCTCCAAGATGATTGGATCCCAAGCTTTCAATAGAGATTTAGACAAGATAATTTTGGTGGAGAAGGAAGAAGCTGTAAGTGTTTTTGGCTTCATGCTTGGATACAGTGGATCCAGGGTAGGATACTTTGGAGTTCTTGGCTCTTATTTGCTCTCCCATGTAGGAGATGCTAATAATTTGAAGCTCATTCCACGCTATAGGAAATAAGAGTTCCTGAAATGTAGAGGTCTCATCAAGTGGGATGAAACAAAAGATTCCTTTAGAGGACCTAGTGAATTCCTTGAAACTAAAGACTCTTCTACAACAGAGTTAGACTAAAAGATGTTAAGGGTTTCTTGAACCCCATCTTTTTCCATCTGTTTGTCTTTGTCTCTTTGTCTTTTTCCATCTCCCTTTTCTCCTTTGGGTAACAGTGGATATAGTCCTTACCAAAGATGATGTATTACATGATGCAGTTGTGTCTTTGAGCTTGAATTTGTGCCAAATTTGTTTGTAGAACTATTAAAAGACCTCTAATAAACTATTTTCTTTGTATCTTTCACCTCCATGTCTTGTGTGTCTAAAGTATTTTATTCTTGCTTGATAATGTGATTTTTCCATACCTCGTGTTGACCAGAAAGATAGAGATCCATATTTCTTGATAAAATATGGAGCATGGTTGTATAGAATATACTTTTGATAAACTATTTTCTTTGTATCTTTCAGCTCCATGTCTTGTGTGTCTAAATTATTTTATTCTTGCTTGATAATGTGATTTTTCCATACCTTGTGTTGACCAGAAAGATAGAGATCCATATTTCTTGATAAAATATGAAGCATGGTTGTATAGAATATGTTGCATAGTTAACAAATAAAGAAATTAAATTAGAAAATCCCTTATGAGTCAAAAAATAAAGAGACATAGATATGCAAACTTCTTACCATATAGTGAGTGGTGTTGATTACCCCAAGCTTCTATCATTGCCTTTTTAAAAAGGTTCAATTGGTTTTTGAAGTCTTTGAGATCATCATCATTCCACTCAATTTTATCATAGTAAAAGAATACTTTGTCTAGTGTTTCCCAAACACTCACTTTTCTATTCTAAGCTTGTCCATTATCAACATGATCCTTAACTGCATCATGTAGGCACTTCCATTGATCGTATCTAATAGTTGAGCCACCATTCCTAGAGATTATCTTACCAAGTCTACCATGAAAGTCTAGGAAATTTCTAGACTTCACTCCACCAATAGATGGCTTTTTGGGGACAAAATTGCCATCCTTAGACTTTTCAAGATCTAGTTCAATAAAAACATTACCACCATGCAAACTAATGTAGATAAGACTTTTTCAATCTTTGTTATAGCGTCTGTTCTAGCTGATAATGGCTTCGCCTTCCATACAAATCCTATAAAAATGATGAAAAATCTTTTCAATTATCCTAGAAAGCGCTTGAAGTGTATAGATATGGGCATTCACTAAAGGAATATCTAGGACCGTCTTAAATTGTGGACCCTTGTTGCTTAGAGGGAGCTCTATTCCAATTTCTTAAGTTCAAGTCTATGGTTGGGGACATGCAATATAGGCAAGGAGATATAGAGTTGGCTCCCTTTGATACATTGTACATACATTTAAGTGTCTTTAAGTCACCAGCAATGTTCCACTCAATCTTATAGTTTCCAAATCCTTCAACAAATAGCTCTTCTCTTAGTTGTTGTCTCTTAATAACGTTAGGTATTGGTGTTCAATGAAAAACCCAATACAATATATCAAAATCCTATGTATCTACTTCGAATGCTCTTAACCACCAGATATTTTGTTCTGATTGAACAGTAAATAACATAGAGTGATTGCAATGATCTGATGAAAGTCTCTATTCATCAAGGTAATAGAGACTCTGTCTAGTTTTGTACATTTTAGAATCTCACTTTCATCAAGTTTGGCCATAAATCTAGCCACTCCTTGTGCCTCTTCTAGTAACAAGTCATAGAATCTAATCATTAAACATTGTAGGGTGGGCAAGTTAAGGAAAATTTTGTTAAATTCATTGAATACAACTTCCTTTTTCTTGCCCTTGAAGCTAGCCTTGATATGGAAAGACTAACCTAGAATCTCCATCACTTTGTTATTCACTCTCTGTCTAATAGTTCTAACCATAGATGACCTTGGAAGTATGAAATTACGTACTTGTCCTTGCTTCATATTTGACTGTAAAAGCTGGAAAAGTTGTATATAAGCATCTCAAGTGATACCAATATTATCTAGTGTCTTCTACACTAACTCAGTATCCAAAGAATGATCCTTTATAAATGAATGCAAGCATTGTTTCTTTACCTTTTTAAATTTCTTCTTCTCCAAAATATCTTTTGAAACTATTGAAAGAAGATGTAACATGCCATGCTCCCCCCCCATAGGAACCCCCCTTTTATAATTTTCAAAAAAAAATATTATCATCAGTTCAAAAAATTTTGACCCCCCTCTCTCTCCCCACCGACAGCACGTCGGGGAGAGAGAGAGAGGGAGTGGTGGTGATGGGAGGCATGTAGCCCCCCAGGTGGGAGGGGTGGCCATGCCACCCACCTCCTTTCCCCCCTATATAAGGGGAGACCCCTCCCCTCCCTCGGATACACAGGGAGACTGCATCCCCCCTTCCCTATGTCGCCACCTCTGCGGAAGCTACTGCGTGGGCCCCTAGGCCGTCGTCTGAAGAACACCCCCCCTCTGTCATAGTAATAGCGCCCCCCCTGGGCTTCGACCGTAGCCACCCCCCTCTTGATTGCTAGTCGCCGCGGGCTCTCATGAGGGAGAGTGAGAAGAAGGACTGGGAGAGAGAAGGGAAGAAGAGGGAGAGAAGAGAAGAAGAGCAAGAGAAGGAGGAGAGAAGAAGAAGGAGTGGAGACAAAAGAGAAGAAGAGGGAGAGAAGGAGAAGGAGAGAAGAGAAGGAGAGAGAGAAGTAGAAGAAGGAGAAAAAAGAGGGGTAGAAGAGAGGAGAATTAAAGCATAAAACAATAACCTTCCGCGTTTGAAGGTTGTGATAAATTGTCCACGGCTCTATCTTTCGATCGAGATTAGACTATACGTTTTCCCATTCCCAATGTAATTTTTAAGTTAGATCACGAATGCCATAAAGATATCCCTTGAGAGGTAGAAGAAGAAGAAGAGGTAGAAGGAGAGAGGAGAGAAGAAGAAGAAGAAGAAGAAGAAGAAGAAGAAGAAGAAGAAGAAGGAGAGAAGAAGAGAAGAAGAAGAGAAAGAGAGGGAAGGAGAAGAAGGAGAAAAGAAGTGGGAGAGGGAGAAAAGAAGAAGAAGAGAAGGAGAGAGAGAGAGAGAGTAGGAGAATAAGAAAAGAAGAAGAAGAGGAAGAGGAGAGGAAGAGAAGAAGGAGGAGAAGAGAGGAAGAAGTAGAAGAGGAAGAGGAGAGAGAGAGAGAAGGAGAAAAAGAAGAAGAAGAGAGAGAGAGAAACAAGGAGAGGAAGTGAGAGTTGGTGAGTAACTTCAAGGAGCCACACTCAAACCACCCCCTCGACGAAGGACCCCATCCAGCAATCTTTCCTACCTGAACCTGTCATCCCGAAAACCGTTAAGGTCCGGACTGTCCAATCTCCACGAGGCGAATGGCTCCCAAGAAGAAAGTCGCGAGAAGCATAGGTGCCAAAGCTATCGGTAATGCTGGAGAGGCGAGCGGAGCGACCAACGCAACAAACACGAATCAAACCTAGGTTCTAAGATTTAAAATTAATTAGGTATTATTTCTCATTGAAGAGATGAAAGGGTTGGTGATGTGCATGGAACAAGAATGAGTCTTAGGATTTTTGTTTACTCTAAGCACTAAGTTGCGTGCGTGAAATGGTAGAGTATGGAATTCGCATAAGATTATTTGCATGAAATGATAGCTTTTAGACACATAAAATGATAAGGTTATCACCTTACTTCACATAAAATGATAGCTTCCTAACCAGTTCAGTGCATGAATAGTCATTTAGAATTCATGTTTTGCAATCATGGTTAAAAGAAACACACGAAATGTTAGTTTCTGTTCATGAGATACACTTGCACCATTGGACAAAACCCTAGACTTTCATATACTCAAGTCACATGTGATCCGGTGCATTAGGAATAAGTACTCATTTCCATGAACGATGAGAGATAAAGGTTGTTTAGGACGTTCAACTTTACTAAGCGCACCATGTGCATGATGGATAAGGTTGATTGGAAAATTCTGCATGGAACCACGCTAAGAGAAATGGAGGAAACGCATGCATCTAGACTATAACTTGAAGGCCCAAATGAAGAGTCCTGTGTTGCCAAGTGTAATAACTGAACTTGGTTAGAACTAGAAGAATAAAAGACCTTTGGTTGAGTTGCAAATGAAGGCATGACCATTGCCTTGATTGTCCAGTTAATGCTTGGGTTAGGTTAAGATACCATAAGGAAGAATCCAAGGGAAGAGCAACTCAAAATAAGTTAACTTACATTTGCTTGCGTAATCTTGTTTGAGATTAGTGGGATTTCGCCAAGTCGCGAATGATCTAGGATAGGATGGTGGGAGCATCCGGGAAAAAGACCCAGGATCGAATGTTGGGAGCATCCGGGAAAAGGGAGCCACACCTTAGCAGTTGGTCGTGCAAACGGCCTTCGAAATGCTTGTGATTGTACACTTAGGTACATTATTTGATCCTCTTTGCTCAATGAACTAACTCAAGGAAAAACACTTAATGCTTCAGGTTAAAGGCCTGGCTGGCCCCATCCAAGGGGGTTGTTAGCCGCGCCGGGTACATGGACCTAACCCACCGCAAGAGGTCTCTCTGTGGGTGCTGCTTGGAGCAGGATGACGCTTGGGTGCCAGGGGAGGCTCTAGCTATAAATCCCTTGCCTCCGGGTCCCGCACAAGAGGCTGACGTGACTCGAGATGGGATCTCGAGGCCCGTGTACTAGTCAACGGGCGGAACTTGGAGCAGCAATCCTGTAGGTTGCTGGGATAGCCTTCGGGCGTGATATTGGATGTACTTCGAATTTTGATAAATAAAGAGAAGATATTGGAGCAAAATGAACTTGCTTGACATTGTTTTTGTGTCAATGCCTAAGTTGCGTGAAGGAACCCGTGGTTAATTTGATTAATTAAGGAAGCTGCTTTTGCATGTCAAAACATAATGTGGTAGGTAATTAGATAACTAAAGCAAACTAAGGAAAGTGCAGTGGATGTGACTTAAGGTCCATTCTATAGAAGGGTGGTCCCGGTTAGCTGGAACTTTTCTCAAATGATGAGATAATAAGACTATGAAGACCTAGTGTTAGTAGATGTAGAGTCCCTGTTTATTCTGTTTTAGGGGGAAGGAATGGGACTATGCCATATGGCAGAGAGGTTGAGCTTCGCACCCCTCTCGTTTCCCATTCTCCATGAACCAAGTGCAGCATGAATCCGATTTGACTCTATTGTCCCTACGCAAAAGCGGTACACCTGGAGCTCGACGCTAGATTTTTTCCTAGAGACTTTGCTGAT
Source organism: Lygodium microphyllum (assembly GCF_053477565.2). Lineage (NCBI taxonomy): Eukaryota > Viridiplantae > Streptophyta > Polypodiopsida > Schizaeales > Lygodiaceae > Lygodium > Lygodium microphyllum. The sequence goes on along the minus strand of NC_141154.1, from coordinate 63,110,753 downwards.
AGGAAAGAAACCCTGACCTCAGGTTGATCCCAAGTGGGAATGGTTGGACACTTCCGCTCAGGGCAGACTCGAGAAGACCTAGATCTCAAACCCTATGTTATTCCCTGCGAGTGCTAGGCGGAGCCTTCTAGACCCTCCTCCCAATGGGTTGCTAAGACGTGTCCCACAGGCGGACAAGCGGACACGTTACAGTTGGTATCAGAGTGAACCAACGATATCTAAGATTTACAAGGGAAATTAATGGAGGAAAATAAAGGGAATAAGGGGAAAACCAAGGGAAGGTGAGTGGAATAGAGTAGTGTTTTCTGTTGAAAACATTTCCTTACTCACTTATGTATATTGGGTTGTAGAATCACGAAGCATGGAGCAAGTTCTTGGTGTTCCAGGTCATGTTCATGACTGCAATGCGTGCTTCGGATTATCGTCAGAGGCTAGGCATGATGAATATTCTGGACCGCATCTATAATCCTTCACCCCTGTATGCGAAACGGAGATGGACGGGAGAATCATGAATATACTACAACGCATCCCACCGACTTGTGTACCTTCAGACCAACTTGAAGAGAATCAAGTGGATGGAGGATTTAAAGATCGTGAAGCTGTTCATCTTTGTCGAAGCTCACGCAAACGCAACCTTGCATGTTGGCGGTCGGCAAGTCAAGCAGAACAAGTATGTCTATGAAGAAGTGACTCGGGTGATCCCTGTTGACGACAGGATCAAAGTGCTAGGGCACTATGAGAATAATGGGTATCAAAGGAAGGGATATCCTGAGCTTCCTATGACTTATCATTTCCTGAAAATCCATGACCCCACTCCATATTATTAGTAAGTCCCTGTAGCCGATTGTAACACAATCCTATTTTTCCCAAACTAATGTATCAATCAGCTTGTCCTACGTTTCCAAAAGAAAATGTACACAAAGGGTTATGTCCTCATGAATAAATAAGACTTTTTACTATTGTCTATCCTGATTGTAAATGTTGGAAAAGGTGTTAAGTGATTAAGTCACTTGGCTAAAAGCTGTGCTAGTCATATTAACGTAATATGGGAAATGTTTGATAAGTTTTTAACATAAAGAATCTTATTGTCCAGACGCAACCCCAAGCGCAGGTTCCAAGTCCGACTCCTGCATTAAGTTCAGCTGTGATTTAAGAGAAAAAGTTCCTTCTCAAACAAATTAAGCCACCCAATTTTGATGGCAAGGGAAGGATTGTTCAAGCTGACGCCGAGATCTGGATCGAGTCCATGGGGGACTATTTTGAGGCAGTAGGAACTGCACCTGCTAACCAAGTCATGCTCGCCAAACTTAAGCTTATAGGCAAAACAAGACTTTGGTGGAAACAGTGGTACAGAGACCAAGCAAACTCAAAGGGGACAGTCACTTGGGAAAAACTTAAGGAAGCTGTGCGAGGGAGTATCTGCCACCTGCCTACCACACACAGAAGATAAATGAATTCTATGAGTTGAAGCAGCTAGGACTATCTCTTGATGCATATTATTCAAAGTTCATTTCTCTCTTAAAGTACGCGCCTTCAATGGATATAACACAACATGTGTCAAAATTCTGTGATGGGTTAAATCCACCCATAATCACACGATTGGAATCAATGCGCCCAATGGACCTACAAGACGCACTCATTCGAGCTACTCCAATAATACAGGAGGTGCAGACCAAACCAAGGAACAACAGGACTTAGCCTTACAGAGATCAGAACAAGGGATTGTTTAGGGCTCAGACTAAGAGAGCACAAGGTCAGAATTAGGGTCAAAGGAAGAAAGCTAGGACCAATGCTATCAACAACTTTGTTCCTACACAAGGTAATGACCGCAATCTACATTACTTCCATTGCAACGGACCCGGACACTTCAAGAGGCAGTGTCCCAAGCTTAGCAGAGAACATCACCAAGGGCAATTCCAAGGAGCCGCCCATGGCCAAGGAGCCACCGTCATGGCTAGAGGGAGAACCTCCAGTGTTTCCAACAAGGAGATAGGCGATGAAGAAGATCCATCCATGGATGTTGACATTGAGAGGGCAACGGTCCACGTCGCTCTTCACAAGAAGGGTCCGAATCACCAATTCTCAGTGATTCAAATTCCATCAGATTATGAAGGTAAAAGCTTCAAAACTCTAATTGATTGTGGCAGTACACATTCCTTCATTTCACCGATTTGTGAAAAAAGGCTAGGGATAGCCACAATAGATGCATCTACCTTTCTTATGGAATTGGGAAAATGGTCGTGAGGTCTCTTCTACTAGGCAAACTGCTAAGGTGAAATTCCTACTGGGTGGGAAGCCAACTTCGGTGAGATTCAGGGTAATGAACCTAGGTGTCCACGAATGTTTACTCAGAATGGATTGGCTAATACACAATGATGCCCACATCCACTGTGGAAAGGACCAAGTCTCCTTCCGAAATTCTAAAGGGAAACTAGTCACGACTCAAGGAGAGGTTGGCAAGCCAAAAATATAGCTGGTAAAGGCAACACGGATAATAAAAGGAGTTAGCTTGTCTATCTGATTAAACTGAATAAGCTAGATCAGAATCAAGAATCTGGGGAAGAACCTTCATGGTTTAAGGAATAGGCAGACGTATTTCCTGAAAATCTAATAGAACTTCCTCCTCAAAGGGAAGTCGACCACGAAATCAAGCTAGCGCTAGGAGCTACACAAGTCACAAAGAGGTCGTATAGGATGTCCATCCTGGAAGCTATTGAACTAAAAGAGCAACTCAAGCAACTGTTAGACCAAGGCTACATCCATCCTAGCAGTTCGCCATGGGGATCTCCAGTACTGTTCCAAAAGAAGAAAGATGGAACGCTCGGCTATGCATTGACTATAGAGGGAACGCTTCGGCTATGCATTGACTACAGAGGGTTGAATCAATCAACCATCAAAAATAAATACCCCATTCCAAGAATAGATGAATTACTTGACCATCTTCAAGGTGTGAAGATATTCTCTAAGATAGATCTCAGATCTAGATATTATGAGATAAGGATCAAGGAAGAAGATATCCCGAAGATTGCATTCAGCACAAGGTATGGACACTTTGAATTCCTAGTGATGTCATTCGGGCTAACGAATGCTCCTGCTACCTTCAACATGTTAATGCAGAATACCTTTGGGCCCTATCTTGATGACTTCATACTCGTCTTCTTTGATGATACCCTAGTCTACTCTAAATAGAGAAAAGATCATGAACCCCAGCTTCACATTGTTCTTGAAACAATGAGAGCATAGAAGCTTTATGCCAAGAAGAAGAAGTGTGCCTTTTTCAAGCAACAGATTGAATATTTGGGATTCATTGTATCAGCAGAAGGGATTGCAGTAGATTCAGCTATGGTCAGAGACGTTCTAGAATGGCCAACACCAATTTCTGTTAAAGAAATACGTAGCTTTCTTGGATTGACAGGATGGTACAAGATCTTCATCAAAGATTATGCTTTGATTACAGCGCCTCTGACTGATCTACTAAAGAAGCAAGTAGCAATTGTATGGTCACCTGCCAAACAGACCAGCTTTGACAAACTAAAGCAAAGCTTGGTGTCAGCACCCATCCTGAGACTTCCTGATCTTAGTAAGGAGTTTGAAGTGGTAACTGATGCCAGCGCACTTGCTTTAGGATGTGTGCTTATTCAAGAATGTCATCCCGTAGCATACTCTTCAAGGAAATTGAAGAGCCATGAAAGGAATTATGCTACCCACGATCTGGAGCTGTTGGCTATCATCCATGCTCTCAAACTTTGGAGACATTACTTGCTAGGTAACAAATTTTCCTTAATGACGGACCACAAGAGTCTCAATTCATCCAGAATGAGCTCAATATGAGGCAACATCGGAAGAATATGACTTTGAAATCAAATACAGGCCTGGAAAAAAGAATGTAGTTGCCGATGCACTTAGTCGCAAGGCATTTCTAAATTCTCTTATTTTGCAAAATCCATCAACAGCAAGATCTCTAGCCACAAAGGTATCAGTGCCAAACAACCCAATTCTTGAGCTAGCTAAAGAAGAGGCATGTCATGACCCAGTCTATCAGAAATTGCTAAGGGATATTCCCGTCAAGGATCAAGACCCAAAGCTAAAGACGAAGTATCAAGAATTCTCTATTAGTAGCGGACTTGTCTACTTTAGGACAAGATTATGTATCCCTACAAGCCATACTCTCAAGCAGAAGATTCTTTGGGAAGCCCATGACTTCCCTTTCTCAAGACATCTTGGTTATGCCAAGACCCTTAATGCGGTCAGGAAGAGCTATTATTGCCACACAATGTTTGCATTGTCAACGCATTAAGGCAGAACATGTCAAAATGCCGAGGAAATTGCAACCACTTGACATTCTTCAAATGAAATGGGAATTCATTAATATGGACTTCATTGTTGGACTACCACAAGTTTAGGAAGAATACAACTCTATTATGGTTGTAGTAGATATGCTCACCAAGGTCGCACATCTCATCCCTGTCAAGGAAAACTATAAAGCTTCAGACATCACAAGATTATTCATCAAGGAAATATTCAAACTGCATGGGTTACCCAGAAGAATCATTAGTGATTGTGACTCTCTTCACATCACACTTCTGGAGGGCTATCTTTGAGGCTATTGGGACTCAACTCTGTTTCAGTACAGCTTACCATCCCCAAACTAATGGAGAACAAGTCAATCAAGTCATTGAAGATATGCTTAGGGCATACTGCTCTCGCGAACCCAAAAAGTGGATTCAATATTTGCCACTGGTTGAGTTTGCCTACAATGCTTCTTACCAATAGAGTATTCAGATGACCCCTTTTCAAGCATTGTATGGGCATGATTGTCGTACCCCTTTGAGCTTCTCGGATCCAACTTTGAAGATAGAAGCTTCAAGGTAGATGCTGGAAGACATGGATGAACAAATCAAATGAATAAGACAAGACATCCAAGCCGCCAAGGATAGACCGAAGGCTTACACGGACTTGAAACAGCAAGACAGATCCTTCGTTGAAGGTGATATGGTCTTCATCCGTGTACACCCTAATAAGAGCTCACTGTCCTTGGGAGAGTACAAGAAGCTAAGTCCAAGGTATTGTGGACCTTATAGGATCACTAAGTGCCTAGGACCTAATGCTTACAGACTACAACTGCCTGCAACCCTAAAGATTCATAATGTATTCCACGTTAGCCTATTGAAAAAGTATCTACCTAATCCAAATCATGTACTTGATGATCAGCAAATTGTAATGTCTAGCCAAGGAGTCCTTGAGCTACGGCCTAATAGAGTCCTAGATGTCAAGGAGAGGCATTTGAGGTCAAGGACCTTGAGAGAATACCTCATCCAGTGGAAAGATTACCCCAAAGAGGATGCCACCTGCATGGATGAAGATACTCTCAACCCACAATACCCCTAGGTCCTCTCAAGATAAGGACATCTCGATTCCTCTAAGGGGGAGAGAATGTAACATGCCATGCTCCCCCCTATAGGAACTCCCCCTTTTATAATTTCAAAAAAAAATATTACCATCAGTTCAAAATTTTTAACCCCCCTCTCTCCGCGCCGACAGCACATCGGGGAGAGAGAGGGAGGGAGTGGTGGTGATGGGGGGCATGCAGCCTCCCAGGTGGGAGGGGTGGCCATGCCACCCACCTCCTTCCCCCCCTATATAAGGGGAGTCCCCTCCCCTCCCTCGGCTACACAGGGAGACTGTGCCCCCTCTTCCCTACATCGCCACCCCTGTGGCAGCTATTGCCGGGGGCCCCTAGGCCATCGTTTGAAGAACACCCCCCCTCCGTCACAGTAACAATGCCCCCCCGGGCTTCGCATAGCCGCCCCCCTCCTGATCGCCAATCGCCACGGGCTCCCATGAGGGAGAGTGAGAAGAAGGACTAGGAGAGAGAAGGGAAGAAGAGGGAGAGAAGAGAAGAAGAGGGAGAGAAGGAGAAGGAGAGAAGAAGAAGGAGTGGGAGAGAGAAGAGAAGAAGAGGGAGAGAAGGAGGAGGGAAGAGAAGGAGAGAGAGAAGTAGAAGAAGGAGAAAAAAGAGGGGTAGAAGAAGAATAAGAAGAGGTAGAAGGAGAGAGGAGAGAAGTAGAAGAAGAAGAAGAAGAAGAAGAGGTAGAAGGAGAGAAGAAGAGAAGAAGAAGAGAAAGAGAGGGAAGGAGAAGAAGGAGAAAAGAAGTGGGAGAGGAAGAAAAGAAGAAGAAGAGAAGGAGAGAGAGAGAGAGAGAGAGTAGGAGAATAAGAGAAAAGAAGAAGAAGAGGAAGAGGAGAGGAAGAGAAGGAGGAGAAGAGAGGAAGAAGTAGAACAGGAAGAGGAGAGAGAGAGAGAGAGAAGAAGAGAAAAAGAAGAATGAGAGAGAGAGAGAGAGAGAGAGAGAGAGAGAGAGAGAGAGAGAGAGAGAGAGAGAGAGAGAGAGAGAGAGAAGGAGAGGGAGTGAGAGTTGGTGAGTAACTTCAAGAAGCCACACTCAAACCACCCCCTCAACGAAGGACCCCATCCAACAATCTTTCCTACTCGAACCTGTCATCCCGAAAATTGTTAAGGTCCGGATTGTCCAATCTCCACGAGGCAAATGGCTCCCAAGAAGAAAGTTGCGGGAAGCGTAGGTGCCAAAGCTACCGGTAATGTTGGAGAGGCAAGCGGAGCGACCAACGCAACAAACATGAATCAAACCCAGGTTCTAAGCTTTAAAATTAATTATGTATTATTTCTCATGGAAGAGATGAAAGGGTTGGTGACGTGCATGGAACAAGAACGAGTCTTAGGGTTTTTTTTTACTCTAAGCACTAAGTTGCATGTGTGAAACGGTAGAGTATGGAATTCGCATAAGATTATATGCATGAAATGATAGCTTTTACACACATAAAATGATAAGGTTATCGCCTTACTTCACATAAAATGATAGCTTCATAACCAGTTCAGTGCATGAATAGTCATTTAGAATTCACGTTTCGCAATCATGGTTAAAAAAACACATGAAATGTTAGTTTCTGTTCATGAGATACACTTGCACCGTTGGACAAAACCCTAGACTTTCATATATGCAAGTCACATGTGATCCGATGCATTAGGAATAAGTACTTGTTGCCAGGAATGATGAGAGATAAAGGTTGTTTGCGGACCATGTGCATTATGGATAAGGTTGATTGGAAAATTCTGCATGGAACCGCGCTAAGAGAAATGGAGGAAACACATGCATCTAGACTATATCTTGAAGGCCCAAATTAAGAGTCCTGTGTTGTCAAGTGTAATAACCGAACTGTCAAGATTGTGGGAGAGAAGGAAGGAGTCTCACTTGAAGCTTTCTTGCTTGCATAATGGAGGAATACACACAGAGGTGCAGGCTGAAAACAGTTTTTCTCTTCTTAGTTGTGTAAGCCAAAAAGAACTCTCATACAAAGAAATAGAAGAACCCTATATATGGGTCTCAAACCAAACTCAACTAACTAAGGTGGCATACTAACTGAGCCACGAACTAGAGTAGATAAGGATAGCTATCATGTAGCTATTATTCAAGGGCGGTGTACCAACCGCATCTACAACTGACAAGTCGGTGACATAAATGCACAACGGTCACCCTGGCATATCACGAGTGGAGCTCGATAACTCAACACTCCCCCTTGAGCTCAATCCCAATTCCTGCATACCAAGCAAGTCTCTGAACTTGCGCAGCTTCTTTGCGCCCAATGCCTTCGTAAATATGTCAGCTACCTGATCCTCTGTGCTGACATAAACTAGATCAATAAGACCTAGTAAAACCCTCTCCCACACATAGTGATAATGCACCTCAATGTGCTTTGTTCTAGCATGATAGACTGGGTTATTTGCCAAGTGTATACTGCTCATGTTGTCACAATAAATGACAACTGGCCCATCTGTAGGCTGATGCATATCATAAAGTAGCTTATGCAAGCAAGCTACCTCACATGTAGCCATTGCTGCACCCCTGTACTCGGCCTCTGTGCTTGACAAGGCAACTGTAGGCTGTTTCTTGCTGCTCCAAGTGACTGCATCACTCCCAAAAGAGAACACATATCCACTGGTAGATCGTCTATCAGAAATGCTACCAGCCCAATCAGCATCAGTGTATCCATGCAACTGTATCTGAACCCCAGTCTCATAAAATAGTCCATACTGCAATGTGGACTTCACATACCTAAGTATGCGTCTAGCCGCATCCAAATGCAGTTTCCTTGGAGCCTGCATAAACTGACTTACCAATCCAACAACATAGCTCAAATCTGGCCTGATAATAGTTATACAAATCAAGCTTCCTACTATGCGTCTGTACATAGTAGGGTCTTCCAAAAGCTCACCTGCATCTGCGCTCAGCTTCACATTCTGCTCCAAAGGAACTGAAATAGGCTTACAGCCTGTCATCCCATATTTGGACAGCATGTCCAATCCATACTGCCTCTACAAGAGCTGTATCCCACTTGGTGATCTAATCACCTCAATGCCCAAGAAATAACGCAGCTCTCCCAAATCCTTCATCTCAAACTTCTACTTCAATAGCATTTTCACATGAAGGATATCTTCATCACTGTCACCTGTCATAATCAAATCATCAACATAAATGACAAGTAGCATAATACCTTTCTTTGTTTTTCTCACATAAAGTGAGAAATCTGCCTTGGAAATCTGAAAGCCAATAGTGACAAGTTACTGTCCTATCTTGTCGGACCATGCTCTAGGTGCTTGCTTCAAGCCATACAAGGCTTTCTTCAACCTGCAAACAAACTCAGGATGAATAGCATGCACATAACCTGGTGGCTGCTCCATATAAACCTCTTCTTGCAAATCACCATGCAAGAAGGCATTCTTTACATCCATCTGATGCAAAGACCATCCCTTTGATGCAGCCATAGCAATGACTACTCTTACGGTTGCCATCCTTGCAACTAGACTGAATGTTTCTTCATAGTCAATGCCATATGTTTGTGCATACCCCTTGACTACTAATCTTGCCTTGTATCTGTTCATAGAACCATCTGCATTGTGCTTCACCTTATAAACCCACTTACAGCCAATTGCATTCTTACCTTTAGGCAAAGGTACCAATTCCCATGTAGCATTTGCTTCCAAGGCATCCATTTCTTCATCCATGGCTTTCTCCCATTTTTCTTTTCCCATGGCTTGCTCAAAAGAAGTGGGTTCTAGTTTCTGTATCACTTTGACCATATATGCATAGTGAATGGCTGTAAATCCATCATATTTCAGCCTATCCACAGGATACCTAGCTCTCGTAGACCTGCGCAAAATAGGTTCACTCCCAGGTGCTCTCAAAACATCCCTGGTCTTCCTTACTCTAGGTGTAACAATAGAAGGAATACCCAACTCATCATCAATGCTCTGTTCTGAGCCACTAGATTCACCATCCACATAAGAGTGACCTGCATTCACATCAAACATGGGCCGATCAACCTTCTCTTTTCCTTTTTGTGATACCTGCATACCACTATCTGCATTGCTTTGAGAAGATTCTCCTGATCTCAATCTGCCGTCCATGGCGAAGAATGTGAACCACTGCTAGAGGACGCTCCAGGTCCACTAATATTTTGTGTCTGTTGCTGTGAATTCTGTGCAACATTACCATTTTGTGCACCTACATCATCAATCACATTTACAGGTTTATACCAGCTACTCATCTCATCAAAAACAACATCTTTGCTCACTGTAAACTTACGAGTAGAAGGGTTATAGCATCTATACCCTTTTTGCTGCAGAGAGTAACCAATAAAGATGCACTTCTCAGCTTTTGGATCCAACTTGGATCTCAACTCATCTGGCACATGTACATAGGCAATGCAACCAAAAATTTTCAAATGAGAAATATCTGGTTTCCTACCAGCATACCTCTCATCTGGAGTCATCCCATGTATTGCTGCAGTGGGAGTCCTGTTCATTATGTAGACTGTTGTAGCAACTGCTTCAGCCCAATAAAAATATGGCAGGTCTTTTTCATTGAGCATGGCATGAGATACCTCTCCAATATGCATGTTTTTCCTTTATGCAATTCCATTTTGTTGTGGGGTATGACTGCATGAATATTGCTGCTTTATGCCATGCTCCTGCAGGAACCTTGCAAACTCATTTGAGAGGTACTCTCCCCCTCCATCTGACCTTAGGCATTTTATTTGCAGACCTGTTTCTTTTTTAGCCATAGCTTTAAGAGTTTTGAAATGCCCAAAAACTTCACTTTTCTTTTTCATAAAATACACCCAAACTTTTCTGCTATAGTCATCAATAAAAGTGACAAAATAATGATAGCCTCCAAGAGATGCAACTTTAGTAGTCCACACATCAGAGTGGATTAATTCCAATGGCTTCTCACTCTCTTGAACATGTCTAGGAAATGGTTTCCTTGTCTGTTTTCCAAATTGGCAGGCTTCACATACCTTATGCATTTCTGCAACCTTGAATTTAGGCAATCTTGCAACAATATTTTGGGCCTGTATTGATTTAAGTCGTTGTACATTAACATGAGCAATGCGTTTATGCCAGATATCAATATCTGCAACTACACCGGTCCCATGTGCAAACATTGCTGCACTCAATTCAGACATGTCTGCATCCAACGTAAACATTTTGCCCTTCTTCTTTCCTTTTGCTATCAAGCGACCTCTATTTTTCATATCCTCAACAAAGCATCCATGAGGATTAAATCTGACCTGCAAGCCCTGCTCAACCATTTGACCAACAGAAACCAGATTCTTGGTGATATTCGGGACATGAAATACATCGGACAGGTATTTCTTTTTCCCATCCTGCATAGACAAAGGAATTTTTCCAATCTGCACAATAGGATGTGCAGTATCATCACCAGTCTCCACAAATCTTGGATTTTCCCTTTTCCTTGCATTCTCCATCCATTCTGCATGACCTGTCATGTGGTTTGATGCACCTGAGTCAACATACCATACATCATTGCTTTCTTCTGCACTTGTCACAGAATTGTTAATGTGCTGCACCATAAACAAATGCTCATTTCTGTCATCACCCTATCTACTAGAAGATGCATAATTCCCTTGTTGCAGTTTTCCATTCATGATGTCATTCTGCTTTTTATAGCAGTCTTTAGCCATATGACCCATTTTACCACAGTAGTAGCATTCAACATTACTGTTTGCATTTTGGCCTCTTTGCCATCCACCACGACCTCTTTGGCTCCCCCTGCCTCTAGAGTTACCACGTCCTCCTCCATAGGTCTGATTTTCTTGAGTTTGGTGCATATTCTGATTTCTACCACGGCCTCCAAATTGGCCTCCTCTACCTCTGCCTCTACCTCTTCCAGCATTTGAGTAGAAGACAGTTTCTTTTGAAGTTCCTCCTGAAGAAGATGCACCACCATTTCTCTACTCCTCAGAAATTAGAAGAGCAATCAGCTCCTCAAAATCAGGAAATCTTTCACGGACGGAAATGGATGTTCGGAACTGTGCATAATCCTTTCCTAGACCATTCAAGGTCACTGAGACTAAATCATCATCTTCCACTGGCGACCCAATGGAAGCAAGTGCATCTGCAATCTTCTTCACCTTCATGTGGTAGTCATTGACGCTCATACTTTCTCTTTGCACATTGTGCAACTCTTGCTTGAGCTGCATTTTCCTGGCTTGCGTATTTGTGCTATACATTTTGACAAAGTATCCCATGCCTCCTTTGGCGTACTTGCATCTTGAATATGCACAATCATAGAGTCTGAAATGCAGATAGACAGCCAGTACATAACTTTCCTGGCTCTCTCATGCCATGCTTTAAATGCCTGTATTTGCTGTTGATTGGGAACATCAGGAAGAACTGGTTCTTCTTCATTTCCTGCAACAAATTCCCAATATCCTTTTCCCATAAGGAAATTCGTCATTCTAAACTTCCATGCTTGGAAGTTGTTCTTGTCAAGCTTTTCAATGACAATCTGTGAAAGAAAATCAGACGCCATTACAGAACACTATAAAAAATTCTGTCACTGCAAAAAACACAGCTTCACCCTCACAAGGGAAAATCTGCAAAACTGGCGAAAGTGGTATTTGACCACACAGTCACTTCCTAGTGACGATTTTGCATAAACAAGAACCAAGGATGATTCTTTAACTCCCAATGTCTCTGCACACAACCATACTATGCAATTTCTATGGTAACTGTTCACCGACCTATAGAACAGTGGTCGCACAGCATAAAACAGGGTCTTTTCCTAAGTGTGTGCAGAAAACTTCCGCCTCCAAAACAGGCCCCGAAATGGCCTCAAATCAAAAAAACAAGGTCGCGAAGGGCGTCTCAACCTGTCCTCTTACTTCATCGCGAAGGGCATCTCAACCTGAGACAATGCACTCTTGCAATTTCCGGCTGTGCTGCCTGCAGAGATCTGCTCCCAAAACAAAAAATGAAAGCAACACTGCTCCTCTTACCAGAACACCGCGAGCTTGGCTTGCTTTCTTGAGCTCCTTACCACAAACAAGGCTCTGATACCATGTCAAGATTGTGGAAGAGAAGGAAGGAGTCTCACTTGAAGCTTTCTTGCTTGCACAATGGAGGAATACACACAGAGGTGGAGGCTGAAAACAGTTTTTCTCTTCTTAGTTGTGTAAGCCAAAAAGAACTCTCATACAAAGAAATAGAAGAACCCTATATACGGGTCTCAAACCAAACTCAACTAACTAAGGTGGCATACTAACTGAGCCACGAACTAGAGTAGATAAGGATAGCTATCATGTAGCTATTATTCATGGGCGGTGTACCAACCGCATCTACAACTGACAAGTCGGTGACATAAATGCACAACGGTCACCTTGGTATATCACGAGTGGAGCTCGATATCTCAACACCAACTTAGTTAGAACTAGAAGAATAAAAAACCTTTGGTTGGGTTGCGAATGAAGGCATGACCGTTGCCTTGATTTTCCAGTTAATGCTTGGGTTAGATTAAGATACCATAAGGAAGAACCCAAGGGAAGAGCACTCAAAATAAGTTAACTTACATTTGCTTGCATAATCTTATTTAAGATTAGTGGAATCTCGTCAAGTCATGAATGATCCAGGATAGGATGTTGGGAGCATCTGGGAAAAAGACCCAGGATCGAATGCTGGGAGCATCCGGGAAAAGCAAGCCACACCTTAGCAATTGGTTGTGCAAATGGCCTCCGAAGTGCTTGTGATTGTACACTTAGGTACATTATTTGATCCTCTTTACTCAAGGAACTAATTCAAGGAAAAACACTTAATGCTTCAGGTTAAAGGCCTAGAGGGAGAGGCAAGAACAATTACCTCCAACTGTCTACCTAGCCCCATCCAAGGGGGTTGTTAGCCGCGCCAAGTACATGGACCTAACCCGCCGCAAGAGGTATCTCCGTGGGTGCTGCTTGGAGTGAGAGGACGCTTGGGTACCAGGGAGGCTCTGACTGTAAGGAACTTGGAGTAGCAATCCTGTAGATTACTGGGATAGCCTTTGGGCGTGATACTGGATGTACTCCGGATTTTGATAAATAAAGAGTAGATATTGGAGAAAAATGAACTTGCTTGACATTGTTTTTGTGTCAATGCCTAAGTTTCATGAAGGAACCTGTGGTTAATTTGATTAATTAAGGAAGCTGCTTTTGCATGTCAAAACATAATGTGGTAGGTAATTAGATAACTAAAGCAAACTGAGGAAAGTGCGATGGACGTCACTTAAGGTCCGTCCTACAAAAGGGTGGTCCCGATTAGCTGGGAACTTTTCTTAAATTTTGAGATAATAAGACTATGAAGACCTAGTGTCAGTAGATGCAGAGTCCATGTTTATGCTGTTTTAGGGGGAAGGAATGGGACTATGTCGTATGGCAGAGAGGTTGAGCTTCGCATCCCTCTCGTTTCCCATTCTCCATGAACCAAGTGCAGCATGAATCCACTTCGATTCTATTGTCCCTACGCAAAAGGGGTACACCTGGAGCTCGACGTTAGATTTTTTTCCTAGAGACTTTGCTGATAGGAAAGGAACCCTGACCTGAGGTCGATCCCAAGTGGGAACAGCCGGACACTTCCGCTCGGGGCAGACTCGGGAAGACCTAGATCGCAAACCTTGTATCATTCCCTGCGAGTGCCAGGTGGAGCCTTCTAGACCCTCCTCCCGATGGGCTACTAAGACGTGTCCCACAAGCGGACAAGCGGACACGTTACTACTGAAGAATATGATAATAAAATTGAGATGCTTTCAAAGAATCTCTTTCACTTGCATTCGGTTGAAGAAGAGACCTAAACAAAATTAATATCACAAATCAATGCAATTAATTATAAACAAATCCATATTTCATATTTTTAAAGTGGAAAAAAATGCATATCGCTACTTGGACTCTTTTACTACAACCACCTCCTCCTCATCTAATCCTCTCAATATTTCTAAGAGTCTTTTTTCAATTTCGAAGGCCTAAGATAGTTTACTTCCGTAGATAAGATTTGATACATTTCTCCAACAAATGAATCCTTTGTTGATAGTCCCCTATCTTGTGTAGTAACTCATTGTTATGTTTTGATAAAAGATGGTTCTCCAATTTGAGAACATCCTTTTCTACAACCAAGTTAAGTATATTACCTGGAAACCCATTATATCTATCACCAATGAACCTAAAAAATGAGGAGCTATTATAGAAAGGAGAAGTGCTATTTCTGTTAGGATCTTTGGGATATAGCTTGCCATCTAACCAAAGATCAAGATTCTTCTTTCCTTCAAACTTGAGTATATGTTTCGTAGACTCTGTAATAGTAATGGATTTTGTTCTCTTCCTTATTGATTCATACTCACTATCAACTCAATATGAAGATGATAGAGAGGTCTTTTACTAGAGCTACAGAGATCATTGGATGACTGATCCATAGCTAAGGATGTGATTAGAAGATTGGATTGAAAAACTATGCAAATTAGAAACAAGGAAAACGAAGAAGAAACTAGTAATGATGGAAAAGAAAGAAGAGAGTGAGAATGGAAGCAAGTAATCAAACGGCGAACAAAATTCAAATTGAATATTAGTTTTCACTTTAATGAGGATGAGTAAGATCTTCATTATGACAGTCTTTGTCACCTTTATGGCAGCCTAGATTTCTAGGTTTGATGTGATGACAAGAATATCATGACAATGACTTATTAGATTTTTTTATATATTTACTTACCATAATATAAAAGTTTTTAAAAATCCAAAAATATAATTTTATTTTTTAAAATATTTTATCTTTCTAGGATTTCTTACAGGGCATTTTTTAGACCTCAAATCTCCCCTAATGATTGAAATCAGTCCCAACAAACAATCTTAAATCCCAAAAAAAAGTCAAATCGGCACTCCTTAGTGGGGGCACTAAAAAATATATCACTCGAGTGGTGATCGAGGAAAATCCCAGTCACAAATCGAAGACATGAAAAAAAAAGAGTTCCAATAAATAAATGTAATTTGTTAAAATACAAATCTCAACAAGATAATTTTCCAAATACGAACAAATTGTTAACACGTATGCCTCATGTAACCATATAACACGTGTAATGTAAAGCATATACAAGCACCAAAGAATCAAACTTTATACCTCCCTTGTTTCAAAATTTGTGAAGCCATAGACATGTTATTTCCACAATCTTGAAGCACGTATGGACCAAATTTTTCCACAAAATCTCTTAGCTTCTTCAATCTAAAATTTTAAAAGTGTGACCCCTCCTCTCCTCACATCAACTAATTTTTATCATAAGAGAAGGACCCCTCACTTCTTACAACTTGAAGTTTATATAAGCTTTCTCTACTCCTAAATGACATTTGTTTTAAAAAATCGGTGCTTTTTTTAGCATTCTTTAGTTTTATAAAAGTATCATTACTTTTCTCTTGAAAGCATATCCCTCTTCTACATGTGTCATTCTGCATCATGTCAATCTCCCACAACCTATTGGAGGCATAGATAATAGAATTAGGCAACTTTGATGTGTTGAAATATTAGAGTGAGAGTGTGAGAAGGTGTGCACAAGAGGGAGAGAGAGCTCAAGTACAAGAAAAAGATCTTGCTTAATGAGTTGTTTACAAGTACAACTGGCACACTATCTATGCCATTGAGAGTAACCTTTAGGTTGTTTAAATAGCCTTTGGATGGCTAAGATTAGTGTTTTTCCCTACCCTCTAGTCTATTCACACCCATCTACCCTTATCCACCATTTCATACATAGGGTTCAAATGATTGTCTCTATGCCATTGAGAGTAACCTTTAGGTTGTTTAAATAGCCTTTGGATGGCTAGGATTAGGGTTTTTTCCTACCCTCTAATCTATTCACACCCATTTACCCTTATCCACCATTGCATACATAGGGTTCAAATGATTGTCTCTCAACACCCCCCTCAATGCCAGAGTGGCATTGTGTGGGAGCTCTTGCTCAATCGCCGAGACCCACGGATTGCTTATTGCTTCAAATTTTTCAAGCCAAGTGCAATGGCTACCTCTCACATAGTCATGCACACTCTCACACCTACAAGTGTAGTGAGCTTACCTACATGCTTGATCGAGTTGCCTCCTTCAAGCACTCCAATAGCTCCAAGATCCAAGGTGCAAGCCCAAGCAAGCTTGATCCTCAAGCTCCAAGCTCCATTGCCACGCGTGAGACAAGACAAGACAAGACAAGACAAGAGAAAAAGAAGAAAAAAGGGGAAGATGGAAAGCTTCTCTACCATAGTCCCTCACCCTCACACGCACACTTCCTCACTCTCAAGCACAAGCACAAGTAAGAACAAGAAGAAGAAGAGAAAAAGAGAGCTATTTTTTGCCACACACAAGAATGAGCTTCTTCATTTACTTTTTGCCTTTTATACAAGCCCTAATCCCCTTTGGACATCCATTCCTTTTTTACATGACCGACTATTTTAGCCTAGATCCTATTTTCATATTTTCTTTCAATTAACATTATACCTTCACCCATGCTCGTCTACATTTACAAATTGCACAGGAGGGAGCCTAACCCTCTCTTACAAGAATTTAGAGTGCACCTTTGCATTTAAAATGTGCCTTTCCTCTTTTTCACTTGCCTTGAACTTTTAAGGTTGCCCTTGTGCTTTTGGCCTTTTTTCCTCCTATCTTTTTCCACTTTTCCCTGCATATTTTTAATTTTCTTTGCACTATGGTTAACATTACCCCCCTCCCACACAAGCGCCAATCCCATGGTACTTGTTGGAAGTTGTTGATAAGGGCTTGGGTGGTTGAAGGGTTGCCATATGGGTTGATGATGGGGCATCGTGGAGATTGGACATGGAGAAGAAGCATTATGAAATGGATGTGAGGTGGTGGAGGTCGAGAGGTAGATTGAGTGGGTGAAAAAGTTGGTGTGGTCAATTGCAAATTATTGAATGTACCTGGAAAGAAAAAGGAACTGCAATACCTAAGGGGTGTGCTTACCTCATTGTACAGTGCAGGGTGTTCATACCTATGAAATTGAGAATTGGGTCAGCAAACCTCAGGGAAGCCCGTGGTGTTGTCCCACACTTGAGGACCGAGTTTGTGTATAAGGAAAGGTATTGTGGGTGTGACTTAGGGAGACATGTCTAGCGCAAACTCCTTGTGTATCCTGCTCTTGATGTGCCCTAAGAGTGTGAAGTGGGGGGCAGGGAGGGCTAGGGGATTAGGCACAAAGCTAGTCAACCAAGGCCACTAGATGCACCCAATTGAGAACCCGTGGATGTTGTGTTTGTGGCACTCTAATATTACATGGGAAAGCTCTTTGTTCCTTCCCTTTTTCTTCGTGTGGGTGTTTTCTTTATTTTTTTGTTTCTTTTTCTTTCGTCCTTTTTTATTTTATTTTTCTTTTTTTAAGATACATTAGGAACGAGTATGCTAGGCGTCATCCTAATGCTCTTCCGTAGTTTTCTTCGTGTGGGTGTTTTCTTTATTTTTTGTTTCTTTTTCTTTTGTCCCTTTTTATTTTATTTTCCTTTTTTTAAGATACATTAGGAACAAGCATGCTAGACATCATCCTAATGCTCTTTCGTAGTTACATTTTGAGGGGGCCTAAGAGATTTGCTAAGGAATACATGGTTTGCATACAGCCCTTTTGGTTAATTCTTACATTGAGAGGGGTAGTAGATAGAAAAGGGTGATTACACTATGAGAACCTACTATTGCTTATGTTTTCCAAAAGTCTCATGCAAAAAGCTAGCAAGAGAGCGGCCCTTAACATCATGCGAGTCATTGCACAGATGTCTATCCCTGCATTGATATCAAAATAGAGGGGTGGTAGGCGCTCTTCTGGAGTTGTGTAATATACTAGTTCTCACATCAATTCAAATAGCTGAAAATTTATGAATTGCACCATACTTGCAAAGAAATACAAGAAATACACCATGTTTGCAAGGAAGCCATAGCCAAGGTAGCTAGGCATGAAATAATATTGCCATGGAAGGCTAAGAATCATAGATGTAAGCTGCAACATGAATACTCACCTCATGTCAAGGTGGAAAATGGTATGCACCCCATATCTTGGTGGCTAAGAGCATGCACCCTCTTAGTTGGTGGGAGGAAGGAACCTCAAAGCATGTATTGCTTGAAATGGCAAAAAGATCCCTCCCAAGTTACATATCCACCTTTTATACTTAACCCTAGCCTACTCTAGACTAATGTGACTTATGCTTTATTACAAGTGCTATTCCACCCATGCTTAGTTGTAGGCAATCCCACAATGCTTGCCAATAATCTTCTCAGGCTCATAGATGATCAAACCATCATCATCCAAGGGAGGTAGTTCTTCAAGAACTTGAATTTGAGGTCCCACATGCTTTTTAAGCTGAGACACATGAAAGACATTATGGATTCTTGTGTTTGAAGGTAAGTCTAGTTGATAATCAAGATCTCCAACTCGCTTTTGACAATACGATAAGGACCATAAAACCTATGAGCAAGTTTGTTGTGTCCTCCTTTAAGAGAAGCATAACGTGACTTGGGAACCTTCAAAAATACCCATTCATCTTCCTCAAAATCCACACGTTTTTTTTTCTCATCCGCATAGATATTCATTGTCTCTTGAGATTCATGAATGTTATCTTTGCATTGCTTCATAAGGACCTCCATATTTTCCAACTCCTCATGTACTTGTGGATTTACATCTTCATGAAACAATGCGGAGGGTACTTGTACTTTGTAGCCATATAAAGCTTCAAAAGGATGTCAAGATTGTGGGAGAGAAGGAAGGAGTCTCGCTTGAAGCTTTCTTGCTTGCACAATGGGGAAAGACACACAAGGGTGGAGGCTGAAAACAGTTTTCCTCTTCTTAGTTGTGTAAGCCAAAAGAACTCTCATACAAAGAAATAGAAGAACCCTATATATGGGTCTCAAACCAAACTCAACTAACTAAGGTGGCATACTAACTGAGCCACGAACTAGAGTAGATAAGGATAGCTATCATGTAGCTATTATTCATGGGCGGTGTACCAACCGCGTCTGCAACTGACACGTCGGTGACATAAATACACAACGGTCACCCTGGCGTATCACGAGTGGAGCTCGATATCTCAACAAAGGAGACATTCCAATGCTCATATGGTAAGCATTGCTGTAACAAGACTCCACAAGATGGAGCCATTGGTCCCATGCATTTTGTGTCTCATGGGCAAAAGTGTCTCAAATAAACTTCTAACCATTTCTTAGCTCTTTTAGTTTGCCCATCCGTTTTTGTAGGTGATATGCAATACTAGGAGTCAAGAAGAGAAAAAACTCCTCCAAAAGCTTCCCATAAACTTAGTGTCGCGATCATACACAATCTTCATTGGCAAACCATGAAGCTTGAAAATACATTTCATGAATTGTTGAGCCACTTGCTTTGCTGTAAATTGGGCCTTAGTAGGAATGAAATGGGCTGATTTAGTCAACCAATCAACTGCCACATAAATGCTATTCCACCCATGCTTAGCTGTAGGTAATCCCACAATGCTTGCCAATAATCTTCTCAGGCTCATAGATGATCAAACCATCATCATCCAAGGGAGGTAGTTCTTCAAGAACTTGAATTTGAGGTCCCACATGCTTTTTAAGCTGAGACACATGAAAGACATTATGGATTCTTGTGTTTGAAGATAAGTCTAGTTGATAAACAAGATCTCCAACTCGCTTTTGACAATACGATAAGGACCATAAAACCTATGAGCAAGTTTGTTGTGTCCTCCTTTAAGAGAAGCATAACGTGACTTGGGAACCTTCAAAAATACCCATTCATCTTCCTCAAAATCCACACGTTTCTTTTTTCTCATCCGCATAGATATTCATTGTCTCTTGAGATTCATGAATGTTATCTTTGCATTGCTTCATAAGGACCTCCATATTTTTCAACTCCTCATGTACTTGTGGATTTACATCTTCATGAAACAATGCGGAGGGTACTTGTACTTTGTAGCCATATAAAGCTTCAAAAGGAGACATTCCAATGCTCATATGGTAAGCATTGCTGTAACAAAACTCCACAAGATGGAGCCATTGGTCCCATGCATTTTGTGTCTCATGGGAAAAAGTGTCTCAAGAAAACTTCTAACCATTTGTTAACTCTTTCGGTTTGCCCATCCGTTTTTGTAGGTGATATGCAATACTAGGAGTCAAGAAGAGAAAAAACTCCTCCAAAAGCTTCCCATAAACTTAGTGTCGCGATCATACACAATCTTCATTGGCAAACCATGAAGCTTGAAAATACATTCCATGAATTGTTGAGCCACTTGCTTTGCTGTAAATTGGGCCTTAGTAGGAATGAAATGGGCTGATTTAGTCAACCAATCAACTGCCACATAAATGCTATTCCACCCATGCTTAGTTGTAGGCAATCCCACAATGCTTGCCAATAATCTTCTCAGGCTCATAGATGATCAAACCATCATCATCCAAGGGAGGTAGTTCTTCAAGAACTTGAATTTGAGGTCCCACATGCTTTTTAAGCTGAGACACATGAAAGACATTATGGATTCTTGTGTTTGAAGATAAGTCTAGTTGATAAACAAGATCTCCAACTCGCTTTTGACAATACGATAAGGACCATAAAACCTATGAGCAAGTTTGTTGTGTCCTCCTTTAAGAGAAGCATAACGTGACTTGGGAACCTTCAAAAATACCCATTCATCTTCCTCAAAATCCACACGTTTCTTTTTTCTCATCCGCATAGATATTCATTGTCTCTTGAGATTCATGAATGTTATCTTTGCATCGCTTCATAAGGACCTCCATATTTTCCAACTCCTCATGTACTTGTGGATTTACATCTTCATGAAACAATGCGGAGGGTACTTGTACTTTGTAGCCATATAAAGCTTCAAAAGGATGTCAAGATTGTGGGAGAGAAGGAAGGAGTCTCGCTTGAAGCTTTCTTGCTTGCACAATGGGGAAAGACACACAAGGGTGGAGGCTGAAAACAGTTTTCCTCTTCTTAGTTGTGTAAGCCAAAAGAACTCTCATACAAAGAAATAGAAGAACCCTATATATGGGTCTCAAACCAAACTCAACTAACTAAGGTGGCATACTAACTGAGCCACAAACTAGAGTAGATAAGGATAGCTATCATGTAGCTATTATTCATGGGCGGTGTACCAACCGCGTCTGCAACTGACACGTCGGTGACATAAATACACAACGGTCACCCTGGCGTATCACGAGTGGAGCTCGATATCTCAACAAAGGAGACATTCCAATGCTCATATGGTAAGCATTGCTGTAACAAGACTCCACAAGATGGAGCCATTGGTCCCATGCATTTTGTGTCTCATGGGCAAAAGTGTCTCAAATAAACTTCTAACCATTTGTTAACTCTATCGGTTTGCCCATCCATTTTTGTAGGTGATATGCAATACTAGGAGTCAAGAAGAGAAAAAACTCCTCCAAAAGCTTCCCATAAACTTAGTGTCGCAATCATACACAATCTTCATTGGCAAACCATGAAGCTTGAAAATACATTCCATGAATTGTTGAGCCACTTGCTTTGCTGTAAATTGGGCCTTAGTAGGAATGAAATGGGCTGATTTAGTCAACCAATCAACTGCCACATAAATGCTATTCCACCCATGCTTACTTGTAGGCAATCCCACAATGCTTGCCAATAATCTTCTCAGGCTCATAGATGATCAAACCATCATCATCCAAGGGAGGTAGTTCTTCAAGAACTTGAATTTGAGGTCCCACATGCTTTTTAAGCTGAGACACATGAAAGACATTATGGATTCTTGTGTTTGAAGGTAAGTCTAGTTGATAAACAAGATCTCCAACTCGCTTTTGACAATACGATAAGGACCATAAGACCTATGAGCAAGTTTGTTGTGTCCTCCTTTAAGAGAAGCATAACATGACTTGGGAACCTTCAAAAATACCCATTCATCTTCCTCAAAATCCACACGTTTCTTTTTTCTCATCCGCATAGATCTTCATTGTCTCTTGAGATTCATGAATGTTATCTTTGCATTGCTTCATAAGGACCTCCATATTTTCCAACTCCTCATGTACTTGTGGATTTACATCTTCATGAAACAATGCGGAGGGTACTTGTACTTTGTAGCCATATAGAGCTTCAAAAGGAGACATTCCAATGCTCATATGGTAAGCATTGCTGTAACAAAACTCCACAAGATGGAGCCATTGGTCCCATGCATTTTGTGTCTCATGGGCAAAAGTGTCTCAAATAAACTTCTAACCATTTGTTAACTCTTTCGGTTTTCCCATCCCTTTTTGTAGGTGATATGCAATACTAGGAGTCAAGAAGAGAAAAAACTCCTCCAAAAGCTTCCCATAAACTTAGTGTCGCGATCATACACAATCTTCATTGGCAAACCATGAAGCTTGAAAATACATTCCATGAATTGTTGAGCCACTTGCTTTGCTGTAAATTGGGCCTTAGTAGGAATGAAATGGGCTGATTTAGTCAACCAATCAACTGCCACATAAATGCTATTCCACCCATGCTTAGTGGTAGGCACTCCCACAATGCTTGCTAATAATCTTCTCAGGCTCATAGATGATCAAACCATCATCATCCAAGGGAGGTAGTTCTTCAAGAACTTGAATTTGAGGTCCCACATGCTTTTTAAGCTGAGACACATGAAAGACATTATGGATTCTTGTGTTTGAAGGTAAGTCTAGTTGATAAACAAGATCTCCAACTCGCTTTTGACAATACGATAAGGACCATAAAACCTATGAGCAAGTTTGTTGTGTCCTCCTTTAAGAGAAGCATAACGTGACTTGGGAACCTTCAAAAATACCCATTCATCTTCCTCAAAATCCACACGTTTCTTTTTTCTCATCCGCATAGATCTTCATTGTCTCTTGAGATTCATGAATGTTATCTTTGCATTGCTTCATAAGGACCTCCATATTTTCCAACTCCTCATGTACTTGTGGATTTACATCTTCATGAAACAATGCGGAGGGCACTTGTACTTTGTAGCCATATAAAGCTTCAAAAGGAGACATTCCAATGCTCATATGGTAAGCATTGCTGTAACAAAACTCCACAAGATGGAGCCATTGGTCCCATGCATTTTGTGTCTCATGGGCAAAAGTGTCTCAAATAACCTTCTAACCATTTGTTAACTCTTTCGGTTTGCCCATCCGTTTTTGTAGGTGATATGCAATACTAGGAGTCAAGAAGAGAAAAAACTCCTCCAAAAGCTTCCCATAAACTTATTGTCGCGATCATACACAATCTTCATTGGCAAACCATGAAGCTTGAAAATACATTCCATGAATTGTTGAGCCACTTGCTTTGCTGTAAATTGGGCCTTAGTAGGAATGAAATGGGCTGATTTAGTCAACCAATCAACTGCCACATAAATGCTATTCCACCCATGCTTAGTTGTAGGCAATCCCACAATGCTTGCCAATAATCTTCTCAGGCTCATAGATGATCAAACCATCATCATCCAGGGGAGGTAGTTCTTCAAGAACTTGAATTTGAGGTCCCACATGCTTTTTAAGCTGAGACACATGAAAGACATTATGGATTCTTGTGTTTGAAGGTAAGTCTAGTTGATAAACAAGATCTCCAACTCGCTTTTGACAATACGATAAGGACCATAAAACCTATGAGCAAGTTTGTTGTGGCCTCCTTTCAGAGAAGCATAACGTGACTTGGGAACCTTCAAAAATACTCATTCATCTTCCTCAAAATCCACACGTTTCTTTTTTCTCATCCGCATAGATCTTCATTGTCTCTTGAGATTCATGAATGTTATCTTTGCATTGCTTCATAAGGACCTCCATATTTTCCAACTCCTCATGTACTTGTGGATTTACATCTTCATGAAACAATGCGGAGGGTACTTGTACTTTGTAGCCATATAGAGCTTCAAAAGGAGACATTCCAATGCTCATATGGTAAGTATTGCTGTAACAAAACTCCACAAGATGGAGCCATTGGTCCCATGCATTTTGTGTCTCATGGGCAAAAGTGTCTCAAATAAACTTCTAACCATTTGTTAACTCTTTCGGTTTTCCCATCCCTTTTTGTAGGTGATATGCAATACTAGGAGTCAAGAAGAGAAAAAACTCTTCCAAAAGCTTCCCATAAACTTAGTGTCGCGATCATACACAATCTTCATTGGCAAACCATGAAGCTTGAAAATACATTCCATGAATTGTTGAGCCACTTGCTTTGCTGTAAATTGGGCCTTAGTAGGAATGAAATGGGCTGATTTAGTCAACCAATCAACTGCCACATAAATGCTATTCCACCCATGCTTAGTTGTAGGCAATCCCACAATGCTTGCCAATAATCTTCTCAGGCTCATAGATGATCAAACCATCATCATCCAAGGGAGGTAGTTCTTCAAGAACTTGAATTTGAGGTCCCACATGCTTTTTAAGCTGAGACACATGAAAGACATTATGGATTCTTGTGTTTGAAGGTAAGTCTAGTTGATAAACAAGATCTCCAACTCGCTTTTGACAATACGATAAGGACCATAAAACCTATGAGCAAGTTTGTTGTGTCCTCCTTTAAGAGAAGCATAACGTGACTTGGGAACCTTCAAAAATACCCATTCATCTTCCTCAGAATCCACATGTTTTTTTTTCTCATCCGCATAGATCTTCATTGTCTCTTGAGATTCATGAATGTTATCTTTGCATTGCTTCATAAGGACCTCCATATTTTCCAACTCCTCATGTACTTGTGGATTTACATCTTCATGAAACAATGCGGAGGGTACTTGTACTTTGTAGCCATATAAAGCTTCAAAAGGAGACATTCCAATGCTCATATGGTAAGCATTGCTGTAACAAAACTCCACAAGATGGAGCCATTGGTTCCATGCATTTTGTGTCTCATGGGCAAAAGTGTCTCAAATAAACTTCTAACCATTTGTTAACTCTTTCGGTTTGCCCATCCCTTTTTGTAGGTGATATGCAATACTAGGAGTCAAGAAGAGAAAAAACTCCTCCAAAAGCTTCCCATAAACTTAGTGTCGCGATCATACACAATCTTCATTGGCAAACCATGAAGCTTGAAAATACATTCCATGAATTGTTGAGCCACTTGCTTTGCTGTAAATTGGGCCTTAGTAGGAATGAAATGGACTGATTTAGTCAACCAATCAACTGCCACATAAATGCTATTCCACCCATGCTTAGTGGTAGGCAATCCCACAATGCTTGTCAATAATCTTCTCAGGCTCATAGATGATCAAACCATCATCATCCAAGGGAGGTAGTTCTTCAAGAACTTGAATTTGAGGTCCCACATGCTTTTTAAGCTGAGACACATGAAAGACATTATGGATTCTTGTGTTTGAAGGTAAGTCTAGTTGATAAACAAGATCTCCAACTCGCTTTTGACAATACGATAAGGACCATAAAACCTATGAGCAAGTTTGTTGTGTCCTCCTTTAAGAGAAGCATAACGTGGCTTGGGAACCTTCAAAAATACCCATTCATCTTCCTCAAAATCCACACGTTTTTTTTCTCATCCGCATAGATCTTCATTGTCTCTTGAGATTCATGAATGTTATCTTTGCATTGCTTCATAAGGACCTCCATATTTTCCAACTCCTCATGTACTTGTGGATTTACATCTTCATGAAACAATGCGGAGGGTACTTGTACTTTGTAGCCATATAAAGCTTCAAAAGGAGACATTCCAATGCTCATATGGTAAACATTGCTGTAACAAAACTCCACAAGATGGAGCCATTGGTCCCATGCATTTTGTGTCTCATGGGCAAAAGTGTCTCAAATAAACTTCTAACCATTTGTTAACTCTTTCAGTTTGCCCATCCGTTTTTGTAGGTGATATGCAATACTAGGAGTCAAGAAGAGAAAAAACTCCTCCAAAAGCTTCCCATAAACTTAGTGTCACAATCATACACAATCTTCATTGGCAAACCATGAAGCTTGAAAATACATTCCATGAATTGTTGAGCCACTTGCTTTGCTATAAATTGGGCCTTAGTAGGAATGAAATGGGCTGATTTAGTCAACCAATCAACTGCCACATAAATGCTATTCCACCCATGCTTAGTTGTAGGCAATCCCACAATGCTTGCCAATAATCTTCTCAGGCTCATAGATGATCAAACCATCATCATCCAAGGGAGGTAGTTCTTCAAGAACTTGAATTTGAGGTCCCACATGCTTTTTAAGCTGAGACACATGAAAGACATTATGGATTCTTGTGTTTGAAGGTAAGTCTAGTTGATAAACAAGATCTCCAACTCGCTTTTGACAATACGATAAGGACCATAAAACCTATGAGCAAGTTTGTTGTGTCCTCCTTTAAGAGAAGCATAACGTGACTTGGGAACCTTCAAAAATACCCATTCATCTTCCTCAGAATCCACATGTTTTTTTTTCTCATCCGCATAGATCTTCATTGTCTCTTGAGATTCATGAATGTTATCTTTGCATTGCTTCATAAGGACCTCCATATTTTCCAACTCCTCATGTACTTGTGGATTTACATCTTCATGAAACAATGCGGAGGGTACTTGTACTTTGTAGCCATATAAAGCTTCAAAAGGAGACATTCCAATGCTCATATGGTAAGCATTGCTGTAACAAAACTCCACAAGATGGAGCCATTGGTTCCATGCATTTTGTGTCTCATGGGCAAAAGTGTCTCAAATAAACTTCTAACCATTTGTTAACTCTTTCGGTTTGCCCATCCCTTTTTGTAGGTGATATGCAATACTAGGAGTCAAGAAGAGAAAAAACTCCTCCAAAAGCTTCCCATAAACTTAGTGTCGCGATCATACACAATCTTCATTGGCAAACCATGAAGCTTGAAAATACATTCCATGAATTGTTGAGCCACTTGCTTTGCTGTAAATTGGGCCTTAGTAGGAATGAAATGGACTGATTTAGTCAACCAATCAACTGCCACATAAATGCTATTCCACCCATGCTTAGTGGTAGGCAATCCCACAATGCTTGTCAATAATCTTCTCAGGCTCATAGATGATCAAACCATCATCATCCAAGGGAGGTAGTTCTTCAAGAACTTGAATTTGAGGTCCCACATGCTTTTTAAGCTGAGACACATGAAAGACATTATGGATTCTTGTGTTTGAAGGTAAGTCTAGTTGATAAACAAGATCTCCAACTCGCTTTTGACAATACGATAAGGACCATAAAACCTATGAGCAAGTTTGTTGTGTCCTCCTTTAAGAGAAGCATAACGTGACTTGGGAACCTTCAAAAATACCCATTCATCTTCCTCAAAATCCACACGTTTTTTTTTCTCATCCGCATAGATCTTCATTGTCTCTTGAGATTCATGAATGTTATCTTTGCATTGCTTCATAAGGACCTCCATATTTTCCAACTCCTCATGTACTTGTGGATTTACATCTTCATGAAACAATGCGGAGGGTCCTTGTACTTTGTAGCCATATAAAGCTTCAAAAGGAGACATTCCAATGCTCATATGGTAAACATTGCTGTAACAAAACTCCACAAGATGGAGCCATTGGTCCCATGCATTTTGTGTCTCATGGGCAAAAGTGTCTCAAATAAACTTCTAACCATTTGTTAACTCTTTCGGTTTGCCCATCCGTTTTTGTAGGTGATATGCAATACTAGGAGTCAAGAAGAGAAAAAACTCCTCCAAAAGCTTCCCATAAACTTAGTGTCACAATCATACACAATCTTCATTGGCAAACCATGAAGCTTGAAAATACATTCCATGAATTGTTGAGCCACTTGCTTTGCTATAAATTGGGCCTTAGTAGGAATGAAATGGGCTGATTTAGTCAACCAATCAACTGCCACATAAATGCTATTCCACCCATGCTTAGTTGTAGGCAATCCCACAATAAAATCCATAGAGATATCAGTCCACTTGCCTTGAGGAATAGGGAGTGGCTAAAGTAAGCTGCCGAGTAGAAGAGATGAGTCTTTATTTTGTTGATACGGAAGACATTGCATCACATAATCCTTGATATCCCTCCAAATTCCCTTCCAATAGAAGCTCTTATGGATGTTGTCAAATGTTTTGAACAGCCCATGATGACCTGCTAAAGGTGAAGAATGCATCTCATGTAAAATAGAGTCTTTGAAAGAGGATTGTGGTGTCAAGTAGACTCTACCATGATACTATAAAAAACAATTGTGCCAATTGAAATGGGGATACTCTTGTCCTTTTCCTTGCTAAAATTCATTCATCATCTCTGATGCTTGTTTATCAAGAAAATATTCTTCTGGGATGTCATGAATCCAATCCTTATGTACAATTGAAATTCAGGATAAAGAACATGCGTACGTACGTGATAAAGCATCCGCCACAACATTACCTTTTCCAGCCATGTAGGGTATTTCAAAATCATAGCTTTGAAGAGTAGCTAGCCACCTCCTTTGTTTAGGGGAAAATTTTGGTTGAGAAAGGAAGTATTTCAACACACAATGATCGCTCTTCACCTTGAAATGGCTGCCATATATATAGTGATGTCACTTTTTGATAGCATGTAAAATTGCCAACATCTCTTGTTCATAGACATGTAGTTGACACTCCTTGTCATCAAGCTTGCAACTTTCATAAGATATAACTCCATGTTCTTGATACAGAACAACCCAAACTCCTCTTCCACTAGCATCCCACATATAATGAATTCCTTAGAGAAATCCAAGAATACAAGAATAGGTACTAAAACTAATAGAGATTTCAGCTCATTGAAGCTCTTGTCGGCTATGGAGTCCCAAAAGAAGGCTTATTTCTTCAGCCTATCAGACAAAGAAGCCGCCACATGAGCGTAATTTTTTATAAACCTCCTATAGAATGAAGACAATCCAAGGAGACCCCTCAAGGAAGTAGAATTCGTAGGAGTAGGCCACTCTTTAACACATTTCACCTTGTTAGAATCCACACGAATGCCTTGCTCTCCCACAATGCAACCCAAGTATTCCACTTCATCTTCCATGAAAGAACACTTTGACATTTTGGCAAAGAGTGTGTCTTCGTAATGTGTCAAAGACCTCTTGCACATGCAATAAATGCTCATCCTTGGATTTGCTATAAATGAGGATATCATCAAAGAATACAAGGACTGTTTTGAACAAGAAAGGCTACAATATCTTATTCATGAGTGCTTTAAAATTAGCAAGTGCATTTGAAAGTCCAAATGGCATGACCAAGAAGTGGTATAACCCTCTTTCAGTCCTAACGGCTATTTTATATTCATCCCCTTCCTTCATTCGAATTTGATGATAGCCCAAACAAAGATTAATCTTGATGAAGAACTTTGCATCTTTGAGCTTATCCAAGAGGTCATCAATGTGAGGAATCGGGTATCTATTATTCACCGTGGACTTATTAAGTTCCCTATAATCAATGCACAAGCAAAAAGATCCATCTTTCTTCTTAACCAAGAGCACAAGAGAGGCAAACAGAGACTGACTTGGCTGAATCAAACCCATTTGTAGCAACTCTTTGACTTGTCTCTCCACCTCTTCCGTTTCAAACTTTGACAAGCAATAGGGAGGTTTGTTTATGGGTTTTGTGTTGGGCAGCAAGTCAATAGGCTAGTCCACCTCTCTCTTTGGAGGCAAAGATGATGGTTGCTAAAATAAATCTTTATATTCCTACAATAGCTCTTCCATTCTTGGATCCTTTTGCTTTGAAGAAGATGGTGGCTTATTTGGTGACTGGTCTTCATCCACTTTTGCAAGAAAAAGAGTGAATATGCATGACTATGCATTGATTTCTTTACACGTCTTCTTCATAGAGATGAGTTTCATTTTCTTTTGACCAATGCTCTTCAATATTATAGGATGTCCATTCCATTGGAATTCCATCAACATGTTTTGCAAGTCCAAAGAAAATTTTCCAATGGTTTTCAACCAATCATAGTCAATGACAATATCTATGGGACCCATTTCCAAAGTGATCAAGTCCACTTCCATAATACATGAAGAAGATAGAGTAATAGGAGTGTGTAGGCATACTTCATTACTTGATTCATAAGCTCCATTAGCTACCTGAATCTTCAACGGCACTTGCATTTGTTGAGGAAGCGATCTCAACCCATGCAAAGATTTGGTATTAATGAAGCTATGGGTGCTTCCCATATCAATCAAAAAGCGAACCGTTCTACCATTGATCAACCCCTCAAGTCTAAGGGTGTTTTCTCCTTTACAACCAATCCATGCATCATGAGAAATTGTACATAAAGAACCACATGAATCAAAAGGAAAACTATCCACAATATCATAAAATTCATCATTATTTTCTTCATCTTCGTCATGCATTTCTTCAACCATAGGATTTGCTTCCACATGAAATACATTTCATCCTCATCTAGCTCATTGATAATGACAAAGTTAAGCTTGCTATTTTTGGATTTGCATTTCAACCTATGGTCTTGTGTATTTTGAGATCCCTTTTGTGCATTTTCAGCCCTTGCAAAGCTTTTTTTTGCTTTAGCCATTGGTCTATAACCATTTTCTCCACTTATTTTTTATCCATAGACCGTTGGATATGTAGGCAACTTGTTGTAATTACTGTTGTAGGTACTAGTTCCCTTGCCTATAAACATCCCTTTGCTGGCTGAAATGTGCTCCAACACTTGAAGGCTGATTAGGTAATGTATACCTTGCACTTTTTGGCTAAACCCCCATTGATTCTCTTCTATACTTCTGCCCATACCTTTCAACATATAAAATGGCTTCATGAATTGTCTTGGGCTACATTGCATCCACTTTCGAAGAGAGGGATGAATCTAAACCAAAGATGTATTTGTTTAACTTTGCCAAATCATCAATCCCTTCAATGTGCATAGAAAGATTAAGAAACATATTAGAGTAATCACGAACAAACATGCCCGTTTGTTGAAGACCATACCATCTTCTTTACAATATTTCTTTCTCCATTGGAGAGACAAACACTTCCAACATTGCCTTCTTAAAATCCTCCCAAGAAAAAAATTTGTGACCGACTCTTTGCATATATCTCCATCATGTATGCGCGTTGCCTTTAAGATGGAGTGCCACAAAATAGATCTTGGCTTCATCATGGCGAGGGAAAAGTGTGAAGTACATCTCTAATTTGTTTACCCATTCTTCCCACTCCATTGGAGATGCATTATCCCCCTTGAAGTTAGAAATGGTAGTCTTTTCTTCGTACTCTCTTTCATTATAGGTTGGCTGGAAATTGTTTGAGTATTGCCCAAGAGTTGATTGTCTCCAAGAATCTCTATTCATTGAATCTCTTCCAAAAGAGTTTGATCTAGAAGTATTACCACCATGATTCGGTTGTCCCAATCCAAATGAATGATGCTGTCCATTTGTGGACTGACCATGAAATGACTTGTCTTTGTTGGTGATACCGTGAAATGACCTTCTTTCATCAAATCTTCCACTCTTATTAAGAAAATATAATTCTTTTTGCTTAATGGTAGATTGAGGGGGAAAAGATTTGTAGAAGGAATCACATCCATGAAACTCCTCATTCTCTTCTTCTCTTAAGTCCTCTTCTTCATAAGCAACCTCACGACTTGAATTGAATTGAGGACGGGTATGATGATTTGATGACATTGGTGGCTGATAATGAGCACTCTTCAATGTTGATGGCTCTCCTTTCTCAAAGGTTGACATTATAGGCTAATCAATCCCCTTTCCTTTCATATTGGAGGGCTGGGTTGAAGCATTTTCAATATGTGAAGTAGGTACATTTGGTGGAAAAGATGTGGTTTGAGTCCTTGATGGCTACTACTACATCTTCAAATCCACTCTTCATAAACTTGACTAGATGCTGGAGTCCTTCATCCACTTTGTTGGATGTGTTCTCAACCTTTTCCAAGGATTTGGATAGTTGCTCATAATGATCATGCATCCCAATGTTCAACATATTCATCTCTCTTGAAAGCATAGAGTCTTCAAAAGATTCGTGAGACAAAGGATTTCCATCATTACCCATTCGTGCACTATGAGCATTACCAATGCTTACAACATCATCTTGTTGGTCATGATTGAGAGCTTCATTAGTGTTGTTTTGATCATTGATATATTTTTTGGATAAAAAGAGAGATTAAGTTGAAAGCAATAGAATTACCTCTTTAGTGTTGATGAAGAGTAGTAGATGAAACCAACCAATCAACATTCAGCATAAACCACTATCAATAGACCAAGATTTCAGATCATATGACCAACTTCAAGGAAGCTTTGTCCAATATAATTGCTCCCATGTAATCTTCTCCTGATCAATAAGATTGCTCCAATGCAATCAAAAGAAGTCAATGATTTGATAGAAGTCTACAAAAGCTTGTTGGAGAAGATCCTTTGAGCTTTGAAGAGTGTAAATTCTTGTTAGAATCAAGGATTCCATGAATTTTTAGACATTGCCATATTCAAGAGACCAAAAAATGCCTTCAATCTTGAAGAAATTCTTCAATGTAAGCCCAAACTTTAAGTAATACCTTCAATTGAACCTTCCCAAGGTTGTAGACAACAAAAGCCCCATGAATTGAAGCCTCAATTAAGCAAGATTTGATGAAGATTGATGGCTGCCTCATTTTTCCCCAATCTAAGATGAAGAAAATGCTTCAATCTTGCTTGGAAGCTCCAATGTTTGCTCAATGTCAGTCCAATTCTTGATGTAGATGCTTGCTCTTGCTATTAGGAAGCTAGAAGAAGTCAAGAAGAGGCCAAATCTTCAAGAACTTGAAGGATTCTCCATGCTGTCCAATTTCAACCATAGCTAGGGTTGTGAAGAAAGCTTCAGGGCTAAAGGAGAGTGAAAGATCAAGCAAGAGATGCCTAATAATTCAGGTTAGGGTTGCATTTGACCATAGAAGAGAGAACATAGCTTCAGAATGAGGAAATGAGCTTATCAAGATGATTAATAGGAGGATAAAATTTGGCATAAATTGTCCTAGAGCTTCTCTTGCATCACGTGGTGATTATCTTGCTGAAGATCCATCAAATAAGTAGTCCATTTGTTGCTCAAGGTATCAAGAATCATCTCTAGTAGGTGGCTTGAAGAAAGATGATCATGGCAAAGAGAAATGAGCAAAGATCTCCATGGCAATTTTCAGCTTAAGCTTGGAAAGAGGAAAGAGAAGCTTGTTTCAAAAAGTAACCACGGTTTAACCTCTCTAAACCCTGTTTAGGCTTCAGTCAAGTCCATGATCCTTCAAAATGGCCCAAAATTGACCACGTTCCACCAAAATGACCATGAATCCGCCATTGTTTCTTTAGACATTCTTCAAGACCATCAAATTTAGTCACAATTTACTGCAAAGACCTTAACTAGTCGTGGTTTTAACTTAATCAAATGCTGTGACTAATTATTGTCCTCCAATTACTCTGTGTCTAAACTGTAACCAGATTCACCATGAAAATGACTCTTCCCATGGATCAAAGTCCGTGTTCTGATACCAATGTAATATACTAGTTCTCACAGCAAGTCAAATAGATGGAAATTTATGAAATACACCATACTTGCAAAGAAATACAAGAAATACACCATGTTTGCAAGGAAGTCATAGACAAGCTAGCTAGGCATAAATAGTATTGCCATGGAAGGCTGAGAATCATAGATGTAAGCTGCAACATGAATACTCATCTCATGTCAAGGTGCGACATGGTATGCACCCCATATCTTGGTGGCTAAGAGCATGCACCCTCTTAGTTGGTGGGAGGAAGGAATCTCAAAGCATGTATTGCTTGAAATGGCAAAAAGATCCCTCACAAGTTACATCTCCACCTTTTATACTTAACCCTAGCCTACTCTAGACTAAGGTGACTTATGCTTTATTATAGGCTGTAGGTTTTTATTTTAGTAGGATTCGCAAGAGACAAAGGTGATTACAAGTGATAAGGAAAGCGGGGTTGGGGCATACCGTGAACTTGTCCAAGAAGTAAGTGATGGAGGATCGGAGATCTTATGCCCCAAAATTAGGTATTCTTCAAGAGTGGAGGCATTAACATTGTAGATGAAAGGAAAGTCATATTTGCCATCTTTTCTCACTCAAAATTCACACCGTGGCACCTTGGGTAAGCCATGTAGGTGGATTCATCCCTTTCATATAGTAGCATGACCTCAAAATTGTTATCCTAGATCTTTCAGCGCCATTTAGGTTGGGATTCATAGCATTTTACTTTTCTTAGCTCTTCCATGATCTTATCCTCCCAGTATTTTGTAGAATACTATATTAGGGAATTTGAAAATTCTCATATAGTTTGGGAATTTCCAATATAGTTAATATTTGGCCACATGATCAAATCTTGTCCCCTTACTTGAAAGTGAAGTCTATCCTAATTACTATATAGGTTGTCTTTCCAAGTCTCACTTTGAAGCATGGGTTAAGATTTAGCCACATGGCCAAATTTTACCCCTTATTTGAAAGTGGAACTTGGGAGATTCCCAAATTCTCCAATATGGTGTTGCATGCTCTCTTCTCCATAATGTGGGACCCTCTCATCTAGCCACTGCTTCCCTAGCCTCTTCAAGACCTAGATGGCTCCTTCAACCACTTGTAAAGACAGCACTCGATTCAGGGTAGAAGGGTAAGAGAATTCAAATCCAAATGGCCTATATCCATTTTTCTTCCATTGCTCCCAATGATCCAATTCGACTATCCAATTGATATGCAGTTGTTCCTCAATTTGCAGCATCTAGACATTTGACACTTCTCATGGTCTAACATTAAACTTCCTCCCCGTGAACTCAGCCTAGTCCATGAATTCTCTTTTGGTCTCGATCATCCTTTTTGTAGTGGCACGATCTGTTGGGGAATAAAGGTGTTTCTATCTAGCCGCCCGTGTATTACTACACTTATAGTACCCACCACTACACATTGCAGGTGGCGGGCTCCCATCACCATCACTTTATTCTTTATTCTTTTAGTGACAGTTTGAATAAAGGAAGGCCCGGTCACCCATTGTGACTATTGGAGTTCCCATTTGGTCTCTCTCTCTTTCTTGCTCTTGCTCTCCCACCCTAGCTCTTTCAAGCAATCTTCGATCCTTCTCACCTTTCAATTGATATTAGAGCAAGGATTCATGATTACTCGAGCTTGGTTCATGGTGTCTTCTGCTTCCTATTGGATACCTTCACTAATTGGGTCTCCTTCCCGATGGCCATAGCCGACCTTCTCGAGCTCCTGTCACTCCACGGCTTCCCGAGCACCTTCCTGGTCCCTTTGGGCATCCTCAAGGCATTCCAACAAAGGTATTCATTCATTTTATTTAGGGTTTCATGCTGGTTATAGGTCTACAGGTCTAAGAAGAGAAAAGAGACATCACCATTGAAGCTTCGGTGCTCCACATCTTGACATAGGCTTTATAGGGCACCTCAGGTTTGTTGCATGCCTTCTTTGGAACCACTTGAGCTTCCTACCACTCTAACCAACCCAAAAATGTGAGCAGAAACCCAGGCATATTTTTTCCATTTTTCTAGGTGCATTTACAGCACATGATTAGTTGTTTGATCTTCTCCAGCTCATTCCAGTCATTGGTAGCCTCATTTGGGCACTATACACTTGGTTTATGCTTGGCATTTGATCCCAAGCCTTGGCACTGAGCACTAATGTGATTTACTTCAAATTTGGGACTGTTATATATAGTTATAGTCTTGTGATTGATTCACAAGAAGAAAGGTTAAATACTCTCAACAAGGATGGCAGATCCTTACGCAAGTTATCTTGAAAAAGAATGTATTCTTTGATATCCTTCTAAATAAGGAAAGTTAAAAACCGAAAACTAAAGTATCCAATGAACTTTAGGGTTGACCAATTTGGGTTAATAGGGTACGCCCTCACCCAGAATATAAGGGATCTTGCCAAGTTGCAAGACACCCTGGAACGAGTGCAGATGCATTTGAAAGGAAAGAATCATTCCTTAGCAGTTTGCCAACAACAAGATCGGTTAATGAAAGTGTTTGTGCTTGCTAGAGAATTTAGAGCACTGTTTGATTTATGAATTACAAATTAAATGAATATCTATACTTCAGATTGAAGGCCTGAAGCGAGAGGCAGCTTCAGTTACCCCCGACTGCCTGCTTGACCCTAACCAAGGGGGTTGTTGACCGCACCGCGAACGTGGACCAAACCCGCCGCGAGAGATCTCTCTGTTGAGCTCTACTTGGAGCAGGAGGACGCTTGGGTGCCAAGGGGGGCTCTGGCCGTAAATCCCTCGCCTTCCGGGTCCTGCACAAGAGGCTAACGTGACTCGGGATTGGGTCTCAAGGCCCGCATACTAGTCTACGGGCAGAAGCTTGGATTAGTGATCCCTGTGGATTACTGGATAGCCTTCGGGCGGATTATGGACAAGCCTATGGGCGGAACTCCTTGTATTTCAAAGATGAATATGATGATATGTTAATAAAGAACTTGTAAAATATTATTGTTCTATGTCACGTGATAAGATTACGTGAAGGAACCAGTGCTTAACAGATTAATTAAAGAAGCTGATTGTTACATATCCAATTAATGTGTTAGATAATTACATAACTTAAAAAAACCAAGAAAAGTGTGGAGGATGGGACATGGGTCCCTCCTACGGTTGGGTGGTCCCGATTGGCCGGGAACTTTTCTCAAATCTTGAAGAACAGCGGGATGATCATCAAAGGATACGAACAACGAAAGCGATGACCTAGAGTTATGTCTTACCCGATTTACATTGTTTTAGGGGAACGGAATGGGACTATGCCTTATGGCAGAGAGGTTGAGCTTTGCATCCCTCTCATTTCCCATTCTCCTTGAACCAAGTGCAGCGTGAATCTGCTTCCGACCTGACATTTCTGCGTAAAGTAGTTCGCTTGGGTCTGACGCTAGTTGCTGTTAGGTAACGACCAATCAGGAAAACCCTAATTCCGGTCGATCCTAAGTGGGAACGGCCAGAATACTTCTGCTACGTGGCAGACGCGGGAAGCCCTAGATCGCAAAACCCGTAACATTCCATGGAAGTGTCGGGCGGAGCTTTCTAGACATCCTATTGTCTGCAACCTTGAGGCTCTAAAACGAGGCCTGAAACAGCCTCAGACGCCCAAAATAACTATGGATCTGCACTAAAGGTCTCATCTGCAGAATATACGGTGCTCTACTCGCACACCAAATCTCACAGCAATCTAAGATTTTTGCTCGAGACCCTACTTCCGATGCCTCCACAGGCACTATCCAAGAGAGATAGTGGAAGAATGGGAGAGCTTCTTACCCATTACTTGCTTGCTCAAACCTTGCTTCTTCTCCTTCACGTTAGCCTTCAAAATCAGTATCTCTCGATGATGTGGCTCTGATACCATGTCAATAATCGCGTGATGGGGGGATTTGCTTGAGCTGCTGTGCCAAACACACATTGTATACACAAGACAAAGCTCACTCAAGAACATAAGAAGAGAGATGGAGACCAAAACGTTTTCTTGCTGATTTTTCTTCTTCTTCCACGCACTATACAATGTACACAAAGTATAGATAAGATACAATATAAAGGAAAGTGGCC
This sequence comes from Lygodium microphyllum, assembly GCF_053477565.2. Lineage (NCBI taxonomy): Eukaryota > Viridiplantae > Streptophyta > Polypodiopsida > Schizaeales > Lygodiaceae > Lygodium > Lygodium microphyllum. The sequence continues at coordinate 63,072,916 of NC_141154.1, read as the reverse complement.
TTCTTAGTCAAACAGTGCATAACCGACTACAATAATCGACTGGCATTATATCTTTGCCAGTTGTAGATAGATGTAACAAACTAAATATAATAAGTGATAAGTTAGTGGCCATGTGAGTATCATAATGACCACCAATGTGCTAAGTGTAGACATGCAGACTCGTCTAGCTAAGCGGTCCATTATTAATGTCCGCACGTGTTGAGCTTGCCATCTCAACACCATTGCCCCAATCTTTTATCACTCATGTGTTTTGCATCCAGGGTCGACCTAGCAGAACGTCGTAATCCACTCCCTTCAAATGACTATAAAGTTCACTGAGAACTGGATTCCTACTATCTTCAAGGACCAGTCTTTCAGTACCCAAAATGGCCTAACTTTCATTCCGTTGGCCAACGTGATATTAAACCTTGCAGTCTCCATTGGTGGGTTACCCAAGCCCGTAGGACTACATGGCTGAGTACACTGTGCTCCTGTTTCCACGATCCCCTTTCTTATGGCATCCCCTAATGCTTTGACAAATAGGACCGCATGCATTTCCATGCCTTCCTAGAAAGCATTCACATGTAAGGACTCATACACTGAGTTCAAGGTCAAGCTATAGGTATCTACATGGATGTGTTGTGGTCGGTGGGCAAGTCAATCCCTCCTAGCTCATTTGATATTTCTACCCATTGCTTCAACAACAATTTCCATAAGGTTGGATTTTGCCTAGGCAGTTCTCCCAAAGGCAAAGTCACAGGGGGGCTGATATTAATGTCGTGAGCAACTTGCCCACTGCCTATTTTTTGTTAGACTCTACACTCTTTTGACAATGATCTTGGAAAGTCTACCTACCTATGGCGTCTAGGCTCTATCTATGTGGTACTACATGGGATGTGAATGCACCTCTTGATCTTAACCAAGTAGGCAAAAATGGTGTGCTCACACTAGAGAGCTCATTGATATCATCTTTGATAATGGGTTCCATATCCTTTAGGTGTGCTTGGGCTTCTCTCACCCACTCCTTGACCTTATCAGCCACTTCTAATCAGTGCCTTGGATTGGGATATTCTCCAAACTTGGCACTTCTCTTTTATGTTGTCTTTGTGACAAAACATGGATCTAGAGCGTAGCACTGACTATGGAGGATGAGAGTCGGTAACAAGACTCATAGTGACATAGACAAGAAGACAAACTATTGCTCAAGTGCATTAGGTTCCAAGATGTAGGCTTGGACTCATAAACACAATCTTGAGCTGACCATGACAGAGACACAAAATGAAATACAAAGTATAAATAGAATTTTTTACATGTCTTTATAGCTTTTTAGCTTCTCCACTCTCCTCACTGTGCATATGGGATTCATGACATCTCTTCCTAGAGCATACATCATTTTTTATTTCTCAACCCCCCCCCTCGAATGATGAGTCTCTACACTTGTTGGGCTTTGCTCCCCCTACATGATAACATGGCCTAGGAGACTAGCTCATAGGTAGCCTAGTCAAGTTAAACCTTGAGACTTTACATCTTTAGCAAGAGTTTTTACAAAGAAAATCCACTAAGGGAAACATAGGGATCCACCATGGTAACAAATTTCTTAGAACAATCCATCAGAGTTGTTGATGGTAGTGGAAGCATCTTCTTCATTCATGAATTGGCTTTGGTGGTGGTCATTTTGCATCAGTTGTGCTCTTTTCTTGTGGAAACATTCACTAGCAATATGGCCAATCTTACCACAATAATGACATGTCATCCGACTTTTATTGTCCGTATTGAATACTTGACCTCTTCCTTTGGGTCCAACTACTCCTTTGGTGTATAATAGATTTTCCCTTGAGCTGGTTTCGTTTACATCTTTTCTTTTAAATTTTCTTTCTCCATCAAGTAGTGAGTGATCAATGTCCTTGAGTGAGAGATTAGGAACATTACTTAGTGTTGAAACAAGGTTCTCATACGATTCATGATTAACACTGGCAAGTAGCACCGCTATTGCCTCATTCTCATCAATGTTCTTTTTAAGAGTTGCTAGCTAAGTTTTAAGGCTCTTGAACTTATTGATGTGTACGTTTATAGATGAAATGTCATTTACATCCAACTTATAAAATTGCATAAGTGATTTTACCTTCAAGTTCTTTGCTTGTGTACCAAAGATCTTGTCAAATTCTTCCCATGCCTTCTTTACATCCTTGATGCCAGAGATGTGGTGTAATACATCATCTAATAGACCCCAGGCAATAATACCTAGAGCTTTGTTGTTCATTTTCTTCTATGCCTTTGTTTTAGGCTATTCTTCTACAGCATCTTCTTTCTTGTCATCTGAATCTACTTCCTCATCTTCAAACAAGTCCCACAAGTCTCCCTGCATAAGGTGGTACATGGTCTTCTCCTTCCAGGCATGAAAGCCTTCCCCATTAAACTTTGTTATTTGCTCAAGCTCTTCCATTTTGACTAGCAGCAATTAGCTTCAATTTACCAGTAAAGAAATTGTATCTCAATGTGTTAAGAGACACAAGATGTGAAAGGTGAGAAGGATCGAAGCTTGCTTGGAAGTGAGCTATGGCAGAGACCGAGAGCAAGAAGAGAGAGAGACACAAATGGGAACTCCAACAGTCACAATGTGTGACCAGGTCTTCCTTTATTCAAACTGTCACTAAAAGAATAAAGAATAAAGTGACGATGACGTGCGCCCACCACCTGCAATGTACAATGGCAGGTACTGTCAGTGTAGTAATACATAGGCGGCTAGGCAAAGGTGCCTTTACCCCCAACAACCTCCCACTTAAAGGTGAATCTGCCCCAGTGAGGAGTGAAAAGAAAATGAAAAGACAGTACAATGTACACATGTACAACAAGATGAGGGAAAAGGTCATCTCATCCAACGCCCATCAATCTCCTAAGGAAGGCAAAGCGCTCAGTAGTGAGGCTTTTTGTGAGCAGATCTGTAGGATTTTCGTCAGTGGAGATCTTGACAAGTTCAACAGACTTGTCCTCGACAACCCCATGTACGAAGTGATACCTCACCTCAATGTGTTTTGTCTTCGCATGGAAGACCAGATTCTTGGCTAGCTGAATAGCACTCATAGAATCCGAATGCAATGTAGGTATAGTATCAATACCAAGGTCATGAACCAAATGGCCCAACCATATGGCCTCCTTGCAAGCCTCAATGGCCACAACATACTCGACCTCAGTGGTAGAGAGAGCCATACACTTCTCAACCCTATACATCCAAGAAACAACATCTCTAGCATAGGTAAAGACATAGCCAAAAGTGAACTTCCTACTATCTGCATGTTCTACATAATCAGAGTTTGTGTAGCCCACAACTTCTATATCTTGGCTATCATAGCAAATACACATATTTGTTGTGCCCTTCACGTATCTCATGATACCCTTTACGACATCCCAATGCTTTTTTCCAGGTGTAGTCATATAGCGTGCCACAACACCAACTACAAAGGCAATATCTGGACAAGTGGCTATCATGGCATGCATCAAACTACCCATGGTTAATGCATAAGGGATCTTGACCATCTCGGCCCTCTACTCATCCATCTACAGACAATCGACCTGTGAAACCTTCACATAAGAAGGTAATGGACACCCAATAGGCTTTACGTCCTGCATGCGAAAACACTCAAGGACTTTATGAATGTACTCCCTTTGTGAGAGGTAGAGTAGTCCCTGATGCATGTGTCGCGCTTAATGTGCATACAAGAATGTGAGAGGCATGTTCCAAATCCTTCATCACAAAGCTCTTCTTCAGCTGAGATTTAAGAGCATCCAGCTCATCATGAGCTTTCCCTGCTATCAATATATTATCCACATAAAGTACCAAAATAAGCAATGAGCCATCACGTGCTTTCTTCATGTAAAGACATGGATCCATAGCACTTCTATTGTAGCCTTGTGACTGCATAAAGGCATCCAACTTATGATACCACTCCCTAGGTGCCTGCTTCAAGCCATAAAGACTTTTTGTAAAATATTACACGGCGCAGCGAACAGAATCTGAGAAAGAGATAGAGAGTACACAACAGATAAGAGGAGAATCAGTAAAATTCTTTAACTCCAAACAACTGATACAAAGATGGCTCTGTCCACCCGTGCGCTTCCACTGAGTGAAGCTTAGATGGCGATCTAGACAGAAGATAGGCGAAGAGCTTAAGGCTAGCTGGAACAACAACTCTGACTGGGTGAAAGATGAGTGTAAGATGGCTGCGAAGGGGTTTAGCTTTTATAGCCCGTGAAGGTCGTTAGGTCGGCCTGCTGACCGACCTACCATATGAGCCTCCACTAGTCGGCCAGGGAATATTCCCTTTACCATCGGGCCGGGGGCGCTGCCCCCGGACCCCCGCCAGGGGGGCCGCTGGCCCCCCTGGGACCCCCCAGCCAGGGGCCGCTTCCGCGGCCCCCGGACCCCACAATAGGGGCCCCTTTTAACTCCCTTACTACGCAACTCAATGCAATGTGCCTCGAGTTTCTACCAGCTTAACCACTCTGTCTAACCCAAAGATTAGACCCACAATGGTCACCTTTTTGCCATCCGATCACATAGACCTCATCTGATATACAAGTCAGGACTCCACCAATGTCCGAGCTCACACTTGGCTTCTCCTCATAATGGGGGCCTTACAACTTTGAGCACCATGGATCATTGGTAGTACCTAATGAGGGTGGGGCATTGATCATATCTAACACCCCCCCTCAATGTCCACCCATAGGTGAACTATCTCCTCGGCCCAATGCCGAGTCTCTGAAGATGAACTTGAAGCAGATCCTTCGTAAGTGCTTTGGTGAAGATATCTGCTCCATTCTCCTCTGTTGGACAGTAGACCAATTCCACTATCCCATCCTCCATCAAATCACGCACATAGTGATACTGGATCTCTATATGTTTGGTGCGTGCATGAAACACTAGATTTTTGGCAATGGCGATGCAACTCTGATTGTCACATCTCAGCACAGTTGGTTCTTCATCCTGCACTCCCATATGCCATAGAATCCTTCTTAACCATACGGCCTCACATGCAGCAAAACAAGCTGCCTTGTACTCTGCTTCGGTAGAAGACAATGCCACTGTTGGTTGCTTCTTACTAATCCAAGAGAAAATTCCTGAACCCAAAGAGAAACAATAACCAGAAACTGACTTCCTGGAATCAATGTCTCCTGCCCAATCTGAGTCACAGTTCCCCACAAGAGAAGTTCTGAAACTGTATGTGATACCATAGTCAAGAGTTTTCTTCAAGTATCTGAGCACCTGCATCCCAGCCTTCCAATGACTCTCATGAGGTTTGTTTGAGAACCTGCTCAAAACACCAACAGCAAAACTGATATCTGGTCTGGTGTTACACAAGTAGATTAGACTGCCGACCAACCTCCTATACCTCCCAATGTCTGCTAATGCTGATGTATCCTCGACGGATAACTTTGCATTCACCTCCATAGGTGTAGCTATCTCCTTGCACTCGGTCATGCCAAATGCCTTCAAGATCTCCCATGCGTACTTCTTCTGAGAGATGAAGATCTTTCCTGGCTCTTGCCAGACTTCAATCCCCAAACAATAGTGCAGCAAGCCCAAGTCTGTCATTTCAAACTCAAAACTCAAAGCCTTTCGAGTTTGGTTGATCATATCTTCATAGTCACCTATAATAAGAAGGTCGTCCACATATAGGACAATCACTCCAGACTTTTTACCATCCCTGTAAACATACAAGTTAGCATCTGAGGCACATCTTTTGAAGTTTAGGTTTAAAAAGAACCTATCTATCCGCTGGTACCATGCTCTTGGGGCTTGTTTCAGCCCATACAATGCCTTCTTCATTTTACACACTTTGTTCTCAGAATGGGGGGCCTCAAACCCTGGTGGCTGAGCCACGTACACCTCCTCCTTGAGGTCACCATTTAAGAACGCTGACTTAACATCCATTTGGTACACTGGCCACTTCTTGTGGGCAGCCACTGCAAGTACCGTGCGAATAGTGGTCATTCTGGCAGTTGGGGCAAATGACTCTTGAAAATCAAACCCTTCAACTTGTGAAAATCCTTGGGCAACCAGTCTAGCTTTGTATTTTTCTAAGGTACCATCAGCCTTGTACTTTACCTTCGAGATCCACTTGGTGCCAATAATCTTCCGCTTTGCTGGCCGATCCACTAGCTCCCAAGTGTCATTCTTCATTATGCTGTCATACTCCGCCTGCATAGCAGCCTTCCATGATGGATCTGCAAGTGCTTCTTCTAAGTCAGTTGGCTCCTTTACTTCTCTCATAATCTCAACCATCAAGGCCATGTTGACTATGTGAGCAGAAGCCCTCCTTTGCTCCTCTATTCTCTGAGACCTCCTTGGTCCATCTGCCTTCTCCTCAACAGATGCAGGCATAGGATTATTGTGGTCATAGAGCTGCTTCACCCAGCGCGGCAATGGCTTTTCCGGTGGGGTGATGTCAGGTTGGTGAACTTTTTCCTCATCATCTGAAGATGATGCTTCCTCCTCCTTAAGGATAGGGATAGCTCTCAGGACAGGTTCATAGTGGACTACTTCTTCGCTTGATGATAAAGTGGAAGACCTTGCCTTCTCCTCCTCCACTGTATGCGGCTCCTCCTTGAACACCACATCACGGCTCGCGATGATCTTCTTTGCCTCTTGGTCATATAACTTGTAAGCCTTCTGCTCATCACTATAACCCAAGAAGATACATTTTCTGCTTTTTGGTTGTAACTTGTTTCTCTTCTCATCTGGAACATGTGCATAACATTCACATCCAAAAATTCTGAAATGTGAAACAGATGGTTTCTTACCAGTGTAAGCCTCATGAGGTGTTTTTCCCTTGAGAGCCTTTGTGTAGCTCCGATTTAGAATGTAGACTGCAGTATTAACAGCTTCAGCCCAAAAATGGTTAGGCAATCCCTTGCCCTTTAGCATGCATCTTGCCATCTCCACAATGGTACGATTCCTGCGTTCCACAACACCATTCTGCTGAGGTGTGTGAGGCGTCGTCAATTGACGCTTGATCCCTTTGCTTTTGCAAAAGCCTTCAAACTCCTTTGAGTTGAACTCACCACCACCATCTGTTCTAAATTTCTTCACACTTTTCCCTGTTTCATTCTCAACAAGTATTAGCCATTCTTTAAACTTACCAAAAGCTTGAGCCTTATCACGAAGGAAGTACACCCACATCTTCCTACTGTAGTCGTCGACAATCAACATAAAATAAGAAGATCCCCCCAAGGCCTGTGTAGGCATCTTACCACACAAGTCAGCATGCACCAACTCTAGAGGAGCATGTGCTCTATTCTTGCTTTCTTGTGGAAATGCCTTTCTCTGTTGCTTGCCCATCATACAAGCTTCACATGGTTCCTTCAATTCAGTTATTGTAGGTAGGTGAGCAACCATACCTTGCTTTTGCATCTCCTTCAATACTGCAAATCCGATGTGTCCAAACCTTTCATGCCAAAGCTTACTTGTGCCCACTCCAGCGGTGGCTGTAAGAGCACTTAGCTCATACAGGTTGTTCCTTCTTTCTCCTTTGCCAACAATTGTGCCAGCACTATCAATAATTTCTGCACCTGTCTTCTTGAACCTCACTTCATGACCAAGATCAATTATGGCATCAACTGATAAGAGATTTCTCCTGATTTCGGGAACATACAACACATTTGAAAGCTTTTTTACTTCACCATTTGCAGCAACAAAAGAAATAGTACCTGTGCCCGCAGCAGGGCATTTAGCATCATTTCCAACCGTCACAGTGATGGATTCTTGTAGAGGCTGCATAGAACTGTATAGACCTTTCTTGTTGGTCATGTGACGGGAGGCCCCACTATCCAACACCCAAGAGTCAGTGGTAGATTCTTCTTGCGCCGAGGAGCACACTTCCTCAATGGTCGCCATGAATAATTCCAACTCTGCTTCAGCCGTATTGGCTGTCTCTTTCCCTTTAGTTTTAAGGGTACCATTCTTTTCATCTGCCTTCTTGACACGACAATCTGCAATTGCATGTCCTTTCTTCTTACAGTAGAAGCACTCTCCTTGAAACTTCTTCTTGCCGCCCTTTTTCTTTTTGTCACCATCATTTTTGGTGGAGGAAACACCTTTGCCTTTTGCATTGGCAGAGAATGCAGCATCTCCATTGTTGCTTCCTTCTCGGGCTTTCAGCCTCAACTCCTCCTCCATTAATAATGCACAAAACTCCTCAAAAGTCAAAGCTTGAGGTCTCACCTGAGTATTAAGGGCAGTTACTAGTCCATCAAACTTTTGTGGACAAATCCGAAGACACCTCCGAGCTAGCTCTTCGCTAGTCTTTTGTATCCCAGCGCCAGCCATCTGGTCGCGCAGATTCTTAATCCGAGTGATGAATGCTTCAACCGTCTCTCCTTCAACAAACTTCTCCGCTGCTAGTTGATTCTCCAAGTTTTGAATCCTTGTTTGGTTTCGTGTTTCATACTGACTCCTTAGTACGTTCCAAGCCTCTGACGCTTTGGTTGTATGCTGAATCAGAGTCAAAACACTGTCAGAACAGCTTGTAACTAAGGCACACAATGCATCTGCATTCCTTCGTTTCCAAGCTCGTAGAAGATCTGCATTCGAAGGAATCATCACACTAGGATTTGATGGGTCGAGGATAGGCTGTGGTTCTACGTGAGTCCCCAGCACAGTCTCCAGAAGCTCATAAGAATCAAGGATAGTTGTAATTTTGAACTTCCACAAGGTGTAGTTTGTACCATCTAACTTGCCTTCGCTGAAGGTCGGTGGACGAATCCTCAGTGTTTGAATAGCCGGTACAGCAGCACCACCTCCTGCACCGCTTCCTGATGCGCCAGAACTGCTTCCCGGAGTCGACATCGTTTCTCTTTGCTGTTGAAGCCTTTGCCTCTTGCACGCTCTCCGATCTCTAGAGCCCCCTGGGCTCTGATACCATGTAAAATATTACACGGCGCAGCGAACAGAATCTAAGAAAGAGATAGAGAGTACACAACAGATAAGAGGAGAATCAGTAAAATTCTTTAACTCCAAACAACTGATACAAAGATGGCTCTGTCCACCCGTGCGCTTCCACTGAGTGAAGCTTAGATGGCGATCTAGACAGAAGATAGGCGAAGAGCTTAAGGCTAGCTGGAACAACAACTCTGACTGGGTGAAAGATGAGTGTAAGATGGCTGCGAAGGGATTTAGCTTTTATAGCCCGCGAAGGTCGTTAGGTCGGCCTGCTGACCGACCTACCATATGAGCCTCCACTAGTCGGCTAGGGAATATTCCAGGGAATATTCCCTTTACCATCTGGCCAAGGGCGCTGCCCCCGGACCCCTGCCAGGGGGGCCGCTGGCCCCCCTGGGACCCCCCAGCCAGGGACCGCTTCCGCGGCCCCCGGACCCCACAATAGGGGCCCCTTTTAACTCCCTTACTACGCAACTCAATGCAATGTGCCTCGAGTTGCTACCAGCTTAACCACTCTGTCTAACCCAAAGATTAGACCCACAATGGTCACCTTTTTGCCATCCGGTCACATAAACCTCATCTGATATACAAGTCAGGACTCCACCAATGTCCGAGCTCACACTTGGCTTCTCCTCATAATGGGGGCCTTACAACTTTGAGCACCATGGATCATTGGTAGTACCTAATGAGGGTGGGGCATTGATCATATCTAACACTTTTCTTCAACTTGCACACTAGGTGCTCCCTGCCAGGTTCTACAAAGCCCTTAGGCTGCTCCATGTATATCTCATCATGCAAATCCCCGTGCAAGAATGCAATCTTGACATCCATCTGATACATATCCAAGTCAAGCTGCACAACTAAGGCCAAAACCAAGCGTAGGGTGGTCATCTTGACCACAAGAGAAAAGACTTCATCAAAGTCAACTCCATGCTCCTGTTTAAAACCCTTAGCTACAAGTCTTTCCTTATAAGTCGGCTTGGGATTTCCAAGGGTACTTTTCAGCTTGTACACCCATTTGCATGGAAAAGTCTTTTTGCCTTGAGGTAGTGCAACCAAATCCCAAGTCATATCCTTGTGTAGGGAGTCTATCTGAGAGTGCATAGTCCTCTCCTAGGAGTGACTGTCACCCCTACGCATAGCCTCATCATAGGTGAGAGGATCTCCTACATCTGTAACCAAGACATAATGCATCGAGGGCTCAAATCTATCAGGTGGATGTCTATCTCTAGTAGACCATCTCACGGTAGCAGGCTCTACTGCATGTCCAACACCCTAGCCATGTGTACCAATTGTTGCGACAGGCTAACCATTTGGTTGTGCAGGCTGTACTGGAGCACAGGGCTCCTCCTGGAATATAACCTTGCGTATCTCTATCACCTTCTCAAGCTGCCTATCCATCTTGTCTTCATGGAAGACTACATCATGGCTGCGGATAACTTTCCGCGCTTACGAATCCCAGAGGTGGTAACCCATCTCGCCTACATCCCCATAGCCAAGGAAAATGCATTTGACACTCTTAGGATCCAACTTAGTACACTTGTCTTTAGACACATGGCAAAATGCCTCACGTCCAAAGACATGTAGATGCGCATAAGACGAAGGTTTTCCAGTCCATACCTCCTCTGCAACCTGGAAATCCAAACCACTAAAAGGTGATCTATTTGTAACATGCACAGTTGTACTAACTCCCTCAGCCCAAAAGCTCTATGGTAAGCCTACATGGCTAACCATACTGTGTACACGCTCATGGATGGTTCTATTCATCTGCTCATCCAAACCATTCTAGGGTGGGGTATAGGGGACGGTCAAGTAACGCTTAATACCCCTCTCATCGCATAATTTCTCAAAAGCACGTGACACATATTCTCCCCCATTGTCAGTCCTAAGGCATTTCAGCCTATGCCTAGTCTAGTTCTCAACCAATCCAAGCCATCTCTGAAACATAGCCAAGACTTCAAGCTTAAGCTTAATGGGGTAAGCCCAAACTTTATGCGAAAAATTATCAATGGGGCCATGGGCTCACTCATGCGTGTCCTACTAGACTTCTTATGCGTATTCCTAGTCTATCTGCCATAAAGACAATGCTCACATGAATCAAAACATGCGTAGTCAAGGGGTGGTAAGTACTGCAAACTAGAAAGCATTTTCATTCCCTTCAAGGACACATGGCCCAAATGGGCATGCCAAATAGATACATGTGGAATGGAACCCACTGATAAATCATGGTCAACAAAGGACCCATCAACTACAAGAGAATAGAGGCTGCTAGCTTTGGCACCTCTAGCAAACACAAGTCTGCCACCCACAGATGATCTTCCAGGCAGAATCCCCAAATGAAACATAAAACCCAGCATCATAAAGCTACCCTGCAGACATAAGACTATGTGTAAGCACATGTACATGACATACATCCTATAAGAGAAAAGTGCTGCCAGTAGAGAACTACATACGTACATCCCCAATGCCAACAGTAGCAAGTGACTTGTCATCACCTAAGCCAACTGAACCAGAGACAGTGCGGTAGGAGTGGAACCACTCACAACATGGTGTAACATGAAATGAAGCACCAAAATTCAAAAGCCAGCACTACACATATATAGAGTGAACATCGGTCAACGACGTAGCATCACAAGAACTAGCTGCAAGTATGTACTCCTCATCGGAGTCATCAATCTACATGACATTTATCTCCTCAATTTTCACACTGGATTTCGCAGGCATAATGCTGCAATCAGAGGACTTTTCTTGTACTTTGTATTTCCCTTCTCTTTGCGCTTCTCATTGCGCAACTCATGACACTGTGGGCGTATATGACCCTTTTTGCTGCAATGATGACATGTTACATTAGCATTTCTCCCACGAGACTTCCTGCATGACTTATCACGTGACTTAGACCTAGACTTCTGTGAGTCTCTGCCACGGCCATTCCCATAGTTATTCTTGCCATTGCCATCTCTACCTCTAACCGTCAAAGCATGCGACACACGAGAGGCATCCAAGTTTTTATGGTTGATCTCTTCCTACAAAATAGCACTCTCTACATCATGCAAGTTCAAAATAGTAGCACGAGCATATAAGGTAGTGCGGAATACATCCCATGACTCACTTAAAGTCCCAAGCAAAAACAATGGAGTAACCTCATCATTAAAGGTAATACCTTGCGAAGTCAAGTTCTTGAGAATAGCATGGAACTGGCTCAAATGAGCAGACATTGTCATATTCTCCTTCATGCACAGGTCCATAAGCTGCTTCAGCCAATACATCTGACTTGCTGGACTTTTCTTGTCATAGAGGTTCTTAATTTTATCCCAAAGCTAGCAAGCACTATGTGCTTCTTCAACCACATTGTAATGCACCTGTTCAGTGAGAGACAATATGAGGTTGGACTTGCATAACTCATCAAGCTCATCCCATTCGTCATCAGTCATAGTTTCAAGCTGCTCACCATGCATCCTTAGTGGCTTTAACTGCGATTTCTGCACCAATACCTGCCAAACTTGGCTCTTTCAATAGGTATAATTTGTATCAACAAGCTTAGTGATGTTGAAGATAACACTGTCAATGAAAGAAAAACCCATAATGCAGTCCAAAATAGTGCAAACAGTTCAAAATTGCTTGCTATTTTCTATTGTAAACACTAAAAAATCCACCAAAACCAAGGCTAAATAACCAGAACTCATAGCTAATGATGTTACCCACCAAGTACCACCACATCAGTCCATACATAACTGCTTGTTGTAATAAATTACAGTCATGTACAATGAGAGCAAATTGTAGGCAAAATCAATGCACCAAGTCAACCACCACTGACTGCCAAAGCATAACCAGCATCAAGCGAGCATAAATCAACATATGACAGTCATATGGACATCGAGCAAACACCCAATCATGTCAAACAAATCCGCCAGTAAGCCACCATACCCCCTATGTAATAGATCAAAGTGTACACAACACTGGCAAGGGCTGACACAAAGAGGTGTATGCTTAGGGAGTACGAAGCCCAAATCAGCCCAACTACATGTGTGCAGACCACGACATATCAACCATGCAACATCCAAGTGAAAAAGATCCCAGTCTCAAAAGACTCAAAGCTCAATAGCATAAACCACCCGCTCAATGTCTATCAAACATCCAATGATGTTCCCATTGGCACAAAAGCCATATGGATCAAGCCAAGAAGCTCAAGAAAGGCATATGAGAGCACCAATGATGAAAGATCCAAGACTAGACATCAATAAGACATCATGAGCATATAGGCTCTGTAGCCTCCAATTAGAGCATCCATAGACATCAATTGTATCCCAAATACAACTCTGGCAAGACAATAAATATCTCAAGTAATTTTCAGAAAGCCAAATGCAAGCCAAGAGAAGGCACTAGTAGCAATTAGCTCCAAACAATGTAAGTAGCATGTAGTAGTGGCATAGGCCAAGCATGTCAAGACCGGTTATACATAGGTAACATACATGCCATATGTACATCCAAGACAGAGCATCAAATGCATTCCAAAGCCGAGCTCAAGCTCAAATGAAGATCCGAAACCAAAGACAAGCTCGATGTCGTACCCCGAAGGTCAATACTTCATTGCATATCCCAAAGACATAGCTCGAAACCAATAGGCATAACTAAACTAGAGGTAAAATCATGTTTTTGGGATATCAAGGTACTTGGAGAGAGATTGATCATGGCCACACATGTATCAAAAATATACTACTTTGAGGGTCTGCAAGCCATACTTCAATCGCAGCATTTGGGTATGCCATGATAGTTGATCAAGTGGACAACCACCTTGATTGTGCTACTATGGACATGCCACACCAACAACCTCAATGAAGGTATGCGGTGTCCATGTAAGCAAGAATTTGTGGAAAAAGTCCTTCTATTTAGCAAGATTACATGGAAAGGTGCTCCCACATTATCGGGGAGCTACATGCTCAATGATCAAAAGATGTGAGGACTCATGAAATAGGCATGACAAGGCAAGTGCAAGTACCTGTGAAGAAGATGAAAAGGCACCAGAAAACATCATAGTAGATGCCCTATTAGATCCTGCAAGAGGAATAACTCAACACCAATAAGAAATACTCTAGGCAATTGGCCTATAATTCAACTCCTCTTCTAGCACTTCGTATTCATGAGAACTTTGATTTTGGTCATAACACACATCAATTCAACTCGCACAGAACTTGGGATTGTAAATAGATCCAATGTCTTCCACTACTTTCATCTTTCACATCAATGGCTTGAACACTACACCTTAAAGTTGGGTTTAGGTAGAATTGGCATACAAGGTTAACACAAGTATATAAGGTTTCCTTCAAAAGTATGGAAGATGAAAGGGACAACTAAGATTATGTGGCTTGAGACTCTCTCTTGTGCACTCTCTAATACACATAAATGATGTTCAAATCAAGGCATAAACATGGCCAGAATAAGGCACATCATAAAGCAAGCTCATCGATTAAAGGTGGCAAGATACAAGATACATGGATAAAAGACTCATAAACAAAAAATAGATACACAATAGAATTCATAGGAGTCAGTAGGACACTCCGAATGTGGACAAGATCTAAGAAACTTGAGTTAGCTTTTCACTCGATGCTCGCAATGTCTTTCTAGATTGGCTAAACAACTTCCAATGTTCTGTGTTCCCATGAAGTTAAGTATTGCAATACATGGTGCGTAATTGAAAGTTTCCCATAATTGGGCTAACCATCTAGTCCCCCAAAACCTTAAGGTAATGGATGACCTCCAGTCTATCCAATTATGGAATTCTTCCTCCATTTGGCCTAGGATTCAAACCTAGTCTCAACACATCATTGCTATGGGAATAGTGAGCTAGTTTTCTTTAGCAAGTGTGGATTGCATTTCCAACAAACCCCCCCCCCCCCCCTCAAGCCACTTGCAATCCCTTTCTGGATTGGCTAAAGCAACTTCCAATATTTTGTGTTCCCATGAAGCTAGTGTTGCAATACATGATGCGTAGCTGGAAGTTTCCTATAATTGGGCTAGTTATCTAGTCCCCCAAAACCTTAAGATGCTAGATGACATTCAGTCTATCCAATTATGAAAATCTTCCTTCCTTTGGCCTAGGATTCAAACCTAGTCTCAAGACATTGTCGTTGCACCGATAGTGAGCTAGTTTTCTCTAGCAAGCATGGATTTCATTTCCAATACCCCCACTCAAGCCACACCTTGGTTGAGGTCCTAGTGCCACCCAAGCTTAGCAACCTGAGCTCTGATACCAAGTTAGAAAATTGGGTGCAGGGTCCTTATACCTTCCCTTCCCAGGATGTCATCCATTCTAGTATTGTTCACGCGAGTGCGTGCTTGATTCAAAGTTTTCCATTATTGGGCTAGCTGTTTAGCCCCCAAAACCTTAAGGTGATGGATGGCCTTCGATCTATCCAATTATGGAAATATTTCTTCATTTGGTCTAGGATTCAAACTTAGTCTCAACACATCATTGCTACACCGATAGTGAGCTAGTTTTCTCTAGCAAGTGTGGATTGCATTTCCAACACCCCCCCCCCCCTTCAACCCACTCGCAATGTCTTTCTCGATTGGCTAAAGCAACAATCTTTTGTGTTCCCCATGAAGTTAAGTGTTGCAATACATTATGCATAACTAGAAGTTTCCCATAATTGGGCTAGCCATCTAGCCCCCCTAAAACCTTAAGTGATGGATGACCACCAAAATCTTCCTCCATTTGGCGTAGGATTCAAACCTAGTCTCAACACATTGTTGTTGCACCGATAGTGAGCTAGTTTTCTCTAGCAAGTGTGGATTGCATTTCTAACACCCCCCTCAAGCCACACCTTGGTTGAGGTCCTAGTGCCACCCAAGCTCAGCAACTTGAGCTGCTCTGATACCAAGTTAGAAATTTGGGTGGGGGGCCCTTGTACCTTCCCTTCCCAAGATGTCACCCATTCTAGTATTGTTCATGTGAGTGTGTGCTTAATTGGAAGTCTCCCATAATTAGGCTAGCTATCTAGCCCCCAAAACCTTAGGGTGGTGGACGACCTCCAGTCTATCAGAATATGGAAATCTTTCTCCAATTGTCCTAGGATTCAAACCTAGTCTCAACACATCACCGCTGCATAAATAGTGAGCTAGCTTTCTTTAGCAAGTGTGGATTGCATTTCCAAAAAAGTACCTTGTCCAAGCTAAAGAGATCAACTCATCCCACGATAGGGTAACTGCATCCAATACATATAATCCAATATGTACTTCGATCTCGTAATTGCATATCCCATTGAAGTAACCAAGGCATGCAACCACAATTAAGATGAATGTTTCCTAGCTCAAAATCGAAGCTTAAGAGCATCCAAGAGCATATTCGAGTACATAGAGCAATGATATATATCAATACATTTGTATGAAGCACCAAAATGACATGCAAGAGCAATAAGCATTTAGTGTTCCTTGAGAAAAGCGTGTTGTCCATTGTATTACAATAGTGAAATCTTTGCCAAAATTGAGCCAATATAAGCTCAATTGAAGCCCAAAAGCATTCCAAGACATGTATCAAGCATCTCCAAGTGTCAAGCTAACATTCAGGTATCAATACCAAGCCTAAAATAATCAAATGACAAGAGGTATATATTTTCCTATATAAATGACATTTATCATATTATTATAGCAATAAAATCTCTGAGAAAATGGAGCCAAATGTATGCTTAAATCAGCCAATAAGCATCCAAGACCATCTCATGACATCCCTCAAGAATTGGGATACCATATGAGCATTAGTAAGACATAAATGAGAGCTCCAAACTCTAAGAATATGTTGCCCTGGGTGTTATTACAGCAAACTGCCTTGTATGATAGTCAAAAACTGAAGTGTTGATGCTCAAATCCAATGCCACGCTCAATACCAATGTGGAGAGCTTATATCAAATCTTTTCCTAATTGCTAAGAGTACTAAGGGCTACAAGAGATGACTGGAAGCAAGCTGAAGTGGAAATAACATCTCAAAGAAATTCACATTGATTTTTTATGCATGTTTTGATGTCTTTGCTGGTCATGTTGCTCCTCATTAAGCATTGAGCCTTGAGAAATGCCAAACAAAGTGTCTCTGACCCCTAGAGCAAGTTTCAATGGGTGGGAAAATTTGAGGAAGAAGCACAACAAGATTCATTCCTTGAGAAGAAGAGGGGTGGACCACTATGAAACCTTCAAGCTGAAGCTTTTTCTCGGGTTGAAGTAAACTAAAGGGAAGGGCCCTTCAATTCCAGTGCAATGTCTTTGATACAAGTCAAAGGGAGTGAGCTCAGAGTGGAAGCATGCAAGTGGAAGCAAGAGCTATGGTGGAAGAAGCAAGTGCAAGAGAGAGAGATGCGCAAGATGTGAAAACTCCAATGGCCACAGTGTGTGACTGGCCTTCCTTTTATTCAAATATCACTAAAAGAATAAAGAATGAAGTGACAATGATGAGCGCCACCACTTGCAATGTACATGTGTGTAGGTACTATTAGTGTAGTAATACATAAGTGGCTAGGCACAGGTGCCTTTACCCCCCAAAAATTATGTTTTGCAAATCATATGCATCAAGCAAGTCACCAATTTCCCTTTGAGTCCATGCATCAAGTAGAATATGAGTTGCATAAGCCTCTTCATATGCACTAAGAAAATCTACATATGCAATGGTTGACTCCTCCATTATAGGCTCTTCTAATGCATTTGTGGGATAGCTAGTCAACACATCAATAGTCTCTGCAAAATCCTTTTGCATTTTTGTATCCAATAGTACATGAGCCTTATAGGATTCCTCATAAGCACTCAAAAAATATACATATGCATTGTCCGTCTCATTCTCTTTAGGCTCGTTCAAGAAATCATCTGCATGGATAGTCACAACATCAAGAGTATATCAATAAACTTGGCTATATTTGCATACTTAACTCCTCCTCTTTCCACATCTGATAGGCCTCTTCTGTTTGTCTTCTTACTTCTTCCTCTTCCCATCTCCTTTGTTCTTCCTCTCCTTGTTTCACCCATTGGTGATATATACTGCAATAAGGCTCTACATACATTCATAAAATTTCTCCCAATTTTGTAATCTACATACCTAAGCTCAAGTATTGTATATTGGAATCCATCGCATGCTATGCAAAGAACACATGATGATTGGGAATTTCACACGACGGATCATCATTGGCATGACGATGTAAGCATATACCTCAATTGAGTTTACATCACTTGGAGTTGATTTTGGACTGATTTAACCACTTCATTTACTCTGTTTTGGCTAAGGTTTGCTAGTCGGAAATATAGGGCAGCACTATATTTGATGTTTCTATGGTCAGCTTTGTTGGTCTTATTATGCCCGGTTATATGGTGGGGGTGATGTCTACATGTATGGGACTGTTATGCCCATGTTATGGGTTGGATTTGAAGCTGATTTTGGTACTGAAATAGCTCGCTTTGAAAATGTTTTCACTACTATATACAGTAGGACTGAACCTCTTTAATAGGGATTTTATACGCCTATTGCTCTTGGCTATGATTTGGGTGTTCTATATGTACTGATATGTACCATTGATGCAAGTACATTCATATATCATATGCCCATGATTTGAGGTGTCTTTGAGCTTGATTTGAGACTAATTTACTTAGTTTTGATAGTGAATTTACTGCTATAATAGCCAAGGCTGAAGCCTATTTGGTCTATGTATGCTCTACCTATTGGTCACGGGTGCTTCTCGGGTCTCATATGACTACACGGATGTATATGAAGGTTGGCACATGTCTTGTATTGCTCCAGAATGTCTTTTGAGCTTCATTCAATCTCCATCTTGGTTGGCATTTGATTAACATTATTCTACAGTGGCATGCTTTATGATAGTCATTATGCTTAGACCCTTCGATACATGCTCTGATGCATAAGTCGAAAATGCATGCTTCTTACATTGTCTGTGTTTGATTGCCACTTGGAGCTTTAGTTGGGATTTAATTTTCATACTTTGGAGCTCTTGGATGCTTATTTGGGTTGTTAAATATTTGACATTGACTGTTACATGATGTATTGGATGTTATAGGTGATACTTGACCAATCCCTTGCTCTAGATGCTCCATTGATATACTGTCTTGGATCCATGATGCCTTATGTATTCACATGCTATCTTCAAACTTGGTTGCTTGATTGACATTGATCTTTTTGCTAATGGGAGCTTCATACTATCTTTGGATATTGCAGAGCTTGTGATTTATGGAGTTGAGCTTCTTGAGTAGATGAGACTGGGATCTGTTACATGTGTATGCTCTTGATAGATACTTATCTGCATTGGATGCTTTTGGACTGATTTGATCCGCTTCTCTTTGAGCATACACCGACCTTTGTCAGGTCCTATCAGTTAGGCATACACTTAGCTCGGCTTACTCTTTGAGTTCTTTATGCCATGACTTGTATCCTTCTACTGACATCGATTGCTCTAACACATTTGGATGTTTAGCTCATTTTGGCTACTATAGTGTTTGTTACATGCCCGCTTCATGCAAAATCAGAGCTAGCAGTCATTCTTGGCTTTGGATCACTGTTAGCTCATTGTTTGCTCTCTTTTTCTCACTGATGTGATTTATTACAGCAAGCTGTTTTATGCAAATTGTGATGTATTTACTTGAGCTTAATCATGTCAATTGATGTACTTTTGGTACTATTTGGTGGACACTTTGTCATCTTAGTAGTTTCTCTTTCTTTTAGCTCATTTTGGCAATGGTTTCGGCATGCTTACTGCTTATCATAACAGGCTATTTTTTGTATAGTCTGCCTTTGTTTGACTCATTATGGCTAGTCATCTCGAAAATACAGCTTTATTTAACATTGCCAAGTTGGATGGCACCAACTATGGCTATTGAAAGTCTCAAATATGGCAAGTTTTGGTGCAAAAATTGCAAATTAAGTCATAAGAAACAAAGATATTAAACCTGAGAACATGGATGATGATGACTAGGCTAATTCAGATGAACTACGCAAGTCCACTATCATTTTATCACTCTCTAAAGAGGTCCACAATAATGTTGTTGAAGATGAAGATCAAAGTGCATGGAGTCTATGGGAAAAGATTTAGGACCTTTATGTAAAGAAACACCCTACTTTGTAGATGTATTAGCTTAAATAGTTGATGGATCTCCGCATGAAGGAGGGGACCCCATTGTCTACTCACTTTAGCCAGTTTCATTCTATCATGAAGAATCTACTTCAACAAGGTATTGAGTTTCAGGATAATCTGCATCCTTTTTTTTTCTTGGCACTTTACCTGAGTCTTAAGATGTATTTCGCACTATGATATGTACCAACAAACTTAATGGGCTGAAATTGAAAGATGTAAAGAGTGCTCTTTTGACTGAAGAAATTAATAGAAAAAACAATGATGTTTCCCACAGTTCACATGCTTTATCCATTAGAGGTCGCAGAAGTGGTAAGAAAGATAATGATTTTCATGGGAAGGACTCTTAGAAGTCTAGGTCTAAGTCACGTGGACACAACAAGTCCCACAGACATAAGTCTGATCTTACATGCCATTATTGTGGGAAAGTAGGACACATATGGCAGTAGTGCCATAAGATGTGAGATGATAAAGCACAAAGAAAAGGGGAATAAAAAAGGGCAGGAGAAATCCAATGATCATAGTATTATACCTGCAAAGTCCAATGTAAAGATTGAGGAGACAAATGTTATGCAGCGCCTAAGGAGTCTGATGGTGACTACATCTTAGTAACCTGTCATGTGATGTCTCTCAGCTGACCAAGGCTTAGTCTATGCATGCACAGTGTTGGCTCTTGGATTTGGGCATGTCTTTTCATGTGACCCCCTACAGTAAGTGGTTTCATATTTATCGTAGTGTATTTGGTATTGTGCGCTTAGGTGATAATCGGTCTCTATAGTTTCCCTCTAGTAGCACTTTTGTTTTGCATAATGTACATCATGTACTTGCCGCCTTGACTAAAAGTTGTATGTCTGTTGGGTAGCTTGATGATGCAGATTATCATATATGCTTTGATGATTCTGCATGGAAGATAACTCATGGCAAGCTTGTTCTTGCAAGACGCGCCAAGTCTGGTAGCCTCTACCCCTTGGTTGTATTTGGTACTATTGACCATGTTTTGTCAGTGGGTTCTATCCCACATGTATCTCTCTAGCATGCTCGTCTTAGGCATATGTTGCTTAAGGGAATGAAAATGCTTAGTGCTTTGCAATATCTTTGGCCTTTTAACTACTCACTTTTTGAGTCGTGTGATCATTGTTTATATGGCAAATAGACTAGGCATTTGCATAAAAAGTATGATATTCCACACGCATGGGTGAGCCTTTAGCTCTTGTGCATTTAGATTTATGCGGACCCATGCCTTATTAGTCATTAGGGGATGTGAAGTACTTTGTCACATTTATTGATGATTATTCATGTAAGGTTTGGGCTTATCCCATAAAACAAAAATATGATATCTTGGTCATCTTTCAGCGTTGGATTGCTCTCGCCGAGAATCAATCTTGGTGTAGGCTAAAATGCCTAAGGACCAATAATGGGGGTGAGTATGTCTCACGTGCCTTTGAGTAATTTTGTGATAAGCAAGGTATTGAGCATCAGTTGACCGCCCCTTACACCCCTCCCCAGAATGGTTTGGCTGAGCATATGAATAGGACTATCCAGGAGATTTTGTAGTATGCTTAGCCAAGCAAGCTTACCACATAATTTTTGAACTAAGGCAGTCTCTGCTGTCATGCTTCTCATTAACACATCACCTTGCAGTGCTATTGACTTCCAGGTTGCAGAGGAGGTATGGACATGAAAGCCTCCCTCATATACTCATTTGTGTGTCTTTGGATATGAGGCCTTTTTCCATGTGCCCAAGGACAAACACAATAAGATGGATCCTAAAAGTGTGAAATGTATTTTCCTTAGCTATGAAAATGCAGGTGAGATGGGATATCGTCTTTGGGATCCAAAGGCATGAAAAGTGATATGTAGCCATGATGTTGTGTTCTATGAGGATAAAATGCATATGTAACCTGAGAAGTTGTTGAGATACACATGATTATCTTTTAGGAGGAGCCCTTTACTCCCACACAGCTAGCTAGACAGCCTGCACCAATAGCCAATCCTCATGGTCAGGATGTTAGACATGATGGATGTTAGACAAAATGTTGGACATGCAGCATAGTTTGCATTAAGGCATTCTACTAGGGATAGATGATCTCTTGACCGCCATGAGCCCTCCATAAATTATGTCTTGGTTAGAGATGCATGAGAGCCTCTCACTTATGATGAGGCTATGTGCAGGGATGACAGTCACTCTTGGCAGAGGGCTATGCAGTCTAAGATTAACTCGTTGTATAAGAATTGTGAGTGGGATTTGGTTTCCTTGCCTAGTGGAAAGAGGGCTTTGCCTTTTAGAAATGGGCATACAAGTTGAAAAGTATCCCTGGACACCCCAAGTCGACATACAAGGCCAGATTGGTACCAAAGGGTTTTAAGCAGAAGCATGGTGTTGACTTTGATAAGGACTTCTCTCCTATGGTTAAGATGACCACCCTACACTTAGTCTTGGCTTTGGTTGCCCAACTTGACTTAGAATTATATCAGTTGGATGTCAAGATGGCTTTCTTACATGGGGACTTGCATGATGAGATATACATGGGGCAGCTTAAGGGCTTTGCAAAGCCTGGCAAGGAACACCTAGTATATAGATTGAGAAAGAATCTTTATGGCTTGAAGCAGGCACCTAGGAAATGGTACCACAAATTTGATGCATTCATGTAGTCATAGGACTATAGTTGTAGTGTTGTGGATTCATGCTTGTACACGAAGAAAGCTCATGATGGTTTATTATTGATTTTGGTACGCTATGTGGATGACATGAATTTAGCAAGGAAAGCTCATGATGAGCTAGATGCACTTAAGGCTCAACTCCATAAGATCTTTAAGATGAAAGATCTGGGACATGTCTCTCATATGCGCATTACGCGTGACAGGTCTCAGGTCCTACTCTATCTGTTCACAGAAGGATTATATCCATAAAGTCCTTAAGTGCTTCCGTATACAGGATGTGAAGCCTATTAGCTATCCATTGCCTTCTCATGTCAAGGTATCACAAGTTGATTGTCCATAGACAAATGAGTAGAGGGATGAGATAGCCAAGATTCCCTATGCATCCGCAGTGGGCAGTCTTATGTATACCATAATAGATACCCATCCAGACATTGCATTTGCAGTTGGTGTTGTGGCACATTATAAGGCTACACCCTTGGCAAGAGGCATTGGGATGCCATGAAGGGTATCATCAGGTACCTAAAGGGCATTGCTAAAATGTGTATATGTTATGGCAGCTTGGATACAGGAGTCATGGGATACATAGACTCTCACTATGCAGGACATGCAGACAGTAGGAAGTCCAATTCTAGCTATGTGTTCACTTTTGTTGGAGGCGCTCACTGATGGATATCCAGGGTGGAGAAATGCATGGCCCTTTCTATTACACAGAGGCCAAGTATGCTGCAGCCACTGAGGCCATTTGGTTTGGTTATTTTGTTTTTGACCTTGGTATTACAGATGTTATCCCTATACTACATTCGGATTCTATGAGTGCTATCCAATGAGCTAAGAATCCGGTCTTCCATGCGAAGACAAAACACATTGAGATGAGGTATCACTTCATTCATGAGGTCATTGAGGATAGGTTTGTTGATCATGTTAAGATCTCAATTGACCAAAATCTTGTTTACTTGCTCACGAAAAACCTCTCTACAAAGCGCTTTGCCTTCCTTAGGAGGTTGATGGGCATTGAATGAGATGACATCTTTCCTCATCGTGTTGTATCTATGTATATGTTGTACTGTCTTTTCTTTTTTTCTTTTCGCTCCTCACTGAGGTAGATTCACCTTTAAGTGGGAGGTTGTTGGGGGTAAAGTGCCTTTGCCTAGCCGCCCATGTATTACAATTAACAGTATCTATACCTACACACTGCGGGTGTCCATCCCCGTCACTTCATTCTTTATTCTTTTAGTGACATTTGAATAAAGGGAAGGCCGGCTACACATTGTTTCTTTCTCTCTTGCTCTTGCTCCTGATCGTGCTTCCACTTAAGGGCTTGAAATGTGAGAAGGATAGAAGCTTGCACGGGAGAGCTATGGTAGAAGAGCAAGAGCAAGAGTGAGAGAGACTCAAAATGTGGGAACTCCAACAGTCACAATGTGTGACCGAACTTCCCTTTATTCATATGTCACTAAAAAAATAAAGAATAAAGTGACATTGATGGGCACCTGTCGCATGCAGCGTGCAAGCGCAAGTACTATCAGTGTAGTAATACACAAGTGGCTAGGTGGAGGTGCCTTTACCCCCAACAACCTCCCACTTAAAAGAGAATCTGCACAAGTGAGGGGTGAAAAAGAAAAAGAAAAGACAATACATCATGTATACATGTACAATAGGATGATGAAAGACGTCATCTCATCCCACGTCCATCAATCTTCTAATGAAGGCAAAGTGCTCCATAGAGAGGCTTTTGGTGAGCAGATCTATAGGATTATGGTTAGTTGAGATACTGACAAGGTCAATAGACTTGTCCTCAACGACCCCATGTATGAAGTGATACCTCGCCTCAATGTGTTTTGTCTTCGCATGGAAGACTGGATTCTTGGCTAACTGAATAGCACTCATAAAAAATATGAATGTAATGTAGGGATAGCATCAATACCAAGGTCATGAACCAAACAGCCTAATCATATGGTCTCCTTGCAAGCCTTAGTGGCTGCAACATACTTGGCCTCAGTGGTGGAAAGATCTATACACTTCTACACCCTGGACATCCAAGAGACAACACCTCCAACATAGGTGAACACATAGCTAAAAGTGGACTTCCTACTATCTGCATGTCCTGCATAATCAGAGTCTGTGTACCCCATGACTCCTGTATCCTATCTGCCATAGTAAATGAACATATCTGTAGTGCCCTTCAGGTACCTCATGATACCCTTCACGGCATTCCAATGCTTCTTGCCAGGTATAGCCATATAGTGTGCCACAACACCAACTGTAAAGGCAATATCTGGACGAGTGGCTATCATGATATGCATAAGATTTCCCATTGCGGATGCATAGGGAATCTTGGACATCTCGTCCCTCTACTCATCTATTTGCAGACAATCGGCCTATGATACCTTCACATAAGAAGGCAATGGACATCCAATAGGCTTCACATCCTGCATGCGGAAGTGCTCAATGACTTTGTGAATGTACTCACTCTTTAACAAGTAGAGGAGTCCTTGATGCCTGTCGCATCTAATGAATATACCAAGTATGTGAGAGGCGTGTCCCAAATCCTTCATCTCAAAGATCTTTTTGAGCTGAGCCTTAAGAGCATCTAGCTCATCATGAGCTTTCCCTGTTAATCGCATGTCATCCACATAGAGTACCAAAATAAGCAAAGATCCATCATAGGCTTTCTTTTGTACAAGCACGGATCCATAGCACTACAAGTGTAGCCCTGTGATTGCATAAAAGCATTGAACTTATGGTACCATTCTCTAGGTGCTTTCTTTAAGCCATAAAGACTTTTCTTCAACCTGCACACTAGGTGCTCCCTGCCAGGCTCTACAAAGCCCTTAGGTTGCTCCATGTAAATCTCATCATGCAAATCCCCATGTAAAAATGCCGTCTTGACATCCATTTGATACAAGTCCAATTCAAGCTATGCGACTAAGGCTGAAACCAAGCAAAGGGTGGTCATGTTAACCACATGAGAAAAAACTTCATCAAAGTCAACTCCATGCTCCTGTTTAAAACCCTTAGCAACAAGTCTTGCCTTATAAGCCGGCTTGGGGTGTCTAGGGGTACTCTTCAACTTGTATATCCTTTTGCATGGTAGATCCTTCTTGCCACTACGCAAGGAAACCAAATCCCAAGTCTCATTCTTATACAAGGTGTTTATCTCTGACTGCATAACCCTCTCCCAGGAGTGACTGTCATCCCTGGGCATAGCCTCATCACAAGTGAAAGGCTCTTTTGCATATGTAACCAAGAGATAATGCATCGAGAGTTTAAATTTGTCAAGGGGTGTCTATCTCTAGTAGAACGCCACACTACAGGTTGCTATGTTACCTGCTCAACATTCTATCCAACACCCTGGCCATGAGTATCTGCTGCTACGGCTGCAGGTTGTCTAGCTGGCTGTACAGGAGTCCATGGCTCCTCCTCAAATATAACCTTGTGTATCTCCATGACTCTCTTAGGCTGTCTATGCATCTTCTCTTCATAGAAGTCTACATCATGGCTGCGGATGACTTTCCGCGCTTGTGGATCCCATAGATGGTAACCCATCTCTCTTGCATCTCCATAACAAAGGAATATGCATTTAATACTCTTAGGATCCAGCTTGTTACGCTTATCCTTGGACACATTGCAGAATGCCTTACATCCAAAGACACGTAAATGCTCATAAAAGGGAGGCTTTCCTATCCATACCTCCTCTATAACCTAGAAATCAATGGCACTACAGGGTGATCTATTAATGATATGCACGTCAGTCGTAACTGCGACCTGCTTGGCTAAGCATACTACAAACCCTCTCCTGGATGATCCTATTCATCCGCTCAGCGCTACCATTCTCGGGAAGGGTGTAGGGGGCAATCAACTGAGGCTTAATACCCCTCTCGCCACATAACTGCTCAAAAGGCACGTGAGACATACTCATCCCCATTATCTCTGAAAAACTGCCAATACATTAGACTTATGCTTTATGGAATAAGCCCATACCTTATGTGAAAAATAATCTATGAAGGTAACAAAATACTTCCTACCACCCAAAGAGTGACAAGGCATGGGCCCACAAACATCAAAATGTACCAAAGCCAAGGGCTCACTCATGCATGACATACTTGACTTCTTATGCAAAGACCTAGTTTGTCTACCATAAAGACAATGATCACAAGAATCAAAATGAGAATAGTCAAGGGGTGGTAAGTACTACAAACTAGAAAACATTTTTATTCCTTTAACAGACATATCCCCCAAATGAGCATGCCAAAGAGATACATGAGGTAAAGACCCAATAGACAAAACATGATCAACTGTAAATCTAGAAACAACTAAGGGATAGAGATTGCCAGCCTTGGCATCTCTCGCAAGCACAAGCTTGCCATGAGTAATCTTCCATGTAGAGTCTCCAAAAGATACATGATATCCTGCATCATTAAGCTGTCCAACGGACATGAGACTCCATGTCAATGCAGTACATGATGTACATCATGCATAAAAAAACTGCAGCCAGAAGAAAACTGCAGCCTAACATCACCAATGCCGACAATCTCAAGAGACCTGTCATCACCCAAAATAGAACAGTATGAATGGAACCACTCTCAGCACGGTGTCACATGAAAGAATGCACCTGAGTCCAAGATCCAACACTATGCATACATAGTGTATCTTCGTCATCTGTGAAGCACTAGATGAAGCTCTTGCAAGGATATAATCTCCATCATTATCCTCAGGCTATATAACATTGATCTCTTCGATTTTTACACTTGACTTAGCAGGTACTATGCTGCGATCAGAAGACTTTTTCTAAACTTTCTCTTTTCCCTTGTCTTTGTGCCTTTCATTGCATAATTCATGGCACTGTGGACTTTTGTGGCCTTTCTTCCACGAGACATCCAAATTCTTACGGTTTATCTCTTTCTGCAGAAGAGAGCTCTCAACATCAGATAGCTTTAGAGTAGTGGCAGAAGCACATAAGGCAATGCAGAATACATCCCAAGACTCATTAAGAGTTCCAAACAAGAACAATGGAGTGACATCCTCTTTGAAATCAATGCCCTACGAAACCAAGTTCCTAAGAATAGCATGAAACTGGCTCAGATGAGTTGAATGATCACATTCTCTTTCATGCGGAGATCCATAAGTGGTTTTAGCCAATACATTTGACTTGCAGGACTTTGCTTGTCATAGAGGTTCTTGATCTTATCCCAAATTTTCCAAGCACTATGTGCTTCCTCAACCACATTATAATACACCTGTTCAATGAGAGACAAGATGAGGGTGGACTTGCATAACTCATCAAGCTCCATCCATTCGTTATTAGTCATAGTTTTAGGATTGTCTCCATTCAACCTTAGTGGCTTTATCTACGATTTTTGCACCAATACCTGCCAAAATTGGCTCTTTCAAAAGGTATAATTCGTACCATCAAGCTTAGTGATGTTGAAGATAGTACTATCAGTGGAAGAAGATGCCATACTGCAAGCTGAGATAGTGCAGACAGTTCAAATCTGCTTGCTATAAACTGCAGAAAGTGACAAAAAACCACCAAAACCAAGGAAAAATGGCAAGAAATGAGTATTGAATAAGACTGACTGCACCAAGTACCATCAAAATTACATTCAACCATGATGATTCAACATGAAATATACATGATGGCTTGGAAATATATACTTGCTGTAATTTATGACAACAGTGTACAATGAGAGTTGACAATAGACAAAACCCAATATTCAAATTCAATCACTGATTGTCAATGCAAAACCAGCATCAAGTGGACATGAACAAGCATGTAACAGTCAAAAAAGAGATGAGCCAACACCCAAGCATGTGAGACAATGTCCATCAGTAAAGTCAGTACACCCCCCAATCAACATGGAAAAATGTATATACCATTGCTAAGACACCAAACACAAGTTGGTGTTTGCTAAGTGAATACAAAGCCAAATCAGCCCAAGTATATATACATGGGCCAAGGTATATCAAGCATACATTATCCACGAGGAGATCCTAGTCTCAAAGATCCAAAATCTCAATATGCATAACCCACACTGCTCAATGTCTGATAAGCATACAAAGATGCTCCCACTGGCACAAAAGCCATAAGTGTCAAGAAAATAAGCTCAAACAAAGCATGTAAGAGCACCAGTGAGACAGAGTATCCAAGTTCATACATCAGTAAGACATCCAGAGCATATGAGCGGTCAAGTATCCAATGATAACATCCAATGTCATGAAAACAATCCCAATCAATTCTCTGACAAGCCAAAGCAAGACCAAAATAAGCTCTAGAGTATCCAAAGTCAAGCCCAAATGAAGCTCTAGTAGCATTCAAGTCCAAACAATGTAACTAGCATGTGTAGGTAACATAAGCATCAAGCATGTACCAAGGGGTCATACATAGACCATAGGTATAACCTCTGTCACAAAAAGCATGCTAGTGTAGACCAATGTCAAGTAAATGCCAACCAATACAGAGCTCAAACAAGGCTCAAAATACATTCCACGACCATCCAAAGCATTTTCCAACCTTCATTTGCATCCCAATAGTCATATGAAACACTCGTGAAGCACTCATGACCAATAGGCAAAGCATAGAGTGACTAAATAAGCTTTGGCCCTAGAGTGTATAGCGGTGATTTATTGTGTAAAGGTAAGTATTTCATGCCACTAAATCAGCTCCAAGTGATGGCCAATCAATAGGCATACATTCCCCTAATATTTGGGACCAAATCGGGCATCAAATGGCCAATGCTATCCAAGCATAAACATAAAGTGCTAATGTAACACTATTTGTGGCTGCCTGTGGACTATGGAAAATAGTCCAGGATTGAGGTCAATCAGACCACAAATCAAAGCTTGTCATAAAAGAAAATACCTTGATATTTTTGTACTTTGGAATCATGCTAATTCCATACCTTGTAATTTCCAACCCTTGGAAATTCAGCCCTTGCCTATGTAAAGGTACCCTTAACTTTGGAGATGACGAGTTAGGATAAAGAAAGCAAGAGGCTAAGAGAATACATCTTTTGGCTCATTCACTAAGTTTTGTTGTTTTACTTTCTTGATGCTAGCTTCCTTCTTGCTAGATGAAGCATTAGCCATGGCTGTCATGTATTTTTGGAGCTCTCATCATTAATACATAGAGGATGTCTTGGTACAATAGTTCTTTTGTTATTTCATGTCTATTTCATTTTACTTAGATTTCTTTTCTTGGTTGAATGCTTCATTACATTGGTATCACAGCATTAGTTTAGATCCTATCACAAGTCATTTTCATGCAATAGATTTAGTTGCAGTGACTAGGGAGTGAAAACCATAGTGCTTCCATAATCGTGGCCTGACATGGAGAACTCTTACAAACCATGACTAAGATGGAGGTTCTTGGCATGAACCAGTGGACAATGGAAGGCTCCAACCAATTTGGCAACTCGTGACCAAGTTTTGGACCAAAAATTGGGGTAAGTTGGACAAAACGAAGGTTACAAGACTTAGTTTGGTTCAAACTTGAGTTACATTTTCAAAAACAGGGGTTTCTTCCTTTTTTGCTTCAAGCTTCTCTCAAGAATCCATGGCCAAAGGCTAAGCAAGATCTCTTGCCCGTGACTTCTATCATGCAAAAGGACTTCATAGCCTTGTCCTCCATCCCTCAAGCTTTCAATGGAATGGTGGAATGGCACCATATGCTTCATTTCTGTCCCCAAGAACACACTAGTAGGCAGTAGCGTGAATTGCCCCTGCTGCATATTCTTGCCTATTTCTTGCTAAAGAGGAGGTACAGAGCTCAAGTTGCTTATGATTTATGCTCTATAGCACTTGACAAGTTATCTCCTTCAAGCTTTGGCAATATTTCTCTCTATTTTGGACTCTCCTCTCTCCCATAAAACCCTGTTATTGATAGTTTTGGACAACAAGCTTATTTTCACAAATTTCTTATCAAAATCATGGGGCTTTTGGTCAATTTCACTTTCTGAAGCCTCTGCACAAAGGATAGTACCAACATTGTATGGATTTCCCACCATTGTGGAAGAGTGGGAGTGGATTCTTGAAGGATTCATGGAAGGGGCAACAAATGTCATTTGAAGGAAGGGAATTATTGGATTCTCTTTCAAATTTTGAAGTTTCTTTGAAGCCTACTTCATACAATGAAGAGTAATCAGCATCTTCAACTCAAGTGGCATCTCTATTGAAGCCTTCTTCATCAAATTTTGGGTCCAATGGTTCATGGGAGCACTCTTCATGAAGATTCTTGATCAAGAAGCTAGATATTAGCATTGGAAAGCTAAAATTGGGATTTCTTGGATTAATAGAAGCTGAAGTCAAGTTCTATTTGTTGAAGCCAAGTTCTATTTGTGGGAGATTCCTTCATCAACAACAAGACTCTTCTCCTACAAGCTTAAGAGGTACTCTAATCATTTTTAATCTCTCTTTAAGTCCTCTTGCTGAGCTAAGTCCAATTGATGAAAGAGGGATTAAAATGATAAATAATCCCATCCATTCTATCAAATGCATTTCATGGGAAATCCATAGAGCTATTTTAGTGATTGATCATTGCATAATCACTCTCATTCACTGAAATAATCACTTCTAAGTGCTTCAAATTCTCATTTCATTTACCTAACCCTGATATTGAATTGTTTGCTCTTTTTGTTTCATTGACATGAGTAAATTTTACCCAATGGTAAGTGGAATAAGAATTGTTAAGCAATGAGTCACTATTGAGGTTATCCCTTACCTATCCCCATTTCAATTTTAGCCTATTCCATTCAAGTTCTTGCATATCATAAAAGGGATAATCAAATTCTTTTCATTCCATGAATTTCATGCTGATTTTTAGAGCCTAGCATTGAACTACCATGTATATACCCACGTGGAAAAGTGGATGCTGGGCGAGTTGGTAGGACAAAAGAGAGGTGACCCTCCCCTATTGACAATGACCTTGAAGGGGAGCAAAAACCAACTTGAGAGGGAAATTTGCACACCCCTCAAGTCTCAGATCCCACGCATTTAAAGTTCAAGTGTAGGTACCACTCAAGGGAACAAGAATTCAGTTTTCAGCATGGTATTTTTGACATTGGATTAGCATTGAGGTTTTGGGACAGGGTATACAAACAAGGTCCCATTAATCTTGCAATCTACAGTGGATTATTCAATCATTTTGGTTATTGCAAAGGGTATTTTTAGCTTTTGCAGATGTATAGAGTTCCCTTACAGGTCTACACGGTTGGTACATGCATGAAAATTGAAGGTACAAGTCATTAAATGATCAAAACAGAGCATTCACAGGTTTAGGAATTTCCAGACAGCTACAGTAAACTGTTTACAGAATTTTATGTACTCAAGTACTTTCAACACTTCATAGTTCATTATAAAGGGGACTTCTTAAGCTTCAAGCAAACCCAAAGAGTTTGTTATTGGGAGCACTAGAACTCAAGATATTTGAGTTTTTCTTCTACTGTATATACAGGACAAGAAGTTACTCATGGCAAGGAATAAGAAAAATGATCCTATTTTGGAGACCATCAATGAAGAGCTGAGAGAATACCAACATGAGCATGAACGTGAAACCCCTCAAGAAGCTATATGCCACAGGCATTATGAGAATGAAGAGGTTGATGTACGCTCTACTCATTCTCCTATCAATCAACCAATGAATGGAGTTGAGATGTCCCATGCTTCCATGGACTCTAATAGCCTACAACAACTCTCAAATGATATTAAAGAGATGAAATCAGGCTTTGATGGTATGAGGATGGGTATTGATAAGTTAGTGGCTATCTTTAGTGAAAAGATATTGCCTACAGTTGGTCCCAATGTTCCAAACCATCCTTTGGCTGAAGAGCAACCAAACCCTCCACTCCAAAGGTGGTATCACAATTTGAGATTGGGAAATCGTCAAAGGCTAAAGATTTTATTCAACCCACTTCATTTCAGCCTCAACCCCATCAATCAAAGACCTATTCTTAGCCACATGGGCAAGATCCACACGATAGGGCTCAAGCAAGCTCTAGGCATAAAGAGGACATCCATGGTTGCAATCCAGTTTATAAAAATTTTTATCCTCAACTAAATATTGGTGGGCATGAACAAGGGCATGTGAATTCAGCCCCAAACTCCTATGGACAGCAACAATGCAATCCTCATACTCAAGTTCAGCCTAATAGGCCAAGCCCTTTATCCAATCATGGTTGGCTTCAACAAAATAGTGAGCAGCAACCACCATTTAATACTCCTATGCATGGACAACATCAAGGGTACCATGGACAACCTTTCAATATGGGCAACACTCATTTTCAGCCTCAAGGACATTATTTCCAGCCACAAGGTTATGGTATGCAGTATGGACAGCAAACCCCATATGCATAAGGAACTTAGAATAATGAATTTCCTAGGCAAGGCTCATTTGGTAACTCTTTTGGACAGCAACACCATAATGGAAAGCAGCACCACAATGACAGCAACCTCAATATGAGAGAGAGTATAAAGACAAAATTGTCATCTCAAATTTCAAAGGAGAGAATCCGTCACCCATGGAGTTGGATGGAGTGGTTTGACGAATTGGAGATGTACTTTTCCCTTTATCCAAGGCCCAAAAATGCCAAAGTAAAGTTTGCAGCCCTTCATTTAGAAGCCTATGCACATACTTGGTGGAGATATATGACAAGAATTTGTTAGATATGATCAATGCCCCACCCTCATTAGGTACTACCAATGATCCATGGTGCTCAAAGTTGTAAGGCCCCCATTATGAGGAGAAGCCAAGTGTGAGCCCGGACATTGGTGGAGTCCTGACTTGTATATCAGATGAGGTCTATGTGACCGGATGGCAAAAAGGTGACCATTGTGGGTCTAATCTTTGGGTTAGACGGAGTGGTTAAGCTGGTAGCAACTCGAGGCACATTGCATTGAGTTGCGTGGTAAGGGAGTTAAAAGGGGCCCCTATTGTGGGGTCCGGGGGCCGCGGAAGCGGCCCCTGGCTGGGGGGTCCCAGGGGGGCCAGCGGCCCCCCTGGCGGGGGTCCGGGGGCAGCGCCCCCGGCCCGATGGTAAAGGGAATATTCCCTGGAATATTCCCTGGCCGACTAGTGGAGGCTCATATGGTAGGTCGGTCAGCAGGCCGACCTAACGACCTTCGCGGGCTATAAAAGCTAAACCCCTTCGCAGCCATCACACACTCATCTTTCACCCAGTCAGAGTTGTTGTTCCAGCTAGCCTTAAGCTCTTCACCTATCTTCTGTCTAGATCGCCATCTAAGCTTCACTCAGTGGAAGCGCACGGGTGGACAGAGCCATCTTTGTATCAGTTGTTTGGAGTTAAAGAATTTACTGATTCTCCTCTTATCTGTTGTGTACTCTCTATCTCTTTCTCAGATTCTGTTCGCTGCGCCGTGTAATATTTTACATGGTATCAGAGCCCAGGGGGCTCTAGAGATCGGAGAGCGTGCAAGAGGCAAAGGCTTCAACAGCAAAGAGAAACGATGTCGACTCCGGGAAGCAGTTCTGGCGCATCAGGAAGCGGTGCAGGAGGTGGTGCTGCTGTACCGGCTATTCAAACACTGAGGATTCGTCCACCAACCTTCAGCGAAGGCAAGTTAGATGGTACAAACTACACCTTGTGGAAGTTCAAAATTACTACTATCCTTGATTCTTATGAGCTTCTGGAGACTGTGCTGGGGACTGACGCAGAACCACAGCCTACCCCCGACCCATCAAATCCTAGTGTGATGATTCCTCCGAATGCAGATCTTCTACGAGCTTGGAAACGAAGGAATGCAGATGCATTGTGTGCCTTAGTTACAAGCTGTTCTGACAGTGTTTTGACTCTGATTCAGCATACAACCAAAGCGTCAGAGGCTTGGAATGTACTAAGGAGTCAGTATGAAACACGAAACCAAACAAGGATTCAAAACTTGGAGAATCAACTAGCAGCGGAGAAGTTTGCTGAAGGAGAGACGGTTGAAGCATTCATCACTCGGATTAAGAATCTGCGCGACCAGATGGCTGGCGCTGGGATACAAAAGACTAGCGAAGAGCTAGCTCGGAGGTGTCTTCGGATTTGTCCACAAAAGTTTGATGGACTAGTAACTGCCCTTAATACTCAGGTGAGACCTCAAGCTTTGACTTTTGAGGAGTTTTGTGCATTATTAATGGAGGAGGAGTTGAGGCTGAAAGCCCGAGAAGGAAGCAACAATGGAGATGCTGCATTCTCTGCCAATGCAAAAGGCAAAGGTGTTTCCTCCACCAAAAATGATGGTGACAAAAAGAAAAAGGGCGGCAAGAAGAAGTTTCAAGGAGAGTGCTTCTACTGTAAGAAGAAAGGACATGCAATTGCAGATTGTCGTGTCAAGAAGGCAGATGAAAAGAATGGTACCCTTAAAACTAAAGGGAAAGAGACAGCCAATACGGCTGAAGCAGAGTTGGAATTATTCATGGCGACCATTGAGGAAGTGTGCTCCTCGGCGCAAGAAGAATCTACCACTGACTCTTGGGTGTTGGATAGTGGGGCCTCCCGTCACATGACCAACAAGAAAGGTCTATACAGTTCTATGCAGCCTCTACAAGAATCCATCACTGTGACGGTTGGAAATGATGCTAAATGCCCTGCTGCGGGCACAGGTACTATTTCTTTTGTTGCTGCAAATGGTGAAGTCAAAAAGCTTTCAAATGTGTTGTATGTTCCCGAAATCAGGAGAAATCTCTTATCAGTTGCTGCCATAACTGATCTTGGTCATGAAGTGAGGTTCAAGAAGACAGGTGCAGAAATTATTGATAGTGCTGGCACAATTGTTGGCAAAGGAGAAAGAAGGAACAACCTGTATGAGCTAAGTGCTCTTACAGCCACCGCTGGAGTGGGCACAAGTAAGCTTTGGCATGAAAGGTTTGGACACATCGGATTTGCAGTATTGAAGGAGATGCAAAAGCAAGGTATGGTTGCTCACCTACCTACAATAACTGAATTGAAGGAACCATGTGAAGCTTGTATGATGGGCAAGCAACAGAGAAAGGCATTTCCACAAGAAAGCAAGAATAGAGCACATGCTCCTCTAGAGTTGGTGCATGCTGACTTGTGTGGTAAGATGCCTACACAGGCCTTGGGGGGATCTTCTTATTTTATGTTGATTGTCGACGACTACAGTAGGAAGATGTGGGTGTACTTCCTTCGTGATAAGGCTCAAGCTTTTGGTAAGTTTAAAGAATGGCTAATACTTGTTGAGAATGAAACAGGGAAAAGTGTGAAGAAATTTAGAACAGATGGTGGTGGTGAGTTCAACTCAAAGGAGTTTGAAGGCTTTTGCAAGAGCAAAGGGATCAAGCGTCAATTGACGACGCCTCACACACCTCAGCAGAATGGTGTTGTGGAACGCAGGAATCGTACCATTGTGGAGATGGCAAGATGCATGCTAAAGGGCAAGGGATTGCCTAACCATTTTTGGGCTGAAGCTGTTAATACTGCAGTCTACATTCTAAATCGGAGCTACACAAAGGCTCTCAAGGGAAAAACACCTCATGAGGCTTACACTGGTAAGAAACCATCTGTTTCACATTTCAGAATTTTTGGATGTGAATGTTATGCACATGTTCCAGATGAGAAGAGAAACAAGTTACAACCAAAAAGCAGAAAATGTATCTTCTTGGGTTATAGTGATGAGCAGAAGGCTTACAAGTTATATGACCAAGAGGCAAAGAAGATCATCGCGAGCCGTGATGTGGTGTTCAAGGAGGAGCCGCATACAGTGGAGGAGGAGAAGGCAAGGTCTTCCACTTTATCATCAAGCGAAGAAGTAGTCCACTATGAACCTGTCCCGAGAGCTATCCCTATCCTTAAGGAGGAGGAAGCATCATCTTCAGATGATGAGGAAAAAGTTCACCAACCTGACATCACCCCACCGGAAAAGCCATTGCCGCGCTGGGTGAAGCAGCTCTATGACCACAATAATCCTAGGCCTGCATCTGTTGAGGAGAAGGCAGACGGACCAAGGAGGTCTCAGAGAATAGAGGAGCAAAGGAGGGCTTCTGCTCACATAGTCAACATGGCCTTGATGGTTGAGATTATGAGAGAAGTAAAGGAGCCAACTGACTTAGAAGAAGCACTTGCAGATCCATCATGGAAGGCTGCTATGCAGGCGGAGTATGACAGCATAATGAAGAATGACACTTGGGAGCTAGTGGATCGGCCAGCAAAGCGGAAGATTATTGGCACCAAGTGGATCTGGAAGGTAAAGTACAAGGCTGATGGTACCTTAGAAAAGTACAAAGCTAGACTGGTTGCCCAAGGATTTTCACAAGTTGAAGGGTTTGATTTTCAAGAGTCATTTGCCCCAACTGCCAGAATGACCACTATTCGCACGGTACTTGCAGTGGCTGCCCACAAGAAGTGGCCAGTGTACCAAATGGATGTTAAGTCAGCGTTCTTAAATGGTGACCTCAAGGAGGAGGTGTACGTGGCTCAGCCACCAGGGTTTGAGGCCCCCCATTCTGAGAACAAAGTGTGTAAACTGAAGAAGGCATTGTATGGGCTGAAACAAGCCCCCAGAGCATGGTACCAGCGGATAGATAGGTTCTTTTTAAACCTAAACTTCAAAAGATGTGCCTCAGATGCTAACTTGTATGTTTACAGGGATGGTAAAAAGTCTGCAGTGATTGTCCTATATGTGGACGACCTTCTTATTACAGGTGACTATGAAGATATGATCAACCAAACTCGAAAGGCTTTGAGTTTTGAGTTTGAAATGACAGACTTGGGCTTGCTGCACTATTGTTTGGGGATTGAAGTCTGGCAAGAGCCAGGAAAGATCTTCATCTCTCAGAAGAAGTATGCATGGGAGATCTTGAAGGCATTTGGTATGACCGAGTGCAAGGAGATAGCTACACCTATGGAGGTGAATGTAAAGTTATCCGTTGAGGATACATCAGCACTAGCAGACATTGGGAGGTATAGGAGGTTGGTCGGCAGTCTAATCTACTTGTGTAACACCAGACCAGATATCAGTTTTGCTGTTGGTGTTTTGAGCAGGTTCTCAAACAAACCTCATGAGAGTCATTGGAAGGCTGGGATGCGGGTGCTCAGATACTTGAAGAAAACTCTTGACTATGGTATCACATACAGTTTCGGAACTTCTCTTGTGGGGAACTGTGACTCAGATTGGGCAGGAGACATTGATTCCAGGAAGTCAGTTTCTGGTTATTGTTTCTCTTTGGGTTCAGGAATTTTCTCTTGGATTAGTAAGAAGCAACCAACAGTGGCATTGTCTTCTACCGAAGCAGAGTACAAGGCAGCTTGTTTTGCTGCATGTGAGGCCGTATGGTTGAGAAGGATTCTATGGCATATGGGAGTGCAGGATGAAGAACCAACTGTGCTGAGATGTGACAATCAGAGTTGCATCGCCATTGCCAAAAATCCAGTGTTTCATGCACGCACCAAACATATAGAGATCCAGTATCACTATGTGCGTGATTTGATGGAGGATGGGATAGTGGAATTGGTCTACTGTCCAACAGAGGAGAATGGAGCAGATATCTTCACCAAAGCACTTACGAAGGATCTGCTTCAAGTTCATCTTCAGAGACTCGGCATTGGGCCGAGGAGATAGTTCACCTATGGGTGGACATTGAGGGGGGGTGTTAGATATGATCAATGCCCCACCCTCATTAGGTACTACCAATGATCCATGGTGCTCAAAGTTGTAAGGCCCCCATTATGAGGAGAAGCCAAGTGTGAGCCCGGACATTGGTGGAGTCCTGACTTGTATATCAGATGAGGTCTATGTGACCGGATGGCAAAAAGGTGACCATTGTGGGTCTAATCTTTGGGTTAGACGGAGTGGTTAAGCTGGTAGCAACTCGAGGCACATTGCATTGAGTTGCGTGGTAAGGGAGTTAAAAGGGGCCCCTATTGTGGGGTCCGGGGGCCGCGGAAGCGGCCCCTGGCTGGGGGGTCCCAGGGGGGCCAGCGGCCCCCCTGGCGGGGGTCCGGGGGCAGCGCCCCCGGCCCGATGGTAAAGGGAATATTCCCTGGAATATTCCCTGGCCGACTAGTGGAGGCTCATATGGTAGGTCGGTCAGCAGGCCGACCTAACGACCTTCGCGGGCTATAAAAGCTAAACCCCTTCGCAGCCATCACACACTCATCTTTCACCCAGTCAGAGTTGTTGTTCCAGCTAGCCTTAAGCTCTTCACCTATCTTCTGTCTAGATCGCCATCTAAGCTTCACTCAGTGGAAGCGCACGGGTGGACAGAGCCATCTTTGTATCAGTTGTTTGGAGTTAAAGAATTTACTGATTCTCCTCTTATCTGTTGTGTACTCTCTATCTCTTTCTCAGATTCTGTTCGCTGCGCCGTGTAATATTTTACAGAATTGGGCATGACTTCTTATCTTGGGAAGCACTAAAAAATGCTATGATTGAATTCTTCGTCTCTCCCATTGAAAAAGAGCACTTGGAAAAGAAATGGTACGCCCTTGAGCAACATGGTCTCTCGGTTAGAGAGTATTCAAATCAATTTTTTAACCTATCAATGTATGTTCATGGAGTCTCCAATAGTGCCAAATTGAACAAGTATATATTTGGTTTGGAGTCTACCTTATCATCTGAAGTTGGAGCCATGAACCCTACATCTTTGCAAGCTGCCATTCAATTGGCTGAGTGTTACGGGCAGAAATACAAGAGTTTCCAGCCAAAAACAAGGCATTTATTTCAGCCTACACAGTTCCCAAAGAGATCAGGCCATTATGGGCATGTAAAGACTAATTTTTAGCATGGTGGGAAGCCAATAAATGTTCATAGCAATACCTACAGCAAGATGCCAACTTTCCCCACTGTTTATGGACCAAAGCAGGGCAACAATTTCAGATCTAATGCTAAAATTAAGTTTGATGAAAAAAGGACTGATATTAGTGCCAAAATTTTAGCCCCTATCCAAGGCAAGCATGTGTCTAATGACAAGCTCAAGGAAATGTACGCCAAAGGGCTATGCTTCAAGTGCGTGGAGAAATGGTCACCCAACCATATGTCCAAGTGTAGGGCTAAGAATTTGAAGGTTAGTATGATTTTTGAAGACAATTCTTATGGTGAACCTATTGAGGGAAGTCTAGCAGCACAGCTTGAAGGCTCTACTACTCAAGAAGAGATGCATGAAAATGAAGAGAGTATCCATGACGAGTTTTATGACCCAATGGATGGCTTTCCTTTTGATCCGGGTGGTCATTACATGGATGATTCTTGGACCAATTTACATCCTTCACTATGTTCCATATCAAATGATGCATGGAGTGGTTCAAGAGGGGACAATACCCTACGCCTCAAAGGCCAAATCAAGGGAATAACCGCTCACATACTCATTGACACGGGCAACACACATAGCTTCATCAATTCCAAATCACTCAATGGGCTAAAATTGAGTACACAGGATATGCCTTCTTCCCTAAAGATCCAAGTGGCAAATGGAGACTTTGAAAATAGTAATCAATGCTGCCCAAATGTTCCTATTACTCTATCTCCATTATGCACTACATCAGTGAGTTTGATCGCATTAGGAATGGGTCCCATTGACATTATACTTGGCTCTGAAATTGGCTGAAATCTTTGGGCAGATTTACTATGGATCTTAACAAGCTAGAAATGGAATTTCAATTATGTGGACAGCAAGTAATTCTACATGGTGTTGAGAAGAAGAAAATGGAGGTGATCAGCTCCAAGAAGATAAAAATATATATAAATGCAAAGGCATGCATGTTCACTATTCTTCTTTCAAAGATTGATGAGGATCTGCCCTCTCCTCCTACCAATGACATAGGCCCATGTCTTTGCAAGTTGCTGAAGGATTATGATGATATTTTTCAGCCACCTACTTCTCTTCCTCCCAAAAGAGAACTAGATCATCCTATAGACTGGCTGCCCAACAGCAAGCCTATTAACAAACCACCATATCGCCTCTTTAAAGTGGAAAGGGAAGAGGTAGAGCGCCAAGTTAAAGAGTTATTAGAAATGGGTCTCATCAAGGCAAGCCAATCGCCTTTTGCCTCTCCGGTCCTTCTTGTAAAGAAGAAAGATGGCTCTTTTTGCATGTGTATTGACTACCGCGATCTTAACAAGGTCACTATCAAGAATAGGTATCCAATACCTAGAATAGATGACCTTCTAGATGAATTGAAAGATGCTAAGGTGTTCTCCAAGATTGACTTGAGATCGGGGTATCATCAAATACACATGAAGGAAGGGGATGAGTTTAAAATAGCCTTTAGGATGGAAAGAGGCCTCTATCAATTCATGGTAATGCCTTTTGGTTTATCCAATGCTCCAGCCACATTCCAATATCTTATGAATAAGATACTTCAGCCCTTGCTATTTCGGAAAGTTTTGGTGTTCTTTGATGGCATTTTGATCTATAGCAAGAGCAAAGAGGACTATTTACAGCATGTAAAAGAAGTCTTTGATATATTGAGGAAGCACAAACTATTTACCAAGGCAACTAAGTGTTTATTCATGACAAAGGAAGTTGAATCCTTGGGTCATATAGTGGGAGAAGATGGAATCAAAGTGGATCCTAAGAAGGTGCAATGCATCAAAGAATGGCCTACCCCAATTAATGCTACTTCTTTAAGAGGTTTTCTTGGGTTATCATCTTTTTACTATAGGTTTATGAAGAATTATGCTCATGTTGCAGCTCCTCTTACCGATCCGCTAAAAAAATAGGCCTTCTTTTGGGACGAAATCGCCAACAAGAGCTTTAATGAGCTGAAGCAATTGCTTGTTTTAGTACCAATACTAGTTTTCCCTGATTTTTCCAAGACTTTTACCATCTACGTGGAAGTTAGTGGTAGAGGTTTAGGGGTTGTTTTGGTTCAAGAGCATGGTGTCATTGCATTTGAGAGTAGAAAATTCGATGATAAAGAGAGAGAGATGCATGTGTACAAGCAAGAGATGCTTGCTATTCTACATGCGATCAAGAAATGGCATCATTATCTCTATGGAACACATTTTAAAGTCAAAAGCAATCATAGGGTGTTGAGGTATTTTCTCTCACAGCCCAACCTTTCTCCCAAGAAAAAGAGATGGCTAGCTACCTTGCAGTCATATGATTTTGAAATAGCATACATGGCTGGAAAGGATAACATTGTGGCTGATGCATTATTGGATAAATGACATCCAAGAAGAATATGTGCTGGATGAGCATGCTGTCCAGATTTTACAGAAATTATAGCAAGGACATGATGAAGATTTTCCAAATTTCAAAGTGCATAATGGACTCTTATGGTTTAAGGGTAAAGTATACTTGGTTCCTAACAGTAAATTCAAGCTGAAAGTGCTCCATGAGATGCACTCATCACCAATGGTTGGTCATTTGGGTCTTTTCAAGACCTTTGACAAGGTCATAAAAGATTTTATTGGAAGGGTTTATGGAAGGATGTCAAGGAGAATGTATCCAAGTGTTTAGAGTGTCAACAAAATAAGGACTCCACTTTATTACCAACCGAACTCCTTTAGCCTTTATCTATTCCTACAGGCAAATGGACCGACATTTCCATGGACTTTATAATGGGATTACCTACTACTAGTCATGGATGGAATAGTATCTATGTGGTTGTTTATAGATTGACTAAATCAGCCCACTTTATTCCAACCAAAATACAATATTCAGCAAGGCAAGTGGCTGAGCAATTTATGGAAGGTGTATTTAAGTTGCATGGTATGCCAATGAGAATAGTATCGAATAGAGATACAAAATTCATGGGCAACTTTTGGAGAAGTCTATATTCTATGGGTACTTTTCTCACTCCTAGTATAGCCTATCACCCCCAAACCGATGGGCAAACAGAGAGAGTCAATCACTGGGTGGAAGTGTACCTTAGGCATTGTTGTCATGACATACAAGCTTTATGGGATCATTGGATCCACCTTGCTGAATTTTGCTATAACAACACGTATCACATGAGCATCGGTATGTCCCCATTTGAAGCACTTTATGGGTACAAAGTCCAAATCCCATCAGTTTTGTTTCATGAAGATATCAACCCCCAAGCAAAGGAAGAGTTGGAAAGGATGGAGACGCTCATGAGACAATGCAAGGACATCATAAGGAAAGCACAAGAAGTAATGAAAGCCTATGTCAATGAGAAGAGAAGACATTTGGACTTCAAAGTTGGAGATTGGGTGTTTCTTAAAGTGCCCAAGACACATTATGTTTCATTAAAGGGTGGGAACAATAAGCTTGCTCACAGATTTTATGGACCATATTTGGTAGTGGACAAAGTTGGAGAGCTTGCTTATAAGCTCCAACTACCTTCTTCCACTAGAATACATGATGTATTCCATGTTTCACAGCTTAAGAAGTATGTTGGACATGATGTGCAGGTGTTGGAAGAGTTGCCACCAATGGATGAAGCAAGACTTGTCATATATGAACCTGAAAGTA
The DNA here is from genome assembly GCF_053477565.2 of Lygodium microphyllum. Taxonomy (NCBI): domain Eukaryota; kingdom Viridiplantae; phylum Streptophyta; class Polypodiopsida; order Schizaeales; family Lygodiaceae; genus Lygodium; species Lygodium microphyllum. Next base: position 63,029,841 of record NC_141154.1, on the reverse strand, counting down.
TTATTGGAAAGGGAGAAAAAGTGCTCAGAAATCGTACTCTTACTGAGTACCTCATTAAGTGGAAGAGCTTACCTATAGAGGAAACTTCTTGGCAACCATCCACTTATGTGAATGATTTTCCTTGGTTATTGCAGGATGATACATGACAGACTGTGCAGGGAGAGCTTGCTGTGAGATATTACTGTTGGCAATAAAACTGTCCTGACTTCATCAAAATTTTATTTTGACATTATGGTGTGATACTAGGGATTTTATATTTCATTTCTATACTTCATATGTGTCATTTGGACCACTCTATCAAAAGTTATGATAGTTTTTGTAAATCAGCCATGTTTGGATAGCAACCAGTTTACTCACAGTTTGGTATACATAAAGGTATCTCTTATATGGAAAGTGCTTTCCTATCATATCAGAGCTACATGGACATGATTACTATAATCCTTGGTTTTGAGGACAAAACCATCTTAGGATAGGATGGTTTGTCATAAAAGAAAATACCTGGATATTTTTGTACTTTGGAATCATGCTAATTCCATACCTTGTAATTTCCAACCCTTGTAAATTCAGCCCTTGCCTATGTAAATGTACCCTTAACTTTGGATATGAGGAGTTAGGATAAAGAAGGAAAGAGGCTAAGAGAAGACATCTTTTAACTCATTCACTAAGTTTTGTTGTTTTACTTTCTGGATGTTAGCTTCCTTCTTGCTAGATGAAGCATCAGCCATGGCTGTCATGTATTTTTGGAGCTCTCATCATTAATACATGGAGGATGTCTTGGTGCAATAGTTTTTTTGTTATTTCATGTCTATTTCAATTTTAGTTAGATTTCTTTTCCTGGTTGAATGCTTCATTACAAAGCCAATGATAAACCACCAATGTCAAGCATCAAGGGGGTGTTCCCAAGTGCCAAATGAAGTATTTTCAAGCTGCTAATGAGTGCCAAGGGAGTGGTGAAGTAAAAAACAAAAATTTGCATGTCTTCAAGCTGGCCCAAATAGGGCTGATGTTGTTGGGTATGGTACTAGTCCATGTGATATTAATGGGGTGAAAGGGGGGACTCAAGTAGGGCCTAAAGAAGGCCTACACAAGCCTTGTCAAGCCTAATCATGTAGGAGCCAAGATATGAAAGTGGGAGCTCCAATGGTTGGAGCTATGGCTGCCCCTTCTTGTTGTACCTTGCAAACTAAAATAAACACTCAAAAGAATGCTTCAATACCTCTGAAGGAATGCCTTGAGGGTGCCCAAATGTCGAGAAGCCAGCGGTGGAGCTCGAAGGAGTCAGATATGGCTACCAAGAGTGAGAATCAATGTTCTAGGGATTCGAATGAATGTTGAAGGAGTCAGGGACCAAGCTCGAATGCTCAAGCAACCATGCTCTGATACCAGTTGAAAGGTGAGAAGGATCAAAGCTTGCATGGGAGAGCTATGGCAAGAGAGAGAGAGAGACTCACAATGTGGGAACTCCAACAGTCACAATGTGTGATTGGCCTTCCCTTTATTCATATGTCACTAAAAGAATAAAGAATAAAGTGATATTGATGGGTGCCCGCCGCTTGCAGTGTATAGGCATGGGTACTATTAGTGTAGTAATACATGGGAGGCTAGGCGGAGGCGCCTTTACCCCCAACAGGGCTCACCTCCCTTTATGGCCTCGTGTTAGTTATGAGAAATCTCTTATGCAACTCATCCCAAATCGAAGTAGACCAATATTACACTTGGTTTAAAGAGAGTGAGAAATGAGGGGGAGCCAATGCATCAACCTCTTTGCCCATAAGGCAAAGTCTCACCCCTACCCCCTAAAATGATATGACATCAAGCTCTAGAATTTTTTGTAGGATCAGCTCTTTCTAATCTCTTCATATAATATTTGTGGGAAACATCCCAACTTACCAGGACCACTCTACTATAGGATGGCTCCATTGGGGACTCGCCCTCCTGCTTCCTTTTTGAAATCGAGGTCCTTAGTTACCTAATTACTTAGCATGATTAATGTTATGTACAAAAACAACTTCCTTAATTAATCCTATCAGTATAGGGTTTATTCATATAATCTTTGCACGGACACAACGACAAGTTGAAAATAATATTTTAGTAGAAAATAATTATTTATTTAGTTGAGCAATATAGCTTGATTTACATCAATGTATCTATCTAAGATAGGACCCACTTGAAGTCTTTATATGCAAGTTAAAATAGTTGGGATTTATTCTAGACAGTATCCTCCCAATATGAAGTTCTACTTGATTATTGAGGATCAAGATGAGGTAAGAAGGGTTATTCTAACCCTTAGCCTTTCGATTGTATCCAAGTAAGCAATTCCAATGCCGTAAGATTTGGTGATATTTTGATGAGTTTGATTTTCTCATCTAAGGATTTGCATTCATTTGATTCGAAGAGTTGGGTTTAATTCTATCAAACCCCTTTTTTCTATGACCAATTTGATCATAACTTGAAAAGTCTAATAGACTTATAGCCTTGTAAAGTTCTAAAGTTACTTCCTTGAGTGGGATAGAAAGAAAGACAAAGTCCCTAACAACCCCTTAGGGGGTTTCAAACGAACTAGCATCTTTGGTAGATACCATAGAATCTATAAATTATATTAACTTCTTCTTTATCTAAAATAATCTATTCTTGAAATAGAAAACTTTAATGCAACAAGGACAAAGGTTCCCTTCATAGACTTCAAATCCTAGTCCTTGAAGAACTTAATCCCATATATATATTCTTTCAATTATGGGCCTAATTCTTCTTTGATTCATCCCTCTTCCAATAGAAATTTGGATGTGGCCTAAAGTTCCCCATAACATTTATTTAGAATTGGATATAATCTATTAGTGCACAAAAAAGGAAAAAAGAATTTACTAATCCTTATCCAATATTTTCATACACATCTAGCAGTTGCTACCTTAATCTACCTCCATATATTAAGTTACCTTTAAGGATTAAAGTGCTACCACAGGATCCGATCCCATCACAGAGAAGCAACTCCTTATGGATGCCTTGCCTAGAATGTCATGAAAATTTTGATTTGCCCCACCGAGTCACGGTGCACTGCAAGGTATCCAAACTAGGGGCGGGGGGGGGGGGAGAGTAGTAGCACATCCTTTATTTCAACTTATGTCGATAGTGACTGCTCAATTTAAACAATAACAAAATATTAATGATATAAGGAACCTACGTTTTGGTTTGGAGTGACATTGTTTATGGGCAGTCTCTTGATCCGCTCTTGTACTTCTATGATTTGGGTCCATCTTTCCTTGCCATATCTAGAGGTTCTGGCACATCTTCTTCACGACCTCTATAATTTTGTGGTGTGTCTTGCAATGTTTGATGTTGGCTAGTCTTGAAGCTTCAAGATGATGCTTTATCCTTGCTTTAGACGACAAGATGGTCTTGATAGGGCTGAGATCTTGGAGAATCCCTTGGGCCTTGAAAGTCTCCAACAAAGTTACCTTCCTTCCTTTCTCTTTCCTTCACTATCTAAATCTTTCTCATTCTAGCTCACTTAATCCCACTTCCTCTCTCTATCTCTATCAACCCTTTTCTTCCTATCCTCTCAATCTCCCTCTACTTATTGTAATCACTTTCAATCTCTTTCTCCATCTCTATCTATATACCTTCTCTCACTCTATTCTTCTTTCAATTTCTCATTCTCTTTCTCCTAGCCACACTTTATGCCTACTCTCTCCCTCTATTCCTCCTTCCTTATTCTACCTTTGTCTCTCTATTCCGTTAGTCTCTCTCTCTCTCTCTCTCTCTCTCTCTCTCTCTCTCTCTCTCTCTCTCTCTCTCTCTCTCTCTCTCTCTCTCTCTCTCTCTCTCTCTCTCTCTCTCTCTCTCTCTCTCTCTCTCTCTCTCTCTCTCTCTCTCTCTCTCTCTCTCTAAGTTGTGATCTTGAATAATGAAAAGGAAGAAAATCATTCAACTTAAGGCTTACTCTAAGGGCTTATTATATTGCCTTTAGAAAAATTGTACCTCTCTCCATATTCATCAAATGCTTTGCCAAAGTTAGCTATGGGGATAACCTCATTGTTTGGCTCATGAATATTGAGTAGTCAAAGGACGAAAGCATGAGAGATTATGTCTCTAAATTCTAGAGAATGTATAAATGACAGAGAGACCCATCATTAAGGCAATTAGAAAAGCCTTCATCAAGGGCATCTGAAATCAAACAATCTATGAAACCTTGGTTGCAAACTCTGAACTTAATGGCTCCAACATCAATAATGTTTTGGATGAGGCTATCTATGTGGATGATCTTTGGTGTGAATGCAGTAGGGATAAAAGGCCACATGGATCTTATCGAGATATACTCATAGCATGTGTACTTTGTTGAGGACCTCAATGCAAAAAATGGTGAACAATTGATTAATTTGCTAAAACAAAATTTATTCATTTTAACCTAGAACTACCCTAACCTTTAGGAGATACCATCGCAAGTTCTCACCCACACAATTCCTCTTAAGGATGATATTGAGCATGTCAAAGCAACTCCCTACCCTATGGATCCTCAATACAATAATCATGTCAAAGAAAAACTTGATAAGTTACAAAAAGCGGGATTCATTTATGAAATCAAGCATGTTGAATTGGTGCCATCAATCATTGTGGTGCTAAAAAAGAATAGGAAAGTTTATGTGTCCATCAATTACAAGAAATTAAAAAATGTAGCCAAGAGAGATCACTATTCGTTACCATACATTAATCATATGATAGAATGGGTAGTAGAGAAGGAGGATTACATATTCTTAGATGGATTTTTAGGGTACAATTAGGTATAAGCACACCCAAAAAATAAAGTAAAAAATGTCTTTGCTATCGAATGGGAGATATTCACTTATATTGTCATTCCATTTGGACTGACTAATGCATCAACAATCTTCTAAAGATTCATGTGCATAACATTTAAGAATATGCTATGAAAGTGGCTTGAGATCTTTGTTGATGACATGTGTGTCTACTCTAAGTGGGAAGAAGAACATCTTGATAAGCTCCATCTAGTCTTTGAAAAATGCAAGAAGCACAACCTCTTCTTAATCTTCTCAAGTGTCAATATTGGGTTAATCCTAGCATAATCTTGGGCCATGTCATGTCAAAAAGTGGGATCACAACTAATGCTATAAAAATCAAACTTATTATGAATCTCTCTCTACCCACCAACCCAAAGGGAGTGTAATGCCTCTTTGGCCATACCAAGTATTACCATTACTTTGTATTAAACTATGTTGCTATTGTACAACCATTCAATACAAAAAAACCAACAAAATAGAGCCAAAAATATAGTCTCTCCAACCCTCAATATATCCCCACACTCAAACTAGGGAGCATCCTCCCAAACTTGGAAAAAGTGAATACAAAACTCAAAAAGCTAGTCATTTGGTCTTCAAGGGAACTCAATCAATTTTGAGACACAACCATGACCCCATCCATGCTTCATAAATAACATGGATCTAAAACCATAAATGGAACAAAAACCAAAAACTCTATAAACTAGTCCATAAGTTAATCAAAATAAATGAGAAGCTTGAAAAGAATATAAGAAGTTTCTCATGTCACAAATCCATTTTTCAATTATTTGTAGTGTTATCCACCATCCAATTGAATTAACTTTGACTGCATCTTTCTCAATACGTCTTCTTGGACCACAAGGAGAATACACATACACACATAAGACATCCACATAAGCACTAAAACTCACATATATATAATACAATACTTTTGTTTGGGCCAAATCCCCCAAAAATGGAGATAAAAAAGATAGTATCATTAAAATTTGAGATATAAACAAAGCTAGTCCATTGACTTGCCAACATGCAAATGTTTCTTCTTAAATCTCATGCTAAGCTTCAACTTTTCCATGGCCCTTGAAATATTTGTTTGGGTGTATGAAAGAGCGGTGCCTTCAAGAAGTCCAAGGCTTGGTTTAAATGCTTGCAAGAGCACTAAGTACATTAAATGTCTTGAAGTGATTTCTACTCAAGAAAGGTATAAGAAAATATCATTTTTACTTGGTCATCATCAAATTTGTAGGGTTCTTTGTATTGAGATGTCAAGATCTACATGAGTCACCATCCATTACATGCCTTAGTGATGTGGCACGATATTATTCATTGTTGTGTTAAGTGACCGACATGAGGATATGCTAGTGATTCTATAGTTAGACTACACCTCATGTAGTGCATCCTTAGTTATGTCACATTCATTGTGCCACCTCCTCTTTCCTAGTGGGTTTACAGTTAGTGACTACGTGTACATATGTTGCGGTACTTTTTCTGAAGGGAGTAAGCCCTAAAATGGAAGTATGGAGCTGAAGCAAGAGCTCCAACAATCACAATGTGTGACTGGCCTTCCCTTTAAGCAAATGTTACTAAAATAATGCAAAATGAAGTGATAGTATTGGACACCTGGCCACCTGTAGTGTATAGGTGTGTGGATAACTAATACACAATCCAGGGGGATACTATCAGTGTAACTAATAAATGGGTGGCTAAGCACATGCACATTTACCTCCAATAATCTTCATCTAGCTCATCATGAGCACTCCCAACAATCATCATATCATCCACATAGAGGATCAAAATCATAAGGTTGCCATCATAAATGTTACCGTGTTTCCGCAGCACAAAGGAGCGGAAAATGGAAAAAAGGGAAATAGCAAAAACAAGCACAGGATAAAAGTAGAAAAAGGCTCCTTGACCGGTAGCCAGTCCTGAAAATTTCAAATGTTCGGGCACGACCCTCAGAGAGCTTTGGCATCAGCCCGAGGCAACAAAAGAATTAAAATGCGGGAGCGCCCCTGAATCTTTGTAAAAGAGTGCCAGGCTCGCTCCTGTGCAAAGTGTATGCATTAGCCGGGAATAGGATAAATTAGAATGGTGGGAAATGGGAAAAAGGGCCTAGGCTATGGCCGGCCATGTAAAAGAGGGAAAAGGGGATGACCGCCCAAAAAGGATTTAGGGCTTTGTATATAAAGTTGAAAAGTGAATGAGAAGCTCATTCTTTCGGTGTGGCAAAAAGAGTATTCTTCTTCCTCTCTTCTTCTCTCCTTCTTGCTGAGAGTGAGGGATCAAGAGAGTGAAGCTCTTCACCATCTCCTCTTCTCTTCTTCTCTTCTCTTCTCTTCTCTTGTGCGTGTGGCTATGGAGGATGGAGCTTGTAGATGGAGGAGGCTTGAGGATGCTTGAGCTAGCATCAAGAATCGTGGAGCTACTGGAGTGCAAGAGAGAGAAGGGTACTCGATCGGGCATCAAGGTAAGCTCATTACACTCGTAGGATCGACGGCGCGTCGGTTAGGTGAGAGATAGCCATTAGAGCTCGCTTGGAATACTTGAAACAATAAGCGGTCCGTGGGTCTTGGTGGTTGAGCGAAAGCTCCCACATTTTGGTTCCGTTTGCTGGGACCAACGGATTCAAGCTTGAGCACTTGTGCGCTCACATCAAGCATCGAAGTAGGGTACTCATCCCCGAAACGGAGCTTGAGATAGGTAGGAAGTTGGGTGTTTCTAATCTTCAAAACAAGTAAGTATTTTGGGATATTTTGGTTGGTTGATGATTGGAAAGCATGGAGGATCTATTTCAATTTTTTGCCTTCGATTTTCGTTGCATTTAGCATAGGTTAGAGTTAGGAAATCGTACCGAAAAAGGGTAGCGTTTACTGTTACAAAACAGGGCAAAACAAGGAAAAAATTGTGCAAAATGCTCAAAATGCTTGCTAATGGGGCCTAAGATCGACAAGAGACTGATTGGGGGCGTCAACGCCACATTTGGGAAGGCATGTAAGAGCCAGGAGGCCAAAAGAGAGCTCATTTGTGCCATTTTAGTGAGAGAGAGAGAGAGAGCTAGAGAGCCCCAGCCCGTGTGATTCGATCGCATCACCGACGCACTCACCGACCCATTCAAGTATATGAATCCCTTCCTCTATCCCCCTAGATAGGATCTGGAGGGTTGTGCTTGGTATGATTGTGTAAATCCCAAGAATCGATCGAAATTGACATCGCGTTGTTTCCGTCGCGCCGCGTTCGGCCCATCCGAGCGGTCGCTTCTGGGCCAAGTCCGAGAATCGGCCCTCGGCCCCTTATCATTCGGCCACTCGGCCCGAAACCCTAGTCGGCCCTTGGACCGCCGACTGCGGCCCTTGGACCGTCCGAGGCAACGGCCCAAGTCAACCCACTCAACCGTCCAAGTCAAGGCTCTTGCCACGTGGCACATCCGCCATTCGGCCCGTCCGAGCAACCTATTCGAGTCCCAAATTCGAAACTCAGCCACACTCGGGATTCGGCCCTCGACCAAGTATTGAGATATCGAGCTCCACTCGTGATATGTCAGGGTGACCGTTGTGTATTTATGTCACCGACTTGTCAGACGCGGTTGGTACATCGCCCATGAATAAGCTACATGATAGCTATCCTTATCTACTCTAGTTCGTGGCTCAGTTAGTATGCCACCTTAGTTAGTTGAGTTTGGTTTGAGACCCATATATAGGGTTCTTTTATTTCTTTGTATGAGAGTTCTTTTGGCTTACACAACTAAGAAGAGGAAAACTGTTTTCAGCCTCCACCCTTGTGTGTATTCCCCCATTGTGCAAGCAAGAAAGCTACAAGTGAGACTCCTTCCTTCTCTCCCACAATCTTGACATGGTATCAGAGCCTTGTTCATGGTAAGAAGCTCAAGAAAGCAAGCCAAGCTCGCGGTGTTTTGGTAAGAGGAGCAGTGTTGCTTTCATTTTCTGTTTTGGGAGCAGATCTTTGCAGGTAGCACAGCTGGAAAGTGCAGGAGTGCATTGTCTCAAGTTGAGATGCCCTTCGCGGTGAAGCAAGAGAGAGACCTTGTTTTTTTTATTTGAGGCCATTTCAGGGCCTGTTTTGGAGGCGGAAGTTTTCTACACGCACTCAGGAAAAGGCCCAGTTTTATGCTATGCAGCCATTGTTCTACAGGTCGGTGAAAAGTTACTGTAGAAATTGCATCGTATGCTTGTGCGCAGAGACATTGGGAGTTATAGAATCATCCCTGTTGCCTGTTGATGCAAAATCGTCACTAGGAAGTGACTGTGTGGTCAAATACCACTTTCATCAGTTTTGCAGATTTGCCTTTGTGAAGCTGAAGCTGTGTTCTTTGCAGTGACAGAATTTTTTGCAGTGTTCTGTAATGGCGTCTGATTCTCTCTCACAGATTGTACTGAAAAGCTTGACAAGAACAACTTCCAAGCATGGAAGTTTAGAATGACAAATTTCCTTATGGGAAAAGGATATTGGGAATTTGTTGCAAGAAATGAAGAAGAACCAGTTCTTCCTGATGTTCCCAATCAACAGCAAATGCAGGCATTTAAAGCATGGCATGAGAGAGCTATGAAAGTTATGTAATGGCTGTCTATCAGCATTTCAGACTCTATGATTGTGCATATTCAAGATGCAAGTACGCCAAAGGAGGCATGGGATACTTTGTCAAAAATGTATAGCACAAATACGCAAGCCAGGAAAATGCAGCTCAAGCAAGAGTTGCACAATGTGCAAAGAGAAAGTATGAGCATCAATGACTACCACATGAAGGTGAAGAAGATTGCAGATGCACTTGCTTCCATTGGGTCGCCAGTGGAAGATGATGATTTAGTCTCAGTGACCTTGAATGGTCTAGGAAAGGATTATGCACAGTTCTGAACATCCATTTCCGTCCGTGAAAGATTTCCTGATTTTGAGGAGTTGATTGCTCTTCTAATTTCTGAGGAGCAGAGAAATGGTGGTGCATCTTCTTCAGGAGGAACTTCAAAAGAAGCTGTCTTCTACTCAAATGCTGGAAGAGGTAGAGGCAAAGGTGGAGGAGGACGTGGTAACTGTAGAGGACGTGGTAACTCAAGAAAACGAGTCCTATGGAGGAGGATGTGGTAACTCTAGAGGCAGGGGGAGCCAAAGAGGTCGTGGTGGATGGCAAAGAGGCCAAAATGCAAATAGTAATGTTGAATGCTACTACTGTGGTAAAATGGGTCATATGGCTAAAGACTGCTATAAAAAGCAGAATGACATCATGAATGGAAAACTGCAACAAGGGAATTATGCATCTTCTAGTAGACAGGGTGATGACAGAAATGAGCATTTGTTTATGGTGCAACACATGAACAATTCTGTGACAAGTGCAGAAGAAAGCAATGATGTATGGTATGTTGACTCAGGTGCATCAAACCACATGACAGGTCATGCAGAATGGATGGAGGATGCAAGGAAAATGGAAAAACCAGGATTTGTGGAGATTGGTGATGATATTGCACATCCTATTGTGCAGTTTGGAAAAATTCCTTTGTCTATGCAGGATGGGAAAAAGAAATACCTGTCCGATGTATTTCATGTCCCGAATATCACCAAGAATCTGGTTTCTGTTGGTCAAATGGTTGAGCAGGGCTTGCAGGTCAGATTTAATCCTCATGGATGCTTTGTTGAGGATATGAAAAATAAAGGTCGCTTGATAGCAAAAGGAAAGAAGAAGGGCAGAATGTTTACATTGGATGCAGACATGTCTGAATTGAGTGCAGCAATGTTTGCACATGGGACCGGTGTAGTTACAGATATTGATATCTAGCATAAACGCATTGGTCAAGTTAATGTACAGCGACTTAAATCAATGCAGGCCCAAAATATTGTCGCAGGATTGCCCAAATTCAAGGTTGCAGAAATGCATAAGGTATGTGAAGCCTATCAGTTTGGAAAACAGGCAAGGAAACCATTTCCTAGACATGTTCAAGAGAGTGAGAAGCCATTGGAATTAATCCACTCTGATGTGTGAACTACTAAAGCTGCATCTCTTGGAGGCTGTCATTATTTTGTCACTTTTATTGATGACTATAGCAGAAAAGTTTGGGTGTATTTTATGAAAAAGAAAAGTGAAGTTTTTGGGCACTTCAAAACTCTTAAAGCTATGGTTGAAAAAGAAACAGGCATGCAGATAAAATGCCTAAGGTCAGATGGAGGGGGAGAGTACCTCTCAAATGAGTTTGCAAGGTTCCTGCAGGAGCATGGCATAAAGCAGCAATATTCATGCAGTCATACCCCACAACAAAATGGAATTGTAGAAAGGAAAAACAGGCATATTGGAGAGGTATCTCGTGCCACGATCAATGAAAAAAACTTGCCAGATTTTCATTGGGCTGAAGCAGTTGCTACAGCAGTCTACATAATGAACAAGACTCCCACTGCAGCAATACATGGGATGACTCCAGAAGACAGGTATACTGGTAGGAAACCAGATATTTCTCATTTGAAAATTTTTGGTTGCATTGCCTATGTACATGTGCCAGATGAGCTGAGATCCAAGTTGGATCCAAAAGCTGAGAAGTGCATCTTTATTGGTTACTCTCTGCAGCAAAAAGGGTATAGATGCTATAACCCTTCTACTCATAAGTTTACAGTGAGCAGAGATGTTGTTTTTGATGAGATGAGTAGCTGGTATAAACCAGTAAATGTGATTGATGATGTAGATGCACAAAATGGTAATGCTGCACAGAATTCATAGTAGCAGTCACAAAATATTAGTGGACCTGGAGCGTCCTCTAGCAGTGGTTCACATTCTTCGCCATGGACAAGCAGATTGAGATCAGGAGAATCTTCTCAAAGTAATGCAGATAGTGGTATGTAGATATCACAAAAAGGAAAAGAGAAGGTTTATCAGCCCATGTTTGATGTGAATGCAGGTCACTCTTATGTGGATGGTGAATCCAGTGGTTCAGAACAAAGCATTGATGATGAGTTGGGTATTCCTTCTATTGTTACACCTAGAGTAAGGAAGACCAAGGATATTTTGAGAGCACCTGGGAGTGAACCTACTTTGCGCAGGTCTACGAGAGCTAGGTATCCTGTGGATAGGCTGAAATATGATGGATTTACAGCCATTCACTATGCATATATGGTCAAAGTGATACAGGAACTTGAACCCACTTCTTTTGAGCAAGCCATGGGAAAAGAAAAATGGGAGAAAGCCATGGATGAAGAAATGGGTGCCTTGGAAGCAAATGCTACATGGGAATTGGTACCTTTGCCTAAAGGTAAGAATGCAATTGGATGTAAGTGGGTTTATAAGGTGAAGCACAATGCAGATGGTTCTGTGAACAGATACAAGGCAAGATTAGTAGTCAAGGGGTATGCACAAACATATGGCATTGACTATGAAGAAACATTCAGTCCGGTTGCAAGGATGGCAACCGTAAGAGCAGTCATTGCTATGGCTGCATCAAAGGGATGGTCTTTACATCAAATGGATGTAAAGAATGCCTTCTTGCATGGTGATTTGCAAGAAGAGGTCTATATGGAGCAGCCACCAGGTTATGTGCATGCTGTTCATCCTGAGTTTGTTTGCAGGTTGAAGAAAGCCTTGTATGACTTGAAGCAAGCACCTAGAGCATGGTCTAACAAGATAGGACAGTATCTTGTCACTATTGGCTTTCAGATTTTCAAGGCAGATTTCTCACTTTATGTGAGAAAAATAGAGAAAGGTATTATGCTACTTGTCATTTATGTTGATGATTTGATTATGACAGGTGACAGTGATGAAGATATCCTTCATGTGAAAATGATATTGAAGCAGAAGTTTGAGATGAAGGATTTGGGAGAGCTGCGTTATTTCTTGGTCATTGAAGTGATCAGATCACCAAGTGGGATACAGCTCTTGCAGAGGCAGTATGGATTGGACATGCTGTCCAAATATGGGATAACAAGCTGTAAGCCTATTTCAGTTCCTTTGGAGCAGAATGTAAAGCTGAGCACAGATGCAGGTGAGCTTCTAGAAGACCCTACTATGTATAGATGCATAGTAGGAAGTTTAATTTATATGACTTTTACTAGGCCAGATTTGAGCTATGTTGTTGGATTGGTAAGTCAGTTTATGCAGGCTCCAAGGAAACCACATTTGGATGAGGCTAGACGCATACTCAAGTATGTGAAGTCCACACTACAGTATGGACTATTTTATGAGACTGGGGTTCAGATACAGTTGCATGGATGCACTGATGCTGATTGGGCTGGTAGTATTTCTGATAGACGATCTACCATTGGATATGTGTTCTCTTTTGGGAGTGCTGCAATCACTTGGAGTAGCAAGAAACAGCCTACAGTTGCCTTGTCCAGCACAGAGGCTAAGTACAGGGGTGCAGCAATGGCTGCATGTGAGGTAGCTTGGTTGCATAAGCTACTTTATGATATGCATCAGTCTACAGATGGGCCAGTTGTCATTTATTGTGACAACATGAGTAGTATACACTTGGCAAATAACCTAGTCTATCATGCTAGAACAAAGCACATTGAGGTGCATTATCACTATGTGTGAGAGAGGGTTTTACTAGGTCTTATTGATCTAGTTTATGTCAACACAGAGGATCAAGTAGCTGACATATCCACGAAGGCATTGGGTGCAGAGAAGCTGCGCAAGTTCAGAGACCTGCTTGGTATGTAGGAATTGGGATTGAGCTCGAGGGGGAGCGTTGAGATATCGAGCTCCACTCGTGATATGCCAGGGTGACCGTTGTGTATTTATGTCACCGACTTGTCAATTGCAGACGCGGTTGGTACACCGCCCATGAATAATAGCTACATGATAGCTATCCTTATCTACTCTAGTTCGTGGCTCAGTTAGTATGCCACCTTAGTTAGCTGAGTTTGGTTTGAGACCCATATATAGGGTTTTTTTGTTTCTTTGTATGAGAGTTCTTTTGGCTTACACAACTAAGAAGAGGAAAACTATTTTCAGCCTCCACCTTTGTGTGTATTCCCCCATTGTGCAAGCAAGAAAGCTACAAGTGAGACTCCTTCCTTCTCTCCCACAATCTTGACACCAAGCGCCGTTTGGCCCGTCCGAATTATCCTGTCCAAACCTGCGATTCAGCCCGTCCGAATAAAAATCGTCCGAGTCAAATCTGGAGATTCGGCCCTTGACCCTGTGCCATTCGGCCGGTCCGAGTGACCCACTCAGACCCTGCAATTTGGACCAATTGGTCCGAGTGCAAATTTTTGTCAAATCTGTCAGAAATCCGACCCGACCCGACAAAAACACATTAGCACAACTTGTCGAAACCCTTCGGGCGCTCAGAACTTGATTCTGGCACACATGATAAGAGAAATTGTAGTACACAACCGCTTAGCGGTTAGCAGTAGACAGTTGAGGGACCCAAGGACTCGGATGCGAGCCGCTGAACCGTAAAACCTGATCGACCAAAAGCGAACAAGGCAAAGTGCAAGGAAACCCTCAGCCCTGACTAAACGGCCAGAAAATGGACCTACAAGCCTATCAGGCCCAAAATGAGCGAGAGTGAGTAAGACGCCGGGGAATTGCTTGCGGCACTCACATTGAATTTTCGCACTTGAAGTACACTTAAGAAAACTGAAAGCCTGATTGGGCACAAGTGCACGAGGAACAACACAATCACCGAGTGACCATAAATTGAGGTTTGTATTCAATAATCAAAGGGACCCACTCAGATAAATTGCTCAAGGAACCCACCAATAAGAGAGAACCCAAGACATAGACAAACACGTGAAGCGCAGGGTAGAATCAAGCAAGGAGCGCCAACGACGAGGATCTATCACGACTATTCAACCTAATCGACAGCACAGCGGGGCGCAAGAATTCGACCATGATGGAAGAAAGCTCAGACCATCGGTCTAATGAGGAGCTTGATTTGAGTGTATTCCCAGATGCTATACAGCAGATGGTGAGTAGTTACGACGCGCACGCTCGGTACAAGCACCGCGGCAGGACAGCAAATGCAATCATTGCAGACCTGGAGGAGAAGAGAAGGCTAGCCCGCAAGGCATTGCAAGGCATAGCTGATTATAATAGGGATCAACATGCTAGGAGCCAAAGGCAAAGCATGGAGCTACATGAGGTGCAGCGAGTGCTGAACTTGGCTAGCCGAAACCGAACAGACCATGAGAGAGCACTAGAGGAAGACCTGACACTAAGCGAGCTCCTCATGAAACGGCTGCTTGATAACACCGCAGTAGAGCAGAGTGCCACCGCACTAGCAACGTCTCTACTTGCAGGATTAGGGGCAAGCCAGGGCTCAAAGAGCCAGGCCAAAATACCGATTGTTACCAAGCAACTCGACAAGTACCAGCCACATGACGATCCGTACAGCTTTGTTGAGCAGTTTACAAGTCTGCGAAGCCAACGGCCTCAACGACCAAACTCAACATTCGCAAGCATTTGGGCTTTGCTTAGGCGATAAGGGTAGGATGTGGTATACAAGCCTAGATGCCGTGGAACGAGCCAACTTCAATAATCTCAAGGATCTTTTCGTCAAGAGGTTCGCTGAGCCCGGATGCTCCGATAACCTGCTAGTACGCTTGATGAATGTCAAGTAGAAAGAAAAGGAGGACATCCATGACTACGTGACCCATGTGAGAAGTCTCTTTAAGAGAATCCCTCTAGGCGAGCGACCGACTGACAGAGCAGTTTCAACTGTATTCATCAGCGGAATTAGAGACAAGGAGTTATACAAGGCATTGGCAGGAAATTCAAGCTTGCAGCGGGACGTGGTGGCTAGAGTTTTTGAGGAAGCCATCAGAGTCGATGACTAGCTGAAAGAGCGGAGCTCTAGGAGCTCAAATTTAGAAGAGACCAACCTACGAAACTTAGAGAGAATGTCAGTCTCTAGTCAGTGGTCAAACCCATCATCCCAAGATAAGGGGAAGGTCACCGAAACAGACCAAGGCTTGGCTGAGGTCAAGATGGAATTAGCCAAAGATATAAGACATGTTGAGACGACCAACGCGCCCGCACATCCAGTGCATGTACTGTGGCGGAAACCACTTACCGATCGAGTGTCAAGACCCTAGGTCAAGACCTTGTGCTAACTATGGTAGGTTCGTCACGATATCGCACATTGCAGACTACCACGAAGACTTCCATACTCTCAACCCTATGGCCAGCCTTATCTAGCTAACAGGCCGCAGCCATTCTTCGGAAGAGGAGCCCCATTGGCTCTACCCGCGCCTAACTATATGAAACCAGCTGTCCCTAGAATGGACATAAATCCTACAGGCATTCCTAGACCGCCTGGTCCTTATGTGACCTACCCATCGAGCGACGCTCCAGTACACTACATGGAGGAGCCGAATGATGAAGAGACCTACATATACCCTTGCGTCTCGCATGACGACGAGGGCAACGCAATCCTCATGGATTATCGACCCGTGCCGGTGATGGCGTTAGGACGACGATGGGGTAGAGGCCTAGGAGGGCAGCCACAGGATCCAGTCACTTGTTGGACTTGCAGACACCCCGGTCATGTCTCATCACACTGCCCTGAAAGAGAGCAGCAAAACAGGGACAAGGCTGACCAAAGGTGCGCAGAGTGCAGAATCACCCATCTTTTCATTGACTGCCCAAAGCGGAAGCCGTCCTCTAGCTCAGCTAATTTGCCATCCGTCCCATTGGGGCTATTTGGTGTCGAAAACCCCGATGGGGAGGCCACGCCTATTCCCTTGTGAGTTATGACCCGATCCCAAACGAAGCAGTCCGGCATCTCTCTGCCAGGACCTAGAAATCTTGACGCAACCTCAATAGGAAAGAAAAGCCGGAGGCTGAAAAAGAAGAGATCGGAAGCTAAGGTTGCATTAAAGACCAAGAGTGCTACGTCTTTACCTACTAGGAAGAAAGTCTCAGACGCGGAGGCAGAGACTTCACCCCCTAAGACAGCCGAAAAGGGAAGCGCTAAGATAGGGAAATACCCTCATCCAAAGCGACAATTAGAGGCCATAGAAAAGGTGAAGGAATGGGTGAGGAAGCTCAACAGCATCTCAAAGATGCTAAACCCATCATAGAGGACGAGATCAATGATCTCTCCAGCACAATGTCACCGCCTCAACCTAAGTCAGCCGAAGCCGCTGTGCCACAAGCAGTGCCGCTGAGACCAAACCTAGACGCAATAGAACCACAGATCAGCCACGGCCATTGGCTCGGCCAGTCTAGGCTAAAAGAAGGACGAGTATCTAACGATCTCTTGACCACGCTAGTGACCACCCCTGTAACACTTAGCCTGGGGGATCTGCTTAAGCAGCACCCTGCCCTATGGCAAGACCTTAAGCAGTGGGTCGAGGGATCACCAGAGCAGGTCATGGCAGACCCTCGGGACCAGGATGCAGAAACACAATTGCCAAGCCTCACGTTACACTCCGTGCCTAAATCTTTGCACGTCAACACCTTTTGGGAAGGCTCTGAGATGCACGCAGTCCTGTCGGTCCTAGCCCTTGGGTGACACAACAAGGAAGGAAATCGTAGACATGGGAGCCGGGGTTAGTGTGCTTAGCCATACAGTGCTGCAGACTTGGAAAAACCCGCCTGTCGAAGCTGCTCAGTTTAATGTCACGCTAGCAAACGGTATGAGAGTGAAGCCATTCGGGGTCCTGAAGAATTGGCCAGTGAAGATCGTAGGTGTCCAGTTCTCTGTCAACTTTATAGTCATGAAGGGAGTGGACTACGATGTCCTATTAGGCCGACCCTGGATGCGCAACGCTAGAGTCATCGAAGATTGGGGTAACGGCTTGATCTTCCTTGGCAATAGAACTGACGCCGTAAGAATAGACATGGACACTTGGGAGGCCTCACCAGTCGACCTAGACTCCATCTCTGCTATGCTCAAAGGGAATACTCAGGTCAGGAAGCCCTATGGGTCCTTGACCAAGTATATTCCATGCCCAGAGGATGAGCGGGATTGGATGCACGTTCTCGCTACAATTGACCTACCATTCTCAGACCATGAGGCATATGAGCAGGCCATCAAAACGATCGGCAAGACAAACAAAGCACTCTTTACACCAGTCTGCATGATGGCGGCAAGCCTCCATGGAAGGCCTAAGCATGTTACCTTCCAAGTGCCATCCAACAAAAGGGAACTCCAGGGGGTACTGGAATACCTAACGGACCAGCTAGCTGGTAACCCAACCGCCAACTTCAAACCCCTCCAGGACCTCTTAGAGGATTCCGAGTGGCAATGGACCAAGGTGCACAAGCTGAACCTCATGTATAAGTGGGCCCTGGTTCCTGACCAACGACACAGGGCATACCAAGCCCTAAGAGATGATGAGCAGTCGAATGACAAAGATTCCTGCGATGAATACGAAGACTGCCAATCCTTTAGTGATGAGAGTGAGGGTGAAGTGGATACCATAGAGTACGACACTAAAGGACGAGAATTTGAGCAGATACAAGCAGACGCCAAGCCGCAGAAAAGGCAGGCCCTTAGACTGGAGCAAGGAGTTATGCGCATGAGATGTGATCGTGTGTGGTTAGAATGTATAGGAGCCATAGACCTTGAGCAAGCAGGCCTAGCCCAATCAGGAACGACATCAATACTTAGAACTGAATCGCCATCCAAATTGCAGCCACCAGGGGAGACCACCTCTTCTAGAAAAGATGGAGGGTTTGACTCTGAATCGGAAGTTACTTTGGATAGCGACCCAAAGATCCCTAGGCCGCCCATAACAAGACGCATCAAGGGGGACTTACCCGTCCACCTGAGGCGCAGACGGTCAAGGCAGGATGGGGCGAAGCACCCCAGGCATGCACGATCAGAAGAACGACAAAAGCCGTAGGACCTCCCTAAACGCTTCACTAAATTCAAAAAAGGGGATAGGGTAGTGGTTCTGCTAGGTGCCAAGCGTCAAGGGCAGACGAGCAAACCAATTGAAGGACCAGCCAAGGTCAAGGAGGTAAACCTAGCCTTGGATGGGGAGATACCCTGACCAGTGTTCATTGCCGATGACTTGACTGGTGAAGAAGAGTTGAGTCTTGTTGCTCTCTTGCGGGAATACATAGACGTATTTGCCTGGTCCTTAGAAGAGCTACGAGGGGTAGATTCGAGTGTTGTGACTCACAACATACCCATGACGTCGGATGCAACACTGGTCAAGCAACGACCGTACCCCATGAATCCAAAACACGCTCATGCTGTCAAAGAGGAAATTGACAAGCTGATGAGAGCTGGATTCATTTACGAAATTGAGCACACAGACTGGGTATCACCCATAGTCATTGTAATGAAGAATTACAAGAAGGTAAACGCTGCTACAAAGAGAGACAACTATCCCTTGCCGTACACCAAGCATATGCTTGAGAGGGTGGCAAGCAAGGAAGCCTACAGTTTTCTGGATGGCTTCTCAGGGTACAATCAGGTGCAAGTGCATCCTGCAGACAAGCACAAGACCACCTTTGCCACTGAGTGGGGCATCTTTGCATACATAGTCATGCCCTTCGGGTTGACCAATGCCCCTGCCACTTTCCAATGCCTCATGTGCACCATCTTTAAAGACATGCTTCACAAGGAGTTAGAGGTCTTTGTCGATGATCTGTGTGTCCATTCGACCTGGATCGAACACTTAGACAAACTTCGAGCAATCTTTGAACTGTGCCGCTTATATCGTCTCTCCTTGAACCCCTTAAAGTGCGAGTTCTGGGTGAAACACAGATGCATCTTAGGGCACGTAGTGTCAAAGAATGGCATTGCCCCACTGACTTTTCTAAAGTCAGAGTCATTGTTGACTTACCACCACCCGATAACTACAAGGGAGTTCAGTGCTTCTTAGGACACACTGGATATTATCGACGCTTTGTACTAAATTACGCACTAATTGCTAGACCATTGTACAAGTTGTTGATTGTGTTCGAGTGGACTGAGGAATGCTAGCGCGCATATGAGAAGTTGAAAAATGCTCTCACTACTATACCAATCTTATGAGCCCTAGACTAGAACATAACATTTCATGTACACATAGACGCCTCTAAGTTCGCTATTGGAGCCATGCTATGCAAGCTTGGTGAACATAACTTAGACTACCCGATGAGTTTTGCCAGCAGGCAGCTCACAGAGACCGAGATGAACTATTCCACGACGAAAAGAGAGGGGTTGGCCATGGTATTTGCTGCAAAGAAATTCAGGCATTACTTGTTGGCCACTTCCTTTGTCTTTTTTGTTGACCATCAAGCCTCGCTATATCTTGTGAACAAGCCTTGCGTTATGAGACGCATAGCTAGATGGTTACTCCTTCTACTGGAGTTTGACTTCTCTGTGGTTGTATGCAAGGGAAAGAAGCATTACATGGCTGACCATATGTCCCGCATACCCACAGGGGAAGCCGCTGGACAAGGCATACCTGACGATTTACCGGATGCTCATCTCTTTAACTTGTCGAGTGAGAGAGAATTGTTCAAAGCTGATCTAACGCCGTATTGGGCCGAAGACATACTGCGAGTACTAGAAAACAGACTACCTGAGCGACCCATTGAGAAGGCCAGGCTGAGAAGACTTATCCTGAAAATTCAGCCATACCAACTGATAGTAGCCGGCCAACTCTACAGGTTGGGACAAGACGGTTTATTGCGCAGATGCGTATGTGAGCACAAGATGCACGACGCATTGAAAGAAGCACATGGCGGAATCGTTGGAGGACACTTTAGCGAGGACACAATAGCCCGAAAGGTACTACAATTCCAACTATGGTGGCCCACCCTTTTCCGCGATGCAGCTAAATTCGTAAAGCACTGTGATGAGTGCCAAAGGACCAAAGTGCCGATGCAGAAAGACAAGATGGAGTTGACCCCTGTCATAGCCTGACAACCCTTTGAAAAATGGGGCATCGATTTTATTGGACCTATCAGTCATGCGGCACAATATTCCCAAGCTCGCTACATCATAGTGGCAACCGATTATCTAACGAAGTGGGTAGAGGCAGGAGCCACGAGGAAGAATGATGCTAGGACCACTGCAAAGTTCTTGTGGGAGCAGGTCATTTCACGATTTGGCTATCCAATCGAACTTGTAAGTGACCAAGGCATGCACTTCGTTAATGAGGTGATTGCCCACCTACTCTCTACCTTCCTAATAATTCATCGGAAGTCCTCTCCCTATTATGCTCAGGCTAATGGCCAAGTCGAATCCACAAATAAAGTCTTAGTCAACATGCTTACAAAGGTCGTATCTACTTCAAGAAGTGACTGGGACAACAAGCTAATGGCAGCCTTGTAGGCCTATCGCATAGCTTATAAAACGGCTATAGGACAGACGCCTTTTAGGCTAAAGTACAGAACTGAAGCCATTTTGCCCTTAGAATTCTTCATCCCTAGCTTAAGGCTAGCAGTCCAGGAGCGTTGGGAGGGAAGAGAGGCTTGGACCAATCACTTAGTGGAGCTAGAGTGCCTAACGGAGACCCAACTCCTCGCCACTCACTCTCTGATTTGTGAGAAGGCTCGACGAAAGATGTGGTTTGACAAGCATGTCAAACAGTGAGACTTCGAACAAGGGGACCTTGTTCTACTATACTTTGTAAAAGGACATAACCAGAAGATGAAGTTTCGGGGGCTAGGGCCTTTCAGAGTACGCATGATTGGTAGAACAGGGAATGTTGAGTTGGAAACACTTGAAGGTAAAGGAATAGGCTTTTTTAACGGCAGTCGCATAAAAAAGTACTATCCTCCTTCCCATCCATTACATGAGCCACCCATGCTAGAACCCCCAATGAACGTCTGCATGGCTACT
Source organism: Lygodium microphyllum (assembly GCF_053477565.2). Classification (NCBI taxonomy): domain Eukaryota; kingdom Viridiplantae; phylum Streptophyta; class Polypodiopsida; order Schizaeales; family Lygodiaceae; genus Lygodium; species Lygodium microphyllum. The sequence goes on along the minus strand of NC_141154.1, from coordinate 63,008,336 downwards.
ATAACCGACCTTAGAGATCAGGACGAAGAAGTAGTGGCACCGGCGTATCTACGAATCACAGTCGCAGTAGGAGTGATGTATTCTTTTGATGCCTTGATTGATGAAGGGGCCGACTACAACATCTTGACGCATGACCATTGGACAAGCATTGGTCAATCGAAACTATAGCCCACTAATGCCAAACTCACCCCATTTGGGGGTACTGCACATTCACTCCTAGGAAAGTGCAAGGTAGTCATTTCCATCGAGTCTGAAAGTTTACCAGCTTTCTTCCATGTGTTACCTAACACTAAAGAAGCAGGTAATGTGTCACTATTGGGTCGCACATTCAAGAAGCAAACGAACTGTAATGTGGATTACAACCTAAACCGCATTCATCTTGCTATTGGCAATGTGCATATAGTGACAACTTTCAACAAGGGCTGTCATGATTCCTCCACCATTACGAAGCCACCGATAGAAACCCCTACGACCACGCTCCAGCCCAAGTCCAAGCAGAAGAAAACTACGACCTCGTACCAGGCTCTCGACCCCAGGCCCAAACCCACCAAGAGTGCTCACAAGGCCAAGGAGTGCAAGCTTATATGGGTGCCAAAATGGCAAAAACCACATCCGGGTATACCACCCAAACGTGATCCTAAACGCCAAAATCATCAGTCATTAACGGCCTAAGAGGCAGCCTAGACACTATCGACGTAGACACACAACCACGCCGCGATGGATCCCCAAAGATCTCTTGTGAGCACAAGAATACTACGAGGGCAACCCCTCGATTTGGGTGCCTAAAAATGGCCAGCTAAAAAGCTCATCTACAAGCAATCTCACACCAGTAAGAGAGGCTTGCACACGTGGTGTCTAGAACATAGTTAGCACACCATCGTCGGCCGTGGCTAGTAAGCCCCAGCTCATCTATCGACCAAAGCAAACGCCACAAGCCTTATACTTACCTAATCCTGAGAACTTAAAAACCCCTATGACTACTCACTCAGAACTCAGCACAACTCCCATGGCCCCAGAGCTTCCTACAACACCTCAAAGTGCTTCGAAGTGCAAAGCCCAACCTATGACACCGATGATGGAGTCACCACTATCCAGTCCAGTTGCACCATCCCCACCAGCAGATCTTAAACCTTCCTACGCGATACGACCTTTCCTCTCCTTGGCTAAGGACCTTGCCGTGACTTCTGGGGATGACTTAATAACCTGCATCAAGATGTTGGACGAAACTTTCACTACATTCGCTAGAAGTTATGAGAGGCTAGACCTAGGCCTTCTTGACAAAACACTTGCTTTGGATGTTCGTGCATTACCATGCACTTGGGAAGAATACGAACCACTAAATTCCCCAAAGTTGCTGCCAAACTGATAGCAAACGACGAAATCTCAAAGGAGCAAGCTGCCCTCAGAAGGCTAATCACTTCATATCGTAAGCCTCCTCGTTTTGTTCCTGAACACGAGTTGCAAGAGCTCATGCAAATGGCAAGCTTGCCTTCCACATTCTTGCAGCAGTGGTTTGCTCTGAGAATCCAATGGGAGAAAAAAGGTTATCGGATAATGACCAATGCTAAGCAGCGCAGGGCAGTTAAAACCATCGAATATGACCCTACTTATGTGGCACCTATCTCGTTTAGGGTTTTGGCCATCACCCGCAATCAGCATTTGGACGACCATGTGCTCGCTCACCCCTACATTGACAAATTCCTCACGGAAGAGGAATTACATGTTGCTAGCCGCCTTAATACTAGAGATCTCTTTCACAATGTCTTGACCTACATCTCCCAAGTCTCCATCCAACCATCTGCTCTTGATTGTCATGCTCAACTGGAATACAATCCAAAATTCTACACGTGGCTTCTTCACACATAAACTCCTACCCCAACAGGCCCAAAGTCCTTCACCTTTTAACCCCCAATCCTAGGAAGGATTCTTTTCTAAGCCGGAAGAGGAGGGGGTATGTGGGTATGTGGGTATGTGGTGAAGGTGAAAAGAATCATATAAGAAATGAATAAAAAGGGGGTACAGTAAAGTAAAGGTAGTGAAAAGCATAAGCATAAAATTCAGTCAAGAGTTTTTATTCTCGCATAAACAGCAAAGTGATATGTGGAAAATGCTAACGAAAGTTACGAATTATGGCAGGAGCAGAAAATGTGGCAGTAAGACCGCGCCCATCGACTCTTGTTCACAGACGAGGAAAGGGAGCAGTATCGCATCCATCTAGAGAACCGCGCCTTCGGCCAGCTCAAGTTCCGAACCATCCACAACATCAAAGTCGTGGTGGCGAAGGAGGAGGCAGCCAGGAGGGTAGTGGAACAGTGCAACCTTACAAAGTATATTGAAAAATTCTCGTAGGAGTCAGATCACTTAAAATGCGTAGAATTCCTCAGAACATACAATCCGGACCAGGAAGGTGGCATTGTAACAGTGGGCTGAGGAGAGGGTGCAAAGCAGGTGCAAGTCCTGTTGGATCCAGCCTTGGTGGAAAAGGCTCTGAGATAGGTACCAAGGACAGAAAGGAGACAAAAAAGGGATGTTTATGCCTTGCTAAAAATGAAGAAGGAAGAGGTGCTCACGAACGACGGCATAAGCATCTAGGACATCCCTGACACAAAAGCCAGGTTGCAGGCCAAGTTGGTGCATGTGCTCTTCTCTAGCCAACATTACAATTCCTTAATGCATCGAATTAGCATGCCAATGTTGGAGAATGTAGCAGCCCACACCCTAGACGAGGTGGATTGGAATAGCTACATGTGGAAGACAATTGATCAAGTGGCCAAGGCACTAGCCATGGGAAGTGCACCAACAGGAGGAGAATCTCCGGCTTCTAAGGTAACGGAAAGGAAGAAAGACTCCTCCAAGGCCTCTTTCATCGGATACGGAGGAGTCTTGACTGCACTCATTCAGGAGGCAGTAAAGGCAGCACATGAGCCAAAGGAGGGAGAAGGAGAAACGCCGGAGAGGTCGCCTCCTTGCCAGGACAAAGACAGGTCCACCGATAGAACGGAAACAGAAGAAGAAGGGGAGGGACAAACTAGTGAGAAGACAATCAGGACAACGAAGAAGAAGGCGGCGCAGAGGAAGAAGAAGAATGACGAAGGCAGGAAGAAGGAAAAGGAAGACTTGGAAAGGGCGAAGAAGGAATCCCTGAGAGAAGCAAAGGAGAGAGAGAGAGAACAAAGAGACAACAGAAGGAGAGGGAAAAAGAGGAGTTACAGAAAGCAAAGGAGGCGTCAAAACAAGAAGCTGAAGCGGAGTAAAGGAGGGAAAAAGAACAGAAAGGGAAAAAGAAGGAACAGCAGAAGAAAAGGGAGGAGGAAAGGAAGAGAAAAGCGGAGGAGGAAAAGGAGGAGCTACAAAGAAAGGAGGAAGAGGACCTGACAGAGGCCACCCGCCGGTCCATCGAACAACAGTGCCGATCAGACGAACTAAGGAACCTGAGCCCATGCAGAGAAGAGGGGCCAAAGTCCAACACACAGGTGCCAAAGTTCATGCCACCTCCAGTTCCCGAAGGCAAAGGCAAGGCCCCGCTCCATCCGATCCCTACCCTCCTGGTGCCTTCCTCGAAACTCACCACCATCACCCCTAGCATCCCCACTAGCGCAGATGTGTCAAATTTTGTGGCGTGGATGTAGTATTTTATCAACAAGGAAATGGGCCAGGGGTAGAGCACGAAGACTATGGCCACAGGACAGAAGAGGCCAGCCATGGATGCAAAGTCCGGGCAAGAGCCCAAAAAGCAAAAAGTCGAAGCTTCAACCTTGCCCATTCACACAACGATGACGCCACCGGCTAATTATGATGAATACGTCGTCGAGCTGCTCTCCCAATTGGAGAGAGCAAAGGAGGAACGTAAGATAGCCGTGGTGGCTGAGTTGGCAGCCGAGAAGGAAACAGTGGCCGCCTTCCAGCTGGATAAGACAAGAATGATAGCCTTGCAGCATCGCGAGATTGCAAATCTGAAACAAGAACTGAAGGCTAGGGATGAGAGGGAGGAACACTGGAGGCAGCTACTCGAAAACGAGACTCAAGAGCTAGTAAACATGCAAAGAGAGCACAAGCTCTTAATAGTATAGTACCAGGAGCTTGCTGCGCAATCTACTCAGATTGATGCACTTGTGAAGGAGCTGAATGCCAGGGACGAAGAAAGAAAACGAGGCATGGAGGAGCAGTAGGAGGAACTCAAGCGCCTAACAGATCAGCTGACCTTTGAAAGAGGAGAACAAGAGAGGCTAGTCAGGGAACTAGAGGATTATGAGCAGAAAATCATGATGCTAACCTTAAGACAGGGAGAGGGCTTGGAAGTAATGAACAAAAGGGCAGAGGGGTGGGCTGCGCACAATGAGAAGAGGGTAAAGACACTGGCGTGCCGCCTTGCTCTAATAGAAAAGAAAAAAATCGTCGCGGAGAGCAAGGCGGAGGTAGCCCAAGTGGCCTTCAGCACTCAACAAAAGGCCTTCCTCGACACTATCTTAGACGCCACGCACGCAGCACAAGGAGAGCCACTAGAGGCAATGTAAAGAAAGCTCGGCATGGCAAGAAGGGCCCTACACGCTGGATTACAGATGCCACCATTACCTACGGAGGTTAGGCTGAGTTTGGATGAATAGCGAAAATACCTAATGCTGGCCGGCCTGGCCCCCCAGGAGATGGACGCCCTAGGATTTGAGGAAGAAGCAGCACACGTAGAACGGCAGGGGGAAGAAGCAGAGCTAGAAATCAATGTGAATCGATTTAGGGAAGACATAGTCCCACAACCCCCCTCGCCGCCGCAGGCCCAAGACCCACCCACAAGAAGATCCCGCCTGCAGAAAGAAAAGCCACCTCTAAAGAGAGACGCAAAAGCTGGTGGAGGAGGCCAAACAAAAACTGAGAGCCAAGCCAGCCGTGCTACCATCCGCGCCTCTCCCTCCGTGCCCAGATGATCTTCCCGCAAGATTCCACGCAGAACTGGTGGTGTGGGAGGTATAGGAACTAGGAAAGGATCCATTCTCCTTCAGTTTCCTCCTACCCAACAGTCTGCGGAGGGTCCTGCCTCTCAAAGTGATGGACGAGGTGATCGCAATCGGTGGCCAGTTGGGGAAAAAATGGCTGAAGAAGTGGGAAAAGGCCCCAACCTCTTGCGGCACCGAAGCGGCCGACTACTGGCAAGATAAAATTTTTGAAATCCCCCACACTGTACAAAACTACAAGAGCCAACCCCTGTGGAGGAGGCAAGTATGCGACATAAGCATGCTCGCCTAGATAGCTTTTTGTAATACCCTGCCGTTCGAGCGAAACGACCCTACTTACATGGCGTACCCTCGAAGGGTAGGGGTAGAATTTGATGCCACCCTCCACGGGTGGTATGACTTTTCCGTTATTTATAACTCCACTGTAGCATCCTTTGAGAACGCCCTTCTTTTTACCGCAAAAAACCTAGACGAGTCTATGATGTGCTTCCTTGCGGACTTTTCCTCATGTCATGACCCCGCTTTTATAACCACTTGTAATTATCTTAGGCTAATTAGGCTACTTCTTAAGCCGGACCCAACCCCACAAGAGCGCGGCCTGCCTCCCCTATTCTTTGACTCTAACGCTATAGATAATTGCGCCATGGCTCGTCTCATGATGAGGGCTAGTCTCCTTCCCTCTTTTTTGCCTAGCCCTCCTAGAGGACATGAATGACAACCACTTCACTAGATGCAACCACCCCTTTCTCTCCACCACCTCCCTTCATGTACGCATGAATCTAAAAGATTACATGCAAAGTCGCCAATTTTTTAGCAAGTCTCTCCGGCCCCCTTCTCCTCCTCATTCCGATCAAGACAATGAGGCCTATGTATCATTTCAATTTTATTTTATTTTTTAAAGAGAAGAAAAGAAAAGAAAAGAAAAGAAAAGCAAGAAAGAAAGCACCACAGTCACTGCACCTAGGTTTCTCCCTAGCCCCCTCCCCCACTTCACACTTAGGGCACATCAAGGGCAGGACTTTCAGACCTGTCACCCTAAGACTCGCACCGCACCTCCAACAAAACACGAACTGGGTCCTCAAGTGTGGGACGTTACCAAGGGCTTACGCAAGGTTAGACCCATCTCCCAATTCCACTGCCACGAGCACCACACACTACACGGTGAGCAGACACACCCCTTAGGGAGTGCACAACTTTTCTTGCAGGTTATGTTCGACTCTCAAGAAATGGCTACCCACGGAAGAAGATCACCCACGACACCTTTTAATGGCCCAAACTTCTTTTCATGCGCCGGCATCCAGCCATCTGCATGCTCTGCTGATGGCCACCATGATCGAACCAAGTTAAGGTAGAATTGCCATTGGCATAGATCTTGGAACCTTATCGTCCGAAGATCCATGCCCAACGCCTCAAGATCTACGGATCGCTTATTGACTCCACCAGCCTGAAGACCTTCAACTCAAAACTAAAGACCTTTTACTCAAAGACAAGGATCTTCAATCAAGGCCACGAGTTTTCAAGGCAAACAGCATTCAAGGGGTTTCTCCATAGTAAATCCCTCCAATACCATCCTCCTAAGGGATTACTTATTGCTTCAAGCATTTTGGATACTCAAAAGACGACCAGCTACACAAGGGGCGCCCCAACAGTGTAAAAGATACCGAGTATCTTCATGGAGCCTAAACCACACCGGAATCTTTCCTGGTCGTTGTCCCCAACCTCCATCACCTATCATTCCCCCAACCACCCACCTACCTGTTCTGCCCAGCAGCAGCAGCAGCCGACCTAACTAGCCACTCCGTCCCACTGCAGTGCCATGGGACTGGCACTTGGCTAGGAGGGGGGTAATGTTACCGTGTTTCCGCAGCACAAAGGAGCGGAAAATGGAAAAAAGGGAAATAGCAAAAACAGGCGCAAGATAAAAGCAGAAAAAGGCGCCTTGATCGGTAGCCAGTCCCTAAAAAAATCAAATGTTCGGGCACAACCCTCAGAGAGCTTCGGCATCGGCCCGAGGCAACAAAAGAATTAAAATGCAGAAGCGCCCCCGAATCTTTGTAAAAGAGTGCCAAACTCACTCCTGTGCAAAGTGTATGCATTAGCCGGGAATAGGATAAATTAGAATGGTGGGAAATGGGAAAAAGGGCCTAGGCTACGGCCAGCCATGTAAAAGAGAGAAAAGGGGATGACCACCCAAAAAGGATTTAGGGCTTTGTATATAAAGTTGAAAAGTGAATGAGAAGCTCATTCTTTCGGTGTGGCAAAAAGAGTCTTCTTCTTCTCTCCTTCTTGCTTGTGTGTGCTCTTGAGAGAGGGAGTGTGAGAGTGTGAGGAAGTGAGTGTGTGTGTGAGTGAGGGATCAAGAGGGTGAAGCTCTTCACCATCTCCTCTTCTCTTCTTCTCTTCTCTTCTCTTCTCTTCTCTTGCGCGCACGGCTATGGAGGATGGAGCTTGGAGATGGAGGAGACTTGAGGATGCTTGAGCTAGCATCAAGAATCGTGGAGCTACCGGAGTGCAAGAGAGAGAAGGGTACTCGATCGGGCATCAAGGTAAGCTCACTACACTCGTAGGATCGACGGCGCGTTGGCTAGGTGAGAGATAGCCATTAGAGCTTGCTTGGAACGCTTGAAACAATAAGCGGTCCGTGGGTCTTGGTGGTTGAGCGAAAGCTCCCACACCATCATAAGCCTTCTTCATATATAAACATAGATTAATATCACTACAAGAATATCCCTATGAATGCATAAAAGCATTAAACTTGTGGTACCATTCCCTAGGTGCCTGCTTAAGGCCATAAAGGCTCTTTTTCAATCTACACACTAGGTGGGCCCTGCCTTAGAAATTTCTCTCACTTTTAAGTATCCTATTTAGTTGAAGTTCAAGGACTCCTTGACTTGGGATTACAGGTTGTTGATCATTAAGTACATGATTAGGGTTAGGCTTATAGGGTTTTAATAGACTGGCATGGAATACATTATACACTTTGAATTTGTCAAGGAGTTGCAACTTATAAAAATTAGATCTTAGACATTTTTAGCACCTTATATGGTCCACAATATCTAGGACTTAGCTACTTGAATTTCCCTAGGGATAATGAACTTTTCTTTGGGCAAAGTCAAATAAAAACCATGTCACCTTCTTTGAAAATGTGTTCTTGTCTTCGATGATCAACATATGCTTTCTGTTGATCCTTGGTAGTTTGAATATCTTGCATGATGGACTTTACTTATTGATCCATTTCTCTCATCATTTTCTTAGATGCTTCTACCCATAAGGTAGGATAAGAAAAACTCAGTGGTGTAAGACAATCTTGCCCATACAATGCCTAGAAAGGAGTCATCTAAATACTTTGATGATATGTTGCATTGTAGGCAAAATTTAATTAAGGATAGGTATTGGATCTATCCTTAGGTTCCTTGTTGCAATAAGCTCTAAGTATATCCTCAATAAGTTGATTAGCCCATTTTGTCTAACCATTGGTTTGCTTTTGTTGGTGCATGTGCACACACACACACACACACACACACACACACACACACAATGCGACTAGTCCTTTTAGCCATATGCTTATATATATATGGTAACCCTTGTTGGAGGTAAAATAGAGTACTTTGAATACAACAATGGAGGATAACCTTAAACCATAAGATTAGCATCTTCTTCACCATTCCATAAAGAAGTTTTAACAAACCAAATAAGATGAAGGGTGTGCATAGGAACTTCCCTAGTCCAAATGTGTGTAGAGATTTCCCTAGTCCAAATGTGTTCCATCTCAAGAGTAACACACACACACACACACTCTCTCTCTCTCTCTCTCTCTCTCTCTCTCTCTCTCTCTCTCTCTCTCTCTCTCTCTCTCTCTCTCTCTCTCTCTCTCTCTCTCTCTCTCTCTCTCTCTCCCTCTCCCTACCCCTACCACTACCACTACCACTACCACTACCACTACCACTACCACTACCACTACCACTACCACTACCACTACCACTACCACTACCACTACCACTACCACTACCATTAAAACTTGATTCTTATCTACATACTTACACACATGTATACACCTGTAGACACACACATAGAAACATACTCCGACCTAAGCGCACACAAATTTCTACTTTTTCTTTGATTGTAAAGACATACACTTAGGTTTTCACACAAATCACATATACTTGTACATACACATTTCAATTTATAGATCTATGACGTTTTAAATATATTGGCGCCTACCTATATAACCTTATGTACAAACACATGCATGTCATGTTTTTGCTCATGATTTTATGGAAAAGTTGTACTATTGAGCATACCAAGCCTAACCTATTTTGCAACATATCACATGGCCTATCCTAGTTGTAAGATTCAAAAATGAGGTGTCTTGTGACCCACAATATGCTTAATGTTGCTGGATACTATTAGAGATAGGGTTGGCACCATTTGGTTTCTTCCTAGAATTAGGATACTTGCAACACACACACACACTAGTACTTATACTTGATTCATCTCTACTCCAACTAGGAGTGATCCTCTACTCCAACATCAATGCTTTCAATGTAGCTGCCCAACTAAGACTCCTTATACAAAGGTTTGCTCTATTAATGGCTTTGAGAAGCCTTGGATTTGGCAGATGATTGCCAAAGCATTGGGTGAAAAGTGCCCCTTGTTAACATTGAATGTTTCACAACTCAAAATGATTGTGAGCTAATAGGTTATAGATCTGCTTACCTCGGGACCACACCCAAGATGGATGGTGATCCCTTAGGTACCACCACCCATCTTGGGAACCCATAAATAGTTTTAAGAAGAGGTTGGTCTTGTTAATTTCTAACCAGAGTACATAAGAATTCTTGGTAGCCTTTTGCACCAAGTTTGTAACTGAACTCCTTCAAGGATATACGGTGTCAAAGCGTTTTTGCATAAATTGAAAACCCCTAGTTATTAATCTTATAGTTAGGAATTTTTGTACCTGATTGTTTGCATGATTGTTTACCTTCTTGTTTTTTAGTTGAAATTTTTATGTTTGCTTAAGCTAGGATTGTTTCTTGACATTGTATTTGATTTGTTGATCTTGAGAACTTGATTGTCTTGGTCAAGATTGCTATTGTTGTGAATAGCTTGGAGTTGGATTTTTTTATTATAGGTGCTAGACATCCTCAATTAGGTAAAAATTTTTGCCAATATTTTGCACATCATAGGGATGGGTTTAGGAGCACTTCACATTGCACTTGTTGGATACTATGCTCGAGGGTCATCTCCTAATTTCTTCAATTACTTCTATGCCATGGGTTGGGTTAATGCACTTATTACACAATCATTGAGCACTAGCATGAGATAATGCCTATTGTAGCTATATGTAGTAAATCTTAGATGCGTGCACACTTGAGAGAGTACATTTTATTGTACATGCATTGTTCTTTGCATATGTAGTAAATCTTAGCTATATGTAGTAAATCTTAGATGCATGCACACTTGAGAGAGTACATTTTATTGTACATGCATTGTTCTTTGCATATGTAGTAAATCTTAGATGCATGCACACTTGAGAGAGTACATTTTATTGTACATGCATTGTTCTTTGCATGCATGAGAGTTGGGATATGCATCACCAAATTAGGAATCTCAGGTTGAGTGGAAAAGGTGGTTGGGTGAGTTTGAGGGTCATGAATGACTGTTTTAGTTGTGAGAATGCATGTTTATTTGATCAAACATCATGAGGACAACTATTTTTTCAGATTTATTGTGAGATTTGGTGGGTCAAGTGGAGTGCAACAATAATTTTTTCCACTAAGTGATGAGGAGTGAGGTTAAGGATCTTAAGGTAATCAAGGAACCGTGTTTGTATTTTGCATGACATACGGGCACTTGTAGATAGGCTAGGTACTATTTCTTCAGTGCATTTGTCATTTCATATATGGCATTGATTGTGTGACTCCATGACATGGAATTTGACATTGCACTTTTTCTCAAACCATGTGTGATTGAGCAGGGAATTCATGTTCAAAGCATGGATTGTACACATTGCATGGAATCAAAAGCAAGTACATATGAAAGATTAGTACTCATTTGAAGATGCAAAGGAGACTTGAAATTTTTACTTTTCTTAATAGCTATATACATCTAGCTATTGTTCATGTGGTGTTGTGGTGCTAGTTATTCAGATCAGTTTTGGGGAATGCATATGCTATGGAGGAATGGATGATCAATGATTCTTCTTAAGAGATATATGTTTTTTTCCAAGAGGGTTGCTAATGTGTTAGAAGTTTTTGTGTTGACTAAAAGGGGATGCCATGGAGTCCTACTCAAAGACCAAAAGTTTACCTTTCAAAGGACTCCAATTCGAATGAAGTTATCACCCTTTTTGGTGTTGAAATTTGTAGAGGAGGTTCATCTATCACTTCACTAGTTAGAGTCAAATGGGAAAACCAAAATGGAGTTTGAGAGACAAGAGGGCTGGAGCTATGGAGATCGTGTAAAAGAAAGTAGTCTACATGTAGAAGAAGGAGCTTGCAATCTATAATTATTTCAAAAGGGGAATCGATATGATTATCAAAAGGTCTTCTTAGGGATTGCTAAGCTAATTAGGAGGATAGTTTTTCTGGAATTGAGATTGTGTACTATCAGTTGTGACTTTGGGATTGCAAAAGAAGGTTGTCTATATGAGCACTATGGAGGAGCAACCCTACTTATGCATATGATGATAGTGGATCGGGAGTATGACTATGATTTTGGATAGGAAGGTTGGTCAGCAGGTTACATGGGATGAAGGACACAATAGCACATGTTTCGTGGAGTGGAACTGTAGTCCTGATGTTAGAGAAGCATATCATTGTCATGTTGTTCGGAAGGTTGTTGCTGGTGTGTTCATGGAGGATGTTGATGTGTTTTCTAGTGTAGCAAGCCGAGTTTTTGGCAAAGCATTTTTTGTGGTTATGGGGTAGGCTGTTATCATAAAGATAATCATGATTTGGTTGGTCATCATTAATGACATAAAACAAGTTGTGGCATCACAAATGCTTATCAAAGGAACTGAAATGGTGTATAGACAACTAGCATGTAGAGAACTGCAAGCCAGGGTGAGGCTGCTTATATGTTTCCTAGGGGCTACGTGCATGATCATAAGGGATCTCTGGACTATAGTGAGGGTTTTGTGATGTGGAAGGAGCGTTTTCTTATGAAGGCTACAATGTGCTAGAGAGATGGATTGCTATGTGTCCTAGCTATGAGAAGGATGATAGAAACTTGCATGTGTATTGATTGGGAAGGTGTTTATTAGACTGGCTGTTGATGTGTGGTTTCTTTCTTCATTGTTCATGAGTTATCTGTGCATCATGTTAAGAGATAGGCATGTGAACCCTATGTATGAAAGGGTGGATAAGGGTATATGGGTGTGAATGGATTTCACATTAGGGGGAAACCCTAACCCTAGTCATCTGAAGGCTATTTAAATAGTTTAAAGTTCACTCTCAATGGCAAAGAGAGTGCACCAGTTGTACTTGTAAACAAGTCATTAAGCAAGATCTTCTTCTTGTACTTGAGCTCTCTCTCTCTCTCTCTTGTGCACACCTTCTCATGCTCTCACTCTGATATTTCAACATGGTATTAGAGCCATCTCTGATCCCTTTAGCTTCCTAAACCTCATCATCTCAACCTAAGTGCACAAGACAAGCTTCATTTTTCCATCTTAGTCTTTCGACATCCATAGCCAACTAGCACCTAACTCCATAAGAGAGCTCATGTGAGCAAAAGAGAGCATATTGGCCTCTAATTTCTGCAAGAGAAACCTTTATCAACATCATGCACTTCTTCCTAGCACCATAAACCCCAACATTGGTCATGCAACAAGACACCATTGTCAAAAAATGTAGACAATCTAGGGCAGTGTGCAGATTCATACGATTGCATTTTTAGCACAATATGAATTAATGGAAGCTACCTTAGGGCTTTGATAGCCCACTGTCCCACAAGAGGGCTCCTCAAATCTCTATCCACTGAAAGAGATCTCTGCCAAACACTGTTTGTGGGTTTCGTTGTAGCCACAACCAAGAAGCTTCAAGCTCTCCTATTTTTATTTTTTTGACTCTAGAAATCATTAACACTGATTCTAATCATTGAAACATATGATTTGAAGCTTGTTCTAGATCTAGGAGCAACTCCAACACTTAGGGGACATCATGAGCTTACCAAGAAGCCAACTTTCAACCCGTCTTCGCTGAAGCATCTCATTAAGCTTGACATTATTGTTTCTAAATACTATTGATTAACCTTGTAATCACTTGCTTTCTGGATATTTGTTAAATTTGGCATAAACATATTGACCGTTTCCCTCATCTCATCTTGTAACACATTAAATTTGATTCTACTACTTATTAATAATCTATTTTGCTTCTGCACTTATTGGCCGGTGTAAAGGACTAGTCATTGCCATTGCCTAGAGCAATCAGTAAGACCTTCCTATCATGGCCATGACCTATGTAGATGTTAGACCTCAAATTTGCTTTCAGTCATGGTGGGTATTAGTGAAGTATAAAATGATGGAATGGGGATATTGGCCCTTCATCAAAGAAACAAAGGCTATTGATGCAACAAACCCACTTGATATAGAAGATGATGAAAGATCCCAAGCCATAATCATGATTCATCTAGATGATTCGTTGATTCATCACATTGACCAACTCTCCACTGCCACAAGGAGAAATGGGATGAGCTTGAAAAGATTTATGGGGCTAAAGGAAAGAACCCTAAAATTTTCCTTAAGATCAAATTCTTTAGCTTGGAGTATAAGCAAGGAGAAGACCTAGGTAAGCTCATCTCACACATGAAGGGGCTCATGGTACAACTATCCTCAGTTCAAGCTCTGATTCATGATGAAGATGCTATTGCATTCTCTTGAAAGCTATAAAGAAGGTATTCCCAACCCTTGTAACTACTCTCACAAATATCCCTAATCCAATCTTGTTTATATTAGGAGAAAAGAAATAAAAAGAAGGCATCACTAGTTAGGTATCTACTTCAATAACTTGTGAGTAATTCTTAGTTTATAATGTCACCATCAAATGCTCCTTTTGCAATAAAAAGAGACATCTTGTATGTGATTGTTGGAAAAAATACATTCACAAAATGAAGTGCAACAAATGTAAGAAAACATGGCATATTACTAGTAAATGCCCTACCACCCCTAAAGTGCCAAAAGAATTGGAGACCAACTTTGTCTCCAAACAACTTGATGATCAACTTTTCTACATCTAAATCCTCTACTTATAAACACTCATGTAGCCTAATTTATAAAGGCATCCCATTTGTTTGAGGGGGGAACACTAACATGTATTATAATCCAATGTGTTAACCTTAGTGCAAAGAAAATTAAAAAGATGTAGGGCAAAGGGGAAAAAGATGGCCCACCGACTAAAGAAATAGGAGAAAAAAGGTCAAAAGCACAAGGGCAACCTTAAAAGTTTAGGACAAGCGCAAAAGAGGAAATATACATTTTAAATGCAAAGGCATACCCTAAATTTTTGTAAGAGAGCACTAGGCTCCCTTGTGTGCAATTTGTAAATGTAGATGGGCATGGGTGAAGGCACAATGTAAATAGGAAAGAAATAGGAAAAGAGGACATAGGCTAAAATGGCCGGTCATGGTAAAAAGGGATGGTGCCCAAAGGAGATTAGGGTTTGTATAAAAGGCAAAAAGTGAATGAGAAAGCTCATTCTTATGTGTGGCAAAAACTAGCTCTCTTCTTCTCTTCTTCTTACTTGTGCTTGTGCTTGAGAGAGGGAGAGTGAGGGAGTGAGTATGTGAGGGTAAGGGACCATGGTGGAGAAGCTCTCCATCTTCTCCTCTCTTCTTCTTATTCTCTTCTCTTCTCTTCTCTTATCTCACACACAACAATGGAGCTTGGAGCTTGAGGATTGAGCTTGCTTGGGCTTGCACATTTGTAATATTTCCATACAATAAAAGTTAGTTGGTTAGTTTGAAAGTTAGTTAGTCAATTAATAAGTTAGTAAGATTACTAACTAAAGATTAACTAAGGTAAAAACTAACTAACATTAATTATTAATAAATGTTATTTAATTTAAAATATTTTATTTAGAAAAATCGAGTCATAAATCTGATATTTTTCTCGGATTGAAAAGGACCGTAGTCACCCTTCACGTAGATTACAAGGTGAACGAGACTTATGAGTTATATTAATCACTAGGTCAATGTGTATAGTTTGGATGGTCCAAAAATATTAGATTTTGGGCAAAACTAAAAAGATATGGAGATTTTTAGAACTGGATGTCATTTAAAAAAAAAGACAAGTGATATTTTAGTTAGTTTAGAGTTTTTTTTTTTTAAGAGAGGATTTGCAGAATCGCGCACGCCGCGATCGTAGTACACAGGCAGTGGACAACACTTTGAATGGAGAAAAGAAGAAGGAGTGAACTAAGAGCTTTCTAGCCAAGTGTCTTGGAGTTTTACCCCCCTTTTGGAGCCAATGGAACCATCGGATTTACGATCTGAGCATCAGATCACTGATCTTTCCAAGATCCCCCTCCACAAAGAGCTCCACTTCTCAACCACAAGCCCTCTTCTCTAATTCACTATAAATATGAGGCATGGGAGAGGCATAAGGGAGCATAAGGAGACCCTGAAAGGTTGCAAGAGAGAGGGGGAGAGAGCGTATACCCCTCCAAGAGATTGTGAGTGAGAGCTTGAGAGAGAGAGAGAGAGAGAGAGAGAGAGAGAGAGAGAGAGAGAGAGAGAGAGAGAGAGAAGAGTCCTGAGAGGCTACAAGGAAGAGAATTAGCTCAATTCCCTCTACCTCGATCCTCGACTTAACCATCTTCTCTTACGATCTCCCATCTTGAATCTATTCCACCTTCTTAATCTCTTGAGTCTACCTGCGGCACGATGGCCTCCAAGGAAAGAATGTCGCGTGCGGATGACAATCCTACAACCAGCAACAAGGCTTCGGGCAAAGGCATCACTGTCAATCCAACTGCGGTTCCGGTCGTAAGTAATGTATTTTCAAATTGATAGATGCTTGCTTTGATTCTCGTATGAGATACGTTAGGCCCCATACTACAATGCACGAGTATAGGTCATGGAAAATGATAAATTTCATCTCACCTACCCGAAAGAGGGAGTTTATGAAGTGCATATATCAAGGGAAGATAATTGCTCCTAGTTACATATGACTCATATGCCAGTAGGGCAATTACAAGGAAGAATGAGTCAAGTGTTATGAATGACATAGTCGTCAAAAGAACGGCATTAAAAGATTGTGCATACAAGTGCTAGATTAAAATATAGTCAAGGGTTACAAATAACATAATTACTAAAAGAATATGACATTGAGAATCATGAATAGAAAGTACTAGTTTAAAGTTTAGATACTTCAAAAGTACTTAGCCTAAAAGCCCAAATATTAAGAAAAACTAGATTCTAGCTCAATGCACGGCCTATTGGAGTGTAATTACTTGAGATCATCTCGCACTTATCTTTTTAAGTATTTACACGTTATGCCTATAACATGTTTAACATATGAGGATAATTTTCTAGTTGCCTCATGACTTGACTAAGAGCTAGTACAAGAAAATGATCATAAGGGTTAAAACTAGGATGTCTTGAGATCCGTTGGATAACGATGACTTTTGCCAATCCAAATCCAGGGTTGGGTTACCAATTAAGGTAAGTGACCTATAGAACTTACATCATGAATAGTGTTTGAACCCTTAACATATGCCCTAGCCAAAGGAAGGAAGTGTTAAGAACATGTTTGCATAGTATTGCTCTTAGATCCCAAGGGGGAGAGCAAATATGCAATGGAAAATATTATATCATCTACTCTTGCATTGTTTTGGAAAGAATGCAATTGGTTTTGTTGATTGATCGAACATCTTAAATGCTTTTATATTCAACTGGTTGTTAGTTGTTGTTTGGATGATTATTCCAAGTGCTTGTGATTTATGGTAAATGCATTGGCAAGGGTCTATGATGACAAGTCGCCATGGGAATAAAGGAATGTTTTCTTGGAAAATGATATTAGGGTTGAATGCCTTGTTTGTGCTTGATTCTTAAAGGATTTAATTAAGGAAGGATATATTGCACGGGTGGATCACCTCCATGATCACACCGCGTATTAACTCGAGAGGACACTACTCGATTCATGGGCCGAAGGTCGAATGGTGAAAAGGCCAACCACGGGAATGATGTTTCGCTCCTAGACAGCTTGCGGATCAGTTGGAGCTCTGGACACCCCTTGCTAGGTCTAGAATGGAGTTGAAGACCTCCATGGCCCCCAACATCTAGGCATGTTGGGAGATCCTATTCTAGATAAAGGATTGAGTTTGTGGTGCCATATGAATTGGACCAGTTACTTCTGCAAGGCAGAAGGGATACTTCTGTTGGACAGAAGCGATACATAATTTCGCATGTATGGGCGGGAGAAAAAGATTAACTTGAAGATAAGTTAAGGAACTTGTTTGAACTTGTTTGTCAATAGATTGCTTTGCTCTGTTTTCATGTCTGTGCTATAAGTTATGCGAACGAACCCTGTTCCCTAAAAGGCTTAATTAATGAAGCTGACTTTAAGTGTCACACATAAATGTGGTAGGATCTAATTAGAAAACTAAAGCTATTAAGGGAAGCGAGTGGGCGAAACCCCCGACAGGTCCGTCCTACGGTAGGGTAGTCCCAGAGAATTGGGAGGCTTCTCATAAGTTTTTATCTTCATTCGACCTTTAGGTATTGTTAGGTTAGAACCCGATTCATGCCATTTTAGGGGACCGGAATGGGACTATGCCCTATGGGTAGAGAGGTTGAGCAACGCATCCCTCTCGTTTCCCATTCTCTTTGAACCAAGTGCGGCATGGGTCTGCTTCGGATTGTATCTCTGCGTAAAGTAGGATGTCCAAAACTCGATGCTAGAATGCTAACAAGAGACCTTGACAACTAGGAACCCAAATTTTAGGTCAATCCTAGTGGGTTTGGTCGTGAACGTTCCATTGCGAGGCGGATTCGGGAAACCCTAGGTGACAAAACTCGAAACATTCCCTGGGAGTGCCGGGCAGCGACGCTTAGATTTGTTTCTTGATAGACCGCTAAAAGAGTGCCTGGAATACCAATGGGTAGGCACCTCACAACATTAGATCATGGAGCTACCGGAGTGCTTGAGGGAGGAGGCAACTTGATCAAGCATGGAGGTAAACTCACTACACTTGTAGGTGTGAGAGTGTGCATGGCTATGTGAGAGGTAGCCATTACACTTGGCTTAAAATGCTTGAAGTAATAAGCAGCCCGTGGGTCTTGGCAGTTATGCAAGAGCTCCCACACTTTGGTTCTGTTGTTGGGACCAATGAATTCAAGTTTTGAGTGCTTGCGCACTCCAAATCGAGCATTAAAGTAGGGTTTTTCCTGAACCGATTCTTGAGGTAGGTAGAAAGTGAGGGAATCGATCTCCTTGCAAGTAAGTTTTTTGGTTTTTTGGATATAGGTAAGTAGGTTAGATTAGTATAAGTGGTTGCTTGTGATTTGGATGCATTTAGGTAAGAAAAAAAAATAAGGAAAATAGAGAAACATAGAGTAGGATTTCTGCTATAATAGCAAGTCCAAAACATGGAAAAAAGAAGGAAAAGAGAGCTTCAAGGCATTACGAGACAATGAAGAGAGAGAAGGGGGAGATAAAAGATTGGAGTTATAGTTGTACGAGTCCTGTCTACCACTCAGACAATCCGAGTCCTTAGTCAGCTCAGATGAACCATACCGATCCAAGTCATAGGCTCGGACTCAGACGACCACTCAGCCTCAGATGATTGACATCGGCCTCAAGCGGCCAAAATTCAGACTCCAAAAATGGTCCACTCAAATGTGCAAACATTCGGACCGGAATGGCTGAGCGCCCATTCACTCAAACAACTCGGACTAGGATGGTGGTCCAAGTTAGACACTTAGATATTGTCACTTTGACAAACTGTGCAGAATTCAAATTTTGGAAAATTAGACCTACCCCATGGCAGGCAGAGCCTAAGCCCAAGATAGATGGCACCCTCGTAGGCCTTTAGACATGTAGAATGGCTCATAAAGCCACTGGACTCACAAATCATGACCTAATGGTCTAGAAAACAATTGCAATCATCATTGACCCTCTATTGCATACCTCGATAGAGACATGGACTAATTGACTGAACCTGCTACCCCTCAAACCACACATGTAGAACACTGTGGGGGAGACCAGAATGAACCAACTAGAGTGGCTATCACCCACATGAAAGGATCAGAAAAAGTGTGTGTTGCATTGTATTTTTTTGTTGAATTTTCACATGACATCAATTAAACATTTGATGTGCACCAAAAAAGCTAAAAGAATGATTTTGCACAGTGCACTTTGAGGAGCATCCCACTAGCATCTGAGTGCTTGTAACATTGAGGATTGTTTTGAATAATAAGGAATTTATGTAAGATAAGATAAGCTAAATGAATCCACTAGTAGTGGGAGACTCCCAGACATCAAATAGTGGCCAAGAACACCAATCACTAAATACTGAGAGACTTGAATCATTGAGCCACTTAGGGAGCAATAGTGATAGGGACAATGATTAGGGATGCAGCTCCACTTGGCTTGATCAATTAGATCAAAACCCTAGTTGCTCAAGAAACCAGTAATATGTCAAGAACTAGCACCAACCCTAAAAATTATGAGCTTGGTTTGGGGAATTCCCAGTCAACATCCACTTTTGATAACACACGGTATGACTTGCAAACTAAAATGGAGCATCACAATAGACTAGTTGATGATATCATAACCGATTTTCTCAAGGAAGAGTGGAAGCTAGAAAGGAAAGTGTTGCAAGATATAATTCCCTATAACCAAGAGCGGTGAGCTTAAAAGCTGAGGCAAGACATAGAAATGCGCAAAGTCTAACGCGTCTTAGCACTCGCCAATTGAATTAGGACAGGACCAAACGCTGAGAGGGAGAGAGGGCTAGAGACCAATGTGAGTTGCTCACAAAGCGATTCCAACATGGCTACAAAGCAGAACATAGCAGCCCTAGCAACTTCATTGTTAACAGGACTAGGAATCACCCCAAATTCTAAGAGCCAGACCAAGATACCTATGGTTGCTAAGCAACTCAACAAGTATCAGCCCGACAATGACCCATATAGCTTTATGGAGTAGTTTGAGCAAGTATGCGAGGCGAATGGCCTCATATACCTTACTCAATGTGCACAAGCTTTTGGACTTTGTCAATGAGATAAAGGAGGGATGTGGCACACTAGTCTAGACAATACTGAACGCAATAACTTCAATAACCTCAAAAGTCTCTTCATTAAGAGATTCTTTGAGTCGGGATACTCTGAAAACCTCATCATTAGGTTGATGAATGTTAATTAAAAGGACAAGGAGGATATTCGAGACTATGTCACCCATGTGTAGAGTCTTTTTAAGAGAATCCCAGTCGTCGT
Source organism: Lygodium microphyllum (assembly GCF_053477565.2). Classification (NCBI taxonomy): domain Eukaryota; kingdom Viridiplantae; phylum Streptophyta; class Polypodiopsida; order Schizaeales; family Lygodiaceae; genus Lygodium; species Lygodium microphyllum. The sequence goes on along the minus strand of NC_141154.1, from coordinate 62,987,955 downwards.
AGAGTGACCTAGTAAACGAGCGGTTTCCATCGTGTTCATAAGTGGAGTCCCAGGCGAAGAGCTTTATAAAGTCTTGGTGAGCAACTCAAACCTGCAAAGGGATGTGCTAGCTAGAGTTTTTGAAGAGGCCATATGAGTGGATGAGTTGCTCAAGGAGAGAAGCTCAAGACCCACAAACTAAGACACCACTGCCTCTAGAATATCAAAAAGAGCTGCGACCATTAGTGAAATATCTAGCTAGTGCACCCAAGACAAGGGAAAGAGTGTCAACTAGAGCTAGGAGTTGGCAAACGTGAAGCTAGAGTTGACTAGGCTTCAAGAGATGATGAGAAGGCTTACACGACCTCACATGCAATGTGTGCATTGCAGATGAAGCCACCTTTTGGCCGAGTGCATGGATCCTAGATCCATAACCTATGCCAATTGTGGTAGATTTGGCAATGATGCAATGCATTGCCAACTATTAAGGCGATTTCTATACTCACAGCCATACAATTGGCCTTACTACCTAGGGAATAGACAGTCACATTTCAAAAGGGGAACTCCACTAGCTCTCCCAACACCCACCAATGATTCAATGCCATCTCTCCCTAGGATGGATATCAACCCCACAGGGATATCTAGACCACCTGGATCCATCGTGACCCATCCACCAAGTGACGCTTAGATACATTACCTAGAGGAGTCAAACAAGGATGAAGCACATGTAAACCCTTATGTCTCCTATGACAAAGAGGGTAATCCCATCTTGATGGATATCAAACTAGTGCCAATAACGGCGTTGGGCAGGGGAAGAGGTAGAGGTCTAGGAGGATAGAACCAAGAACCCATCACATACTAGATTTGCGGTCACCTAGGGAGCAAGCCAATCGAGACAAGGCGGCCGACCTGAGATGCCCTGAGTGTGGGATCACACACTTATATGCCAAGTGCCCTAGGTAGAAGCCTTCCATGGCTATTATGCCATCCATACCATTGGGGTTGTTTGAAGTTGAGACACTTGATGGTGAAGCCATGCTAATTTTGTTGAATGTCATGACTTGAGCACATGCAAAGCAGATCAAGATTTCATTACCCAGACTTAGCAACCTCAATGCAACTTCAATAGGGAAGAAAAGCCATAGAAGAAGGAAAAATAGGGCTAAGATGAAGATTATGTTTAAGATAGATATTTCCACTAGGTTACCAAAGGGGTAACAAGTCACGTACATAGAAGTAGAGACATCTACTCTTAAGAATGTTGAGAAATAACAAATGATGTATGCTCTAGAAAGAGATGTCATGAATCCCATATGCAAAGTGAGGAGAGTGGAGAAGCTGAAAAGCTATAAAGACATGTACTTGGTCCAATTTTCAAAAAATGCTATTTGTACTTTGTACTTCATTCTGTGTCTCTGTCATGGTCAGCTTAAGATTGTGTTTATGAGTCCAAGCCTACATCTTGGAACCTAATTCACTTGAGCAATAGTTTGTCTTCTTGTCTATGTCACTATGAGTCTTGTTACCGGCTTTTGTCCTCCATACTCAGTGCTATGCTCTAGATCCATGTTTTGTCACATGGTATCAGAGCCAGTTGAGCATGGCTTAGCTTCCATCTCTGCTTTTCTAGCTTCTCCTCATCTACCCCTAGCTTAGTTCAAGTGCTTGATCCCATTTCTTAACTTGAGCTTCATACTAACTATTTGGCAGCCATAGCCAAACAACACATACCTCTGTTGGAGCTATTCAATCTCCTCATCTTAGCCATATCATTACAAATCTTACTCTAGACATTTCTTCCCCTACTTAGGGCACATCACTACATCACCTCAAAGGTCGAGATTGTGTGCTCTAGCAGCCGGCATTATGAAAATTCATCGTTGTCTCTACTATGCCCTGTGATGGTCGTACTATCTGTATGACGTGTGGAGGTTGTGATTCATCCTGCAAGCATAGGGCAACTGAAGCTTACTATATGGGCCATCTATCCATCAAATATTTCACCAAATGATCCATGCTACAAGCTGTACCAATCGAAAGAACAGTCGGCTGCCTGAAACCCTAAGAAAGCCATAGCCAGAAACTTGAAAAAGCTTGGAAACCTTGGCTCTTTCTCACTATTTCTCCTCACTGTAGCCTCTACCACTCAAACTTAGATTCCAGTAAGATTTCCTCTCCAAGCCAACAAGGAAAAAAAAAAGTTTCAAGAAGAAGATTAAGCATCAATGCCCAACATTGAGCTCCAAGATAGTATCTTCTTGATACTCATACAGTGTTGTTAAACACTAATCATCCTATTGGGGGTAAAGGCGCCTCTGCCTAGCCACCCGTTTATTACCACATTGACAATACCCGCCACTACACATTGCAGGTGGCGAGCGCCCATCACCATCACTTTATTCTTTATTCTTTTAGTGATAGTTTGAATAAAGGAAGGCCCGGTCACACATTGTGACTGTTGCAGTTCCCATTTGTGTCTCTTTCTCTTCTTGCTTTTGCTCTCTGCCATAGCTCGCTTCCAAGCAAGCTTTGATCCTTCTCACCTTTCAACTGGTATAAGAGCTTTGGATTAGAGCTTGATCATAGAGCTTGTCCCGGCATTACTTCAGCCGGGATTGAAGACCTAGAGCTTGGAGCTTCAATGCCAGCCATAGCTTCTTCCCCCCGAGGTAAGATTTCATATCTCGCCTCTCCTCGGCCCTCATAGGCTCTTTTCAGGTGTTCCTTGGCTTCATTAGGCACCTTGTATGCCCCCATTTGCCCCCTCATCCTCAGCATAACCAACAAGCCCCATAGGAAGCTCACGTTTTTTTTGCGCATGTTTCAAAATATGGCTAAAAAATCCCATTTTTTCTCATATCTAGGGCATCCAGAAAACCCGATTTAGGCTAGACAAGAGTCTAACTTGGGGTTTTGGCATGCTGTGGACGCAATGGCGATGTCAAATTTACCAAATTCCTATTACAATATTTTTTGCAGTAGATGTGAGTTGATTTACAACAAGAAAATGCCATGCTCTTAGCTTAGGTGATGCTTCTGAGGCTTGGTATTTGATGCCCTGATACTTTGGGGATGTTTGCCCAATGTTTTGAGATGATTTGGGACTTGGTTTGAGCTTCTATAGCTCGATTTATGCATGGATTTACTGTTGTACATTGTTTGGGCAGCAATGTTTTATCAGGGACGGCTTATGCATAATGCTCTTTGTTGATATTGGGGTGTTCTATTGGATGTATTGATGCTTGGCCATCATGGTTTATGCCCAGATATGCTATTTGAGAGCTATTGAGCCTTGGATGCGAACACTTCATTTTTTGTTGGAATTTGATGCTTCCCTCCTCTACCAATTGGTCTTTTATGAGGGACAATTTATAAGATTTAACCACTTATTCTTAGATTTCTATTGTTCCCACTCTTTATCAATGCATAACCAATTCCCTTCCCTAGGCCCTCTCATATGGAAGTACATCAAGTGGAACATATAGGTTTTGGAAACACTAGTCTTGTAGTAGAAAAGGCATGTTTGTGGCAATTTGAAGCCGCTATAAAATTCAATTTCTCATAAACAAGAAAGATTAGGAAGCAACAATTTTAGGAAAATGTGATCATTACAAGAAAGTTATTGGAAAAAAATAGAAAGGGTCAAAACAAGCTAGGAACTATATACTTTTATGTCTACCATTAAGACCATTTTTATAGAAAATCGATACCTTTAAGTGTTTCTGATCAAATCTATCTCAAAAAAAAATTTATCAGTTTAAAACTTTGATTAAAAATATATGCATATGTATAGTTTGTATTCTCATAAAGAGATTTGGAACTAGATAAAAGCTGTCAACTTTTTTAAGACCTCCAAATAGCATTGCTAAATGCTTTTTTGGCTAATTTTCACGCACTTTTGAAAATCCAATTTTTGTAGAAAATGAATTTCCACTTAAAATTTTCCAAAATATTTTACTCAGCTATCTTACAATGGTAGTAAATTCCCACCCAATTTTGGTATCATATGCACATGTTATTTCAAATATAGTAAAACATGACCCGAGCCACTAAAGTGTCTTGCAACCACCTTTGTGGCAAATTAGAAGACTAATGTTAAGGGGCATCTCAAGTGATTGGATAGTATATTAATGCCACTAATGGGTTTCACATGTGGCTTCTAGAATAGAATGGATCCAAGGCTTGAATCTATATGAGACTATGGTTATATGGAGAATTCATCATATGATGGTGCTTCTTTTTCACATTAAGAATTGTTCACAACCTCTTGTTGTAATCTAGTGGAACACATTGAGTCCCTATAATGCTGACATGATATATTAAAATTTTGACTCTATGTAGTTGAGAAATCCAATGCATTGCCTTTTTCTTCTAAAGAGTCTTTCTCAAGGGAGGAGTTTCAAGCATTTAGCCACTTCTCCTTGGATCTTATGTCCCCCAACCTTGCCTTTGCATAAATACTAGCCTTCCTTAGGGTCCTCTCACATGGAACAAATTATAAATTTCATGAGTTCTTTACATGTCATGTATTACATTATTGCATAGAGTTTTCAAAAGTCTTCTTTAATTGAATAGCCTTGAGCAATATTGTGGGTCATACAAGGTATGCTAAGAAACATGTGCTATTTGACACAATAGTTTGTCATGTGGACATGCTTCTTTCAATGTTTCAAACTTTGTCCATTTAGGTTACAAAATCATTATTATAGAGTGCCATAGCAAATATAATTTATATCGCAACTAATGGTTGACAATAATGGTAGCCTTGACATACGTATCTGTTAATTAAGTTGGATTAATTGAACAAGTAAGTTGGTTGAAACTCTTCTCATCTTGGCATCCAATCTTTGGAATTGTTCAACCAATGCGCTTGAAAATAAACATTCTTTGTAAAATATCTAATACCATGATAAACTTTATGATTCTTAGTTTGAAGATAGTGTAAATAAGGCTTCCACTCATTAAATTAACATTCAAGTAGGATGCTTGAAAATATACACTCATTGTAAAACATGTGATACTATGGTAACCTTTATGGTTACTAGTTTGAAGATGGTCTACCTAAGGCTTCCATTCATAAAGCAACGTATCTTCAAGGCGCATTCTAACATATTTACACAACACAACTAGTAAGAAATTATATTCACTTTTTATGCATGATATTCTCTATTTATAGTTTTGGAAATAGCACTTATCATTTATTTGTTGAAAGTATTAAACTATGAAACTTATGAAAGCATGGGAACTTGTTGCCCTTCAACTTAGCCATTCTTAGATATTTTCATCTCATTGGGATGGTTTGATACCCAAGGTGTTGGCCTAGGGTGTGATAACTTAAATTGCCAAAGGGCATCGCATTGAAAACAAAATTTGCAACTTAAATTTTTTTGCACCAGTTTGTGTTAATTGTTTTTTCTATATATCATCTCTAACCACACTTCATTAATGCTCTTGATGATTCTCACATGTTGTAGCCATGTGAAGTTCCCCCCTATAGTTGATCGCTTAAATAGTGATGCAGAATGATGTTGATTATCATACTACGATTATGAGAGCCTTCATTAGATGTCATGTGTGCATGACTATTGATACACTTGAATTACACATTTGTCATTTTTACACCTTGATGTAGAAGGAGTTGAGCACATCACTCAAGCTCCTGGGTGTGAAGTAATTCATCAAAGAGATAGTAACGATTATCAGGTGATAGTAGGGGGGAAATTTGACATAAGCTTATTAATAGCTTTTTGAGTATACACTTACAATGGCACAAAGGGAGGATCTTGTCTCTACTACTACATTTTCAAGGCAATAAAACAAGACATTCGAGGACCAAAATGTTAAATGGAGCCCAAAATTGCCACACAAGTCTTTCAAATGCTTGTGTATGGTCCCATTAAAGGTAGTTTGAGATGCACATGATGATAACTGCCATCACCACCCATAATGGTAAAGCTTTAAATGTATTTCCATCGTGCTAGACAATGACATGTCATATGGTGTTCACATGCTCTTTAAGCTCAAGACAATTACATCACAAAGAAAGAGCAAACATAGATTTTATGCTTTGATGCATATCAAATATTGCTTACAAATATGTTAAAAACAAAGAGTTGAGGTTATGAGCACATTTAGAATAACTTTTTCTTGTTGAGTGAACTTGAGAAATTTAATAGTCAAAATTTAGTAGCTCTTACGATAAATGATTGACAATCCATTAGTGGTGGAACCATACAATTTCAATGGAGTGTACCTTGTGGTTGACTACCAATGCATTCCTAACATATTCTCTAGAAAATTGAGGAAAATTTTAAAGTCTTGTCTTTCATTTTAAAGGATTTGCAACAATCCAAGTGACAAAGTGGCATTTGAAGTTATGATGTCAAGCCCCATCAAACATGACTCTTCTAATCTAGCGATTCAACATTATATTGAGACCTTTTGCTTTTATTGTGATACACATAGCTAACTCTAAGACTTGGAGATCATGATTTATTTTAGTGAGGATGATTGAGAAGGAAAAGGTACATGTTGCTATATAGGAAAATCATGTAATGTCCTAATACCATGAACCATGAAAATGTCGTTGTCCATTATCTGTGAGATAAACTTTCAACAAAAAGGAGTTCATGGCTCATGTTATGGCATGATGAATATGTTTTTTGTAGATGTTGTAATATGACTTGATCTATAACTGCAACAAGATATAGATTAGGATTATGACACATACAAGGTTTGATGGTTGGTTCTGTGCCACTTTTTAAAGATATTGGCACGATTGTGTATCTAAGAAAGATCTACTAATAAGAGAGTACGTAGCATGGTGTGTTGCTAAGCATTTGTTCTTTATTCATCACTAGCTTCGCACCCATGCTAGATGAAGTTATTCAATTTGCCAACATATGTGTATCACTTGAACATTTGGACTTTAAGAACCCCTTTGAAGAGATCTATATCTCAAGCAGAGATGTCTACTTCATATAGTTTCATCAATTGAGTCTTGACATGTGTGAATGCATCCTTATACACCATCACTTATCATAGTTGGAAAGTAGTTCATCAAACGAGAGGGCAACAACTATTACGTAACACTAAGGGGAAACTTGAACTCACTAAAAGTTTGCTGAGCAAGTACATACAATGATTAAAAAGAGTCGAGACCTTTCTCAAGTAAATAAAAGGATATATTCAAAACCAAGTGTTGAGTGGAACTTAAATGTAACATGAATACTTCAATGCTTGTGTCTTGTCCCATTGAAGGTAGTTTGAGGTTGCTACCCACATTGCTAAAGCTTTGAATGCCATGCCATCATGCTATGTGATTACTTGTCATACAATGCTCACATGCTCTTCAAGAAAAATAGATTAAAGAATATGTGTTTTGCAGTTTTACTTATATTGATCATTGTTCTTTGACAACATAGAGTTGAAGTTACGAGCAAGCTAATTAGAATGACACATTACCATTTACTTGAAAATGTTTTGCCATGATCCAATAGCTCCCATGAAATGAGAGATAATCTAAGAATGCTAGACCCATAAACCCTTAATGCCCTTTATCTTGCGATTGATTAGCAATGTGTTTCTATGGTCTTTGCTAAAAAGGTAAGAAATATGTTTAGCAATGCCATGCATTTGAAAGGCTTTCCAATGCTCTAAGTGACTTGAGATTTCACGTTCTAAATGTTGTTAAAAATCAAGCGCCCATGAGATATGGAATCTCCCAATTTGGTGATTTGACATCTTATATTTAAAGCTTCTACTAATTGATTATAAGAAAGGATGTGAACTCTAAGGCTTAGTGCTCATGGGTTATTGGATTGATTTGAAAGGAAAAGATACAAGGTCATGTTGCAAAAGAAATCGTGATGTCCCAAAACCTAGGGTGCTTGAGAATCTATGTTATGTTTTGTGAGATGTAAAGTAGTTAGTAACCCATGTCCATTACGATGAGTTGGATATGATTTTGTATGCATTGTTTGATGTATCACTGGAATGAGATAGATAGGATATTATATCTTGTACAAGGGTTAGTGATTAGCTCTATACCCCTTTTGAAAAAGTCAGTAGGATCATGTGTGTTGCATAGATATGTTGCGGATGTAACCTTTCGATAGACTTACTGTTAACATGTGAACATATGATAAACACCCAACATATGGCTTTTTACATCAAATAGTAAGATAGACATGCTAGGTTAGTATGGCATAGCATTTGACACCTCACTAAACAGATGGATATCCGATTGATGCTTTTTTCATCTAGGTTACAAACGTCAACTTGGACATGTTTGAGTCCACCTTGCAACAAGCTTCAATGTGATGTTCAAGAACGTGCAATAATGAACCCAATTTGTGCTTCGCCATCCATATTATGCATGTTTGTCCGAACATGTTCATCTCAACAAGATGGACATGTGGGAATCCAGCCTATCGCAAGCTTTGGTGGCCGTTAGGGTTGTGACAGAGTCACCAATAACGAACCCATAATTAGTTAGGTTTGGCATTTTTAACTTCAAGTAAAGGAGTTGGTGAAGGGAAAAGAGCGACATATGAAACCGATGATTGGAATTGTTGGGACTTGGGGTGGGGGAGGGGGGGCTGATATTATACGAGATGATTGGTAAATCAAAAACTAGAGAGCGCGGCAGGCAACCGTAGGATGATGCCCAAGGAATCGAGGGATTATGGTGCAGAAATGGATGAGAGAGGGCAGAATCACGAGGGGCATGAAAGGTGGAAGAGAATAATAATGTATGGAGGATTCAGAAAGAAGATCCGGATTCAAATTAAATCAAGCCGGGAATTTGAAGAGAGGAGCTGAGAGAGGGGAAGAGGATTAAATAGCAAATGTTGTTTACGAATTAATGGACCTGAGAATACGCCGGCTGGGGAACTGGAGCAACGGCGACGTCCCAGCAACTTTTTGGGAAAGTGAAAAAAATAGTAGCCATGGAATTTCGCTAATCGAGAAGTGATGGAGAGGTTGATGAGAGAATTTAAACGCGAGCAGGGATGGATGGGGTTGTAACTTGTCCAAACGAGAGAGCGCAGAGGTGGGGTGGAATTTCTTCCCCTCACGCCATTAAAACTCAAGATCTTAGCTTGATTGAATCCCTTAAATGCAGAGCGAGAGACAAGACAAGAAGCCCGAAGGCGAGTTAATGAGAGGAGTTACGGGGCCAGAGCAGCGTATTTAGATTCAATATGGAGCTGACCGGGCAGATCATTAAGACCCTCTCACCTGTGAAGGAATTATTGAGCAATGGGGCCAAAAACACACATAAAAACAGCGAGGGGAAAAAAGGAAACCCGATTATTATCTGGGTGGAGAGAGAATAATAGAAATATCTCTGTTTTTCTCCCCTCTCGGCTCTCGAGTCTCTAATAGCGAGGGGAGGGGGCGACGCGGGAGGAGAGAGAAAAGGTGGCGAAGTTTTGAAGCGGAGGGGGGGGGGGGGCGGGGGGGAGAAAAAGAAGGGAAAGCAGGGGTTGGAGATCCTGAGAGAATCTGGTATCCGAGGGGCGGGGTTCTCTGGGGTATCGGTTTTATTTGCTGCCTCGCAACGCATCATCAATATGGGGGTATCCCAGGTTTCCCCTCCCACTTCCATTAAATAGGAAATTCCAATAATTAAAGTTTTTAATCCCTTCTTTCCCGGGTGTGTTAATTTGCCCCTTTGCTTTCATTAGATCCCCCTACACCCTAATCAATTTTCATCCCACTTTAATTACTGCCATTCCCTCTCCCCCCCAGCCCTCACATCACAATATTCACCCTAGCCTATCGGTAGGGTAAAGGGACACGAATCCCTTCTCTCTCTCTCTCTGTGTCTGTGGACGATTCGTTAAAAAAAAAAAAATCTGCCAGCAGCCCACCGCGACGTCGTCACACCTATCATATAATAATAACAGTAGTGGCCCAGAGCCTCACTAATTGTGATATTAATCTCTCTCAGAGAAAAAGCAACTCGTGGATGGATGTTCTTTAATACAGAACGTTGATAGAGGGACGCAGGCTCTCTCTCCCTTCCAATTGCCCATTTAAACCTCCAGGCTTTAGGAGAAAATAAAGATTAAATAATTGCCCAATAACCCGATAATAATATGGCATTCGCTTGAATGTCTAGACTGTGCCAGACTCCAGTGTGCTGTGAGGAGTCTACGTCTCTCTCTCTCTCTCTCTCTCCGTCTGTCATTTGTGATCTGTGGCTTTCGCTCCTTGTGCTCATTTATTAGGTGGTGCGCTACTACTCATGCATCTATTATCCCCCCCTTCTTCCTCCTCTCACATCAATATGTCGCCGTCTTGACTAGACTCCTGGCCTTCTTGAGTTCGAAGGAAACTAGCTGTGGTAACTGCCCTTCTAACCTCTGCTTTTCCCCCATTCTCTTTCTCTCTCTCTTTTCCTCGTTCTCTTTCTGTCGTTCTGCAACAACTCATTGTGTCCTTTGTTCCGGCATTTCTAACAGTAACCTAGCTGCAGAAGAGAGAACTTTCAGGGATAATATACCGACCTCCCCATCACAGGAAGCGACGGAGAGAGTTAACAAACCCCAGGTATATAGGCTCAAGTGAATGAGCCAGTAGAAGGCGGGGATCGCCTCATCTACTGCTCGTTATGAAGTTAGGAGGATTTAGCATTCCGGAAGCTGCGAATAACGCATTTGGGGGATCATCAAGCACTAGCAGGGCTGGGTACAGCACATCAGAGGCGGTGGCAGCAAGCAGAGGAGGCGGCTCAAGCGTAGGCTTATTGTCAGCAGGGACCTTCTTCGATCATTCGTCGAGTAATATCAATATGTCGTGCGGGACAGTCATGTCTGCTCCGCGCGTCATACCTCCGGGCCTTCTACCGCGAGTGCAGCAGCCCAGGGGCATCTACTCAATCCCGGGCCTGACTCTCGGATTGGTAAGCGAAACCGTCTTCCTAACCCTAATACTGTTTGCGCCTCAATGCAGAGGTCGCATCTGGTCTCGAGATCATGGCTGATTGTAGGTTTATGGCGGATCGTATGATCGCAGGACCACCTGCAGCCGGGCAATGGATTCGAGATGACATCTGAGGCGCGGGACCTGGTGAGCGTGGGCAGAGCTATGGAGTCGGAGCTGGCTGTGAAGCAGCCTAAAGACGAAGGCTACGAGAGCAGGTCAGGCAGCGACAATATAGAGGGCGGTTCAGGCGACGAGCACGACCCGGAGCAGGCTCGGCCCAACAAGAAGCGATACCACAGGCACGCCCCGGCCGTCATTCAGGAGCTAGAAGCGTACGTGGAGCTCCATACCGATCCCTTGCACTTATGTTTTTTAGTTGTTTGTCTCGATTTGGAGACCAGTGGTCAGATTCGTAACTGATAATTGCAATGAAAAGCCGGAGTCGTCATTCTTTTTTCCTGTTCCGCCTTTCCTAAGATTGGGAAAAATGTTACCGTCAATTTACAGGTTTTTCAAAGAGTGCCCGCATCCCGATGAGAAGCAGAGGCAGGAGCTGAGCAAGAGGCTGAATCTGGCCACGCGACAAGTGAAATTCTGGTTTCAGAATCGGCGCACGCAGATGAAGGTATGATTTTTGGGGGGAAAGTCCAATTAAGGCTCTGCGTTCGAGGTTCCTGCAATGAGAAGGTCACCTTTTGGTCCTCTATAGAAGAAAAGGGGGAGCTGCCAGCTGCAGTTGCGGCAGCAGCAGCAGCAGCACTGACATGGTGAAGTGTTTCGCCGGCTTTTTTCGTGCAGGCACAGCAGGAGAGGCACGAGAATAATATCCTGCGCCAGGAGAACGAGCGTCTCAGGGCAGAGAATTTCACCATTCGAGAGGCCATGCGCAACGCGTCCTGTCCCACATGCGGAGGCCCGACCACTATCGACATGTCGCTGGAAGAGCAGCAAATCCGAATCGAGAATGCGCGCATGAGGGAAGAGGTGAGTAACGTTTGAACGATGATCCATGCATGCGAGACGTCGCTCTCAGGATTTACTGTTATCACCTGCACATGCATATGTACTACGCAATATTGAATTACGCAAGCGCGCACTTCTCAATGCTGTATCACGTGCCGTGCAGTATTGTTGCGTGCATTCTTCTCCGAATGATTCGATACTGTCGTTTATTTATTATATGTTTTATTGGAGAGTTTAACTAAGTTATCGGTATTCTTTCGTTCGAGTGTTCTATTTCCGCTACATGTAATTCTCTATCGATCGATATCAGCTCGAGCGCCTCTATGTACTCTGCGGGAGGTTGTACGGCAATACCAAGCACGTTATTCCGTCTGCGCTTTCTTACGCCCCTCCCATGGCTGTTCCCTCCGATCTGAGTACTGGTGCCGTGAGCAGCCTCAGCATCTTTCAGGGTGGCATCGGCCGCGATCACGGTTTGGCTATGGTTGCAGGCCTCTCTGCGGCAGCCGATGTTATCCCCCGTCCCAACTTTCTCACTGCCGTGGAGAAGAACATGATCACCGAGCTGGCCGTGGTTGCCATGGAGGAGTTCACCAAGATGGTGTATGCGAGCGAACCCTTGTGGGTGCCACACCCCGACACAGGCAAAGAGACTCTCGACTTCAACGAGTACTTGAACAAGTTCCCTCGCGGCATCGGCCCTAAACCCGAAGGTTACAGGTCGGAGGCCACTCGAGAGACCAGTCTTGTCATGCTGGATGGCATTTCGCTTGTCGAATCCTTCTTTGACGTGGTACATACATGTGTTATGCACGTTTATAATCATGGTCTAATTCGACACGACGAATCTAATATATCTCTGTAATCTATGGTTCTCATCATCCGGTCTGTGTAACGAATAACGGAGTGCGATAACGGTCGTATTATTGTATGATCAGAGCCGTTGGATGGAGCTGTTCCCATGCATAATCGCCAAGGCCGACGTGGGAGAAGTCATCTCGGCGGGTACTCCGCTCGCTCGGAACGGCGCATTACAACTGGTACTGTAACGGAACTTGAAACCCTAATGCAATCGTGACTAGTACAATGTTGGAATCGTTGATCATGATTATGCCTCAAAGTCCCCAGAACCTGTTGTGATATGTGGGTGGCGGTGTCGATTCGTGAGTAAATAATCTCAACTTGAATCTTATTTGCGAGCTTTAGGATGATAAATCTTTATCTCTGGTCTTTAGCGTAACTCATACAATTAGATGAGTCCTGTGATTCAGATGTATGCCGAGCTGCAGCTACCTTCGCCCATGGTGCCTACAAGAGAGCTCTACTTCCTTCGCTACTGCAAGATGTTCGGCGATACCACTTGGGCCATAGTGGACGTGTCGGTGGATAATCTTCGCGGCGATTCACCGTCTGCCGCGAATAAGTACCGCAGGCGTCCATCAGGGTGCTTGATTCAACAAATGCCTAACGGATACTCCAAGGTGAACTTATTACATTATAACATCTGGATGATGCAGAAATCCAATCGCTCAGCTGTATATGCGCACATCTATATCGTGTACTGATTCACTAGAACTGTCCTATCAGGTTAGCTGGGTGGAACACTCGGAGTTCGACGATGTCGTGCTTCATCATTTGTATCGTTCTTTGATGGTGAGCGGGATGGCATTTGGAGCTCAGCGATGGCTGGCAACATTGAGGAGGCAGTGCGAGCGGCAAACAATACTGATGGCTGCGGATCCGATCAGTACGCGGGTTGGAGGTGAGTGAACAGCTCATACATATTGGTCCTACTAATTGAAGAATTGATTCAGGTAATAGGTTTATAAGTGGATCGAGGATGTTGTGACGGATGAAGGCGTTTTCTGTATTCAACACTAGCTGAGGAAACAATATTGTCACCAGGGGGTATCCTTCTGGGAGAGGATGCGAGAAGCGGGCTATTGAAGCTGGCGCAGCGCATGACCGCACAGCTGTGCAGCAGCCTGAGGGCGTCTAGTGGGCCGTGGACGACACTATCCACGCGAGGCGATGGCGAGGAAGAGGTCCGTGTAAAGACGCGCGACACCCTTCCTTCCGATGGCTACGTCGACCTTTCTTCTTCCTCTTGTGGGGGTGGCCTGGTTCTCAGTGCTTCCACCTCCATCTGGCTACCGGCCCCCCCTCAGCGCGTGCTGGACTTCCTCTCCAACTCCCGTAAACAGGTCAGTATTACAATGTTAAGCTGCATGAGGTTGCATAAATACACACGAAGCTGTTTCGCATGCGTTCGAATCACCACCTCACTCAGAACTCCGGACCTAGCATGAGCTCTCACACCCTGCAATGTTAAGGTGTGGCACAGTGATTGCAGACAGGACATGCCTGTGCTCCCATCATCTCTACAATTTTAATACTCTAGGTGTGGGGTGGGCCCCTTTGCAGGAGCTCGTGATACTGATCAAGACCATGCCTGTGATCTACTGGTTTCATTGTCAAGGTCTATGGTTATACCAACAGTCCGTTCCTTATTCCCACGTAGTATCGAAACATTATGGGCTCCCGTGCCAAGATAATGTGAATCCTAATATCCCAAGGATATTGTGTCCGCATCATGAGCTTGTGTGTCGAGGCTTATCATAATATGATCCTATGAAGTCGTGCACAACTAATCACGGGCAAAGACCAAATGAAGTTTTCTGATAAGTTGATTGCTATTCCTGCCTGGATAATAAGTTAATTGCTATACCCGTGTGGACATCGGAGGCCGTGTCGAGAGCTCAGAGAAATATTAACGTGTGCAATGTTTCTTGGTTGGATCAGTGGGACGTGTTTTCCATCAACGGCCCCATGGACGAGCTCGTCAATGTGGCTAAAGGGCAGGAGCCAGGGAACACTGTATCATTGTTGAGGGTAATGGGATCTTTCTGTAACTAGATCAGCAGATCACGATAAGCACTATTTCTTACTTACACCTAATTTGTTTTTAGCCAAAGATCTGTGGAATATTGTCGTTTTGACGTGCGTGTTTGCATGCGATGATAAATTGATGATGCAGCCTATCAAAGGTGGCGGCAACATGCTGATACTGCAGGAGTGCTGCTGCGATTCCTCGGGCTGCAGTCTGGTCTACGCGCCTGTCGACGTGGCTCACATGGACGCTGTTATGAGTGGTGGCGGGCCCGCTGGTGGTGACACATCCGTGCCGCTTCTGCCCTCGGGCTTCTTCATCCTGCCGGATGGGCCTGATCCTTCTTCGATCGGCCCACGTGGTGCCGGCTCTGCAGACCATGTGGACTCCCCCGTCAAAGGCGGCTCTTCTCTGGTCAGCGTGGCCTTCCAGATACTGGTCAACGGCCTGCCCAAGTCCAGGCTCAGTTTGGAGTCAGTCAACACTGTCAACACCTTGGTCTGCAACACTGTCAAGAATATCAGAAGCTCCTTCTCCGACAATGCCAACCAGCTTAATCCGCTCTCTTCCTGAACAGTCACAGACAGCGAGAGAGAGAGGGAGAGAGATTGCCTCGCTCACCGCTTCATCAGAACCAAAGAACACGGTTCCTTCGGTCTGTACCATACAATCACATACCTCTGCAGCAGCAGCTGCAACATTGCACAGCACACTTGCTTCTCCTCATCTCACCCCCAACCGTCCTTTTTTGACTGCCTACCTTGAGGGAAATCAACACTCTTAAAGCAGCACATGATGAGCCAGGGTGTTGATTCCTCCCTCAGCTGTAAGCGCCTTTAGTGATCTCTACAATCTACAGCTGCTCGTATCACAGTCTGACCCTCCTCATCAATCATCTCTCCACCTAGACTAGTTCTTATCTATCTTCCCCTCAGATCAAGAAGATCATGCAGGCTTATTACGAGGAGGGGAGGAGAGGAAGTCAAGAACGCACCACAGCTGAATTAGTCCTTGCGAAGTGGTAAAACAGGATTTTTGAGTAACTGCACGAAGAAGGCAGTGTACATATATCGTCACCAAATCAACATCATCACTGTCATGTAAAGCAGGTCAGATAATGATGATGATGGGGCTTACATGTTACACCAGAACTAACCGTTTCCCCCCCTTTTCCTACCACATGTAGACAGGCAGATAGACAGAGACAATCGGGTTATCAAGGCAAGGCTGCTTTTACCACATCGCAAGGCTAGTGGTTCGGGCATTGACTTCTTCTTCCTTATCCAACCAACTCTTAATCACCTTCCTTTCCTTCATTACTACCAAGTAACTGTATTGATGTTGATTCCTCTTCTCCAGCCTCAAATCTTTTTGAATTTTGGCAAGCCCCGGGGAAGATCTTAGTTTTTGCTAGCTAGGTTTTCTGATCACTCGTGATGCCATGCCGCACCATTGGCGGGTCCTGACGTTATCGTTTTTTAAAAGTGTTTCAATACGAGTAACTGATAGTCCCGCCTGTATGCGCCTTTGTTCAGAACATGATGTATGGTCTTCATTGAAGTAAATCGCTACACACGTTACAGAACATGCTCTCTTTCTCTATGTCCATGTTTTGCATTTTCAGCAGGCTTACTAAAATTACTTTTGAGATTGGATTTCCTCGATCTACTTTGCTTCTGCAAGTTCGACATATGCAGATTGCACATAGTCAGTTAGGTGAGATTTTTCAACAGCATAGCCTTGCTTGACCTGAGCTTAAGACATAAAGGCACAACAGTTTCTGTCGGTCTCCTGTGAATACTGGCTTATACCCAGCAAATGTAGGGCTTTAAGGGAGTGCCTTGAGTGTTGGATTCTCCACCCACCTATAGGGTAGTTAGTTTTACCTTACCGATGAGTAGTATGGCCATAATTTAACTGAGAGGAATTGGTGATTTACCTAATTGATTATTATGCTTGGTTGAAAAGCTAGTGACACAAAGCTACCGTATGTATATTGAACGAACACCTCTAAAGGTAGAATCCATGGTAAATGCGCCTCTCCAAGTCTGATTGAATGAATGTTTCTAAGGTAGACACCTCTCTTCAATTGTTACCCAATTGATATTGGGTGGGGGCGCTTGTATCCTTAAAGAGCTTGTCAAGAGTCTCCTTGAGGAGCTAGAAGTGACTATTTCAAGGACTCAGTTTAAACCCCATCTTTAGCTCATGTGGGTATGTGGCGTGAGGCTTTCTTGAAGTCGAGAGAGATTATGGATATGAGGCCAACTCATGGAATGGTCGTTCCTTGAAGTTTTGAGAGAGAGAATGGATCTGAGACCAAGTCATGGATGAGTCATGAGAGTTGATAGAAATGATTTTGTATCTTTTGGCAGGAAGAATTAGGATATTTTAGGAAATAACTTGTCATAGTGCCAAATGTAGTTCCCATTAGGAATTCTAATGTAAAGAGACGAAGGGAACATGTTTCAATAATGGATGAGATTTAAGCTATCTTTAAGCAATGGAAGAACCTAACCCTTGGTGTCACACAGGAATGCAGAGGTGATAGAAATGGTTTTGTATATTTTGGTAGGAAGAATTAGGAATATTTAAAGAAATAACTTTCCACGGTGCAAAATGTGGTTCCATTATGAATACTAATGTATAGAGACTACCAAGGGAACATATTTCAATAATGCTTACTAATAGATAATAGATGCATGACTCTTAATCTTATGAATTTAGGTACCATACGTTTGGACATTACTAAAAGTCGTCAGCCTTGTTCACAAACATATGCATTGCCTTATTTTTATAGACCCACTTAAAAGTCTATTAATAGCTTTCTTGCCTTCCGATAATAACACTAAATCCCTTGTTTTGTTAGTCTCTATAACGTAGCCCTCTCATCCATAGTTGCATTCCAATGTGTGTGACCAATAACCACAACATCTATGCTCTACATCCTCGATAACTTTAATCATATAACCATGGTGAGTAGTGTAATCTTCAAAATCAAATCTCTTAATAAGGTGTTTAACCTTACTAAACATGCGTATCACTAGCTTATTCATGGAAGCCTTTGCATTACTATATGATAGTAGGGCTATCAAGCTCATCCAAACTTTTTTAACCATTAGAAACTCCAATTCTATATAGTTGGTGTTTTGATAGGAGGGCTATCAAGCTCATCCAAACTTTTTTAACCATTAGGAATTCCATTACGAGTGAGTGATTAGCAGATGTATCATTACTATTAAAAAATGTCTTCTTTTTTTAATCATAGGAGTTGGTTTGTTCATATTTTCAATTATAACAGAAGACCGTCTTGAAGATGTAGGACTACTTTTTACTCTTCCATACTAAGGGTTGACTGAGGTACACTATGCAATGATATCTTTGGTTCACTTAAGTGTGTGATTCTTTCTTTTCTATTTGTACATGGCTATTATGATTATTATCATCACTTGATACATCTCTATATGCATACCAATTGCTCATGTAGTAAAAATTGGTATCCCTACTCACTTTGAATTCACCAATGACAAGGAAATAGCAATAATATCCCTACTCACTTTGAATTCACCAATTGCTCATGTAGTAAAAATTGGTATCCCTACTCACTTTGAATTCACCAATGACAAGGAAATAGCAATAATATCCTTTTTGCTCAATTGATAAAGATATTAATTTTGACCTTTGGGTCAAGTTTCTTTCTCAACTCATCAGGCACGTAGATATATACAATATGGCTAAATACTTTAAAATGCAACACATTGGGCGTCCTTGTAAAGCATACTTTAGGGGTCATACTATAAATTGTAGCTATGTAAATTTTGCTCATAATATAAATTGCAGCTTGAACTAGCTTGGCAATATCTTCAAAAATTGATCTTTATTTAGTGAGAAGACCCTCAACTTTAGAGATATCTTATTACATGTTGCTATATACTTTCGTATGGACATTTATATATTTTTCTCTATAGAAATAGTCATTTTAGGTGGTCAAAACTTATTATATTAAATTTTTAGTATAAGGTGATCATATGATTTAGGGGTTTAAAAAACGATCCTACCTTTTACTTGATTTATCTAGGGATCTATATTTTAATCTTAAAAAGTGAAAATTTACCTAGAGGAAAACTATTGAAACATAATAACAAATCCCCCCTTAGAGTGATACATTAAACATTAGCTAGCATTCATAGATAGGGAAGTGTTGAGTCTAGTGGGCTACAATCAATCTACAAAGGGGGGTGAGCCCAAAGCTTTACAAAAATCTTTGAACTTCTCATGTGGCAAAGTCCTTGTGAAAGGTTTTGCAAGCTTGTCTTTTGTTAACATATAGACAAAGTAGATCTCTTGTGCAAAAAGTTTGTCATTGACATAATGATAATGAGCTTGAATGTGCTTAGTATGTGCATGGAACATAGGTTTTGTGCAACTATCAATGTGCTTTGACTATTAATGATAATGGTAGTAGCATATGGCTTTCAACACCCAAATCAACCAAAAGGCATGTGAACCCAACACACTCAATTGTAGTGGTGAAACTTGCCATGTACTTAGCTTCATAGCTAAAAATGACCACAATGGGTCGCTTCTTGCTCAACCATGATATGTACAAGTATTAATTAAAACCACTTTTGGATACATAAGTGTCATAACAACTAGCATAGTGAGAATACAAAAAATCATGTAAATCTTGTAGCATGATCTCTCATTGGGATAAGATGGCCCAAGATTCGAAGTGACACTCGTGAAGCGAAAGTTTCATTGTCGACCAATGCTTAATACTTAAGCTATCCATAGAGTCACTCATTTGTGAGAATATAACAATAAAGAATCTTTACCATAATATCTCAATATACTTTCTTTGGCATAAATCAATACCTCCATCACACCAATTTAATTTAATACTTGAATAGTGGTATAACAAATCTAAATTCGACATACCAGAAGTGAAAATCAAGTCAGCCTTAAAATCATCAACATGTGTTAGGTTAGAGGCAATGAGCAACATCTCATCAACATAAACCACAATTATTAGATGCACATTGTCCTCATATTTGGCATAAGCTGCTCTCAATTGGACTATTCTAAAAACCACATGCAGTCAAGTATGCATATTTATTCTCATACCAAGCTAGAGGTGCTTGCTTTAGATCATATAATGCCTTTTCCAAAGTTTTTTTGTCCCTTTCAAATAACTTACCAACAAGACCGAAAAATATATACATTCTCATGTAAATCACCATTCAAAAGTATACTTTTGATATCAAACTGAGGACCTTCCAACAATAAGAGTTGCTAATGTGTAGATCTACAAATTGTTATCATATGGCAATTGGGAGCAAAGGTCTAATCAAAGTGAATACCTTGCTACTAAGCATAACAATTTGCCAGAAAGTCTAGCCTTAATTGATATGACCATATGACTTATGCTTGAATGTGTAAATTTGCTTAGTACCAATGGCCTTTTTTCCAAGAGGTAGGTCCCATAAGTACCAAGTATTATTTTTTCAAGTAGTGTCATATTTAGATTGTTTTAGATTGCATATCTCTTCAAAAGAAACATGCTTGCCCTTATCACATAGACTATGAAATCAAGGTATGAGCCTTTTGTATCATTGCCATCTCAATAAATTTGCGCAAGAGGACGTAGTTGTGGTGCTCTATTATTAATTGGAAGCGGACTAAAAGTAGAACTTGCAATATCCTCAACAACACCTATTTCTATTGCACTTATAGCTTCAAAACACCATCAAGACCTACTTCAACTCCATGGATAATGTTTCATAGCACTTTTTGCAACTAATATATAACATTATATAACACTCACAATGGATAGTTAATTCCATCCAACTAGTCCTCAATAGCCAATATACAAAATACATAATTGAACGTGATCAAGACCTCCTTCAATTCCATGGATAATGTTCCAATGACCTTTTGCAAATAATATACGATA
The DNA here is from genome assembly GCF_053477565.2 of Lygodium microphyllum. NCBI lineage: Eukaryota > Viridiplantae > Streptophyta > Polypodiopsida > Schizaeales > Lygodiaceae > Lygodium > Lygodium microphyllum. The sequence goes on along the minus strand of NC_141154.1, from coordinate 62,967,235 downwards.
CATTATATAATACTCACAATGAATAATTGATTCCATCCAACTTTTACTCAATAGCCAATATAGAAAACTAGAGGTAATAATGGTAGGAGCAATAATGATCACTGTGAGAAAGACTCTCAATAGTCTTGTTCTTAGTCACATGGAGAGTCTCATAGTAAGTCTCATGGTTGTAAGTCCTCATTGACTTGTCATTATTATGGAAAAGTAGGACATATTTGGCCATAGTGCCATAAAATGCATGAGGATAAGCGTAAGAAAAAGGGCAAGGATAAAGTACATGACAAAAATAATGATTGTAGGATTATCCCTCACAAGTCCAACGTTAAGATTGAAGAGATTAATGTTATGCAAACTAATCCTAACGATGATTTCATACTTGTGGCTTCTTCTCTTTATACTTCATAGCTGATTGATGCATTGTCAAGATATACTCACTGTTGGTTAATAGATTTAGGGGCTTTTTTTCACGTGACTCTTCATAGAGTGTGGTTTCACTTATATCCTAGTGTAACTAGATCTATCCATTTGGGTAATGACTTGGCATTAGAGATTGTTGGTATTAGTAATGTGAAGCTTGGTTCAGGTAGCATGTTCACTCTTCATGATACATGTCATGTATTGGCTCTTATGAAAAGCCTTATCTCTGTTGGCACTTTGGATGATGCATGTTATATTGTCTCCTTTGGTGATTCCTCATGGAAGATCACATATAGAAATCTTTTCATTGCGTTTAGTGCGAAGTCCAATACTCTCTACCCCTTGCTTGTATCTGGGTCAGTTGACCATGTTTTGATAGTGGATGTAGTTCCACATATATCTCTTTGGTATCGTTGCCTTGGGCACATGTCCTTCAAAAAAATGAAAATGTTTACCTGTTTACAATATCTTTTGTCCCTTGACTGTAAGTGTTTTGTGTCTTATGATTATTGTTTATATGGTAGGCAGATACATAATATGCATAAAAGTCTGGTATGATACACATGGGAGTGCACTTGGTATCAACTTGCTTATAGATTGCAGTTTTTTGCAAGGTTGTTTATTTTGTCAAAATGTTTGATAACTTTAATTAGATTATTAGCCAAAATCTTGATAAGAACAATTATGCTACATGAAGTTTAGGATGGCAAATATTTTGAAGTAAAAATGTGTTTGGAATTACATTGAAGGAGATATAATAGAAGCACCCAAAGTTCCTACTCGAAATGCTATTGCAAAATAGGTAAAAGCTAGAAAAGATTGAGGGAAGACACAGAGTAAGGTCATGTATTGATTGTTTATTAGTGTCACAGATAGTATGATGGACTAGTTGTAATAATATGATACCCTTGCCATCGTATGGACAAATATGGCAAGGTTGTTTGAAGTAGATACAAATCCTAGAAAGTTGCAGCTCAAGTGAGAGTTAAACCAAGTGGAAAGAGGAAACCTGTCCATTGATGATTATGTCTTGAAGATCAAGAGTATTGTGGATGAAGGGAGAAGCCCAAGTTGAAGCAGAAGCAAGCATAAGCAAGAGAGGTGTGAGCTATGGGGTGGATGGAGCAATAAAGCAAGAGAGAGAGACTCAAGATGTGGGAACTCTAACCATCACAATGTGTGATTGGCCTTCCCTTTATTCAAATGTCACTGAAAGAATAAAGAATGAAGTGACAGTGATGGATGCCAACCCTCTGCAGTGCACAGGTGCAGGTACTGTTAGTGTAGTAATACACGGGCAACTAAGAACATGCGCCTTTTACCCCAATAGCCTTCCACTTAAAGGCGAATGTGCCTTGAGTGAAGAGGGAACAAAAAAAAAGTGACAAAGTACAATGTGCATATAGAGTACAACATGATGAGGAATAAAGGTCATCTCATTCAAAACCCATAAACTTCCTAGGGAAGCCAAAATACTCTATTGAGAGACTTTTCATGAGTAGATATGTAAGATTTTGGTCAGTTGAGATCTTGACAAGGTCAATAGATTTGTCCTCAATGATCTCTTTGATAAAGTGATACCGCACCTCAATGTGCTTTGTCTTCGCATGGAAGATTGCATTCTTGGCTAACTGGATAGCACTCATGGAAGACCGGATTCTTGGCTAGCTCGATAGCACTCATAGAATTTGAATGCAATGTGGGGACTATGTCAATCACAACAAGGTCTCCCACCACCAACAACAGATGGCCTCTAACGAGAGAGGTTCCTTGCAAGCCTTAGTGTGGGGCTGCAATATACTTAACCTTTGTAGTAGAGAGGGCCGTGCATTTCTACACCCTAGAAATCCAAGAAATAACACCCCTATCAAAGGTAAATACATAGGGAGAGGTGGATTTCCTACTATATGCATATTCTGCATAATCAGAGTCAATGTACTCCACGAGTCGCTATCATCGCATACATCGAATTGCCCATACTGTGGATGCATAATGAATCTTGGCCAATCTCGACCTTTCACTCATTAGACTGTGGACAATCAGCTTGGCTCACCTTCACATGAGAAGGAAAAGGACAACCAATAGGATTAACATCTTGCATACGAAACTACTCAAGGATCTTTTGGATATACTTCTTCAGTGACAAGTAAAGGAGCCCTTGAGAGCGGTCAAACATAGTGCGCATCCCAAGAATATGTGAGGCTTGTCCTATGCCTTTTATCTCAAAGCTTTTCTTGAGCTGACTTTTTAGAGCATCCAACTCATAAAGAACTCTCTTAGAATCAACATGTCATCCACATGGAGTGCCAAAATCAAAATGCTGCCATCATGAGCCTTCTTTTGTGTATAAACACGAATTCATACTTATAGGTTCTTCTTTGGATGAGTCATAGCTAACTAATGCCTCACTTGGTTTTACTCAATGTTGATTGATGGATTTAGGGGCTTTCTTTCATGTGACCCCTTATAGAGAGTGGTTTCACTCCTATCGCAATATGACTGGATCTATTCGTTTGGGGAATGATTTGGCATTACAAATAGTTGGTATCTGCAATATCTAGCTGTAGTTTGGTTTAGGCAATATGTTTACTTTGCATAATGTTCGACATATATTGGCTCTCATGAATAGTCTTATCTCTATTGGCACATTGGATAATGAGGGCTACTTTGTTTCCTTTGGGAATTCTTCTTGGAAGATCACTCATGGGAACCTTGTTTTAGCACATGGTGCCAAGTCTAGCCCTTTATATCCCTTGGTTGTATCTAGATCCGTAGATCATATTTTGTTTATGGCTGTAGTTCCACATGTATCTCTTTGGCATCATCACCTTGGGCACATGTCCTTACAGGGAATGAAAATGCTTACTTGTTTGTAGTATCTTTTACCCCTTGACTATAAGTGTTTTGAGTCATGTAATCATTGTTTGTATGGCAGACAGTCACATAGTAGGCATAAGAAGTTTCGCACTCTGTGCATGAGTGAGCCTTTAGCTCTTGGTCATTCTAATATATGTAGACCAATGCCTTGTCAGTTTTCATTAGGAGGTGCAAAGAACTTTGTCACATTTATTGATGATTACTCACATAAGGTTTGGGTATATATCCCATAAAGCTGAAATTTGATGTTTCGGCTACCTTTCATCATTGACTTGCATTGCTTGAGAACTAGTTTGGATATAGGTTGAAATGCTTATAGTTAGATAATGGTGGTGAGTATGTCTCTAAAGCCTATGAGAAATTTTGCAATGAGAGGGGTATTAAGCATAAGTTGACTGCCCTGTACACCCCCGTACACTTGATCAATTTATCTCCTTGTAGTACTAGAAACTTTTAGGTTGTAGAGAAGGCGTGGTCTAGAAAACCTCCATTGTATTCTCATTTAGGTATCTTTGGTTGTGAGGCTTTCTGTCATGTACCCAAGAACAAGTGCACAAAGTTGGATCCTAAGTCCATGAAATGCATCTTTCTTGGTTATATGGATGCAAGTGAGATGTGCTATCACCTATGTGGTCCACATGCTCGAAAAGTCATCTGCAGCCATGATGTAGTTTTTCCATGATGAGGAAAATATGCATAAGTAGCCCGAGCGGATAGTTGAGATATGTAGGCTTATATTTCAGGAGGAGCCTCTTGCTCCCATACAACTAGCTATCCTTTAGTAGTAGCTGATACTCCAGTGGCCCATGACCGTGATGTTAGATAGAATGTGCCGGCTCCTCAGCTTGCCTTGAGTTGCTTTGCTAGAGCCTAGACATCCTTTTGAGTGGTTTGAGCCCTCCATTGATTATGTGACAACGAGAGATGCAGGTGAGCCTCTCACTTATGATGAGGCCATGAGCCATGATGATAGTCACTCTTGGGAGAGAGCCATGTAGTCCTAGTTTGACTCTTTACAAAAAATCATATATGGGAGTTAGTTCCTTTGCCTCTGGCAAAAAGCGAGCATTTCCATGCAAGTGGGTGTACAAGTTGTGTAAAAATTACATGGCGTAGCGAACAGAATCTGAGAAAGAGATAGAGAGTACACAACAGATAAGAGGAGAATCAATAAATTCTTTAGCTCCAAACAAGTGATACAAAGATGGCTCTGTCCACTCGTGCGCTTCCACTGTGTGAAGCTTAGATGGCGATCTAGACAAAAGATAGGTGAAGAGCTTAAGGCTAGCTGGAACAACAACTCTGACTGGGTGAAAGATGAATGATCGATGGCTGTGAAGGGGTTTAGCTTTTATAGCCCGCGAAGGCTGTTAGGTCGGCCTGATCGACCTACCATATGAGCCTCCACTAGTCGGCCAGGGAATATTCTAGGGAATATTCCCTTTACCATCGGGCCGAGGGCACTACCCCCGGACCCCCGCCAGGGGGGCCACTGGTCCCCCCAAGGACCCTCCAGCCAAGGGCCGCTTCCGCGGCCCCTAGACCCCAAAATAGGGGCCCCTTTTAACTCCCTTACCCCGCAACTCGATGCAATGCGCCTCGAGTTGCTACCAGCTTAACCACTCCGTCTAACCCAAATATTAGACCCACAATGGTCGTCACCTTTTTGCCATTCGGTCACATAGACCTCATCTAATATACAAGTCAGGACTCAACCAATGTCCGGGCTCACATTTGGCTTCTCCTCATAGTGGGGGCCTTACAACTTTGAGCACCATGGATCATTGGTGGCACCTAATGAGGGTGGGGCATTGATCATATCTAACAAGTTGAAGGGTATCCCTGGACGCCCCATGCCTACCTATAAGGCTAGTTTGGTTGTTGAGGGTTTTAAACAGAAGCATGGTATTGGCTTTAAGGAAAATTTTCTCGTGTAGTTAAGATGACTACCCTATGCCTCTAGTACTAGCATTGGTTGCTCAGTTAGATTGGGACCTTTATTAGATGGATGCTAAGACAAATTTCTTACATGGGGACTTACATGAGGAGATTTATATGCAGCAGCCTAAGGGCACTGAGAAAAAGGGTAGGGAACACCTAGTGTGCAGATTGAGAAGAAAGAGCCTTTATGACCTTGAGCAAGCACCTAGGGAATGGTACCACAAGTTTGATGCTTTTGTGCATTCATAGAGCTATACATATATGTATTGCTTTCCCACAATAATGGCATGTTAGATAAGACTTACGTCCATGGGGCTGATTGTAAGACTATCCATGGGACTTAGAATTAGACTTATGTGAGACTTTACTACGGCGGTCATTCTTGCTCTTACCATCACGACGACCTTGAATAGTCAAAGCATGAGAAGTACGAGAAGCATCCACATTCTTCCTATTTATCTCCTCTGTTTAGGAGTGCACCCCCTACATCATAAAATTTCAGTCCATTCTTGGGTATATTTGCACATATAGTAGTACGAAATGTGTCCCAAGATGACTCAAGCAATGTGACCAATAAGAACAAAGGTGGAAGGTATTCCAAGATACATCAACTACATGGTCAAGAGTATAAGACCCAATAAAAAATTCAAGCTCATAAGGTCATAGACCTCTAAAGTATTCAATGAAGTAACTAACAACCAATGTCAAATGTCCTAAGCTCAAATGCATTCAATAGCATAACCAAGCATAGAGCTTCAATGTCATGCACAAATACATCTGATAGAATGTTCGAATAGATTGAAAGAGAATTTGGCATAGACTCTCCTTGTTAAAAGCTTCCTGTCCATTATATGTCCATCAATAAAATGACAATCAAGTCTGAAAAAAAGTGAGCTCAATCAAAGCCCAAAAGCATTCCAGGAGCATGGCTAAGCATGTGGCATCAAACATAGATATCAATGTATCATTCCAAGTAATTGGGAAGCATCAACAAGAAATAGGCATATGCTTTCATTGATGGTTATAAGAGCAGTAAAAAGACATTAAAATTAAGCTAAATATAGACTCAAATCACTTCAAAAGCGTTCAATACATTGGCCAAACATTCCCTAAGTGTCTAGCATCAAATGAGCATCTTGGAAGCATGACATATCCCAAACAAATAGCATTCAGTCTTGTTATGACATGAGTGATATCTATGACAAAATTGAGCTAAAAGAGTGCTCAAATCAGTCCAATAGCATCTCAAAGCAACAAAACATAGGTACACGGGCATCCCAAGAAGCATATATGAGCTCCAAGCATTGAAGATATGGTTGTCCCTATTTTATGATAGCATGCTATTTTGTTTGCATAGTTAATAGTTGAAGCTCAATGACTAAAAAACAATTCTTAATATTAATGGCCAATGTAGGGAGGAGTGACAAACAATGCCAAAGCCTTTGTCCAATGCCGAGGAGTGGTTGAGCAAGCATGAGTACTTGAAAAATGGCCACAGCTGAGAAAACGTTTTTGTATTTCCAGCCCTGAATATTGAGCTGAGTACTACCTAAAATAAGCTTAATGTACGCTCAAGAATGCTCTGAGATAGCCCAAATAGGTTTTGAAAAGTCCTAGAGCAATGAGAGCTTAATATGAACCTCAAGAGATGGAGCTATGGTTGCCAATGGTGAAACCTTGCTGTAGGTAACTCGAACGAGAGTTGAGGTAATGCCAGATTGAGCTTAAGCTCATGGAGAAGAAGGCTTTGATATGAGTTGAAGGGAGAAGCCCAAGTGGAAACATGAGCAAGCGGAAGAGAGGTGTGAGATATGGTGGATGGAGCAAGAGAGTAAGAGAGAGAGAGAGAGACTCAAGATGTGGGAACTCCAACCGTCATAATGTGTGATTGGCCTCCCCTTTATTCAAATGTAACTGGAAGATTAAAGAATGAAGTGACAGTAATGGGCACCCGCTGCTTGTAGTGTGCATGTGTGAGTACTATTATTGTAGTAATACATGGGCGGCTAGGCACAAGTGCCTTTACCCCCAATAGTGGAAGCTCTTGGATCTATCAATGCTCTAGTTGATGATGATGATGTTGTGCATGCATGCTTAGACATACTTAGAGATAAATACGAAATCTTTAGGTCATCTATGAATACAATGGATGATATCCTTGATTTTGCAAACTTGATTTCTATGCTAGTACTTGAGGAAAAGAACCTTAGCTTGGAGTTCTCTTCATCTCAAAGCAAGAACAAGTTTGAACAACTATTTTACTCTACTAGTACAAGTAGATGTCATGACAGAGGCCAAGGTGGTGGTTGCGTGGTTAAAGTTAAGATACACATCAAAATAGAGGAGGATAGTCCCAAGAAAGGAAAAGTCAAAGAGGCCAAGTTGAAGATTCTAATAAGCAATAGAATTCTAGTGATAGAAAAGAGTGCTGGCATTGTGGTTAAAAAGGCAATATTTCTAAAAACTAATTAAAAAATAATGCTATAATTAGAAATGAAAAAAAGCAACAAGGTAATCGTGCATCCAATAGTAGTAGAAACAATGATGACATAAGTGAATAGTTGTTTGTTATGCAACACTTTATGAATGCTATGATTACTGATGGTTCATCAAAGAAATGTCATGTAGACTTAGGTACCTCTAATCACATGACTTGTTATGGAGAGTGGTTTAGAGAGATGCCTAATCCAAAGTCTTCGGGCTATGTGGAGACAAAAAATGATATAGCTCATCCCATTACTCATATTGAAAATATTCCCAAGTGCCTCTAATCACATGACTTCTCATGGAGAGTGGTTTAGAGTATACATAATCCAAATTCTCCGAGCTATGTGGAGACAGGGGATGATACAACTCACCCCATTACTCATATTGAAAATATTCATTTGAGTATGTAGGGTGGTAAAACTAAGTATTTGATTGATATACTACACATACCAAATATTACAAAAAATTGAGTTCTATTGGTTAGATAATAAAATGGGGATTGCAAATTTGGTTCACATCTAATGATTGCTATGTAGAAGATTTTAAAAATGATTACATATTGATTGCAAAAGAAAAATATACAAAAAAATTATTTGTACAAGATTCAGGTGTTGTGGTTAATATTAAAATTTGAAAAAATAGAATTGGTCATATAAATGTGTAGTGAATGAAAGACATGTAATCAAAACAGATTGTGGATAGTTTATCCAAGTTTAGAGTTGATGGGATGCATAAAGTATGTGAAACATATTAATTTACAAAGCAAGTAAGGCATTCACTTTCACATTAAAAGCATATATACAAGAAGCCACTTGAATCGATACATTTTGATGTGTGGGGTCCTACAAAGATTGTAACTTTGAATGGTGGCAAATATTATGTTTCCTTCATTAATGATAATACTCACAAAGTATGGGTTTACTTTATGCATAAGAAAAGCGACGTGTTCACTCACTTTAAAAGCTTTAAGGCTTTGATTGAGAAGGAGACATGGTTGTATATTAAATACCCAAGGTCGGATGGAGGGGAAGAATATCTCTCAAAAAATGATTTTTTTGATTTTTTTTTCAAAAAAATAGTATACAGAGACAATATATATGTAGATATACTCCATAAAAAAAATAAAGTTTCCAAATGAAAAAGTAGACATATTGCAAAGGTGGCTCATGCATTGATGTTAGAAAGAAACTTGTCTCATTATTATTGGGCTGAAGAAGTTACTACTGTTTGTACACTTTATGAATAGGACAACCATTACTGTTGTATATGGTATGATATCCAGAGAAGTTTATAGGTAGAAAGTCAAATCCGTCCCATCTAAAAGTATTTGGATATATTGCTCATGTATATATTCTTGATGAGTTGCATAGTAAATTGGATGCCAAAATAAAAAAAGTGTACTTGTGGAATATTCTCGTGAGTAGAAGGGATATAGATGTCATAACCCTGTTACATGTGAGTGATAGTTAGCAATGATATCGTTTTTCATGAAAAAAGTAGCCAGTATGTAATGTGCAGAATGCAGACCAATGAGCATGACTGTGTGGCTATGTGGAAAACATGTCATCAAGCACATATATTGAGTGGATCACAAGTGTCTCCTAGTCATGGCTTGATTGATAGACCTCAGATTATAGATTGAGGTCACATGATACTCCAATAAGTATATCACATATATCAAGAAAATGTAAAGAGAAAGTTGGGGACTCACCTATTATGACAAGTGCATCATTAGGTTTCTCTCATATTAATGTTGATTCAGATGGCTCTATGTAGAGTTTGGATGCGGAGTTTGGAATTCCGTCTAATAAAACACATGGTGTATGGAAGGCACAGGAGGTTGCTAAAGTACCTAGTAGTGATCAAAGTCCATGCAGGTCAAGTAGAGTAAGAAAGCCAATGCAGTGAGATTGACATATGATAGCTATGTACTCATCACTATGCATACATGGCTAAAGTTGTGTAGGATATGGAGCCCACTTTTTTAGAGGATATAGTGGGTAATGTGTGTTGGGATTGTGGTATAGATAAAGAAATGGCTATACTTCAAGACAATGACACATGGAAGTTGGTGCCTTTACTTGAAGGCAAGAAAGATATTGGCTACAAATGGATCAACAAAATCAAGGATAAGTTAGATGGATCTATTGAGCACTATAAGAAACAAATGATTGCCAAAGGGCATGCACAAAATCATGATATTGATTATGAGGAGACTTTTTCTCTAGTGGCTAAAATGACCATTGTAAGGGCTATCATAGCAATCGCTACATCAAAGGGTTGGATCATGTATCAAATGGATGTTAAGAATGCCTTCTTGCAAGGGGAGTTGTAAGAGGAAGTTTATGTGGAGCATCCACCTAGTTATGTGGATGAGAATCATCCACATTATGTACACACTCTTGGTAAGGATTTGTATGGGTTGAACTAAGCACCTAGGGCATGTCATGATAGGATTATAGAATACCTTGTTAACATTGGATTTTGTAGAGTATAGACTAATTAGTCACTCTATCTATGTGAGAATGATGTAGGTATTGTGGTAATTACTATATATATATGTATGATTTGACCATTGTGGGTAATATTGAGACAAAGATTGACAATGTGAAGGGTCTTCTCAAGACTGAATTTGAGATGAAGGATTTGGGAGAGCTGCACTATTTTTTCATCATAGAGATAATCAAGACTCTAGAGGGTATATGGTTGTCATTACATAGATAATATGTGTTGCATATATTGAAGAAGTATGATATGGTTGATTGCAAGTCTATTTCTATACCTTTGGATGTTAATGCTAAGCTTAGTGCATATGAGGGTGACTTGGTTGAGGATGTCACTATGTATTGGAAGATTGTGGATAGCTTTATTTATTTGGTGATCAGTAGGCCACACCTAAACTACACAGTTGGTTTGAAGAGTTAGTTTATACAGCTTCCATAGAAGCCACAATTGGATGCAATTCAATGTACATTACACAATGTTAAGTTCACATTGGATTATGCCTCATTCTATGGAACATGTGTACCGTTGAACTTTATGGTTACACATATGGAGATTGGACTGGTAGTATTTTAGACAAGAGATCCATCGATTGTTTTATGTTTTTCTATGGCAATGTTGTTATTACTTGGAACAACAATACACAACTAGCAATTGCCTTGTCTGGTATAGAGGTAGAGTACAAAGATGTTGCAATTGCAACATGTGAGGTAGCTTGGTTGTGCAAGCTACTTGGTGATTTGGGGATGCATGTGGACAAGAAGGTTATCATCCTACTGTGCTAATCTTAGTAGCATTCAATTGTCTAGGAACCCAATGTATCATGCATGGACCATAAACAATGAGGTACATTACCATTTCATTTAGGAGCTGGTTTTGTTAAGTGATATTGACTTGGTTTATGTTAGTATAAAGGATCAAGTTATTGACATTTTCACCAAGGCCTTGGGATCTAAGAAGCTTCAATACTTCAAGACTATTCTTGGAGCTCAAAATCTATTGCTAAGCTTGAGGGGGAGTGTTGAGATGTCGAGATCTACATGAGTTGGCATCCATTATGTGCATTCGTGATGTGGCAGGATAGGATTCATTGGCATGTTAGGTGATTGACATGAGGATACCCCTAGTGATTCTATAGTTGGTATACCCACATAGTCCATCCTTGGTTATGGCACATTCATTGTGCCACCTCATCTTTCCTTATCAAGTTCACACTTAGTGACCACTTGTACATACATTATGGTACTTTCATATTAATCTTTTATCATATTGTAGACTTAGTTCTTTTGTGTAGAAGAATAAGAAAGAATAATAATAAGATTTTAGCTCTATCTCTCTGTGCGTGCTCAAGTTTCCATTGCTTTTGTGTGTGTGTTCTTGCTTTCTACACCTCTCTTTTCTCTTGCCCGTTTTCAAGAAAGAAGCTATAAAAGTAAGAGTACTACTTGTTTGTTCTATTCTTTGACTCTAACTATGCCTCAAGGCTTGATGTTGACTCTTTTATATTCTACTTATCTATATCCATGGTCCTTTGAATCCTATGAGAATACAAAATATTGGACCAACATTCAATGCCATGATACATGACAATGCCTACAAAAAATGCTAGTATTTGATATTGGACAAGAGGAGTGAATTTCCTCAATAGAATCTCAACACTAAGCTTAGCATTGGTATCGTTGTCACCCCTCTCAATAATTTCCATGACCAAGTCCCTTGCAATACTTGTCTCCATCTTTTTGCACATTGCATTAAGATTTAAAATGGCCTTTTGCTTCACAAAGGATTCTATTGTTGCTATATTCTTCATGAAAAACCCATTAGAAATGGGGTAATTATGATACCCTTGGTGTATAGCACACTCAGTGGTATTGTCTCTATTTGTAGGATAGTAATAGTATATGCAACACTCACGAATAGCCAACCACTGTGGGATAGTGGAACAATGATGACACACCAAAGTCTTGTTTTCTTGCCTCAAAATATCAATAGAGGGCACTTGCCTTAACTTCCCCTTCCATTGTGTTTGATTGTATTGCTTGGTGCATCCATAATACAAGCACTCTAGATTAAAACATTGATCCGGGTTTTTTACAACCCGGATTACTACCACAAAATTTGGCCAAAACCCCTATCAAGAGCTTACCATATCACTTTGGGTTTACTCTTCAAGCACTAGGTATGCTACATTGCTTCTCGATTATGATAACCCTGGCAAATGGGGAGAACAAGTTCTTAGGAGGCATGTCAATGTAAAGGGTAAAAGGGATGATTATCTTAGTGAAGATGAAAATGGATTACACCTAGTAGTTGAGTGAGTGCATAGATTTTTCAAAGGACTAGCCTCCAACTACACATGGGCTCCGCCTGCATCACTAAGATTTGGAATCTATTACCATCATTAGAAGACACCTCACCCTAGCGCACAAGTCAATATCCACATCATGGTGTCATTTGGATCTTACACAAAAGCTTACAAGCATGGACCACTTCTGTCACATGCTTATATGTATTCATATATATATGGGGGACTAAAGTCAAAGCAGCTTTTGGAAGCCATTTTTTATAATCTCAATAACTCCCAAAGAAAAAGCGAATTTCAAGAAAATTTTCATGGTGCCCGATCGGTTTCGACCTGGTCTACAAAGTTGCAGAAGAAACTTTTTTCAGATTCTTCACGGATTTGAAGTTACGAAGGCGCAGATTGCTGGCTACATGCAATTTGCTTCTCTCTTTTACCACACCAACTTTCCATTCTATCCTTCTTGTAAATATATTATAATAATGTGCTTTGGGAACCCACCTCTTGTAATCTAGCTCCATTTCTCTATTTTGTCTACCACCACCCTTGGCTTCTTGCATGATGACCAAGGTGGAGACTTGTCCCATCCACTATTCTCTATATTTTCAAAGATGCCATACATCATCTAGGATTATGTTAATCAAGAAAATTAGCTTAATCTAATCCCTCATGGAGGCTATATAAAGAGCCCATGGAGAATGAAGGGGGGAAGGAGGGACAATGACAAGCCCATGAGAGCACTCTAGAATACCCTCATGCTAGTCCATCTCTTTGAGGTGAGCTATGAGTGAGTTCTTTTATTATGTAGCATAATGGCAAGATTCCTCTACCTCTTCTCCTATTATCTCCCTCTCTTCTCATATTCTCATTCCATGTAGCATAATGGCAATTTTCCTCTACCTCTTCTCCTCTTGTCTCCCTCTCCTCTAATCTCTTTCTCTCATATTCTAATATGGTGTCTAGTACATATATTCTCTCTTGTAAATTTGTGTCTTTGTTCTCTTGATTCTCTTTGAGAAAAGGGATGTCCTAGCCCATCCTCCCTTTGGCTAGGTGGTGCTGTCAAGATTGTGGGAGAGAAGGAAGGAGTCTCACTCGTAGCTTTCTTGCTTGCACAATGGGGGAATACACATAGAGGTGGAGGCTGAAAACAGTTTTCCTCTTCTTAGTTGTGTAAGCCAAAAAAAGAACTCTCATACAAAGAAATAGAAGAACCCTATATATGGGTCTTAAACCAAACTCAACTAACTAAGATGGCATACTAACTGAGCCATGAACTAGAGTAGACAAGGATAGCTATCATGTAGCTATTATTCATGGGCAGTGTACCAACCGCGTCTGTAACTGACAAGTCGGTGACATAAATACACAACGGTCACCCTGGCGTATCACGAGTGGAGCTCGATATCTCAACACTCCCCCTCGAGATTAATCCCAATTCCTGCACACCAAGCATGTCTCTGAACTTGCGCAGCTTCTCTGCGCCCAATGCTTTCGTGAATATGTCAGTTACCTGATCCTCTGTGCTGACATAAACTAGATCAATAAGACCTAGTAAAACCCTCTCTCGCACATAATGATAATGCACCTCAATGTGCTTTGTTCTAGCATGATAGACTGGGTTATTTGCCAAGTGTATACTACTCATGTTGTCACAATAAATGACAACTGGCCCATTTGTAGATTGATGCATATCATAAAGTAGCTTATGCAACCAAGCTACCTCACATGCAGCCATTGCTGCACCCTTGTACTCAGCCTCTGTGCTCGACAAGGCAACTGTAGGTTGTTTCTTTTTGCTCCAAGTGACTGCAGCACTCCCAAAAGAGAACACATATCCACTGGTAGATCATCTATAAGAAATACTACCAGCCCAATCAGTATCAGTGCATCTATGCAACTGTATCTGAACCCCAGTCTCATAAAATAGTCCATATTGCAATGTGGACTTCACATACCTGAGTATGCGTCTAGCCGCATCCAAATGTGGTTTCCTTGGAGCTTGCATAAACTGACTTACCAATCCAACAGCATAGCTCAAATCTGGCCTGGTAATAGTCATATAAATCAAACTTCCTACTACACGTATGTACATAGTAGGGTCTTCTAGAAGCCCACGTGCATCTATGCTCAGCTTCACATTCTGCTCCAAAGGAACTGAAATAGGCTTACAGCCTGTCATCCCATATTTGGACAGCATGTCCAATCCATACTGCCTCTGCAAGAGCTGTATTCCACTTGGTGATCTAATCACCTCAATGCCCAAGAAATAACGCAGCTCTCCCAAATCCTTCATCTCAAACTTCTGCTTCAATAACATTTTCACATGAAGGATATCTTCATCACTGTCACCTGTCATAATCAAATCATCAACATAAATGACAAGTAGCATAATACCTTTCTCTGTTTTTTTCACATAAAGTGAGAAATCTGCCTTGGAAATCTAAAAGCCAATAGTGACAAGATACTGTCCTATCTTGTCAGACCATGCTCTAGGTGCTTGCTTCAAGCCATACAAGGCTTTCTTCAACCTGCAAACAAACTCAGGATGAACATCATGCACATAACCTGGTGGCTGCTCCATATAGACCTCTTCTTGCAAATCACCATGTAAGAAGGCATTTTTTATATCCATCTGATGTAAAAGACCATCCCTTTGATGCAACCATAGCAATGACTGCTCTTACGATTGCCATCCTTGCAACCGGACTGAATGTGTCTTACTAAAACTAGACCCATATTAAGGTTGGTTTGAGAGGCATAGGCTGCTTGTAGTCAGGATTCTACTTCTTATGCTCGTCTAATGGCAGTGTCTAAAACCGGCAAAGTGACACTACTCAACTATACCTAAATGTTGAGATCTAGACCATGCAAAAAATGTTGTATTTGAGCAGCTACTAGGATAGGGATAGAGGCTTGCAATTTGTGAAAGGCCTCTTTTAACTTCTTGGCATATGCTTGGATATCCTCATGTTGCTCTTGACCCCGGGGGCTCACTATAGATGTTGTATGGTATCACGTGAGTGTAAGGGAGGGGGGTTTTTGGAAGGGGACACTTGTTAGAAGATGGGCATAGAAACCCACTGTAAGCAAGGGAGTATAAGGGTAGATGGGTGTGAATAGCCCTAAGGGCAGGGGAAACCCTAACCCTAGCTGGCAAAGGGCTATATAAATAGCCTATGGGTCACTATCACTTGTGAGAGAGGGTACCCAAGTTGTACTCTATGCAACTTAGTAAGCAAGATTTCATTCTTGTACTTTGAGCTCTTCTCTCCCTCTTGTGCACACATTCTACTGCTGCAAACTCTGATTTTCAACATGGTATCAGAGCCATCTCTGATCTCCTCAGCTTCTCTCAGCATCAGTCATCACTAAGTGCACACTAGCTGTCATTTTCTTCACTCTACCCTTCTTTCCTCCATAGCTGCCTGCAACCTACCTCCATTGGAGGACTTGAGGAGGACAAAGGAGGCCATATTAGCCTGAGATTTCTTCTGGAGACTTCTTCCCCACATCAAGGCGTAGCTCCCTGTCAGCTCAAGCACCGACATTGTCCACGCGTGAAGACAACATTGCCAACATTGAAAAAACGGCGCAGTCTGGACAGGCGTGAATCTCGGGCTGAATCGTGGGCAGTAGACGACGCAATCCCAGCAACTATCATGGGGGTTTGATAGCCCCCCAAGTGGGCTATCCTTAGCCAAGAGGGCTTTGGGAAATTCCTCTTCTGCTGGCTGCTACAAGCCAAACCCTAACTGTGTTTTTTTGGGCAGCCATAGCCAACAAGCTCCAAGCTTGACATTTTGGGATTTTTACACTCTGAGCTTCATTAACAGTGATTCTAATCACTGAAGTAGAGTCTCTGAATCCTATTCCAGAGTCTAAAGCTCTTGGTCATGATTAACGGACATCACCAAGCATCGGGAAGCCGACTTCAAACCGGGTTCCATTCAAGCACTTCACTAAGCTTGACAATAGTGTTCTCTTAACACTAATCATAAATCATCAGTTGAATAGCTTGCTGGAAATTCACTAAAACCAGTGAGTTTTTTTATTCCTCTTCATACATTGTTGTAAGGTTATGTGTAAAATAAACACATAAACCATTATGCACAAGAAGTGTATTGCATACCGTAAGTGACATTGTCTCAAGTACTTTGGTCAGTAAAATCAATAGCATGAGTGTTATCATACTCTCCTCAGAGTCATTAGCAACAAGCATTGAGATCATAGACAAACCGTGTCCAACACAAGCCTCATCCACTAAGCCATACCACAAGGAGGAGGCTGAAGTCCAGTCTAGGTTTACTTCATTAAAACCTAAAAAGACTATTAAACCACGGAAGAAGTTTGCATATAAGAAAGGACCACCAAAGTCATACCTGGAAATATTACACTTATATGATTTTCAGCCTTTCTCTTCATTACAACTTTGACTTCACTTTGTCTAAATTGCTTCCGCATTCAGTGAAAGGTTTGTAAGGGACTAGACACTGCCCTTGTCCCAAAAAGCGGTAAGACCTTCCCAATGACTACAACATATGTTGATGTCCGTCCTCAAATTCGAAAGTTCGATGGTAAGGATTTCCATCCATGGCAAGTACTTATAAAATACAAAATGATGGAGAGAGGGTATTGGCCTCTTATTCAAGGCAATAGAGTTGTAAACTCTGCAAATATGATTGATATAGAGGATGACCAACGGGCTCAAGCAATCATAATACTACACTTAGATGAATCCCTGATTCATCATGTTGATCAACTAAACACTGCTAAAGAAAAATGGGATGAGCTTGAAAAGCTCTATGGAGCCACTGGGAAGAATACTAAAATCTTCCTTAAAATTGAATTCTTCAGCTTGGAATACCATTCAGGAGAAGATTTGGGAAAATTCATTTCTCATATGAAGGGACTTATGGCACAACTTGCTTCTGTACAAGCTCCAATACTTGAAGAAGATGCCATTGCTATTCTCCTAAAAGCTGTAAAATAGGTGTTCCCTACTCTTGTAACCACTCTCACAAACATTCCAGATCCTACTTTGGCAAGTACCATTCAATCCTGTTTGGATGAAGAAAAGAGGAACCACAAAGAAAGCAGCAACAGTCAGACAACTTCAAATTCCCGTGAACAAGTATTGGTTCATACAGTTCTCACTAAATGTTCTTTCTGCAAGAAAAAAGGACATCTTGTAAACAACTGCTGGAAGAAGTATCCCGAGAAGATGAAATGTAACAAATGCAAGAAGACAGGGCATATAACAAGTAAATGCCCCAACACTCCTGAAATACCCAAAGAATTGGTGGCCAACTATGTCTCCAATTCATCTGAAGATCGACTGTTTTGACTATTTAAATCATCTACCTAGAACAACCTTGTAAGCCTGATTTATAAAGGCATCCAAAAAGGGGGGGATCTTTTACATGTCTTGTAATCCAATGCCACCCTGGCATTGAGGGGGGGTGTTAGAAGATGGGCATAGAAACCCATTGTAAGCAAGGGAGTATAAGGGCAGATGGGTGTGAATAGCCCTAAGGACAGGGGAAACCCTAACCCTAGCTGGCAAAGGGCTATATAAACAGCCTATGGGTCACTATCACTTGTGAGAGAGTGTACCCAAGTTGTACTCTATGCAACTTAGTAAGCAAGATTTCATTCTTGTACTTTGAGCTCTTCTCTCCCTCTTGTGCACACATTCTACTGCTGCAAACTCTGATTTTCAACAACACTTAAGCATATACATTAGAGGTAGACACCTCTTAATTTCCTATATTGAACTTAAATTTAAGGAGGGGATAGAGGGAAAAAAGAAGGGGGGGATGCATTTGATCACCTCTGTCCATAGATTGGTTTCTCCATGACATACAAGATACCTTGACAAGTAAGGTTAAAATCCTAAACCCTCACATAGTAGGGTTATTGAATTAATCATAGTGTGGGAGGGGGGAGTTGGCACTCTCCCATGGTTTTGGTAGAGAGATTCAACTCCCCTTCTTCCAAAGAGAGCTTGGTGTCCGCATGGTATAGTCACTTTAAGTATAAAGGGGTTTGATTCCCCTACTCTCTCTCCTCATGTGGTAAGGGGGCACGGGTACTCAAAAACATTGCAACACATACTTCGATGGTATCCAAGTGCCACTACATAAATCACTTTGTGATATGACCATTTTGATACTTTTGATTGCTTAGGATAATTCCAACTTTTAAAAAGAAAGTTAGTATATGTTCTATGAAGACTTATATTTCAGAAAGGGGTTACATAAAAAGTCATACAGTATATATCTTATAAGCTTAATTAGGGGGATATATTAGTCTTACAAGCTTCATAAATAGGGGTTTTTTTAGAAGTCCTTACACGCAGGTGACATGTCTTCTTTACTATGAGTGAATCCCCCGTGCTCTTGACGTGTCACATTTAGTACACATAGCCAATATTGACCACCCCTTTCACGGGAAAAATCCCTTCAAAAGGCTTTGAAAAATAAATCAATAGTGGTTATGGTTCTGGCCTCTAGGCCATGATACCATATGGTAGCTTTTCCTTTGAGAGTCATGTTAAAGAACATCATTAAATGTCCTTCATCTTGAATACGACAGTTGAACATCAACATCTACAATTCGTCAATGTGCTGTTCTACATCTTCTTCTGCTAACCCATTAAAGATGGGTAGGGGAAAATATAAAGTTGGAAAATCTGCCATTCTAGCAAGTATAGCAATAGGTTGTGCTACCATGGTAGCACCATGGTAACAACTGGATTCGTTGCCGGGGTTCAAACAACCGGAACTATAGCTCCACTTGAAGTGGAGGGACTGATTGGAGGGGGGAAGAAATAGATCTTCCTCCCCCTAATGGACTGTCTACTGAGCTAGGGTTATTAAAACCCCACCCTTGCAAAGATATCGGGCCACTCCTTTGTGGAGAGTATCTTATGTTTATCTTGGCCGACCGTCTAGCTCATTCAGCACTTTCTTGACTTTGGAGCTCCATTTGACGGTCTTGTGAGTCTAGCTCACTAATTTCTAGCATAACTAGAGAATAGGTCCCAATTGACCAAGGCACGAAAACCACCACTTGTTGGCAGCTCTTGGCAAATGCACCACCTCTCAGAACCTAAAACGGACCCGACACTGGCTATTGGCACTAGCCAAGCCTCTAACACTCACAAGATAACCCCACATGGCCTCATAGCTTGGAGCATCAAAGGGACACACTAGCCTAATTACTATTGTAGATATGGCATTTGTAGTGGAACAAAGTCCAACAATTGCCCTTCCTTTCTCCTCAAAGGGAGATCCCATACATCTTCACGTAACACAAACATAGGAGGCAACCCCTTCAACTAAATGTCGTGGCCCCACTGCATCTCTCCTACACCGATGATCCAGGATATTTGATATTTCCTTACCAAGCTCGCCCCAAGAAACCATTCATCTATCCTATAGCTTGGGTTTCCTTACACACTCCACGCAGGTCAATGTTTGGAAAGCAATTGCAATGCGTCTAGGTTTGATACCATGTTATATTCAATGCAAGTGTGGATGACCATTGTGCTCAAGCATTTTATCACTATAAACTAGCTAGGTGAAGTGCAAAGACAACCCTTGAATTATTTTCCAACTAATCGTACGTGTAGTGTTGATAGAGACTAGCACCGAATTTCTTTGTGCTACTAGTCTCCTTAATTCAAACAATAATCCATCCTATATGTTATGCATAGGCAAATAGATCATAGTTTGAATCATTTTGAGGAACTAATCACTTTCACAAATCCTCTTCCCTTCTACCGTTTAGGTTTTGCATTTGTTGGGTAGTGCAGGGTTCATTTTCATGTAATTGTTCATGTAAAAATCGATAAAAACATACTCTAACATAGAAAAAAGACTTGGTTGAGGTTTACTCCTCATGATCTAGCCTTTTTATATGTTCAAAAATATAAATTGTATTTTTTTCTAATTTTCTAGGCACAAAAACTAAACTTTTCCTTATTTTTTCTATTTTTTATATTTATTTGTTCATAAAAATGTGATATTTCAGAATTATGAGTTCTCACAGATCAAGGATACTCAACATCATTTTCATATCAATTTCCATCCCATATGACCCCAAAACACTCATCAACGAAAACCCCAAATTCCATTATTTTTATAAAAACCGCAACTTGCGAGTTCTATGTGTTTTGCGGGAAAATTATCATATCATTGTATTTTCTAGTTTTTCCTTAGCATTTCTGAGAAAACATAGCATGGGAAACCAATATCAATCATTCTCAAGAAATTTCTTCAACCATTTATATCATAAAACAAAAGAAAAGATCACTTACGCATAGAAATTGTGATTTCGAGGCTCGTATCTCATAGACAGGAGGCCGGTAATGCTTCTTCTTTGCCGAATGCACTCTCTCAACTCACTCTATGATCTATACCACTCCAACATCATCATTTGCTCTAGATTCTTCATCACACCCATT
Source organism: Lygodium microphyllum (assembly GCF_053477565.2). Lineage (NCBI taxonomy): Eukaryota > Viridiplantae > Streptophyta > Polypodiopsida > Schizaeales > Lygodiaceae > Lygodium > Lygodium microphyllum. Next base: position 62,946,239 of record NC_141154.1, on the reverse strand, counting down.
CCCCTTGTCTCTTGAATTGATGCATACGAACAACAACAAAGAGGAGAGAGCATAGAGAAAAGAGAAAGACTTAAAAATCAAATTTCTCATTCCTTCATGAAATCCAACAAGATTACAAACATCTTCTTCCTCTCTCTGCGTGGATCAACAATCTCTCTCTCTCTCTCTCTCTCTAGAAGAATGTGAATCTGAGAGGCACCGATCAGATTTTGAGAGGGCAGAAAAAAAATTACACACCCCCTCCCTTGTCATCCGTTTTTTTAAAAGGTTTTTAAGCTTCTTTTAATAAGCTTGAGGTTTAAATTATTAAAATAACTGGTTCATGCTTTTTGTGTTTACACTTCCCAACAAGTGGATATTTTGATTTTGAGGGGACAAATGGATTTGGATTCTAGATGGCTTCGCAGCATCGAAATCTATAAACTTGGGCTCTGTCGTGCACTTTTTGGCTCCCGAATCTAGTAGCTGCTTTATAACACCAAACCTTGTGGGGATTAAATGGGAGTTCAAATGACCTCCGATTGACAAATCGAGACTTGCATTGGATTCCTGACATCAAAATGCATCTAGAAAAACTCTAGCTTGTCCATCCGCCATTGTTTGATTTTTCATGAAAATTTGGTATTTGGCACTTCACGAGCACTTCTTGCTCCAAAAAAGGCCTCAAAGGCCTCAAGCATGACTCAAAATCAGCTCCTAAAATCTAGCTCTCATGGACTCATGGTGACTATAACCTTTACCTTTTTAGGATCAGTCGCAATACCAACCAAACTAACCATATGGCCCAATAACAATCCATAGGGCATCCGAAAGACGTACTTCCTTGGATTAAGAGCAATGTAGCCCCCAAATCATCAATGAAGAATTTAATTCCTTCAGGGAGATATCACCAAAAGTCTTATTAGCTATACATTGCCAAGAACCATGCCCATTGCATAGACCAAATGCCATCACATGATATGCAAAGGTACCGAAGACAATGATTCTCAATTTGTCTTCCTCCACAATAGCCGTTTGGTTGTATCTGACAAAGTAATCCATAAACCAATAGATTTCCCTACCCGCTAATTGATCTACAATCTGATCAATAAATGGAAACGGATAATAATCCTTAGTCATCTGCTTATTAAGCTCTCTAAAATCTACACAAAGCTGAATCATATTGTTTTTTTTCTTCTTGATAACAACTAGTGAACACCATTTTGGTGTTGAATTAGAAGTACCAAGTGAGCTTTCTGTAGTTTTGTTAATTCTTTGAATAGCCCATCCCTTAGTTCAAAAGGCATACACCTTACTTCTTGATGCATAGGGTGGCTACCTTCCTTTAGGGGAATGGTATGAATAGCCACGCTAGAAGGAATGCCTCTCAACTTCTCATTACTTCAAGCAAAGATATCCCAGAATTCCTAAATCAAGGACACATAGTCCTTCCTTTCTTCCAAATCGGACCCTACTTTAATTGGTCGTGAATCATTCAATGTACTAACGTCTAACTCAATTACATCAGCATCGATAATCCTCTCCTGAGCCTCTATTGGCTCATTCAAAGTTACTTGATAGATATTCTCTGAAGTGAATCCCTCGTTGGATTTTTCACTTGATAGCGACTCGCTAGTAGATGGAGCATCTAATAATGTATCTAACTCTGATGAGAATGAAGGAACTCTCTCACTTTGAGGAGATTCAAGAAGGTAGGCATCTACTGCTACATGCCTAGCACCTCTACCTTAGATCAATCAGTCAGTGGGTACATCAACCTGACAGTCTTCTTGTAAGATCCATGGCCTACCTAGCAATACTTGATAGCTAGGCTCTCCTGCGAACCTAATCACCCTAAAGTCTAGAATGCATTCTATATTAGTGATAATCACATAGACTTTAGTGATATAACCTTCAAGTTGTCTTAAACTGTCATCAGCCATTCATAGAATCATGTAGGCATCTTTTTTTATTTCTAATCCCAAACTCTCCATCAATTATGAACTCATAATGTTGATGGAGGATCCCATGTCTATAATAGCATGATCCACTTATATTCCATCAACATATGTTGTTACCCTTGAACATGCTTTTCAGCATGTTCAAACTAATCATCACCTACTCGTGCTATTCCCAAGGGCTCAATGATATACCCTATGCGAAGATTCTTCTTAAATTCTTTTCGCACTCCTAGAGGCAACTTAATCAACTACAAGAGGTTTACATTTGGCTTAACTTCACAAAGAGAACTCACTAAATCAAATTCACAATAGCAAGCAAGAGCTCTCTTTTCTCGCCAGACCATTCTCTACCTTGGTCCTTGAACACACTTTGGTGCCTCTTTCTTGGCTTTTGCCTTCTTCTTGGGCAATTCCTTGTCCTTCTTAGGGTTGGCTTTACCATCTATGGTCTTTAGAGGTCAGTCTTCCATATCAAGATTAAGGTCATGCATCCTCTTATCATCTTGCTTAGGGTTTCCCTCAACAGGCTTTACCTTGTCTTTGTCAGCTTCTTTACCCTTTTGACCTCTCATAAAAACAACGTATAGATTAGAAGCTATAGCGCCATTGACACAAACAACCTCAATAAGACTGACTCCATTGCCAATCGGTATATCCTCTACCTTAGCTTTCCCTCTTTGTAATATTTTTTTCGGTCCCTCATCTTGTTGGAGATTATTTCCTTGTGTTCGATGATAAACCGTACCTGGCTGTTTACTTCCTTGCTACAGAGAGCTAATCTTGCTCCAACGGGTACTAGCTAAGTGCTCGCACTTCTCGCATATGTCACATTTAACATTTAGACAATTCCTATGCAAATTTTGGCCACCACACCACTTATAGCTGAATCTTGAGGGGGCATCCTCTTCAAGGCTTCGACTTCCTATCAAATTATGTTGTTTTTTAAGGAAATTGACATCAATAGCTATTTGTTTATATTGTTTGCTAATCATGTCAGTATAGTGCTTCATGATATCCTTAACTTTGCCAAGTACATTTGAGGCACTTGACTCACAACTGCAATCATCTACCTATCGTTCCATTGGTCTAATCACTTGATTAGGAATTGGTTGTTGATTCCCTAGAGCAACATTAGGGTTTATTGCTTGGTCTCCAACACTTGGTGGAGCTACCTGACTAGCCATAGGCATAGTCACATTGGGAGGAGCTAGCAACATGTGCACATTTGGAATTATGCTTCCTCTCCCATTAGGAGTACTTATGGATATCCCTTGATCGCCATTCGTTTTAATGCTAAAGTATTTCCAACACCTAGACTCAAATTCTAGTTTTCCCTAGAGGTATAAGCCGCTTCCAATTGTGATTCTACCTCCTTTACTCTTGTAATGACCGTATCAATGTCTGCAAGAGCAACACTACTCAATTGCACTTGAATGTTAAAGTCTAGCCCATTTAAAAAATATTGCAACTGAGTAGCAACTAGAATAGGAATATATGTTTACAACTTACAAAATACCTCCTTCATTTTCTTGGCATACCCACGAACATTCTCATGAGGTTCTTGACGTGTTACATTGAGGACACATAGCCAATACTGACCTCCCCTTTTAGGGACAAAATCTCGTGGAAAGGCCGCAAAGAAAACATCAATTTTTGTTATGGTTCTAGCTTCTAGGCTATGATACCATACTATAGATTGTCCTTTCAAAGTCATATTAAAGAATATCATCAAGTGTCCTTCATCTTGAATTTCACAGATAAACATTAACTTTGGAATTCATTAATATGAAGTTTTGCATCTTCTTTTGCTAACCCATTAAAATTGGGTAGGTGTAACCCTAAGGATGGCAAGTCCGGCCTTCATGTTGGGATTGCAATGTTGCACCATAGTAACAACCAGATTTATTAAAGGAGTTTGAACGATTTGAACTATTACTCCACTCGAAGTGAACTAACTAATTGGAAGAGGGGAAGTACTAGAACTTCCTCCTCCTAACGGACTATGCGTCGAGATAGGGTTACTAAGACCCTGACCATGTAGGGATATTGGACCACTCCTTTGCGGAGAATATCTTCTAATAATTTTGGCATGTCGTCTAGCCCATTCAACTCTTTCTTGCTTTTAAAGCTCGGCTTGACGAGTCTTTTGAATCTATCACACTACCTTTTTGCATGCACTAATGAATTGGCCCCTATTGACCGAGATTTGAAAACTGCCACTTATTAGTGTCTCCTGAAAAATGCACCACCTGTCGACACTGGCTCTAAGACACTAGCCTTGGCCTCTACTACTCACCTAAAACCATCCTACATGGCCTCGTGCAGCCAAGAGCATCTAAGAACTTTGCATTTATAAGATCTGTATTCCAACGAATAATTTTTCCCCACACTCCTAAGAGGGAGTCCTTAAACATGTTGGTGTTATGTACCATGTCAGTATACACAAAGGGAGCACCCCTCAGCTGGTCACCTTGTGGCTCTAGTACAGCTCTCCTACACCTTGAGGATTGGCCCCAAGATGTGCTATGAACATAGAACACATTCAAAAAAAAATCCACTCTTTTGTGATCCAGGAGATAATGAATAATCCTCACTGAGTAAACCCCAAGGAACTGAATATCCAGCTCTATAGCTTAGGATACCTTGCACTCTCCCCACATAGGTTATTACTCATACACAGGTGCTATGCATCCATGATATGATACCATATGGTGCATGCAATGCAATCGTGTATAACCACTATGCTCAAACAAATTTATTCTTTAAAAAATCAACATCGTGAAACTACGAAGACAATTCTTTTCATGCTTTTCTTCTAATACGTGATTGCTTCATTGCTTAGGGCTAGTACCCAGCTTTCTTGTGCTACTAGACCCTTTTAATTTTAAACAACAACAAACCCTTTATAACATGCATCATGAAACATTGGAATTCAACATACTTTTAACACTTAACAACCCCCTTCTCCCTACCATTTAGAGTTATGCATTCATTGGTAGATTTAAGGGTGTTTTTCATGTATTTTTCTTTTTCAAAAGCGATAAAAACTCACTCTAACAAAGAGATAGAGAAGAACTAAGCCTAAACCTCATACTTCAACTCTATCATATGTTCACAAACATAAATCTTATTTTTTCTCATTTTTCGGATGCAAAAAAACTATTTTTTATTTTTTCTATTTATTTATAGAAAATTACTGATAAATACTTATTTATTAGTTTAGATTGATTGATCTTATTGAGAATGATTTTATTAGCATGTTTCAATCCATAGGAATAGCATATGCACACTAAAACCCAAAAAACTACATATTCCCCCTTCAACCACATAGTTGGAGTTTTATGTGTTTAGCATAAAATTATTATACAACTGTGTTTTTGTGATTTCTTCAACAAGACTGATCAATTGGAGTATTGGAAATCAAATACAATCATTTCTAACCATTTCCAATCAAAATTGATCATAAAACAATGAAATTGATGACTTACTCATAAAATCATGCATTATGACATGCATAGTTCAAAAAATTGGAGATCCGCTGATGCTATTCAATGGTTAATGATCCATCCAACCTCAATTCACATCTATTTTCACTTTTGCATCATCGCACGATCAAAATCATCCATCTCAACCCACCCCTTCTCTTTTACATTGGTCCATTAAGAACAAACCACAAGAGGAGAGAGGAGAGAGAAAGACTAAAATTAGATTTTTTTGCTCATTGTATCGTTTTCGTTCATTTCTAAGTGAGCGACAAATGGCAAAGAAATTAGAGATCTCATGCCCTTCTTGTCTCTTCTTAATTTAGTAGATTGAAAAATGATAAAAATTTGGTAATTTGGGGAGCATTAAAAAAAAACGCCTCTCGGTCCCCCACGTTTCATAAAATTGTGTCTCTTCCAATCTAAAGCTTAAACAAGCTTAGTACACATAAAATCAAAAAATATAGTTCATCTTTTGAGGTTTCACACTTTGGCTTGTGGTTTTTTCGATTTCAGAGGGGCAAATGAGGTTGGATTAGAGATTCGTCTAGACACCTGGGTTTTGTGACGTCAAAATCCATAAACTTGGCCACCGTCATGCACTTTTTAGCTCTTGGATCACATAGTTGATTCATAACATGAAACCTTGTGGATATTAAATGGAGGGTCAACGGGCTCCGATCGAGGAAGTAAGACTTGCATTGGCTTCCTGGCATCGAACTCCATCTAGGAAAACTCCAACTCATCGATCCACAATCATTTCATTTTGCATGGAAAATTTGGTCTTTTACGGCCACTTGGGCTCTTTTTCGCTTCCAAAAATAGCCTTTAAAATCCCCTGTTAAAGGGAAATATGGCAAGCTAAAATCCTTAGGAGGTATTCCCCTCAATATAGCAGCTCGATACCCCTACAAGGGCGAGGTCTTAGTCGCCCTAGTTCTACAAACAATCCATTAGGAAGAGAAGAAAGCTCGAGTGCTCCCCTTCTCCTAGTAAGTCATCCCACTTTAAGTGGAGTTGTAGTCACATCGTCACAAACTCCTTTCCGATTGTTGTTATGGCGCAACCTATTGCAATTCTTGTAGGAATGCTTGATTTGTCAGGCTTTAGGTTTCCCTCTATCCATCTTTAATGGGTCAGTGGCGCGGAGAAGGATATGGAGCTTTATATAAGTGAGTTTTTGAAACTCATGTTGAATTGTCAAATTCAGGATGAGGGACATCTTATGATGTTTTCAACATGACCCTAAAAGAGAGGGTTGCAATGTGGTATCATGGCATACAAGCCAGTATCATAACCATCACCAATTTATTCTCTTTTTCAACTTTTCGAATGGAATTTACCCCTAAGAGAGGTGGACAATATTGGCTACATGTGCTAAATGTGACACATCAAGAGCCCCTTGAAAATACACAAGCATATGCAAATAAGATAAAAGAGGTCTTTCCCAAGTAGCAAGCCTCATCCCTATCCCACATGTTTCCCAATCGCAATATTTCTTGCATGGATTGGACTTTAAAATCCAAGTGCAATTGAGTAGCGTTCCTCTAGCTGATATATATACTAACATAACCCAAGTAGAGGAAGTAGAGTCACGTTTACAAGCGGTCTCTATGCATTGAGGGAAAATCTAAGTTTGAGCCTTAGTGTTAGAAATAATTTGGGATTAGTTAGTGGATATAAAGGTGTGATCAGTACCCCTGTGACCAATCTAAATGGTAGAGGAAGCATGATGCAAAATGTTCCTTTGTTGCTAGCTCCTCTAAATGTTGTTAAGCCATCAATTAGCTAAATAACTCCTTTTGTAAACCATGGGTTAGTACAAGTAGCACCTCCTTTGCAAGTTATGCAACCTCGTGTGAGAGGGTAGCTCCTAAATCCATTGGTTATGAGTCATTTGCATCAAACATTGTAGGGGAAGTAAAAGATATCATGAAACATTATACGGATATGATTATTGAGCAATGTTACCAAATTGCCATTGATATTAATTTGTTAAAGCGTCAAGAAAATATGATGGGTACTAGAAATCTTGATAATGGGGGTCCATCATGATTCAACTATAAGTGGTGTGGTGGGCAACATTTCCCTTGTGATTCTCCTAATTTCAAATGCGATATATGTGGGAAGTTTGGTCGCTTAGCCACTAACTATTGGAGTAGGGTTAGTTCTCTCCAGCAAGGTAGTCAGCAACCTAGGCCTATGAGCCATCATGTGAACAATGAGAATACTAAAGAAGAGGGCCCCAAGAAAATTTTCCAAAGGGATACAACCACACTTGAGGTAATGCTGAGTAGGGTAAGTATGGTTAAAACTTTGCAAATCAGTGAGAGTTTATCTCCCAATAATGTAGGGTTGATAAGAAGGTATTGGATGCGTAGGCAGGTCCTCTTTAAAATGATGGTGTTTTAAAGGAGCATGTGATCAAAAGAAAATTGAAATTGAAAGAAAAGAAGGATAGTAAGATTATCAAGAAGCCAAAAGAGCAAACTTATGTGGGTTTGATCTAGCAAACACGCTATGTGAAGTCAAACCAAATGTGAATCTACTACAACTAATCCAACTATTAGAGAACGTTTGTGAGGATTTCAAAAAAATCATATGAATGGGTTATGACATAGAATTTTTTGGTGTCCATCGAGTGGGTAGTGAATGGTGGGATCATGTAGGGAATGACTACCCTAGGGTGCCAACATACGTCGTTTGATAGACAATGTGATGGTGAATCCCAGCTCTCATATGTAAATATTATGAGTAAGGATTTATTAGAGAGGTTGGGTCTACCAATCCAAAAGGATGTCACAACAGTTTTAAAAATGGCAAATGATAGCCTAAGAAAACCGAAAGGAATGGTAACACAAGTATATGCGACAATTTTGCTAACATTGAGTGCGTTGTTGACTTCTGTGTTATCCGATTTCTTGGAAGGCCAAGCTATCAATTGTTGCTTGGATGTTTATGGATATTACATTCCGATTGTTTGGTGGATATCTTAGTTGGTCAACTAACTTTTTGGTGAAGACTGAAAAGAATAATTTTGGATGCATACCTTGAGCGCCTGTTGGATGAAAGAGCATTACCTTCCACTACAGAATGGGAGGCACTTGAGGGACATTAGGAGAAATATGTGTCAAGATTGTGGGAGAGAAGGAAGGAGTCTCACTTGTAGCTTTCTCACTTACACAATGGGGGAATACACACAAAGGTGGAGGCTGAAAACAATTTTTCACTTCTTAGTTGTGTAAGCCAAAAGAACTCTAGTACAAAGAAATAGAAGAACCCTATATATGGGTCTCAAACCAAACTCAACTAACTAAGGTGGCATACTAACTGAGCCACGAACTAGAGTAGATAAGGATAGCTGTCATCTAGCTATTATTCATGGGCGGTGTACCAACCGCATCTGCAGCTAACAAGTCGATGACATAAATGCACAACGGTCACCCTGGCATATCACGAGTGGAGCTCGATATCTCAACAATATGGACTCTCTTTTTTGCCCCTTAAGGAGTGAATAAACAAATATAGGCCTAACCAATGAGAGAGTTGGGATTCCAAATTCATGCAACATGAATCTTCTAGCTATATCTTGGCCCAAATCTTCCCTTAACAATAAAATAAGGAAAAATGTGGGGAATACAATGTTGACACTTCCTAGAAGTTTGTGACTCAAATTTTCATTTTCTTATTTTTTTAATGCCTGACTTTTCATTTCTCCCCTTTTCAGTTTCCCCCTCTTTCTTAGGTAGAACTCAAATTTATATGTTAACCCTCAGATGAACAAGGTGGAAAATCAGGAAAATCTAAAGCAGAAGACAAGGCCAATGTAAAAGTGAAACGAAAAACAAAGGCTAACCAAGAAAAATTTGGAAACACAAGAAGTGTAGAAAAGTCCTAAATCAAGGAGAAAGGCACACAAGAAAAAGTCCAAATCAATACTTTTGTAAAAGAGCGCAAGGCCTATCGTGATTTATTTTAGCACCAGGCTCTCACCGTGCAATTTGTAAAGGTAGATGGGTTGTAGTGAAGGAAGCTAGGAAGATAGAAAGACAATGGGAAAAAGGGCCTAGGCCGCAGGCCTAGCGGCCATGTAAAAAAGGGGATAAGGCAATGACCACCCAAAAGGGATTTAGGGTTTTGTATATAAAGTTGAAAAGTGAATGAGAAGCTCATTCTTATGTGTGGCCAAAAGTCACTCTCGTCTTCTTCTTCTTCTTCTTGCTTGATTGAGATTGTGCTTGAGAGAGGGACTATGAAAGTGTGAGGGAGTATGTGTGTGAGGGTGAGGGACAGTGGTGGAGAAGCTCTCCATCTTCTCTTCTCTTCTCTTCTCTTCTCTTCACTTTGCTTGCTCGCAACAATGGAGCTTGGAGCGTGGAGCTTGAGGATGGAACTTGATTGAAGCTCGCACTTGGATCGTGGAGTGCTCACTACACCCGTAGAGATGGATAGTGCGTTGGCTATGTGAGAGGTAGTCATTAGTGCTCGGCTTGGAACGCTTGAAGCAATAAACGGTCCGTGGGTCTTGGTGGTTGATCTCCTCCATATTTTGGTTCCATTGTCGGGACCAACAGATTCAAGTCTTGAGCGCTTGCACGCTTGGAATCGAGCATTGAAGTAGCATTTTTTCCAAACCGATGCTTGAGGTAGATAGATATGAAGTGAGGGAGTTTGAAGAGGTATTTGATCTTCTTCGCAAGTAGGTTTTTGGTTTTTTAGATTTGGAAAATTAGGTTGGAGTAGTGTAGGTATTTCTTTTATGATTTGTGCTTGCATTTAGGTAGGATAGGAGCAAAACATTGGAGCATGCAGTAGGGTTTTCTGTTATTGTATAACAGGCTGAAATAGAGAAAAGAAGTGCAAAAAATAAAATTTTGTGTTAAATATTGGTAAGGGGAGCAAGACTAGGGTGAATGTATGCCTAGGTAGAGTAATAAGAGGCCAGGAGTGGCAGAAGAGACCTCAGTTTGCATTTCAGGGATTCAAGGAGCTGGAGAGAGAGGGAGAGCTTCATTGTGAGAATTTGCTTTGATCTTGCCACCAAGTAGTTTTTTTCCCACTACATGTACTCCCACACCTCCTACATGAGTAGCTAGGATCTAGAGGTGCTCAACCAGTAGGAAGGCCTCGATCGTTTGGCGTGACGAATTCTGTGCAAGTCAAGCAAAAACGCATCGCGTTTGGCCTGTCTAAGCAACGACGATTCTGGGCCATGTCCCAGAATCGGCCCTCAGCCCACCTAACTCAGACCACTTGACTCAGCCCTCAGCCATTTGGCCACTCGGCCCATTTGACTTACACACTCATCCTCGTCCATCTGAGTCAACCATTTGGACCAACCCGATATTCGGCCCGTGGCCCAAGTCAATCATTTGGACCAACCCAATATTCGGCCCTCCGCCTTACCAACTTGGCCCAACCCCACTCAGACAAGCTGACATTCCGCCCAATCGAGTTCACCATTCGGACCAATCTTGCACTTAGCCCACCCAACTCGACCCTCGGCCATTTGGCCCAGACCCATTCAGATGAACCACGTGGCCCTCGGCAATGACAATTCATCCCACTTGATTCGGCCCTCGGACAACTGCACTCGAATTGTCCAAGTTCGACACTCAGACTAATTGCATTCAACCCTTTCTCATTCGGCCCTCGGCCATTTGGACGGGACGAATTAGACATTTGGCCCCTACCATTCGGACCTATTGGGTCAAATTTTGATTTTGTCAAATTTTAGCACGTAGACCTTGAAACTGACCTAGTGACCATAAAAATCCAAAAGGCACATCATAGACATATCACTGGGACCTCCCCCCTCCGCATCTCTGCCAAGTAGACTGGAGAGAAAACACACACTGTGATAGGTCCACCAAATTAGATCCGAGTGTAGTAATGGCTCTACATAAGCATAGACTCTCACGTGAAAAACAACAACCAAAATTCCATACCCAAACAAAGACAAACAGAGACCCTAGAACCTTAATGGGCCAATCTAGCCAACAAGGGAAAAAAGGCCACACCACAAAAGCATATCTATGTTGCATTCAGATTGCATCTAGTTAAAGTGAAACAAAACAACATCAAGCTACAACTAGGCCGGTGACTAGACATGATCATCCTGATGATAGATGCACCTTGAACGACACTCAACAAAAGACCCAAGACATCAATGGAGAATCCACATCAATTTGTGCAGTCGGGAACTCAAAGGCATGTATCAGAAGGCTTAAATTTACAAGCCAAGACTCGGAAGATGAAGACATAGTACCACCTGCTTATCTTAGGGTCAAATTCATTGTAAATAGAGAGCATAGTGTCGATGATGTGCTCAAGGGTATTACACAGGTAACCGATGGATTTGGGTGCCAGAACCCTCTGCTAAACCACCTCTATTAGCTAAAGGCTAGGACATATTAAGAGCAAAGAAGTGTAGGAGGAAATCTAAATGAAAGAACAAGTCTCGAGTCAAAAACATTGGAGTGACCGAGCCCCTCACTATTGAAATCAAGAAACCAAACATGACTATTCGAAGGATGGATCCTCATCCTAGCATCTTTAACAAGCAAATATCATGTGTAATAGTTGAGGGTGCACAAAAGCCACTAGTGCCCAAGGAGCCGTTCATTTCCCAAGAGGGTAAGGATCACCACATGCACAATGCTGCTCATGATAAGGCTGATTTCTCAACAAAGTAAATGGAAAAATCATCTAATAGCCATGAGTAAATCTAGCCAATTCCAAGTCCACCTAGGAGTCCCAAATCTCCTACACCTTCTTTCCCTAAACAGACAAAGGAAGCACAACAGCAGTTGTTAAGTACAACTACTCAATCCCAATCTCTATTGCCATCTGAACTTCCAAATGTCCAAAATGCAAGACATGACACCACCCTTAGCTCTAAGCCTAAGGATATGCTTGTGAAATCCAATGTAGCTAGCTCAACTAATGCTCCATCTACATAAGTGAATGCTCAAATGGAAACAAAATACATGACCACTTCTGATCTATCTAAGGACTTGGCACCACAATCCACCAACAATAGCCAGTCCATTGAACTAGCAGCTACCGGTTCCAATCAAGAATTGGAGGAGGAGCTAAACAGAGGAAAACTAGCTGAAGAACTAGACTCTCCAAAAAGAGAGGCATTTGTGCCCTCACAACCTAGTGAGGTTGTCTAGTAGGCCATGGCTACGTCCCGTGAGGACACACCAGCAAAAGAGAATACTAAGGCCCAACCAAGCACATCAACAATGGACCTAGTTCAGGGTCTTGAGTCTTTGAAAAATACACCTCAATTGCCCAAGAAAAAGAGGAGAAACAATGAAAACAATGCCAGTTGCAAGTGGCTATAGATGCCAAGAAGATCGAGACCAAGAGCACTGAAGAGCTGAGGAATAAAATGTCAAGTCTATCCACCAATGAGCCCATCACCATTTCTCCTAGCAATGGTGAAACCTCAGACACATCCATGTGTTATGAGAAGTCAAAGCAACCATTGCCATCAATGGTTGTTTGCAACACTCAATCCACCGACAACCAAATTTACGTTGACCAATCAAGAGTGGATGCAACACTGTCACAACAGGGTGACAAAACTATACCAGTCACATCCAAGGAGAACCATGACACAATAGCAGCAAGGCCTCAGAAGAAACATGAAAACCCCAAGGATATAGGCAATCTTAGCATTGACAAATCTTGCTCATCTAGGCCCAACCGCCTAGCTATGCTAAATCCTAGAGAAGCTCTTAGAACCTTGCATGAGATAGCAACCAAGCAAGCCTTTATAGAACATAGAAGTATCACAAAGTTCTTGACTGAGTTGGATGCTAAACTCAAATTATTCACACGTGTCTACGTCCTTGCAAACATGGGCACATTCCCTAAGGAGTAACTTGAGGAACACTTGCCATGTCCCCTATCCTAGGAAGAGCAAGAATATCTTAATGACCACTATGACACACTCTTACATAAGCACATGCAACTCATCTTTGATGAGGAGGATGACAAACTATGCTTAACTATGACATTCAAAATGCGCTATGCCAACCAAATCTCTTAGAGATAGAGCAACTAAAGCAATAATCAGAGGGTTGAAATCAATTTGAAAAACATTGGTTTAAAAACCGCGTTACAATGGCCGAACTAGGAGCCTAGATTATGACAGTCTCAGAGGAGTGAATGGCTGTCTCAAAGAGAACCAACCTATGTGTCGCCAACTTCCCTTCGAGTATTGACTACCATTCGATATATGGACTTAGCCGAAACTAGCCAAGAAAACTCTTTGGTTGATAGGATTCTCACTGAGGAGAAGCTACATCTTGCAAGTAGACTCAGACAAGATACCATACTACTCGATGTTGCAAAATATCTGTTGTTATTGAGTAAGCTGCCACAAGTACTGGATGCGTGTGCCACATTCTAGTACAATCCTGAGTTCTACAAATGGTTCGTATCCTCACGAAGTGACATGGGTCCATAAATATGTACATAAATAAAAAATAAATTTGATAACTATGTACAGATACCAACACACACAAGCAATGGTAATCAAGAGTAGGGAGGAAAGTTTGGGCCTAACCCTTGGTTCACATTTTGGAGGTTCCCCCACAGTAGCCGTCATGGAGCACATAGTGTAGCTAGCCTATAAGGAAGCTCTCCATTGTCAAAGGGAGCATATGACAAAAGCTCCTCATCTGGAGTGCTAGGTACCTACCCTAAAGAGGTATACACCAAAATGAGGCCCAAAGCGACACCGTCTGGAATGCAGGCTGCAAACTCCCCAGGCCAAGAAGAGGAAGGCATAAGGGAACGCTCGGAGGGTAGTGACCCCTTGCCGTGCAAGCCCTCCCCAGATGCTCGGGCACTAGGTGCTCGAAAGAGGAAAAGGACTAGAAGCAAGGAGTTTGCTAAGTTATTCCAGAGCATTCTTGATACCATGGCGGCCAGGGACTACACCATTTGGGTCTCAGTCGATGTCTTCCCTGTGGCCAGCCTGTCAGGAGCCCACCACCTGCCAAGATTGTCGGAGAGAAGGAAGGAGTCTCACTTGTAGCTTTCTTGCTTGCACAATGGGGGAATACACACAAAGGTGGAGGCTGAAAACAGTTTTCCTCTTCTTAGTTGTGTGTGCCAAAAAGAAAAATCTCATACAAAGAAATAGAAGAACCCTATATATGGGTCTCAAACCAAACTCAACTAGCTAAGGTGGCATACTAACTGAGCCACAAACTAGAGTAGATAAGGATAGCTGTCATCTAGCTATTATTCATGGGCGGTGTACCAATCGCATCTGCAACACTGACAAGTCGGTGACATAAATGCACAACGGTCACCCTGGCATATCACGAGTGGAGCTCGATATCTCAACACTCCCCCTCGAGCTCAATTCCAATTCCTGCACACCAAGCAAGTCTCTGAACTTGCGCAGCTTCTCTGCGCCCAATGCCTTTGTGAATATGTTAGCTACCTGATCCTCTGTGCTGACATAAACTAGATCAATAAGACCTAGTAAAACCCTCTCCCGCACATAGTGATAATGCACCTCAATGTGCTTTGTTCTAGCATGATAGACTAGGTTATTTGCCAAGTGTATACTACTCATGTTGTCATAATAAATGACAATTGGCCCATCTGTAGATTGATGCATATCATAAAGTAGCTTATGCAACCAAGCTACCTCACATGCAGCCATTGCTGCACCCTTGTACTCAGCCTCTGTGCTCGACAAGGCAACTGTAGGTTGTTTCTTGCTGCTCCAAGTGACTGCAGCACTCCCAAAAGAGAACACATATCCACTAGTAGATCGTCTATCCAAAATACTACCAGCCCAATCAGCATCAGTGTATCCATGCAACTGTATCTGAACCCCAGTCTCATAAAATAGTCCATACTGCAATGTGGACTACACATACCTGAGTATGCATCTAGCCGTATCCAAATGTGATTTCTTTAGAGCCTGCATAAACTGACTTACCAATCCAACATCATAGCTCAAATCTGGCCTGGTAATAGTCATATAAATCAAACTTCCTACTATGCGTCTGTACATAGTAGGGTCTTCCAGAAGCTCACCTGCATCTGCGCTCAACTTTACATTCTGCTCCAAAGGAACCGAAATAGGCTTACAGCCTGTCATCCCATATTTCAACAACATGTCCAATCCATACTGCCTCTGCAAGAGCCATATCCCACTTGGTGATCTAATCACCTCAATGCCCAAGAAATAACACAGCTCTCCCAAATCCTTCATCTCAAACTTTTGCTTCAATAGCATTCTCACATGAAGGATATCTTCATCACTATCACCTGTCATAATCAAATCATCAACATAAATGACAAGTAGCATAATACCTTTCTCTATTTTTCTCACATAAAGTGAGAAATCTGCCTTGGAAATCTGAAAGCCAATAGTGACAAGATACTATCCTATCTTGTCAGACCATGCTCTAGGTGCTTGCTTCAAGCCATACAAGGCTTTCTTCAACCTGCAAACAAACTCAGGATGAACAATATGCACATAACCTGGTGGCTGCTCCATATATACCGCTTCTTGCAAATCACCATGCAAGAAGGCATTCTTTACATCCTTCTGATGTAAAGACCATTCCTTTGATGCATCCATAGCAATGAGTGCTCTTACGGTTTCCATCCTTGCAATCGGACTGAATGTTTCTTCACAATCAATGCCATATGTTTGTGCATACCCCTTGACTACTAATCTTGCCTTGTATCTATTCATAGAACCATCTACATTGTGTTTAACCTTATAAACCCACTTGCAACCAATTGCATGCTTATCTTTAGGCAAAGCTACCAATTCCCATGTAGCATTTGCTTCCAAGGCATCCATTTCTTCATCCATGGCTTTCTCCCATTTTTCTTTTCCCTTGGCTTGCTCAAAAGAAGTGGGTTCTGGTTCCTGTATCACTTTGACCATATATGCATAGTGAATGGCTGTAAATCCATCATATTTTAGCCTATCCACAGGATATCTAGCTCTGGTAGACCTACACAAAGTAGGCTCACTTTCAGGTGCTCTCAAAACATCCCTGGTCTTCCTTACCCCAGGTATAACAATAGAAGGGATATCCAACTCATCATCAATGCTCTGTTTTGAGCCACTGGATTCACCATCCACATAAGAGTGACCTGCATTCACATCAAACATGGGCTGATCTACCTTCTCTTTTCCTTTTCGTGATACCTACATACCACTATCTGCATTGCTTTGAGAAGATTCTCCTGATCTCAATCTTCCTATCCATGGCGAAGAATGTGAACCACTGCTAGAGGACACTCCAGGTCCACTAATATCTTGTGACTGTTGTTGTGAATTCTGTGTAGCATTACCATTTTGTGCATCTACACTATCAATCACATTTACTGGTTTATACCAGCTACTCATCTCATCAAAAACAACATCTCTGCTCACTGTAAACTTACGAGTAGAAGGGTTATAGCATCTATACCCTTTCTGCTGCAAAGAGTAATCAATAAAGATGCACTTCTCAGCTTTTGGATCCAACTTGGATCTCAACTCATTTGGCACATGAACATAGGCAATGCAGCCCAAAATCTTCAAATGAGAAATATCTAGTTTCCTACTAGTATGCCTCTCCTCTGGAGTCATCCCATGTATTGTTGTAGTGGGAGTCCTGTTCATTATGTAGACTGCTATAGCAACTGCTTCAGCCTAGTAAAAATCTGGCAAGTCTTTTTCGTTGAGCATGGCATGAGATACCTCTCCAATATGCCTGTTTTTTCTTTCTGCAATTCCATTTTGTTGTGGGGTATGACTACATGAATATTGCTGCTTTATGCCATGCTCCTGCAAGAACCTTGCAAACTCATTTGAGAGGTACTCTCCCCCTCCATCTGACCTTAGGCATTTTATTTGCAGGCCTGTTTCTTTTTCAACCATAGCTTTAAGAGTTTTGAAATGCCCAAAAACTTCACTTTTCTTTTTCATAAAATACACCCAAACTTTTCTGCTATAGTCATCAATAAAAGTGACAAAATAATGACAGCCTCCAAGATATGCAGCTTTAGTAGTCCACACATCAAAGTGGATTAATTCCAATGGCTTCTTACTCTCTCGAACATGTCTAGGAAATGGTTTCCTTGCCTGTTTTCCAAACTGATAGGCTTCACATACCTTATGCATTTTTGCAACCTTGAATTTAGGCAATCTTGCAACAATATTTTGGGCCTGCATTGATTTAAGTCGCTGTAATTAACATGACCAATGTGTTTATGCCAGATATCAATATCTGCAACAACACTGGTCCCATGTGCGAACATTGATGCACTCAATTCAGGCATGTCTGCATCCAACGTAAACATTCTGCCCTTCTTCTTTCCTTTTGCTATCAAGCGACCTTTATTTTTCATATCCTCAACAAAGCATCCATGAGGATTAAATCTGACCTGCAAGCCCTGCTCAACCATTTGACCAACAGAAACCAGATTCTTGGTGATATTCGGGACATGAAATACATCAGACAGGTATTTCTTTTTCCCATCGTGCATAGACAAATGAAATTTTCCAATCTCCACAATATGATGTGCAGTATCATCACCAGTCTCCATAAATCCTAGTTTTTCCATTTTCCTTGCATCCTCCATCCATTCTGCATGACCTATCATGTGGTTTGATGCACCTGAGTCAACATACCACACTTCGTTGCTTTCTTCTGCACTTATCACAGAATTGTTCATGTGTTGCACCATAAATAAATGCTCATTCCTGTCATCACCCTGTCTACTAGAAGATGCATAATTTCCTTGTTGCAGTTTTCCATTCATGATGTCATTCTGCTTTTTATAGCAGTCTTTAGCCATATGACCAATTTTATCGCAGTAGTAGCATTCAACATTACTGTTTGCATTTTGGCCTCTTTGCCATCCACCACGACCTCTTTGGCTCCCCCTGCCTCTAGAGTTACCACATCCTCCTCCATAGGACTGGTTTTCTTGAGTTTGCTGCATATTCTGATTTCTACCACGGCCTCCAAATCGGCCTCCTCTATCTCTGCCTCTACCTCTTCCAGCATTTGAGTAGAAGACAGTTTCTTTTGAAGTTCCTCCTGAAGAAGATGCACCACCATTTCTCTGCTCCTCAAAAATTAGAAGAGCAATCAACTCCTCAAAATCAGGAAATCTTTCACGAACTGAAATGGATGTCCGAAACTGTGCATAATCCTTTCCTAGACCATTCAAGGTCACAGAAACTAAATCATCATCTTCCACTGGCGACCCAATGGAAGCAAGTGCATCTGCAATCTTCTTCACCTTCATGTGGTAGTCATTGATGCTCATACTTTCTCTTTGCACATTATGTAACTCTTGCTTGAGCTGCATTTTCCTGGCTTGCGTATTTGTGCTATACATTTTTGACAAAGTAGCCCATGTCTCCTTTGGCGTACTTGCATCCTGAATATGTACAATCATAGAGTCTGAAATACTGATAGACAGCCAGTACATGACTTTCCTGGCTCTCTCATGCCATGCTTTGAATGCCTGCATTTTCTGTTGATTGGGAACATCAGGAAGAACTGGTTCTTCTTCATTTCTTGCAACAAATTCCCAATATCCTTTTCCCATAAGGAAATTCGTCATCCTAAACTTCCATGCTTGGAAGTTGTTCTTTTCAAGCTTTTCAGTTACAATCTGTGAAAGAGAATCAGACGCCATTACAGAATACTGCAAAAAATTCTGTCACTGCAGAGAACACAGCTTCAGCCTCACAAGGGCAAATCTGCAAAACTGACGAAAGTGGTATTTGACCACACAGTCACTTCCTAGTGACGATTTTGCATCAACAGGCAACAAGGATGATTCTGTAACTCCCAATGTCTCTGCGCACATGCATACGATGCAATTTCTACAGTAACTTTTCACCGACCTGTAGAACAGTGGGCTGCACAGCATAAAACTGGGCCTTTTTCTGAGTGCGTGCAGAAAACTTTCGCCTCCAAAACAGGCCTCGAAATGGCCTCAAATCAAAAAAACAGGGTCGCCGAAGGGCTAAAGCCCTCGCGCGCAACATATACTGCCCTCTTGCTTCACCGCAAAGGGCGTGTCAATCTGAGACAATGCACTCTTGCAATTTCCAACTATGCTACCTGCAGAGATCTACTCCCAAAATAGAAAATGAAAGCAACACTGGTTCTCTTACTAGAACACCGCAAGCTTGGCTTGCTTTCTTGAGCTCCTTACCAGGAACAAGGCTATGATACCATGTCAAGATTGTGGGAGAGACGGAAGGAGTCTCACTTGTAGCTTTCTTGCTTGCACAATGGGGGAATACGCACAAAGGTGGAGGCTGAGAACAATTTTCATCTTCTTAGTTGTGTGTGCCAAAAAGAAAAATCTTATACAAAGAAATAGAAGAACCCTATATATGGGTCTCAAACCAAACTCAACTAACTAAGGTGGCATACTAACTGAGCCACAAACTAGAGTAGATAAGGATAGATGTCATCTAGCTATTATTCATGGGCAGTGTACCAATCGCATCTGCAACTGACAAGTCGGTGACATAAATGCACAACGGTCACCCTGGCATATCACGAGTGGAGCTTGATATCTCAACACCACCAACACTACCCCAGTCAATTGATCACCCAAACTCACCCCACCTCATACAAATAGAATAGTCCCTATGTTATATAAGCTATTTACCAAATGCCATCTTGCCATAACGTTTTGTCCTTATGTGGTTAAAGGGGCAAGCTCCCCAATTGTACAAACTTTTCTTACCTGCTATTAATACATGTCATGTCTTTAACAAGTGCCAGTGATATGCATCGTAGTCAACACCATAGGATTTCAAGAAAGTAAAGTCTTTTTGTGTTGCATCTATTCATTACAGTTGATGCATGTGACTTGAATATACTCTCATGAAGTGTCAAGTGGATGCATGATGACACATGTCTTTGTATGAAAGTGTTCAATGTCCAAGTCACCTCTAGACCACCAATCTCACAGAGTCATGATGGAAGTCTCACTATCAAAAGAGAAAAGCACCCTTGCAAAACGCCCATATTGTGTTTGAGCGTGGCCCAAAGCATAGTCATTGGCTACTCTCTCTTTTTGGGTCAGACTCTACATTTGGTTCACGACAGTTACCTCAATTGTACCGACATTGCATGTCACAAAGAGGTTTTACAAAATCTGAAGTGTATCTCCCCATCCTCAGAGTTGTTCCCCTAGGAACAAGGCTAGTAACACAATCATCTTTGTAATATCCATTTTCATAGCCTTTGACTCTATATTACCTAGTCCAAATGAAAGGCTGATAGCCTCAGCGTATTGCAATGGTTTATTTCTTTAAAAAGAGACAGAGAGAGAGAGAAGGAGAAGAAAAAAAATGAGAAACAAAAAGAAAGGACAATAAAATAAAAGAAAGAAATAAACAAGGAAAGAAAAAGGAAAAAGCACTCACAATCATAGTATAACACGTAGGGGTCCTCAAATTAGGTGCGTCCAGTGACCTTGGTCGGCTGGCTCTGTCTCTAGTCCCCTAGCCCTTTTCACATCCCCTCTACAATTTTTCAGGGCACATCAAGGGCAAGACACACCTAGGGAGCTTGTCTCGCCTATGATTAGACCTATCACCCTAACCCACATGCACGATTCCTTTTTTGCACTCCACTTCAATACCATTGTAATCGATCATGGTAAGCAATGCACAAACGACCATGGGAAGTCCACCATACTTGTCGAGCAAGACATAGCTACCAACTACCAATTGTTAAGATGTCAATGAGTTCAATTATGCTACATTAGGTTGTCACAATGTAGAGGATATCTCATGCACCTTCATATGTACTTCTCCTCAACATTGGCAACTTTGTTTCATCTACACATTGCTACAAGAAGCATCAGATCAGCATCCTTCTACCTACGTAATATCTAAGAATTTATGTGCACTCACATAATATCTGCACCACAATATCTACATAGTTTGGGTCCTCAAGTGTAGGACATTACTCTCAGCTCCTCTAGAGTTCATCAACCTGTCTCCCAAACTAATCAAACTATGTCTTGTGCATGATAAGAAGACAAGCACTAACACCTAGGGAGTGACCATATGAGAGGCTTTCAATTGCAGGTATTGACAACCCCAACAAAAATACTATCAACTCTTCAGCAACACTCAACTCTGAACTCTTGTACGTTATCATCATGCAAGCCCATCAACAAATTGTCATGTGCAGAACCCCCAAAAAACCAACACCTATGCCCGCCATTAGTGAAATTCCCAACATAGAACCGCCCTATCACGAACTCCAACAACCTTATCACTAGCCACCCCGGTCAAACAACATACCCCCAACAACCTTCACTTGCACCACCACCAAAACCTTCTCCAAGGCAAACCACAGTTGTCCCTTCCACCCACATCTTCGGTCCATGCCAAATCTTGCTACCTACGACGGTGAGCACCATGGGAGTGGCACTCCTCTAGGAGGGGGATAATGTTAACCTTTAGAAGAACAAGGTGTAAAATCAAAAAAATCTAAAGTAGAAGACAAGGCCAAGGTAAAAGTGAAACGGAAGACAAAGGTGTGCCAATAAAAATATGAAACATAAGAAGTGCAGAAAAGTCCTAAATCAAGGAGAAAGGCGCACAAGAAAAAGCACAAATCAATACTTTTGTAAAACAGTGCAAGTCGCATCATGATTTATTTTAAGAGCATCGGGCTCTCACCTCTGCAATTTGCAAATGTAGATGGGTGGTAGCAAGGAAGCTAGGAAGATAGGAGGACAATGGGAAAAAGGGCCTAGGGTAGCGCGCCTAGTGGCCATGTAAAAAGGGGATAATGAGATGACCACCCAAAAGGGATTTAGGGTTTTGTATATAAAGTTGAAAAGTGAATGAGAAGCCCATTCTTGTGTGTGTCCAAAAGTAGCTCTCCTCCTCCTCCTCCTCCTCCTCCTCCTCTTCTTCTTCTTCTTCTTCTTCTTCTTCTTCTTCTTCTTCTTCTTGCTTGAGCTTGTGCTTGAGAGAGGGACTGTGAGAGTGTGAGGGAGTGAGTGTGTGAGGGTAAAGGACCAAGGTGGAGAAGCTCTCCATCCTCTTATCTCTTCTTCTCTTCTCATCTCATCTCTTCTCTTGCTCACGGCAATGGAGCTTGGAGCGTGAAGCTTGAGGATGGAGCTTGCTTGAAGCTCACACTTGGATCGTGGAGCTATCGAAGTGTTTGAGAGAGGAGGGAACTTGATTGGCCATGGAGGTAAGCTCGCTACACCCATGGAGATGGATAGCATGTCAGCTATGTGAGAGGTAGCCATTAATACTCAGCTTGAAATGCTTGAATCAATAAGCGGTCCGTGGTTCTTGGCTGTTTATCGCCTCCACATTATCATATCTCTTTCACATGTTTTATGAGAGTAGAGCTTGTTCTATCAAAGCCCTAAGATTTTCTTCACAAAACTTTACAGGTATATTATTCTCTTCCATGGATGTTCTATGGTAAAGTTTTATCTCGTTTGGACAAAGCGTGTGCAAGTTATCTGCATTCTCTAACATGTAATTTCTTTTGTTTTGGTACTCTAGGAGTCTCTTAATCAAGAACAATGATCTTTTGAACACTCAACTTCTTCTTCAACATATTACAATTTCTTTGTAAACAAAGTTACAGGTACGTTGACTTGTTTTTTTGCTGCTCCATAGTTAAATTTTATCTTGTTTCAACAAAATGTATGCAAGCTATATGAATATTGAGTTTTCCTTTGTTTTTTTACTCCAAGAGTCTTTGAGGGTGGAGAACAATGATTTTTTAAAAACTCAACTTCTTCAACATCTTTAGGCTTCTTTGCAAAGAGAGCCATAGGTAAATTGCCACTTTTTTCTGTTGCTCCTTGGTTAAGTTTCAACTCATTTGGACAAAGCCTATGTAAGTTATATGTATGCTTTGACTTGATATTTCTTTTGTTTTTGTACTCTGGGAATTTGTCAGTGAAGGAACAATGATCTTGTTATAAGTCAACTTCTTGTTCAACATCTGTGGGCTTCTTTGTGAAAAGAATTCCAAGTACAATGTTTTTTGCTCCATTTAAATTTCATTTCATTTGGAGAGAACATTTACAAATTATACACATGCTGATAGGTAACTTTTCTATTTGGTTATCATAGATGTCTTCATGGAGGAAAAACATCAATAACATACTTGCAGTGGAGATCTTCAATAGGAAAGGTAATGGCAATAATTGGATTTGTGATAAGTACTATAAGTTGGATTGGATTTTGATGCACCCAACTACTCGAGGGAGTTTCAAGGACCGGCATAAGGATATTGCAAACCCTAGCAAACATTGGAAAGGTAGAACTTTAGAGTTCAAAAAAGTGTTTAATGGAACAAGTACAGTAACAGAAGTGTTGGTCCAACATGTTTATATGCAAAAACAAATCTCTGTACACTATAAGAATTACATTGCAAATTATAAAAAAAACAATAAGTTTTTAAATTTTATCATTATTTATTCTTTTACATCAGAGTTGTTTTTAAACATCTTTGCAGTCTTCTAATTCAATCTTGTTTTATTGACAGCTCTATTTCCATCAACTTTTCATGAATGGCAAAATGTGGAATGTTTGAGCAGCAAGATACATGTTTGACATGAAGAAATAGGTTCTTTGATCTATGATAATAACTATGCAAGTCAACTTGCAACTCAAAATATCTTTTTTTATAATTCATTGTATGTAGTAGAAAGCCAGAGATTGTAGCATGTCCCATTGCCGCCACTATCTAGTGGTGAATGCTTGATTGGTAGCTTGGAGTTGTCAGGATCATGTAAGTCCAAGATAAAATCCGACATCAATAGTGCTATGAAACCCACCACAGGCTCCAAAGATGTTTACCTTAGTTGGTTTATTCCATTCTCATTGTTTACATATTTGTTTAGTTCATGTGATGTTCTGAAGAAAACAAAGATTACTTATCAATGCAAGTGTCCATCCAAGGAATGGACGAGTCAGCTATTGGATGAGTCTTAGCAAGTCCAAAGAACATATTTTGATGAGATGATTGAGTGCACAGTCAATCAATCTGATGTGACATTCAGGTAAATCTTATTTACTAATTTGAATGCCTTGATTTAATTGACATAGGTCTTGTTTAGATGAATTGTTGTGTTATTCACATTTATTTGGCATTATTTTTGTTTTTATTACATGTATTTCATCGCTAGACAAACTCTATGCATTCACTTATAGAAGATGGCAAATTTTGCGAGGGGAGTGGATCAGCTTGGATCAAGATACCCGAGATGAGACACATACATCTCTCATAGATGTGGTTATCTTGTGGAATGGTCATAATCCTTTTCTGGTCAATGTAGAGAGCCATTGGCCCATTTCTTTTTTAAGACAAGAAATCCAATTAATGTCCAATGAGCCTCTCTAAAACTTCTATTTCAAGTTAGATAATAGAAAAGTCAGGATTCATAGTGAGCAATCCATGACATGTAAGCAATGTGCTTCTCCACATATCCTTGAGATAGTGGAATCCTTGAAATTTTTTTAAATAAATAATGAATGTAATTTTTTTAAAAACTTCTGAGTACTTTCAATATAGATCATCTTAGTTTACTATATTGATCCAAGCGTGCGATAATACATACTGTAGTTAGTCAATCATGTTTGTGAAAATCATAATTAAATTGCAGGCTAGAGTTCTATAATCTATACAATATTGTCTTTGCATAATGATATATTGTCACTCATCTCTTCTACTTATTTCTTAAAATTAAATATTAAATTGGATCCAATGGATTTTGAATGTCTTTTATATTTCTTTTCTTAAAAAGTTTCTATATTTTATGTAGTTGGACTTGAATATACTTAGCGATCCAAGTATATTCGAGAATATAATAATGTGGAATGAAGCATTTGTCTGTACAAGTGATTTTAACGGTTACTTTAAAGTATTGAAATAAAGAAACTAAGGTAAGAGTTTTAATTTGAAACTTTAGGGTTAAAAAAGAACCTTTATTTAAAACCCTAGATACATAAAAGCTATAACTCCAAACTCGTTTTCACTTTCATTCTCTACTTCTCTACACTTGTGCTAACCTTCCTTCTCTCTTTGTGTGCCATGGCTTCCACTCCCCCCTTCGTCGCATAGATTAGCTCCACATGCTACGCACACATAGGAGACCAAATATATCCTATTTTTGTGCAACCTTGAGTCTAGAGAGCGTGCTTTCCGTCGTAGACCCTAGCTCTAGTATATTGGCATCATTTTGTGATGCGGAAAACCCTCTCACCTATTCCGGACTCTGTTCTCAGATGGGTCCCGATAGATCTCTGATATAGTTTACGTGCTAGATCAAGCCATGCAAAGGTAAGAAATTGAGCCCTCGTGCATGTGGGACAACATATTCGCGCCAGAGCAGTGCCCACCTCATTCCAGGACCACACCACGATGGATCTCATCGAGCACGATGCAGCATTTGCCATATATGTTTTGTGCATTGAGGTACAAGAGGACAGTGAGAAGGCATTGACACACCCTCTCGGCCACAATTAGAGTATTTTGAGAGGGAGCCTGAGGAGATCACACTCGATCTGAGAGTAGAGGCAGCACAAAGCTTAGCCATTGTGCACCCACCCTATTAAGATGTCAACAAGTGATGAGCCACCCCTCACTTCTCTCCATGCTATCATCATCAAGGGGGTGGAATATTTACTTATGCAAGATGTACTAGAAATTTTGGAGCTAAGAGAAGAAGAACTATATTGTATCATGGTGTGTGATGCACCTTAGGATTTTATAGATTTTGATATACAAGATGCATAAGCACATATTGATGAGGTGGCTTGATATGATGGCAGGAGTATCGATGACATCTCTACTATTGTGAGCATCCAAGAGTTGATTGAGAATGCAGTGCCACAATATGAGATCTCAGATAAGGAGTTTCAGCAGTTGCAAGAAAGCATTTTTGGACCTCGACCGGACTACAGAGTACCTTCCCAAGAGAGAGACGAGGGGGGCCTAGTTGCAGAAGCAGACTTGGATGCTCCATAACAGTAGCAAATAGATGATGCAGAGAATGTAATGCTATCAAATTCGCGCAAAAATTTACTTGTAGGGCCTTTAGGACGTCAGGAGTAAGCATAAAAAATTTTACCGAGATCGGGCCCCCAGAGCAGCCCTGGCTAGAGGCTCGCGTCTGGGGGCTTGAATCTATAGCACATGCCCCCAGACACGAGCCTTTGTTGACTAGGGCTACTCTGGGAGCCCGATCCCGACAAAAAATTTTATGCATACTCCCGATGCCCTAGAGGCCCTACTGGTAAATTTTTGTACGAATTCGATGTATATGTCTTTAGTACATTCAATGCATAGTGAGTCTGACACTGAACTTGTGTGATGCAGGACATTGTCTATATAGAGGAATTTCTATCTAACAAGGTGGCCAATCTGGTAGCCATGGAAGGGTGCAGGACTCGCCATTGAAGGAGTATATCGGCCAGCTTGTGAGCGACATTATTGTATTCCATAAGACATGCTCTCCGGCTTTTGCTGAGAACTTCTTGAAGTTGAGGGCACTAACGAAGGATGGACCCTTCAAGACCATTCCAAATAACTCTAGCTTGGAGAAAGTAGTGTTACTTTGACGTACGAAGCTCCTCTACTTATTCTCTACTACTAGGTTTGGGCCACTTTTTTCCATGGATGTTGCATATAAATAAATGTAACATTCAAGTAGAAAACAATAATAAATGACGTGTATGACAAACTACATTGCACACAAATTCAACAAATATTGGTTTTCATTACTTTAAGAGAAGATTCGTACCCTAAATTTCATACGTATTGCTTTATCGAGTTCATGTGCAACATGTATTCATTCGAATGCATGTAACGATAACTCAAAGACATAAATTTAAAAAAAAAGTGAATAAACAAAAATAAGATGCACCAAAAAATTTGTATTCATATTCATAACATTTTACATCGGATCCATCACAACCAAGGTTTTACAAAATCTCTTTGGAAGCTACATTATGTATATGTTTTGGTAGTACACCCCTATCATTGTTGATCTTTGCAAGGACTATCCTTCCATCTCCGGAAGAACCTCACTATCCACAAATCCCTATTGATGATGGTGACACTCCTTGCATGTACTACTGCATAGACCGAGTCTTTGAACAAGTTGATGAGGTAAGCTTTGACAGCTTCCTGTAGTTCAAGGAGGGCTTGGGAAGTCCAGTGATCGGGTTGTTGCAAGCGTGAGCCATTTGGAAAGTGCCCCCTATTGTTTTTAATGAGTATGGCATCCATAATCTCACGCACTAGCTTTTGGAATGGAGCCTTCCATATCAAGAGGTGCGTGGTCTTCTAGTAATGGCGGATCTCACGAAGAGCCACTATGCATGGCTTCCATTGATGCTTGTGATGCTGGTGTGGTGGTGGTGGTGGTGGAGCTGGGGGAGGTGGCCTATGCATAGGATTTCTAGGGGGTGTCTCCGGGCCGCTTGCTTGGTGCATGCCATGTCTTCTAGAAGAGAAAACTCAAAACTCAAAAGTGAAATGTGTAAAATGAGGCGAAACTTTAAACTTATAGCAAAGCTTTCAAAAAAACCCTTAAACCTAAATTAATGTATCAAAGCTTTGAAAAAATATGACTAGTGATCCGATTGATATGAAATTTTACATGTGCACTCCTCTAGGGTACATCAACTATCCAAAAAAAAAAGGTCCCATCAGAAGTCTCTGGGACACCTGTCCAGAGGCTTGTGTGTGTGGGGCCTAGAAACTTGGGTTTTATGATGCCCATCATGTGGACGAAGTTTCACTAGATTTTGATTTATAAAATTGATGGTTCAATCATTTTTTGAAAATGCATTAACTGGATTATACTTCACTGATACAGAAAAACTCACCACCACACCAAGTATTGGCAAGTGCATATAAATGTGTTGTCAACCAAACTAAGTGAAATATTGAAAACTTAAAAATTCACAAAAAATAAGTTATGGATCAAATGGAATATCGCATATAGGATATAGTGTTGCCAAACCGCTAAATATAGTAAATATATAGTGCATCGGCCCTTGTACAACTGATCACTGATGTGTGCGTGATTGTGCATTAATTTATCCTTAATAAAACTACTTTCAAAATTAGAAACTTGGAAATACGCACAATGCAAATCATGAAAAAATAGAATATCAAATATCAAATTTGGCATTACGAAACCATGAAATACACGGTAGATAGTGCATTGCACCAAGTACAACTAGAGCTAGGCAAAATTTAGTGAGGTAGTTACTATTGTAGTGCATCTCATTAACAGGTCGCCTAGTAGTGGCATTGACTTTCAGGTTGCAAAGGAGGTATGGGCAAGCAAGTCCCCCCTCTTATGATCATTTGTGTGTCTTTGGATGTGAGGAATTCTGCCATGTGCCCAAGGAAAAACACAATAAGCTCGATCCTAAAAGTATCAAATGCATTTTCATTGGCTATGGAGGTGCAAGAGAGATGGGTTACCATCTATGGGATCCGCAAGCACGGAAAGTGATCATCTGCAGCCATGATTTCATCTTTCATGAGGACAAAATGTATATGCAGCTTGAGAAAGTGGTTGAGGTACACAAAGTTATCTTTCAGGAGAAGCCACCTACTCCCATTCAACCTGCTCCACGGCCACCTAGATAGCGTGCAATATCACCTGATGCTCATGGCCCAGATGTTAGACATGCTTATGTTAGACATGATATCGATCATGCAGCAGAGCCTGGGTTGAGGCGTTCTACCAAAGATAGACGACCTCCTGACCATTTTGCGCCCTCTATGGATTATGTACTGGTTACAGATGTAGGAGAGCATCTCACTTATGATAAGGCTATGCACAGGGGTGATTGTCACTCTTGGGAGAGGGCTATGCAGTCTGAGCTTGACTCATTGCATAAGAATCAGACTTGGGATTTGGTTTCCTTGCCTCAAGAAAAGAAGGCTTTGCCATGCAAGTGGGTGTACAAGTTGAAAAGTACCCCTGGATACCCCAAGCTGACATACAAGGCTTGATTAGTTTCTAAGGGTTTTAAGCAAGAGCATGGTGTTGACTTTGATGAAGTTTTTTCTCCTGTGGTCAAGATAACCACACTACACTTAGTCTTGGCCTTGGTTGCATAGCTTGACCTGTACTTGTACCAGATGGATATCAAGACAGATTTTTTACATGGGGACTTGCATGATGAGATTTACATGGAGCAGCCTAAGGGCTTTGCAAACCCTCGCAGGGAACACCTAGTGTGCAATCTAAAGAAGAGTCTATATGGCTTGAAGTAAGCACCTAGGGAATGGTACCATAAGTTTGATGCATTCATGCAATCATAGGGCTACAGCCATAGTGCTATGGATCCATGCTTGTACACACAGAAATCCTATGGCGGTTCTTTATTGATTTTGGTACTCTATGTGGATGGCATGCTTTTAGCATGGACAGCTCATGAGGAGCTAGATGCTCTTAAGGCTCAGCTCAAGAGGAGCTTTGAGATGACAGATCTGGGACAGACCTCTCATATACTTTGGTATGCGCATTATGCATAATAGATCTCAGGGACTACTCTATCTGTCACAAAGAGAGTACATTCATAAAGTCCTTGAGCGCTTCCATATGCAAGATGTTAAGCCTATTGGCTGTCCATTACCTTCTCATGTGAAGGTTTCACAAGCCGATTGTCCATAGACAGATGAGAAAAGGGCCAAGATGGCCAAGATTCCCTATGCATCAACCGTGGGCAATCTTATGTATGTCATGATAGCCACTCGTCCAGATATTGCCTTTGTAGTTGGGATTGTGGCTCGTTATATGGCTACACCTAGCAAAAAACATTGGAATGACATGAAGGGTATCATGAGGTATCTGAAGGGCATATCAGATATGTGTCTTTGCTATGGAAACCAGGATACAGAAGTCATGGGGCACACTGAATTTGATTATGCAGGACATGCAGATAGTAGGAAGTCCACTTCTAGCTATGTGTTCACTTATGCTGGAGGGGCTATCTCTTGGATGTCTAGGGCGCAAAAGTGTACGGCCCTTTCTACTACAGAGGTTGAGTATATTGCAGCCACAAAGGCTTGCAAGGAGGCTATCTAGTTAGGCCATTTGATTGCAGACCTTGGTATGACCGATGCTATGCCTACACTGCATTTGGATTCTATGAGTGCCATTTAGTTGGCCAAGAATCCGGTCTTTCATGTGAAGACAAAACATATTGAGGTGAGGTATCACTTCATTAGTGAGGTCGTTGAGGAAAAGTCTATTGACCTTGTCAAGATTCTGACTGAGCAGAATCCTGTAGACTTGCTCACGAAGAGCCTCACTACAGATCGCTTTGCCTTCCTCAGGACATTGATGGGCATTGGATGAGATTATATCTTTTTCCTCATCCTGTTGTACATGTGTACATGTTGTACTATCTTTTCTTTTCTTTTTTCTCTCACTGGGGCAAATTTTCCTTTAAGTGGGAGGTTGTTGGGGGTAAAGGCACCTCTACCTAGCCTCTCATGTATTACTACACTAACAATACCTGCCGCTGCACACTGCAGGTGGCAGGCGCCCGTCATAGTCACTTATTCTTTATTTTTTTAGTGATAGTTTGAATAAAGGAAAGCCCGGCCACATGTTGTGGTTGTTGGAGTTCCCACTTTGAGTTTCACTCTCTCTCTTGCTCTTGCTCTTGCTCTCCATCCGCCATAACTCTCACCGCCAAGCTTCGTCCTTCTAGGTTCTACTTCCCTTTCAAATTTTGCATTTGATAAACCAAACATACACTTCAATGTCTTTAAATCACCTACAATATGCCATTCAACTTGATAGTCCCCAAAATCCTCGTTGTGTAAAAATGCTCCATTATTTTGCTATTGAATAACACTGGCTATATTAGTGAGGTTTTAAAAAAATTTAAGTACTTCATGGTCCTCCTTTCGTACTTCAAATGCTGCAAGCCACCATATTTCATTCTCTATCTGTACATTGAAGTATAAAGGATGGTTTTCATCGATGTTGGGATCCAATGCTCAATCCATAAGTGTTATACTCACACTTTCAAGTTTTTGTTCCTTAATAATCTCACTCTCATCAAGTTTGAGGACAAAATTAAGCTTGCCTCTACATTCTTCCATAGACATATTGTAGAACTTGACCATAGCAATCTGGACCCTACATATATCCAATACAAAGTTGTTGGGTGCATTCAATACAAATGCAACTTCTTTGGAGCCATAATTCAATATGTGTGTATTTTCCATATGCATTGGCTAACGAATTAGTTCTTAAACTTTCTCATTGAGTTGTTTTCAAGCCTTCTTCATGTGAAATGGTTTTGGCTGAGGCATTACTCGCTTAGTTTTGAAGACTTGCTTTAATCCTATATACAGTTGTTAATAGAGCATGCTATATCACTCACAACTCATTCCCACCTTGTTACATAATCCCTAAGCATCTATAGCAATAAACAAGTTGCTCACATCCCTAAGATATTCACTTGCAACACCATCTACAATGTCCCTGAATTTATGATTTTTGTAATCACAAGTGTTTACCATAACGAGTTCATGGATTTACCCAAAATGTATGCAACTAGTTCCGACTTCTCAACCACATTGGATCATCTTAACTCAAGTCAATCGATTACACCTTACTCGATTTGATATGGTTAGTTGTATCATCATCAAGAAATTTGTGTAGCATTACCATTGCAACACAAGGTAATGGATGAATCAGTGGAAGTTCAGCTAATTCTTCAAGGAATATGTCAGCATATTCCTTAAGCCACAACGGTTCATCTTTGGCTTCTTTATCCTGCTCAATTTTATTTAATTTGATTAGGTATACAAGTGAGCCTTTTCTTAAACCTTTAGCAATTCAAGAAGCTTTTGCTAATTGAATCTTTGGTTTTCGTGCTTCTCCTTGTGTAGTCACTTGTTGTCCTATAAGATTCAAGAATGTGACTTGGCTCTTTTCACAATGAATATGAGCATCATTGGGAATTAACCAATCCATTCCTAACAAGCACTCATAGGTTCCTAGGTTCATCACTTTGAATTTCATGTTGGTTTGATTGCCACCTAGATTAAACTCCACCTTACTTGTTTGTTGTGTTGAGGAAACTTCTTTTCCATTAGCTAACTCAACTATCAGCCTAGGTGCACGCATTGTGTCTATGCCTAGTTTTCTAGCACACCTTAGTGATATGAATGAACGTGTGCTTCTACAATCGATCAAAATTTTAAAGGGTTTACCGTTATAGGTTGATGGTGTTTGAATCACTGAGAATTGTCGACTTGGTCCCTTCTTGTTGAGAGAGGCGTGAATTCTTGCTCTCTCCATGTCGATTTCCAAGGTGGGACCTTCATCATCTTCTACTTCCTTGAGGGTTATGCCGGCAACTCTTCCTCTAGCTATGGCTGTCCGGCTCTGGTTGTTACGGAACTTGCTTTGGTGTTCATTCTGTCCGAGTTTTGGGCATCGACTTTGGATATAGTCAGGTTCGTTACAATAATAGTACCTGAAAGTGTCTTTATTACCACCAGTAAAGTTCTCCACTTTTGACATCTTAGTCTTTTTGCTATTAGCAGATTGGAATTGACCTTGGGCTTTTTTGCATAGCCCCTAGTTATATTTCTATTTTGGAACTTATTATTCCAAGGCTTATCGTTTCTTGGTTTGAACTAGAGTTCTTGTACAATTGGTCTTGCTCTTATCAATGCATCTTGGAGGTTGGATGGACGCATTGCTTTAAGCCGTGTGTTCAGAGGATCATCCAATCCGTGGCAAGACTTGGATACTTGTTGTGCAATGTCCATAGACAGTGCATACTTGAGAAGTGTTACAAACTTTGAGTAATAGGCTTCCAGTGTCATTCCAAGTTACTTTAGACCAAAGAATTCATTCATCTTTTGTGTGTGGTATGCTGGCGGAAGATATCGGCCTCACACTGCATCCTTTAATATGTCCCAATTTACATCATGGTTTCCACCAAATTCGGGCTTCTCTTGTTAGCTTTAGCTTACCGATCGTTGCTTGATTAGCCATTGAAAATGAAATAATCTTCCATGGACTCAATCCATATTTCTACTTCAACCTCGACATTTTTGCATTGGCCAAGAAAAAAAAACAACTCATACCTCAACTACAATACCAAGTTTTTTATTTCTTTTGGCTCTGATACCACTTGTGACATACCCGCCTTTGATTACGTGATGAGTAACATTTTTACTAGTCGCCTAGAGTTTATCTTCCAGCCGTCACCATCTGTACTCTTACTAGAATGATCGGATTTTGTTTCTGGCTAGTTAACCCTAGGTCTACCCTGCAAGGGAAGCGTCCTACTGTTACCCACGGAGGACGGACCTGAAGGTTCCTAATTGACCTAACAGTCACCTATGAACAACTAACTCACATTCGGAGGTGTCCTTGAGAGGCATCTTGTCCGGAAGTAACAACTGGCATTACCCTTGGTTCATAGAGTACAATGCTTTTTTCCAGTAGCAGGCTAAGGATTTATAAAATCCCTTGCAGTACTCTGGCACAGCCGCCGTACCTTTCCCTTAAGATATTTTACAGTTCAGTTTCTAAGACCAAACCCTAAGTAAGTCAACGAATCGGCCCTTCCTAGCGTTTCTTCCTAGTGTTTGTTTTTGGGGAAACCTCTCAACTAACTAAGACCACCCTGCCATAGGATTGGATTCGTCGGGAACCCATCCACCCACTTCCCTCTATGGAAGTTCTTAGTTATCTAATTACCTACCACATTACGTGAAACATATAAAAACAGCTTTATTAATTAATATCCTTATATGCACAGTTGTTCATTTATGTAATTTACTCACAGACATACAATCAGAATAATACAATTCATTGATTATATTTCATAATGTGTATTCTCCCGCCCATATAGGAGAAAAATTACAATTTCACGTGCTGCCTCATCCGGTGTATCTGCACGTCTCGTGCTGCCTCATCCGGCACATCTTGCATGTCACCAAGATCAAATCCACCTATAGCTAGCGTTCATAGGTATCCCAAGTAGAACTTGGGCCATATAGGGGACCAAGTAGTTCCTAGCTATAAAAAAGGATTTACTAGCTAGAGCCCCCTTGGCACCCTTCCACCTCCTACTTAATATGATCCTTGTTGGGAGACCTCTCGCCATCAGAGTTGGTCCATGCTTCCGCAGTGGTAAAAACATCGATTCAGCACCTATCCTTGGGGGAGGCATAGGGCTCCTCAATTTTTATTTGTTTCAATATTTAATTCAATCAGGATCTAATCTAGAAAATTCACAAACAAAATTGATGTCTTCAAGCAGTTATGACTTCAATCAATCATGCAACTTTCAAGTTCAAGTGATGCTTAATCTGGTAGCAATCGACACTTGAGTTCCAAAGTAATAAACTCTTCCCCTTGGAA
Organism: Lygodium microphyllum; assembly: GCF_053477565.2. NCBI lineage: Eukaryota > Viridiplantae > Streptophyta > Polypodiopsida > Schizaeales > Lygodiaceae > Lygodium > Lygodium microphyllum. The sequence goes on along the minus strand of NC_141154.1, from coordinate 62,911,369 downwards.
TTTAACTAGAGGTATCTAGAATTTGAGTCTCTAACTTCCCAAATCTTGTAACCAAGTTTCTTGACCTTAAGTGAGCATTTCTCAAGAGACTTATCTTATTTCTATTGAACTGGAATAGAACTATTTTAGAAAAAAAAACATGTGGTATCGCGATTGGTAAAGGGGCGTTATCTGCGCCCATGACTCCATTTGTGACTCCCATCCTTGCAACTCCAATTGTTGCTTCTACGTTAGTAGGGTTATTTGTGATTTCCGCTTCTGAATTCTTTTTCTTTGGGGCCATGATAGAATAGAGATGAGAGTAGAGGTATGATAGAATATGACAGAGTTCTTCAGTGTCTTCTCTTCTCGGATCAAAGTAGAAGAGGATGAGAGACCTTCAACATATCTCGGACAGAGTCTCCTCCTTCTCGATCAGCGTCATGCCCTCGTCAAGATTGCTCTTGTTGCTCCTCCTTCTCGATCGCGTCTCTCCCTCGTCAAGATTGCTCTTGTTGCTCCTCCTTCTCGATCAGCGTCTCGCCCTCGTCAAGATTGTTCTTGTTGCTCTTTATGGTCATCTCCAAGCCCTCAATTTATAGTTTTTGCAAAGGGGGAGGGGGAGGGAGATAAAGAGAGGACGCCTACTTTTTGGCATTTTTTATGACATCATCAATGACAAGATTTCGTTTTTTTTTCTGTCCTGCAACTTGTTTGGATCATAACTTTGTCGTATGAACTCTAAATATAGATGTTTGGGTACTCAAAACGATCGGAACACATGTGGTCAACAAGTTAGCGTGGGCAAAATTATGAAAATCCATTAAAATTAGGTAAAAATTATGATTTTTATAAATCGTGTTATTTTTATCCATATTTTATCTTGGATGACTTATTCCCTTCAAAATAAGTCACAATATATATTTGAATCCATCTAAAGTAAAAATTAAGTCATCTAAACATGATACTAGAGATTTCATACTATTCTTGTCAACCAATCCTGCTTCCTGTAAATCCTATAAAGATTCTGCAGTTTGTACAACACCACGTATACGCACCTTAAAATAAACTAAGTAATGGGGACATTATAGACTTAGTATATGTCGGTACACAAGATCAGATAGTTGACATTTCACAAAGACATTGGATGCAGAGAAGCTTCAAAAGTTTCAAAGTTTACTTAGAGTTGCAGAGATACAATTCAACTTGAGAGGGGATATTGAGATGGCAAGCTCAATACATGTAGACATTGATTATGGACCACTTGGCTAGATGGGTCCACACGTCTATACTTAGCACATCAATGATCATTATGATTCTCATATGGCCACCACTGACTTATCACTTATTATATTTAGTTTGTTGCACATACCTACAGTTGGCATAGATATAGCACCAGGCGATTAGTATAGTCAATTATGCATTGTTTGATTAGTAAGCTACTTTCCTCTATGTCGTATATTATCTATAATTTGTGTATATTGTATTGTGATTGGAAGAAGAAGAAGAAGAAACTAGCAAGAAATTGTTTTGGTCTCCATCTCTCTTCTTGTGTTCTTGAGTGAACTTTCTCTTGTGTGTATGATGTGTGTTTGGTACAACAACTCAAGCAAGTCCCCCTCTCATGTGATTCTTAACACTATCCAAATTCCCATAAGGTTTGGAATCCCTAGGTACAACCATTTTCATCACACAAGTGGAAATGTAGCACTTACAAGTTGAAACATGGTGCAAAATCAAATAGTTCAGCAAGAGAGATTGGGGTATAAAATTTTCTCTTTTGAATTTATTATAACATGCTAGTACTCATCTCAAAGAGAGTATGGTTGGCTCCTTTTGAATAATTTTTTTTAGAAATTCATATTTTCTAGCTCGAGTTAATGTTGATTTACTAGCAAGAGGTCCTGGAGGACTGCACTACTATGGTAGATCACAAAGGGAAGAATAATGCCTAGGATGAATATGCCCAATAAATCAAAGATATCATGCTAGAAAACATGCCTCAAGAGAGTCCTAAGAGCCTCAAATCCAAAGAGATTCATACCATATGTAAACATGAGAATAAACATACTCAAAGGTATATAGAGCTATTATCCAAATTTGAGTAAATTGTCTTGTCCAACCATAAAACATACTCAAAGGTATATAGAGCTATTATCCAAAGTTGAGCAAATTATCTTGTCCAACCATAAAAAAAAGTCTTCTATTGAGAAATTAGTAGACTCCACAACTAAAAAGAAGTCATCAATTAACAAAATGGTAGAGTTAAATGCATGAATCATAGCTCAATTCTCTCAATGGCTACAAATACAAATAGGAACCAAGGATGCTGGGGAGCAAGCATAATCAAATAGTGACCCTCAGTCTCACTTCAGCCACCTAATCTTAATGGTCAAAGTCAAGGAGTTATTAGACAAAGAGGCATTCCAAATAGTCAATATGAATTAGGAGAGACTTCACAAAGGCATGATGATTATTTGGGCAGCACAAATGGTACTAACCCACAAGATTATGGGCTGAATCCTCAAGTTTCTAGAGGTCCTCCACCATTAGCATGGCTCCAAACTAATTCTCAGCCACCCTTTGCAAGAATAACATCTCTTTTTGAAATTCCAATGCCTACTAATCATGATTAGTCTATTTGAGAACAATAATATTAACATGAGAGGGAATTGAAAGATAAAATAGTTTTGACAAAGTACAATGGAAAGTCATCTTCACCGTCTGACTTAGACAAATAGATTTTAAAATTGGAGTCCTATTTTGATATATTTCCTAGGACCACTAATATGAAGATTCATTTTGCCTCATTACATTTGGAAGGATTTGTGCATAGTTGGTGGAGGTATATAAAGAAGAAGAGCATACTTAGTGAAAAATTGGGAAGCATTTAAGATACTTATGGTCAATGTCTTTATTTTTCCTCTTAAAAAAGAGATGTTACCACAAAGATGGTATGGATTAGAGCAAAGAGGTCTAAGAGTATGGGATTATAGAAACCAATTCCTTAACTTCACTATGTATGTAGAGAGTATAAGTGATGAGGCTAAACTCCACAAGCATATGTGTGGTCTAAAACAAAACACCCCACTACTTTTTTCAAATCCATTGAGCTTGGGGAATGGTATAGAAGGAAGTATAGTCTAAGACAATCTACATTTTAGCCTACTTTTGGACAGCCCAATGACTATTTTAAAATAGGGATAGATTGGAAATATTTATGGTAGCAATCATGCACCAACTAGGAGCTCTAAAGTGTCAAAACTATTCATAATTCAATGCTTCAACATCTCAAGGAAATTTCAAGACAATGAACATTCCAAGGTTGGAATTTAAATAAGGGGATAGCAAGTCTAGAAATACTTCAGTCAATGGTAATCCAAAGCCTATTCCTATGGACCTATACAAATAAGGAAAGGAAAAATGTTTGTGTTTCACGTGTGGTGAGAATAAATAGCCAACCATGGAATATAAGAATGTAAAAGCTAAGGTCTATAGTATGTTGATCTTTGAAGATTCAAGGGATGATAATGATGAGGTAAATGCATTTGTGGCTACCCCTAAAATAAAGATGTTGAGAAGGAATTTGGACAAGAACAGTTTTATGACCCTACTGACACTTTTCCTTTTGATTCAAGTGGTATTTTTCCGATCCAAGAGAGATTCATGATGAAACACATGCTGCCACTATTTGTTCCATCTCTGTGGATACTTGGACAAGTTTTAGAGGCCTAATAAACTCTATATAAAGGGTATCATTCATGGAAAGGATGTGTTAATCTTGATATATAGTGGCAATACACATGGTTTTGTCAATAAGTTATTTGTAGATAGGTTGAATTTTTTTCCACTAATTTACATCAGCCTAGAAGAGTTCAAGTAGCAAATGGTAAAGAAGAAATCAATGCTCAAATATGCCCACAGGTTTTCTTACAATTGGCTGAAAATTATGAATCAAAAAGGTAAATCTCGTTACTTTGGAAATGGGACCCATAGATGTTGTACTTGGGTGTGATTAGATGATGACCTTAGGGAAGATTACTATGGATTTCTCATAGTTGTATATGGAGTTTACCATTGATGGGTAACCTATCCATCTATAAGGAATCTTTAGTAAATCTAAGTTTATCACCATTAAGCAACTCAAGAAGAAGTACAAGTGGTACTCATTGACATATTTTTGTCTTACACCTAAATAAAGAGATTGAAGATCCACAGCCCAAGAATTTAGTTGATTATCCAATTTTGAAAGCTCTCATTGAGAAGTATAGGGATTTGTTTAAAGTACCTATTTCATTACCTCCTAAGACAACAATGCATTACCCTATAGATTTGGAGCCCACCATTAAAGCCAACACCCTACCAATTGTCTAAATGTGAGAGCAAAGAACTAGCTAAGCAAATGAAGGATCTTTTAGAAATTAGACTCATTGAGCCTAGTTCCTCACAATATGCCTCTCCAGTCTTGTTAATGAAGATAAAAGATGGATCCTTCAAGATGTGTATTGATTATAAGAATCTAAACAAGATCACAGTGAAGAACACATATTCAATTCTTAAAGTAAATGATTTTCTTGATGAGCTCAAGGAAGCTAGGTTCTTTATCAAAATCCACTTGAGATCAGGATATCATTAGATTTGTATGTGAGAGGGTGATGAAGTTAAAACATCATTTTGGATTGATTGTGGATTATGCCATTTTTTAGTTATGCCATTTGGGCTTACTAATTGTGAGGTGCCTCCTCCAACAAACCTGGAGGAGCCTTCTAGTAGTTGACTAAAATTCATATCCATGCACATCACCATCCCGTCTCCCCATGGGAAACCTTGGACTTAGTTGGACATGGGAGTCTCAATTCTACTTCATAAGCGAAGTGTGGACAAGTCACCCCTAATAGCAATCTAACACCCACCTAAGAAAGACCACTTTGTAATCAATCAAAGGCAGCAATGAGGTTAACACTACACTTCATTCAAAGAAAGTGAGAGATGGGGGAGAGTGTAACTCGATCCCCCTACCCATAAGGTAAAATCTCAACTCCCACCCCCTAAAATGGTGTTAAACGTGGTAACTAATTCTACCGGTATTAGGAGGGTCACGATTTAATCAACTCTATCTAGTGTTGGAAAGTAACCCGACTTATCAGGTCCACCCAGCCACAGGCGTCCAATCGTCAGGATCGAAGCCTCCCACTTTCCTTGATGGGTTTGCTTAGTTTTCTAATTAGCAAAGTATACTACCACACTATTTGGACATATAAAATCAGCTTCCTTTTATTACTCTATTAAACTGGATTCGTTAAACTCGATCTTTAGCACATAACAAACAATTCAAAAATCAGATACTTTATTTAACCATCGCTCCGTAGAGTGATACAAAACTGTCTTTTCGTAGAAAGACACCATCCAGCCTAGGATAGGACCTTCCAATCCCTCGGGATTAGGCTGTATGTGATCGCACTCCGTCCGCGGTCAACAAGGAAATTTACTAGCTCAGATCCCCTCTAAGCTTTCCTGAGCCTCAAGAGCCGTCCTACATAACAGGGGCACTTACCACTCAGCCCTTTGCCCTCTCAAGTGCTCGAGTGATCAAAATCAAAAACACCTACCTCCCTCGGGAGCGTAGGATCCCCACCCACAGCTGAGTTTTTCCACACTCCGCAGAGTGTAAGGAAGCATTGGGTTGGGGAGCCCAATGTCCCAAACCACCATAATCCACAATTTTTCCAGCTGTGCAAGCCCAGAATCATGAGAGCCATAATTCATCATTCACATTAATCTAAAAGCAGTCATAAGTATAAGATATTTTAACACAGTTATCAATGTGATGCATAGAATCTATTCTCTTCATCAATTTCTATGTTCCTTCCAAAAAAATACTTGGTAATACTAACGTGCTTTTACAAGTCTAAGTAAGTTCTAACTAATCGTGATCCATATCTTAGGTACTAACCTGATTATCTCAGTTTGGCCATCCATCGTGACTACGGTTTAAAGCTGCAACCTCGATTTGTTGTGGGATGGTTCGTTCTTATATTTAAATGGGTTCGAGGTTAACTTCTGCTTGTGCTTCAACATCGTGTTGAGTTTCGTCAACAATAGTGGCGACCACTTCCTCGTGTTGGGGAGGTCTCTCAGTGTGACCTCACTCAGCATCTCGACGTCTCTTGGGAGCCATGGAAGAAGCTTGATGGGTTCGGGCGGCGCTTTCACGTAGGGGTGGAGAGAGAGAGAGAGAAAGAGAGACTCGGCTAATTGCAGGAGAGCTCCGTCGCATCAATAGCAGCAGAGAGACATCTACATGGGTCGTTGCGTGTCTGTGTGTCCTTTTGGCATGACACTCTACCCTTGTTCATATAGTAATCGAGGAAGGGGGATAAAGAGAGGACGCTTGCTTTTTGGTATTTTTGATGACATCATCGATGACAAAGATTTTCATTTTTTTCTACCCTGCAACTTGTTTCGATCATAACTTCCTCGTATGAACTTCAAATATAGTTATTCGGGTACTCAAAACCATTGGAACGCACCTGGTCGACAAGGCATCGCAAGCAAATTTGCAAAAATCCATCAAAAAAGGCAAAAATAACGATTTTCATAAATCACTTTATTTTTATCGATCTTTTGTCTTGGATGACTTATTCCCTTCAAAATAAGTCATGGTATATATTTGGATTCATCTAAGGTGGGAATTAAGTCATCTAAACATGATACTAGATATTTTAGACTATTCTAGTAAACCAATTCTGCTTCTTGTAAATCCTATAGAGATTCTGCAGTTTTTTTCCATGTGTAGATGTGCAACATAAATCAATTTTCTTTGGAATGTATACGCACATTGTTTATTAAAATAAACTAAGTAATGGGGACATTACATTCTTCTCTCCTTAGAGAAATCGAGATGTCCTCATCTCGAGAGAAACTGGGGGTATTCTTTCATGAGGGTTGCCTCATCAACCCAAGTGGCATCTTCTTCAGGATAAATCCTTCCATTGTACTAGGTGTTCTCTTAGAATTTGGTTTCTTAGAGGTTTCTCCCTTGTATCTAGGATCTCCTCGGGTTGCATTTCTAGAATCCCTTGGGTAAGCATGACTATTTGTTCGTCAATAAGCACATGATTGGGGATTGGTACATAAGGTTTCAATAGGCTTATATGAAATACATTGTGAATGTTGAGATGGGTTGGCAATTTAAGCTTGTAGGTTCGACGTCCATTACTTTGATTACTTCATATTTTCTATAGTACCTTGGACTAAGCTTTTGTATTTCCCTAAGGATAATGTGCTCTTTTCGGGTCTTACCCTTAAAAACACCATATCACCTTCGTTAAATATTCTTATGGATCTTTCAAGATCTGCATAGGATTTTTTATCAATCTTGAGCAGCTTGGATATCATGTCGGATCAATTGGATTTGTTCATCCACCTCTTCAAGCATAGCCTTAGAAGCCTCTACTTTGAGAGTGGGATTTGAGAAGTTTAGAGGTGTACGACATTCTTGCCCATATAAGGCTTGGAATGGTGACATCTTGATTATTTGTTGAAAGGCAGCGTTATTAGCAAACTCCACCAAAGGTAAATGTTCAATCCACCATTTTGGTTATTTGCCACAATAAGACCTTAGAATATCTTCAATCGTCTAGTTCACCCTCTATGTTTGGCCATCAGTTTGAGGATGATAAGCAGTGCTCAAGCATAGCTACGTTCCAATTGCTTAGAATAGGCAAGTCCAAAATTTAGAGGTGAATCTGGAGTCTCGATCACTAATTATGCTCTTTGGCAATCCATGTACCCTAAATACTTCTTTGATAAAGACTCGAGCAATGTCAGATGACTTATAGGTTGTTTTGACCGGGATCAAGTGTGCAAATTTTATCAATCTATCAACCACTACCATGATGGAATCATATTCACCAACAGCAGTAGATAATCCAACAACAAAGTCCATACTTATTGACTCCCATTTCATTTGTGGAATATCCAAGGGTTGTAACTCTCCAGGCATCTTGATCCTTTCTACCTGGCTGCAAAGTGAAACACGTGGCAGATCTAGCAAATCAAATCTCAATCATTAAATACAAACAACATTACAATACATAAGAGGATTTGAATAACTCAATAGATCGAGAAAGTCAAGAGAAAAATGCATGATTGGGCCCAACCTCCCTCATGGCAAAAGCATGGTTTGCCATTCTTAATTATATATTATAGTTTTAGATGGATATTTGCATTCATATCTTACAAATAATTACAAAGAAAGTACAAATATCAATTAAAATACTGAGTTTTAAGAGTTAAGAGGTATCCTGTAACATGATGTAGTTGTTGCAGAAAATAGTGTGCTCTAAATCTTGACGTTTTGGCATCACCATCGCATCCAGAGCATGCCCCAAAATGACTCTTAAAGCTCTGAATTCTGATTTCGGATGAGAGAGAAACGAAAAAAACTAAGTTTTCACCCTGCTATCCTGTTTTGTGCGCAATCCTATTGCTTTTATAAAGAAAACTAGAAAAGCCTTCTAAACTTAACCACATTAAGAAAATAACAAGTATTCCATAAAGAAAGTTTATTTCAATAAAAGTATATTTTAAATCTCATATTCTTAAATAATATATATTAAAAATTAATTAATTAATAGTACTAAGGACAATGATCTTATTATTACTGAAAAAGTTTAAACTTATAACTTACAAATAGAGTTATAATTTTAATAATGAAATTTATGCTTAGACTTATGATAACGCCCCAGTGCTACCCAAAGTCACCGCTACCTGGTCTACACATCAACTAAAGCATTCACAATTGTTTATAAATAAAATAAACAAACAATAGTAAATACCTAGGAGTTTTTAACTACAAAATAAATAAATAGGTTGGAACTCTATCATAACCTTAATTTAATACGAGTGCACTCTAAACTCATAAACATCCATTAATTTAAATATGTATTTTGCAGAATCACCCACTATGGAATCACTCATGTGCACATTAAATTAATATGATGCCTGAAAAGGACAAGTGTCCCCGTCAACTTCTCACACAAAGAATCCACCTTGTGTACGAGCCTCGGCAAATAAATATAGTTTTATGAAATCCACTGCAAATCCTCACAAAATCCATCATGGAATAAAAAACTCACAAAATCCACCGTGGAATATGCCTCTTGGCATCACTGTCTTGACTCTTTAACAAGTCAAGCACTAAGTTACATGCTTTAATACATCCATTTTTAATCCTAGCCACTGATAGCTCTTACGAACTGTGTTGAGTGTCTTGGCATACCCTTGATATCCTGCAATGGGGCTATCATGTGCTTCCCATAAGATCTTGGCATTCACTTTTGGTCTTTTTGGGATACAAAGGCGGTCATGGTAATATAGACAACCATTGCTAGCACGATAATCCTTAATCTTAGACCTTTCTTTGTCATAGCTTTCTCCTTGAAGTACCTTAACCATGAGTCCTTCATATTCCTTATCTTGAGAAATATCTTAGCGTACAAGCTCATGTACAGGATTATCACATATGGATATGGTTATTAAGCTTCGAACTTCTACAACGCTATTAAGAAAGGCTTTTCAGCTTAATGCATCTGCAACAACATTGTCCTTCCCTGGATGATATTTGATTTTAAAATCGAACTCTTACAGTATCTCTATCCATCTTCTTTGCCTCATGTTTAGGTCAGTTTGGTGAAGATCCACTTAAGACTTTTATGATCTGTCACTAAAGTGAATTCCCTCCCCAATAGTTAGTGTCTCCACAGTTTCAAGCCATGGATTACTACAAGTAACTCAAGGTCATGAGTAGCATAGTTGGATTCATAGGGTTTTAATTTTCTAGAAGTATAGGCCACTGGTCTTCCTTCTTGTACTAGCACCCCACCCATTGCGAGTCCACTTGCATCAGTGTGATCACTTCAAATGGTTGATTGAAGTCAGGGAGTTTTAATATAGGTGCAGTGGTTACAGTTTCTCTAAGCTTATCAAAGCTTTCTTGATGCTTAATGGTCCAAAGGATTATTGTATTTTTCTTCAAAAGATTTGTCAAAGGTGCAACAATGAGGGAATAATCCTTAATGAAGATTCGATACCATCCCATCAGTCCCAAAAATCCTCAGATTTCTTTTATTGTCTTAGGTATTGGCCATTCTAGGATATATTTTACTCTGGTAGGATCTATAGAGATCCCATTAGCAAAAACAATGTATCCAAGATATTCAATCCTATCAAATACACATTTACTCATCTTGGCATAGAGCTGATTTTCACGAAGTATTACTAGAGCAATCTTTAAGTGACCTTTATGTTCCTCTATTGATTTGGAATATATAGTATATCATCAAAAAATACTAGCACAAAATCATCTAGATATGGTCGAAAGATATCTTGTATTAGACGATTGAATGTAGCTGGGGCATTAGTCAATCCGAATGGCATAACTAAAAATTCATAATGACCATACATAGTGCTAAAGGCAGTCTTTGGGATATCTTGTTCCTTGATTTGAATTTGATAGTATTCAGACCTTAGATCAATCTTGGAAAAAACCTTGGCTCTGTGTAGGGGATCTAAAAGTTCGTTTATCCTGGGTATGGGGTACTCATTTTTTATCGTAACCTATTTAGTCCTCCGAAGTCAATGCAGAGTCTAAGTGTTCTGTCCTTCTTTTTTTGGAAGAGGATAGGCGTTCCCCAAAGTGAATTACTTAGGTGGATAAATCCTTGTTCTATCAATTGCCTCAATTGTTCCTTTAGCTCAATAGCTTTAGAAATAGACATTTTGTACGATCGTTTTGACACTAGTTCGGCTCCAATAATCAATTTTATTTCATGATCAACCTCAAACTTTGGAGGTAGTTGAGTCAATTCCTCTAGGAAGACATCCTCAAAGTCATTGATCCATGAAGGTAGAGTGCCTTCATTAGTCTTTTCAACCTTATTCAATCAAATCATGTAGATTGGTTGACCTTTCTTCAATCCCTTACTGAGTCGACTTGCCTTTGCTAGTTGGCTTCTAGTTCTTCCAGCTTCCCCATATGCCTTTACGGTTTCTCCTTCCAAGTCTTGAAAGATTATTTCCTCTTTAGCACATAGAATCTGGGCTTTGTTCTTCTTGAGCCAATCCATTCCCAGAATGCAATCGTAGCATCCTAGTGGTAGGATTTGAAATTTTTTTTGAGTTATATGGCTGTCTAACTAAAATTAAAGTTTTCTTACAGTTTCGGTTGAGGCAATTTCCTTCCCACTAGCCAATTCTACTATCATTTTCCTTGTCCCCCTGGATTCTAGATGCAATCTTTTAACTGTCTTGGGTGCAAGAATGGAATGTGTGCTACCACAATCAATTAAGATCATAAATGACATACCCTTGTAAGTAACTGGAGATTGAATTACTGAACATTGGTGGTCCGTTCCTTTCTTTTGCACGGCACCATGAATGGATCCTCTTTCAAATTCTTCACCTAACGTGCATTCCTTGGGCTATCCAATCATGGTATTTACCCGAGCACCAGTTGTTCTTCCACGTCAATGGCCTGGGTTCTTGTTGCCGTTCCCTTGGCCTCTTCCACCAACTTGGTTTGGACTAGGATTTTGAGGACGGTTAGGACAATTTTCCCTTAGGTGTCCAATCCTTCCGCACTCGTAGCATTGCCTGATTCCTATCCCATTTGGTCCTTGCGTGATTGCATTAGCTTTACCATTTCCTCTGGCATTGGTCATGTCAATATCATGGTTTGGGTAGCCCCTTCCATAGTTGTTTATTGGACAGTTTCTTTGGCCATTTTGAGCGATTTCTTAGGCATAGGTTTTGATTGCATAAGAGTCATTGGTCTCATTGATTCAAGGCGAGTGTCCAAAGGTGGATTTAGTCCTTGGCAGAACCTTGTAATCTGTTGAGATGTTGTCATTGGGGGTGCATATTTGCATAGACTTACAAACTTGGAATAGTATCCTTCCAAGGTTAGGCTTAATTGCCTTAGGTTATAGAATTAATTCATCTTGATTGATTCAAAAGATGGGGGAAGATAACATCCTTTCATAGCTTCTTTGATCTCCTCCCAAGTTTGGGAAGCTTCTGTTACCCCTTTATCTCAGCAAAATTGTTTCCACCAAAGCTTAGCTTTGCCAATAAGACGAAGACGAGCAGTCATGGACTGATTTGCAGCAATAGTTTCAATGGCTAGGAAATAGTTATCCAATTCCTCAATCCACGCTTTTGCATCTTGCTCCACCTTGGGTCCTTCACCACTAAACCTAGGCATTAGTGTCTACTTGAGAAGAAACTTCTTCTCTTGGAATTCCTTGTATGTTTCATCAATTCACACCATTTAGTGATTATGATTATCTCCATAACTTCTTTGTTACAAAATGAGGTATCTCTAGGAATCAATAAGACTTTGGGAGATTGGGATACCTTAGAAGCTCATAAATTTTTGACTTTACACTCTCGGGTAAGGGTTATCCTATCGGGAGAGATAACCTTCGTATATTGGTCATACACCCAACGATGTAGGGTCATTGGCTCCCCATTAATTGTCACAGTATCATTAACCCTATGTTCTTCAAATAAGAAACATTGAACTAGTTTTAGTTTTTCAAGCCATTTCAATAGCTTACGATGGACTTTCACATCTTCGCATAGAGTATAGGTAAGGGTTGTCCCTTCCCCAGATTTGGGCTCTAATTTTAGCCCTTTTGTAAGCTTAAGCAATTCCATAGACGAGTCTTCTCTAAGATAGACATTACACTTTTTCTTAATTCCAACATGTTTGACTAGCACACAAGCAATGGAGTAAATGATCTCAAAAATAACTTGCATAAAGCGTAATTCATCATTAACTTGTCAAAGCAGCTCAATTATCATCATAAGCTCATAACTCACGCTCTTCAAAAATAATAATGAGACTTTATATTTATGAAAAGTACTTACAAAGATGTATTTGATCATACTATGATCTACCAATACATCATCTCATGGATCATTTACTCATGAAAGCAGGGTCTGTATTCTCATATCTTGGGGTATTCTCATGTACATGTCAAACAGCATAATGTGGTGGCTCTTGGGGATAACCAAAACATCCAGTACCAAAATAAGGCCTTCTTGGTACTACAACAACTCTCTTGGGTGGTACTATTTGCAACACTTTCCGATATATCCACAAGGTTTCAAATAAAGGCTCATCCCCAATTCTTAGTAACCACTCAGAAAAGGCACTGAACAAAAGATATATCTTAACTATCATTAATCGTTCAGCCCATCGATTCCTCCATAGTTCGTAATGAAGAAGGATGTTATACCCATAATATATCTCCATATGTGACCTTTTTCTTGGCCATAAATCTCTCACATACCATGAGTTAGGAGGGGTTGCAATATAGTTGGAGGAATAAAGATCATCTCCATTATCTCAAATATAGCTTCAGGGTATGAGAATTTATTCGACCCTAAGGCTACTTGACACATGATGGGAAAAATATCCCACAAATGTGCAACTTCCTCATCACTAAGTTCTTGATGAGCACAATGTGTATGCTAGTGTTAGTGCAACATATTCAATAACAATTTTCTTCAAACAAGTACGGTTATTTTCTTAATTCCTTTTATACGTTGACTACTTAACCTTACACTAAAAGCTCTTTTGAATCCTAGGCTCGAATACCACGTTTGAGGTGCCTCCTCCAACAGACCTAGAGGACTCCTCCAAAAGACATGGAGGAGTCCTCTAGTAGTCTACTGAAACTCATATCCATGCACATCACCATCCCATCTCCCCATGGGAAACCTTGGACTTAGTTGAACATGAAAATCCCAGTTCTACTTCACAGGGGAAGCATGGTCAAGTCACCCCTAACAACAATCTAACGCCCGCCTAAGAAAGACCACTTTGTAATCAATCAAAGGCAGGAGTGAGATTAACCCGCACTTTGTTCAAAGAGAGTTAGAGACATGGGAGAGTGTAACTCGATCCCACTACCCATAAGGTAAAATCTCAACTCTGGACCCCTAAAACGGTATTAAACCTGGTAACTAATCATACCGGTATTGGAAGGGTCCTGATTTAATCAGCTCTATCTAGTATTGGAAAGTTACCCGACTTATCGGGTCCACCCATCAGCCACAGGCATCCAATCATCAGGATCGAAGCCTCCCACTTTCCTCGATGGGTTTGCTTAGTTTTCTAATTAGCAAAGCATACTACCACACTATTTGGACATATAAAATCAGCTTCCTTTTATTACACCATTAAACTGGGTTTGTTAAACTCGATCTTTAGCACATAACAAACAAAAAAAAATCAAATACTTTATTTCACCATCACTTCACAGAGTGATACAAAACCATCTTTTCGTAGAAAGACACCGTCCAGTCTAGGATAGGACCTTCCAATCCCTCGGGATTAGGCTGTATATGATCGCACTCTGTCCACGGTCAATAGGGAAATTTATTGGCTTAGAGCCCCTTTAAGATTCCCTGAGTTTCAGGAGCCATCCTACATAATAGGGGCACTTTACCACTCGACCCTTTGCCCTCTCCCATGCTTAAGTGATCAACATAAAAAACACTTACCTCCCTCGGGAGTGTAGGACCCCCACCTATAGGTAAGTTTTTCCACACTCCGCAGAGTGTAAGGGAGCATTGGGTTAAGGACCCTAATGTCCCAAACCACCACAATCCACAATTCGTCCTGCTATGCAAGCCCAGAATCATGAGAGCCATATTTTATCATTCACAAATCCAAAAGCAGTCATAACCATGAGACATTTTAATATAGTTGTCAGTGTGATGCATAGAATATATCCACTTCATCAATTTTCATTTTCCTTCCTAAAAATCACTTGGTAATACTAATATGCTTTTACAAGTCTAAGTAAGTTCTAACTAATCATGATCCATATCTTAGGTACTAACCTGATTATCTCCGTTTGGACATCCATCATGACTACGGTTTATAGTCGCAACCTCAATTTGTTGTGGGATGGCTGGTTCTTCAGTTTGAATGGGTTCGGGGTTAACTTCTGCTTGTGCTTCAGCATCGTGTTGAGTTTTGTTAGCAATAGCGGCGACCACTTCCTTGTGTTGGGGAGGTCTCTGAGCGTGACCTCACTCAGCATCTTGACATCTCTTGTTGGGAGCAATGGAAGAAGCTTGATGGGTTCGGGCAGCGCTTTCCCGTAGAGAGAGAGAGAGAGAGAGAGAGAGAGAGAGAGAGAGAGGCTCAGTTGATTGTAGCAGAGCTTTTTCGTGTCAATAGCAGTAGCAGAGAGACACCTACATGGGTCGTTGTATATATATGTGTCCTTTTGACGTGACACTCTACCCCTATTTATATAGTAATCGGGGGGCAAAGAGAGGGCGCCTGCTTTTTGGCATTTTTATGACATCATTGATGATAAAGATTTTTGTTTCTTTCTCCCCTACAACTTATTTGGATCATTAATTCATCATATGAACTCCAAATATAGTTATTCGGGTACTCAAAACCATCGGAACACACCCGATCAACAAGCCATCGCAAGCAAATTTGCAAAAATCCATAAAAAAAATACAAAAATAACGATTTTCATAAATCACTTTATTTTTATCGATCTTTTGTCTTGGATGACTTATTCCCTTCAAAATAAGTCATGGTATATATTTGGATTCATCTAAGGTGGGAATTAAGTCATCTAAACATGATACTAGAGATTTCAGACTATTCTAGTAAACCAATTCTGCTTCTTGTAAATCCTATAGAGATTCTGCAGTTTTTTTCTATGTGTAGATGTACAACATAAATCAATTTTCTTTGGAATGTATACGCACATTGTTTATTAAAATAAACTAAGTAATGGGGACATTACATTCTTCCCTCCTTAGAGAAATCGAGATGTCCTCATCTCAAGAGAAACTGGGGGTATTCTTTCATGAGGGTTGCCTCATCAACCCAAGTGGCATCTTCTTCAGGATAAATCCTTCCATTGTACTAGGTGTTCTCTTAGAATTTGGTTTCTTAGAGGTTTCTCGCTTGTATCTAGGATCTCCTCGGGTTACATTTCTAGAATCCCTTGGGTAAGAATGACTATTTGTTCGTCATTAAGCACATGATCGGGGATTGGTACATAAGGTTCCAATAGGCTTATATGAAATACATTGTGAATGTTGAGATGCGTTGGCAATTTAAGCTTGTACGTTTGCCTTCCCATTACTTTGATTACTTCATATGGTCCACAATACCTTGGACTAAGCTTTTTGTATTTCCCCAAGGATAATGAGCTATTTTTGGATCTTACCCTTAGAAACACTATATCACCTTCATTAAATGTTCTTATGGATTTTTCAAGATCTTCATAGGATTTTTGTTGATCTTGATCAACTTGGATGTCATGTCGGATCAATTGGATTTGTTCATCCACCTCTTCAAGCATAGCCTTAGAAGCCTCTACTTTGGGAGTGGAATTTGAGAAGTTTAGAGGTGTACGACATTCTTGCCCATATGAGGCTTGGAATGGTGACATCTTGATTTTTTGTTGAAAGGCAACATTATAAGAAAACTCCACCAAAGATAAATGTTCAATCCACCGTTTTGATTCTTTGCCACAATAAGACCTTAGAATATCTTCAATCGTCTAGTTCACCCTCTACGTTTGGCCATCAGTTTGAGGATGATAAGCAGTGCTAAAGCATAGCAAAGGTTGCATGTCATATTAAAGCCTGTAATTCAACTGCATTAAACGAAAGGTTATACACAAAGCTCTTGATGTAAATCCATGTAGGTTTTATGCAAGTTATTCCCCAAATTGTCAATCATCATGATTTTAGCAAGGAAAAGAAATTGTTATTGCAAACCTTATAGTTGCATGGAAGTAATGAATCGCATATTTACACGTATTTGATGTCTTGCAACTATTTACAACTTTAGAATAAGTTTAGCATCTCTAAGAAAAGATCGTTTCTTGTCGCAAGACAAGTAGACCAATTTAGCTAAATCACTTGTAATGTTATGACCTTCAAGGGATTCGTAAAAGCATAACTAGTTGATACGATGAATACTTCAGAGTGCTAGGTAGGGTTTAGCATGTTAAAATTTCTACCTAGTATCGTACTTGGGACGCCAAGTCGAGACCTTCAAATCCAAAGGTCCTACCCACAGTCACGGGATGTTTGGGCTAATTGGACGCCCATACAATAACGATCTAGGGTTTTACCCTAAGGATCGATCGACCTAATACTAAAATTTTGATTATGTTTAAAAACCCTAGGGCCAAATGTTATTGGCCTAGTAAGGTTAGGGATTGGGTTGGATAAGAAGACACCCCAAACGCTACATCTTGACTAAACATATTTCTTGACCAAGGAACGTCATTGATGGGAGATTGATCCAACAAGTTAGATGCGACTCCTATGCAACAAGTTGTAATGTCGCATGGTTTTGTGTTAAATCACAAAGTAGAGTTGCCACTCCTTAGAACAAGGTTGGTAGGTTCTAGTGCAGGTCCAACTTGCAAGAGGATGAGTAGTCATCTTGTTACATTACCCTTCCTTGGGTTGATTTGCCAAGATAGGGTAACTATGAATTGCCTAGCAAGCAAATGACACATCAAGTTAGAGCGACAAGGTCACTAGGATTTACTGTCTTAATTTAAGAAAATTAAGGTATTGCTTAATTTGGGTTAATAGGATATAAATCCTAACCCCAGAATAAAAGGGTAAACAATCAAACCCTTGTGGATCTTGCCAAGTCGCAATTGATCTCGGATCGAATGCTGGATGCATTTGGAGAGATGGATTCACACCTTAGCAGTTGGCCAAATAAACAACCACTGGATTGATTGTGTTTGTACAGTTTAGGAGCACTATTTGTATTGCTTGCTCAAAGAACTGAAGATAGAAATATAATTAATGCTTCATGTTGAAGGCCTGGAGGGAGAGGCAGCATCAATTACCCCCGAATGTCTGCTTGACTCTGACCAAGGGGATTGTTAGCCGTGCTCGGAATGTGGACTGTCTCTGTTGGGTGCTACTTGGAGTAGGAGGATGCTTGGGTGCCAGGGGGGACTCTGGTCATAAATCCCTTGCCTTCTGGGTCCTGCACAAGAGGCCTGACGTGACTCGGGATTGGATCTTGAGGCCCGCATACTAGTCTACGGGCGAAAACTTGGATTAGTAATCCTTGAGGATCGCTGGATTGCCTTCGGGTGGATTATGGATTTCCTTCGGGTAGATTATGGATTAGCCTGCGGACTGGATTATATGATGTATTCCAAAGATAAATAAGATCAATTGTTGTAAAGGAACTTGTTTGACATTTTTTTTCTATGACAGTGCTAAGATTACGTGAAGGAACCGGTGACCAATTGGATAATTAAGGAAGTTGTTTTATGCGTGTCCAACTAAATGTGATAGATAATTAGACAACTAAAGCAACCCTGAGGAAAGTGCGGTGAATGTGGCCATGGGTCGTCCTACAGATGGGTGGTCCCGGTTGGCCGGGAACTTTTCTCAAACGAAATCGACAGCAAGGAATGATGACTTAGAATCTAGGATACTAGAATCCTGATTTATGATGTTTAGGGGAACAGAATGGGACTATGTCTTATTGGCAGAGAGGTTGAGCTTTGCATCCCTCTCATTTCCCATTCTCCTTGAACCAAGTGCAGCATGAATGCACTTCGACCCTGATGTTTCTGCGTAAAGTAGTTTTCCTGGGGTTCGTTGCGTGGGGTTTGACGCTAGCTGCCGTTCTAGGAATTTGACCACTAAAAGAACCCTGATTCAAGTCGATCCTACGTGGGAAGGGCCAGAATGCTTCCGCTTCATGGCAGACTCAGGAGGACCTAGATCACAAACCCCATGACATTCTGTGGGAGTGCCAGGCGCGGCGCTTTCTAGACTCTCTTCCAGATGGGCTGCTAAGACGTGTCTTGCAAGTGAACAACTGGACACATTACAGTTGGTATCAGAGCGAACCAACGAGGAACCAATGTTTACAAAAAAACTTAATAAGGAAAAGTACAGCAAATGTTGTTGTTAAGAACATTTCCTTACTTATCAATGCTGACTTGCAGAGTCATGAAGCATGGAATAGATTCTTGGTGTTCCAGGTTATGTTTATGACCGTGATGCGTACCTCGGATTATCGATGGAGGATCGATATGATGAATATCCTAGTCCGCATCTACAATCAATCACCTCTGTAGGTGGAACGGAGATGGATGGGTGATTCAAGAATTTATTATATAGCTGCCCACCGATTTGCATACCTTCGAACCAACCTAAAGAGAATCAATTGGTTGGAGGACCTGAAGATCGTAAAGCTGTTCATCTTTGTTGAGGCTCACACAAACACAAACCTACATGTTGGAGGTCGGCAGGTCAAGCTAAACACATATGTGTATGAGGAAGTGACCCGAATAATCCCTGCCGAACGACAGGATCAAGGTGTTGGGATGTTACGAGAAGAATGGGTACCAAAGGAAGGGATACCCTAATCTTCCAATGACCTATCCATTCCTGAAAGACCATGACCCCAATCCATACTATTATTTAGCTCAATGTAACACAATATTATTCTCCACGAATTAATGTATCAGCTTGTTCCATCTCCCCAAGGATAATTGTACTCCGAAAAGCACTATGCCCATATCAATGAAATAAGACTCTTTTTATCAATGATTGTCTTGACTGTGAGGATTGATAAAAAAGTCAAGTGATTAGGTCTCTTGACTGAAAGCTGAATTGGGCATGAAATGTAATGTGAGGAACACTTAGCAAGTTTTAATGTAAAGAAACTTATTTTCCAAGTGCATCCTCAAATGAGAATGCCTGCTCGAAGGAAAGTCGACTTCGATCAGATTCAGGGTTGTGAACCTAGGTATCCATGAGTGTTTGCTCAGAATGGATTGGCTTAAACCTAATGATGCCCACATTCACTGTGGAATGGGCCAAGTTTCCTTTCAAAATTTTAAAGGGAAATTGGTCACAACTCAAGGAGAGGCTGGAAAGCTGAAAATTCAATTGGACAAAGCATCTCGGATAATAAAGGGAGTTAGAAAGGGACTACATGTGTACTTGATTAAGCTAAATAAGCTAGATCAGAATCAGGAGTCTAGTGAATAACCTTCATGGCTAAAGGAGTACGCAGATGTATTTCCTGAAGAGTTGACAGAAATTTCGTCTCAAAGGGAAGTTGATCATGAAATCAAGCTAGCGCTGAGAGCTACACCAATTGCAAAGAGGCCATATAGAATGTCCATCTCGGAAGCAATTGAGTTGAATGAGCAACTCAAGAAATTGTTAGACCAAGGCTACATCCGTCCTAGCAGTTCAGCATGGGGAGCTCCAGTGTTGTTCCAGAAGAAGCAAGATGGAAGGCTTCAGCTGTGTATTGATTACAGAGGGTTGAATCAATCAGCCATTAAGAACAAATATCCCATTCCAAGAATAGATGAACTTCTTGACCGTCTTCAAGGTGTGAAGATCTTCTCCAAGATTGATATCAGATCTGGATACTACCAGAGAAGGATCAAGGAAGAAGATATCCCAAAGATGGAATTCAGCACAAGATATGGACACTTTGAGTTCCTAGTCATGTCATTTGGGCTGACAAATGCTCCTACCACCTTCAACAAGTTAATGCAAGATATCTTTAGGCCATATCTGATGACTTTGTACTCATCTTCTTCGACGATACCTTAGTCTACTCCAAACAGGAAGAAGATCATGAACCCCATCTTCACATTGTCCTAGAGACAATGAGGGCACACAAGCTTTATGCCAAAAAGAAGAAGTGTGCGTTCTTCAAACGACAGATTGAATATCTGGGATTCATTGTATCAGCGGAAGGAATTTTAGTAGACCCGGCGACGTTCTGTAATGGCCAATACCAACAATTGTCAAAGAAATACACAGTTTTCTTGGATTGACAGCATGGTACAGGGTCTTTATCAAAAACTATTATTTGATTGCAACACCACTAACCAATCTACTAAAGAAGCAAACATCAATTGTATGGTCAACTGCTGAACAATCTAGCTTTGATAGACTAAAGGAAAGTTTGGTATAAGCACCTATCCTCAAACTTCTGGACCTTAGTAAGAAGTTTGAAGTAATAACTGATGCTAGCGCACTTGCCTAGATGTGTGCTTATACAAGAAGGTCATCCTGTAGCATACTCTTCAAGGAAATTGAAGAGCCATGAGAAGAATTATGCTATCCACAATCTAGAGTTGTTAGCTATCATCCATGCTCTCAAGCTTTGGAGACACAACTTGCTGGATAACAAGTTCACCCTAGTGATGGATCATAAAAGTTTCAAATGGATCTTTATTGAGAATGAGCTCAACATGAGGCAACATCGATGGATTGAAGTGCTGGAGGAATATGACTTTGAAATCAAATACCTGCCTGGAAAGGAGAATGTAGTTGCCGATGCACTCAGTCAAGGCATTTCTAAATTCTCTAATCTTGCAAGATCCATCAACAGCTAGATCTCTAGCCACAAAGGTATCCATGCCAAACAACCCAATACTTGAGCTAGCAAGAGAAGAGGCATGCCATGATCCAACCTATCAAAAGATGCTAAGGGAGATCCCCATCAAGGAACAAAACCCGAAGCTACAAGCAAAGAATCAATATTTCTCTATCGATAGTGGACTTGTCTACTATAGAATGAGATTATGTATACCAGCAAGCCAATCACTCAAACAGAAAATACTTTGGGAAGCTCATGACTCCCCTTTTTCAGGACATCCTGGCTATGCCAAGACCCTCAATGCAATCAGAAAGAGCTATTATTAGGAAAGGCTCAAAGGTGACGTTCTCAAATATGTCACGAGTGTTTGTCTTGTCAACGCATTAAGGCCGAACATGTCAAAATGCCTGGAAAGTTGCAATCACTTGACATTCCCCAAATGAAATGGGAATTCATTAGTACGGATTTCCTTGCTGGCCTACCTCAGGTTCAGGGAGGATACAACTCCATCATGGTTGTGGTTGATATGCTAACCAAGGTTGCACATCTTATTCCTATTAAGACAAACTATAAGGCCTAAGATATTGCAAGGTTGTTCATCAAGGAGATATTCAAACTGCATGGAATGCCTAGAAGAATCATTAGTGATCGTGACTCTCTCTTCACATCACACTTCTGGAGGGCTATCTTCGAAGCCATTGGGACTCAACTTTGTTTCAGTACAGCTTACCATCCCTTAACCGATGGTCAAACGGAGCGAGTCAACCAAGTCATTGAGGATATGCTAAGGGCACACTACTGTCATGAACCCAAAAAGTGGATCCAATGATTGCCACTGGTTGAGTTTGCCCACAATGCTTCTTATCAACAAAGCATTCAGATGACCCCTTTTCAAGCATTATATGGGCACAACTGTCAAAGTCCTTTAGACTTCTCAGATCCAATCTTAAAGATTGAAGCTTCAAAGTAGATGCTTAAAGATATGGATGACCAAATCAAGTCAATAAGACAGGACATCCAAGCCGCCAAGGATAGACAAAAGGCTTACACAAACTTGAAACGTCAAGATAGATCCTTCGTTGGAAGGAGACATGGTCTTCATTCGCGTACGCCCAAAGAAGAGTTCCCTTTCCTTGGGAGAATGCAAGAAGCTAAGTCCAAGGTATTGTGAACCTTACAAGATTCTCAAGTGCCTAGGACCTAATGCTTACAGACTTCAACTCCTTGAGAACCTAAAGGTTCATAATGTATTCCATATCAGTCTACTGAAGAAGTATGTACCTAACCCTAGACACATACTTCATGATCAACAAGTTGTAATGCCTAGCCAAGGATTCCTTGAGCTACGGCCTGATAGGATATTAGATGTTAGGGAGAGACAATTGAGATCCAGAACCTTGAGAGAATATCTCATCCACTGGAAAGATTATCTCGAGGAGGATGCCACTTGGATGGATGAAAGTACTCTCAACCAACAATACCCCCAGTTCTTCTCGAGATGAGGACATCTCGATTCCTCTAAGGGGGAGAGAATGTAATATTTCCGCACGAAATATTAAAGAACTTTGATCACTACATGCCCCGTGCAAAAGCTATGCTAAGCCATCTCCTGCAATGCAATAATGATAGTGACAAAGTCCTTACCCCGCACGTACAATAATGAACCCCATCCACATTATGCAAATAAGGCCGAGGTTAAAACCTGCAAACCGTAGAGAAACACCCCTTATGTAAAGACAAATGGATAAATGATTAAAGTAGAGAGAAAAAATTTATTATTTACCCCCTCCCCTCAGGAGATGCATGACAGGGGAGAGGGAGTGGAGCTAAGTGGAGAGAGGCAGGAGTGTGGTGTGGGGATGCATGAGGGAGGGAAGGCATGAAAGCCCTTCATGTGTGTGGATCTCCCCCTCCCCTTAGCCTATATGAACCACCCTCCCCTTGAGCTTGGGGGAAGGGAAGAGAGGACGTTTGCACTGCTACCGTGCATGCTACCCAGACCGTCGCAAATTCCGCCATGCCATCCGTCTGCAGTCACGCTGCTGCTGCCACTCCATCCCCATCATCATCACCTTCATGATCATCATCTTCATCATCAATTCCTCTTCTCCAATCATTACCCTCCCCCTCCACATCATTCTGTCAAGAAGCAGAAGCTTCTTGGAAGCTTCCTTAGAAGGTTCTAAGGATAAGGCTTCCATAAGCCTTGTGCACGCGGCCTTTTCCCCAGTTCTTTAAAAACCCACATTTGTAAAAACTAAACCGACAAAAGTGAATACCTAGCAGTCTTCAGCTACATAAATAAATTGGTTAGAAATCAATCCTAACCTTAATTTATCAGGAGTGCGCACTCTAAACTCATAAACATTTATTAATTAAAATATATATTTTGTTGAATCACCCACTATGGAATCACCCATGTACACATAAAATTAACAAAATGCCCGAAAAGGATAGGCATCCCCATCGACTTCTTGCACAAATAATCCACTTTGTGTATGAGCCCTGGTAATAAAATCCTACAGAATCCACCGTAAAACCTCACAGAATCCACCGTGGCAAGGAATCCACTGTGGAATATGCCTCCTGGCATCAAAAATTTCTCAAGAACTATGCGCACATGCTGTAGTCGACAGCCTGCCCGACTTGCTCTATGCACTTTTGGAGGCTGCATTTGTCCACCAGCTCTCTTACAACGGGCTCCTTCGAGATAGCCTCATTCAGGTTCATGGTATGCTTGAAAGTAAATTGACTAAATCCCCATGTTTCAATGCTGATTCCATATTTCATCATCTCTGCTTCCGTAAATGGAAGTCTGCCCTGTCTTGCCATGGTATATGCCTGTCATTACCCCAGCCAATGTTAGAGTTACGATTTGATTCATTCCTAGCATATCCCAAGAAAAAACATGTGTGTCAGTTTACCAGGCAGATTTAAGGAGATGAAACTTTTTAGAAAGAATTAACAACCAACATCTTTTCCTCCTTTCTTTGTTTTCCTATTTTTAGTAGAGCGTTGTTAGCCTTCACACTTTTGCTACATCACTTGGTCAATCCCTTGGTTGTCACTGGCTCTTCCCCCCTCTTTTCTAAGTGGCATGGGGGAAGGGAAGGCTCGCATGGGCTGTATGGGGTGAGCTACTTAGCCATAAGCCAGGTATACAAGTTAGGGTTGTATTCAAATTGGGCATGGCGATCAAATTCGCCTAGTTGCAGGGAAGCTTGAGTGATGTAGGTTAAGACGTCATGAAAGATGTCCCTCGAGTTGAGGCAACTAGCAATGTGCAACTCCTCTGTGAGGAATTGGTCAATGTACGAATGGGCCAATACCTGATCATCTAAGTGTAGGTTGCGTGTAATGGCCAAAACTCTGAATGAAAGAGGTGCCACGTACATAGGGTCACATTCAATTGTTTTGATTGCCCTCCTCTGCTCAGCATTAGTCATGATCCGATGCCATTTCTTCTCCCATTGGAGTCGTAAGGCATACCACAGTTGTTGCAGGAATGGAGAAGCAGAGCTGGCAAGCTACACAAGCTCCTCCAGTTCACGTTCCGACGTAGAGCAAGCGGGCTTGCAGTATGAGGTGACTAGTCGTTAAGAACAGCTTGTTCCTTCGAGATCTCTCCATTGGCGATTAGCTCGGCCGCAACTTTGGAAAACTTGATGGTCATGAACTCGTAGTACTCCCAAGTGCATGGCAACGAGCAAACATCGCAAGCGAGGGGTTTGTCAAGAAGTCCTAGGTCAAGTCTCTCATAGCTTCTAGAGAATGTAGTGAAGGTGTCATCTAACTCCTTGATGCATGTCACTACGTCATTCCCTGAGGTCTCAGCAAGATCCTTGGCTGCTGATAGGAAGGATCGTCTTTCATATAAAGGTTTCAGACCTGCTGGTGACGATGGAGCAGTTGGGCTGGACAGTAGTGACTCCCTTGCAGGCGTCATTATAATGGGACTGTGCACTTTGGATCATTTGAAAATGCTGCGGCAGGCTCCCATGCCATAGGGAGCGTGCTGCAATTCATTTGAGCGGGCATGGGGGTGTGCACCTCCTCTGACCTGGATGGTGCTGGATCATCCGGTTTGGGACATTGAAGGTGTTGGGTGGCCTTAACCATCACCGTTGTTGGTTTGACGTTCTGTGTGACTTGTGCTTTGCCTGTGCCGGTCTGTCGAGCTGGAGTGGGACTGCCCAAAGTTGACTCTTTTGGGTGTCTGACCTTAGGCACCCATATCCAGGGGTTTCCCTCATAGTATCCATGCACTCGTAGGAGATCTTTCGGTATCCATCGTGGCATGGCGATGCACCCATGTCGATGGCGCCTGGGCTGCCTCTTAGGCCCCGACTGATAATTTTTGCATTTAGGAGCGTGTTTCTATGGTCTACCAGGAGGCGGCACTCGCTATTTTGGCACTCATATGTGTGTGGGCTCCCTGGCCATGTGGATGGCTTGCGTGGGTTTGCTTCTGGCAGTTGGGGTACGGGGTAAGATATCCATACCCTTCTCCTTAGGCTTGGCTGCAGGGGTCTCCATTGGTGGCTTTGCAGTTGTAGAAGGCGCAAGATGGCCCTTGCTGAAAGTAGTTACCATATGCACACTGCCCATGGTCAGGTGAATGTGGTCTAGGTTGTAGTCCACATTGCAGCTTGCTTTTTGAAAGTGCACCCTAGTAGTGATTTATCACCGGCCCCTTTAGTATTTGGTAACACATAAAAGACGACTGGTATACTCCCAGACTCGATAGAGACAGCCGCTTGGCATTTCCCTAAGAGAGGGTAATTGTTGCCCCCAAATGGGCTAATTTTTGCATTCGTGGGCTGTAATTTGGACTGACCAATGCATGCCCAATGGTCATGTGTCAAGACATTACGGTCAGCCCCTTCGTTGATGGAACCTGAAATGGGCCGGCACTGGCTATGGCACTAGCCGACCTCATGCTCATGATACACAAACACCCTCACGGCCTCACAGAGCAGGAGCGTTAATCTAATGCTGAAGGACAAACTGCCCTAAAGCTTAATTCATGCGTTTATAGTTTATAGTCCAACATTTCCCTTAAACTCCTCAGAGGGAGATCCCAAAGTACATAGGCATAACGCCTCGTCACACGCACATAGTGAGGCACTCCACCGACTAATAGTCGGAGCCCCACTGTAGCTCTCCTACATCGCAGGGATTGACCCTTTGATGCGCTGCTAAACATATAGCGCAAACAAGTACAAACTCCTCTCAAGGTACCAATATTTATGTTCCAGGATGTACCATTCCTCACTACAATTTTCCCTTAGGACCCAACGACTAACCTATAGCTTAGGACATCCTCTCACGCTCATCGTTGGTCACAACCTAAGGAAGACAGGTGCCATGCATCCAGGAGGTTTTTCTGATACCTTTTAATTATTATGCTTAATGCAAATCATATATGGTTATGTGCTCAGACAAAAGAAAGACCAGCATCGTGCATAGTGCATAAAGCATTCTTTCCATGAATTTTACGAGTGTGTGCTATGTTGAAAGGAGGCACCGAGCCATATGCTCATGCTACCATCCTCTTTATTCAAACCGTTTCCTATATGCCAAGCGCAATACATAAATCAAATATTTTCTTTATCTTTCAGTGTTTCAGCCCCTCTTCATCCAACTCTTAGCATTTTGCATCACTGATTGGTTAAATAGGGTTTCTATGCATTTTTCCCTTTTAAAAGAATAATAAATATACACAAAACATAGAAACGGGGACAAACCGAGGCCAACCTCATGCTTTGTCATGATCGGTTATTTCGGTAATTGTGGCCACGTAGATAGTGACAAGGGCTTCGTGCATCGGTGGTTCATGCAGCAGATGGGAAGGAGGACAGTACTTTTTCATGCAACTGCCATTGAAGAAGCCTATTTCTTTCCCTTCAAGCGTCTCCAACTCGACATTGCCCATTCTGCTAATTGCACGTACCCGAAAAGGCCCCAGTCCTCGAAATTTCATTTTCTATTTTTGTGCCCTTTCACCAAGTAGAGTAATAGGAGGTCCCCATGATCAAAGTTGCGCTGGTTGACGTGCTTGTCATACCACAGATTTCGTCGTGCCTTTTCACAAATTAGAGCGTGGGTGGCTAAAATCCGAGTTTCTGTGAGACGCTCTAGTTCCTCTAAGCAGTTAGTCCAAGCCTCTCTCCCCTCCCAACTCTCCTGCACTGCTATTCTTAAGCTAGGGACAAATAATTCTAGAGGTAGAATGGCCTCCATCCCGTAGGTCAGCCTAAAGGGTGTTTGCTCGATAGCCGTCTTATAAGCCATCCAATAAGCCCACAAGGCAGCCATCAACTTATTATCCCAGTCTCTTCGTGATGTGGATACTACCTTAGTAAGCACGTTGACCATGATTTTATTTGTGGACTCCGCTTGGCCATTTGCTTGAGGGTAGTAGGGGGAGGACCTTCTATGAATAATTAAGAAGGTTGAGAGCAGGTGGGATATTACTTAGTTAACGAAGTGTGCACCTTGATCACTCACTAGTTCAATTGGACAACCAAACCGTGAAAAGACCTGTTCCCACAAGAACTTTGCAATGGTCCTAGCGTCGTTCCTTCTGGTGGCTCACGCCTCCGCCCACTTCGTCAGGTAGTCCATTGCCACAATGATGTAGCACTGCTGGACTAATAGGTCCGATGAAGTCAATGCCCCATTTCTCGAAGGGCTGTCGAGCTATTATGGGGGTTAACTCCATCTTATCTTTGCGCATGGGCATCTTAGTCCTCTGGCATTCGTCGCAGTGTTTGACAAACTTAGCGGTGTCACAGAATAGGGTGGGCCACCAGAGTTGGGATTGTAATACCTTACGGGTAGTTGTATCCCCACTAAAGTGCCCACCGGCTATCCCGCCGTGCTCCTCTCTCAATACATCGTGCATCTCGCGCTCGCACACACATCTACGTAACAGCCCATCCTGTCCCAACCTATAGAGTTGGCCAGCAATTAATTGGTATGGCTGGATTTTTAAGATGAGTCTCCTTAGCGTGGCTTTCTCGATAGGTCTCTCTGGCAGGCCGTTTTCTAACACTTGGACAACATCGTCTGCCTAGTAAGGTGTCAAATCAGCTCTAAACAAGTCCCCTTCGCTAGACAGGCCAAAGAGGTGTGCATCTAGTAAATTGTCAGGGATGCCTTGGCCAACTTCCCCGATGGGTATGCGGGACATGTGATCCGCCATGTAGTGCTACTTTTCTTTACACACAATCACTGAGAAATCAAACTCCAACAGGAGAAGTAACCACCTTGCTATGCAACCTATGGTGCATGGCTTGTTCACAAGATACAGCAGGGCTTGATGGTCCACGTAAAAGACGAAGGGTGTGGCCAACAGGTAATGCCTAAATTTCTTTACAGCGAGCACCATAGCTAGCCCTTCCCTTTCCATAGTGGAATAGTTCATTTCTGTTTCGGTGAGCTGTCTGCTAGCAAATCTCACGGGATAATCTAGACTATGTTCACCAGGCTGGCATAGAACGGCTCTGATAGCAAATTTGGAGGCATCTATGTGTACATGGAATGCAAGCACCATAGCTAGCCCTTCCCTTTCTGTAGTGGAGTAGTTCATTTATGTTTTGGTGAGTTGTCTGCTAGCAAAGCTCACGGGGTAATCCACACTATGTTCACCAGGCTAGCATAGAACAGCTTTGATAGCAATTTTGGAGGCATCTATGTGTACATGGAATGCTACATTCTAGTCTGGAGCTCGTAAGATTGGTACAGTGGTGAGTGCCTTCTTTAATTGTTTATACGCATGTTGGCATTCCTCAGTCCACTCGAATACAATCAGTAGCTTGTACAATGGTCTAGCAATCAACGTGTAGTTTAGTACAAAGCGTCTGTAGTATCATGTGTGGCCTAAGAAACACTGGACGCCCTTGTAATTGGTGGGCGGTGGGAGGTCGGTAATGGCCTTGACTTTTGAGAAGTCAGTGGCAATCCCATTTCGTGACACTAAATGCCCTAGGATGCATTCGTGCTTCACCCCTAGAACTGACACTTCAAGGGGTTCAGCAAGAGTTTGTATAGTCGACATCGTTCGAAGACGGCTCCCAGCCTCTCTAAGTGCTCGGTCCAACTTAAGTGTATGCATAGGTCGTCTACAAACACCTCTAGCTCGCGTCGCAGCATATCCTTTAAGATCGTGCACATCAGTCGTTGGAAGGTTGCAGGAGCATTCATTAGCCCAAAGGGCATAACGATGTAGGCAAAGACACCCCACTCCATGGCAAAGGCAGTCTTGTGCCTGTCGTCATGATGTACTTGCACTTGATTGTAGCCTAAGAATCCATCCAGAAAGCTGTAAGCTTCTTTTCCTACTACTCTCTCTAGCATGTGCTCGGTATATGGCAAAGGGTAGTTGTCTCTCTTCGTAGCGGCATTCACCTTCTTGTAATTCACGCACACTCAAATCTTGCCGTTCTTTTTCATAACAATCACTATGGGTGATACCCAATTTGTGTGCTCGATCTCATATATAAATCCTGCCTTCATGAGCTTATCGATCTCTCCCTTCACTACATGAGCGTGTTTGGGATTCATAGGGTAAGGTCGCTGTTTAGTTAGCATTGCTTTTGGGACCATGGGAATGTGATGGGTCACAACCCTAGGATCGACTCCTCTCAATTCCTCCAAGGACTAGGCGAACACATCGACATACTCTCGCAGGAAAGCAACCAGTCTAGCCTCCTCCTCCTTGGTCAGGTCGTCAGCAATGAACACGGGTCGAGGTTTCTTGCCTTCCCCTGCCAGGTCGACTTCGTTGACCCTAGCGGGTCCCTCAATTGGTTCCCTAGCTTGCCCTTGTCTCTTTGCTCCTAGCAAAGCCACCACTCTATCACCCTTCTTAAACTTCATGAAGCGTTTGGGGAGGTCCTATGGTTTCTTTTGCCTCTCTCCTTCCGAGTCTCTAGTTTGCTTCCTGGCTCCTTCCTTGATTTGCCTGTGCCTTAAGTGGACTGGCAATGCCCCTTTAGTGCATCTGGTCTTAGAGGATTGGGGCATTTTGGGATCACTTTTTGTACTGACTTCAGACTTCGAGTTAAACTCACATCCCTTGCTTGAGAAAGGGGTTTCGCCCAGGGATCGTAGTTTAGTAGGTGAATCCATCTTCAGTATTGGGACTACCAGCGATTGTGCCACCCTTGCCTGCTCATAATCCATAGCTCCAACTTGCTCCAGCCAGGTCCTATCGTATTCCATCCACACTACTCCTTTTCCATTCCTGCCTACCCTCTCCTGTTTTGGCCTAAAGTCTGCCTCGATCTATTATAATGCTCTCCCTTCAGTGTCATAATATATCGTGTTAAGCCCTTCCTCGCTCTCATCCGTCTTAGAGCAATAGTGCTCGTACTCCTCATCACTGGAATCTTACCTCTCCGACTACTCGTCATCCCCTAGGTTTTCCTCCTTGATCTCCTCTTCGTCGATGATTAAAGCCCATTTGTATGATAGGTTGAGGTCGTGCACTTTGTTCCATTCCCATTCAGGCCGAGCCAAGAGATCACTTAGGGGTTTTAGATTAGCCTCTTTGTTGCCTTTCAATTTAGTGGTTAGGTACCCTACGATTCCCTGAAGCTCAAGCTTGTTAGTGGGAGTGTGGAACGAGACCGGTCTCCCTGGATCTCGTGACTCCCCGCCATCATGCAAAGCAACACCGTGGGCTCCTCTGCTAGCATGCTCGGTGACTTAGCCACTTGCTTATACAACTCTTCCTCATCCGAGAATGGCATGTCAATGGTTACCAAGACATGCATCCAATCCCTCTTGTCCTCAAGGCAGGGAATGTACTTAGTCAGTGTCCCATAAGGCTTGCGCGCCTGGGTATTGCCTTTTAGCATGGTCGAGATAGCATCGAGGTCGACTGGGGTAGTCTTTCATGTGTCCATCTCAACCCTTACCTCTTCCGTCCTATTCCCCAAGAATATGAGTTTGTTTCCCCAGTCTTCAACCACTCGTGCATTCCTCATCCATGGTCGGCCTAGCAGTATGTCGTAGTCCATCCCCTTCATGACAACGAAATTTATGGAGAACTGCACTCCTGCGATCTTCACTGGCCAGTTTTTTTAGACCCCGAATGGTCTGACCTTCATTCCATTGGCCAATGTAACATTGAACCTAGCCGCTTCCATAGGTGGGTTTCCCTAGGCTTGTAGAACTGCATGGCTCAAGACACTGACCCCGGCGCCGGTGTCCACAATTCCTTTTCTTATTGCATCCCCCAAGGCTAAAACAAGTAGGACTGCATGCATCTTTGTGCCTTCCCAGAAAGCATTGACGTGCAGTGACCTTGGGGCTGAGTGCAGTGTTAGGCTTGGAATTTGCATGACTGTGTCCTGCTCATGTAAGTCAGTGGTTGGCAGCATGATCCCCCTTTCCCTCCACCCAGTGCCTTAATTTTTGCCACAATGGAGGGTGTTGTCGAAGCAGGTCCCCCAAACTCACGATCATTGGGGTGGTCACTAAGGTGGTGAGGAGGTTGTTGGGTAGTTGGCTTCCTCCTTGGTCACCAATCTTCAGCCACATGTCCTGGCTAGCTTGTTGACAAGCTTCTCCCTAGTCTTGCCTTTGTGGCATCTCTCGTGGTGTTAGTGCATTCCCCAATTGAGGTCGCGATGGCGAATCGGGTGTGCTTGCACTAGAAAGGTCCTCCATCAGATCGTCTAATATGGGTTCTACATCCATAAGGTGTTATTGGGCATCCTTGACCCACTCTTTTACCTTGGCAATAGCCTCGAGTTGCCGCCTGGGATGAGGGTATTCCCCCACCTTGGCACTACCTAGTTCCGCTATCTTGGGAGTGGAGGTCTCTGCCTTGACATCTGTGACCCCCTTTCCCGTCACTAAGGTTGTAGCTTCCTTAGTCTTAAGAGTGATCCTTGCATCTTCCCTCTTTCTCCTTCTCCTCTGGCTTTTCTTTCCCAACGAGGCTGCATCCAGGTTACTTGGCCCAGGCAGTGAGATGCCTATCCGTCTTGTTTGCGCTCGTGTCATGACATGTAGTGGGATGGGTGCATCCTCCCCGCCAAAGGTCTCTATCCCAAATAGCCCTAAGGGCACCGAGGGCACGTTGCCTGGACTGGCTGATGGTTTCAACCTAGGGCAGTCAGGAAACAGGTGTGTGATTCCACATTTGGCGCATCAAAGGTCAGCCTTGTCTTGGTTTGCCTATTCCCTTTCTGGGCAGCGTGATGAGATATGGCTTGGATGATCTCAAGTCCAACATGAGATTGGGTCTTGGCTTGGTCCTCCAAAGCCCCTGCCTCTTCCTCTACCCAGGCCATCACCAGCACCGGTCGATAATCCATCAGGACTGGATTTCCTTCCTTGTCATACGAGATCTATGGGTTTACGTATCTCTCTTCTTCACTAGGTTCCTCCACATAGTGAACAAGAGTGTCACTTAGTGGTTGGGTTACGTAGGGTCTTGATGGTCTGGGTATGCATGTTGGGCTCATCTCTAGCCTAGGGATGGCTGTTCTTGTGTCGTTTGGTGCTGGAAGTGCCAGCTGGGCTCCCCTACCAAGGAAGTTAGATGGCTTGTTGCCTAGGTAAGGAGGGTTGTATTGCTGAGCATATGGAAACCTATTGGGCAATCTGCAGTGCAACGCGTCATGTCTGAACATACCACAGTTCGAACACGGCCTAGATCTAGGATCTTGACACTCGACAGGAAGGTGATTTCCACCACAGTGTATACACTGCACGTGAGCTCACATAGGCTTCCTTATTTGTTCTTGCAAACGTGCAAGCTCCATCCTCACCTCAGGCACGTCGTGGCCTTGGTCGACTCCCTTTTCCTTATCTCATGCGTTAGAGCTCTCTCTCTCTCCCGACGTTGTTGACCGCTCTGAAACCCTCTGGCTTGTACCGTCCTGACTAGTGTTCCTCATGCTTCGCTCCCTAAGCTGGTCGTCCACCCTTATTGCTTCATCAAAAACCCTAGCCACTAGCACGTCTCTATGTAGGGTGGAGTTACTAACCAAGGCCTTGTAGAGTTCCCCGCTATGGATTCCATTTATGAACATTGTAGATACGGACTTTTTGTTAGGTTGCTCATTGGTCGGGATACTTTTGAAGAGGCTACATACATGTGTGATGTAGTCTCTCACGTCCTCCTTCCCTCTGACTGACATTCATCAAGCGGACGATGAGGTTGTCAGAGTATCCTACCTTAGAGAACCTCTTGATAAAGTGGTCTTTAAGATGGGCAAAGTTCCTGTGCTCGGCTGCATCTAGGCTAGTGTACCACACCCTCCCCTTATCACCTAAGCATAGCCCAAAAGCTTGGGAGCATTGTGCAGGCCTTGAGAGGTCATTTTCTTCACAAACCTGTTTGAATTGCTCCACAAAGATATATGGGTCGTTGCTAGGTTCATACTTGTCCAATTTTTTTACCACTACAGGGATCCTAGATTGCCCTTTGTGTGACCCCTAATCCTGAGAGTAAGGCTGTGGCTAAGGCTGCTGCACCCTGCTCAGCAGATGTGTTGTCCATGAGCTGCCTGGCTACAAGTTCACTTAATGACAAGTCAGCCTCCACTGCCCGCTCTCTCTTCGCATTTGGTCCTACCTTTGCTGCTCCAGCTAGGGCTAGCACGGCCTCGTACATATCCACGTCTTGTTGGACTTTCCTAGTATTTTGCTCATGGTTATAGGTGATCATGCTCTCTAGCGCCCTTCTGATTGCCTTTCGTTCCTCTTCTAGGGTCACTACCACTTCTTCTAATGGCCTACCTTGAACTATTGTCGTTGCCAGCAAGTCATACTCGTTGACTAACTCCTGCACCATGACTGGGAATTCTCCCTAGTCCAGTCGGCGGTCCTCTCCTTGTCTACCTCGGGATCCTAACATTGCTTCCACTTCCCGTTTCACTAGGTTGTCGATAAGCTTGAGTAGCTCTGGCAGCGTTTGATCCTCTATGTTGTGGTCCTCCGGGTCTTCATGTCCTCTTGGGGCCCTACAGATGGAGTTCCCTAGTAGCCCGCTATGCTTTGGGATCCTCTCCTAGTAGTGGGTTCCTTGATATTATTATGTTTTCGGTTAAGCTCCTTGTTACTAGAAACCATCGTTAATCCTATCCGCAACTTGTTCTCCATGCTTTCTAGTGCTCAGTGTGGAAGTAGGCTTTTCCCTTCCTTGTTGTGCACCCTAGGTGGTGTAATCAGAAGGTGAGGTGAGGATGCACTAAATGCCTGATGCAAACTCCACCCCACTGCCTACGGTTGTGGCCTGATGTGGCTCTTGGTACAGGTCCTGGCCAATCTAAAGTCTTACAGAAAGACCCTGCTTCCAACTTATGTCTGCCCGGTATCTAGCTATTCGGGGTGAATCTTCAGTCACTTTGTCTGGTCTCCAGCTCCCAAGATTAAACTGGGTTCCCTGGGGGATCAGAGACGTGACCAAGGTACCCAGGGATGTGGCCCAAGTGAACCACTTTCTATTTAAGCTCTGGTGCTCTGGTGCTCTGGTCTGATTTTGGGAATCAGACGGTCTGGTCCGATTCTGGAAATCGGATGGGCAGGTCCAGTCTTACTCAGGTCTGACTTCCCTTAGTCGGACTAGGATGGTCCGACCATTGCAATGGGTCGAGTGGCTCAAGTCCGGGACTAAGACACGTGGCTTGACTTGGTGGGATGGTCCGATTATAAGAGTCAGATTCAATTGGTTCGATTTTCAACTTGTCAGATTATGGGAGTCGGACTGTCCGACTCTTGAAATCGGACGGTCCGATTTTAGGAATCGGATAGTCTAGTTCGACGGCGCGGCCGACGGCCCACAAGTTGCGCATGGTGCCTTTAGGTCAATGCCTACTCTATCAAATCGTGCCGCACTTTCCAAATCAATGCGAGCAACAGAGGGAAACAATTGGCATACCTCGAAGCGATGGGGCGCTCGATCGGTCAGCACTTCACGATCTTCCACAGCTCTCTCCCTCTCTACTCTCTCCTGGGCTCTCAAGTTCACAGTCTTCTCAGCAAATAGGGTGTCAAATGTGGGTACCCTGGTCTCCTAGGCCCCTTATTACCGCCCTCAGTCTATTGTAGGCTCGGAGACTAATCTCATACACTCCACCAGCCAGATGTCTGAATCTGCGCCCCAACTTCCTTGTCTCCAGTAGCAGCAGAACCCTTCTGTTCCTTTCTTTTTCCTATCCTACCCTTAACCTATTGCAACAGAAATCAGAAACAGAAATAAAGACAGATGGTCCTACTCTAACGTTCAGCAGAGCAAATCAAAATACTTACTTTCTCCAGGGATTAAAACCTCCTAATCCTCCTAACTATCTCGAGCAGGTTGCAAACCCTACTACCATGCTTGATCTAATGCGTGTGGCGCTCAAGGTTCGATTCTGTTGGTCCCGACAATGGAACCAAAATGTAGAGGAGCTACGAAGCTCTACCTCGAGACCTATGGACCACTTATTGATCAAGTGTTTCAAGCCGAGCCGCCATGGCTACCTCTCACATAGCCAACCTGCAATGCCTACCTTGCGGGTGTAGTGAGCTTACCTTGATGCTCGATCGAGTTCCCTCCTATCTCTCACACTCCGGTAGCTCCATGATCCTTGTAGCAAGTTCAAGCAACCTCAAGCCCTCTCCGTCAAGCTCCATCCTCCATATCCATGCGAGATGAGAGAAGAGAAGAAGGGAAGGAAAGGTGAAGAGAGAAAATAGGGAGCTTCTTCTCCACGATCCCTCACTCTCACACACTCACTCCCTCACTCCCTCAATCCCTCACTCAAGCACAAGCAAGAAGGTAAGAAGCAAGAGAAGAGGAAGAAGAAGCTTTAGCCACACCCAAGAATGAACTTCTCATTCACTTTTGAACTTTATATACATGCCCTACTTTTTGGGCGGTCATCCCCACTTTTTACATGGCCGGCCATTAGACTACTAGGCCCTCTTTTCCTATTTCCCACCATTCTAACTTATCTCGTTCCCACTAATGCATACAATTTACACAGGAGTGAGCTCGGAGCTCTTTTTACAAGGATTCGGGAGCGCCTTCATATTTAATGGCGTGCTTTTACTCTTTTCTTTTCTCGAGGCGACACCGTCATTCAGATTTTCAGAGTCTGACCTCCATCCAGGATGCTTTTTCCTTCTTGATTGTCTCCTTCTTCCATTTTTCCCGCACTTCTGCTCCATTTTTTGTTCCTCTGTGCTGTGGTAAACATACATAAAAACTCTGCCTTGCTCCAAGAATCATAATAGACAGAATGCCCAGCTGACTATCCAAACTATCATTGTTGGATGACTCATAACTTGCTATAAGTGGACTTATCACATCTTCAAGCATCTTTTCTTTTTCCTTATCCAATCTCCCCCTCACTAACATATTTGTGTCAGTGGACATAGGAGTATGACTCCACAAGCATCCTAACCAAGAACTTATTATAGGTGACCCATCACATGTAGGACTACTCATAGATGTACTCATTGTAGGTGTATTTTCAGCATTACTAAGGCTGGCTGATCCATCAGTAGGCCACTGCAACAGGATTACCATATCTCGATTCTAGCTCATCAAAAACAACATCTTTGCTAATCAATGTCTCATGGGTAGATGGTACATAACACTTGTAAGATTTCCGGTCTTCTGCATAACCAAGAAACACACTCTTGACAGCTTTAGCATCCAATTTTAACATACACATATGCAATGCTGCCAAATACCTTCAAGTGTGAAATGTCAAACTTATGACCATACAACCTCTCATATGGAGTTATATTATGAATCCCTAATGTAGGGGTTCTATTCAACACATAGACACTTGCCACTACTGCTTCAACCCAATAACCATTTGGCAAACTCTTCTCATTCAGCATAGCTCTTGCCAATTCCATCAGTACCCTATTTTTCCTTTCTACTACACCATTTTGTTGTGGTGTATAGCTGCAAGTTAACTGTCTTCTGATCCCATGTTTAGCAAGGTACTTGTCAAAGTAATTAGAGACATATTCTCCACCTCCATCTGATCTAAGACATGAAATTTTACAACTCAACTCATTTTCAGCATGCTTCTTGAAGTCCTTGAATGCATCAAACACATCATCATTATGTTCCAGTATGTAAAGCCAAGTATACTTGCTGAAATCATCAATGAAGGATACATAGTAAGGAGCACCACCAAATGAAGCATTATGAGACGGAACCCATACATCTGAATGTGCCAACTACAAGGGTCGTGAGCTATTTCGTACATGTCTCATAAATGGAAACCATGTTTGCTTTCCAAACTGACATACATCACATACATGTCCAAAGTCATGATACTTGAACTTAGGTAGTCCAAGCACAATCTCCTCTTCTGCGCTGCATAGATTTCAGCTTTTGTACATTGGCCAATCCACTTATGCCATATCTCAACATCCCATATAGCACCATCATCATGTGCAAACATGCCTGCTTTCAATTTTGGAATTGACGCATCAAGAGTAAACATTCTGCCATCTCTTCAGCCTCTAGTAATCAAATTGCAGCCATTATCATATTCTTCAACAAAGCATCCATCTCTATTAAATCTCACTTGCAAATTCTGTTCTGCCATTAGTCCAACTGACAAAAGATTCTTAGTTATTGTAGGTACATGTAGTACATCATGCATGCTCTTTTTCTTGCCATCAAGCATCAACAAGATACAACTTCTTTATGCTGAATAGTTGCTAGGTGTCATCCCTAGTACAAATATGTCCATGCAAACCTGCAACCATCTCATCAAACCATTCTCCATGGGGTGTCATATGACTTGAAGCCCCTAAATCAATGTACCATCTCTCATCTCTATTCTGCCTAGATGTTAACCCCAAGTCAAGAATGCCGAAGAATGAATGAAAAAGTGGAAAAAGAATGGAAAAATAGCAAAGGCGTAGAGGCGGCCTCTAAAACTAAACTGAGGCAAAAAGAGCAATTTTAAAAAAAGGCACCTCAAAAACTCTAAAAACTCTTGTAAAAGAGCGTCAGGCTCCCTCCTGTGCCACTTGTAAAAGAATAGACAGGTATAGGCTTAGGGCATGAAGCAAGAAGAGGGAATTAGAAAAAGGGACCTTGCCACAATGGCCAGTCATGTAAAAAGGGATGGGCGCCCATGGGGTTTTTAGGGTTTGTATATATAAAGTTCAAAAAGTGAATGGAAGCTGATTCTTTGGTGTGTGGCTAACAAGAGCTCTTCTCTTCTTCTCCTCTCCTTGCTTGTGTGTGCTCTTGAGAGAGGGAGTATGAGAGTGTGAGAGAGTGAGTGTGTGAGAGTGAGGGATCAAGAGGGTGAAGCTCTTCACCATCTCCTCTTCTCTTCTTCTTTTCTCTTCTCTTGCTCGCGGTGATGGAACTTGGAGTGTGGAGGTTGAGGATGGAGCTTGCACTTGGATTGTGGAGGTAAGCTCACTACACCCGTAGATATGGATGGTGCGTCGACTATGTGAGAGGTAGCCAGTAGTGCTCGGCTTGAAACACTTGAAATAATAAGCGGTCTGTGGGTCTTGGTGGTTGAGCAAAAGCTCCCACATTTTGGTTCCGTTGTGCCGGGACCAACGGATTCAAGCTTGAGCACTTGCGCACCTCATATCAAGCATCGAAGTAAGGGATTCATCCCCGACATGGAGCTTGAGATAGGTAGGAAGTTTGGGTGTTTTGATCTTCAAAACAAGTAAGTATTTTGGGTTATTTTGTTTGTTTGATGATTGGAAAAAAGGGAGAAATCATTTAGTTTGTTGCTTTCGATTCTTGTTGCATTTAGTGTAGGATAGGATTAGGAAATCAAATCGGGAAAGGGTAGGGTTTACTATTGCAAAACAGGGCAAAACATGGCATAAATCATGCAAAAAATGGCAAAAAGCTCGCTTGGGATACTTAATGTTGGCAAGTGAGTGATTGGGAGCATCAAAACCTTACCCGAGAGGGTGTTTAAGAGCCAAGAGGTCAAGGGAGAGCTCATTTGCAACCATTGCAGAGAGAGAGAGAGAGAGAGAGAGAGAGAGAGAGAGAGAGAGAGAGAGAGAGAGAGAGAGAGAGAGAGAGAGAGAGAGAGAGAGAGAGAGAGAGAGAGAGAGAGAGAGAGAGAGAGAGAGAGAGAGAGAGAGAGAGAGAGAGAGAGAGAGAGAGAGAGAGAGAGCCCCCACAAATATTCGATTCAATCTCGTTATCGGAGAGCCTACCGCTCACCTCAAGTATACTAATCACTTCTCTTGGTGCCTTAGTTGGGATCTGGAAGTTTATGCTTAGAGTGATTGCCTAAATTGTGAGATTTGATCGAAATCATCATCACGCAGCATTCGTCATGTCACGTTCGGCCCATTCAAGCTACCTTGTTAGGCCGAGTCCTAGACTCGGCCCTCAGGCCCTACCATTTGGCCAATCTGAGTGATGACACTTGGCCCTTTGACCAACTTGACACTCCTCCCATAGTCCATTCGGCCCCATTTACCAATTCGGCCCTCGACCCAAGACCCAACTCAGCCCTCGGCAGCACCTGACTCGGCCCGTCTGAGTGACGGCACTTGGACCTCAGCCCGCAAAAAGTTTTCATCCTCGGACCAGGGTGATTCAGCCCATCCGAGTCATCGACTCAACCCCTGCAATTTGGACTAGTTGGGTTGAGTATGTATTTGCCTCAACTTTTCAGAAATTTAACATGACCCAGTTGGAGATAAACAACGCAAACTGTCCCAAGCCCTCCTGACACTTAGAACTTGATTCTGGCACACAGAATAGACAAAATCGTAAGGCGCAGCCACTTAGTAGTTTAAGTGGGCTGTCACAAGACCTAGAAGCCTAGAGACCTAGAGGCAACCCGCTGACCCAAAAATGGGCAAGGCAACGTAACCGAAAAGCCCTAAATTCTATCAAGATGGCCAGAGAATTCATCGACAAAGCCTATCAGGCCCAAAACAAAGCAAGGGTGCATAAGACACTTAGAGGTTGTTTGCCGCACTCATCTTGAATTTCCGCACTTGAAGTACACTTGATAAAAACTGAAAGCCTAATTGAGCACAAGTGCACTAGAAAGAACACACGCACTGAGTGGAAATAAACTGAGAACCGTATTTAATAAGTCAAGGAACTCACTTTGATAAACCACTCAAGGAACCCACGAATAGAAGAGAACCCACAGACGGAGATAAACCATCAACAAGCGAAGTAGGACCAAGCAAGCGGCGCAAACGAAGTGCATTTCACAAACCTACTCAACCTGATCGATAGCTTGGTGGAGCACGAGAACTCGACTATGGCAAAAGAAAATACAGACCACAGGTCTAACGAGGAACTCGACTTAGGCATCTTCCCAAAGGCTATCCAGCATAGCTGGTTAGCAGTCACAATGCGCACGCCCGATATGAGCACCACCGCCAGACAGCAAATGCTATCATCACAAACTTAGAAGGAGAGAGAAAGCTAGCCCACAAATCATTGCAAAGCATAGCCGCATACAATAGAGACCAGCAGGCTAGGAGTCAAAGGCAAAGCACGGAGTTGCATGAGGTGCAGCAAGTGCTGAACTTAGCCGGCAGAAACCAAACCGATCATGAGAGAGCCCTTGAAGGAGACTTAACGCTGAGCAAGCTTCTTATGAAGAAAGTGCTAGACAACACTGCAGCAAAGCAAAGTGCTGCAGTGTTGGTGACCTCATTACTGGCAGGATTAGGAGCAACCCAAGGCTCTAAGAGCCAGTCTAAAATCCCAATAGTCGCAAAGCGGCTCGACAAGTACCAACCCCACGATGATCCATACAGCTTTGTAGAGCAGTTCGAGCAAGTTTACGAAGCCAACAGCCTCAGCGACCTAACTCAGCACTCTCAAGCGTTTGGGCTCTGCTTAGGTGACAAGGGCACGGCTTGGTATATAAGCTTAGATGCCGTAGAGCAAGAGAATTTCAATAGCCTTAAGAATCTCTTCATCAAGAGATTTGTCGAGCCTAGATACTCCAATAATCTGCTAGTACGACTGATGAATGTCAAGCAGAAAGAGAAGGAGGACATTCGTGATTACGTAACCCACGTGAGGAGCCTCTTTAAGAGAATCCCTACGATTGAAAGAGCAGTTTCAACTGTATTCATCAACGAAATTCAAAACGAGGAATTGTATAAGGCTTTGGCAGCCAATTCAAGCTTGCAACGAGATGCGCTACCTAGGGTTTTTGAGGAATCCATCAGAGTTGATGATCAGCTGAAAGAGCGGAGCTCCAACTCAGAAGAAGCCAACTCGAGAAGTTTAGAAAGAGCATCAACCTCTAGTGAATGACCAACCCCATCATCCCAAGATAAGGGGAAGGCCACCGAGATGAACCAAGACTTGGTTGATGTCAAGATGGAGATAGCCAAGCTGCAAGACATGTGGAGACGACCAATGTGCCCACACGTCCAATGTGTGTACTGTGGCGGAAGCCATTTGCCGGCCGAGTGTCAAGACCCTCAGTCAAGACCTTGCGCTAACTGTGGCAGGTTCGGTCATGACATCATGAATTAGAGATTTCCCAAAAGACTATCGTACTCCCAACCATACGACCAATCGTATCTAGCAAATAGGCCGAAACCACTCTTCAGAAGGGGAGCCCCATTGGCCCTTCCTACGCCTAACGACATTAAGCCGGCTGTCCCTAGGGTGGACATAAACCCTACATGCATATCTAGACCGCCTGGTCCCTATGTGACCCATCCACCGAGCGACGCTCGAGTCCACTACGTGGAAGAGCCGAATGAGGAAGAGACTTATTTATACCCTTATGTCTCTCACGACGATGAGGGCAACACAATTCTTATGGATTATCAACCAGTACCGGTAATGGTGTTGGGGAGAGGATGAGGTAGGGGCCGAGGGGAGCAGACGCAAGATCAAATCATCTATTGGACTTATGGTCACCCAGGTCATGTCTCATCATGTTGCCATAAGAGGGAGCAG
This sequence comes from Lygodium microphyllum, assembly GCF_053477565.2. NCBI lineage: Eukaryota > Viridiplantae > Streptophyta > Polypodiopsida > Schizaeales > Lygodiaceae > Lygodium > Lygodium microphyllum. The sequence goes on along the minus strand of NC_141154.1, from coordinate 62,869,010 downwards.
CAGAACAGAGACAAAGCTAACCTAAGGCGCATTGAGTGCAAAATCAACCATCTCTTCGTCGATTGCCCAAAGCAAAAACCTTCTTCAAGTTCAACCAACGTACCATCTGTTCCATTGGGGTTGTTTGGTGTCGAGAACCTCGATGGGGAGGCCACACCTATCCCATTGCAGGTAATGACCCGTGCCCAGATGAAGCAGACTGGCATATCACTACCAGGACCCAGCAACCTCGATGCAGCCTTGATAGGAAAGAAGATCCGCAAGCAAAGGAAGAAGAGGTCAGAAGCTAAGATCGCACTGAAAATTGAGAGTGCTACGACTCTGCCTGTTGGAAAGAAGGTCATGGACACAGAGGAAAAAACTTCAGCCCCCAACACGACCGAAAAGGAAAGTGCCAAGGTAGGGGAGTACCTGCATCCGAAGCGCCAACTTGATGCCATAGAGAAAGTGAAGGACTGGATGAAAGAGGCCCAAGAGCACTTAAGGGATGCTGAGCCCATCCTAGAGGATGAGATTGATGATCTCCCCAGCATAAGCATGGCTGTCTCACCCCCTCGACCAAAGTTAGAAGATGCAACCGCTTCGTAGGTAGCACTACTTAGGCCAATCCTTGATGCTGTAGGCTCGCAAATCAGTCATGGCCATTGGCCAGGACAATCCGGTTTAAGAGAGAGACGAGCAGCCGATAGCCTCCTTACCACGATAGTGACCACCCCTGTGATGTTAAGCCTGGTAGACCTGCTTAAGCAGCATCCCACCCTATGGCAAGTCCTCAAGCAGTGGGTTGAGGGATCATGAGAACAACCTATTGATCTACACGATCATGATGTAGAAACACAAATACCAAGTCTAATGTTGCACTCTGTGCCAAAATCCTTGCACATTAATGCTTTCTGGGAAGGCACCGAGATGCATGCAATGTTACTAGTCCTAGCCTTAGGCGACACAACGAGAAAGGAGATCATAGACATGGGAACTGGGATTAGTGTACTGAGCCACGCAGTACTACAGACCTAGGGAAACCCACCTATCGAGACCACTCGGTTTAATGTCACGTTCACAAACGGCATGAGAGTGAAGCCATTCGGGGTACTTAAAAACTGGTTGGTGAAAATCACGGGTGTCCAGTTCTCTACTATCGACTTTATAGTCATGAAGGGGGTGGACTACGATATCCTACTAGGCCGACCCTAGATGCGCAATGCTAGAGCTATTGAAGTTTGGGGTAATGGCTTGATCTTTTGAGGCAAGAGAATGGAAGCTATGAGGGTAGAGATGGACACTTGGAAGACCTCACCAGTCGACTTGGATGCCATCTCTGCGATGCTCAAGGGTGACACTCAAGTCAATAAGTCTTATGGGCCCTTGACCAACTATATCCCATGCCTAGAGGATGAGCAAGATTAGATGCATATCCTTGCTACAGTCAACCTACCATTCTAGGATCAAGAGGCGTATGAGTAGGCCATCAAGATGATGGGCACATCTAACGGAACACCCTCCGTACCAGTTTGCATGATGGAAGGAACCCTTCTTGGGAGACCTAAGCCCGTCACCTTCCAAGTGCCAAGCAACAAAAGAGAACTCCATGGAATACTTAACGGACAAGCTAGCTGACAATTCATCAGCAAACTTCAAACCACTCCAGGATCTCTTAGGCGAATCTAAGTGGCAATGGACTAGGGTGCATGACTTGAACCTTATGTACAATTGGGCCCTAGTCCCTGATCAACGACAAGAGATATACCAAGCCCTAGGAGACAACGAGTGATCTGACGTAGCGGCCTCTAATAACGAATACCAAGACTACCAATTCTTCAATGTGACGAAAGTGAGGGTGAGATAGACACAATAGAGTACGACACTAAGAGACACGAAATAGAACAAATACAGGCGGACTCCAAGCCACAGAAAATTAGTGTCTACATGATAGAGCGAGGGATCATGTGCATGGATTGTGATCGCTCTTGGTTAGAACACATAGGAGCCATAGACATTGAGCAAGCAGGCCTAGCCCGACTGGGAGTGACATCGGTGCTTAGAACAGAATCACCATCTGAACTGCGACCACCAGGGGAGACCCCCTCGTCTAGCGAAGACGGTGAGTTTGACTCTGAGTCGGAGGTAAGCTCGGATAGTGACCCAAAAATACCTAGGCCGCCCAAGACCTGACGCACCAACGAGGACCTGCCTGTCCACCTGAGGCGCGGACGATTGAAGCAGGAGAGGGCGAAACAACCCAGGGACACATGAACAGATGAATAGCAAAAACCGCGGGACCTTCCTAAAAGATTTATGAAATTCAAGAAAGGAGATAGGGTAGTGATCTTGTTGGGTGCCAAACAACAAGGGCAAACAAGCAAACCAATCAAGGGACCAGCCAGGATCAAGGAGGTGAACTTAGCCCAGGAAGGGGAGACACCTCGACCAACCTTCATTGCCAATGACTTGATTGAGGAAGAAGAAACGAGTCTTGTCACTCTCTTGCGAGAGTACGTAGACATATTTGCTTGGTCCTTGGAAGAGCTTAAAGGGGTAGATCCGAGTGTAGTGACTCATAATATACCCATGACACCAGACACAATGCCAGTGAAATAGGGAAAAATGCCCAAAAATGGAGAAAAATGGGTTTAAAAATAGGGAAAAATAGGAAACGGGCTAAGAAATATTAGGAAAAATTATACCTATGTTTGTGCAATGTATAACGATGGCCAACCGCCAACTTCAAACCCCTCCAGGACCTCTTAGAGGATTCCAAGTGGCAATAGACCAGGGTGCACGAGCTGATGAACCTTTGCATGAGCCACCAATATTGGAACCGCCTATCAAAGTATGAGTAGCCACCATCACCAAAATCGATGATGAGAATGAGGAAACCGTAGAGCCTGCATACTTGCATATCACAGTCACTGCCAAGCAAATAGGCATCTTCAATGCCTTGATTGACGAGGGCACGGACTTCAATGTCTTGACTCACAATCATTGGACCCAACTTGGCAAACCACCACTACAACCCACTAACACCAAACTAAGCCCATATGGGGGCCGCTCATACGCACTTCTCGGCAAGTGCAGGGCTATCATTTCTAACGAATCTGAGACTGTACCAATGATCTTCTACATGCTGCTAGACACCAAGGATGCAAGAACGCAGACACTGCTAGGGCAAACCTTCAAAAAGCAAACTCGTTCCAATGTTGATTATGAGCTGCAGCGCATTCACCTTGCCATAGGCAACATCCGCATTGTTACAGCTTTCAGGAAGGGCTGCGCAACCTCACCCTAGTCTGCATGGGATAGAAATATTAGCAGCCAAATCTAAGGAGAAGGGTAGTGCTCGGCCACCACCCACCAACTCTCAAGAACTACTACTCATGGCAGCAAAAGCTAAGGCCCAACAGCCTAGGTTTCAATGGAGGCCTAGACAGCTACAATCACTACCTAGGAGTTGCCGCACACAACCTCATCAGACCCAGAGCTCTAAACCTAGGAAACCAAAGTGCAGTTATAGAAATCGGTGCATGATCAGGCAAATGTGGGTTCCTAAAGCCCTCTTGCATGCGGAATGCCTGGATATGGATCCCTAAAGCCCACATGTCCAAGTTTACCACTCATACGCCGCCCCCAAGCTTGATCACCCCAAGCCCCATAGAACTTCAAAACCATAAACCGCAGTGCTCCCTAGGCCCACATCCGTCAAGCTCATCCATACACATGCCCAAGAGAGTCGAACAAGCCTATCAACCCAAATGAGAGACATCGTTACATGAGCCATCACCCACTAGAGCCCATCCGACTACAATGATCCATTCTGAAGCTAGCAGTCCATCAGAAGTAGTTGTTACTTCCCCAGCCCTAAGCCAGGAAGTCCAACCGTAACCTCAAGAACACCTGCAACCACAACTATTCATTGTCAAAGGCTCTAGTGCTATCAAACCCCAACCACTAGCACGTCTTAAACCCTCCTATGAGCGGAAATCACTTTTGACACTGGCCTCAGATCTAGCCAACGGGGGATGACATGGTTGATTGCATTAGAGGGCTCGATGCCACTTTCAGAGAGCTAGCTCTGAGCTATGACCTCTTGGACTTAGGCTTGTTGCCCGAGCCTTTTGCAACCAAAGTTCGTACAATGCCTTGTTCTTGGGAGACGTTTGAACTTTCCTTCGCAAAAGCAGCTAACTCCGCTGTTGTATTGCTCAACAATGAGATCTCTAAAGAGCAAGCCCTCAAACAGCGCCTCATCATGTCATATGATCAGCAAACCACTTCTGCCATCACCGACCATGAAATTGCAGAATTATCCAAACTTGCTGAGACTAAATCCCCGTTCTTGAGGCATTGGTACACTCTTAGGTTGCAATGGAAGTAGAAGGGTGCCGAGTCATGACAAACGCTGAGCAGCGCCACGCAATCAAAACAGTGGAGTATGACCCTACTTATGTCGCGCCAACCTCGTATAGAGTGTTAACCACTCTTCGTGACCACCCCCTGGAAGAGGATATCAAGGGACACCCTTACCTTGATCGCCTACTGAACTAAGGAAGAGCTACACATTACTAGTTGCGTCACCTCCGGTGACTATCTAACAGATGTTCTCACTTACATTACACACGTGGGCACTTGACCTTTTGATCTAGACCGCGAAGCTCAATTAGAGTACAACCCCAATTTCTACACTTGGTTCCTACGCCGGTAACTCCTAGGCCCATTGCATAATGTCCTCGACCTCCAAAACCTTCAATCCTAGGAAGGATTCTTCTCGAGCTAGGAGGGGAGGGGGGTGAGGTGAATCAATTTCAAACCAAGGAAAATCAAGCAAAACACATAAACTCGTAAACAATGAGCAAGGTAGAAAAATGGCAAGAGAACTTTGAAATAAAGGGCAAAAAGCTAAAGTCGGAAGGGAAGATTCTACATTGGATGGGATTTTAATGCTTTCATTCAATAAACATATAGAGTCCTTCTTTTTAACTATGACTTTTCTTGCGAATTGTTAATTTGAAAGCACTAATGGAAACTTGGGATTATGACAGGAACAAAAGATGTCGCAGCAAGACCGCGCCCACCGACTTCCATTCACGGAGGAGGAAAGAGCACAATGTCGCATCACTCTTGAAAGCCGCACCTACAACCAGCTTAAGTTCTGAACCATTCACAACATAGAGAGTGTGGTGGCCAAGGAGGAAGCGGCCAAGAGAGTCATCGAACAATGCAACCTCACCAAGTACCTCGAGAAATTCGCACAAGAACCTGACCACACGAAGTATGTGGAGTTTCTCAGGACTTATTACCCTGACAATGAGTGTGGCACCGTCAATCACAGTAGGAAGGGGAGGAAACACTAAACAAGTACAGGTTCACTTAAAAACCCAGCCTTGGTAGAGAAGGCGTTGGGACTGGAGCCAAAGATAGATAAGAAGCAGAAGAGGAATGTGTATGCCATGTTGAAAATGAAAAAGGAGGATGTGCTAACTAATGACGGCATTAGCATCAAGGACATTCCTGATGCAGAAGCCCAACTGCAAGCAAATCTAATACACGTGCTCTTCTCCAGCCAGTGCTACAACACCTTAATGCATCAAATCAGCTTGCATGAAGTCGACTAGAACATTTATGTACATAAAACCATTGACAAAGCGGCTAAAGCACTAGCTTTAGGAAGCACACTAGCAGGAGGGGAGTCCCTAGCTTCCAAGGCCACGGAAAGAAAGAAGGACTCATCCAAGGCCTCGTTTATTGCCTATGGAAGCATTTTGACTGTGCTCATCCAGGAGGCAGTGAAGGAGACACAAGATGCAGAAGAAGGGAAAGGAGAAATGCCTGACAGGTCACCCCCTCACAAGGATCAAGAGAGGTCCAACGATAGGACCGAGACTGATAAGGAAGGGCAGGAACAAGAAGAACAATTGGGCAAAAATCAGGCCAGGAAACCCAAGAAGAAGACGGCACAAAAGAGGATTTGGAAAAGGCAAAAAGGCAATCCCTCAAGGAGGCCGAGGAGAGGGAGAAGAAGAAGAAACAGGAAGAAGAAAAAGCAAAGGAAGAAGTCAACGAGGCTAAAAAGGTGTCAAAACAGGAGGTCGAGAAGAGGAAAAGGGAATAGTAGGAAGAAAAAGAGAAACTGGAGGAAGAGTACAGGAAAACTAAAGAAGAAAGGCAAAGAAGAGTTGCTGAGGAAGAAGAGGAACTAAGAAGGAAGGAGGAGGAGGACTTGGCCGAAGCCACATGATGGTCTATTGAGTAGCAGTGCAGGGCTAATGATCTGGGAGCCTAGAGCCCGCTGAGGGAAGAAGGGCCTAGTTCTAGCATGTAGGTACCAGAAGTCACGCCGCCCACTGTCCTTGAAGGCAAAGGTAAGGCCCTTCTCCATCCTATCCCCACCCTCATGGTGCCCCCCGCCGAACCAACCACCCTCACCCCTAGCATCCCCACCAGCGTGGAGGTCTCCAAGTTCATGGCCTGGATGCAATATTTTATCAATAAATAAATAGCCCATGGAAAGAGCACAGAGATCGTGGCCACGGGGCAAAAGAGACTAGCCATAGATGCTGAGTCGAGACAGGACCAGAAGCATTAGAGAGTGGAAGCCTCGACCACCCCAATCCACACAATAGTGACGCCACCAGCCAACTAGGACGAGTACGTCGCTGAGTTGCTCTCCCAATTGGAGAAGGCTAAAAGGAGGGAAAAAAAATGGCTATGGTTGAGTTGGTGGCAAAAAAGAAGTCATTAGCCGCTTTCCAGCTTGAAAAAACCCACACAATATCCATGCAACAACGACAAACCTTTGACCTCAAACAAGAATTAAAGGCCAAGGAGGACATGGAGGAGAGCTACAAGAAGTGGCTCCAGGATGAGAATCAAGAATCAGTGTACATGCAGAGAGAGTATAAACTCCTCCTAATGCAACATGGGGAATTGGAGGTGAAAACTACCTAGCAAATGATGGAGGAATTGAATGCCAAAAAAGAGAAGAGAAAGCAGGAGAGAGAGCAGCAGCAAAAGGAGATCAACCGATCAGCTACACTTGGAAAGGAAAGAGCACGAGAACATGAGTAGGGAACTCAAAGCCCAAGAGCAGAAGCTCGTAACCCTGGTACAGAAGCAGGGAAAAAGCATGGAAGAAATGAACAAGAGAGCAGAGGAATGGGTAGCGCAGAATGAAAAAAGGTGAAGACACTGGCATGGCGTCTCGCTTTGGTGGAGAAATAAAAAATCCTCGCAGAGAGTAAAACAGACGCCGCCCAGACAGCCTTCAGTGCCCAGCAAAAGGCCTTCATTAACACACTATTGGACACGACCCGCCCAAAGGGAAAGGAGTCATTGGAGGTGGTATAGAAAAAAATGAGCATCGCACACAGAGCCCTACACGTAGGGTTGCAGATGCCACCCCAACTTGCGGAGGTTAGGCTGAGCCTAGAAGAGCAACGGAAATACCTACTACTAGCTGGCCTAACCCCCCAAGAAATGGGTGCAATGGGCTTTGAAGAAGGAATGCAACAAGAAGACCGACAGGGGGAGGACACTGAGATTGAATTTTTTATGGGGAGATTCAGAGAAGAGGTGATCCCACAACCCCCCTCGCCACGTGTCCAAGAACAGCAATAGGTTGATCCATCCGAGAGAGACAAGCCACACTGAGGGAGAGACGGAGAAAGTTAGTTGAAGAAACCAAGAAGCAACTAAGAGCCAAACCGGTCGTGCAGCCATCCACACCCCTCCCATTGTGCCCCGATGACCTCCTTGCTGGATTCCACGTGGAGCTGGTGATTTGGGAGCAGCAGGAAAAAGAAAAAGACCCATTCACTTTGGCTTCCTCATGTCCAACAGCCTACGGAGGGTTCTATCGATTAAGGTGATGGAGGAGGTGATCACGACTGGCGGTCGACTAGGACAGAAGTGGTTGGAAGAAAGGGAGAGGACCCCCACTCTGTGGGGAAAGGAAGAAGCAGAGTTTTGGCAAGACAAGGTCTTTGAAATACCACATACTATACAGGGATACAACTGCCAACCCCTATGGAGGAGGCAAGTGTGTGACATCAGCATGCTCACCTGGATGGATTTTTGTAACACCCTGCCCTATGAGAGGAACGACCCCACGTTCATGGCATACCCTCGTAGGGTAGGTGTGGATTTTGTTGCCACCCTCCATGGGCGTCATGATTTTCCTATCATCTACAACTCCAATGCTGCCTCCTTCGAACATGCCCTCCTCTTCAGCTCGAGAAGCCTAAACGATTCCATGACGCATTTTCTCGTAGATTTCTCTTCATGCCATGATCCAGCCTTTGTAACTACCTGTAATTATCTTAGGTTACTTAAGTTACTACTCAAGCAGGACCCAACCCCACAAGAATGAGGCCTGCCTCCCCTCTTTTTTAACCCTAACGCCATCGACAGATGTGCCATGGCGCATCTAATGATGAGGGCTAGCCTTCTCCCCTCTTTTTGCCTAGCTCTCCTAGAAGATATGAACAAGAGCCAGTTCACTAGGTGCAATCATCCCTTCCTCTCCACCACCTCCCTCCACGTCCGCATGAATCTCAAAGGATACATGCAAAGCCATCAATTTTTGAGCAAATCCATCTGACCCCCTTCTCTGCCTAAATCAAACGAGGAAAATTAGGCACAAGCTGTCGTTCTACTAGTGTGATACTATTCCACAAAAAAAAGAGAAAAATAAGAAAAAGAAAAAGAAAATGAACAAGCATCCAAGGAAGAGAAAGAGGAACATTACGCATGGAATGGAGAAAACAACTCACTTACAAAAGCACTTAGCACCACATGAAGCACAATCACTGCACATAAGGGTCCTCACGATTAGGCATGCCCAGTGGCTTTAGTCGACTGGCCCCGCTCCTAACCCCCTCGCCCTTTTTGCTCCCCCACTTTCACGCTTAGGGCACATCAAGGACATGACATACCTAGGGGGATACCACTCGCCTATGGTTAAACCTGTCACGCTAGGCTCCTTGCACTGCACCTCCCTTTGCACGAATGGGGTCCTCAAGTGTGGGACATCACCCAAGCTAGCCTGTGGTTCGACCCGACTCCCCATTCCACCAACATGTACACAATACACTACACAATAAGATCGACACCCCCTTAGGTAGAGCACCACACCTTTTTCTTCCAAGCATCACAAAGGTGACAAACCACTAAGTTCTGAGGCCCCCGTCATCCACTTGCTATCCATTTGGCTTCTCCAACAAACCTTATTACCAAGCTTCCATGAGCACCCGGGTTGACACATGGCCCTACCCTCACACGACTACTTCGCCATGGCCTCTTAAACCCCAACAGCAACCTAGGGTGCCATGGGTCTGGCACCCGTCTTGAAGGGGGGTAATGTTAACCCCAAGTCAATAAGGCCAAAGAATGAATGAAAAAGTGGAAAAAGAGCAAAGGCGTAGAGGCGGCCTCTAAAACTAAACTGAGGCAAAAAGAGCAATTTTAAAGAAATGCGCCTCAAAAACTCTAAAAACTCTTATAAAAGAGCGCCAGGCTCCCTCCTGTGCCGCTCGTAAAAGAATAGACAAGTATAGGCTTAGGGCATGAAGCAAGAAGAGGGAATTAGAAAAAGGGACATTGCCACAATGGCCAGTCATGTAAAAAGGGATGGGCACCCATGGGGTTTTTAGGGTTTGTATATATAAAGTTTAAAAAGTGAATGGAAGCTCATTCTTTGGTGTATGGCTAACAAGAGCTCTTCTCTTCTTCTCTTCTTGTCCTCTTCTTGCTTGTGTGTGCTCTTGAGAGAGGGAGTGTGAGAGTGTGTAAGAGTGAGGGATCAAGAGGGTGAAGCTCTTCACCATCTCCTCTTCTCTTCTTCTCTTCTTCTCTTCTTCTCTTCTCCTGTCTTGCGCACAGCGATGGAGCTTGGAGCGTGGAGCTTGAGGATGGAGCTTGCTTGAAGCTTGCACTTGGATCGTGGAGCTACCGGAGTGCGTGGAAGAGGAGGTAACTCGATCAGCATGGAGGTAAGCTCACTACACCCGTAGATATGGATGGCGTGTCGGCTTGTGAGAGATAGCCATTAGTGCTCGGCTTGGAACGCTTGAAACAATAAGTGGTCCTTGGGTCTTGGTGGTTGAGTGAAAGCTCCCACACTAGATGCATTCTTAGACACATGCTGCATAGCAAATAATCTGTCAACCTGCTCATCATGAGCACTGCTAGAATATGCATAATGCCCATGTTGTTTGTCCTTTGCCTTCATATCTCCCTACTTCTTGTAACAATCCTTTGCAATGTGTCCATATCTGCCGTAGTAATGGCAGTCCTTGTCTATGTTTGACTAATCATTTGACTCCCACGAACCAGATCCACCACCTCTACCATGGGGTGATCTCCCCTTAGCTCTAAAGCCACCATAACCACTTTGGCCCTGTGTATTTGTGCCGTCCCACGCATTTTGCTTATGATGTCCATAGGCATTTCGAGTGTCTCCTCGACCTCGAAAAGAGCCACGGTGTCTACTGCCTCTACCACGCTGGCTAGAGTAAAGAACAATGTCTCTGCTTTGAGATGTATTAGAGCCTATATTCAGCCCAAGCTTAACTTCCTGATGCAGTAGCAAAGTAATCAGCTCATCCCAATCAGGGGATTCAACTCTCACAGAAATAGATGTATCAAATGATTTATACTCTTTGCCAAGTCCATTCAATGTCACTGCAATCATATCATCCTCAAACACTGAAGATCCAATGGTGGCAAGCTGATCCGCTATGTTCTTGATCTCTGTAGTGTAGACCTAAATGCTTTTGTCATTCCTAGACATGTTATTGAACTATTGCTTTAGCTGAATTTTTCTTGCATGTGTTACATTTTCATAATTCTTCATGATTATGTCCCATGCATCCTTTGGGAAACTACATCCAGTAATCTGTATAACCATAGCATCTGATATACATAAGGAAAACCAATGTAACACCCTGCATGCTCTCTCAGTCCATAGCTTATGAGCCCTTTTTTGATCATTTGTCGGATTCCTTTCATGTATTTCAAGTTCAACCTCATCACCTGTACATAAGTCCCAATAACCTCTGCCAACCAAAAAATTCTTCATACGGAACTTCCATACAACAAAATTTTTGTTGTCCACCTTTTCTCCCACAATTTGAGTGATATTGTCAGTGCCTTGAGTATTTGTCATAGTTGCAGCTTCAGGAGAGTTTTTCTAACAACCTACTGCTTGCTATAAATTTTATTCCAACAATGAAAAAACATAGTCAACTGAGCATAAACCAAGCTCAAATTAGTTCAAAACATTCTATGGTAGTGGCAAAACATCCCAACAACAAACTATATCCATACAAGTATCAATGTTTGTACTGTATACAAGTAGCAGTACCAAATATAGCCAGCCCACTGCTATAACCAACAATATTTTCTATGCTAAAACAAGAGTATTCAGACCTCAAAACGGGGTCCCAAAACATCTCATTCAGTTGCAACTCTATGTAGGAGTTGATACATGTCCAACTAGTGAGAGCGGAGTTTTGAGCCCGGGATCTGCCTAAAATTTGCCAAAAAATTTAGAATTTAGGGGAAAAAAATTTAACATCGAAGGCGGCGGCTACAGCTAGGACGATTTTAAGCATCAAGTGAAAGACGGCTTTTAAAAGGCGCTCGAGTGACACTTGTGGATTTTTGATAATTTTTTCGACTGTCGTAGGGGATGCCAAGAGCTGCTAGTTAGTGCGGGATGTCGAGACGGACGTGCAGGATTTTTCAGAGGCTGAAACAGAGCCCGGACAAGGAAGAGGCCAAAACTTGGCCAAGATTTAAAAAGGTGGACATTGAGAGGACCAAAGGGGGGTGCCCTTTGGGATTTTACGCCCCCTCCCCTCCCCCCCTCTTTTTTTGATGAAAAAAACGTGGAGAAGGCGTGGAAAAATGGTGTGAAGATGCAGGCGCAAATTTCGCTTCCCCTCATGGATCTTGGATTTGGAGGCTGCAAGTACCTCATGTAACTGACATTGGGTATCAACTTCTCCCACTTGGCTGATCATATCACCGGTCTTCACGCGGGATATGGCTATCTGGATGAAGAGATCAGAATCTAGTCTTTCTCTCTCCTCCCTCTCTCTCTTCCCTATGGGCTGTTCATGTGCACCATCTTGAAGAAGGAACCAGGGAGGGAGAATGAAGGAAATGGTGATGGAGATTGATGGAGATGCTGAAGATTGATGTACAACATTGGATTGAGAGCAATGGAGGCTCCGTCTGCTGGTTATGCAGTCATTCAAGGCATCTCAGGTTACGTAAAAACACGGTATGACCATTTTTATAAAGAACATGAAGGATTTTTTTATAGTTTATGATGATAATTATGTTTTTATTGGATGAAAATTTGTTTGTGTGCTGGTTGCATCATGATTAATTTATTTTTATCAAAATTTTTTGATTTTGCAATGATTTACATGCTCTATTTAATTCCCGTAAACCCGAAATGCGGTCTTTTAAGTGGTAAAATTGTAGTTTTTCTATTTCGGGTGGGTGAAATGTGTTCCCATGGGGGAAAATGGAAGATAAATTGAATGATACTATGCTAAAGTGATTGGAATAAGAAAAATAAAAAAAAATAGTATATTTTATTGCCAAATAAATCAAGAAAATGGAAAAAATAAAGGAAAAATAGAAATATGTCTTACAAAAATCAGAAAAAATATAATGATTATTTGTGGATATATGATAGTGGCAAAGCATGAGGTTTAGCCTCAGTTTGCCCTATCTCCTTGTCAAAGTTTGTGATTTATCACTTTTTATACATCAAAACAACATGACAAAATGAACCTCTACACCTATACAACGAAAGCAATACCTAAACATAGGGGGTTGGGATGTTTGAATTGTGTGATTTTTGTGTTGATTGTTGCTGATTTTCTGATGCATGTCATGACATAGAGTTCGTGGTATTTTATTAAGAGGATAGTAGCACGAGTGTTATCTTGGTGCTATCCTTACATCGCCACAACGGGCTAGTAAATGCATTGGAAAGCCTAGTTGTGCACAACATGTTTCTGATTTAAATTTATGTTTGAGCACTTTAGAATCATCCACTTTTGCCGCTGCATGTGGATCATGGTGTCAGAATAAAAAAACTTGGATGCATCTCACTTGTTTTCAATGACAATGACCCACGCTTGAGTGTGGAAAGGCATCCTAAGCCGTAGGATAGACATTCGTTTCTTGGGGGATTATTTGGTAAGGACACATGGTATCTCCTGGAGTACTTTCAAAATGAAAGAGTGGAGTTTGTTCGTTTGTTCTATATGTTGAGCAGCGCATCAAGGGGCCAATCCCTGTGATGTAGAAGAGCTGCAGTGGGGCCGCGGTGATTCCACCGAGAGGTTGCTCCCCATGTATGTGATTATCATGGCATTTATAGCCAATGTGTATGGGTTCTCCCTCTGTGGAGTTTATAGGAAGGGAAACATTGAACTATAAAACTGTAAACGCATAGATTAAGCTTTAGGATAGTTCATCCCCTTTAGCAGCAGATTGACACTCCTGGCCCGCGAGACCGTGAGGGTGTGTTTGTCTGTTATGAGCATGAGATCTGGCTAGTGCCATAGCCAGTGCCGGCCCATTTGAGGTCCCATCAACCGGTCAAAATATATTGCATGTATGTCAAGTGAAGATGATAGGTATCCTTCCTACAGACAATAACCAGTCAATACCTTGGTATAACTAGCAATAAATTAGTCAAAACTTTAGACTTTTAGCACTCACAATATCCCAAAAAGCATCTACCACTCAAGTGGGATGATCCAAGCATTTGTCACTAGCAAATAAGCATCACAGATACTTCAACCCTGTAGGTATATTGTTTCCAAATTCAGGATAGCAACCAATTCACTGTTTCCAGCCTGCAAATAAGCTCCAAAACTAAGCATTTAACACTCCAATATCATGCTCAAATGCATGATAATAAGGGCATATACATTGTTAGGATGAAAGCCACCAGTTCCCTGGAATCACTTGTTGTTTACTACAATAAACAGCCAGTCTGCACAGGTCTGTGTTAAATACTCAAAATCTATGAGGAATTTGAAAAAAATTTCTTCTGCAAAGTTGTAGACCACATTAAAACAGTCATGATCAATAGGGTTTTTTCCCCAAAAACCATTTCTATAGCAAGAGATAGCTTTTGCAAAAAAGAAAAAAAACGGAGAGCAGACACAGTCTCCTTTTATGACATTTTCTTCAAATCTGATGTCTTGATGTCAAATGGCCACTTTCAAGCCTTCAGGCTTCAGGCATTGCGGAAGATGAGCCTCAGCTCATTGTTGTTCTTCTTCCATTATTCTTCCATCATACAAACTGAAAGAGACTTACACACATAGGTATGGCTAACCAAGACTAATTATGGTTGAGTCACTGACTACACCGACTTATTGAATGTCACACCCATGTATAGCTATATCCAGCTAATGTCGGTCACACACATAAAGATAGACTAAGTGAAGAGTAACAAGAGCTTGATATCCTAACATGTCTGAGTCTTGTCTCTATGTATTGAGTCAAGGAGATAACGGTGACAAAGAAAGAGCTTCACGAATATTTTGAGCCTTGTAGTAGATGCTTATCTTTACAATCCTATTATGAAAGTGTGTCTAGATTTTGTGAAGAAAATGTGAGTTCACATTTCAATTAATCCCTGCCATGCAAAGGAGCTATATTCTCTCCATTCCTACTACTGGCAATACACCAAGCAAAGACTTGGATAGCATTACAAATGAGTCATCCTTAATAACTACATATACCTCTTGATTTCTATTTGTGGGATCTTCCACACCATCCATTGTCAAGAGTAAGCAAATTAGTATCCTCATTCCCCTCAAAATATTTCCTTTGATCCATCTTTTAAAGTAGAGTGCCTAGACTTGGGCACCTTCAATAAGACCGATTCCCCTTCTTGGAACTCTAAAGGCCGCCTCTTCTCATCAGCATACATCTTCACTTGGTCTTGAGCTTTTCAAAGATTCATCTTACACTATTGAAGAAGGGTTTGCATTCTTTACAACTCTTCTTTCCCATGAGGATTGATTATTTCATTAAAGATGACTATGGGTAAGGGCACCTTATAGCTATACATAGCCTCAAAGGGAGAAACTCCAATGCTAGCATGAGTAGAGTTGTTGTGAGCAAACTCAATCACTTGTAACCAAGAATCAAATGAATTTTGGACATCATAGCAAAAATGGCGAAGATAAGTATCTAACCATTTATTTACCCTTTATGTCTGTCCATCAGTTTGTGGATGATAGGCCGTAGAAGGAGCCAATTTAGTGCCCATAGATGTGAATATCGCCTGCCAAACGTTACTCGTAAACTTTGAGTCTCTATCATGAACAATCACCTGCGGTAATCCATGTAGTCTAAAAATCTGCTCCATGAATTGACTGGCCACTTGAGAAGCTAGTAAACTATGGGTCTTGGTTGGAATGAAATGGGCTACCTTGGTGAGTCTACCACCACCACATATATACTATTCCATCCCTTCTTGGTAGTAGGAAAGCCAGTAATGAATTCCATGGTAATGTGCGTCCATTTGCTTGTAGGAATGGGTAATGGCTACAACAAACCACTTGGCTTATGGGTAATGTCCTTATTCTGCTAATAAGGCATACACTTCATAACAAAGTCCTTGGCATCTTTCCACAGCCCTTTTCAATAAAAACTTTTGTTGATCCTATCATAGGTCTTGAAAACTCCAAGGTATCCCAACTAAAGGCGAAGAATGTATTTCCTCCATAATTTTTCGTGTAAAAGAAGAGGTAGAAGGAATGACAATCTTGCCATTTAACCAAATAAGGCCATTTTTAAGCTGATAATGCAAGTTTTCTTCCATTAGACCTTGCTGTAATTTTTGAAAAATATGGCTGAGCTCTTCATTCAAAAGATAAGCCTTCTGTACTTATTCAATCCAATCACTACGTAGTTCAGTCATTGCTGAAACTTTGCAAGCCCACATACGAGAAAGAGAATCACTCACTATATTTTCTTTACCCCTTGTATGAGTGATGTCAAAATCATAATTTTGCAGTGTAGCTACCCACCTACACTGCTTAGGAGTAAGATTGGACTGAGTAAGGAAATACTTAAGAACCTTGTGATCACTCTGGACTCTGAATCGGCTGCCATACAAATAATGGTACCATTTCTTTATTACATGCAAGATAGCCAACATCTCTTGGTCATAAACATTCATGGTCATTTCTTTATCTGTAAGCTTACGTCTCTCAAAAGTAATCACTCCATGCTCCTGTAACAAAACAGGCCCAATGCCACAGCCACTGGCATCACACTGTATAATAAATTCTTTGGAGAAGTCTGGGCATACTAAAATTAGAGCAGAAGTAAGGAGTTCCTTTAACTGGTTGAAGCTATTATTTGCAAGAGTATCCCAAAAGAAAGCTTCATTATTTAACCTATCAGTAAAAGGACCTGCAATAGCCAGATAATGCTTAATGAATCGATGGTAGAATGAAGATAGACCAAGAAAACCTCTAAGAGAGTAGTAGTAGTAGGTGTTGGCCAATCTTTTATACATTGCACCTTCTTAGGGTTCGCTTCTATCCCTTTTTCACTGACAATATGTCCCAAGTATTCCAGCTCAATTTTCATGAAAGAATATTTCTTCTCCTTAGCAAAAAGCCAGTGATGTCTCAATACATCAAAAAACTTCCTCATGTGTGATAAGTAATCCTGTAAAGTCTTACTATAAATCAAAATGTCATCAAAGAAGACTAAGACAAACTAAAAGAGGAAAGGCTGCAAAATCTTATTCATCAAGCTCTAGAAGGTAGCTGTGCATTTGTAAGCCCAAATGGCATCAGTAAGAAATAATAGAGCCCCCGATGAGTCCTAAAAGTAGTCTTGATTCCATCACCCTCTCTCATGCGAATCTAATGACACCCTGACCTCAAATCAATATTCATAAAGAATTGAACCCCCTTATGCTAGGTATTTGATACTTGTTCTTCATTGTGATCTTATTAAGATCCCCGTAGTCAATACACATCCTGAAAGATCCATCTTTCTTTTTACTAATAAAACTGGAGATGCATAAGGTGAAGAACTTGCTTCAATGAATCCCATCTCAAGAAGTTCTTTAATTTGCTTGGCTACTTCCTCTCCCTCACACTTAGACAATTTGTAAGGTGGCTTATTGATTGGCTTTGAGTTGGGCTCCAAATCAATAGGGTAAATTACTACTCTCTTGGGAGGTAATGAAGTAAGCACCTCAAACAAATCCCTATACTCCTCAAGAAGAGTTGTCAAGGCTGGATGACTTGCTGAATTATTGGATTGATCTTCTATTTCTTTATTCAAATGTAAAACAAATATATGTGAGCGCCTCTTGTACTCCCTTTTGAGTTGTTGAATGGTGATAAGCTGAAAATCTAATCTACTAGGAATTCCCTGTAAATGGATGAGCTGTCCATTGAAGATAAACTCCATATATAGCTGTGAGAAATCTATAGTGATTTTTCCTAATGTCATCAACAAACCGAGTACACTATCTATAGGACTCATTTCCAAGGTAATCAGGTTTACTTTTGCTTCAAAATTTTTAGCCAGCTGTAAAGAAACCTGTGGATATATTTGTGTGATGGTTTCTTCTTCACCATTGGCCACTTGAACTCGTATGGGATGCTATAAACCGGTGGGACGACAATTCAGCTTGTCCATAATGGACTTATTCACAAAACTATGTGTACTGCCACTATCTATCAGAATGAACACAGCCTTTCCATGAATGTTACCCTTCATATGTAGTGTATTAGGGCTCTTAGAACCTATCCGAGCATCCATGGAAATAGAACAACTAGTGGCAGCAAGTGGCTCATGATAAGTCCCACCTGGATCAAAAGGAATACTCCCACCGAGATCAAAAGGAAAAGAGTCGATTGGATCATAAAAATACTCTTGCCCAACTTCTTCCTTAAGATCTTTATTTTCAGCATTAGGTGTAATTGCATTAGCTTCATCAATCTCATCTTCAGGATCCTCAAAGACTAACATACTCTGAAGTTTGGCTGTGGCATTTTTGTATACACACTTTGTGGCATGACCAGGTGTATACTTTTTCCCATGCTTGAAACATAAGCCTTTTTACTTTCTTTCCTTATAGAGGTCCATAGGGATAGACTTAGGATTCATGTTGGTTGAAATGCATTTAGGCCTGCTATCCCCTTGTTTGAAGTCAACTCTTGGACTGCTTGTTGTTTTGAAATTACTTTGAGGTCTTGAAGCATTGAACGGCGGATAAGTTGCCACGGTGCATGATTGATGCCATAAATGTTACCAACTTGTCCCTATTTTAAAATAGTCAGTGGATGTCCAAAACCAGGCTGCTGAAATGAAAACTCTCTTCTACATTTCCTTCCATAGTGCTCCGCAAGCTCAATAGCTTTAAAAAGAGAAATAGGGTTTTGTGCCATGACATCAGCTGATAAAGATGGCTCTAATCCATACATATACTTGTGGAGCTTAGCCTCATCACTGATGCTCTCCACATACATGGTTAGGTTGAGAAATTGGTTAGTGTACTCTCTTACAATTAGGCCTCTTTGCTCCAAACCATACCATCTCCGTGACAATTTCTCTTTTTCAAGAGGAGAGACAAATACTTTAGCCATCAGTGTCTTGAAAGCTTCCCAATTCTCTACAAGTATGTTCTCCTTTTTAATATACCTCCACCAAGTATGCGCAAATCCCTCCAAGTGCAAGGAAGAAAAATGAATCTTCATGTCATCAGTTCTAGGAAATATGTCAAAGTAAGATTCCATTTAGGAGATCCATTCCTCTAAATCAAATGGTAAAGATGACTGACCATTGAACTTGGCCAAAATGATCTTGTCTTTCCATTCTCTTTCACGAAATGGTTGTTGTCCCAAAATAGACTGATCATGAGTGCCAGGCATTGAGCCCCCAAAGTGAGATGGAAATCTCCCAATAGGCAGTTGAGAACCACTATGCAATCTTCCCATTGGTAGAGAACCTCTAGGAAGTTGAGTATTCAACCCAAAAGCTTGGGAGTTAGCTCCATTCAAACTGCCCAAATAGTCATCATGCCTTTGTGAAGTCTCACCTACTTCATATTGGCTATTTCAAATACCTCTTCATCCAATAATTCCATGACCTTGACCATTTTTGGTTAGGTGGCTGAAGTGGGAATGAAGGCTCATTGTTTGAATAAGCTTTCTCCTTTGTTTCTTTAGATCCCATTTGCATTTGCATTTGCATGCAGTGGGAGAATTGAACCATTATTTGAGCATTGGATTCCACAACTTATCAATAGAAGTCTTTTTTTGAGTCGTTGAATCCACTAATTTCTCAATAGAAGACTTCATTTTATCAGTAGATAAAAACATCTGCTCCACTCTTGATAATAGGTCCATATGACGTTGATTCCTTTGTTCATGTACACACAAGGAATGATTAAGTGCACTAATTTCTCCATGTTATTGAGGCTCTTTAGGGCTCTCCTGGGATATGTTCTCCAATATAGAATCTCTGATTTGCTGAGCATAATCATCCTGGACCTTATTTTTGCATTTATGTCCTAACAAAATAGTGCAGTGCAGTCCTGCAGTACCCCCTGTCAAAAAAATGGCTATAACTTGGGCTAGGAAACTCCGATTCAAAAACTTTTTAGTTTAAATCAAAGCTGAGAATGTTCTTCAAGATGAGCTATAGCACGCTATAACAAGTTTAGGACATAAAATTTTGCAACTCAATCTTTGATTCTGAGAGCTGTCCAGGCCTGCACTCTATTTTAACTAGTGAATGCCTTGTTTTCACCATGTAAGGTAAAATGGTAACCCCAAATGGCTATCAAACCTTGTAGAAGGCTGAGTAGGACCTATGGGTACCCTATAGTACTTGCACCTATACTTCAGTAATGAAGTTTGTACCTATAAGAACTTGTAAATGCCTTGTAGTGTCCTAAAAAGTCCATGTTTTACCCTGTTTTGCTCCTGAAGGTACTTGAGCTTTTGAAAACACTTGAATCTTAAATTCTCCACTCGTTGTACTTGTGTAAGGGAAAAAACGGCAAGAAAAGCTCCTTACATAGGCTTTGAATCACCCAGAGCTGGGCAAAGTTCCCCCCGGTTGGTTGACTGCATCCATTCAGGATCTTCAATAGTGAGGGAGGGTCACCTCTCTTTTGTCCCACTATCTCTCCCAACATCCGCCTTTTTCCTCGATGGGTGTAACATTCCAAACTTCACACATGAACCGCCTCTATAAAGGATAATTGAATTAAGTAAATAAAAAATTTGTTTATTTATTATTCCCCTTATCCCCCCTAGCCGACTGTCGAGCTGGAGGGGGAGGGGAATAGAAGGAGTGACTAAGCTCCTCGATGGCACTTGAAGGGGGGAGACCCATGTGCATCGACGCGTGGGGAAGGGAGGATCTTATCCCCTCCCCTATTTAAATCGGGGCTATCAGAAAGCTCGAGGATGGAGGGCTAAGGTTGTAAGTTGTGAGGGGAGCCATTATACTGTCAACATTTGATAGAAAGGGAGAAGCTAGTCGACGCTACCGTGGAGGAGAGGGTGGACGCGAGAAGCCACCACCCTTTGCTGCACCATCACTGGGGGGCTGGGAGAGGGTCGTGAGCCGCAGAGCGCCACCCTCGCTGCAGTCTGATCCCCCTGCCCACATTGCCGTTAGCAGCTCAGAAGGAAAGACTGTCAACGCTGCCCAGTCCCAGCAGCTGCCATTCTGTCCATCCGCCAACACGCCATCGAAACGACCATCTGTCAATTGCCTCCACCCCCCCCCCCCCCCCCAAAAAAAAGATTTTACCTTAAAGGGCCTTCATATGACCCTTAAGCCCTTTTCCTCCCCAAATTTTCCTTGAAAGGCCTTTAAGTGGTCTTTAAGCCCCTTTTTTTTTCACCCCACACCAAAGTCCTCCCAAGGGCTTATAGGCCCTTCTTCTCCCCGTACCTTAAATCCTATTAAGGGGCTCCCTTCGGCCCCTTCCCCCCCTTATCCGCCATTGAAGGGCCCTCACGTGATCCATAAGCCCCCTTTTCCCCCCCTGATTTGCCATTGAAGGACCTTTAAGTGGTCCTTAAGCCCCTTTTCCCCTATGAAAAAGATTTCTTCTTAGCCCTTTTATTCCTTTGTTTCCCCCCTTTTTCCTTTCCACCAAGAGTTATTTTCCTTTTCCCCTTGGGATTCAAAGCCCCTTCTCATGCCCATTCATAATACCTTTCAAGTGGGATGAAAGCCCAGTTACTCCGTGATTTAACCCTCATTAGCGGGTTATACATTCTCCTTACTTCCTTTTCTGATCCACTAAGACCATTTAAAACCCTCCCGAGGTTTAAGCACCCCCTTTTTCGTGAAATCCCTACTTCAAGGAGGAAGCCTTCTAAAACTGTTTCCGACGGACGGTGCTAGTTATCACACAGGGAGCTACGGTGGAATTTTAAAAATAAGTTCGCAAAGCCGCATCCAAGACAGAAAGGCTACCTTCGCGATGGCTCCTAAGAAAGCCAAAGGCACAAACGTGGACATCTCACCCCAAGTCCCTTCCTAATTTTTATTTGGTATTGTTATAATTCAATCGTGCGAGGATAATTGTTGGAAATAGGATGCATTTTTCATCTTATATGCTTTAGAAAAATTAGCTCACGACGGAGGAATTTAGTCATTGGTATTTTCAATAAAACGAAAAAAAATAAAGTGAGCAAAAAATTGATATGCATTTAGTCCATATTTACAAAAATGGAATTAAGATAGTGCACTCCATTTAGGCATGGAAGTATAAAATTGCATGTCGCATTATTAGGCCATATCTTCTTCGCAATGAGTCATTATGGAAAGTGCTAATAATCCATAGGAAATCGCTAGGCATGAAATGATTCTTAAGTTGCATAAATTGGTCAAGTATCGTTTTTCAACTGCATAATTATTAGTAAAAGGTTGCTTGTTTAGCAAGTTATAGGATGATTAATTGGAATTAGCTTATAACCTAACCTATGCTTGATCTTAAATCAATAAGTTAGGGTTGAAAATCAATTTACGCGTAGACAATGATCATGTGTTTATGGAAATGATAGCGTAATTATCTTCAAGAATTAAACAAATTGGCATAAACCTAAACACCTAAACCCGCGGAGTACTCATTTTAGAAAGAGTTAATTCAATTCCAAAGAACTCACTAGGATTTAATATGTGACCTAGTCGCTCGTATTGCCAAGCCTGAAACTCCTATACCCTAAAGACTTGCCCACATTCACGGAATGTAGGGACATTGGAATATACGTGTGAGAAGTGATTTACAGTGTTCCTAAGAATCTCTCGCTAGGAAAATGAAACTCGAAACCCTAGGACTGGCAATGTCAGCCTAATGCCATCAGGAACAGATTGTTTCGTGACTCCATTCGATGGGTAGATAGTCCCAAAAATTGATGCGATACTTGTACAACAAGTTGTAGAGTCGCATGATTTTTTGATTTGATCACAAGGGAATGGCCAATTCTCGGAATGAGGTCGGCAGATTCTTACGCAAGTTATCTTACAAGAGGATGAATAATCGTCCTAATATAGTATCTTTTTGGGGTAAAGATAATTGCTTGGAGCAAAGGACAAACCAATAAATTGGAATAACATATAAACTTAAGGTATTGACCAAGTCGGGTTAATAGGGTACGGCCCTAACCCATGATATAGGGGATCTTGCCAAGTCGCAAGTCATCCCCGATCGAGTGTTGGATGCATTCGAAAAGAAGGATTCATTCCTTAGCAGTCAGCTAACAATAAACAACCAATGGAAATTTCTGGCCAAATTTCCTTTCGTAACTCTAAAGGGGATTTAGTCACAACTCAAGGTGAGGATGGAGTGCCAAAAATCCAATTGACCAAAGCATCTCAGATCATAAAAGGAGTTAGAAAAGGATTACCTGTCTACTTGATTAAGCTCAACAAGTTAGATCAGAAGCAAGAGTCTACTAAAGGACCTTCTTGGCTAAAGGAATACGTGGACGTGTTCCCTGAAGAGTTGACAGAACTCCTGCCTCAAAGAGAAGTGGATCATGAGATTAAGCTAGTACCAGGAGCTGCGCCAATTGCAAAGAGACCTTATAGAATGTCCATACCAGAAGCAATTGAGCTGAAGGAACAAATCAAGCAACTGCTAGATCAGGGCTACATCCGTTCTAGCAGTTCACCATGGGGAGCTCCAGTACTATTCTAGAAAAAGAAAGATGGAACGCTTTGACTATGTATTGATTATAGAGGGTTGAATCAATCAACTGTCAAAAATAAGTACCCTATTCTTAGAATAGATGAGCTTCTTGATCGTCTTCAGGGGGCAAAGATCTTCTCCAAGATTGATCTCAGGTCGGGTTACTATTAGATAAGGATCAAGGAAGAAGATATCCCCAAGACAACCTTCAATACAATATATGGACACTTTGAATTCCCAATTATGTCATTTGGGCTTACAAATGCGCCTGCCACCTTCAATTCCAAACAGGAAGAAGATCATAAACCCCAACTTCGAATTGTCCTTGAGACAATGAGGGCACATAAGCTGTATGCTAAGATGAAGAAGTGTGCATTCTTCAAGCATCAGATTGAATATATGGGATTCATCGTATCAACGGAAGGAATCTTATGGATCCAGCCAAGGTCAGAGATCTGCTCGAATGGCCAATACCAACAACTGTCAAAGAAATACACAGCTTTCTTGGATTGAAAGGATGGTATAGGGTCTTCATCAAAAACTATGCTCTAATTGCAACACCTCTGACGAACTTACTGAAGAAGCAAACATCCATTGCATGGTCAACTCCCAAACAAACTAGCTTCGACAGATTGAAGCAAAGTTTGGTATCAGCACCTATCCTAAAACTTCCAGACCTCAATAAGGAGTTCGAGGTAGTAACTGATTCTAGCACACTTGCCTTGGGATGTGTGCTCATGCAACAAGGTCACCCGATAGCTTACTCTTTAAGAAAACTGAAGAGTCATAAGAAGAATTATGCTACGAATGATTTGGAATTGCTAGCTATCATCCATGCTCTAAAGCTATGGAGACACTACCTGTTGGGTAACAAGTTTACTCTAGTGACTAATCACAAGAGTCTCAAGTGGATCTTTGTAAAATATTACACGGCGCAGCGAACAGAATCTGAGAAAGAGATAGAGAGTATACAACAGATAAGAGGAGAATCAATAAATTCTTTAACTCCAAACAACTGATACAAAGATGGCTCTGTCCACCCGTGCGCTTCCACTGTGTGAAGCTTAGATGGCGATCTAGGCAGAAGATAGGTGAAGAGCTTAAGGCTAGCTAGAATAACAACTCTAACTAGGTGAAAGATGAGTGAGTGATGGTGGCTGCGAAGGGGTTAGCTTTTATAGCCCGCGAAGGTCGTTAGGTCGGCCTGCGACCTATCATATGAGCCTCCACTAGTCGGCCAGGGAATATTCTAGGGAATATTCCCTTTACCATCGGGCCGGCGGCGCTGCCCCTGGATCCTTGCCAGGGGGGCCGGTGGTCCCCCCTGGGACCCCCCAACCAGGGGCCGCTTCCGCGGCCCCCGGACCCCACAATAGGGACCCCTTTTAACTCCCTTACACCGCAACTCGATGCAATGCGCCTCGAGTTGCTACCAGCTTAACCACTCCATCTAACCCAAAGATTAGACCCACAATGGTCACCTTTTTGCCATCTGGTCACATAGACCTCATCTGATATACAAGTCAGGACTCCACCAATGTCCGGGCTCACACTTGGCTTCTCCTCATAATGGGGGCCTTACAACTTTGAGCACCATGGATCATTGGTAGCACCTAATGAGGGTGGGGCATTGATCGTATCTAACACCCCCCCTCAATGTCCACCCATAGGTGAACTATCTCCTCGGCCCAATGCCGAGTCTGTGAAGATGAACTTGAAGTAGATCCTTCGTAAGTGCTTTGGTGAAGATATCTGCTCCATTCTCCTCTGTTGGACAGTAGACCAATTCCACTATCCCATCCTCCATCAAATCACGCACATAGTGATACTGGATCTCTATATGTTTGGTGCGTGCATGAAACACTGGATTTTTGGCAATGGTGATGCAACTCTAATTGTCACATCTCAGCACAGTTGGTTCTTCATCCTACACTCCCATATGCCATAGAATCCTTCTCAACCATACGGCCTCACATGCAGCAAAACAAGCTTCCTTATACTCTACTTCGATAGAAGACAATGCCACTGTTGGTTGCTTCTTACTAATCCAAGAGAAAATTCCTGAACCCAAAGAGAAACAATAACCAGAAATTGACTTCCTGGAATCAATGTCTCCTGCCCAATCTGAGTCATAGTTCCCCACAAGAGAAGTTCCGAAACTGTATGTGATACCATAGTCAAGAGTTTTCTTCAAGTATCTGAGCACCCGCATCCCAGCCTTCCAATGACTCTCATGAGGTTTGTTTGAGAACCTGCTCAAAACACCAACAACAAAACTGATATCTGGTCTGGTGTTACACAAGTAGATCAGACTGCCGACCAACCTCCTATACTTCCCAATGTCTGCTAGTGCTGATGTATCCTCGACAGATAACTTTGCATTCACTTCCATAGGTGTAGCTATCTCCTTGCACTCGGTCATGGCAAATGCCTTCAAGATCTCCCATGCATACTTCTTCTGAGAGATGAAGATATTTCCTAGCTCTTGCCAGACTTCAATCCCCAAACAATAGTGCAGCAAGCCCAAGTTTGTCATTTCAAACTCAGAACTCAAAGCCTTTCAAGTTTGGTTGATGATATCTTCATAGTCACCTGTCATAAGAAGGTCGTCCACATATAGGACAATCACTACAGACTTTTTACCATCCCTGTAAACATACAAGTTAGCATCGGAGGCACATCTTTTGAAGTTTAGGTTTAAAAAGAACCTATCTATCCGCTGGTACCATGCTCTGGGGGCTTGTTTCAGCCCATACAATGCCTTCTTCAGTTTACACACTTTGTTCTCAGAATGGGGGGCCTCAAACCCTGGTGGCTGAGCCACATACACCTCCTCCTTGAGGTCACCATTTAAGAACGCTGACTTAACATCCATTTGGTACACTGGCCACTTCTCATGGGCAGCCACTGCAAGTACCATGTGAATAGTGGTCATTCTGACAGTTGGGGCAAATGACTCTTGAAAATCAAACCCTTCAACTTGTGAAAATCCTTGGGCAACCAGTCTAGCTTTGTACTTTTCTAAGGTACCATCAGCCTTATACTTTACCTTCCAGATCCACTTGGTGCCAATAACCTTCCGCTTTGCTAGTCGAGATCCACTAGCTCCCAAGTGTCATTCTTCATTATGCTGTCATACTCCGCCTGCATAGCAGCCTTCCATGATGGATCTGCAAGTGCTTCTTCTAAGTCAGTTGGCTCCTTTACTTCTCTCATAATCTCAACCATCAAGGCCATATTGACTATGTGAGCAGAAGCCCTCCCTTGCTCCTCTATTCTCTGAGACCTCCTTGGTCCATCTGCTTTCTCCTCAACAGATGCAGGCATAGGATTATTGTGGTCATAGAGCTGCTTCACCCAGCGCGGCAATGGCTTTTCCGGTGGGGTGATGTCAGGTTGGTGAACTTTTTCCTCATCATCTGAAGATGATGCTTCCTCCTCCTTAAGGATAGGGATAGCTCTCGGGACAGGTTCATAGTGGACTACTTTTTCGCTTGATGATAAAGTGGAAGAACTTGCCTTCTCCTCCTCCACTGTATGCGGCTTCTCCTTGAACACCACATCACGGCTCGCGATGATCTTCTTTGCCTCTTGGTCATATAATTTGTAAGCCTTCTGCTCATCACTATAACCCAAGAAGATACATTTTCTGCTTTTTGGTTGTAACTTGTTTCTCTTCTCATCTGGAACATGTGCATAACATTCACATCCAAAAATTCTGAAATGTGAGACAGATGGTTTCTTACCGGTGTAAGCCTCATGAGGTGTTTTTCCCTTGAGAGCCTTTGTATAGCTCCGATTTAGAATGTAGACTGCAGTATTAACAGCTTCAGCCCAAAAATGGTTAGGCAATCCCTTGCCCTTTAGCATGCATCTTGCCATCTCCACAATGGTGCGATTCCTGCGTTCCACAACACCATTCTGCTGAGGTGTGTAAGGCGTCGTCAATTGACGCTTAATCCCTTTGCTCTTGCAAAAGCCTTCAAACTCCTTTGAGTTGAACTCACCACCACCATCTGTTCTAAATTTCTTCACACTTTTCCCTGTTTCATTCTCAACAAGTATTAGCCATTCTTTAAACTTACCAAAAGCTTGAGCCTTATCATGAAGGAAGTACACCCACATCTTCCTATTGTAGTCGTCGACAATCAACATAAAATAAGAAGATCCCCCTAAGGCCTGTGTAGGCATCTTACCACACAAGTCAACATGCACCAACTCTAGAGGAGCCTGTGCTCTATTCTTGCTTTCTTATGGAAATGCCTTTCTCTGTTGCTTGCCCATCATACAAGCTTCACATGGTTCCTTCAATTCAGTTATTGTAGGTAGGTGAGCAACCATACCTTGCTTTTGCATCTCCTTCAATACTGCAAATCCGATGTGTCCAAACCTTTCATGCCAAAGCTTACTTGTGCCCACTCCACTTCTTGAACCTCACTTCATGACCAAGATCAGTTATGGCAGCAACTGATAAGAGATTTCTCCTAATTTCGGGAACATACAACACATTTGAAAGCTTTTTGACTTCACCATTTGCAGCAACAAAAGAAATAGTACCTGTGCCCGCAGCAGGGCATTTACCATCATTTCCAACCGTCACAGTGATGGATTCTTGTAGAGGCTGCATAGAACTGTATAGACCTTTCTTGTTGGTCATGTGACGGGAGGCCCCACTATCCAACACCCATGAGTCAGTGGTAGATTCTTCTTGTGTTGAGGAGCACACTTCCTCATTGGTCGCCATGAATAATTCCAACTCTGCCTCAGCCGTATTGGCTGTCTCTTTCCCTTTACTTTTAAGGGTACCATTATTTTCATCTGCCTTCTTGACACGACAATCTGCAATTGCATGTCATTTCTTCTTACAGTAGAAGCACTCTCCTTGAAACTTCTTCTTACCACCCTTCTTCTTTTTGTCACCATCATTTTTGGTGGAGGAAACACCTTTGCCTTTTGCATTGGCAGAGAATGCAGCATCTCCATTGTTGCTTCCTTCTCGGGCTTTCAGCCTCAACTCCTCCTCCATTAATAATGCACAAAACTCCTCAAAAGTCAAAGCTTCAGGTCTCACCTGAGTATTAAGGGCAGTTACTAGTCCATCAAACTTTTGTGGACAAATCTGAAGACACCTCCGAGCTAGCTCTTCACTAGTCTTTTGTATCCCAGCGCCAGCCATCTGGTCGCGCAGATTCTTAATCCGAGTGATGAATGCTTCAACCGTCTCTCCTTCAGCAAACTTCACCGCTGCTAGTTGATTCTCCAAGTTTTGAATCCTTGTTTGGTTTCGTGTTTCATACTGACTCCTTAGTACATTCCAAGCATCTGACGCTTTGGTTCTATGCTGAATCAGAGTCAAAACACTGTCAGAACAGCTTGTAACTAAGGCACACAATGCATCTACATTCCTTCGTTTCCAAGCTCGTAGAAGATCTGCATTCGGAGGAATTAGGATTTGATGGGTCGGGGGTAGGCTGTGGTTCTACGTCAGTCCCCAGCACAGTCTCCAGAAGCTCATAAGAATCAAGGATAGTTGTAATTTTGAACTTCCACAAGGTGTAGTTTGTACCATCTAACTTGCCTTCGCTGAAGGTTGGTGGACGAATCCTCAATGTTTGAATAGCCGGTACAGCAGCACCACCTCCTGCACCGCTTCCTGATGCGCCAGAACCGCTTTCCGGAGTCGACATAGCTTCTCTTTGCTGTTGAAGCCTATGCCTCTTGCACGCTCTTCGATCTCTAGAGCCCCTTGGGCTCTGATACCATGTAAAATATTACACGGCGCAGTGAACAGAATCTGAGAAAGAGATAGAGAGTACACAACAGATAAGAGGAGAATCAGTAAATTCTTTAACTCCAAACAACTGATACAAAGATGGCTCTGTCCACCCGTGCCCTTCCACTGTGTGAAGCTTAGATGGCGATCTAGACAGAAGATAGGTGAAGAGCTTAAGGCTAGCTGGAATAACAACTCTAACTGGGTGAAACATGAGTGAGTGATGGCTGCGAAGGGGTTTAGCTTTTATAGCCCGCGAAGGTCGTTAGGTCGGCCTGCTGACACGACCTATCATATGAGCCTCCACTAGTTGGCCAGGGAATATTCCAGGGAATATTCCCTTTACCATCGGGCCGGGGGCGCTGCCCCCGGATCGCCGCCAGGGGGGCCACTGGTCCCCCCTGGGACCCCCCAGCCAGGGGCCGCTTCCGCGGCCCCTGAGCCCCACAATAGGGGCCCCTTTTAACTCCCTTACACCGCAACTCGATGCAATGCGCCTCGAGTTGCTACCAGCTTAACCACTCCATCTAACCCAAAGATTAGACCCACAATGGTCACCTTTTTGCCATCCGGTCACATAGACCTCATCTGATATACAAGTCAGGACTCCACCAATGTTCGGGCTCACACTTGGCTTCTCCTCATAATGGGGGCCTTACAACTTTGAGCACCATGGATCATTGGTAGCACCTAATGAGGGTGGGGCATTGATCATATCTACCAATCTTTACCCTGAACGAGCTCAACATGAGGCAACATCAGTGGATTGAAGTGCTGGAGGAGTATGACTTTGAGATCAAGTATTGACCAGGAAAAGAGAATGTAGTTGCCGATGCACTGAGTCGCAAGGCATTCCTTAACTCATTAATCTTGCAAAATCCATCAACAGCTAAGTCTCTAGCTACAAAGGTATCTATGCCAAACAATCCAATACTTGAGTTAGTTAGAGAGGAAGCATGCCATGATCCATCCTACCAAAATATGCTAAGGGAAATCTCTATCAAGGATCAGGGCCAAAAGCTACAGGCTAAGTATCATGAATTCTCTATCAATAATGGACTTGTCTACTATAGAACGAGGCTGTGTATACCGGCAAGTCAGTCACTTAAGCAGAAGATATTATGGGAAGCTCATGATTCCCCTTTCTCAGGACATCCTGGCTATGCCAAGACTCTCAATGCAGTTAGGAAGAGCTACCATTGGGAGAGGCTTAAAGGTGGCATTCTCAAATATGTCACCGAGTGTTTGTCTTGTCAACGTATCAAAGTCGAACATGTCAAGATGCCAGGGAAGTTGCAACCGCTTGACATTTCCCAAATGAAACGGGAATTCATCAGTATGGACTTTGTTGTTGGCCTACCCTAAGTTCAGGGAGGATACAACTCCATCATGGTTGTGGTTGACATGCTTACTAAGGTTGCATACCTTATTCCAGTAAAGACAAACTATAAAGCCTCAGACATTGCAAGATTATTTATCAAGGAGATATTCAAGATACATGGGCTACCCAGAAGAATCATTAGTGATCGTGATTCTCTCTTCACATCACACTTCTGGAGAGCTATCTTTGAAGCCATTGGGACTCAACTCTGTTTTAGCACAGCTTACCATCCCCAAACAGATGGCCAAACAGAGCGAGTCAATCAAACCATCGAGGATATGCTTAGGGTATACTGCTGTTGTGAGCCGAAAAGGTGGATTCAATACTTGCCTTTGGTTGAATTTTCCTACAATGCTTCTTACCAACAAAGCATTCAGATGACCCCTTTCCAAGCATTGTACGGTCATGACTGTCGAAGCCCCCTAAACTTCTCAGATCCAACCTTGAGGGTTGAAGCTTCAAGGCAGATGTTGGGAGAGATGGATGACCAAATAAAGTCAATAAGACAGGACATCCAAGCTACCAAGGATAGACAGAAGACATATGCGGATTTGAAGCGTCAAGATAGAGTCTTCGAAGAAGGAGACATGGTCTTCATTCGTGTACGCCCTAAGAAGAGTTCCCTATCCTTAGGAGATTGCAAGAAGCTAAGTCCAAGGTATTGTGGACCATACAAGATCCTCAAATACCTAGGACCTAATGCTTATAGATTGCAACTCCCTGAGAACCTAAAGGTTCACAATGTATTCCATATCAGCCTATTGAAGAAGTATGTACCTAATCCTAACCATGTACTTGATGACCAAAAAGTTGTAATGCCTAGTCAAGGAGTCCTTGAACTAAGGTCTGACAAGATCTTAGATGTTAGAGAGAGACAACTGAGATCCAGAACCTTGAGAGAATGCCTCGTCCAGCGGAAAGATTATCCCGAAGAGGATACCACTTGGATAGATGAAAGCACTCTCAACCACCAATATCCCTAGTTTATCTTGAGATGAGGACATCTTGATTCCTCCAAGGGGGAGAGAATGTAACATTTCAAACTTCATGCGTGAACCGCCTCTATAAAGGATAATTGAATTAAGTAAACGGAAATTTTTTTTATTTATTAGTCCCCTTATCCCCCCCAATCGACTGTCGAGCTAGAGGGGGAGGGGAATAGAAGGAGTGACTAAGCTCCTCGATGGAGCTTGAAGGGGGGGGAGACCCATGCACATCAACGCGTGGGGGAGGGAGGATCTTATCCCCTCCCCTATTTAAATCGGGGCTGTCAGAAAGCTCGAGGACGGAGGGCTAAGGTTGTAAGTCGTGAGGGGAGCCATTATACTGTCAACATCTGATAGAAAGGGAGAAGCTAGTCGACGCTGTCGTGGAGGAGAGGGTGGACGCGAGAAGCCACCACCCTATGCTACACCATCACTGCGGGGCTAGGAGAGGGTCGTGAGCCGCAGCAGCGCCACCCCCGTTGCAGTCTGATCCCCCTGCCCACATTGCCGTCAGTAGCTCAGAAGGAAAGACTATCAATGCCGCCCAGTCCCAGCAGCTACCATTCTGTCCATCCGCCAACACGCCGTCGAAACGACCATCTGTCAATTGTCTCCACACCCCCCCCCCCCCCCCCCCCCCCCCCCCACGTGGCTCTTCTAGAGGCTTCCAAAGCTTTTAAGGGGAGTGCTCTATAAGCCCCCTTCCCCCCCAAAAAAAGATTTTACCTTAAAGGGCCTTCATATGACCCTTAAGCCCTTTCCCCCCCCAAATTTTCCTTGAAAGGCCTTTAAGTGGTCTTTAAGCCCCTTTTTTTTTCACCCCACACCAAAGTCCTCCCAAGGGCTTATAGGCCCTTCTTCTCCCCGTACCTTAAATCCTTTTAAGGGGCTCCCTTCGGCCCCTTTTCCCCCCCTTATCCGCCATTGAAGGGCCCTCATGTGATCCATAAGCCCCCTTTTTCCCCCCCTGATTTGCCATTGAAGGATCTTTAAGTGGTCCTTAAGCCCCTTTTCCCCTATGAAAAAGATTTCTTCTTAGCCCTTTTATACCTTTGTTTCCCCCCTTTTTCCTTTCCACAAAGAGTCATTTTCCTTTTCCCCTTGGGATTCAAAGCCCCTTCTCGTGCCCATTCGTAATACCTTTCAAGTGGGTTGAAAGCCCAGTTACTCCATGATTTAACCCCTCACTAGCGGGTTATACATTCTTCTTCCTTCCTTTTCCGATCCACTAAGACCGTTTAAAACCCTCCCGAGGTTTAAGCACCCCCTTTTTTGTGAAATCCCTACTTCAAGGAGGAAGCCTTCTAAATTTTTTTCCGATGGACAGTGCTAGTTATCACATAGGGAGCTACGGTGGAATTTTAAAAATAAGTTCGCAAAGCCGCATCCAAGACAAAAAGGCTACCTTCGCGATGGCTCCTAAGAAAGCCCAAGGCGCAACTGTGGACATCTCACCTCAAGTCCCTTCCTAATTTTTATTTGGTATTGTTATAATTCAATCGTGCGAGGATAATTGTTGGAAATAGGATGCATTTTTCATCTTATATGCTTTAGAAAAATTAGCTCACGACGGAGGAATTTAGTCATTGGTATTTTCAATAAAAAGGAAAAAAATAAAGTGAGCAGAAAATTGATATGCATTTAGTCCATATTTACAAAAATGTAATTAAGATAGTGCACTCCGTTTAGGCATGGAAGTATAAAATTGCATGTCGCATTATTAGACCATATCTTCTTCACAATGAGTCATGGAAAGTGCTAATAATCCATAGGAAATTGCTAGGCATGAAATGATTCCTAAGTTGCATAAATTGGTCAAGTATTGTTTTTCAACTGCATAATTATTAGTAAAAGGTTGCTTGTTTAGCATGAATCTTGTTCAGAAGTTATTGGAATTAGGTTATAACCTAGCCTATGCTTGATCTTAAATCAATAAGTTAGGGTTGAAAATCAATTTATGCGTAGACAATGATCATGTGTTTATGGAAATGATAGCGTAATTATCTTCAAGAATTAAACAAATTGGCATAAACCTAAACACCTAAACCCACGGAGTGCTCGTTTTAGAAAGAGTTAATTCAATTCAAAAGAACTCAATAGGATTTAATATGTGACCTAGTCGCTCGTATTGCCAAGGCTGAAAGTCTTATACCCTAAAGACTTGACCACATTCATGGAATGTAGGGACATTGGAATATATGTGCAAGAAGTGATTTACAGTTTTCCTAAGAATCTCTCGCTAGGAAAATGAAACTCGAAACCCTAGGACTGGCAATGTCAGCCTAATGCCATCAGGAACAGATTGTTTCGTGACTCCATTCGATGGGTAGATAGTCCCAAAAATTGATGCGACACTTGTACAACAAGTTGTAGAGTCACATGATCTTGTGATTTGATCACAAGGGAATGGCCAATTCTCGGAATGAGGTTGGCAGATTCTTATGCAAGTTATCTTGCAAGAGGATGAATAATCGTCCTAATATAGTATCTTTCTTGGGTAAAGATAATTGCTTTGAGCAAAGGATAAACCAATAAATTGGAATAACATATAAACTTAACGTATTGACCAAGTTGGGTTAATAGGGTACGGCCCTAACCTAGGATATAGGGGATCTTGCCAAGTCGCAAGTCATCCCCGATCGAGTGTTGGATGCATTCGAAAAGAAGGATTCACTCCTTAGCAGTCGGCCAACAATAAACGACCAATGGAAATGTTTGTGCTTGTTATAGATTTAAGAGCACTATTTTTCTTTGTTTGATCAATGAATTAAAGGATAAATGGATATCTAATGCTTCAGGTTGAAGGCCTGAAGGGAGAGGCAGCTTCAGTTACCCCCGACTGCCTGCCTGACCCTAACCAAGAGGGTTGTTAACTGCGTCGGGAAGGTGGACCGAACCCACCGTGAGAGGTCTCTCCGTTGAGTGCTACTTGGAGCAGGAGGATGCTTGGGTGCCAAGGGGATCTGGCCGTAAATCCCTCGCCTTCCATGCTTTGCACAAGAGACTAACGTGACTCAGGATTGGATCTCGAGGCCTGGATACTAGTCTACGGGCGGCATCTTGGATTAGTGATCTTTGTGGATTGCTGGATAGACTTCGAGCGGATTGTGGATAAGCCTACGGGCTGGACTTTATATATTTCAAAGATAAATATGATAATCTATTAACAAGGAACTTGTTTGACATTGCTTTTCTATGTCAAGTGCTATGATTATGTGAAGGAACCAGTGCCTAACGGTCTAATTAAAGAAGCTGATTGATACATGTCCAACTAAATGTGTTAGGTAATTAAATAACTAAAACAACCTGAGGAAAGTGCGGTGCATGTGGCCATAGGTCCATCGTTGTCGAAGAGTTTGGAAAGCAATGTCGCAACTTCAGAAGTCTTTGATAATTTCAAGCTAGAAGATCCAGCAAGAAAATTGAAGTAAAATCTGTTATAACATTCTTTTGAGCATTTAAAAAGGATTCCACCCTCTTGTTCAGCTCCATAGTTGCTTCAATAAAGTCTATAAGAACAAAAGGAGAGTTGTTCCACAAGTTTTAATTACAGTGGTTCGATGGATCAATCTCTGAATTGTCAATGATCTCTTATGAATTCAATCCTTCGTGTTTATCACAAACATCCTCATAAGGTCTCAAATTTGTTTCCTCAATCATAGATTGTTTTACTGTCTTCATTATCATAGATACAAAGCTTACATGAATAGCACTAAGAGCTGATGGACTTTGTTTAAGCTGTGCCTTCTACATCCAAGACCAACTGCATTGCCAAAGGACCTCCAGATTCATCCTCAGAATTCAGTTCTTGGACAACATTTATGTCTTCTTGGGCTTTTATAAGCAAAAGCATTAACCCTTCATAAAGATCTGTCAGGCCTTCTCCTGTTTCAGCAGAGAGCGCAACAGCTTCATCAAATCCTAAAGTAAAAGATTCACCAAGTGTGGCCAGAAATTTGTCAGTACTTAATTCACTTGCAGAATTGGAACCACCAATACAGCTTTTAGAATCCGCGCGATAACCACAGCGTCAACAATATGATTTCACTGCTGGTTCAAGCCCCCTCTCAAGACAATGATGAGAAGGTATTTCTGCTTGCATTGTGATGCAATCCTATTCGTATCTTGGACATAGCGGGAAATGAAATTGAGGCATAGATTAAAGGCTTGATTATCAGGCTGTTTCCAGAACTTTGCTTCCTCATTCACGGTTTCAGAATCGAAAGAATGAATGAGGAGAAAACGGCTGAATGAAATCCGCGTTGGGACGATCTTTGACAGGCTCAATGTAGTGCTCCTCAGTGGAAACAGCAGCGCCCATGGTCAAATGTGGCTCATGGATAGCTTGTAAGCTTGACATCAAACTGGATCTGAGCTGTGCGTGTGAGAGAGTGCAGGACGACCACAAGTACTGATGTTGTCCATCATTGGATGGGAGACAAGGACGAGTTTCATCAAACTGAGGAAGACGCACACAGCCAGGAGGCTCAAGCAGAAGCTAGAGGTAGTGGCTCGGTGAAGGAGCCTGTTCGCGGTGTGCTTCTGGAGCATACACAGAGACAGACCTTCCTTTGTTTTCTTTGCGATCTTAGATCAATCCTACTTCTCATTACCCTGCATTATGATCAGATGTTTGAGATAGCGTGACAATAGCAGCAGCAATTTTCTCCTCACAATCAGCTTTGTATCAACCTCTTGTCACAACAGCAATTGCCGATGCTTCGATAAGCCTGCGCTGAATAGCCCGAATCTTCTTGGGCGCAGATCAAGAGGCAATCACTTTGCCTTTGTGCAAGCAGCACGAAGTTTATCTTTTTGATTCTGGGTCAAGATTTGGATAGCGTGTTAGGAGCACCGCCGATGACGTTGGCGACCCTCAGCAAAGCAAGCTCTGCCTTCAACTCCCTGCAAGTCAACTTCAGCTCATCGTCATCCTATTCCTCCCGGACTCCCATGAATCAAACGCCTAAACTCCCTGTTTTCTCCTCCACAGTCGATCTTCTCCAAGTACAGGATGCCCTCTGATTTTCCAGTTTCAGCGCAATGCTCCCCCTGAAGCCGCAGAGTATCATCTTCCTCCTTCTCTGTTTTAGTTTCCCTCTTGTTCCGCCATCTTCACTGTTTTTTTTTCTTCCAATCCTCTCTCTTTTCCCCGACTTCAGCACTCCCTCCCTTCTTCCCCTCTCAGATTAGCGTAATCCCCCAGCTTTTTCGTCCTTTTTCCCCTCTGTTTAGCGCAGAGTATCGTTCTCCTTACTTTCCCCCTTTCTCTCCCCAAAGCACTTTTTCAAAAACACAAAAGCTTCTCTTTTTCCCCCCCAAAGCACGGCTCCTTTCCCCTAAAAAGCCCCTAGAATTCCATCTCCTTTTGGCAAAGCCCACAACTCCTCCATCTATCTCAGCATAAATCGTGCTGTTAATGAACCGAGGCGGTCTTCTCACAGTAAATATGACATTGCTTGATGCATCCATAATAGAAGCAATGAATGGCCGCCTTCGGTGTAGAAATTGACGAAGCAGCCAATGGCTTGATTCAATTATGTACCCAACCATCATTAATCCTTCTCGAGGGTCCATGATAACATATCGATTTGCTTGTTCAAAACCAACCAAAAGATTGGCCCACTCAATATTTTGTGTAACTATAATATCACTTCTTGCAAGTAAAGGTGCAACTTTTGCTTCTTGGGGGGGGTTTTTGGCTGCAAAATTCCCACCAAAGGTTGACTTGGTATGGTTGTCCTAGGCCGAATTGACGATGGAACGGTTTGCCAGTCTCTCCAAACTCTAAGAAACCTCCTCAAACGATCTGCAATGCGCCTCTGTCTCTAAAATGTTTCGGGTGGTTTTCACATCTCGAATGCGCAGCAATACGACATCCACCCCCTCTAATCCTGCGCATCCTCCGGATGGGCCAACTACCCATGATCGTTATCATCAAGATCCACAAACAGATCAATCTCTTCGTTATGTATTTCCTATAGATCAATAAGATTATCAGCCATATCATCTGTCTTTTCCATTGGAGTTTCTTATCGTTGCTCTTCTCTTGAAAATTCTTCCAATGCATAATCCTCATCATCTCTTTTCTTGAAAATCTTGATTCTTTTTCCAGCAATAGGCACTCTAAGCACTGTTCCATCCAATTCTATCAGCTCATATGTTGCATTATCAAAGACATGTCTGACTATGTATGGCCCAAACCATCTTTTCACCATCTTCCGAAGTGCAGTATGCTGATTTTCAAGGCTGCTATCAAAGACCAATACCCAATCTCCCTCTTCTATTGCTCTAGGCCGCAAGCGATGCCTGCTGTCAAACCTGTCCTTATTCCTTAGTCTAGCAACCTTCAACCTGTCAATAGCTAGCTGAATATCCTCAGGTCTCCTCTCCAACTGTCGAATCCGAAGAGCTAAGAGCTCCTCTCTCGTCAAATCCTCGTGCCAAGGTAAAACTGACCAAGTCAAAGCACAAGTCTCAATCGGCATAACATGTTTCTGACCATAAATCAACTCTGCAGGCATATATCCCGTGGTAATACTATGAGTCGTACGATCAGCCCATAAAACAAATGGTAGAAGTCTTGGCCATTCTCCAATCCGTCCTCTGCATGCTTTGGCTAATGCTTTCACTATCGACGAATGCCCTCTTTCACTCTTTCCATTTCCCTCTGGATTGTATGTTGTGGTTGGAGCCAATTTGATTCCTACCTGAGAGAAAAACTCCCTAGCTTCATCTGCATCTAATTCACCACGATCCGCAGTGATCTTACCCACACAACCATACCTGCAGAAAATTTCCTCCAATAAGAACTTACACACTGCACTAGTGGTCTTCGTTCTCAAAGATCTGCCCTCAACATGATTGGTAAGATCCTCTCTAGCCAAAACAATGTATCTCATCTGCCATAGACCCATAGGCATGGTAACCAAATCAACTACCCACTTATAATGAATGCATAGCGAATAGGTCGGATGAAGCTCATCTCTATGACGCACTACTGAATACATCTGGCAGTCTCTGCAAGTCTCAACAAAGTGAGAAACATCTCTATACATGCCTTTCCACCAATATTTCTCCTTGATTTTCTCATAAGTAGCCCATACTCCTCTATGACCAGCCCAAGGACTCTCATGAAACTCTCTCATCACCTGTAACTGTGTCTCTCTATCGCAGACAACCCGCAAAGGTAATCTGCCTCTTTTCTTCGGATGCTTCCAAAGAAATCCGTCCTTGAGAAAATAACCATAGGCTTTCCTTCTGATCTTCTTGAACTCTTCATCTGTCCATTCATCTCTTTTGCTTAGTGTACTAAGGTACCTGCCAATCTGCAACCAATCTCCAACATAGAGTTCTTCTGTGAAAGCCACAATATCATAAACATGACAAACATGATCAACCATAATGGCTGAAATTTCTGCATCATCCTCTTCTGCAAGTAGATTCTCCTCATCATCATACCTAGCTCTAGACAACATATCTGCCACTGGATTATCCTTCCCTGCTATGTGTTTAAATTCCAGATTTAATGATTTGATGTATGCAATCCATCTCAACATGGCTATATCCGGAGTAGAGCAACTCGTGATCATACCAATCAATGGCAAGCAATCTGTCTCTACCACAACTGAAGCTCCAATAAAGTACTCCTTGTCACATTTGAGAGCCGTGACAATCCCCAATAACTCCCTCTTGATTTGCGGATATCTCCTCTGTCTCTCGTTTAGGACTTTCGCCCCAAACCGAATAGCATACCTATTTCCATCTGCATCATCTTGACCCACAGCCCAACCTATGCCAATTGGACTAGTGTCAACTGTCAATACAATAGGCCTATCACAATTATAATCCGCTTTTTTGAGAGTAGGAGCATTCTGTAATAACTTCTTCAATTTTCGCATGGCTCTAGTGTGGCTCTCATCCCAATAAAATTTCTGCCCCTTTCGAAGCAGCTGATACAAACAATCTGCTATGTGTGCAAAATGAGGTATCCAAATCATATAGAACACACAAGCACCAATGAATCTCTGTACCTCTGAAGTAGTAGAACAATACTCTGCAATCTTGCCTATAGCATTCACCTTATCAGGTGAAGGTTTCCTGCCATAATATCCACACATATGCCCTACAATGACAACCTCATTCACTCCAAAAACAGATTTTTGCCCTGAAAGTGTCAAGTTCACTTCTTCTAACCTGGCCAAAATCTTCTCACATGCTGAAATATGATCAGCCACAAAGTATCTGCATCCCTGCTCATTTAGGCTCTCATTCTTCTCTTCTTCTGCACACCCCTTAATGGGCACATCATCCAAGAAAGGCATAGTAAGCTGAGGTATGTAATCACGAAGGACCTTA
This sequence comes from Lygodium microphyllum, assembly GCF_053477565.2. Taxonomy (NCBI): domain Eukaryota; kingdom Viridiplantae; phylum Streptophyta; class Polypodiopsida; order Schizaeales; family Lygodiaceae; genus Lygodium; species Lygodium microphyllum. Next base: position 62,829,285 of record NC_141154.1, on the reverse strand, counting down.
TGCATGGCATTCATCATATGCGCAACAGAATTAGTGGCACCTTGAGGCAAGGTACACATCCTGACAAGCCCAATAGGAGTTCTCATGGTGGTTATGTCCCTGCTTTCCAAAGCCAGCTGAAACTGATCATAACCCGAATACAAATTACCCAAAGAATAGATGGCACATCCAGCAAATGCCTCTGCAAACTCATCCACAACTGGACCTATACAAACATTCCTGATAGTAACTCTGTTCACTGGCTGCATGTCCTGAATAAATCGGAGAGTACCATTCTTCTTTGGAACTGTAAACCACCTGTTTGAGTATGGTGCAGATGAAGGCTCAAGGATTCCCATCCTGATTTTCTCATTCAATAAATCAATCAGCTTTGGCAAGTGTGCTTTAGGCACTGGAATAGGTCGGAGATTCCATGGAATATGAGGAATAGTAAAGATGACCATAGGAGCAACAATATCAGGATTCACACATCCAATCTCATGTGGCAAAAAAGCAAATCCCCTTCCATGATGCTCAAGCATATCCTGAAAGCATTGCTTCTCTATGGGTAACAAGAAATCACCATTTCCAATTTTCAATTCAGCAAGTGTCTCTGCTGAAAATTTATGACAAATATGCTCCGGATTCCTCAAAATTTACTGTTTAACAGCCCTCTCTATTCGCTGATCACTGTCAGATGGAAGTGGTACAGCAACCGGCTTCACCTTCTTATCCACAGTTTTGTATTTCGTGTCAACCCTGGCTTCATTATGCTCTTCTGCATTACATAAACCTTGCTGTAAATCAGCAATTCTGCACTCCAATGGCTGAATATTCTCAGCCCTCTGCTCTATGGATTGCATAGGAACAGCCCCAAACTCTGAATGCTGAAATATTTCAGCAGTAAACTCTGTTGGCTGAAAATTTTCAGCCCTCTGTCTCTCTGAAAGCTGATCATAACCAGCTGGAAACTCTGTTTGCTGAATTTCTTCAGCACTCAACACTCTTTGCTGAGTTACTTCAGCCTCTGACTCAATCTGTGACATAAAATCTGCAATTTCATGAAACATGTCCAGGGACTGCACTAATACATTACCATGACAATTCAGCATATCAGTTTTCAGCATATCTCCCATCTCTGTCATCGTATCTGCACAAATCACACTGTCATACATCCCATCTATGTGCTCATCATCCTCCAAAATTCCTGCATTTTTCAAATTTTTCTCCTTCCTGCATATATACTGCCTGGTAGCTCTAGGCAACCTAGAAGTCTTCTGATAACTCATTGAACTGTTTGCTGAAATCCCAACATAACTGGAGGAGAAAACACTGCTGCTGCCAGGAGGCGAGAACTCCAATCTCCTCTCCTCTGTACCACCGTTGTCTCGCGAAACGGCGGTACCTAATGAAAACCCGAATCCCTCACAGTGGGTAAGGGTGCATCTCTGAGCGTATCTCTGTTTCTAACATGGTTCACACATACAGTCATAAACTGAACTGCTCTCATACAATCTTTACTGCGAATCCATGCATAAGCAGATCCATCATCCATGACCTTTGTTTCCATGCGCATCTCTGTAATGAATGGCTGTCCAAGAATTATGGGATAAGAGCATGAATCCTGCACAAAGAAATGAAAATCCTCCTCTACATCACCAATAGAAACCCTGACACTAGGGCAAGCAGCATATAAATCACCTGCAGTGTTATTGGCGGCTCTCATATGCCACCCATGCTCTACATCCATAGGCCATTTGTTACTCTCATAAACCCCACGTACTATGAGATTAATCTCTGAACCATGATCAACCAATGCAACATAAGGCACCTGTTTTTCACCAACCTTTACCATCGTCTCTGTAGTTGCCCTAGCCCAATGGCTCCGCGAAAAGTGACTACGCGGTATCAAAACAGGCTCATCAATTTCAGCATAATGCATAGGCTGAACCCTCTTCTCTACCTGCGGCAAAATAGAAGCATTATCAACCATAACCTCATCATCATCCTCATCCAACTCTCCAATCAAAACTCCCTGTGTATCAGTGGTAGCCAATGCATGTCTTTTCCTTTTCAGGACCTCCTGAAACTGATCCTGAAACTCTCTTTTTGAGATGCCCAAAATCTCAAAAATAGTGAAAGTCACCTCACTGCCAAGTATTTTATCATTAAAGATTTTCTTCATGTCTGTAGATGTCTCAATATCGGACATCAATCTGAATCCTGGCTGCTTTCTCTCTCTAGGCTCTTGCCTCTTTTCTCTCTTTTGAGCATCCTCCATCTGTCGATCTGGCCCTGGTCTTGAAGACGGTCCTGCAGTAGGTGGAGAAACAAACTCACCCCCTCTAGTCTTCTTAGCTGCACTTGGATTTTCTTCATCCCTCTTACGCTTCTCCTCAACAAATACATCTGCACCATGAGATTTAGCCAAATAAGCATAAATAGAATACCTGTCAACAGGCGAGTCCCAACCTGTCTCTGATCTGATGCTAGAGCCCGCACTAGTCAAAACAGTTTGCTGAATTTTCCCCTTGTTTGCAGTCTCCATAGCATAAGTCCATAGTGCGGACCGAGTCTCTGATCCCTTCTCAATCTGTACTCCATATGCAAAAGCATCACCTCTAGCTGTCACATAAGAAGTACGCGTAGCCATGTCCTCCACTAACTTCTTCATTCCACCTTTACCAAAGTTGGTAGCAAGTGGAGCTCCTGTCTCAGTCAACCAAATCTTACCATCTTGCCCCCAATATACCAAATTCTGCCTCCTTGCATCCTGGAAAGAGTCACAATCCCTGCAATGTTGATGCTCCGTACTATCACACCAAATACATCTCCGATCTCTCCTAGGTGCACTAGGAGCACTCCTAGGTGCAGTAGGAGCACTAGAAGAAGTAGTAGGCACAGTCGAAGCAAACTGCTCCTTCAACTTACCCACCAACTCCGCTTTGACTGACTCAAGTGTCAAATCTGTGATGCCTTTGATTATGTCATCAAGAGAGGTAGGCACCGATGGAGCGGATGGTTTTGGAGCAGAAGGTGTAGGCATCGGTCGTGGAACAGGAGGAATAGGTGGAGTAGAAATAGTAGGCACTGGCATAGGCCAAGAAACTGGCTGAGGAGGAGAAGAAATAACAGGGATAGAAGTAGGCATAGGAGCAGATAATGGTGTAGGTGTCATGGAACCATTCTGTAGGTGAGTCTTCCATATCCTCCTCTTGGTCAAAGTCGAGACTGCATCCTGAGCATCCTGCCAATCAGTTTTAAGACCCATAGGCTTCGTACGATCTTCAAGAAGCTCACCCAATTCTTCTTGAAGAGCAGGATTTGCAGCTTGCAAGAAAAGTTCAACTTTTTCAACATCCAATGCTCTTTGTTCAATAGCATCAAGCTGACTATACCTCTCTTCGAATTCTCGAATCAACTCTGAAGCAGCAAGACCCTTGTTTGGCATGTAGACCCACTCTCGGAATGACCGCCGAGTAGCCATACCAAAGTCCTCAAGGAAGTATTCTTCTTTTAGAGCCTTCTTAAAATCTTGCCAATGTGTATTTTGAATAAAAAGATCAGTCACCTTTGTCCTCAAAGCAGGTGTGACAAGACGAAGGAAGTACTTACTCATAAGTCCAGCAGGAACTCCAAAAAACCCCATCTTGATCTCATATGTTTTCAAATATGCCGAAACATTACACCCGTCAAATAGCTTCTTCTCACTCTCAACTGCTTCAATAGCCTTAGTCGCACTGTTTGCATTCTCCTGCTCCGAATAGAGTTACCTTTGCTGAGACAACTGCTGTTGATGCAATTGTTGTTGCTGCTGCATATACATTTGTGTTTGCTGATTTTGGAGCTGCATATACATGGACATATTCTGCAAAATCTGTTTTAGATCCTCCGTTGAAGTACTTGACGCAGCAGTCATTGATGGAGCTGAAGTAGAGGCAGTTGGAGTTGTAGAGGAAGCTGAAATAGAGGCTGAAGTATCTCCCATCCTGAAATTTCTGCGACGCTTTCACGTCGGGTTCACCAAAGATGTCGAAGAGTTTGGAAAGCAATGTCGCAACTTCAGAAGTCTTTGATAATTTCAGGCTAGAAGATCCAGCAAGAAAATTGAAGTAAAATCTGTTATAACATTCTTTTGAGCATTTAAAAAGGATTCCACCCTCTTGTTCAGCTCCATAGTTGCTTTAATAAAGTCTATAAGAACAAAAGGAGAGTTGTTCCACAAGTTTTAATTACAGTGGTTCGATGGATCAATCTCTGAATTGTCAATGATCTCTTATGAATTCAATCCTTCGTGTTTATCACAAACATCCTCATAAGGTCTCAAATCTGTTTCCTCAATCATAGATTGTTTTACTGTCTTCATTATCATAGATACAAAGCTTACATGAATAGCACTAAGAGCTGATGGACTTTGTTTAAGTTGTGCCTTCTACATCCAAGACCAACTTCATTGCCAAAGGACCTCCAGATTCATCCTCAGAATTCAGTTCTTGGACAACATTTATGTCTTCTTGGGCTTTTATAAGCAAAAGCATTAACCCTTCATAAAGATCTGTCAGGCCTTCTCCTGTTTCAGCAGAGAGCGCAACAGCTTCATCAAATCCTAAAGTAAAAGATTCACCAAGTGTGGCCAGAAATCTGTCAGTACTTAATTCACTTGCAGAATTGGAACCACCAATACAGCTTTTAGAATCCGCGCGATAACCACAGCGTCAACAATATGATTTCACTGCTGGTTCAAGCCCCCTCTCAAGACAATGACGAGAAGGTATTTCTGCTTGCATTGTGATGCAATCCTATTCGTATCTTGGACATAGCGGGAAATGAAATTGAGGCATAGATTAAAGGCTTGATTATCAGGCTGTTTCCAGAACTCTGCTTCCTCATTCACGGTTTCAGAATCAAAAGAATGAATGAGGAGAAAACGGCTGAATGAAATCCGCGTTGGGACGATCTTTGACAGGCTCAATGTAGTGCTCCTCAGTGGAAACAGCAGCGCCCATGGTCAAATGTGGCTCATGGATAGCTTGTAAGCTTGACATCAAACTGGATCTGAGCTGTGCGTGTGAGAGAGTGTAGGACGACCACAAGTACTGATGTTGTCCATCATTGGACGCGAGACGAGGACGAGTTTCATCAAACTGAGGAAGATGCACACAGCCAGGAGGCTCAAGCAGAAGCTAGAGGTAGTGGCTCGGTGAAGGAGCCTGTTCGCGGTGTGCTTCTGGCCGAGCGTACACAGAGACAGACCTTCCTTTGTTTTCTTTGCAATCTCAGATCAATCCTACTTCTCATTACCCTGCATTATGATCAGATGTTTGAGATAGCGTGACAACAGCAGTAGCAATTTTCTCCTCACAATCAGCTTTGTATCAACCTCTTGTCACAACAGCAATTGCCGATGCTTCGATAAGCCTGCGCTGAATAGCCCGAATCTTCTTGGGCGCAGATCAAGAGGCAATCACTTTGCCTTTGTGCAAGCAGCACGAAGTTTATCTTTTTGATTCTGGGTCAAGATTTGGATAGCGTGTTAGGAGCACCGCCGATGACGTTGGCGACCCTCAGCAAAGCAAGCTCTGCCTTCAACTCCCTGCAAGTCGACTTCAGCTCATCGTCATCCTATTCCTCCCGGACTCCCATGAATCAAACGCCTAAACTCCCTGTTTTCTCCTCCATAGTCGATCTTCTCCAAGTACAGGATGCCCTCTGATTTTCCAGTTTCAGCGTAATGCTCCCCCTGAAGCCGCAGAGTATCATCTTCCTCCTCTGTTTTAGTTTCCCTCTTGTTCCGCCATCTTCACTATTTTTTTTTCTTCCAATCCTCTCTCTTTTCCCCGACTTTAGCACTCCCTCCCTTCTTCCCCTCTCAAATTAGCGTAATCCCCCAGCTTTTTCATCCTTTTTCCCCTCTGTTTAGCGCAGAGTATCATTCTCCTTACTTTCCCCCTTTCTCTCCCCAAAGCACTTTTTCAAAAACACAAAAGCTTCTCTTTTTCCCCCCCAAAGCACGGCTCCTTTCCCCTAAAAAGCCCCTAGAATTCCATCTCCTTTTGGCAAAGCCCACAACTCCTCCATCTATCTCAGCATAAATCGTGCTGTTAATGAACCAAGGCGGTCTTCTCACAGTAAATAGGACATTGCCTGATGCATCCATAATAGAAGCAATGAATGGCCGCCTTCGGTGTAGAAATTGACGAAGCAACCAATGGCTTGATTCAATTATGTACCCAACCATCATTAATCCTTCTCGAGGGTCCATGATAACATATCGATTTGCTTGTTCAAAACCAACCAAAAGATTGGCCCACTCAATATTTCGTGTAACTATAATATCACTTCTTGCAAGTAAAGGTGCAAGTTTTGCTTCTTGGGGGGGGTTTTTGGCTGCAAAATTCCCACCAAAGGTTGACTTGGTATGGTTGTCCCAGGCCGAATTGACGATGGAACGGTTTGCCAGTCTCTCCAAACTCTAAGAAACCTCCTCAAACGATCTGCAATGCGCCTCTGTCTCTAAAATGTTTCGGGTGGTTTTCACATCTCGAATGCGCAGCAATACGACATCGTACAGATGGGTGGTCCCGGTTGGCCGGGAACTTTTCTCAAATCATGATGGACAGTCAGGAGATCGTGAAAGAACACGATCAACAAAAGCGTTGACCTAGAGTTATAATTTAGCCCGATTTATGTTGTTTTAGGGGAACGGAATGGGACTATGCCTTATGGCAGGGAGGTGGAGCTTCGCATCCCTCTCGTTTCCCATTCTCCTTGAAACAAGTGCAACGTGAATCCGCTTCGGACCTGGTGTTTCTGCATAAAGTAGTTCGCTTAGGTTCGACGCTAGTTACCGTTAGGAAATGACCAATAAGAAAAACCCTAATTCAGGTCGGTCCTAAGTGGGAACGGCCGGAATACTTTCACTACGTGGCAGACGTGGAAAGCCCTAGATCGCAAATCCCATAACATTCAATGGGAGTGTCGGGCGGAGCTTTCTAGACATCCTTTTCGATGTACTGCCAAGACGTGTCATGAAGATAACAGGTGGACACGTTACAGTGGGTATATCAACATGGCAATGGCATTCTATTCTAATCAACTAGCATGAAATGTATTTTTGAAATATTCATTCAGCCCCTTTCATGAGGTGTAATTGGATGAAATCTAGAAATTTTGGATAATGAGAGGGTCTTACCAATGCAATTCAATGACTCGCTAATTGCTAATACTTACCCTTTTACAATATTTCAGGTTTGGCAAAAGAATTTCAACCAAACAAATCAAGATTATGCATCAAACTTGGTAAATGATATCTATGATGAGATATGATTGAATCAATCCTGAAATTCAATGAAATGTACTGAGATTAATAGGAATAAAACTAATCTTTGATCTATTGATCAATTCAGAGAATTGATTGATTAATAATCTCTCATCAACACATGGAAAAGCATTAGCAAGTGGATTATTGAGAGATTTCAGAGATTAAGTAAGAAAAGTACCTTGATTAAGCTTGAAGAGGATGGTAAATGTCAATTCCAATCCCATCAATGGAAGAATTCTCTATAATCCACCATGAATCCAAAATAAAGCTTGAAAGATCCATGAAATCATTTCATATAAGCTCTAGTATGACCAAATCCATGAAGAATCAATGCCTTGAGCTTGCTTAAATACTTGGATACCAAAGATTCAAGCCTCTTGAAGAAAATCCCCAAAATAAGCCTTCAATATGAGCTCCAATATGCTCCACGAGCTGAAATCCTTGCAATTTGTTGAAGAATCCCCACTGAAATGGTTGAACGGGCTGAATTGATGAAGAATATTTGAGAAATTGTTGAGGACTGAAAGCTTGGGTTGAAGCTTTTATGGCTGCCCATGGACTGTTCATCGAGGGTTTCAAGAGAATAAAAAGATTAAGAATATAGCTTAATTTGAGAGTCTACACTTTAGAGAGTTGAAGTAAACAATGCCAATTATCATTGAGAAGCATTAGTGCTGAAGATTGATGAAGAACATGGCTGGAAAAATCAGTGCAAATTTCGGGCTATTGTCCTACACACGTGGTTGTTCATACAGTCATGAAAATGGTGTTCTACCTGATGCATTTGATGCCTAGGAGGCCATTATGCATGCCATTGTTGAAGAGGAGCAAGGATTAGTAAAGGAAGTGAAGATCTCTGTTGAAAAACTCCATGGAAGCTTGGCCAAAGCTTGGAGAAAGAGGAAAGGAAGACCTCTTTTGAAAAGTAACCACAGTTTAACCCCAAACTAATCTCGATTAACTCTCATTTAACCTTGTTACCTCCAAATTACATGAAAATTTGATGACAACTTGCTACTTTAGCCATCCTCTATCATATCTAACCTTGAATATCTCCAGATGTAGTCTCTTGCTAACTGAGATGGTTTGCAATCCTCCACTAGTCACTGTCTTTGCCAAGTACTTATCTGAAATTGATTTTGATGGAGAAAAATAGGATAGAAGGAAAAATGGATCAAAGACTAATGCTCTGATACCACTTGTCAAAGAGTGGACTTTGGAGAGAGAGGAGGAGAGAGAAGACTGCAGAATAGAGATGAAAGAGTGCATAAGAGAGAGAAATAGAGTGATGAGGAGAGAGAAAGACTAGAATATGAGAGAGGAAGACATGAAAGAGAAAGAAGCCATTGCAGCTATGAGCAGGGAGAGAGGACAGTATTTGTATAAATGTGTCAAAAGATATGAAAAATTACATATCTTCTCCTTTTATACCAATGTCACTATGACATGGCATATCATCGATATTATTCACACACTAAATCCTTATTCTTCCTAGCTTCTTACATCGCATCCTCAAAGGGAAAGCCAATGTAAAGGATGGAGCAAAGATGTGATGGTCATGTTTGGGTGGAGTATAAAACTTGCACCAAAGATAATTTTAAAGATTTGGTTCAATATAGTTCTTGTGCAAGACACTTGAGATGTTGAGGGCTGAAATGATGAATGGGTTGTCTCTTACCCATCTAACCTCCAATCCTCACTAAGAGAACTAAAGAGGGGCACCACCTAGCCAAAGGGAGGATGGGCTAGGACATCCCTTTTCTCAAAGAGAATCAAGAGAACCAAGACACAAATTTACAAGAGAGAATATATGTACTAGACACTATATTAGAATATGAGAGAGAGAGAGGAGAGGAGAGGGAGACAAGAGGAGAAGAGGTAGAGGAAACTTGCCATTATGCTACATGGAATGAGAAGATGAGAAGAGAGGGAGATAATAGGAGAAGAGGTAGAGGAATCTTGCCATTATGCTACATAATAAAAGAACTCACTCATAGCTCATCTCAAAGAGATGGACTAGCATGAGGATATTCTAGAGTGCTCTCATGGGCTTGTCATTATCCCTCCTTCCCCCCTTCATTCTCCATGGGCTCTTTATATAGCCTCCATGAAGGATTAGATTAAGCTAATCTTCTTGATTAACATAATCCTAGATGATGTATGGCATCTTTGAAAATATGGAGAATAGTGGATGGGACAAGTCCCCACCTTGGTCATCATGCAAGAAGCCAAGGGTGGTGGTAGACAAAATAGAGAAATGGAGCTAGATTACAAGAGGTGGGTTCCCAAAGCACATTATTATAATATATTTACAAGAAGGATAGAATGGAAAGTTGGTATGGTGAAAGAGAGAAGCAAATTGCATGTAGCCAGCAGTCTGTGCCTTCGTAACTTCAAATCCGTGAAGAATCTGAAAAGGTTTCTTCTGTAACTTTGTAGATCAGGTCGAAACCGATCGGGCATCGCGAGAATTTTCTTGAAATTCTCTTTTTCTTGGAAGTTATTGAGATTATAAAAAATGGCTTCCAAAAGCTGCTTTGACTTTAGTCTCCCATATATATATGAATACATATAAGCATGCGACAGAAGTGGTCCATGCTTGTAAGCTTTTGTGTAAGATCCAAATGACACCATGATGTGGATATTGACTTGTGCGCTAGGGTGAGGTGTCCTCTAATGATGGTGATAGATTCCAAATCTTAGTGATGCAGGCAGAGCCCATCTGTAGTTGGAGGCTAGTCCTTTGAAAAATCTATGCACTCACTCAACTACTAGGTGTAATCCATTTTCATCTTCACTAAGATAATCATCCCTTTTACCCTTTACATTGGCATGCCTCCTAAGAACTTGTTCCCCCCATTTGCTAGGGTTATCATAATCGAGAAGCAATGCAGCATACCTAGTGCTTGAAGAGTAAACCCAAAGTGACATGCTAAGCTCTTGATAGGGGTTTTGGCCAAATTTTGTGGTAGTAATCCGGGTTGTAAAAAGCCCGGATCATTAGCCCTTCCCTTAGGCTAGAGGTATTCATGCCTCTAGCTTGCTAATGATGGTCCAATAGAGCAAGGAGGATTGCACCCCCTCATTGGTGGCTCTTCATTGAATGACTGCTCTAAAGTGTTCATATTTCTTTGAAAATAAGGCTTCAGTCGCCATCCATTTACCCTTGTCTTGTGAACCTTCCCATCCATGTCACCTAGCTTATAGCTGCCATTTGGATATCTCCTTATGACCATGAATGACCCTTCCCACTTGAACACAAGTTTAGCATCCTTTCTGTTATCAAAGCGGTTATCATAGCGTAGCACAAGTGATCCTTCCCTTATGTGTTTGCTAGCCAGCTTCTTATTAAATGTCTTCCTCCTCTCTTCAGCCTGCATGGAATAGTGTTGGACTGCTGCTTCTCTGTCTAACTCTAGCCTCTCTAGATCCAAGATCCTTTCCTCTAACTTCTTATCTTGATTCTTCTCTCGACTGGCTACTAAAACATGCAAACTGGCCAGTTCCACCTCTATAGGAAGCAAAGCCTCTTGGCCATAGACGAGGTGAAATGGAGTATAGCCAAGTGAGGTTCTGAATGAAGTCTTGTAGGCCCAAAGAGCTGCACTCAATTTTTTATCCCAGTTCTTGGGGTGCATGTGTACTTGCTTGGTAATTATCTTACAAATCAGCCCATTCACTTTTTCAACCAAACCATTACACTGTGGGTAGTAGGGAGTAGAATGCATGTGCTTGATTTTTAGCCTTTCCATTAGCTCCCCTACTAGGTTCGCCCTAAAACCAGGACCCCGATCAGAGATAATTTCCAACGGTGTGCCAAACCTGCAACAAATATTTTCAAACACAAATTTTCCCACTTCTTAGGCCGTGATCCTACTAGTTGTTGAAGCCTCTGCCCACCTCGTCATGTAGTCCACACCCATTATGATGTATTCCTTGCCAGACTGAGTTCATGGGAGTGGCCCTATTGCATCAATCCCCCATTTCTCAAATGGACCATATGTAGTTATGGGATTTTGTTACTCATGCACTAGCTTTCTTGGTCCGGCCTTTTGGCAATCGTCATAAGTACGGCACCAATGTTGCACATCTCGATGTAGACTAGGCCACACAAAATTGGCATGGAGAATCTTCCTGCTGGTTATTTCTTGAGCAAAATGTCTACCACAAACCCCCTCATGGTAGCTCTTAATCATATCCATAATCTCATTTGCTGTTGGCACCCTTCTAAGCATTGCATCCTTTCCTTTGCAATACAACACATCATTTATCAAGCGGTATTTAGTGGCCTTAGTAGCCAACCACCTTTTCTCACTCTTACTCATATGTGTAGGTGCCTCACCATACTCAAGAAAATAAAGCACATCTTGTAGTTGAAACTTACCCTGAAACAAGGGAAGCTTTACTGTAATGATGCCCACCATTACCTCTTTCAACTTTTCAGCTACTAGAGCATCTGCGTCGCCATTTGTGCGCCTTGGCACAAAATAGATTTGGGCTTTCTGTAGCTTTCTCATGAGAGTTTTGGCTTCTCTCATTTTCACTGCTAAGTTATCATTTTTACAAGCCCAGATTCCCTTCATTTGCTTAACAATTAGCATAGAATCCCCAAAAACATTAAGTCGAGTGACACCAAGTGAGAGACACCACCTCAAACCTAAAAGCAAGGCTTGATATTCTACCTTATTGTTAGAATGGACATCCTTCAAGCTGATATCTTCTCCATAAAGTTTGTCACCTTCGGGACTGAACACCACTATTCCTGCTGCCGCTCTGTCTTTAATACGCTTGTATGCCCCATCAAAGTAGAGGGCATGGGCATTCTCCACCCATGGTGGCTCCTCAAAAGGAGGTGTCTCCTCTTTTAAATTTTCCTTCTCTTTTTCCTTCTTTTGATGACATCTATGGGTCAACAAATCAGCTAGGCAAGCTCGAGTAGAATCCTCCATCTTGAAGGTGTAGTCAGACTCTTGGAGTTGTATCACCCACTTAGCGATTTTGGCTGAAACATCCATGTGCTGTAAGGCATAGGGAAAATGCTCTTCTGTCGTGATCATTGTGAATGGCCTAGGGAGAAGATAAGGACGAAACTTTCTTATAGCAAACATTAGAGACAAAACCATCACCTCAACCATCTTGTACCCTTGTTCTGATGCTGTCATTACTCTACTAGAAAAGTAAACCGGTCTCATTAGGCCAGTTTAAGCATCCTTTTGTATTAGTGCTACCCCTAGAGCATCTTCCCCAAAACTCGGATTGACAAAAAACTCCTAATCCCAACAAGGTTGTAAAATTATAGGAAGGGTGCTAAGAGCCTTCTTCACCTCGTGAAAGCACCTTTCGCTTTTGTCACTCCACAGGAGCTCCTCAGAGTGGGTTAACTGTTGCAGTGGAAATATTAATTGGGAGAGGAGATGAATGAACCTCCCCATATATCACACCTTCTGAATGAAAGAGGTTAGTTGTTTCATAGAAGATGGTGATGGCACCGCCAATAGGGCCTTATTTTTGTTTGGATCTGCTTCAATGCCCCTCTCACTTACGACATGCCCTAACAAAGTTACACTAATTTCGCCAATACGACACTTCTCATGGTTTAATTGCCCCCCCATTTGTGCGAGGCGATTGAAAGCTTCATCCACCTTCCCTAGATGTAGAGCCTTAGAACTATAAATACAAAAATCATCAATAAAGACCCTAATAGATTTCCCAAAATATGGCTGGAAGACATAATTCATGAATCGCTGGAAGGTAGCTGGGGCGTTTGTTAATCCAAATGGCATTACTTTGTAAACAAAACAACCCCAAGGGGTAATGAAGGTGGTCTTCTATTGATCCTCCTCAGCTATTCGGATCTGGAAATAACCTGAATACCCATCACAAACAGTGTATCTCTCATGCTCGGCCACCTCGTTGAGTATTTCATCCTGAAAGGGAAGAGGAAAGTGATCTCTCTTAGTTGCAGCATTTAGCGGCTTGTAATCCACACAAATCCTCAATTTTCCATTCTTCTTGGGTATCATCACCACAGGTGAAACCCACTCTGAGTCCCCTATTGGATAGATGAAGCCTGCCTTCAAAATTCATTGCACCTCAGTGAGTAGAGCGTTTTGTTGAACTACTCCCAATCGTCGTAGTCGCTGCACCAGTGGCCATGCTCCCTCTTTTAGATTAATGTGATGTTGTACTGCTGTCACACCTGTGATGTGTTCATAATCAGAAATAAAAAGTGCAGAGTGTTTTATCACCACTTTCATGTAGGCTGCCTTCTCCTCAACTGATAGATCCTTAGCCAACATTTTTTTTAACCCCTCCTTCTCGACCTTTGGAAGCTGCTGCGGAATTTCACTACTAGAAGGCCCTTTTAATGTAATCCCCATCAATTCTAGAGAGCTTTCTTCCTCCTCATTAGAAGACTCTCCCTTTGTCATAGATGACTAACCCTCGCGTTGGAACTCCATTCATTAGCGGTGGTCTCTAACACAAGATCCTCTTGTCGGCCCTCCTTCATGTTGTAGATAGTGCTCTTCCATTTTTTATGCAGCCGCTTTTGTGGCCTTAGCTCTAAAGCCCCTGTCTCCCAATCTTGTCTGGCTTTCATTCCCATTAGCCATGGTCGCCAGAGAATGAGCAAATAGCCGTCCCCCTTCACTGGCATCACATACATGTCAAGCTCCAATTGCACTCCACACACCTTTACCTTGACTTTCTTTATAACTCCCAAACAATTTACTACTATATTGTTAGCCATCTTGGCCCCAAATTTAGTAGTTTCATTTACCTCTAATCCCAAACGATGCATCAACTTTTCCATCATGACACAAATCTTTGCACCTCCATCCACATATGTCTTTGACACTGTCTGCCCATTGATTTCGGCTTCCACTATAGGCACAATATCTTTCATCTTTCTAGTCTGGATTGCATTCACATGTCTATTCTTCATGGATCTAATGCTTACCATCTTTGACCATTGTCGCCGCACTGTTGGAGATAGATGTAGTAATTGTGGCCATGAAATTTTTGGCCCTTGATTCCTCACATCAGCAAGCAAATCATAAGCTCTAGTACCTTTACCTAGGGAAAAATCATCTAGCTTAATGTGTCGGCGTGAGCGAGCCCTCCTCTTTTTATTGTTGCGTGTCTTTGCAGCCATTGATGACTCTGCCTCCTCTTCCATATTTTCAACCTCCTTTGGTGGTGTAGGCTCCATTCTCTCAATTCTACGGGCTTTTTTCACCGGCATTGCTTCAACCTCTACTACTTTGGCCTTCCCTTTGACATCACTCTCATCTAAACTAATTATCCTGACATCATGATTCTGTGGCGGCTGGAGAGGCAAGGGCGACACCTCAGCAACTGGTCGAGGATGCTAGAGAACTTGAACCGATGGTGGAGGCCCTGGATTCGGTGGAACAAACCTTTCCCTAGGTGGTGTCACTTGTTGTCCCCTCCTTCTTGGTTGGAATCCATTTCCTGGAAAACGCCTAGGATGAGTGCAAAAGTACATACCATGACCAGTCTCCCCACAATTATAGCAAACATACTCTCTTTCTTGTCTCCTTGGACCTCGATTGCCTTCATTTATGAGGGGAGGGGGTCATACTCCTTGCACCAAATTTAACAAAAGGCTTTTAAGTTGATTAGTAATGTATTGTAGGAGCTCTTGCTGTGGCATCTCTGTTCAGGTGGGGCCTCTGCTATTTCTCTAAGCCTTGGTGTCAAGATTGTGGGAGAGAGGAAAGGAGTCTCACTTGTAGCTTTCTTGCCTGCACAATGGGGGAATACACACAAGGGTGGAGGCTGAAAATAGTTTTCCTCTTCTTAGTTGTGTAAGCCAAAAAGAAGTCTCATACAAAGAAATAGAAGAACCCTATATATGGGTCTCAAACCAAAGACAACTAACTAAGGTGGCATGCTAACAGAGCCACGAACTAGAGTAGATAAGGATAGCTATCATCTAGCTATTATTCATGGGTGGTGTACCAACTGCATCTACAACTGACAAGTCGGTGACATAAATGCACAACGGTCACCCTGGCATATCACAAGTGGAGCTTGATATCTCAACACTCCCCCTCGAGCTCAATCCCAATTCCTGCATACCAAGCAGGTCTCTAAACTTGCACAGCTTCTCTGCACCCAATGCCTTCGTAAATATGTTAGCTACCTGATCCTCTGTGCTGACATAAACTAGATCAATAAGACCTAGTAAAACCCTCTCCCGCACATAGTGATAATGCACCTCAATGTGCTTTGTTCTAGTGTGATAGACTGGGTTATTTGCCAAGTGTATACTACTCATGTTGTCACAATAAATGACAATTGGCCCATCTGTAGGAGACTGATGCATATCATAAAGTAGCTTATGCAACCAAGCTACCTCACATGCAGCCATTGCTCCACCCCTATACTCAGCCTCTGTGCTCGACAAGACAACTGTAGGCTGTTTCTTGCTGCTCCAAGAGACTGCAGCACTCCCAAAAGAGAACACATATCCACTGGTAGATCGTCTATCAGAAATACTACCAGCCCAATCAGCATCAATGTATCCATGCAGCTGTATCTTAACCCCAGTCTCATAAAATAGTCCATACTGCAATGTGGACTTCACATACTTGAGTATGCGTCTATCCGCATCCAAATGCGGTTTCCTTGGAGCCTGCATAAACTGACTTACCAATCCAATAGCATAGCTCAAATCTGGCCTGGTAATAGTCATATAAATCAAACTTCCTACTATGCGTCTGTACATAGTAGGGTCATCTGCGCTGAGCTTCACATTTTGCTCCAAAGGAACTGAAATAGGCTTACAGCCTGTCATCCCATATTTGGACAGCATGTCCAATCCATACTGCCTCTGCAAGAGTTGTATCCCACTTGGTGATCTAATCACCTCAATGCCCAAGAAATAACGCAGCTCTCCCAAATCCTTCATCTCAAACTTCTGCTTCAATAGCATTTTCACATGAAGGATATCTTCATCACTGTCACCTGTTATAATCAAACCATCAACATAAATGACAAGTAGCATACTACCTTTCTCTGTTTTTCTCACGTAAAGTGAGAAATCTTCCTTGGAAATCTGAAAACCAATAGTGACAAGGTACTGTCCTATCTTGTCAGACCATGCCCTAGGTGCTTGCTTCAAGCCATACAATGCTTTCTTCAACCTGCAAACAAACTCAGGATCAATAGCATGCACATAACCTGGTGGCTGCTCCATATATACCTCTTCTTGCAAATCACCATGCAAGAAGGCATTCTTTACATCCATCTGATGTAAAGACCATTCCTTTGATGCAACCATAGCAATGACTGCTCTTACGGTTGCCATCCTTGCAACTAGACTGAATGTTTCTTCATAATCAATGCCCTATGTTTGTGCATACCCCTTGAGTACTAATCTTTCCTTGTATCTATTCACAGAACCATCTGCATTGTGTTTCACCTTATAAACCCACTTACAGCCAATTACATTCTTACCTTTAGGCAAAGGTACCAATTCCCATGTAGCATTTGCTTCCAAGGCATCCATTTCTTCATCCATGGCTTTCTCCCATTTTTCTTTTCCCATGGCTTGCTCAAAAGAAGTGGGTTCTGGTTCCTGTATCACTTTGACCATATATGCATAGTGAATGGCTGTAAATCCATCATATTTCAGCCTATCCACAGGATACCTAGCTCTGGTAGACCTACGCAAAGTAGGTTCACTCCCAGGTGCTCTCAAAACATCCCTGGTCTTCCTTACTCCAGGTGTAACAATAAAAGGAATACCCAACTCATCAATGCTCTGTTCTGAGCCACTGGATTCACCATCCACATAAGAGTGACCTGCATTCACATCAAACATGGGCTGATCTACCTACTCTTTTCCTTTTTGTGATACCTGCATACTACTATCTACATTGCTTTGAGAAGATTCTCCTGATCTCAATCTGCCTATCCATGGCAAAGAATGTGAACTACTGCTAGAGGACGCTCCAGGTCCACTAATATCTTGTGACTGCTGCTGTGAATTCTGAGCAGCATTACCATTTTGTGCATCTACATTATCAATCACATTTATTGGTTTATACCAGCTACTCATCTCATAAAAAACAACATCTCTGCTCACTGTAAACTTACGAGTAGAAGGGTTATAGCATCTATACCCTTTTTGCTGCAGAGAATAACCAATAAAGATGCACTTCTCAGCTTTTGGATCCAACTTGGATTTCAACTCATCTGGCACATGAACATAGGCAATGCAGCCAAAAATTTTCAAATGAGAAATATCTGGTTTCCTACTAGTATACCTCTTCTCTGGAATCCCATGTATTGCTGCAGTGGGAGTCCTGTTCATTATGCAGACTGCTGTAGCAACTACTTCAGCCTAGTAAAAATCTGGCAAGTCTTTTTCATTGAGCATGGCACGATATACCTCTCCAATATGCCTATTTTTCCTTTCTGCAATTCCATTTTGTTGTGGGGTATGACTACATGAATATTGCTGCTTTATGCCATGCTCCTGTAGGAACCTTGCAAACTCATTTGAGAGGTACTCTCCCCCTCCAGCTGACCTTAGGCATTTTATTTGCAGGCATGTTTCTTTTTCAACCATCGCTTTAAGAGTTTTGAAATGCCAAAAACTTCACTTTTCTTTTTCATAAAATACACCTAAACTTTTCTGCTATAGTCATCAATAAAAGTGACAAAATAATGACAGCCTCCAAGAGATGCAGCTTTAGTAGTCCACACATCAGAGTGGATTAATTCCAATGGCTTCTTACTCTCTTGAATATGTCTAGGAAATGGTTTCCTTGCATGTTTTCCAAATTGGAAGGCTTCAAATACCTTATGCATTTCTGCAACCTTGAATTTAGGCAATCCTGCAACAATATTTTGGGCTTGCATTGATTTAAGTTGCTGTACATTAACATGACCAATGCGTTTATGCCAGATATCAATATCTGCAACCACACAGGTCCCATGTGCAAAGATTGCTACACTCAATTCAGACATGTTTGCATCCAACGTAAACATTCTGCCCTTCTTCTTTCCTTTTGCTATCAAGCGACCTTTATTTTTTATATCCTCAACAAAGCATCCATGAGGATTAAATCTGACCTGCAAGCCCTGCTCAACCATTTGACCATCAGAAACCAGATTCTTGGTGATATTCGGGACATGAAATACATCGGACAGGTATTTCTTTTTCCCATCCTGCATAGACAAAGGAATTTTTCCAATCTGCACAATAGGATGTGCAGTATCATCACCAGTCTCCACAAATCCTAGTTTTTCCATTTTCCTCGCATCCTCCATCCATTCTGCATGACCTGTCATGTGGTTTGATGCACTTGAGTCAACATACTACACATCATTGCTTTCTTTCACACTTGTCACATAATTGTTCATATGCTGTACCATAAACAAATGCTCATTTCTGTCATCACCCTGTCTACTAGAAGATGCATAATCCCCTTGTTGCAATTTCCCATTCATGATATCATTCTGCTTTTTATAGCAATCTTTAGCCATATGATCCATTTTACCACAGTAGTAGCATTCAACATTGCTGTTTGCATTTTGGCCTCTTTGCTATCCACCACGACCTCTTTGGCTCCCCCTGCCTCTAGAGTTACCACGTCCTCCTCCATAGGACTGGTTTTCTTAAGTTTGCTGTATATTCTGATTTCTACCACGGCCTCCAAATCGGCCTCCTCTACCTCTGCCTCTACCTCTTCCAGCATTTGAGTAGAAGTCAGTTTCTTTTGAAGTTCCTCCTGAAGAAGATGGATGCACCACCATTTCTCTGCTCCTCAGAAATTAGAAGAGCAATCAACTCCTCAAAATCAAGAAATCTTTCACGAACTGAAATGGATGTTTGAAACTGTGCATAATCCTTTCCTAGACCATTCAAGGTCACAGAAACTAAATCATCATCTTCCACTAGCGACCCAATGGAAGCAAGTGCATCTGCAATCTTCTTCACCTTCATGTGATAGTCATTGATGCTTATACTTTCTCTTTGCACATTATGCAACTCTTGCTTGAGCTGCATTTTCCTGGCTTGCGTATTTGTGCTATACATTTTTGATAAAGTATCCCATGCCTCCTTTGGCGTACTTGCATCTTGAATATGCACAATCATAGAGTCTAAAATATTGATACACAGCCAGTACATAACTTTTCTGGCTCTCTCATGCCATGCTTTGAATGCCTGCATTTGCTGTTGATTGGGAACATCAGGAAGAACTGGTTCTTCTTCATTTCCTGCAACAAATTCCCAATATCCTTTTCCCATAAGGAAATTCGTCATTCTAAACTTCCATGCTTGGAAGTTATTCTTGTCAAGCTTTTCAGTTACAATCTGTGAAAGAGAATCAGACGCCATTACAGAATACTGTAAAAAATTCTGTCACTGCAGAGAACACAGCTTCAGCCTCAGAAGGACAAATCTACAAAACTGACGAAAGTGGTATTTAACCACACAGTCACTTCCTAGTGACGATTTTGCATCAACAGGCAACAAGGATGATTCTGTAACTCCCAATGTCTCTGCGCACAGGCATACGATGCAATTTCTACAGTAACTTTTCACCGACCTGTAGAACAGTGGCTGCATAGCATAAAACTGGGCCTTTTCCTGAGTGCGTGCAGAAAACTTCCACCTCCAAAACAGGCCCCGAAATGGCCTCAAATCAAAAAAACAGGGTCGCCATGGGCTAAAGCTCTCTTCCGCAGCATATACTGCCCTCTTGCTTCATTACGAAGGGCATCTCAACCTGAGACAATGCACTCTTACAATTTTTGGCTGTAGAGATCTGCTCCCAAAACAGAAAATGAAAGCAACATTGCTCCTCTTACCAAAACACCGCGAGCTTGGCTTGCTTTCTTGAGCTCCTTACCACAAACAAGGCTCGGATACCATGTCAAGATTGTGGGAGAGAGGGAAGGAGTCTCACTTGTAGCTTTCTTGCTTACACAATGGGGGAATACACACAAGGGTGGAGGCTGAAAACAATTTTCCTCTTCTTAGTTGTGTAAGTAAAAAAGAAGTCTCATACAAAGAAATAGAAGAACCCTATATATGGGTCTCAAACCAAAGACAACTAACTAAGGTGGCATGCTAACTGAGCCACGAACTAGAGTAGATAAGGATAGCTGTTATCTAGCTATTATTCATGGGTGGTGTATCAACCACATCTACAATTGACAAGTCGGTGACATAAATGCACAACGGTCACCCTGGCATATAACGAGTGGAGCTCGATATCTCAACACTTGGCATGGTTGGTAAAACCTGTATCGACTCAACTCCCCCCTTCAATTGGGCTTGATACTTCAATTTTCTATCTTTCTCCCTCGCATAAGTGACTGATTCTTCATAGGATGTGGGAAACTTTCCTTTGACTTTCTCCCTTAGTAGAGGATGAAGTCCGACTAGAAAACAATCTTTCTTAAGGCAATCAAGTACTCTTTCTCCCTTAGCTAAGGAGGTTGTCCATTTATCCCACAATTTTATAAACATGCCTTCATAGTCTTGGTACTCCCTTGGTACGGTTTGGCGAATATCTAAGAGCTATCTCCAAATATCTTCAGGTGGTTTTATATCCTGGTACTTGTGCATAAATGCGGTCTTGAGATCCTCCCAATTACCCTTTGTAGCCTCCGGGAGAGCTTGATACCACACTCGAGCATCACCCTTTAGAACTAAAGAGAGGGCCCGTACTTTGGTTGCTTCATCATCCCGGCCCATGACTAGAAAGGCCATTTCTAAGTCATCCAAAAAGTCTAGAGCTTTCTCCCCTTTGTGCCCAAATAAACTTGGAAATGCCATGTTGCCTTAGTAGAGTACGAAGATGAACACGTCTAGACTTAAGTTGTATTTAATGAGGGGAAGGATGAATGGATTCACAGATGCATTGATTTCAGCAAGATGTCTAGGCCCCAATATGCTTCTAATAATGCCTTGGAATCTAAGCTTTGTGCTGGCTACAATATGCACAGTTTGCATAGCAAGTAGACGGATAGGTCCATACAACTCGTGGTGATTCATGAGAAACTATTATAATAAGATAAAGATATATACATTGAATGATGCATTGTAGTCTAGCATTGGGAAGATTATAGGTTCTGGTGATACAAGAATCTCCCTTAATCTTTCAGCCCCAAAGTACATGACAAGACGTTGCTGGAAGAAAATCTTCCTATTGATGCATACATTAACTTGGATGTTTTGTACAAAGTGGAAGGTGTAGAAATTAGGGCCATTATTATTATTCATGAGTGGAGACTGCTTAAGGGAGTAGAGGTAATGCACTTTCTTGAATTATGAAGGATTTTTCCCAGAGTGTTTCTTTCTAGAACCCACCAACTTTGCTATACAGAGAATTTGCTCACCAGTGATTGTTCTTGCCTTAGTGTGTCCATCCTCGGCGACATATATTTCATAAGGTGTGATGGCCATCTTTTCAACCACACCCAACGTTCGAGCTAGCAACAGTTGAAGGTGGTCTCCATACTTTGCACCTCTACAAAACTCCACACCATTCATGCATAGTTGTCCTCCTTTGATGTGGATTAGGCCAGAGAGAGAGAGGGATCTGATGACTTGGAGACGAGGACCTCTCACAAGGGCCTTCACTTTGTTTGAAAAACACTCACCACAATTATGAGAACCCAACAATTGATGGCAACATGATTTTTTCCATTGTGAGAGAATGGAATTTCTAAAGTGAACACCTTTTACCCGCATACGTGCCGTCATCCGATAGGCATACTTTCTTTCTTGGGCTTCCTTAGGAGACCATTGTGGGAGTCATGGACTTCAACCATCTTAAAAAAGAGTTGGTAAAGGCATTGGAGAAGAGCCACTTGGAGCACTAGTTCTAGAGGATATACCACTATGTGTTGTATCGTCCCACATAAGGAGGTAGAGAATTGTGGTTGAGAATATCCTCAGCGAGGGCACCAAAAATGAGGGCTGAAATGATGAATGGGTTGCCTCTTACCCATTCAACCTCCAATCATCACTAAGAGAACTAAAGAGGGGCACCTGTTGAGATATCAAGCTCCACTCGTGATAGGGTGACCGTTGTGTATTTATGTCACTGACTTGTCAGTTGCAGACACGGTTGGTACACCGCCCATGAATAATGGCTACATGACAGCTATCCTTATCTACTCTAGTTCGTGGCTCAGTTAGTATGCCACCTTAGTTAGTTGAGTTTGGTTTAAGACCCATATATAGGGTTCTTCTATTTCTTTGTATGAGAGTTCTTTTTTTGGCTTACACAACTAAGAAGAGGAAAACTATTTTCAGCCTCCACCTCTGTGTGCATTCCCCCATTGTGCAAGCAAGAAAGCTACAAGTGAGACTCCTTCCTTCTCTCCCACAATCTTGACATGGTATCAGAGCCTTGTTCGTGGTAAGGAGCTCAAGAAAGCAAGCCAAGCTCGCAGTGTTCTGGTAAGAGGAGCAGTGTTGCTTTCATTTTCTGTTTTGGGAGCAGATCTCTGCAGCTAGCACAGCCAGAAAGTGCAAGAGTGCATTGTCTCAGGTTGAGACGCCTTTGCGGTGAAGCAAGAGGGCAGTATTTGAGGGCATTTTGGGGCCTGTTTTGGAGGCGGAATTTTTCTGCACGCACTCAGAAAAAGGGCCTGTTTTATGTTATGCGACCACTATTCTACAGGTCGGTGAAAAGTTACTGTAGAAATTGCATCCTATGCTTGTGCGCAGAGACATTGGGAGCTTCAGAATCATCCTTGGTTCTTGTTTATGCAAAATCGTCACTAGGAAGTGACTGTGTGGTCAAATACCACTTTTGCCAGTTTTGCAGATTTGCCTTTGTGAGGCTGAAGCTGTGTTCTTTGTAGTGACAGAATTTTTTGCAGTGTTCTGTAATGGCGTTTGATTCTCTCTCACAGATTGTCACTGAAAAGCTTGACAATAACAACTTCCAAGCATGGAAGTTTAGAATGACAAATTTGTTGAGATATCGAGCTCCACTCGTGATATGCCAGGGTGACCGTTGTGCATTTATGCCACCGACTTGTCAGTTGTAGATGCGGTTGGTACACCGCCCATGAATAATAGCTAGATGATAACTATCCTTATCTACTCTAGTTCTTGCCTCAGTTAGTATGCCACCTTAGTTAGTTGTCTTTGGTTTGAGACCCATATATAGGGTTCTTCTATTTCTTTGTATGTGACTTCTTTTTGGCTTACACAACTAAGAAGAGAAAAACAGTTTTCAGCCTCCACCTTTGTGTGTATTCCCCCATTGTGCAAGCAAGAAAGCTACAAGTGAGACTCCTTCCTTCTCTCCCACAATCTTGACATGCTATTAGAGCCTTGTTCGTGGTAAGGAGCTCAAGAAAGCAAGCCAAGCTCGCGGTGTTCTGGTAAGAGGAGCAGTGTTGCTTTCATTTTCTGTTTTGGGAGCAGATCTCTGCAGGTAGCACAGCCGAAAATTGCAAGAGTGCATTGTCTCAAGTTGAGACGCCCTTTGTGGTGAAGCAAGAGGGCAGTATATGCTGCGGGATTGAGCTTTAGCTCTTGGCGACCCTGTTTTTTTTATTTGAGGCCATTTCGGGGCCTGTTTTGGAGGCGGAAGTTTTCTGCACGAACTCAGGAAAAGGCTCAGTTTTATGCTGTGCAGCCACTGTTCTACAGGTCAGTGAAAAGTTACTGTAGAAATTGCATCGTATGCTTGTGCGCAGAGACATTGGGAGTTTCAGAATCATCCTTGGTTCCTGTTTATGCAAAATCGTCACTAGGAAGTGACTGTGTGGTCAAATACCACTTTCGCCAGTTTTGCAGATTTACCCTTGTGAGGGTGAAGCTGTGTTTTTTACAGTGACAGAATTTTTTGCAGTATTCTGTAATGGCGTCTGATTCTCTTTCACAGATTGTCATTGAAAAGCTTGACAAGAACAACTTCCAGGCATGGAAGTTTAGAATGACAAATTTCCTTATGGGAAAAGGATATTGGGAATTTGTTGCAGGAAATGAAGAAGAACCAGTTCTTCCTGATGTTCCCAATCAACAGCAAATGCAGGCATTCAAAGCATGGCATGAGAAAGCCAGGAAAGTTATGTACTGGCTGTCTATCAGTATTTCAGACTCTATGATTGTGCATATTCAAGATGCAAGTACGCCAAAGGAGGCATGGGATACTTTGTCAAAAATGTATAGCACAAATACGTAAGCCAGGAAAATGCAGCTCAAGCAAGAGTTGCATAATGTGCAAAGAGAAAATATGAGCATCAATGACTACCACATGAAGGTGAGGAAGATTGCAGATGCACTTTCTTCCATTGGGTCGCTAGTGGAAGATGATGATTTAGTTTCTGTGACCTTGAATGGTCTAGGAAAGGATTATGCACAGTTCCGAACATCCATTTCCGTCCGTGAAAGATTTCCTGATTTTGAGGAGTTGATTGCTCTTCTAATTTCTGAGGAGCAGAGAAATGGTGGTGCATCTTCTTCAGGAGGAACTTCAAAAGAAGCTGTCTTCTACTCAAATGCTGGAAGAGGTAGAGGTAGAGGTAGAGGAGGCCGATTTGGAGGCCGTGGTAGAAATCAGAATATGCAACAAACTGAAGAAAACCAATCCTATGGAGGAGGACGTGGTAACTCTAGAGACAGGGGGAGCCAGAGAAGTCGTGGTGGATGGCAAAGATGCCAAAATGCAAACAGTAATGTTGAATGCTACTATTGTGGTAAAATGGATCATATGGCTAAAGACTGCTATAAAAAGCAGAATGACATCATGAATGGAAAACTGCAACAAGAAAATTATGCATCTTCTAGTAGACAGGGTGATGACAGAAATGAGCATTTATTTATGGTGCAGCACATGAACAATTCTGTGAGAAGTGCAGAAGAAAGCAACGATGTGTGGTATGTTGACTCAGGTGCATCAAACCACATGACAGGTCATGCAGAATGGATGGAGGATGTAAGGAAAATGAAAAAACCAGGATTTGTGGAGACTGGTGATGATACTGCACATCTGATTGTGCAGATTGGAAAAATTCCTTTGTCTATGTAGGATGGGAAAAAGAAATACCTGTCCGATGTATTTCATGTCCCGAATATCACCAAGAATCTGGTTTCTGTTGGTCAAATGGTTGAACAGGGCTTGCAGGTCAGATTTAATCCTCATGGATGCTTTGTTGAGGATATGAAAAATAAAGGTCGCTTGATAGCAAAAGGAAAGAAGAAGGGCAGAATGTTTACGTTGGATGCAGACATGTCTGAATTGAGTGCAGCAATGTTTGCACATGGGACCGGTGTAGTTGCAGATATTGATATCTGGCATAAACGCATTGGTCATGTTAATGTACAGCGACTTAAATCAATGCAGGCCCAAAATATTGTTGCAGGATTGCCCAAATTCAAGGTTGCAGAAATGCATAAGGTATGTGAAGCCTGTCAGTTTGGAAAACAGGCAAGGAAACCATTTCCTAGACATGTTCAAGAGAGTGAGAAGCCATTGGAATTAATCCACTCTGATGTGTGGACTACTAAAGCTGCATCTCTTGGAGGCTGTCATTATTTTGTCACTTTTATTGATGACTATAGCAGAAAAGTTTGGGTGTATTTTATGAAAAAGAAAAGTGAAGTTTTTGGGTATTTCAAAACTCTTAAAGCTATGGCTGAAAAAGAAACATGTTTGCAAATAAAATGCCTAAGGTCAGATGGAGAGGGAGAGTACCTCTCAAATGAGTTTGCAAGGTTCCTGCAGGAGCATGGCATAAAGCAGCAATATTCATGCAGTCATACCCCACAACAAAATGGAATTGCAGAAAGGAAAAATAGGCATATTGGAGAGGTATCTCGTGCCATGCTCAATGAAAAAGACATGCCAGATTTTTATTGGGCTGAAGCAGTTGCTACAGCAGTCTACATAATGAACAGGACTCCCACTGCAGCAATACATGGGATGACTCCAGAGGAGAGGTATACTGGTAGGAAACCATATATTTCTCATTTGAAAATTTTTGGTTGCATTGCCTATGTACATGTGCCAGATGAGTTGAGATTCAAGTTGGATCCAAAAGCTGAGAAGTGCATCTTTATTGGTTACTCTCTGCAGCAAAAAGGGTATAGATGCTATAACCCTTCTACTCGTAAGTTTACAGTGGGTAGAGATGTTGTTTTTGATGAGATGAGTAGCTGGTATAAACCAGTAAATGTGATTGATGATGTAGATGCACAAAATGGTAATGCTACACAGAATTCATAGCAGTAGTCACAAAATATTAGTGGACCTGGAGTGTCCTCTAGCAGTGGTTCACATTCTTCGCCATGGACAGGCAGATTGAGATCAGGAGAATCTTCTCAAAGCAATGTAGATAGTGGTATGCAGGTATCACAAAAAGGAAAAGAGAAGGTTGATCAGCCCATGTTTGATGTGAATGCAGGTCACTCTTATGTGGATGGTGAATTCAGTGGCTCAGAACAGAGCATTGATGATGAGTTGGGTATTCCTTCTATTGTTACACCTGGAGTAAGGAAGACCAGGGATGTTTTGAGAGCACCTGGGAGTGAACCTACTTTGCGCAGGTCTAGAGAGCTAGGTATCCTGTGGATAGGCTGAAATATGATGGATTTACAGCCATTCACTATGCATATATGGTCAAAGTGATACAGGAACCAGAACCCACTTCTTTTGAGCAAGCCATGGGAAAAGAAAAATGGGAGAAAGCCATGGATGAAGAAATGGATGCCTTGGAAGCAAATGCTACATGGGAATTGGTACCTTTGCCTAAAGGTAAAAATGCAATTGGATGTAAGTTGGTTTATAAGGTGAAGCACAATGCAGATGGTTCTGTGAACAGATATAAGGCAAGATTAGTAGTCAAGGGGTATGCACAAACATATGGCATTGACTATGAAGAAACATTCAGTCCGGTTGCAAGGATGGCAACTGTAAGAGTAGTCATTGCTATGGCTGCATCAAAGGGATGGTCTTTACATCAGATGGATGTAAAGAATGCCTTCTTGCATGGTGATTTGCAAGAAGAGGTCTATATGGAGCTGCCACCAGGTTATGTGCATGCTGTTCATCCTGAGTTTGTTTGCAGGTTGAAGAAAGCCTTGTATGGCTTGAAGCAAGCACCTAGAGCATGATCTGACAAGATAGGACAGTATCTTGTCACTATTGGCTTTCAGATTTCCAAGGCAGATTTCTCACTTTATGTGAGAAAAACAGAGAAAGGTATTATGCTGCTTGCCATTTATGTTGATGATTTGATTATGACATGTGACAGTGATGAAGATATCCTTCATGTGAAAATGCTATTGAAGCAAAAGTTTGAGATGAAGGATTTGGGAGAGCTGCGTTATTTCTTGGGCATTGAGGTGATTAGATCACCAAGTGGGATACAGCTCTTGCAGAGGTAGTATGGATTGGACATGCTGTCCAAATATGGGATGACAAGCTGTAAGCCTATTTCAGTTCCTTTGGAGTAGAATGTGAAGCTGAGCGGAGATGCAGGTGAGCTTCTGGAAGACCCTACTATGTACAGACACATAGTAGGAAACTTGATTTATATGACTATTACCAGGCCAGATTTGAGCTATGCTGTTGGATTTTTAAGTCAATTTATGCAGGCTCCAAGGAAACCACATTTGGATGCGGCTAGACGCATACTCAGGTATGTGAAGTCCACATTGCAGTATGGACTATTTTATGAGACTGGGGTTCAGATACAGCTGCATGGATACACTGATGCTGATTGGGCTAGTAGTATTTCTGATAGAAGATCTACCAGTGGATATGTGTTCTCTTTTGGGAGTGCTGCAGTCACTTGGAGCAGCAAGAAACAGCCTACAGTTGCCTTGTCCAGCACAGAGGCTGAGTACAGGGGTGCAGCAATGGCTGCATGTGAGGTAGCTTGGTTGCATAAGCTACTTTATGATATGCATCAGCCTACAGATGGGCCAGTTGTCATTTATTGTGACAACATGAGTAGTATACACTTGACAAATAACCCAGTCTATCATGCTAGAACAAAGCACATTGAGGTGCATTATCACTATGTGCGGGAGAGGGTTTTACTAGGTCTTATTGATCTAGTTTATGTCAGCACAGAGGATCAGGTAGCTGACATATTTACGAAGGCATTGGGCGCAGAGAAGCTGCGCAAGTTCAGAGACCTGCTTGGTGTGCAGGAATTGGGATTGAGCTCGAGGGGGAGTGTTGAGATATCGAGCTCCACTCGTGATATGCCAGGGTGACCGTTGTGCATTTATGTCACCGACTTGTTAGTTGTAGATGCGGTTGGTACACCGCCCATGAATAATAGCTACATGACAGCTATCCTTATCTACTCTAGTTCATGGCTCAGTTAGTATGCCACCTTAGTTAGTTGTCTTTGGTTTGAGACCCATATATAGGGTTCTTCTATTTCTTTGTATGTGACTTCTTTTTGGCTTACACAACTAAGAAGAGAAAAACAGTTTTTAGCCTCCACCTTTGTGTGTATTCCCCCATTGTGCAAGCAAGAAAGCTACAAGTGAGACTCCTTCCTTCTCTCCCGCAATCTTGACAGAATTTCCTTATGGGAAAAGGATATTGGGAATTTGTTGCAGGAAATGAAGAAGAACCAGTTCTTCCTTATGTTCCCAATCAACAGCAAATGCAGACATTTAAAGCATGGCATGAGAGAGCCAGGAAAATTATGTACTGGCTATCTATCAGCATTTCAGACTCTATGATTGTGCATATTCAAGATGCAAGTACGCCAAAGGAGGCATGGGATACTTTGTCAAAAATGTATAGCACAAATACACAAGCCAGGAAAATGCAGCTCAAGCAAGAGTTGCACAATGTGCAAAGAGAAAGTATGAGCATCAATGACTACCACATGAAGGTGAAGAAGATTGCACATGCACTTGCTTCCATTGGGTCGCCAGTGGAAGATGATGATTTAGTCTCAGTGACCTTGAATGGTCTAGGAAAGGATTATGCACAGTTCTGAACATCCATTTCCGTCCGTGAAAGATTTCCTGATTTTGAGGAGTTGATTGCTCTTCTAATTTCTGAGGAGCAGAGAAATGGTGGTGCATCTTCTTCAGGAGGAACTTCAAAAGAAGCTGTCTTCTACTCAAATGCTGGAAGAGGTAGAGGTAGAGGTAGAGGAGGCCGATTTGGAGGCCGTGGTAGAAATCAGAATATGCAGCAAACTCAAGAAAACCAATCCTATGGAGGAGGACGTGGTAACTCTAGAGGCAGGGGGAGCCAGAGAAGTCGTGGTGGATGGCAAAGATGCCAAAATGCAAACAGTAATGTTGAATGCTACTATTGTGGTAAAATGGATCATATGGCTAAAGACTGCTATAAAAAGCAGAATGACATCATGAATGGAAAACTGCAACAAGAAAATTATGCATCTTCTAGTAGACAGGGTGATGACAGAAATGAGCATTTATTTATGGTGCAGCACATGAACAATTCTGTGACAAGTGCAGAAGAAAGCAACGATGTGTGGTATGTTGACTCAGGTGCATCAAACCACATGACAGGTCATGCAGAATGGATGGAGGATGTAAGGAAAATGAAAAAACCAGGATTTGTGGAGACTGGTGATGATACTGCACATCTGATTGTGCAGATTGAAAAAATTCCTTTGTCTATGCAGGATGGGAAAAAGAAATACCTGTCCGATGTATTTCATGTCCCGAATATCACCAAGAATCTGGTTTCTGTTGGTCAAATGGTTGAACAGGGCTTGTAGGTCAGATTTAATCCTCATGGATGCTTTGTTGAGGATATGAAAAATAAAGGTCGCTTGATAGCAAAAGGAAAGAAGAAGGGCAAAATGTTTACGTTGGATGTAGACATGTCTGAATTGAGTGCAGCAATGTTTGCACATGGGACCGGTGTAGTTGCAGATATTGATATCTGGCATAAACACATTGGTCATGTTAATGTATAGTGACTTAAATCAATGCAGGCCCAAAATATTATTGCAAGATTGCCCAAATTCAAGGTTGCAGAAATGCATAAGGTATGTATCTCAAAGGGTGTCTTACCAGTACTAGAGTGCACCGTGTTATTGTATGCAAACTCTACTAAAGGCAAATACTTTTCCCATTCTCTTTGATTATCAGATACATAGAATTTCAAGAGGTCTGAAACAATAGAATTAGCACTTTCACTCTACCCATCCATTTGAGGATGATAAGAGGATGAAAACTTTAACCGAGTATTGAGGTCCTCGAAGAGAGCTTGCCAAAAGAGGCTTGTCATGCAAGGAACTTGATCACTTATAATGGACTTAGGCATGCCATGATGCTTGAAAATATGAGCAATGAATAGCTTAGGCTTTGATTGTCTTTCACATAGGTATAAAGTGTACTTTCTTACTAAATCTATCAATGATAGTCCAGATTGCATCATTGCCAGCTTGTGTGTGAGGAAGCTCCATGATAAAGTCCACGGCTATACTTTCCCAAGGCTCATTGGGAATAGGTAATGGCTTCAATAGACCAGGTGGTTTATGCCTGTTATAATTTACTTTTTGGCATATCTTGCACTTGTAGACATATCTTTCAACGTCAGCTCTAAGAGTGGGCCAAAAGAAATATCTTTCCAATGCTTGAGTAGTGGTTAGAATACCCCTATGTCCAGCATATGGAGATACATGTGCTTCATCCATTACCTTTGTTGCAATGGTAATGCCACATAAATTGATTGATGATGGGTATCATTAACTGATCTGATCCTGTATGGTTGAGAAGTCGGAATTAGTTGCATACATTTTGGGTAAATCCATGAACTCGTTATGGTAAACAGTTGTGATTGCATTCACTCGAGGTCATCGTGATAGGGCATCTGCTACCACATTCTTAGTTTCAAATGTGTGAAGGATTTGAAAGTGAAACATAGATAAGAAATTTTTCCAATACATCTATTTCTCTGAGAGCTTCTTCTGAGTGAGGAATATCTTAGACTTTGGTGATCTATTTTAGTAACAAAATATGCACCAAGTAAATAGTGTTTCCATACTTGAAGAACATATACCACCGCCATAAGCTCATTCTCATATACTCGAGCATGTAGCTCATGATCCTTGAGGCATTGGCTCTCAAATGCTACCACATGATGCTCTTAGTTAAGCACAGCTCCAATGCAATCCCTAGAAGCATCACAATGAACTTCAAAAGGTATTTGAAGATCCAAAACTATGAGAATTGGTTCTTGAGTCACAAGAAACTTAATTCTTTCAAAGGCTTGTAGTTGCCTTGATTCCTAGTGAAAAGGCATTTACTTCTTAGTAAGATCATGTAGAGGAGATGCATCATATGCAAAACCTTGTATGAACCTCGAGGATGACCCCAAATGATCAATGCAATGCTCATTACACACAAGTAAACGTTTGCATGCATCCTTGAATGCACACTTAACTACATATACACAATGCTAATGCACTTCCTCTTCTTAGAATTCAATCCATCTTCATTTATGTGTAACTCCTTGGTTCTTGTGTTACACTTGGCAGACACTTCCTTCCACCTTCATAACTTGTACTACCTATAACAGATATCCCCTCATAGTGCTTTGATCACCCCATTAAGTGATGCACTAGGAATACTGGTCTCATGGCCATGCTACATCATCATCAACACTTAAATAAAAGTGAGTCATTAATTTATTCACATAAATTTAGTAAATAGAGAATGCGTAATAAGCAATCAATTTAGTAACAACCAAAGTCCTTGTGACCATTGCTAGTGTGGAATGCACTATGGACTTTAGGGTTATTAGGCCGCAAGATGAGCAAGCTATCAAGTATTATTAAGAAGGCCATGGATCTTGCGATCTGACTGTCAAGTTGATATAACTCCTAGTTGTTTGATTTTTGGTGGAGGTGCCAACTGTGTGGTAGTAGATGCATACCTTGAGTCTCCTCAAAGCGAGAGAGCTCCTCTATCCTTTATGGAATTAGAGACATTAGAAGATGTATCTACTAGTGAGACATCACCGAGTGAAGAATCCAAAGAAGGGTCCACTATGGAGGACATCTATCAAATAACTCTATACGAGCCAATAGAAGCTCAAGATAGAATAAGAGACGTGGATGTAGTTGAGTTGGATCTTGGTATGCCAAATGATCTGTGGCCAATTAAATTAGGATCCATGCTCAACCTGAAAGAAAAGGAGGGCTGTGTGTCCTTGATTCAAGAGTTCTACGATATTTTTACTTGGAGTTATGATGAGCTAAGAGGTATTCCTCCTAGCCTGGCGATTCATACCATTCCTCTAAAGGAAGGTACCTGTGCATCAAAAAGTACTACCAATGTAACCATCCTATGCATCAAAAAGTAAGGTGTATGCCTTTCAAACTGAGGGACGGGTTGTTCGAGGAGTTACAAAAATTGTGATAAGCTGGTTTGATCTTCCTTGTTTAGCACACTGAATGGTGTTCACATGTTGTTATCAGAAATAAGAAAAATAATCAAATTCAGCTTTGCATAGACTTTAGAGAGCTTAATAAGTAGATAGTTAAGAACTACTACCCTTTTCCTTTATTGACCAAAATTTGGACCAGTTAGCGAGTAGGAAAATATATTCATTCATGCATTTCTTTGTGGGATACAACCAGATGGCAATTATAGAAGAAGATAAGCTGAAGACAACTTTCACTACTGTTTTCGGTACCTTTGCGTACCATGTGATGGCATTTGGTTTATGCAATGCACCTGGTTCATGGCAATGAACATCAAGCAAGACCTTTGGTGACATCTTCCCAGGGGAGTTGAAAGTATTTATTGATGACCTGGGGGAAGCCACCATAAGAGAAAGGCAGTTCATTATTTTAAGAAATTTTTTTGAGCATTGCAGACAATTTTGCAAAGCTCTTAACCCACAGAAGTGTGTCTTTGGGGTGCCTTATGGGCTATTTCTAGGCCATGTGGTTAGTTCAGTATATGGATCACGACTACTGACCTTAAAAAGATCAAGATCATAATTGCCATGAGTCTGCCACACACTCCCAAAGAAGTACACAACTTTCTATCATCTATAGGGTACTACCAACGGTTTATAAATGCCATGGCAGAAAGAACATTGCCACTAACGAATCTATTATCATTTAGCTATCTATTTGAATGGAGTGACCTTGTAAGGTAGCTTTTGAGGATGTGAAATAGGAGCTAGTAAAATCACCAGTTTTAAAAGCACCTAAAAGGGGTGAAGTATTTTACATATTTTCAACAACCACAATGTATAATATCGGTGCTGCTATTTATCCCAAATCTGGGAGGAAAAATGGTTTTATCCAATCACTTTTGCTAGCTCGAAAGTTGGGCATATCAAAAATCAAGTACACCTACATGGAGAAGTTGTGCCTTGCAATGGTATTTGTGACTAAAAAATTCAGGCACTACATCCTATATGAGAAGGTAGTTTTCTATACGAAGGTGGAAGGACTTAGGTTGCTGATGAACAAGTTACAACCGTCTGATCGTTTAGCAAAGTGGTTAGTCACTTTGCAGGAGTATGATTATGAGATTAGAAGTAAGCCATCAAAGCTGTAGGGTATTGTGGAATACCTTATGGATTTTGGGGAGCCAAAAGAGACTTTAGTTGAATGGAGTGATATTGAGGAAATGTTTAAAATTGATATGACTTTGATGCCATCTTGATATGCTGCTATAATGCATTACCTATCAATAGGAGAGACTGAAGCCGATGTATCAAAATAAAAAAAGAGAAAAATTAGACAAAAGGCTTCGAAATTTTCCTTGATCGTCGCAGGAACACTATATTGACAAGGGGCTGATTATATCTATCAGCGATGTGTGATGCTTGACGAGGTTCCATTCATTTTGGAAGAGTGCCATGACTCCACTTGTGAAGGGCATTTTGTTGGATGAATGACTATCGAAAAAGCTTTAAGAGCCAAATATTGGTGGCTGTCAATTTTCCAAGATGCATTTGAATATGTTAAGAGATGCGATACTTATCAACGACATGACATTAGGGAGAGTAGGAAGTGACCACTTACTTCGATTATGGTTATACATCCATTCGAGAAGTGGGGCATCGACTTTGTGGGCCCTATTACCCCATTGTCTTCTACACAGAAGAGATATATCATAGTGGCCGACTGACTATTTTACAAAGTGGATAGAAGCACGAGCGACGAGGAAGGATGACACAAAAGAGACTACCAGTTTCCTATTAGAGCAAATTATATGCTGATTTGGTCTGCCAAAAGAATTAGTATTGGACTAGAAACCCATTTCCTAAACAAAGTGACTAAAAGATTGACTCAAGCATGGAAAATTAAGTACAATAAGACAACCCCTTATAACCCACAGGTGAATGGACAAGTTGAAAGTACTAACAAGCACCTTGTTGGTATTTATCGAAAATAGTATCCGAAAAGAAGTGAGACTGGGATAAGAAACTGTATGTGGCGATGTGGGCATATAACACGATGTTTAAATTTTCCACTGGCCACACCCCATTCAAGTAAAGTGTATGGGAAGAAATGTGTTTTTCCCTTAGAGATTGAGTTGCCAAACTGTAAGATTCGGAATCAATCATTCTTTGGGTGATGAGGATGCTCTCTTCGAGCGCTTTATGACTTTGGCCCACTTGGATGAGCTCAAATTGCAGAGTCTGTTGCACCATGAAGTGGTTAAGCATCGAATGAAGCAGTTGCATGATTTAAAAGTGAAGAAATACACCTTAAATAAGAAGGGATAGTTAGTTTTATATTATGATGTGCGTAGGAAACTATTTTTAGGAAAACTTGAGCCCAAATGGGATGGTCCCTATAAGATCGTAAGAATATGAAAAAATAAGTCCATGGCATTACTGGCTCATCTTGAGGGAGTGGAGTTTAAAAATAAGGTTAATCTTAATAAGATTAAACATTATTATCTCTAAATTCACTAACAAAATAAATGCCTTGCAGGCCAATGCGGGACTGATCAAAAACTTGCAAGAGAAAATAGTGGTTGATGGGGCGGCTCATTCCTTAGTTGGAACACAACTACTTGGAGTAGAGATATCATCAAGGGAAGATTATTTGGTGGAGTAAAGGCTATAAAGTGATTGAGTAAGAGGACGGATCATTCATTTGGAAAATCAAAGTCTTCTACCATCACTCTTACGAATTTTGACAAGCATCCCTATTCTTTTCAATGAAGAAGGTGGGATGGAGCCTTTAGTACATCCTCTGAACATGCCAAATTTTGATTATCATAATTACGAGTAGAGGTGACGATGGTTGGCTAAGTGAACCCATTGTGGACGTACACACTGTACTTTCATGGAGCATCCAAGGGTCTCAATAAGAAAGGGAGTATAGGGGTAGTTATTAGAGATCCCTGACGTAGAGTTGTGATGAAATTAGTTGTTTATCTCGAGGTTGGATTTACCAATAACATGGTGGAATACAAAGCTTTAATCATGGGCTTGAATATTGCTAAGAAGAGTGGTATCCATTAGATGTTAGTAAGTGGGGACTCCCAATTGGTATTGAATCAACTAAATGGGACTTACATAGTATGAAATCCCATTCTTTCTACGTATTATCGCACTGCTATGACCCTCCTTGACGGGTTTGAGAGAGTGTCTCTTCAGTTGGTTCCATGTTATTGGAATTAGTTTGCAGACTCGCTAGCAAACTTCGCTTATTATGAAGAATACATTTTCTTCAACTCT
The DNA here is from genome assembly GCF_053477565.2 of Lygodium microphyllum. NCBI lineage: Eukaryota > Viridiplantae > Streptophyta > Polypodiopsida > Schizaeales > Lygodiaceae > Lygodium > Lygodium microphyllum. The sequence continues at coordinate 62,793,303 of NC_141154.1, read as the reverse complement.
AGTCCTAGTTTGGATATCTCTATGGATGATGAGATAGGACCCTGTCAATTCTGGGGCCTTTTATCCTAACATGCCCTATATGGTAGGCGATGGTTAGTATGGGAGATGCAAGGAATAGCCAAGACCCATTTGCCTTTGTTATCTTGGACCCATAGGTTGGTCAGATTACATGTTATGCATACACCTCTCGCTCTTTATGTAAGAGGCATGGGTCACAATCTAATGCATTTAGTTTAGGGTAGGAGCCCTATTTCCTCCTTGGGATGGAGCATCTTATTGCATATTAGCAAGATTTCAAAAGGGTGTATATAGGCTACTTTTCTTTATTTCATTAGGCCAAGAGGGCCAGTTCTTTTTAGGGTGTTAATGCTTAATTTTGTTAGGCCAAGAGGACCAGATAGGTTGAAGTAAAATGTTCTATTTCATTAGGCCAAGAGGGCCATATGTCTGTTTGGTGCATGTATGTTGTTGAGAGATCGAGCTCCACTCGCGATATGCCAGGGTGACTGTTGTGCATTTATGTCATCGACTTGTCAGTTGGCAAATGCGGTTGGTACACCGCCCATGAATAATAGCTATATGACAACTATCCTTATCTACTCTAGTTCGTGGCTCAATTAGTATGCCACCTTAGTTAGTTGAGTTTGGTTTGAGACCCATATATAGGGTTCTTCTATTTCTTTGTATTAGAGTTCTTTTTGGCTTACACAACAAAGAAGAGGAAAACTATTTTTAGCCTCCATCTCTGTGTGTATTCCCCCATTGTTCAAGCAGGAAAGCTTCAAGTGAGACTCCTTTCTTCTCTCCCACAATCTTGACATGGTATCAGAGCCTTGTTCGTGGTAAGGAGCTCAAGAAAGCAAGCCAAGCTCGCGGTGTTCTGGTAAGAGGAGCAGTGTTGCTTTCATTTTTCTGTTTTGGGAGCAGATCTCTACAGCACAGCCGAAAATTGCAAGAGTGCATTGTCTTAGGTTGAGACGCCCTTTGTGGTGAAGCAAGAGGGCAGTATATGCTGCGGGGGGGGGGGGGGGGGGGGGCTTTAGCCCTTGGTGACCCTGTTTTTTTGATTTGAGGCCATTTCGGGGCCTGCTTTGGAGGCGGAAGTTTTCTGCACGCACTCAGGAAAAAGCCTTGTTTTATGCTGTGTGACCACTATTCTACAGGTCGGTGAAAAGTTACCACAGATATTGCATCGTATGCTCGTGTGCAGAGACATTGGGAGTTACAGAATCATCCTTGGTTCCTGTATATGTAAAATCGTCACTAGGAAGTGACTGTGTGGTCAAATACCACTTTCGCTAGTTTTGCAGATTTGCCATGTTCTTTGCAGTGACAGAATTTTTGGCAGTGTTCTGTAATGGCGTTTGATTCTCTTTCACAGATTATCACTGAAAAGCTTGACAAAAACAACTTCCAAGCATGGAAGTTTAGAACGACGAATTTCCTTATGGGAAAAGGATATTGGGAATTTGTTGCAGGAAACGAAGAAGAACCAGTTCTTCCTGATGTTCCCAATCAATAGCAAATGCAGGCATTTAAAGCATGGCATGAGAGAGCCAGGAACGTTATGTACTGGCTGTCTATCAGCATTTCAGACTCTATGATTGTGTATATTCAAGATGCAAGTATGCCAAAGGAGGCATGGGATACTTTGTCAAAAATGTATAGCATAAATACACAAGCCAGGAAAATGCAGCTCAAGCAACAGTTGCACAATGTGCAAACAGAAAATATGAGCATCAACGACCACCACATGAAGGTGAAGAAGATTGCAGATGCACTTGCTTCCATTGGGTCGCCAGTGGAAGATGATGATTTAGTTTCTGTGACCTTGAATGGTCTAGGAAAGGATTATACGCAGTTTCGAACATCCATTTCAGTTCGTGAAAGATTTCCTGATTTTGAGGAGTTGATTGCTCTTCTAATTTCTGAGGAGCAGAGAAATGGTGGTGTATCTTCTTTAGGAGGAACTTCAAAAGAAACTGTCTTCTACTTAAATGCTGGAAGAGGTAGAGGTAGAGGTAGAGGTAGAGGAGGCCGATTTGGAGGCCATGGTAGAAATCAGAATATGCAGCAAACTCAAGAAAACCAGTCCTATGGAGGAGGACATGGTAACTCTAGAGGCAGGGGGAGCCAAAGAGGTCGTGGTGGATGGCAAAGAGGCCAAAATGCAAACAGTAATGTTGAATGCTACTAGTGTGGTAAAATGGGTCATATGGCTAAAGATTGCTATACAAAACAGAATGACACTATGAATGGAAAACTCCAACAAGGGAATTATGCATCTTCTAGTAGACAAGGTGATGACAGAAATGAGCATTTGTTTATGGTGCAGCACATGAATAATTCTGTGACAAGTGTAGAAGAAAGCAACGATGTATGTTATGTTGACTCAGGTGCATCAAACCACATGACAGGTCATGCAGAATGGATGGAGGATGCAAGGAAAATGGAAAAACCAGGATTTGTGGAGACTGGTGATGATACTGCACATCCTATTGTGCAGATTGGAAAAATTCCTTTGTCTATGCAGGATGGGAAAAAGAAATACCTGTCCGATGTATTTCATGTCCCGAATATCACCAAGAATCTGGTTTCTGTTGGTCAAATGGTTGAGCAGGGCTTACAGGTCAAATTTAATCCTCATGGATGCTTTGTTGAGGATATGAAAAATAAAGGTCGCTTGATAGCAAAAGGAAAGAAGAAGGGCAGAATGTTTATGTTGGATGTAGACATGTTTGAATTGAGTGCAGCAATGTTTGCACATGGGACCGGTGTAGTTGCAGATATTGATATCTGGCATAAATACATTGGTCATGTTAATGTACAACGACTTAAATCAATGCAGGCCCAAAATATTGTTGCAGGATTTCCTAAATTCAAGGTTGCAGAAATACATAAGGTATGTGAAGCCTGTCAATTTGGAAAACAGGCAAGGAAACAATTTCCTAGACATGTTCAAGAGAGTAAGAAGCCATTGGAATTAATCCACTCTGATGTGTGGACTACTAAAGGTGCATCTCTTGGAGGTTGTCATTATTTTGTCACTTTTATTGATGACTATAGCAGAAAAATTTGGGTGTATTTTATGAAAAAGAAAAGTGAAGTTTTTGGGCATTTCAAAACTCTTAAAGCTATGGCTGAAAAAGAAACATGTTTGCAAATAAAATGCCTAAGGTCAGATGGAGGGGGAGAGTACCTCTCAAATGAGTTTGCAAGGTTCCTGCAGGAGCATGGCATAAAGCAGCAATATTCATACAGTCATATCCCACAACAAAATGGAATTGCAGAAAGGAAAAACAGGCATATTGGAGAGGTATCTCGGGCCATGCTCAACGAAAAAGACTTGCCAGATTTTTACTCGGCTGAAGCAGTTGCTACAATAGTCTATATAATGAACAGGACTCCCACTGCAGCAATACATGGGATGACTCCAGAGGAGAGGTATATTGGTAGAAAACCAAATATTTCTCATTTGGAAATTTTTGGTTGCATTGCCTATGTACATGTGCCAGATGAGTTGAGATCCAAGTTGGATCCAAAAGCTGAGAAGTGCATCTTTATTGGTTACTCTCTGCAGCAAAAAGGGTATAGATGCTATAACCCTTCTACTCATAAGTTTACAGTGAGCAGAGATGTTGTTTTTTATGAGATGAGTAGCTGGTATAAACTAGTAAATGTGATTGATGATGTAGATGCACAAAACGATAATGCTGCACAGAATTCTCAACATCAGTCACAAGATATTAGTGGACCTGGAGCGTCCTCTAACAGTGGTTCACATTCTTTGCCATGGACAGGCATACTGAGATCAGGAGAATCTTCTCAAGGCAGTGCAAATAGTGGTATGCAGGTGTCACGAAAAGGAAAAGAGAAGGTAGATCAGCCCATGTTTGATGTGAATGCAGGTCACTCTTATGTGGATGGTGATTCTAGTGGCTCAAAACAGAGCATTGATGATGAGTTGGGTATTCCTTCTATTGTTACCTGGAGTAAGGAAGACCAGGGATGTTTTGAGAGCATCTGGGAGTGAACCTACTTTGCGCAGGTCAACCAGAGTTAGGTATCCTGTGGATAGGCTAAAATATGATGGATTTACAGCCATTCACTATGCATATATGATCAAAGTGATACAGGAACCAGAACCCACTTCTTTTGAGCAAGCCATGGGAAAAGAAAAATGGGAGAAAGCCATGGATGAAGAAATGGATGCCTTGGAAGCAAATGCTACATGGGAATTGGTACCTTTGCCTAAAGGTAAGAATGCAATTGGCTGTAAGTGGGTTTATAAGGTGAAGCACAATGCAGATGGTTCTGTGAACAGATACAAGGCAAGATTAGTAGTCAAGGGGTATGCACAAACATATGGCATTGACTATGAAGAAACATTCAGTCCGGTTGCAAGGATGGAAACCGTAAGAGCAGTCATTGCTATGGCTGCATCAAAGGGATGGTCTTTACATCAGATGGATGTAAAGAATGCCTTCTTGCATGGTGATTTGCAAGAAGAGGTCTATATGGAGCAGTCACCAGGTTATGTGCATGTTGTTCATCCTGAGTTTGTTTGCAGGTTGAAGAAAGCCTTGTATGGCTTGAAGCAAGCACCTAGAGCATGGTTTGACAAGATAGGAGAGTATCTTGTCACTATTGGCTTTCAGATTTCCAAGGCAGATTTCTCACTTTATGTGAGAAAAACAGAGAAAGGTATTATGCTACTTGTCATTTATGTTGATGATTTGATTATGACAAGTGATAGTGATAAAGATATCCTTCATGTGAAAATGCTATTGAAGCAGAAGTTTGAGATGAAGGATTTGGGAGAGCTGCGTTATTTCTTGGGCATTGAGGTGATTAGATCACCAAGTGGGATATAGCTCTTGCAGAGGCAGTATGGATTGGACATGCTGTCCAAATATGGGATGACAGGCTGTAAGCCTATTTCAGTTCCTTTGGAGCAGAATTTGAAGCTGAGCGCAGATGCAGGTGAGCTTCTGGAAGACCCTACTATGTACAGACGCTTAGTAGGAATTTTGATTTATATGACTATTACCAGGCCAGATTTGAGCTATGCTATGGGATTGGTAAGTTAGTTTATGCAGGCTCCAAGGAAACCGCATTTGGATGCGGCTAGACGCATACTCAGGTATGTGAAGTCCACATTGCAGTATGGACTATTTTATGAGACTGGGGTTCAGATATAGTTGTATGGATACACTGATGCTGATTGCGCTAGTAGCATTTTTGATAGACGATCTACCAGTGGATATGTGTTCTCTTTTGGGAGTGTTGCAGTCACTTGGAGCAGCAAGAAACAGCCTACAGTTGCCTTGTCCGACACAGAGGCTGAGTATAGGGGTGCAGCAATGGCTGCATGTGAGGTAGCTTGGTTGCATAAGCTACTTTATGATATGCATCAGCCTACAGATGGTCCAGTTGTCATTTATTGTGACAACATGAGTAGTATAAACTTGGCAAATAACCCAGTCTATCATGCTAGAACAAAGCACATTGAGGTGCATTATCACTATGTGCGGGAGAGGGTTTTACTAGGTCTTATTGATCTAGTTTATGTCAACACAAAGGATCAGGTAGTTGACATATTTACGAAGGCATTGGGCACAGAGAACCTGCGCAAGTTCAGAGACCTACTTGGTGTGCAGGAATTGGAATTGAGCTCGAGGGGGAGTGTTGAGAGATCGAGCTCCACTCGCGATATGCCAAGGTGACCGTTGTGCATTTATGTCACTGACTTGTCAGTTGCAGATGCGGTTGGTACACCGCCCATGAATAATAGCTACATGACAGCTATCCTTATCTACTCTAGTTCATGGCTCAGTTAGTATGCCACCTTAGTTAGTTGAGTTTTGTTTGAGACCCATATATAGGGTTCTTTTATTTCTTTGTATTAGAGTTCTTTTTGGCTTACACAACTAAGAAGAGGAAAACTGTTTTCAACCTCCATCTCTGTGTGTATTCCCCCATTGTGCAAGCAAGAAAGCTTCAAGTGAGTCCTACAATCTTGACATATGTTTCATGGTTTTTTGTTTTAGTGATTGCATCACACAAGTTGACAAAGTCACTGGAGGGAGCCTTTGCTACTGTTGCGGAGGAGCTTCTTGTGGCTATTCCATGGTTTCGTCCCCTTTTCGATTGTTTTTTCCTTAAGCCAATACTATTGTTCTATGTGTATGTAGGGGTAAATTTCTTTTTGTTTGTTGGGGACCAGCAATCAAGGTATGAGTCCTAGGGTTTGGTTAGGTATATGTAGGGGAGATTTGAGTAGTTGTCTCGTTAGACAATAAAGACCTGTGATAGATGGTAGTCCTTGTGACCCCATCCTTCTTGCTTGCTAGCCAATTGTCCTAGCAGTCACTGCTAGTGTGAGCCAGTTAGTGAAGCTTGCCAAAATATCAAAAGAAGAGAAATTTCTGAATCTATCTAAAGATACAAATTACAGAGGTGTGTAAAAAGGGGTTCTAACCCCTCAATAAGACAAGAAAAAGGGGAAAATTAATTCCTACAAGTAGTTGATTATCGCATCGCGAGGGCCTGGTAGGTTCTTAGGAACGAGCAATAGACCCGAGACCGATGCCTTTGAGGGCTAAAATGATGAATGGGTTGCCTCTTACCCATCCAACCTCCAATCCTCACTAAGAGAACTAAAGAGGGGCACTACCTAGCCAAAGGGAGGATGGGCTAGGACATCCCTTTTCTCAAAGAGAATCAAAAGAACCAAGACACAAATTTACAAGAGAGAATATATGTACTAGACACCCTATTAGAATATGAGAGAGAGAGATGAGAGGGGAGGGAGACAAGAGGAGGAGAGATAAAGGAAGCTTTCCATTATGTATTCATGGAATGAGAAGATGAGAAGAGAGGGAGACAAAAGGAGAAGAATTAGAGGAAGCTTTCCATTATGTATTCATGGAATGAGAAGATGAGAAGAGAGGGAGACAAGAGGAGAAGAGGTAGAGGAAGCTTGTCATTATTCTACATAATAAAAGAACTTACTCATAGCTTACCTCTCATAGCTTACCTCAAAGAGATGGACTAGCATGAGGGTATTCTAGAGTGCTCTCATGTGCTTGTCATTGTCCTTCTTTCCCCTCTTCATTCTCCATGGGCTCTTTGTATAGCCTCCATGAGGGATTAGATTAAGCTAATCTTATTGATTAACATAATCCTAGATGATGTATGGCATCTTTAAAAATATGGAGAATAGTGGATGGGACAAGTCCCCACCTTGGTCATCATGCAAGAAGCCAAGGGTGACAGTAGAAAAAATAGAGAAATAGAGCTAGATTACAAGAGGTGGGTGCCCAAAGCACATTATTATAATATATTTACAAGAAGGATAGAGTGGAAAGTTGGTGTGGTGAAAGAGAGAAGCAAATTGCATGTAGTCAGCAGTCTGCGCCTTCGTAACTTCAATTCCGTGAAGAATTTGAAAAAAGTTTCTTCTGCAACTTTGTAGACCAGGTCGAAACCGATCGGATTGCATGGGAATTTTCTTGAAATTCTCTTTTTCTTGGGAGTTATCGAGATTATAAAAAATGGCTTCCAAAAGTTGCTTTGACTTTAGTCCCCCATATATATATAAATACATATAAGCATGTGACAGAAGGGGTCCATGCTTGTAAGCTTTTATGTAAGATCCAAATGACACCATGATGTGGATATTGACTTGTGTGCTAGGGTGAGGTTTTCTCTAATGATGGTAATAGATTCCGAATCTTAGTGATGCAGACGGAGCCCATGTGTAGTTGGAGGCTAGTCCTTTGAAAAATCTATGCACTCACTCAACTCTTAGGTGTAATCCATTTTCATCTTCACTAAGATAACCATCCCTTTTACCCTTTACATTGGCATGCCTCCTAAGAACTTGTTCCCCCCATTTGCTAGAGTTATCATAATTAAGAAGCAATGTAGCATACCTAGTACTTGAAGAGTAAACCCAAAGTGATATGGTAAGCTCTTGATAGGGGCTTTGGCCAAATTTTGTGGTAATAATCCGGGTTGTAAAAAACCCGGATCACCTTGTCTTCCTAAGGGTAGCAACTAGCAGAAAAGAAAAGAAAAGGAAGATTGGAGTGAAAATAAAAGTGATCGTTAAAAAAGGATTAAGTGTCACCTTATGAGAGCTTGGTAGGGCCCTATTCTCCTTGGGTCACTCTAACCTCAACTCTCTCCTTTTTACATGCCCGAGTGTGAAACCTTGAACGAAAAATCTGTTACAAGAAAAGTATGTTGAACAGAATATAGGAGTCCTTGCTTAGTAGGAGGTCCTAGTCTAGTTGTCCTAAGTTAGGTCGTTAGTTCAGAACACCACTAGGATGACCTCTTTGATAGGCTTTTTAGCCAGTCTCTGTGTTCAAGTAGTTGGTTAGAGAATCCCTTTGGATTTTTGTTAGATTATGTAGGGTCTATCCCTTGTGGGTTTTCATGCCTTCATTTTGTCAAGGAGTAGGGTGAGAGTTGTGAAATGTTTTGTTGTGTAAATTTTGTGGCAGCTTGATGCTTGCTTTGATTGGTTTTTGTGCATATTTATTCGTGGGATTCAACAAGTTGAGTCCCCTTATCCCGTGGTTGCCAATGAGAGGTAGATTTTAGGAGTTTATTTTGAGCCATGCTTGAAGCCATTGAGGCCGTTTTTGGAGGAACAAGTGCCAGGGAAGTACCAAAAACCAAATTTTCGTGAAAAATCAAATGTTGGCAGATGGCAAGCTGGAGTTTTCATAGATGCATTTCGACGTTAAGAATCCAACGCAAGTCTCGGTTTGTCGATCGGAGGTCATTTGACCCCCCATTTAATCCTCACAAGGTTTGGCTTTATAAAGCAACTACCGGATTCAAGAGCTAGAAAGTACGTGACGGGGCCGGAGTTTATAGATTTCAATGGTATGAATCTGCTTGTCCTGACGGATCTCGAATTCGAGTCCATTTTTCCCCTCAAAATTGAAATATCCACTTGCCAAGAAGTGTGAACACAAAAAGCATGAACCGGTTATTTTAATAATTTAAACCTTAGACTTATTAAAAAAAGCTTAAAAACTTAAAAAAAAGTTGATGACAGAGGGGGTGCAAATTTTTTTGCACCCTCTCAAAATCTGATAGATACCTCTCTGATTGACATCCTTTTAGAGAGAGAGAGTGTGTGTGTTGATCCATGCAGAGAGAGGAAAAAGATGGTTGTAATCTTGCTAGATTTCATGAAGGAATGAGAAGTCTGATTTTTTAAATTTTCACTCTTCTCTCTCCTCGCACCTCTTTGATATTGTTCGTATGCATCAATTCAAGAGATAAGGGAAGGGGGATGGGTGTGATGAAGAATCCAGAGCAAATGATGATGTTGGAGCGGTAGAGATCATAGATTGACCGAGAGAGTGCATCAACGGCAAAGAAGAAACATTAATGACCTCTTGTCTATGAGATACAAGCCTCAAAATCGCGATTTCTATGTTAGAGTATGTTTTTATCGATCTTTACATGAAAAATTACATGAAAATGAACCCTACATCTAGCCAACAAGTGAAAAACCTAAATGGTAGGAGGGAAGAGGGTTTGTGAAAGTGGTTAGTTGTTGAAAATGATTCAAATTATGATCTATTTGTCTATGCATAACATATGGGATGTATTATCATTTGAATTAAGGAGACTAGTAGCCATTGTTGGGCTCATTTTAGGTCTCCACGTCCGTCACGTACTCCAAAAGAGGTACAAAGCTTTTTCTCATCATTAGTGGGATATTATCGGAGATTATCAATGCATTGGTGGAAAGAGCATTGTCATTGACAAACCTCCTATCTTTTAACTGTTTGTTTGAGTGGAATGAAGCTTGCGCAAGTATCCTTCGAGGATGTGAAGTAGAAACTAGCAAAAGCACCAATCCTAAATGCACCCAAAAGAGGTGAAGTTTTCTATCTATTTTTAGTAGCAACAATGCATAATATCAGCTATTGTTTAGTCCAAATTTAGGAAGAGAAATGGCATCATCAAATTGCCTTTGCTAGTAGGAAATGGAGGATATCTAAGGTCAATTATCTTTATATGGAGAAATTGTGCCTTGGAATGGTCTTTGCAACAAAGAATTTTAGGCATTATATTCTTTATAAAAAGGTAGTACTTTTTACGAAGGAAAAAGGACTTAGATTGTTGATGAATAAGTTGTAGTTGCTTGACCGGTTAGCCAAGTGGTTATTTGCTTTGCAAGAGTTTGATTATGAGATTAAGAGTAAGACATCAAAGCTACATGGTATTGTGGAATGTGTTGTGGATTTTGGGGAGTAGAATAAAATTATGATTGAAGAAAGTGACATTGAAGGTTTATTTGAAATTGATACAACTTCCATTCCTTCTTGGTATGCAGATATAACACATTATCTATCCAAAGGGGGATTTGGGGTTGCTCTATTGAAGTTTGAAAAGAGGAAGATTAAGCAACACGGACATCTATCACCGTTGTGTAGTACCTGATGAGGTACCATTCATTCTTGAGGAGTGCCATCACTCAGCATGTGGGTGACATTTTGCTAGATGACTTACTGCCCAGAAAGCTCTTTGCATTGGATATTAGTGGCGGTCGATTTTCTAGGATGCTTTTAGTTACGTTAAGCGTTGTGATGTCTGTCAAAGACATGATGCCATGGAGAATTGTAAGTGACCTCTAAACCATATTTTAGTTACATTACCCTTTGAAAAATGGGGTATCAATTTTGTGGGACCAATATATCCTCATCAACTATGCATAAGCGGTATATTATTGTAGCAAGGGACTACTTTACAAAGTGGTTTAAAGATTGGGCAACAATGAAGGATAACACTAAAAAGAGATGGCCAGTTTCATTATGGAGCAAATTTTTTGCCGTTTTGGTCCACTGAAGGAGATAGTGTTTGATCGAGGGATACACTTCTTGAATAAGATTATAGTAGCCTTGACTGAAGCTTTGAAGATTAAGCACAATAAGACTACACTGTATAGTCCTCAAGCCGATGGTTAAGTTGAGAGTACAAATAAAAAACTGGTGGGAATCTGATCCAAAATAGTGTTAAAAAGTAAGCTCAATTGGGATAAGAAATTGGTCGCAGTGTGGGCTTACAACATAACATTCAAGAGAGATACAGAGGCCATACCCTATTCAAGCTGGTGTATGGGGAATAGTGTGTTTTGCCATTAGAAATAGAGCTGCCCATTGTGCGATTCACTCTCAATTATTTATTGGGAGAGGCAGAAGCATTACAGGAAATATATACTTCTCTTGCACATCTTGATGAGATTTGGTTGCAGGCCTTACTACATCAAGAAGTAGGGAAGTAGAGAATAAAAGCCCTTTATAACCTTCGGGCTAAGAAGTAAAAATTTGTGAAAGGTCAGTTGGTGTTGTATTATGATGCTCGTCATGAGTTGTTCCCCAATAAATTAGAACCTAAGTGGGATGGACCATACAAGATTGTACATTTAGGAATGAATGGCTCTATAGCCCTTTTATTATATTTGTAGGGGGTAGAGTTTAAGAAAAAAGTTAACTTTATTAAGCTGAAGCCTTACTATGTGTAAGGGCTAACGTTGGGCTTGGTGCTTATGCATATCCTTTAGGATTCAGCTTTAATATGTAGTAGGTACCAAGATAATCGGATGGGACTATCTGGAGTATCCGTATCTAGAAGAACATTACCACCAAGATTGAGTGATCTAGAGGAGTAGAGGTTACTAGGTTATTGAGTGGCAAGATGGATCTTTCACATGGGAGATTAAGATCTACTTTGCTACCATTGTCAACGAATTTTGACTAGTGTTCCTATCGAGTTTAGTGAGGAAGGAGGGATTGTACCTGTTAAATATTCTCTCTCTCGGCTTGATTTTTATTATCATAAGTACAAGCGAGTTGATTAGTATGGCGTGGCTTATTACTGAAGATTAGATCTATACTTTGTATTTTGATGGAGCTTCTAGAGGGCACACTAAAATATGTGAGTGTTGGTGTGGTCATTAAAGACCCTCGACGTAGGGTTGTCATGAAGATGGAAGTCTATTTATGATCCTCTTTTACTAATAATATGGTAGAATATAAGGCCTTGATTATGGGGCTAAATGTAGCCCGATGTGGTGGTATTTACCGATTATTGGTAAAAGGTGACTCATAGTTAGTGATCAATCAATTGAATAGAGCCTATAGTGTGTGGGATCCCACTCTATCAATGTACCATCATGCAACCTTAGATATGGTGCATATTTTTGAGATGGTGACTTGTCAATTAGTTCCTCGACAGTGGAATCACTTTCAGATTCCTTGGCTAATTATGCTTTTGTTGAAGATGTCTTTTTCAATTGTGGTCCAGAGGAGCTCTTACAATTACATTATAACATTAGCCCTAAAATACTTTGGGGTCTTCTTCTTGCTGACATGTCTTATTTTGGCCGCCGATGGTTAGTTTGGGTTATGAGTCAGGTAGCAATTGAGCACCTTCCTACTTTGTCATGGATGCATAGGATTGTTTATTGTCATAATCGTTAGACATCCCTTGCTATTTATACAAGGGGATTAGCCAATAACTTGATGCACTTAGTGTAGGGCCTGAGGAGCCCTTATTCTTGGTCAATCTTGTGCTTTAGTAGAGTTATGTTAGGACCAAGGGTTTGTTTTAGCAGTACGCTACTAAATTGTAGTGAAATGGATTATTTCATAAGGCCAAGAGGGTTTATTTGTTGGTTTTGAACTGTCACATTCCTTTAGACCAAGAGGGCCATATGTTTGTTTGGTGCAGGTATATTTAGTGGTTTTTTGTTTTAGTGATTGCATAAGACAAGTTTGACGAAGTGCCTCGAGGGAGCCTTTGTTGTGCAGGAGCTTCTTGTGGCCATTCCAGGTGGTGTCATCATCTTTCTGAGTTTTTCCCTTAAGCTAATAATGTTATATGTGTATGTGGGGGTTATTTTCTTTGTGTTTGTGGGGGATTGGCAATCAAGGCATAAATTTCTAGGGTTAGTTTAGGTATATCTGGTGGAGATTTGAGTAGTTGTCTATCTCTTGTAAAGATATTGTCAGGCATGGAAAGACCTATTTTAGAAGGCCATTCTAGTGACCATGTTCTGCTAGCCTAGTAGGTAGCTATTCTAGGAGTCCTTGCTAGTGTGAGGTAGTTAGAGAAGCCTACCAAAGTATAAATAAGAAGAAAATATAAATATAATTGAAAGATAAATTGATAGAGAGGTATGTAAAAAGGGGTTATGAGAAGTTGACTATTGCCTTCTGAAGACTTGATAGGTTCTTAGAGACGAGACATGCCTTGTCTTCCTTGGGGTAGCACCTAGCCAAAATAAAGGAATAAGAAAGGTTGGAGCAGAAAAAAAAGTAAGCGAAAGAAAAAGATTCAGTGCAGCCTCGCAAGAGCTTGGTAGGCTCTTGGGTATAAAAAAAGGACCTAAGGCATCCGATGCATTGTTCTTGATGGGACCTAAAATGGACCAGCACTAGCTAAGGCACTAGTTGGACCTCATGCCCTCAATAGACAACCCCACCACACCACACGGCCTCGCGGGCCAGGAGCGTCTATTGTGGGATACACTATCCTAAACACCAATCATTGTGCATTTATAGTCTGTAATCCAATGGGTATTCCTTTTCTCGTCTCCTTAGAGGGAGATTATACATATATCGGCAATAAATGCCATATATTACACACACAAGGGCACCCCACCAGCTGATTGTCGTGGCCCTACTACAACTCTCCTACATCTTGGGGATTGGCCCCTCAATGTGCCGCTTCCACATATAGACACATTCAAAACAAACTCCCCTCTTAGTGCCAATATATTTAACGTTCCACGAATGCACTTATCCTCACTTATCTGTCCCCTTAGACCCATTGTCTAGACCTATAGCCATGTTGCTCACTCTCTCTACGTGGGTCAAGTCCTAAAGAAACCAAGTGCCATGCATCTAGGAGCTTGTAATTGATAGCATTTAATGATGCTTGATGCAAATGTGTGTATGATTAAGTGCTTAAACAATTGAAAAATAGCCTCGTGCATTGTGCAAATCCATTCTTTTCATGTTTCCATACACTAACGCATAATTGATGTGATGAGAGAAGATGCCGAGCCTTACACTTGTGTTGTACTTCCCTTTATTTAACTTAACATCATCCTATATGAATAATGCAGCAAATACATCAGATTTTGTATTATATTTCAGCACTCAAACTTTCCTCCTCCCCTACCATTTAGAGTTTTGCTTGCGGTGATAGGTAAAAGTGTAATTTCATGTGTATTTCGCACAAAATAAGCAATAAATACTCACAAAAACATATAAATGGGGATAATCTTAGGAAAACCCTCATGCTTTATCCCCATTTACACTCACAGACACATCCATAATTTTCCATAATTTTCCTCGTCCCTTCCCTATTTTTCCCCCTTTTAAAGAGTATTTCTCCATATTTTTCATTATTTATTATCAATAAAAATGGAAGAAAATTAGCATTATTTTAGAGCTATGGCTCTTGAGTCTTTAAACAGCAATCACATAGATTTTATTAGTGTTTTGTTTCATACTTTTCCGATTTTAAGCCCAAAAATCCCATTTTTACTCTAAAAACCATGCTTTTCGGATTTTTTCCATTTATTTTCCACACTTTAAGTGTATATTTTCTGAGTTTTTTATTATGAAAGACTAAAACCAACAACAAATAACACGTCCATCAATTTTCAGCCCATATGAACATTGCTAACCTCATCAAATGCGAAAAAATAGCCATTTTCTTTGTAAAAATATCATTACCGTGTATTTTTTATTATTTCGGGTTTTGAAACTCGTTGTAGTCTGCAAACTAGGTCTTGATTGATGCTCAGCCCATCTCCACACTACAATCTTCAATCCACCTTCGATTTGGAAGCAATCCGGTACCATGCCGGACGAGCATTCACCAACCGAGCTTCATTCTTCTTCACACGTAGGAACTACCCCTTGCAGGAGAGACAGGGAGGAGAGAGAAAGATTAAAAAATGATATTTTTAAATCCTCCATTAAAACGGGCAAGCTTGTAGCTAGCTTGTTCCTCTCCCTGCCCTGATTGAGAATCTTCCTTTCTCTCTCCAAACGGGTTTGAATCGGAGAGGCAACGAGCAAAAATGAGGAGGCGCATTGATGCTTTCCTCTGTTCGATAGTTTTTGCATTAGTTTTAAGGCTTTTATTAAGCCTAATGTTTAAAACATTAAAATAACCGGTTCATCTTTTTGTGTTCACACTGTCCCGCAAGTGGATTTTTCAATTTTGAAGGCCCCAACGAACTCCGATTTCCAATCCGATTGGACAACAGGCTTCGTGGCGTCGAACTCCATCAACTTGGCCTCTCCCATGCACTTTACAACTTCTCAATCCGGTAGCTACTTTATAACACCAAACCTTGCAGGGATTAAATGGAGAGTCAAACAACCTCTGATTGACGAGAACCGGAGACTTGTGTTGGATTCGTAATGTCGAAATACATTTAGGAAAACTCTAGCTTGACCATCTGCCATCACCATTTGATTTTTCATGAAAATTGGCTCTTTAACACCTCTCGGGCATTTTCCGGCTCCAAAACGGGCTTCAACGCTTCAAGAACGGTGGGTCCAAATCGGGTCCTAAAATCTAGCTCTCATTGGCAACCACGAGATAGAGCGACTCAGCCCATCGAATCCCACGAACGAATCTGCACATAAACACAACCACAAAGAGCATCAAGTTGATACAAAAGAGATACACAACAAAACACATCACAGTTGTCACCCTACCCCCTTGCCAAAACCAAGGCATGAAATCCACGAGGAGTAGGCATAGCATAATCTGACAGAAAGTTGAAAGCTAGTCACTAACCAATTGCGCCAACACAACCAAGCTAACAAGAACCATCAAAGAGGTTATCCTTAGTGGTGGTTTGAAGTACCTACCGAACTAAGGACAACTCAACTAGGAGCTCCTACTAGGCGAGGACTCCTATAGCCTGATCAACAAATATTTTCTTTTAGCACATTGTCCTTTAAGGCCTTTATTTTCCATACTCGGGCATGTAAAAAGGAGGGAGCTGAGTGTAGTGGCCCAAGGAGAGCAAGGCATCGACCTTAGGTTCTGTCTCGGTACCCCAAAGCGTACCAAGCCCTCACAAGGCGAAACTTAAACCCT
This sequence comes from Lygodium microphyllum, assembly GCF_053477565.2. NCBI lineage: Eukaryota > Viridiplantae > Streptophyta > Polypodiopsida > Schizaeales > Lygodiaceae > Lygodium > Lygodium microphyllum. The sequence continues at coordinate 62,777,139 of NC_141154.1, read as the reverse complement.
TTTTAATGCTCACTTTTATTTTCACTCCAACCTTCTTTTATTCTTATTTTTCTGCTAGAAGCCACCCCTAGGAAGACAAGGCATCGGCCCTGGGTCTTGTCTCGTCCCCAGGCACCTACTAGGCCTTCGCAAGGCGATAAACAACAGCTCAAGGATTTTTCTTTCTTTCCATTTCTATTTTTGTAGGGGTTAGAACCCCTTTTTACACACCTCCGTATATTCATATATTGTCTTTCAGATATTTAGGGTTTTGTCTCTTTCCATCATTATTTTAGTAGGCTTCTCTAACTGCCTCACAACAATCAGGAACTCCTAGAATGGTCGCCTAGCAGGTCAACAGAACAGGGTCACTAGAATTCCCATCTAAATATGTCTTACAATGCCTAAAAATGCCTTGTAGGAGGCAATGACTACTCAGACCTCCCCAAGACATACAGAGCCTAATCCTGGGACTTCATGCCTCGATTGCCGGTCCCCACCAAACAAAAGAAAGTAACCCTTACACACACAAATATCATTAATTGCTTAAGGAAAAAGACTCATAAAAGGGGACAAAACCACCTAGAATGACCACAAGAAGCTCCTTCGCAAGAAAGGCTCCCTCCAGTGATTTCATCAACCTATATGATGCAATCACTACAACAAAACCCCATTAACTATACCCGCACCAAACAGACGAATGGCCCTCTTGGCCTAAAGAAATATCACATTTCACTGCAAACTAGCTAGCCCTCTTGGCCTAAAATGGATAGTTCATTCTAATCCATGCAATATATTATATCCTTGGTATATACAATTCATCCTATCAAACTAATCAAGATACCAAGGATAACATAAAATAGGAGGACTAGCCTCATGCTACTCATGTGAGTCCACTAAAAGCTTGATCTACACTCTTTGTAGATCCACTAGCCCAAGCCTTTCTACTGATATCTCAGTAATAATGGCCATCTCTTCTTGGGTACCATGAGCTGAATGAATGACATCATTAGGTTGATATATCTCATCCCCTTGGTCATCATTCAAATGGATCGCTTGTCCTAACTTTCCAGTAACTCCTCCTACAGGGAGAATCATGGATTTATGATCATTCAACTCTTCTCTAATTGGACCATTACATATGTTAATGATACGATCCAAACTAGAGAGAGCTTCAAGCCTAGACCCATCACAAAGATGCATCTCAGGGCGGCAGTCCCTATTGTCAGATGTCGCATTATGGACTTTAGTCGCATCCTCTTGGGAATCCATCAAAGCATGTCCACATGCAATTCCTGGCCCTTCATTAGACACACCAACATTATTTTTAGGGGTTTTGGGCCTCCAAATCCATCTCATATTCATTTTCATATTTGTAGGCTGCCTCATCTGCCCATATTGGTCCAATGGACTCACTGTGGATTTATCACCATTACCAGATGGCCTCACAGCCTTATGGCTTCTATTTAGTACAAGTGGACCTTTGGCATGCCGTATCTTCTCTACACAAGATGTATTTACTTGCCTTTGTCCACTCTGCAACAACTGCTTAGCCATAGGAACCATGCCTTTACTAAAAGGAATAGCATCTACTCAAAATCATGATTCATCTATAGATTGGAAAGGTCTCTCAAGAGCCTTACTAGGAACACAACTAGAACCATTCATAGAATGCCCATCTAAGCTTGTAGACCTAATGGTTCTATCAATTCCAACGTCACAACTACCTCTCATGGAAGTGTTGCAAGCCTTGATGGGACTTACTGGGCTTGGAATCTTTTTATCCCCAGGGGGTATATTATCCCTACTATTGCCATTTTCTACTTGGAGATTTTGGCTACCAAGGTTCCTCTCATAGGCTACCTTGGTATCAACAAGTGAGTTGTCTCCTTGTAGAAATGGTTGGAAGCTAGGATGCACTTGTACTAAGCGGGGAGAACTCCAAAAGTTTCCCCAACATCTATGAATATGTCTCTCATAATCAATGGCATGCATCTTTGCTTCCCTTAACAACTTAGAATTCCGCATTCCCACTTGGATTTGCATGTTAATCTCTAAGCCACTCAAAAAGAGCTCACATAGCACATCACCTGGCAATGCAGTAGCTCTTCTTGGCCAAAGCCTCAGAATATCATCAAAGGCTCTAGCATATTCTTTAACAGAAGAATAGGACTCTTGCCTAATCTGCATCAGTTGCCCTAAAACTTGGGTCATAGGCACATTCTTCTCATATTCATCTAAAATTCGATCACTCAACTCCTCAAAGGATTTAATAGACCCCCTTGGGAGGCTCTAGTACCATTTTCTAGCCTCACCCTTTATGGTACTTGAGAATACAAGCATCTGATGAATATCATCATACCCTTTTTCAAGGAAAGTTAGGCCGTATTCTCGTAAATGCACCATCATCGGATCCTCATTAATGAACCCATGAAACACTGGGAGATCCCTATAAGGAGGAGGGCATTTAGTCCTTTCCTTCAGGATTAGCATTGGGCCATTAAAAGCCTCGTATTCCTCTTGACCTAGTACCAGTGTATTAGGGTCTTTAATTTCATCCACTTCCACCTTTACTAGTGTTGAAAGGTCATTGCCTCCATGAACTTCCCTTTCCGCCAACTCATAAAGTGATTTAGGGAGGCATATAGCTCCTAGCATGTCATTCTGATCCTTTCTTAGAGGATCTTCCATATCTTGCCTCTTCCTAGGCAGTTCCTTGATGGCTTTATCTAGGAGCTTCTTCCCCTCATCAAAAGCAAACTTATCCTTAGCACTTAGGACCTGGGGACCGTGCCTTTTAAGCAACATATTTCCCTTTACAACTAGGGCTTCTAACATCCTTGTGATACCTAAAAATTTTGCACAATGCCCCACCACATGGGATGTTTCATCCATAACTATACTCCACTGTATGTCAAGCTTTTCCCATGGCAATACGGCTTTAGCATGATCACTTGTTGATGCCATGATCGCCATAGCTTCCAACATACTTGTTCCATGTCCTCTAGGTTGATGGATGGTTATACATGATTTCTCTTGGGTAGAGACCACACCAAGGCGAATCTCGGCCCATGCCATTGCATAAGAGGATGGGGTAACCACTAACTGGTTACTCTTCTCATCACCTAGATCATCTTCTATAGAGGACTCATGCTCTACATAATTAACTAAGTCCATCAGTAAGTTTTGTATAGGAAAAGCCAAGGTTTGCCATCCTTGAAGAAACCCCATTTTATGGTTAGCTTAGCACACTCCTAATGGAATTTATAAACTTAGGTCCCTTTACAACCTAGATTCAGAGACCGCCACTTATACGCATCTCTCGAAAAATGCATCACTCATGGGACCTAAAATGGGCCGGCACTAGCTAAGGCACTAGCCGACCTCATGCCCTCAACAGACAACCCGACCACACCACACGGCCTCGCGGGCCAGGAGCGTCTATTGAGGGATACACTATCCTTAACACTGATCACTGTGTGTTTATAGTCTCTAATCCAATGGGTATTCCCTTTTCTGTCTCCTTAGAGGGAGATTATACATATATCGGCAATAAATGCCACATATTACACACACAAGGGCACCCCACCAACTCATTGCCGTGGCCCTAGTATAGCTCTCCTACATCTTCGGGATTGGCCCCTTGATGTGTTGCTTCCACATATAGACACATTCGAAACAAACTCCCCTCTTAGTGCCAATATATTTAATGTTCCATGAATGCACTTATCCGTTCCCTTGGACCCACCGTCTAGACCTATAGCCAGGTTGCTCACTCTCTTTACGTGGGTCAAGTCCTAAAGAAACCAAGTGCCATGCATCTAGGAGCTTGTAATTGATACCATTTAATGATGCTTGATGCAAATGTGTGTATGATTAAGTGCTCAAACAATTGAAAAACAGCCTCGTGCATTGTGCAAATCCATTCTTTTCATGTTTCCATACACTAATGCATAATTGCTGCGATGAGAGAAGACACTGAGCCTTACACTCGTGTTGTACTTCCCTTTATTTAACTTAATGTCATCCTATATGAATAATGCAGCAAATACATCAAATTTTGTATTATATTTCAGCACTCAAACTTCCCTCCGCCCCTACCATTTAGAGTTTTACTTGCGGTGATAGGTAAAAAGGTAATTTCATGTGTATTTCACACTAAATAAGCAATAAATACTCACAAAAAAATATAAATGGGGATAACTTGAGGCAAACCCTCATGCTTTATCCTCATTATACACACATACACATCCATAATTTTCCATAATTTTCCTCATCCCTTCCCTATTTTTCTTCCTTTTAAAGAGTATTTTTTCCTATTTTCATTATTTATTATCAATAAAAATGGAAGAAAATTAGCATTATTTCAGAGTTGTGGCTCTTGAGTCTTTAAATAGTAAACATGTAGATTTTATTGGTGTTTTGTTTCATACTTTTTTAAGCCCAAAAAACCCCATTTTCACTCTTAAAACCATGCTTTTCAGGTTTTTTCCATTTATTTCCCACACTTTAAGTGTATATTTTCTAAGTTTTTTATTATGAAAGAATAAAACCAACAACAAACAACATGTCCATAAATTTTCAGCCCATATGCACATTGCTAACCTCATCAAATGTGAAAAAAGAGCAAATTTCTTTGTAAAAATATCATTACCGTGTATTTTTTATTGTTTTGGGTTTTGAAACTTGTTGCGGGTCTGCAAACCAGGCCCCGTTTGATGCTCAACCCGCCTCCACACTGCCATCTTCAGCCCACCTTCGATTTGGAAGCAATCCGATACCATGCCGGACGAGCATTCACCAACTGGGCTTCATTCTTCTTCACACATAGGAACTGCCCCTTGCAGGAGAGAGAGGGAGGAGAGAGAAAAACTAAAAATGAGATTTTTAAACCCTCCATTAAAATGGGCAAGCTTGCAGCCATCTTGTTCCTCTCCCTGCCTTGATTGAGAATCTCCCTCTCTCTCTCCAATCGGAGAGGCAACGAGCAAAAATGAGGAGGCGCATTGATGCTTTCCTCTCTTCGACAGTTTTTGCATTAGTTTCAAGGCTTTTATTAAGCCTAATGTTTAAAACATTAAAATAACCGGTTCATCTTTTTGTGTTCACACTATCCCGCAAGTGGATTTTTCAATTTTGAAGGCCCAAACAAACTCCAATTTGCAATCCGATTGGACAGGCTGCTTTGTGGTGTCAAACTCTATCAACCTGGCATCTCCCACGCACTTTACGGCTTCTCGATCCGGTAACTGCTTTATAATGCCGAACCTTGCGGGGATTAAATGGAGGGTCAAACGACCTCCGATTGACAAACCGAGACTTGTGTTGGATTCCTAATGTCGAAATGCATCTAGGAAAACTCTAGCTTGGCCATCTGCCACCATTTGATTTTTCATGAAAATTGGCTCTTTAACATCTCTCGGGCATTTTTCGGCTCCAAAACAAGCTTCAACGCTTCAAGAATGGGTCCAAATCGGGTTCTTAAATCCAGCTCTCAATTCTCCTTGGGCTACTCTATGCTCAACTCCATCCTTTTTACATGTCCGAGTTTGGAAACCTTGGAAAAAAAGTGTGTTAAAAGAATATTCGTGATGACCAAGCTATAGGAGTCCTCACCTAGTAGTAGGAGTTCTTGGTCTAGTTGTCATACATTTGGTAGGTAGTTTAGGCCACCATTAGGACTCCTCTTTGGTGGTTCTTTTAGCTAGTTTGTGTTGAAGCAATTGGTTAGCGACTTGTTCTGGATTTCTGTCAGATTATATTGGGCCTATCCCTTGTGGATTTTTATGCCTTGATTTTGTCAGGGGATAGGGTGAGAGCTCTTCTTGTGTTTTCTTGAGTATATTTTTTGTGGTAGCTTGATGTTTTTTAATGGATTGTTATTTGTGTAGATCAGTTCATGGGATTTGATGTACTGAGTCTCCCTATCTTGTGGTCACAAATGAGAGTGGATTTTAAAGGTCATTTTTGAAAGTGGAATAGAGCTTGAGAGACAGTAAAAGACCAATTTTGCGTGCAAAATGAAATGGTTGTGGATCAATGAGCTAGGGTTTTCCTGGGAGGGATTTGAGTGCCTCAGGTCTTTTCTTGGTACCCAAGAACCTACAGCTCTCGCCCAACAATATAACACTATTTTTTTTCACTCACTTTTAATTTTTCTCAAATCATCCTTATTTATTTTCGGTCAAATGTCACCCCCAAGAAGACAAGGTATTGGCCCTGGGTTTGGTGACTCGTCCCTAGGAACCTACGAGGACGTAGCAAGGCAATGATCATTTACTCTTGGAATTTTTCTTTCTTGTATTTCTTATTCTAGGGGTTAGAACCTCTTTTTACACATCACAATATTTTATATAGAGTTTTTTTAGATATATTCATTATTTGGTCTTTATTTTTTATTGGGCAGGCTTCTTTAGCCGCATCACAACTAATAGAAACTCCTGGAAATAGCTGCCTAATAGGTTAGCAAGACAAGGTCACTCGGACTACTCTCAAAATAGTTCTTTAAATGGATGACAATGCCTCTATAGGAGTCGCCAAACTCCCCAACTACACATATCCTAAACTTTGGGACTTCATGCCTTAACTTGCCGATCCCCAAAAGAAGAAAATTCCCCACATACACATATACATATAAAGCACAAAGGGAAAGAAGTCATAAAGGAAGGACACCACCTAGACTTGGCCACAAGAAGCTTCTATGCAGTAAGAGGCTTACTTCATATACTCCATTGAATTTGTTTAGTACAACACTAAAACGAATACATGGCTGTCTTGGCCTAATAAAATCAACCAATGTACTACAAAATAAATGACCCTATTCGCCTAATGAAGTCAAACATTAAATCCAAAAAGCACGATCCTCTTGGCCTAATGAAATAAAGATATAAAGCATACCCTTCAGCAACCTATTGCTTAAAGCAAACCCTTGGACCCCTCATAAATCATATTGATATACAACACTAGACTAAGGGATAGGCCACACAGCCCCTACACAAGATGTATCAAATTATGAGCTAGGTCCCCTTGCATAAATGTAAGGGGTATCTTACGGATATTCCATTTAGTGATCCTATGCGTCCATGAAAGAATAGGAAGATGGTCAATCGCTACATGAATCATTGCCCATACTAACCATTGACAACCATAACAAGACATATCAACAAAGCAGTCCCCACAATAGTCCTAGGCTAATAAGATTGGGCAATTCTAATAACCCCTCAAGACCACAATTGAGAAATACATCGTCAACAAAGGCATAGTTTGCCAATGAATTTGCAAAAGTGGTTCCACTGAAGAGGACTATCTTACAACTCATTGTCTCAAAAATTTGAAGTATATCCAAAGTTGCATGATGATACATCCGTAGAATGTGATCTCTCACACTATAGCTCCCATTCAATTGATTGATCACTAAAATGTGAGTCGCCTTTCATTGATAAAAAGTCAATACCACAACATCGGGCTATATTTAGCCCCATGATTAAGGCCTTGTATTTTGCCATGTTATTAGTAAAAGAAATGTCTAAATAGACTCTCATTTTCATAACGACTCTATGTTGGAGGTCTTTAATAAGCATACAGACACTCACATGCTTAGTAGGCCCTCATGAAGCTCCATTAAATTAGAGGTATAGACCCATGTTTTATTGATAGGCCTTGCCATACCGATCAGTCTACTTGTACTTATGATAGTCGAAGTTGAGTTGAGAGAGAGGTTCTATGACAAGTACAATCCCTCCTCCCTCACTAAACTCAATAAGTACGTTAGTAAGAACCCTATAACAAAGGTGGCAATAGACATTAATATCCCAAGTAAAAGATATGTCCTGCCACTTAGTAATATGATAACCCTTACTCCATTAGATCACTCAACCTTGGTGGTAAGGCTGCTCTAAATACAAAAGTTCAAGATAAGGAATGATTTTGCCCATCCGATTGCCTTGGAACCTATCGCAAGTTTAAGGTGGATCCTAGAAGACCTGTAGAGGTACCAAGTCCAACATCAGCCCCTACACATAATAGGGCTTCAACTTTTACTTTATTTTTAAACTCTACCCCCTACAAATCTACTAGAAGGGAATTTAATTTTCAGAGCTTCAGTCAAGGCTTCTATGACTTTATTTAGAAAGTGTCCTACGATCAGACACCCATTCTTCAAGTCATCCATCCACACCTTTCCTACACAAAATACCCACTATTATTGAAAAGCAAAGTGCTTACTTCTTAATCTTTCTTTTTTGAGATTTAGAAAGAGGTTCAGCTAGGTTTCTTATTAATAGATAATGCATGATAGACACATACCATGATGGAATAGAGGCTTCATCGATTTGGCATAAATCCTCCAATCACTAATATCAGCCAATTCTTCCTTAGGCTCACCAAAATCTACTAGACACTCCACAATACCCTATCACTTTGGTGGCTTTTATATTAATCTTATAGTCAAAGAGATCAACCACTTGGTTAGGTGATCAGGGGGTTGAAGCTTGTTTAGTAATAAGCGTATTCCCTCTGCCTTGGTGAAGAAAAACACCTTATCATGAATAATATAATGTTTGAACTTCTTAGTAGAAAACACCATAGCCAAGCAAAACTTCTCCAAATAGCTTTAATGAAGCTCTAAGATCCCCAACTTTTAGCTTGCAAATGCAATAGGATGATAAAGCTGTGCCTCCCAAATTTGAGATAGACAACAACAATACTATGCCTTGTCACAACCATGAATATATGAAAAACCTCACCTCTTTTTGGAGATTTTAAAATTGGCACTTTGGACAATTCCATTTTAACATCTTTAAATGCCACTTGGCATTCTTCTGTCCATTCAAACACATGGCTGTGAGATAAAAGATTCATCAAAGGTAATGAACATTCAGACAATGAACTAATGAGTCAATGATAGTATCCCATAGATGAAACAAAATTGTGAACTTCCCTATGACAAGTGGGTGGGCTTAGGGCCACAAGAACAACCATCTTTTCATACTAGCCACACTCATAACATGACCCAATAGCAAACCATAAGGCATCCCAAATACAAATTTTTGAGGATTCAATGCTATGCAACACTCATGACATTGCTCACAGTATGCACGTAGAACAATCAACTACCTAGGATGGGTCATGGTAGCTACCCCTAAATCATCTATGAAAACCTTTAGCTCTTCAGGGGATATATATTGGCAAATGTCTTATCAACTATTCTTTGTCAATATCCAAGAGCATTACATGGGAAAAAGCCATCACATGGCATGCAAAAGTACCAAAAATTGTAATGAACATCATCTTTAACTTATCCTCTTCAACTATGGCCATTTGATTATAAACCCCTATGAGTGCCATGAAAGGGAATATCTCTTGCCCTTGCCAGCTGATCTAAAACTTGATTGATAAAGGGCAGAGGATAATATTCCTTCGTTGTCTACGTGTTTAATTCCTTAAAATTGACACATAGGTGGATTTGATTATTCTTTTTCTTTCTTATTACTATTTGGTGAACACCATTCTATATGTTTAACTAGAATGATCAGACTAGCCTTCCTTAAACATATCAATTCCTCAAAAAGAGGCTCTCTCATCTCAAAAGGCATATGTCTAACATTTTTTCTCATTGGCTTACTACCATCTTTCAATAGGATTGTATGCACGATAACATAGGGGGGAATCCCCTTTAGTTTGTCGTAACTCCATGCAAATATATTCCTAAAATCTTGTAGGAGTGCCGCATAATTTGCATGCTCATCAATAGATAACATAATAGCGATTTTAATGGGGTGGGGATCATCGAGAGTTCCAAGATCTAGCTCTTTCACATCAATATCATGAATCTTGTCCTTTGTCTCTATTGGCTCATTCAAACACACTTGGTAAACCTCCTCAGTGGTGGCAATAGACATTAATATCCCAAGTAAAAGATATGTCCTGCCACTTAGGGTATGCATCAATAATTATTCTTTTCAACCCACACCCAAAAATTAGTCAACTAGTTGGGATATCCACCAAATAATTGGATTGTAATATCCATAGATGTCCAAGCAACTATTGATAGCTTGGCCTTTCAAGAAATCGGATAACGCGGACGTCAAGGATGCACTCAATGTAAGCAAAATTATTGCATGTACTTGTGTTACCATTCCTTTCAGTTGTCTTAGGCTATCAGTTGCCATTTTTGAAACCATTATGACATCCTTTTGGATTGGTAGACCCAACCTCTCTAATAAATCCATACTCATAACGTTTGTAGATGAGCTAGGATCCACCACCACATTGTCTATCAAAATTCCATTGACATATGCCAAAATCCTAGGGCACTACTTCTCTACATGATCCCACCATTCACTATCTTCTTGATGGACACCAAAAGGTTCTACGACATAACTCGTTCATAGGATTTTCTTGAACTCTTTTTGAATGTTCTGTGATAGTTGGACTAGTTGTAATAGATTCACATCCGGTTTGACTTCACATAGTGTATTTGCTAGGTCAAACCCACGGAAGTTTTCCACTATTCTCTTCTCTTTCCACACCAGCCCAACTGTTTTGGCTTATTGATAATCTTAGTACCCTCCTTTTCTTTCAATTGTCACTTTCTTTTGATCATAGAGTCCTCTAAAACACCATCATTTTTAAGAGGACCCACCTAGGCATCCAACACCTTCTTACCAACCCTACTAGGTTTAGGGTTAACCATGCTTGTAATAGGGTCATCTTTTTCAATGTCTTTCAATTTTTGACCCCTAGTTACTACCTAGCATTATTAGGAGATAAAATCTCACTAATTGGCAAAGTTTCAACCAGACTTACCCCACTAAGCGCATTTCCTCAAGTGTGGCTTTACCCGTTTGTAGAATTTGATTGGGGCCCTCTCCTTTAGTATTCTCATTATTTGCATGATGGTTCACAGGCCCAAAAGGTTGCTAACTACCTTGCTGTAGAGAACTCACCCCACTCTAATATGTACTGGCTAGTGACTAGACTTCTCGCATATATTAGATTTGACATTGGGATAATTACGAGGCAAATGCAACCCACCACACCACTTATAGTTGAATCACAATGGGTCCCCGTCATCAAACTTTCTAGTACCCATTAGATTTTGTTGACACTTTAAGAAATTAGCATCAATGACAATTTGGTAGTGTTGCTTAGTAAACATATCCGTATAATGTTTCATCATATCTTTTACTTCTCCTACAATGTTTGATGGTGCAGAGGACTCATAACCAGTGGCTTTAGGAGCTACCCTCTCACTAGGTTGCACCCCATGGCCTTGAAGCAATTGGAGTACCCAAGCATATTAGTGGCTATCACCTTGTAACATAGAGGAAGGGAGCAACCCCCCAACTATTGCTATGGGCCCCCTATAGCTCTCCTATACCCTAAGGATTAGCCCTAGGATGTGCCATTTCAACATAAAGCACATATGCAACATAGTCCTCTCTTCATAATATTCATTCCAAGAGATAATATAATTCTTACCACATGAGTGCCCAAAGGAAATGATAAAACTATACCCATAGCTTTGGGAACCTCACATTGAACATGGGTTGATCATTCAAAAACAAGTGCTATGCATCCAAGAAATCATTCTCTTGATATCATGTACGAAAACACGTATGCAAGGTGGATGATATATGTGCTCAAAAAAGTACACTTATAAATCAAAAAAATATGGATATGCACAAATAGTCCTTTCATATTTTTACTCTAGCAAATTACTTTGTTTTGTTTGATAAGAAAACACCAGAATAACTTGTGCTACTTTTAAGAATAAAATCAAACAAATCCTATATGATAGAATATGCAAATTTCAAACAATACATAACTCCCACAATCCCCTTCCCCCTATCATTTAAGCTTTTGCATTGGATGGGTAGGTTAAACGGGTATTTCATGTATATTTATTTATACAAAAAGCGATAAACACACACTGAAACAGATAAATGGAAATAAATTGAGGCTAATCCTCATGCTTTACCTTTTTTATAATTGCACAAATATATTTCTAAATTTTCATAAGATTTAAGATTTAAAAATATTTGTTTTCTATTTTCTTTACCCAAAATCACATTTTGGAGTATTTTTTCTTATTTTATTTGTATAAAATATTGTATTTTTTATTTTTCTAATTCAATAAATCAATTTGCACTTCAATCCATCTTCACATTTGATTTAATCCCACATGAACATGATTTGGTCACTCGAGAAAAGCATTATTTTCCTTCTTAAACACACTTTTCGGGCTTTCAAAAACTTTCAAAAATTAATAACTCACATGCATAGACATTGATTCTATATTTTATGATATAGAACCCTCAAAAACATCACAACCAAACCTGAAACAAGTTTTCATCATATATGAACAAGATTTGCACCATGAATTGTAAAAAAGAATTCAAATTTTTATTAAAAAGAGGCTAATTGCCATTTTTTGCATTTAAGGGCCTCAATAATTGAAGTTTCGAACAGCCACCAGACAAATCATTGATCTGCAAATAGCATTAGTCATTACTCCTTAGCGTTGGCATAATTCTATATTAATCCAATTCAAGCTAGATAACCGATCTTCATCCTGATCTCTTCCAATTCATTCCTACGTGAACAACCATCAAGAGGAGAGAGAAAGAGTAATCTTGGTTCTTCATGATTAGGCTACCATTTTTAGATTAGATATGAGTGATGGAAGGTGAAAAAATCAAAGATCAAGCTCATCACATCAAAGTAGTATAGGCTTGCTTTTAGCCATCATAGCCCCCCCTCTCCCAAATTGACACCATGATCAAGAAGACGTTTTTTTTTCTCATGCTCAATTGGAAAACGCCCCCTGCCCCCACAATTCAAAATTTTTTGGGCTTTTGGAGACCCAAAGGCTACAACTTTTCAATTTGAAAGTCTCATTTACATTGATTTTGGTCCTTCGTGCTTAGTCTTTGGCTACTCCCATGGACAAACTGAACATTTTTGCTTGACCATCTCAGAGTTGCGCACTATCTGGAACTTGATCTACTTCATTCTAGCACCCAAAAATATTATAAAAAATCAAAAACCACTGCAAAAATCATCTTTCAAAGTGATTTTAAATCTCACCTTCGACGGCCACTTAAAATTGTTGAATCTACATTTGTTGCTTCCATCGAGCTTTACTTTCTACTTCAAATTGATAGAATTTGGCACATTTTTGGCATTCTCCATGACCCTAGACACTTTTTGTATTTGTGATTTGAACTCTCTTTCCTGTTTGAGTACATTTGCTACATATGATTCAAATCTTAGCCATTTTTTCTTCTAAGTCTAAACTTAAAATTTTTGTACCTAAGAAAATTTGATATTATGCTAGCATTGGCTCCTAGGCAAGATACAATGGGGAATGTGGATCCATATATTATTGATTGATATGCATGATGTCCATTAGATAGAAGGGTTCTAAGTGAGCATTGGCTACTAGGAATGCACCCTCTTCATCATCATTGAGGCCATCCACCATATTGATTGTCTCAGCCACACCATTGGTTACTAGGAATACACCCTCTTCATCATAATTGATGCCATCCACCATATTGATTATCTTAGCCACACCATTGGTTGATAAGGTGCTAATGGAGGTGGAAACTTGTGCAAGAAAATTCTAATTTTATGGTGGATGTGGGTCATAATCCCAATCATGATTGACTTGTGCTTGCCACAACCAAGGTCATTTGAGCAAGAGGCACAAATCTTCACCTGCATGCTCCATGTTCTTAGCTACCAATGAAATCAATAATGGCACACTATTTACTTGCACTAGGAAGACTAAGTGGATAGTGCCAAGTAGTTAGACTCTCTACTAAAGTGGCCATTCGAACTAAAAAAGGGGCTGATTCCAAGTTCATCAGCCCAAAATCCTAATAAGTGGTGAGTGTGATAATTTTGACTCTAGATCCGCTATCTAGTAGAACATTGTTGATCACTTGATTTTGAAACCGAAGAGATGTTATTGATATGGTAGGATTTGACAATGATCCTAACAGAATTGGCTCCTAGTGCACCTTCTTGACTGCTCTCTCTAGTGCATATGCAACTAGGGCCACCACTTATAGTTCTGGTAGAACAAGTAGATCCAATTCAATCATTTGCAGCGAGTAGTCCATGAATGGTAGAAAAAAAAATTGTAGATCTCCCAATGAAATAATAATGGAGACTCGGCTCCACATGGTTTGTGTCTCCAAACTTATTGGAACTACCTATGCATAGGATTATGTTTTAGTTTTCGGTGCTGGCTAATTCCTTCTAACCTCATGGGTATTACTATCGAGACCAAGATCCGGCTTCAAGTTTTTCTTCTCTACCTGCATTCTTGCAATCCCTTTTACTCTTGTAGGTACTGACTTTGGGCTAGGAGTCAAATGCAGCTGCTATCTTGCCACCAGTGTTTCTTCAATCCCTTCCATTCGTACAGGTTTTGACCCTAGTATAGGAATTGATTGTGGATTCCTCATCACTACCAATTCCTTTGCTATCCACTCAGCCACCTAGTGATGGTGGACTTTCTCCTACTCTGCCTCGGGAATTCTTGTGGACTTCTTTACTTTTTCTTTTGACTTTTACTTTACTTGGTAACCACATTGACTTCTCATTTAGGTAATTCATTGATTTTCATCATATTAATAGACATCAAGGGATTCTAGACCTAGTTTTGCCACTTTTGAGCATCATATTGTTGGGCTTCTCGTGGACACTCTAGATCTCTAGTTTCCTTCCTGTATACAAAAGAAACATTGTTTATTTGGGGGTTGTAGTATCCTCCTCTACCTCCTTGGTTCCTTTCACATCCTCTAAGCCCACATTGAGAGACAATAATCATGTTGTATATAAGTAACTAATGGTGCCGATGTTGTTGATGATTCAAGGCTAGTCTAATGGACATGTTGTGCTCCTCCTGTGTGGCAGGATGTGCTCCTTACGTGCCTTGCCATGCCCAAGGGTATCCCGTTTGACTATTGGCATTGTATCGACACACCTTCATATTGTGAGTGTCCATACACAATATGCCACACCACCATTGATTAAGACCATAGTTGATCGCCAAATGACCTTGATTATTACACTTGGTAGATCTAAGGGTTTTGACTGTAGGTTTTTGAGCACCCTTTGATGATTTGTAGCCCTTGTCTTTCCTCTTACACTTTGTGAGCTTTCAAAAATCCTTATCTTGAGAATTCTCCTCCTCACTACTACTCTTCTCCTTTAGGTCCAAATTTGTATTGGATTCAGAGTCACTAGATTCCATATGATGGGGCTTATTAATGGTTTTAGTTAATTTTTTTTCTTTTCTTAACTTCTCTTTAGCCAGAAACATCTCAATGGGAATGGCACATTGGTAGTCTAGATACTTGAGGTTATTACTAGATACATCTTGTAAATTTAACGCTTATGGATAGTTAGCTTAAAGCCTTGCACATATAGGGAATGAAACATTTCACCAATGGGTTGTTTATTTGGGGACATTCATCCTCTCAAGAACTTAAACTGAGCTATGTAACTCTAGACTATACGATCACCTTGTTTGAGACTATGGAGTCTCTTGAACTTTTGTGATTGATCTTGTCTAGTTGGAACTGCCAATGGAATGCTACCTTGGCATCATGACACATTGTCTAGTTGGTTTCTACTCTACGAGCCGAGCCACCACCATTTTCCACATTGCTGAATTAAATATGACTACCTTATGGGCGAGGGAATTGACCGTATATACCACTTGGAATAGCCTAAGGAAGGCATCTCGGTCCTTGGCTAATGAGCCAAAAAACTTCAAAAAAGGAACTCATGCTAAGGAAACCATGTAGGTATGGATTGAAATACCACAAGGTAGAATGGTAAATCATGACTGATTTAATTGATTCAAAGAGCTGTGTTACTAGATTTAAAGGCATCACAAGAGTGATTGATGGACCAAGAAGCACATCCCAAGGTTTCGGAATAGAGCGTGAGCGCAATTTTTGGGGCTTTCAAAGTAGACTACTCTGCTGGAAATTCTTGCTAAGGAATGAAGTGCCCTTAAAAGACAAAATCATATACTGACACCAGGATGCATATTTCACGATGGATTCCGTGCCACGGTGGATTCCGTGCCACGGTGGATATGTGAGGTTTTGCGGTGGATTCTGTAAAATTTTATTACCGGGGCTCATACACAAAGTGGATTCTTTGTGCGAGAAGTCGATGGGGACGCCTATCCTTTTCGGGCGTTTTGTTAATTTTATGTGTACATGTGTGATTCCATAGCGGGTGATTCTGCAAAGTACATATTTAAATTAATAAAATTTTATGATTTTAGAGTGCGCACTCGTGATAAATTAAGGTTAGGATTGATTTCTAACCAATTTATTTATGTAGCTGAAGACTACTAGGTATTCACTTTTTTCGGTTTAATTGTATTATTTTTCTAACAATTGTGAATGCTTCAGCTGATGTGTAGAGTGAGTAGCGGTGGCATTGGGAAGCATTGGAGGATAGCGTATATTCAAATTATCATTGATTTTTTATAGGCGTGTATCTTAGGCATGGTGCCTACATTTTCTCGCGCTTATTTATTAAAGCGCTTGATATTTATTTATTATTTTTATATGCGCATGGGCGCACGATTTAAATACTTGTATTGGACATTGTATTTGGGTACCGCCTGACTTCTTGGGTACCCATTAGCTTTAATTCTTTATTGGCACAAAAGCAAACTCAAAAGCTAAAGCGTGCTATTTTGTAATTTGGGCTATTATTTGAGCTTGAAGATGAATAATACATGAAATACATGCTTTGTGGAGCGCTCACATAAGGTATGGAGAGAGATTGCACCCAATTGGTCTCTTGTTCATGTCGTGCAAGCTTTTTTCATTGATTTGTATGTAAAAAGTAGAGTTCTTTTGTTCTTGGGGACCTTCTGACACTCACTACGCGCGCATACGACGACTGATGTGTGCACTAGTGGTATCAGAGCTAAGCTGAGATCAAGCGCTTCCAATCGCTTACCATCTTATGTGAAGGTGGAGCTCCTGGAATGATTGAGCTCTACAGTCAATTTTGTCGCGAACGGTCGATACCACTGCTAGTCAAGAACCCCCTTTTGCATCCTTTGATCGCGAAGGACTAGCCTTTGTAGGTGGAGGACCACACAGATATCTCCTTCATCAAAGTCGTGATATACAGATAAGATTCTACTCCATAGCCAAAAGCTTTTAAAGCTTTAATACAAAGCTTACTAATCTTAATAATAAGCTTATTAAAAAGCTTATCTCCTCGAATTATTGCGTCTGTGGTGGGAGTATCTTTTCACTGCCACCGATTCCGCCGCCAACATCTTGACGTCCACGAAAATCGAATTGGTTCCTTAAGCTCTTAAGTCTAAGCTTTCTTACTTATGCAAGTCACCAAAGTCACAAGGTCACTAAAGACTTACTCAACAACTATCATAGAGACAGTTCACACACAAAAGCACACGAACTAGTCTATTGCTCTCTGGTGGACCTTGTTCACACTTGCAGACTTGCTGAACCAGTTTCAGTAAGAACAGAAGTTCATACACATGTCATACACAGATTATACACAGTTTCTACGCAACACTATTCTTTTGGACGACGGTTGTGACAACGAATACCGCAAACGTAAAAGAGAAAGACTACAAAAGCCAAACAAAATTTACAAGCCTTGTATACCCGCCTTTGAGCTATGCTCATCATGCTAATAAGATTTCGAGAGTGTGAGGTCTTTTGGATTTTGCAGGATGACTGAACAAAACATGGACGATCTTATGGCTGAAGGTCATCTACCCGAACCAACGATGGAGAAAAAGTTGGATTTGATTATGATGCAGCTTGAAGAAGAACGAAGAGCCCAATAAGCTTTGCAAGTTCAATTGGCCAATTTGCAACAATCTACCACTGACCAAGATGGATCGCAATCTGAAGATCTTATACGACGTACCATCGATGCGACACTTGAAGCCCAATCCATTCGCAAAGAAACAAAGATAAGTAAAAGAAATTTCAAATTTCGTACTTTCAATGGATCATGCGATGGAAAGACTGTACTTGCTTTTATCAGTCAATTTGATGATTACTTCCATGAAGAAACATATACTGAGAAAGAAAAAATTAAATGTGTCACTGACCATTTAGTTGATCGAGCATCCTTATGGTGGACTGTGGTCCGCAAGAGCGCTGATTGCCTACTACATGGGAGACTTTCCAAAAGAAATTTTTGCAGAATTTCCTTCCTCCTTAATTCCATGAAAAAGTCATCAAGCAATGGGATCTTCTACAACAAAGAGATCGCAAACCTATTTCCCAATACACTGAACATTTTTGGAATACCCTACTACAATTACGTATGCTCAAAGATGTACATGAAGCAACTCATAAACACAAGTTTATGTCTGGCCTACTTGGACATTACTATGCAGAAGTCAATATGTTCAAGCCAACAACTCTTGAAGATGCAATTTCCTTGGCCCATGACACTGAAGACAAGATTCGCAGAAGAGACAAGCGACCACAACAATTTCCAACTAATGGTAACTATGGTTTCAAACAATTCAATTCAAATTTTTGAAGATTCAATCAAAGTCGTTTTCTTCCATTTTCATTTTGTAAATCTTGGACACGACCACCTGGTTTTCCATCAAACACCAATCCAAACCCTAAGCTATCTCCACAATCAAATCCCAACATTCCTAAACTTCTTGCCATTACCAATAATGTATCTAAAGCAAAACCCATAGTTTGTTACAAATGCCATCAACCTGGACATCTAGCAGCCAATTGTCAAACCAAAAAGCCACCTGTCCATTTCAATTATCTTGGAGCAATAGAAGAAGAAGAACGTGAGGAAATGTTGGACATTACGGAAGATGATGATGACATTGGTACTACTTCGGATACTTTGCCAGGTATGCCAACTCCCCATTCTTTATTAACAATGAAATGTTTTGTGCATGGTAAAGAAAAGACTATTTTACATGATGATGGGAGCACACATGACTTTATTTCTGCAAATTTAGTCAAATAATTGAATTTACAAACTGTTTCTACACATTATCGCATCAAAGATGCATTCCTAGGAACGAGATATAATGGAACACAAGAGGTGCATAATTTAGAAATTAAAATTGGTGAATATACTGAACGAAGAATTTTCCTAGTTGTACCTTTGCAATCTAGTGACATTATCTTAGGAATGCCTTGGCGTCATCAATACAACCCTGACATAGATTATTCTATGCATTCAATTAAAATTTATTTTCAAGGAAAACAAATCACATTGCATGGTATGCGCGCTTCCAATAAATTTTCACTGCTTACTCATACTCAGGCTAAACGTGCATTACGTAAAAGTAGCAAATCTTATTTAATATGGGTGAATGAACTTCAACCTAAAGAAAAGCAGATGCATCCTAGGCATACACAATTTCTTTCCCAATTTCAAGATTATTTTGCTACTGATTTACCACCTGGATTACCACCTTCACGTCCTGAAGATCACAAAATAGATTTGATTCCTGGAACATAACCACCATGTAAAGCACCATATAGACATAACCAAATTGAACAAAAAGAAATCCAAAATAAAATAGAGGAATTGCTTAACAGAGGATTAATTAGACCTAGTAGTTCTCCATTTGGTGCACCTGTTTTATTAGTGAAAAAGAAAAATAATACTTATCGCATGTGCATTGATTATCGTGCCCTAAATAAAATTACTATTAAGAATAGATATCTGATTCCTAGGGTAGATGTTCTTATGGATAAACTATAAGGATCTGCAATATTCAGTAAGATAGATCTTAAATTTGGCTATCATCAAGTAAGATTGGACAAATTTGATATATTCAAAACTGCATTTAGAACACAATTTGGACACTATGAATTTCTAGTTATGCCTTTTGGTTTAACTAATGCACCAACCACATTTAGTCGTATGATGAATCACATATCTTCCCTAGTTTTTTAAAAAAATTATGAGGAATTTTTCATTACTTGCATTACCTTTGACAAAACTTTTAAAGAAAGGTATTGTGTATAACTGGTCTCACAATCAACAAAAGTCTTTTGATTTGTTGAAACATACTTTAACTCACGCTCCTGTATTACAACTACATGATTTCAATAGACCATTCTTTTTAGTAGTTACTGACGCTAATGGATCTGGAATAGGAGCCGTCCTTATGCAAGATAATCATCCCATAGCCTACTCTAGCTGTAAACTCAAACCATCTGAACTTAAATACTCTACCTATGATAAAGAATTACTAGCCGTAGTACAAGCCTTACATTAATGGAAACATTATTTAATGGGATCTGAATTTATGATCAAAACTGACCAACAAAGCATTAGACATCTCCTTAGTCAACCACAAATATCTGATTGACACATTAAATGGGCCGCTTTTATTCAAAGTTTTCATCCCCTAATACAATATAAACCTGGAAAAGAGAATGTCGCAGCTGATGCTTTGAGTAGAAGGCCGACAATTCATAATATTTATGTGGTATCATTTGATTCCATCACGACCATGGGAACATATTTCAATGGATTTTATCACCGGTTTACCTAACACTAAAGCTAACCATGATATGATTTGGACTATTATAGATACGTTTAGTAAACAAGCATATTTTATTCCATCCAATAAAACTTTAATTGCATCTCAAGCTGCTCAATTGTTTTTGAAAACTGTTTTCACTAACCATGGTTTACCCAAAGTCATTATTTCTGATCATGATTCTAGATTTTGTAATAATTTTTGGATTACTAACTTAGGAACAAAGATTGATTTTTCATCTACATTTCATCCTAAAACAAGCGGTCAAACATAAGCTACTAACAGTACTATTTTAGATCTTTTGCGTGCTTACACAATTTCAAAACAAGACACATGGGATACACATCTATATTTACTTCAATTTTCATATAATAATACACCACATACAACTACAAAGAAAGCACCATTTGAAGTTATTTATGGATATCAATTGCCTACACATGTTGCATCATTATCAAACAAAATTCAAACTGTTGATGATATTGCTAACATGCATGCCACTATTTTTTATGAAGTTAAAGATATGATTGCCAAAGGCCAGCAATCATATACAAAAAAAGCAAATAAGAAAAGACATGCTATGAATTTTAAAGTTGATGATTATGTTTGGTTACGAATAGAAAAACGAAGATTACAAAGTGTAGATAAACACCTAGTTGTGAAATTAGCACTTAGATTTTATGGACCATTCAAGATCATACACAAAATCAATGACAATGCATTTAAACTAGAACTACCACAACATTGGAAAATCCACAACACCTTCCATATCAGTTTATTACGACCCTTTAGAGGCCAATTACATGTACACCCTGTCTATGAAAACCGTCATTTGCTAGATGATGAAACTGAAATCCTTGAGCCTGAAACTATTATAGATACTGACTTTATGACCACTAGAACTGGCCGTAGATATTCTAGATATTTGGTCAAGTTTAAAAATCATCATGTTGAAGAGGCCCAATGGATGCATGCTAGAGACTTAAATGCTTTCCCCACTCTGTTAGCTCCACATTGAGCTAATAGCAATTGAGGACAATTGCTATCCCACCCCGGGGGTATGATGCCAGGAGGCATATTCCACAGTGGATTTTGTGCCACGGTGGATTCCGTAAAATTTTATTACTGGGGCTCATACACAAAGTGGATTCTTTGTGCGAGAAGTCGATGGGGACGGCTATCCTTTTTGGGCATTTTGTTAATTTTATGTGTACATGGGTGATTCCATAGCAGGTGATTCCGCAAAATACATATTTAAATTAATAAACGTTTATGAGTTTAGAGTGCGCACATGTGATAAATTAAGGTTAGGATTGATTTCTAACCAATTTATTTATGTAGCTGAAGACTGCTATGTATTTAATTTTGTCGATTTAATTGTATTATTTTTCTAACAATTGTGAATGCTTCAGTTGATGTATAGAGTGAGCAACGGTGGCATTGGGAAGCATTGGAGGATAGCATGTATTCAAATTATCATCGAATTTTTATGGGCGCGTATCTTAGGCATGGCGCCTATATTTTATCGTGCTTATTTATTAAAGCGCTTGATATTTATTTATTATTTTTGTATGTGCATGGACACACGATTTAAATACTTATATTGGACATTGTATTTGGGTACCGCCTGACTTCTTGGGCGCCCATTAGCTTTAATTCTTTATTGGCACAAAAGCAAACTCAAAAGCTAAAGTGTGCTATTTTGTAATTTGGGCTATTATTTGAGCTTGAAGATGAATAATACATGAAATACATGCTTTGTGGAGTGCTCACACAAGGCATGGGGGGAGATTGCACCCAATTGGTCTCTTGTTCATGTCATGCAAGCTTTCTTCATTGATTTGTGTGCAAAAAGTAGAGTTCTTTTGTTCTTGGGGACCTTCTGACGCTCACTACGCGCACATACGACGAATGATCTATGCACCATATACTTCTTCTCACACTTCGATCACTATGAAAACATAGGCTCTATCCTCTAGCACACCCTAAGAGTACATATGCACGTAGCATGGGAAATATCGGTGTGGTGGCCATGTGTAATTAGGTCCAAGTTCTAGTTGTGGTCACTTGGTGTAAGGGGATTGCACCAATTCTATGGGATAGCAGAGTCTTAACATACTCAAACTTGACATAGGGATACGGTTGTATCACAAGTTCAATAGTATATCTAAAGAAAGACTATCAAAATGGACTATCATAGACAATACTTAACCAAAGAAGAAATGCTGATCTATTCAAATAGAACAATTGGTGTGCTGTATACAAAGTATCATTGCCTTGCAAGGAGATGTTTGTAAGGATAGATTGACTCAGCTAATGAAATAGATTTTCAAGGGTAATCCCCTTAGAGAAATATAAGGCGCAAACTAGACAAACATGGCTGTAATCAGAATAGTACAATAACAAAAAAATGGAGAATATGGATGGAGTAGTAATTGGGGTTGCAACAATGGATGTGGAACCCTCATCACTTCCTCTGTACTCCTTTTATAGCCTTTGGCTGCATGTGGTGTCTTGAAGTCCTTCAGGTGAGGAATTGTTTTGATTGTTATAGATAGTTTTGCATTGCTCTTAACGCTAGAAAGTGTGTATTTGGAGTCCCCTATGGGTTGTTACTCAGCCATGTTGTTAGTTCACTTGGCTAACCTTGAAAAGATAAAGGTTATCGTCTCTATGAGCCCACCATATACTCCAAAAGAGGTGCACAACTTTCTATCACATCAGTGGGATATTATTGAAGATTTGTCAATGCACTAGCGGAAAGAGCATTGCCATTGACGAACGTCCTATATTTTAACTATATGTTTGAGTGGAATGAAGCATGTCAAGTATCCTTTGAGATTGTGAGGCAAGAATTAGTAAAACTACCAATCCTAAAAGCACCTAGCTGAGGTGAAGTTTTCTATATATTTTTAGTAGCCACAATGCATAGTATCAGCTTTGCTGTTTAGCTCAAATTTGGGAGGAGAAATGGTATCGTCCAATTTTCTTTGCTAGTAGAAAATTGGGGATATCTGAAGTTAATTATACATTGTCATGACAACGTGTAGCATCCACATTTGGAAACTCCTCCTAATTTCCTTCCACAACGTACATGGAAAAATTGTGCCTTGGAATGGTCTTTGTGACAAAGAAATTTAGGCATTATATTCTCTATGAGAAGGTAGTATTCTTTATGAAGGTGAAAGGACTCAGATTGTTGCTGAATAAGTTGCAGCCACTTGACCATTTAGCAAAGTGGTTAATCATTTTGCAAGAGTTCAATTATGAGATTAGGAGCAAGCCACAGAAGCTACAAGGTATTGTGAAATGTCTTGTGGATTTCAAGGAGCCAAAGGAGATTCTAGCTGAAGAAAGTGATATTGAAGGTCTATTTAAAATCGATACAACTTCCATCCCTTCCTGTTATGCGGCTATAACACATTATTTATCTACAGAAGGATTTGGGGCTGCTTTATCAAAGTTTGAAAAGACAAATATTAAGCAACAAGCATTAAGCTTTTCGATTATAAGAGGTGACTTGTATTGGAGAGGAGTAGATGATATCTATTGTCATTGTGTAGTACCCGAGGAGGTACCATTTACTCTTGAGGAGTGCCATGATTCGGCATGTGGAGGATATTTTGCTGGCCGGCTTATTGCCCAAAAAGCTCTCCATGCTGGATATTGATGGCCATCAATTTTTCAAGATGCTTTTATTTATGTTAAGTGCTATGATGTCTGTCAAAGACATGATGCAAGGGAAAATCGTAGGCGATCTCTAAATCCCATTTTGGTTATGTTACCCTTTGAAAAATGGGGTATTGATTTTGTGGGACCAATATACCCTTCATCAACTATGAAAAAATAGTATATTATTGTAGCAATTGACTAATTTACAAAGTGGTCTGAAGCTCCAGCAATGGTGAAGGACAATGCTAAGGAGACGGCCAGTTTCATTATGGAGCAAATTGTTTTCCATTTCAGTCCACCGAAGGAGATTGTGTCTAATCAAGGGACACACTTCTTGAACAAGGTTATAGTAGCTGTGACTGAAGCTTTAACGGTTAAGCACAACAAGACTACCATGTATAATCCTCAAGCGAATGGTTTGGTTGAGAGTATGAATAAACAACTAGTGACAATCTTATCCAAGATAGTATTGGAAAGCAAGCGCGACTAGGATAAAAATTATATGTGGCAATGTGGGCTTACAACACAACATTCAAGAGAGCCACATGCCACACCCTGTTCAAGCTAGTATATGGGAAGGAGTGTGTTTTTCCATTAAAAATAGAGCTCCCCACTATGCGTTTTGCCCTCAATCATTTGTTGGGAGAGGGAGAAGCATTATAGGGAACAATATACGTCTCTAGCACATCTTGATGAGATTCGGCGGGCTTTACTACATCAAGAACTAGGGAAGAGGAGAATGAAAGCCCTTCATGATCTTCGAGCTAGGAAGTACAAATTTGTGAAAGGTCAGTTAGTGCTATATTATGATGCTCATCAAGAGCTCTTTCCAAGAAAATTAGAGCCCAAATGGGATGGACCATACAAGATTATACGTTTAGGAAAGAATGGCTCTATAGCCCTTCTAGAAGATTTGCAGGGGGTAGAGTTTAAGACTAAAGTTGACTTTAATAAGTTCAATCCTTACTATATGTAAGGGCTGATGTTGGGCTTGGTGCTTGTATGCATCCTTCAAGATTCAGCTTTAATGTGCAGTAGGTACCAAGACGAGCGGATGGGATGCATCATTCCCTATCAGGAGCATCTGTATCTTGAGTAACGTTACCACCAAGGTTGAGTAATCTGGTGGAGCAAAGGGTATCAGGTTATTGAGTGGGAAGACATATCCTTTATGTGGGAAATTAAGGTCTACTGCCACCATTATCACGACTTCTTACTAGCATTCCTATTGAGTTCAGCAAGGAACACTACAAGATACATGCCTTATACCGACGTTGAAAGAGACGAAAATATTCATAAAGAAATTTGCCCCCATCGTCACAAAAAACGTCGTTATTGGCGATGCCATAGAACAGTTGATATCAACATTGTTATTAGCATCGCTATTTGCGTTGTTATTAGCGTCGCATTTGCGACGCTGATACCAACACAAATTGTGACGTTGATACCGACGTAAACAACAACGTTGATAATGATGTTGAGATATCGAGCTCCACTCGTGATACGCCAGGGTGACCGTTGTGTATTTATGTCACCGACTTGTCAGTTGCAGATGCGGTTGGTACACCGCCCATGAATAATAGCTACATGATAGCTATCCTTATCTACTCTAGTTCGTGGCTCAGTTAGTATGCCACCTTAGTTAGTTGAGTTTGGATTTGAGACCCATATATAGGGTTCTTCTATTTCTTTGTACTTGAGTTCTTTTGGCTTACACAACTAAGAAGAGGAAAACTGTTTTAAGCCTCCACCCTTGTGTGTCTTCCCCCATTGTGCAAGCAGGAAAGCTTCAAGCGAGACTCCTTCCTTCTCTCCTACAATCTTGACATGGTATCAGAGCCTTGTTCATGGTAAGGAGCTCAAGAAAGCAAGCCAAGCTCGCGGTGTTCTGGTAAGAGGAGCAATGTTGCTTTCATTTTCTGTTTCGGGAGCAGATCTCTGCAGGTAGCACAGCCGGAAAGTGCAGGAGTGCATTGTCTCAGGTTGAGACGCCCTTCGGGGCCTGTTTTGGAGGTGGAAGTTTTCTGCACGCACTCAGGAAAACGCCCAGTTTTATGCTGTGTAGCCACTGTTCTACAGGTCGGTGAATAGTTACTGTAAAAATTGCATTGTATGCTTGTGCGCAGAGACATTGGGAGTTACAGAATCATCCCTGTTGCCTGTTGATGCAAAATCGTCACTAGGAAGTGACTGTGTGGTCAAATACCACTTTCGCCAGTTTTGCAAATTTTCCCTTGTGAGGGTGAAGCTGTGTTTTTTGCAGTGACAGAATTTTTTGCAGTTCTGTAATGGCATCTGATTCTCTTTCACAGATTGTCACTGAAAAGCTTGACAAGAACAACTTCCAAGCATGGAAGTTTAGAATGACGAATTTCCTTATGGGAAAAGGATATTGGGAATTTGTTGCAGGAAATGAAGAAGAACTAGTTCTTCCTGATGTTCCCAATCAACAGCAAATGCAGGCATTCAAAACATGGCATGAGAGAGCCAGGAAAGTTATGTATTGGCTGTCTATTAGTATTTCAGACTCTATGATTGTGGATATTCAGGATGCAAGTACGCCAAAGGAGGCATGGGATACTTTGTCAAAAATGTATAGCACAAATACGCAAGCCAGGAAAATGCAGCTCAAGCAAGAGTTGCATAATGTGCAAAGAGAAAGTATGAGCATCAACGACTACCACATGAAGGTGAAGAAGATTGCAGATGCACTTGCTTCCATTGGGTCGCCAGTGGAAGATGATGATTTAGTTTCCGTGACCTTGAATGGTCTAGGAAAGGATTATGCACAGTTTCGAACATCCATTTCCGTCCGTGAAAGATTTCCTGATTTTGAGGAGCTGATTGCTCTTCTAATTTCTGAGGAGCAAAGAAATGGTGGTGCATCTTCTTCAGGAGGAACTTCAAAAGAAGCTGTCTTCTACTCAAATGCTGGAAGAGGTAGAGGCAGAGGTAGAGGAGGCCGATTTGGAGGCCGTGGCAGAAATCAGAATATGCAGCAAACTCAAGAAAACCAGTCCTATGGAGGAGGACGTGGTAACTCTAGAGGCAGGGGGAGCCAAAGAGGTCATGGTGGATGGCAAAGAGGCCAAAATGTAAACAGTAATGTTGAATGCTACTACTGTGGTAAAATGGGTCATATGGCTAAAGATTGCTATAAAAAGCAGAATGACATCATGAATGGAAAACTGCAACAAGGGAATTATGCATCTTCTAGTAGACAGGGTGATGACAAAAATGAGCACTTGTTTATGGTGCAGCACATGAACAATTCTGTGACAAGTGCAGAAGAAAGCAATGATGTATGGTATGTTGACTCAGGTGCATCAAACCACATGACAGGTCATGCAGAATGGATGGAGGATGCAAGGAAAATCGAAAAACCAAGATTTGTGTGTTGAGATATCGAGCTCCACTCGTGATACGCCAGGGTGACCGTTGTGTATTTATGACACCGACTTGTCAGTTGCAGATGCGGTTGGTACACCGCCCCTGAATAATAGCTACATGATAGCTATCCTTATCTACTCTAGTTCGTGGCTCAGTTAGTATGCCACCTTAGTTAGTTGAGTTTGGTTTGAGACCCATATAGAGGGTTCTTCTATTTCTTTGTACTTGAGTTCTTTTGGCTTACACAACTAAGAAGAGGAAAACTGTTTTTCAGCCTCCACCCTTGTGTGTCTTCCCCCATTGTGCAAGCAAGAAAGCTTCAAGCGAGACTCCTTCCTTCTCTCCCACAATCTTGACATGGTATCAGATCCTTGTTCATGGTAAGGAGCTCAAGAAAGCAAGCCAAGCTCGCGGTGGTCTGGTAAGAGAAGCAGTGTTGCTTTCATTTTCTGTTTTGGGAGCAGATCTCTGCAGGTAGCACAGCCGGAAATTGCAGGAGTGCATTGTCTCAGGTTGAGACGCCCTTCGCGCTGCAGCAAGAGGGCAGTATATGCTATGGGAAAGATCTTTAGCTCTTGGCGACCCTGTTTTTTTGATTTGAGGCCATTTCGGGGCCTGTTTTGGAGGCGGAAGTTTTCTGCACGCACTCAGGAAAAAGCCCTGTTTTATGCTGTGCGACCACTGTTCTACAGGTCGGTGAAAAGTTACCACAGAAATTGCATCGTATGCTTGTGCGCAGAGACATTGGGAGTTACAGAATCATCCTTGGTTTTTGTTTATGCAAAATCGTCACTAGGAAGTGACTGTGTGGTCAAATACCACTTTCGCCAGTTTTGCAGATTTGCCCTTGTGAGGCTGAAGCTGTGTTCTTTGCAGTGACAGAACTTTTTGCAGTATTCTGTAATGGCGTCTGATTCTCTCTCACAGATTGTCACTGAAAAGCTTGACAAGAACAACTTCCAAGCATGGAAGTTTAGAATGACGAATTTCCTTATGGGAAAAGGATATTGGGAATTTGTTGCAGGAAATGAAGAAGAACCAGTTCTTCCTGATGTTCCCAATCAACAGCAAATGCAGGCATTTAAAGCATGGCATGAGAGAGCCAGGAAAGTTATGTACTGGCTGTCTATCAGCATTTCAGACTCTATGATTGTGCATATTCAAGATGCAAGTACGCCAAAGGAGGCATGGGATACTCTGTCAAAGATGTATAGCACAAATACACAAGCCAGGAAAATGCAGCTCAAGCAAGAGTTGCACAATGTGCAAAGAGAAAATATGAGCATCAATGACTACCACATGAAGGTGAAGAAGATTGCAGATGCACTTGCTTCCATTGGGTCGCCAGTGGAAGATGATGATTTAGTTTCCGTGACCTTGAATGGTCTAGGAAAGGATTATGCACAGTTTCGGACATCCATTTCAGTTCGTGAAAGATTTCCTGATTTTGAGGAGTTGATTGCTCTTCTAATTTCTGAGGAGCAGAGAAATGGTGGTGCATCTTCTTCAGGAGGAACTTCAAAAGAAGCTGTCTTCTACTCAAATGCTGGAAGAGGTAGAGGCAGAGGTAGAGGAGGCCGATTTGGAGGCCGTGGTAGAAATCAGAATATGCAGCAAACTCAAGAAAACCAGTCCTATGGAGGAGGACGTGGTAACTCTAGAGGCAGGGGGAGCCAAAGAGGTCGTGGTGGATGGCAAAGAGGTCAAAATGCAAACAGTAATATTGAATGCTACTACTGTGGTAAAATGGGTCATATGGCTAAAGACTGCTATAAAAAGCAGAATGACATCATGAATGGAAAACTGCAACAAGGGAATTATGCATCTTCTAGTAGACAGGGTGATGACAGAAATGAGCATTTGTTCATGGTGCAGCACATGAACAATTCTGTGACAAGTGCAGAAGAAAGCAACGACGTATGGTATGTTGACTCAGGTGCATCAAACCACATGACAGGTCATGCAGAATGGATGGAGGATGCAAGGAAAATGGAAAAACCAGGATTTGTGGAGACTGGTGATGATACTGCACATCCTATTGTGCAGATTGGAAAAATTCCCTTGTCTATGCAGGATGGGAAAAAGAAATACCTGTCCGATGTATTTCATGTCCCAAATATCACCAAGAATCTGGTTTCTGTTGGTCAAATGGTTGAGCAGGGCTTGCAGGTCAGATTTAATCCTCATGGATGCTTTGTTGAGGATATGAAAAATAAAGGTCGCTTGATAGCAAAAGGAAAGAAGAAGGGCAGAATGTTTACATTGGATGCAGACATGTCTGAATTGAGTGCAGCAATGTTTGCACATGGGACCGGTGTAGTTGCAGATATTGATATCTGGCATAAACGCATTGGTCATGTTAATGTACAGCGACTTAAATCAATACAGGCCCAAAATATTGTTGCAGGATTGCCTAAATTCAAGGTTGCAGAAATGCATAAGGTATGTGAAGCCTGTCAGTTTGGAAAACAGGCAAGGAAACCATTTCCTAGACATGTTCAAGAGAGTAAGAAGCCATTGGAATTAATCCACTCTGATGTGTGGACTACTAAAGCTGCATCTCTTGGAGGCTGTCATTATTTTGTCAGTTTTATTGATGACTATAGCAGAAAAGTTTGGGTGTATTTTATGAAAAAGAAAAGTGAAGTTTTTGGGCATTTCAAAACTCTTAAAGCTATGGTTGAAAAAGAAACAGGTCTGCAAGTAAAATGCCTAAGGTCAGATGGAGGGGGAGAGTACCTCTCAAATGAGTTTGCAAGGTTCCTGCAGGAGCATGGCATAAAGCAGCAATATTCATGCAGTCATACCCCACAGCAAAATGGAATTGCAGAAAGAAAAAACAGACATATTGGAGAGGTGTCTCGTGCCATGCTCAATGAAAAAGACCTGCCAGATTTTTATTGGGCTGAAGCAGTTGCTACAGCAGTCTACATAATGAACAGGACTCCCACTGCAGCAATACATGGAATGACTCCAGAGGAGAGGTATACTGGTAGGAAACCAGATATTTCTCATTTGAAAATTTTTGGTTGCATTGCCTATGTACATGTGCCAGATGAGTTGAGATCCAAGTTGGATCCAAAAGCTGAGAAGTGCATCTTTATTGGTTACTCTCTGCAGCAAAAAGGGTATAGATGCTATAACCCTTCTACTCGTAAGTTTACAGTGAGCAGAGAAGTTGTTTTTGATGAGATGAGTAGCTGGTATAAACCAGTAAATGTGATTGATGATGTAGATGCACAAAATGGTAATGCTGCACAGAATTCACAGCAGCAGTCACAAAATATTAGTGGACCTGGAGCATCCTCTAGTAGTGGTTCACACTCTTCGCCATGGACAGGCAGATTGAGATCAGGAGAATCTTCTCAAAGTAATGCAGATAGTGGTATGCAGGTATCACGAAAAGGAAAAGAGAAGGTTGATCAGCCCATGTTTGATGTGAATGCAGGTCACTCTTATGTGGATGGTGAATCCAGTGGCTCAGAACAGAGCATTGATGATGAGTTGGGTATTCCTTCTATTGTTACACCTGGAGTAAGGAAGACCAGGGATGTTTTGAGAGCACCTGGGAGTGAACCCACTTTGCGCAGGTCTACCAGAGTTAGGTATCCTGTGGATAGGCTGAAATATGATGGATTTACAGCCATTCACTATGCATATATGGTCAAAGTGATACAGGAACCAGAACCCACTTCTTTTGAGCAAGCCATGGGAAAAGAAAAATGGGAGAAAGCCATGGATGAAGAAATGGATGCCTTGGAAGCAAATGCTACATGGGAATTGGTACCTTTGCCTAAAGGTAAGAATGCAATTGGCTGTAAGTGGGTTTATAAGGTGAAGCACAATGCAGATGGTTTTGTGAACAGATACAAGGCAAGATTAGTAGTCAAGGGGTATGCACAAACATATGGCATTGACTATGAAGAAACATTCAGTCCGGTTGCAAGGATGGCAACCGTAAGAGCAGTCATTGCTATGGCTGCATCAAAGGGATGGTCTTTACATCAGATGGATGTAAAGAATGCCTTCTTGCATGGTGATTTGCAAGAAGAGGTATATATGGAGCAGCCACCAGGTTATGTGCATACTGTTCATCCTGAGTTTGTTTGCAGGTTGAAGAAAGCTTTGTATGGCTTGAAGCAAGCACCTAGAGCATGGTCTGACAAGATAGGACAGTATCTTGTCACTATTGGCTTTCAGATTTCCAAGGCAGATTTCTCACTTTATGTGAGAAAAACAGAGAAAGGTATTATGCTACTTGTCATTTATGTTGATGATTTGATTATGACAGGTGACAGTGATGAAGATATCCTTCATGTGAAAATGCTATTGAAGCAGAAGTTTGAGATGAAGGATTTGGGAGAGCTGCGTTATTTCTTGGGCATTGAGGTGATTAGATCACCAAGTGGGATACAGCTCTTGCAGAGGCAGTATGGATTGGACATGTTGTCCAAATATGGGATGACAGGCTGTAAGCCTATTTCAGTTCCTTTGGAGCAGAATGTGAAGCTGAGCGCAGATACAGGTGAGCTTCTGGAAGACCCTACTATGTACAGACGCATAGTAGGAAGCTTGATTTATATGACTATTACCAGGCCAGATTTGAGCTATGCTGTTGGATTGGTAAGTCAGTTTATGCAGGCTCCAAGGAAACCGCATTTGGATGCGGCTAGACGCATACTCAGGTATGTGAAGTCCACATTGCAGTATGGACTATTTTATGAGACTGGGGTTCGGATACAGTTGCATGGATACACTGATGCTGATTGGGCTGGTAGCATTTCTGATAGACGATCTACCAGTGGATATGTGTTCTCTTTTGAGAGTGCTGCAGTCACTTGGAGCAGCAAGAAACAGCCTACAGTTGCCTTGTCGAGCACAGAGGCTGAGTACAGGGGTGCAGCAATGGCTGCATGTGAGGTAGCTTGGTTGCATAAGCTACTTTATGATATGCATCAGTCTACAGATGGGCCAGTTGTCATTTATTGTGACAACATGAGCAGTATACACTTGGCAAATAACCCAGTCTATCATGCTAGAACAAAGCACATTGAGGTACATTATCACTATGTGCGAGAGAGGGTTTTACTAGGTCTTATTGATCTAGTTTATGTCAGCACAGAGGATCAGGTAGCTGACATATTCACGAAGGCATTGGGCGCAGAGAAGCTGCGCAAGTTTAGAGACCTGCTTGGTGTGCAGGAATTGGGATTGAGCTCGAGGGGGAGTGTTGAGATATCGAGCTCCACTCGTGATACGCCAGGGTGACCGTTGTGTATTTATGACACCGACTTGTCAGTTGCAGATGCGGTTGGTACACCGCCCCTGAATAATAGCTACATGATAGCTATCCTTATCTACTCTAGTTCGTGGCTCAGTTAGTATGCCACCTTAGTTAGTTGAGTTTGGTTTGAGACCCATATAGAGGGTTCTTCTATTTCTTTGTACTTGAGTTCTTTTGGCTTACACAACTAAGAAGAGGAAAACTGTTTTTCAGCCTCCACCCTTGTGTGTCTTCCCCCATTGTGCAAGCAAGAAAGCTTCAAGCGAGACTCCTTCCTTCTCTCCCACAATCTTGACATTGTGGAGATTGGTGATGATACTGCACATCCTATTGTGCAGATTGGAAAAATTCATTTGTCTATGCAGGATGGGAAAAAGAAATACATGTCCGATGTATTTCATGTCTCGAATATCACCAAGAATCTGGTTTCTGTTGGTCAAATGGTTGAACAGGGCTTGCAGGTCAGATTTAATCCTCATGGATGCTTTGTTGAGGATATGAAAAATAAAGGTCGCTTGATAGCAAAAGGAAAGAAGAATGGCAGAATGTTTACATTGGATGCAGACATGCCTGAATTGAGTGCAGCAATGTTTGCACATGGGACCGGTGTAGTTGCAGATATTGATATCTGGCATAAACGCATTGGTCATGTTAATGTACAACGACTTAAATCGATGTAGGCCCAAAATATTGTTGAAGGTTTGCCGAAATTCAAGGTTGCAGAAATGCATAAGGTATGTGAAGCCTGTCAATCTGGAAAACATGCAAGGAAACCATTTCCTAGACATGTTCAAGAGAGTAAGAAGCCATTGGACTTAATCCACTCTGATGTGTGGACTACTAAAGCTGCATCTCTTGGAGGCTGTCATTATTTTGTCACTTTTATTGATGACTATAGCAGAAAAGTTTGGGTGTATTTTATGAAAAAGAAAAGTGAAGTTTTTGGGCATTTCAAAACCCTTAAAGCTATGGCTGAAAAACAAACAGGTCTGCAAATAAAATGCCTAAGGTTAGATGGAGGGGGAGAGTACCTCTCAAATGAGTTTGCAAAGTTCTTGCAGGAGCATGGCATAAAGCAGCAAAATTCATGCAGTTATACCCCACAACAAAATGGGATTGCAGAAAGGAAAAACAGGCATATTGGAGAGGTATCTCGTGCCATGCTCAATGAAAAAGACTTGCCAGATTTTTATTGGGTTGAAGCAGTTGCTACAGCAGTCTACATAATGAACAGGACTCCCACTGCAGCAATACATGGAATGACTCCAGAGGAGAGGTATACTGGTAGGAAACCAGATATTTCTCATTTGAAAATTTTTGGTTGCATTGCCTATGTACATGTGCCAGATGAGTTGAGATCCAAGTTGGATCCAAAAGCTGAGAAGTGCATCTTTATCGGTTACTCTCTGCAGCAAAAAGGGTATAGATGCTATAACCCTTCTACTCGTAAGTTTATAGTGAGCAGAGATGTTGTTTTTGATGAGATGAGTAGCTGGTATAAACCAGTAAATGTGATTGATGATGTAGATGCACAAAATGGTAATGCTGCACAGAATTCACAGCAGCAGTCACAAAATATTAGTGGACCTGGAGCGTCCTCTAATAGTGGTTCACATTCTTCGCCATGGACAGAAAGATTGAGATCATGAGAATCTTCTCAAAGTAATGCAAATAGTGGTATGCAGGTATCACGAAAAGGAAAAGAGAAGGTTGATCAGCCCATGTTTGATGTGAATGCAGATCACTCTTATGTGGATGGTGAATCCAGTGGCTCAGAACAGAACATTGATGATGAGTTGGGTATTCCTTCTATTGTTACACCTGGAGTAAGGAAGACCAGGGATGTTTTGAGAGCACCTAGGAGTGAACCTACTTTGCGCAGGTCTACGAGAGCTAGGTATCCTGTGGATAGGCTGAAATATGATGGATTTACAGCCATTCACTATGCATATATGGTCAAAGTGATACAGGAACCAGAACCCACTTCTTTTGAGGAAGCCATGGGAAAAGAAAAATGGGAGAAAGCCATGGATGAAGAAATGGATGCCTTGGAAGCTAATGCTACATGGGAATTGGTACCTTTGCCTAAATGTAAAAATGCAATTGGCTGTAAGTGGGTTTATAAGGTGAAGCACAATGCAGATGGTTCTGTGAACAGATACAAGGCAAGATTAGTAGTCAAGGGGTATGCACAAACATATGGTATTGACTATGAAGAAACATTCAGTCCGGTTGCAAGGATGGCAACCGTAAGAGCGGTCATTGCTATGGCTGCATCAAAGGGATGGTCTTTACATCAGATGGATGTAAAGAATGCCTTCTTACATGGTGATTTGCAAGAAGAGGTCTATATGGAGCAGCCACCAGGTTATGTGCATGCTGTTCATCCTGAGTTTGTTTGTAGGTTGAAGAAAGCCTTGTATGGCTTGAAGCAAGCACCTAGAGCATGGTCTGACAAGATAGGACAGTATCTTGTCACTATTGGCTTTCAGATTTCCAAGGCAGATTTCTCACTTTATGTGAGAAAAACAGAGAAATGTATTATGCTACTTGTCATTTATGTTGATGATTTGATTATGACAGGTGACAGTGATGAAGATATCCTTCATGTGAAAATGCTATTGAAGCAGAAGTTTGAGATGAAGGATTTGGGAGAGCTGCGTTATTTCTTGGGCATTGAGGTGATTAGATCACCAAGTGGGATACAGCTCTTGCAGAGGTAGTATGGATTGGACATGCTGTCCAAATATGGGATGACAGGCTGTAAGCCTATTTCAGTTCCTTTAGAGCAAAATGTGAAGCTGAGCACAGATGCATGTGAGCTTCTAGAAGACCCTACTATGTACAGACGCATAGTAGGATGTTTGATTTATATGACTATTACCAGGCCAGATTTGAGCTATGTTGTTGGATTGGTAAGTCAGTTTATGCAGGCTCTAAGGAAACCACATTTGGATGCGGCTAGACGCATACTCAGGTATGTGAAGTCCACATTGCAGTATGGACTATTTTATGAGACTGGGGTTCAGATACAGTTGCATGGATACACTGATGCTGATTGGGCTGGTAGTATTTCTGATAGACGATCTACCAGTGGATATGTGTTCTCTTTTGGAGTGTTGCAGTCACTTGGAGCAGCAAGAAACATCCTACAGTTGCCTTGTCGAGCACAGAGGCTGAGTACAGGGGTGCAACAATGGCTGCATGTGAGGTAGCTTGGTTGCATAAGCTACTTTATGATATGCATCAGTCTACAGATGGACCAGTTGTCATTTATTGTGACAACATGAGTAGTATA
Organism: Lygodium microphyllum; assembly: GCF_053477565.2. NCBI lineage: Eukaryota > Viridiplantae > Streptophyta > Polypodiopsida > Schizaeales > Lygodiaceae > Lygodium > Lygodium microphyllum. The sequence goes on along the minus strand of NC_141154.1, from coordinate 62,740,944 downwards.
CACTTGACAAATAACCCAGTCTATCATGCTAGAACATTGAGGTGCATTATCACTATGTGCGAGAGAGGGTTTTACTAGGTCTTATTGATCTAGTTTATGTCAGCACAGAGGATCAGGTAGCTGACATATTCACGAAGGCATTGGGCGCAGAGAAGCTGCCCAAGTTCAGAGACCTGCTTGGTGTGCAGGAATTGGGATTGAGCTCGAGGGGGAGTGTTGAGATATCGAGCTCCACTCGTGATACGCCAGGGTGACTGTTGTGTATTTATGTCACCGACTTGTCAGTTGCAGATGCGGTTGGTACACCGCCCATGAATAATAGCTACATGATAGCTATCCTTATCTACTCTAGTTTGTGGCTCAGTTAGTATGCCACCTTAGTTAGTTGAGTTTGGTTTTGAGACCCATATATAGGGTTCTTCTATTTCTTTGTACTTGAGTTCTTTTGGCTTACACAACTAAGAAGAGGAAAACTGTTTTCAGCCTCCACCCTTGTGTGTCTTCCCCCATTGTGCAAGCAAGAAAGCTTCAAGCGAGACTCCTTCCTTCTCTCCCACAATCTTGACAAATGACACTTTGCGACACATTTTGCGACGATAATAGTGATGCGTACAGTAAATTTGCGATGCTAATAGTGACGGTAACATGGAAAAGAAAAAATTTGTGGTACATATAGCACTATGCGCTTTATTTGGGCCATACAAAATAGTTTTAATAATGTGTACAATGCTCGTATAAATAAAGGAAAAGTATACTTGAATCATTACACTAATACATGAAATAAATACATGATTGTGTAATGAAAGCGACTGATGCAATCATGGCAAGATACTACTTCTACATAGAAAATGTCTACACAGATCACGTGACAAAAAAAGAAGAGTATATGAGCTCCAGGGATCCAAGGGTGAGCTATAGATCCTCGCTATCCGAAACCTCGTCCCGCCACAAAGGAGCATTGAACGGACTCTACAAAAAAAGAAACAACTACATATCAGGCCACCATACAATAATGCATTTTAATTAAACTTAGTAACTATGGATAAGAAAGATGAGTGACTTACAGGGCCGCTGCGTCCATACAATCGGTTGATCAATGCAGTGAGACCGTGCCTCTCTGCATGTGGAGTCTCAAGGCCACTGGGATCACGGTTTGTAATGGAGTGCTGCAAAGAAAACAAAATACAACTATTAGAAACACAAATGTCATTACATTGAATATTGCAAAAAAAAAAAGCAAGCAGAACAAAAGAAAAACTTACAAAGTCCTTTGGATATGTCCTGTGGCTGCCACTCCCAAGATGATGGACCACTGCGGCCTTCAGTCATGCCCTCGCCACCTCACGTTGCTATCTCCAATGTCCTGGAGAATCTCTAGCCTCCTCCCTGAGTCAGCGCCAGTTGTCCACATCTAGCCACTCGGGCTTTGAAGCCTCACTCTTGAGCTCCTTGCATGCATCCAATCTTCTGTGGGACATGTATGCATGCATGCCCTCCATCATCCAGCCTGTGGAAAACCTATGTGCTGCGGCTGGTACTAGAAACTCCTCATGCAAGAATGCTACTATGTAGTCCTTGCTCCCCTCTGGTATTTTCTTCCAATGATCCAAGACGTTGTGCCAAAAAACTTGTTGGCACAACTCTCTCATACGAGCCATCACCCTCCTCCCCTCATCATTCATGATGATGGTTCTTGTCTTATCATCTACAAGGTAGGCATACCCCTCTGGGGTATGCCTAAGATGTGTCCTCTTCCACCTATGACCACGTTGCTAGGCATATCCAAAAGACCCCTTTACATCTGGTGTACCTACGAGGGTAGTATCTCTTGGAGTAGCACCCATAGGGGTACCACGAACAACTGAGCAAAAGTTGGAGTGACTAGAGTTGACATCCCCACAGGTGTGACAAATCCTATGGGTGATGCAACTCCATCAGAACAACAAGACGGAGATACTGGGTCAGTACTTCCACAACAACCACCTAAGCCATGCTCTCTCGAACTGCCACGAGACCGAGGAGTAGCACATGTATCATCCCAAGTTGATCGCGGGCTCACTGCGTTCAGGTCTCTACAGCATCCCCCTGAACCACTCCCTCCGTCTGGCCCAAGTCTGGAGCGTCTACCTCGTCTACTGGAAATTAAAGCATCGGAGCATATTGAATAGATCTAATAGAATGGTTTGATGGTGTTCGAGACAGCTCCTGGTCTGCCATATCTCTAAATCTCACCATCTGATCTTGAGACATACGTATGAAGATCTCCTATAGCTCCTCGTCGCTCATCCCTTGACTCATCGTGATGATCTAAAGATCCACAAAGGTCACCCACACAAAAAAAAATTGATGTTAGCATAATCAATATAAATCATAAAAAGCACGATAATATAAATCTTTAAAAAATGATCTTACTTAAAATACATATCTTATGTACCCTTATAAGCGATTCATCAACAAATTGAGTAGGTGGATTCTCCTATGGTCCCATGTCAATCTCCTGACACAACTCTACATACACTTGAAGGTCGATAGACATGTCACCACAAAAGGATGAATCCACCTCCTTCTCAAAGAATTCTTGGACTCCTGTATTTCCATCATTGCTACTCGATGTTGGCTTCTCTACATGCTCTAAGCTTTTGGTGGCCTCCACCCCTTGCAATATTGACCCCTCTATTTGCATACTGTCCTCATCTATGCTCGACACATCACTTTGATCATATGCTCTCACACTTCGAGGAGTTGAAGGTATAACATACCACCATTGAGGTTGTCGGGGGTTGGATAGAAATTTACATGTTCACAATTACATACAAGAGAGATTTAACTATTGTGACATGTACCATGTTGTAATACAATTAAAAAGCACATGAGTTCATGCACTTGTTCACAATGGGCTGGTAACACAAATGTGTCATGTAAATCTGTCCATTTTTTTTCGGAATGTATTTCGAGAAATCTAGATGGACCTTGTCAAACTATTGCTTCAGCTCCTTCAAGCACCACTTTGAACCACTGCACATCGAATAGGATCATGGAGAAGCTACGGTAATCCACCGTGACAATACTTTGCAAGTTTCCAAAATACACAATCTCATCTATAACCGTGTTTGGATCCATTGCTTGTCATCGGCTCTCTTGCTCGAACCTTGCCATGATACCACAATATGTTGTGGAGCGTATTTTGTCAATACGCTCCACACGGAAATGTCATCCGCATGACCGCCGCACTATATATTTTGTATTGTACATTGAAACACTCAATTAGTTGTCGCATATAAATAATAGATACGACAAACCCTAAACATGTCATCACCTTTGGACTACATCCCCTCGAGAATTCCCACTTCTCAATTGAGACCTCCACCCCTTCATGAGACACTTTGGTCAAAGCTCCATGCAACAATCACATTGACATAAACCATGGCATCTCCTCCATGCCCTCGGGATATCAAATCGGTCAATGGTGCGTACTACGTTGAAATTCAGATCGCGCTTACTCTTGATCTTTCCTAGCTTGCTGGTATCTAGTGAGCCACATCTCCATAGAGGCATGGTGCAACATACAAAAGTGATTCACTTTCTCCTCCATTGCAGCATCCATTCTTTTTTCTATCCCATTTCCAACCACCATATCTCCGGTCAGTCTATCATCTTCCTTTAGCGAGCATAGCATACTGTTGTCTGAATCCACCGTTGGTAGCCATTGTGAAATATGCACTAACGCCTTAGACATCAACCAACCCTCAACCATGCTACCTTGTGGCCGAGCTCTTTGTCACACAAAGCCTTTTAGGGTTTTCATGAAGCACTCCAAGAAGAACATCCATCGCGTATGGACAAGTCCAGCAATCTCCACTTCATCTACACGATGCACAAGAAGGTGGATTTGTATCGTGAGCATGCTAGTAGGCAGGTATCTCTCAAAGAGACAGACCATCTCCAATACTCCCCGCCTTGCGGATTCAATAGAGGATGTCTTAATCTCCTTCTCTGAGATCCATTACACTAAAGTTGACAACCTGTAAATCGTCCCGTGTATTTTTGGAGTAAGGCATCTTGCGATTGCCATCGGTAGTACAAACTACTGCAAATGAGGAAGCATTATGAACAACGACTACACTACAAATAGCAAAATACGCAGGCCACTTACAATCCATTCCTAGTACAAACCTGACATATCTTATGCCAATCATGGGATTTTAGCTCTCATAATTGGTCATCTTTAGAAAATGCGGACCTGAGAGAACACATCATACCCATCCGAGTGTGGATAGACTTGACTATTTTCTTCACAATGTGCTCTTCTTTAGTGGACAAAACCCAAGGAGCGCGAGGTAGCTGCAAGTGACCATCAGCACTCGACTGTGGCCAAAGGGCCTCCATCTTGCCTACCTCCTTCAAATCCATTCGTATCCCTATAGTATCTCTCTTTCCTGTGATGTAGTCCCATAGCAAGCTACCCACATTCTTGAAAATATGCATGAGACCCAACAAGTGGTTGATCTATAAATGGGTCCAATATGGCAACTCATGAAAAATTGAGAACCATCGCATTCCATTTGGATGTGACTCCATGTGGACCATTTTCAGCTCATACCAGCTTTGGGCATTCATACGTGCTAGAGGTCGTCCAAGAAAACCTTCACTGAGTTCATGATTCTCTGGCAAGAAAGCAGCATGTCCTTGATATACCATCTTCTTCATGGTTCGTAACCTTCGGGAGTCTAACTATGGCCCACACAATGGACATGCATGATAACTTGAGGTAACCAGACCTGTCCCAACACCTCTATCCAGTGAATACAAACTTGAATGAGCTATGATAGATATTACCAATGAGAATGGAAGACTACTTACCTGAGCACTCTCCGAATCCCAAAAAGTCATGCATGGTCTGCATGAGAATGGATCGAATATTGGCAGATCGTCAACCATCATGCTTGCTCATATCTTGCACAATGACCCCCTCCTCCCACAAAATCTTAAGCTCATCGACTAATGGACGAAGATACACATCCATATTTTTGACTTTGTAGTGGCTGGGAACAAGCAAGCTAAGGATGAGATGTCCTTTCTTTGTAGAAAGCCATGGAGAGATATTGTAGTTGACAAGGACTATAGGCCACTCACTGTAAAAAGTTGAGCGCAGACCGAATGGGTTCACACCATCCATAGCAAGACCGAGCCAAAGATTCCATGGCTCTCGGCCAAATCTTGGGAAGGTAGAGTCAATGTGGCTCCATGTGCGCGAATCCACTGATATTCGTTGAACTCCATTTGTGGACCTATTCTACATATGCCACATTGTGAGCTCACCATGACGGATGTACGAAACATGTGGTTTATGCGGGGAATAAGTGGAAAGTGTCTAAGAACTTTTTGAGGGATGGTTTGCCCTTGCAAGTCCTGTCGATACCTGTGAGCACACACTTTGGACATGTCTCTATAGTCTTTTATTCTTCTTGAAACAGTATGCAATTGTTGATACATGCATAGATGTTGTTGTAGTCCATGCCAAGCTTTCGTAAAACATGACGTGCATCATCACGAGACTCAGGCATGGTATTTTTAAGTGGTAATATATGATACTTTAGTAACTTGAAAAAAAATCATAAAACACATTGAAAAAGCACAAATAATTTTAATGATAGTGTTGAAAAGAAATCAATGAAGCGTACATACAAGGTACCTGAACAACTTGGTCACACTCGCATCGCTCCACCTGTATTTTTCTTGCACACTTAGGAGTGCAAGCAATATCTTCAGGCGAGATACTCGGCACCCATCATATGATGGTATGGATACTTCTCTCTAAGCGGATCAGAAGTCTCGACATGCATGGGCATCAATGCATCGATCATTGCCTCCATACTTCTGATCCGCTTAGAGAGGAAGCATCCATACCATTATATGATGGGTGCCGAGTATCTCGCCTGAAGATACTGCTTGCACTCCTAAGTGTGCAAGCAAAATATGGGTGGAGCGATGCGAGTATAACCGAGTTGTTTAGGTACCTTGTACATACGCTTCGTTGATTTCTTTTCGGCACTATCATTAAAAACATTTGTGCTTTTTCAAGGTGTTTTATGATTTTTTTAAAAATACTGAAGTATCATATATTACCACTTGTAAATACCATGCCTGAGTCTCGTGATGATGCACGACATGTTTTACGAAATCTTTGCATGGACTACAACATCATCCATGCATGTATTAATGATTGCATACTGTTTCGAGGAGAATATGAGACTATGGAGACATGTCCAAAGTGTGGTTCTCACAGGTATCGACATGACTTGCAAGGACAAACCATCCCTCAAAAAGTTCTTAGACACTTTTTGCTTATCCTTCGTGTAAACCACATGTTTCGTATGTCCGGCATGGCAGGCTTGACAATGTGGCATATGCAGAATATGTCCACAGAGGGAGTTCAACAAATATCATCGGATTCAGGAGCATGGATCCACATTGGCTCTACCTTCCCAGGCTTTGCCCGAGAGCGAAGGAATCTTCGGCTCCATCTTGCAATGGATGGCATGAACCCATTCAGTCTACGCTCAACTTCTTACAATGTGTGGTCTATAGTCCTTATCAACTACAATATCCCTCCATGGCTTTCTACGAAGAAAGGACATCTCATCCTTAGCTTACTTCTCCCCAGCTGCTACAAAGTAAAAAATATGGACATGTATCTTTGTCCATTAGTCGATGAGCTTAAGATTTTGTGGGAGGAGGGGGTTACCATGCAAGATATGAGCAAGTGCGATGGTCGATGGTCCACCAATATTTGAGCCATTCTCATGTGGACCATGCATGAATTTTCGGGATCAAGATTATAGGTAAGTCTGAAAGGCTGCCTATCTCCTCTGATATTGACAGTATAGATTGGGTAGTACCTTCCAAGTGGTGGATTGGCTCAGGCACTCCATCCATTGCATGCCCACAAACTCTTCTAACTAGCTGCAAAGGGTGCACTCCTTGGGACAAGATGTCACCTCCCTCGATAGAAAATTTGCCAGCCACACCTAATGTTTTTCTATATGGTATTCAATTAGCTTGCGAATACAATGCATGATTGATATACACTTTTCTTACCGTTTGCTCAAAATCTGAGATCTTCTAATCAATGATCTCAGATTGAAACTCACCGAAGCGTCGTACGTGTTCTATAGACAATCAACGTTTTCGTCTAATTTTCAGCTTACATTGAGAGCAAGGACATGGGACATGCTGATTAAGATACACCTCATGATCTTGAACATCACAACCTTTATCCTTTTCCATTTGGTCTATGTTACGACAAACAATTTGTTTTTATTATCATTCTTTGTTTCTTTCTTAAATTGTTTGAGAAGGGATTTCTTCTCTTGTAACTCAACAAAATTAACATATGTAAAGTTTCCAGACACCCACAAATTAACGTATGTCAGAGTGTTTCCTATCTCATGGTATTGCACTGGACCTCACCAGACCTCACCACCACTCTCTCTTTGTTTTTTATCCATTCATTCTCCTCTCTCCTTCCATCTCTCTCTCTTTTTCTCTTTCTTTATTATATTATATGCTTATTCTCTCTCTCTCTCTCTCTCTCTCTCTCTCTCTCTCTCTCTCTCTCTCTCTCTCTCTCTCTCTCTCGTTCCTTCTTTCTTTTTTCTCTTCCTCTCCCTCTCTCATTTCCTTTAACAAAACATCTCACTCTCTCTACTACTACCACTACCACTACCACTACCACTACAATAAACAAGAAAAGAAGAATAAGAAAAAAAACAACAACAACAACAAACAAGAAAACTAAACAACAATAAACAAGAAAAGAAAAAAACTACAACAACAACAAACAAGAAAACTAAACAACAATAAACAAGAAAAGAAAAAAACTACAACAACAACAAACAAGCATACTGCTACTGCTACTGCTACTGCTACTGCTATTGCTACTGCTACTGCTACTGCTACTGCTACTGCTACTACTACTACTACTACCACCACCACCACCACCAACAAACCACTACCACTACCACTACAACTACCACTACCACTACATTAAACAAGAAAAGAAGAAAAAACAACAACGACTACTACTACTACAACAATAACAACAACAAACAAACAAGAAAAGAAGAAAAAACTACTACTACTACTACTACTACTACTACAAACAGAAAAACTAAACAACAATAAACAAGAAAATAAAAAAAACTACTAGTGCTACAACAACAAACAAGAAAACCACCACCACTACTACTACTAGTACTACTACTATAACCACGACTATGATGACTACAACCACGACAACGACTACCATAACAACAACAAACAAGAAAATAAGAAATTAAACCACTACCACTACCACTACCACTACCACTACCACTACCACTACCACTACCACTACCACTACTACGACTACCGCAATAACAACAAATAGGAAAAAAAGAAAAGAAGAAATAAAACAACAACAACAATAACAACAACCTCTCCCTCCCTCTCTCTCTCCCTCCCTCCCTCCCTCTCTTTCCCTATTATGTTTAATGTTTTCTCCCTCTCTCTCTCTCTCTCTCTCGTTTCTTCTTTCCTTCTCTCTTCCTCTCCGTCTCTCATTTCCTCTCTTTCTCTCTCAATACACATGATTTTTAACAAAAATGAGCAAAAGAAAAGGAAAAAAAAAAAGAGGGAACAATGCACTCCTTGCAAAGGCTTGAGGATGGATTTGGCGGCTCCTCTTCATGACGGCAACTCCTCTTTGCAACAGCAGCTCCTCTTCACCTTATGTACACTTCCTCCTATTCTTCACAAATGGCGACGGTGGTGGTGAGAAGCTTTCATTCTCCCTCTTTCTCTCTTTCTCTCACACTCTCTCTCAAATCCAAGATGGATTTCGCTCTCCCTTTCACTCTCCCTTTCTCTCTCTCTTTCATTCGTTTGTGCAAAATGATGCACTTGGGTTTCCGCCCGCATTTTTTGGCCTGAGTATCATTGCTATTTGCATCGTTATTTATGCGACGCAAATAGTGATGTCGCTAATTTGCGTCAGAAACCACCGTCGCTATGCGCCTGCATCCTTGTAGTGGAAGGAGAGATTGTGTCTCTTATACATTCTTTCTCTCTCTACTTGATTTTGATTATTATACGTATGAGTAAGTTTATTATTATGGCGTGGTCTATCAAAGAAGCCTAGGTCTATACTCTGTATTATGACAGAGCTTTCAGAGGGCCTGCTAAACACACGAGTGTTTGTGTGGTCATTATAGATCCCTGACGTAGGGTAGTCATGAAGATGGGCATCTATTTAGGACCCTCTTTTACTAATAATATGGCAAAATACAAGGCATTGATCTCATGGAGCTGAGTGTAGCCTGATGTGCTAGTATCCGCCAATTATTGGTTAAAGGTGACTCGTAATTAGTAATCAATCAATTAAATGGGACCTATACTATGTGGGATCCCATCTTACGAATGTACCATCGTGTAGCCTTGGATGTGTTGCATATCTTTGAGGCAGTGACTTGTCAGTTAGTTCCTCGACAATGGAATTGCTTTGCGGATTCCTTGGCTAACTATGCTTTCATGGAAGATGTCTTTTTCAATTGTGGTCCAAGGAAGCCCTTACAATTACCTCCTAACATTAGCCTTGGATTACTTTGGGGTCTTCTTTGCTGACACATCATATTTCGGTCACCGATGGTTAGGTTGGGTTTTGAGTCGTGTAGCAAGTAAGCACCTTCCTACTCTATCCTGGACGCATAGGATTGTGTATCATCATATTCGTTAGACACCCCTTACTATTTATGCAGGGGGGTTAACTAATAATTTGATGTACTTAGTATAGGGCCTAAGAAGCCTTATCCTTGGTCAGTTTTGTGCTTTAGGTGAGTAACGTTAGGACCAAGGGATTGTTTCAAAAGTACGTTGTGCTAAATGGTAGTAAAATGTTTTTACTTCATAAGGCCAAGAGGGCCGTCTTTGTCAAGTTTTAATGTTTTATTCCATAAGACCAAGAGGGGGATTCTATTGGTTGTGAAATACTATATATCTTTAGGCTAAGAGGGCCATACGTATGTTTGGTGCAGGTATGTTTGATAGTTTTTTGTTTTAGTGATTGCATTACACAGGTTGGATGAAGTGCCTAGAGGGAGCCCTTGGTGCACAAGAGCTTCTTGTGGCTATTCCAGGTGGTATCGTTGCCTTTTCGAGTTTTTCTCTTAAAATAATAGTGTTATATGTGTATGTAGGGGTTATTTTCTTTTTATTTGTAGGGACTGGCAATCAAGGCATGAAATCTTAGGGTTAGGATAGGTATATCGAGGGGAGGTTTGAGTAGTTTCCTACCTCCTATTAGGACATTGTTAGGCATTAAAGACTTGTGATAGAGGGTAGTCTTGGTGAACCTCTCATTCTTGCTTTTACTAGGCAGTTGTCCTAGGAGTCCTTGCTAGTGCGAGGTAGTAAGAGAAGCCTGTCAAAATAGCAAAGAAATAATAATTACAGAGGTATGTAAAAAGGAGTTCTAACCCCTCAATCAAGAAAGAAAAAGAAAAGGAAGAAAATTCTTATAAATAGTTTATTATCGCCTCTTGCAGAGGCCTGGTAGGTTCCTCGGGCTGAGTCAGATCAATGCCTTATCTTCCCTGGGGGTAGCAACTAACCGGAAAAAAAATGGAAGGTTGGAGTGAAAATAAAAGCAACCAAAACAGAAAAGGATTAAGTGTCGCCTTGTAAGAGCTTGGTAGGTTCTTGGGTACCAACTCAAGACCTAAGGCCGATGCTTTGTTCTCCTTGGGACACTCTATGCTCAACTCCCTCCTTTTTACACACCCGAGTATGGAAACCTTGGGAGGCAAATAAAAATATGATGACTAGGCTATAGGAGTCCTCCCCCAATAGGAGGTCATGGTACCAGTTGTCCTAAGTCAGATAGGTAGTTCAGACCATCAATAGGATGACCTCTTTGATACGTTTTTTAGCCAGTTCGTGTTAGAGCCGTTGGTTAGCAACTCGCTCTGGATTTCTATTCAATTATGATGGGCCTATCCCTTGTGGATTTCTATCAGGGTGGATAAGGGTAGTTGAGTGTAAATGAACTAGAGGGCAGGGGGAGCAAGGGAAAACCCTAACCCTAACTTCTCCAAAGCCTATATAAACTACCTAAAGGTCACTCTCATAGTTGAGGAGAGTGTACTAGTTGTACTTGTGAACAACTCACTAGGTAAGATCTTCTTCTTGTACTTGAGCTCTCTCTCTCCCTCTTGTGCACACTCTCATGCATCCACTCTAATATTTCAACATGATATTAGAGCTAACTCTAATCCAACAAGCTTTCTTCAGATATATCCTAACCTGAGTGCACAAGAAGATATTTTTCCTTCTCATTTACCTTCTTCTCCACCATAGCTAGCTTGACCCCCTAACCTTGGAGGAGCTGGTGTATGCAAAGGAGGCAGTATTAGCTCTTGATTTCTTCTGGAGACTTCATCCTCAACACAAGGCACTCTAACACGATGGTGAGTGAAAATGAGTGACTGGGGACATGATGCTTCATGAAGTCAAGTGGAGTAACACATGCAAATATCATTTTTTGTCTTTCTAACACGTACCCGTAGCGAGAGTCGGATTGAGAAATGGAAATCCCAAGTGGTATCATGCATGTTCGACATGTGGTTGAGATATTTTAGTTTCCAAACATGTGCTTCATGCAGGAAGAGAAGAAAATGTGTTCTCATTTCCAATTTTGAGTTCCCAAGTGGAATTTTACATGGCAATGGGCATGTTTGCCATCTATGAATCAAGGGGAAGCAAGGGGAAACTTGAAAGAAAAAATGTGAGTAGTTCTTTTGGGGGAAAAAGAGAAGAGAAGTGTTTGACACAACAAGTGTGTGTGAGAGAGAGAGAGAGAGGAGGGAGGAGAAGAATCTTGCAAGCTAAAGAAGGGAGAAATCTCAAGCTTAGAAGAAGAATAAGTTTTCAGAAGAAAGAGACTGTGAAGCTAAATGTTATTAGAACTGAGGATGGCAGAGTTGCTGAAGTCAATGGGCGGATGCAAATTCTCAATTTTTAGATGATGGTAATAAGAGTCTTCTTTTTGTCTTGTTTTCTTCTATTGCTTTGTGGAGCAGAGAGTTTGCAGATTAGCCATTAGGGGAGTTTTGAGGTCTCGAAAATGCTTTTTAGGAGATAGAAAGAGAGTGCTCTAGACCAATAGGAGCAAAGCCTCTATAATGGAACTTCTATTTTTAAAAAGGCAAAAAATTATTTTACAAAAAGAAACATATATAATATTATCAATATCTATTTTAGCCTCTTATATTTGTGATTATGACATTTTTTGCATTAATGATATATAATCCTCGCCTCTTTTATTTGATGATATGTTTGAATTAATGATAATGACATCTTTACTCTAAATTCAAATTAGTAAAAAGCTTGGCACACATTTTTTTCCCTCCTTTCTTTTGTCCCTCTCGTGTTTTTCCCTCCTTTTTTTTGTCCCTCTCATGGTAGCCTAGTCTTCTCTCTCTCTCTCTCTCTCTCTCTCTCTCTCTCTCTCTCTCTCTCTCTCTCTCTCTCTCTCTCTCTCTCTCTCTCTCTCTCTCTCTCTCTCTCTCTCTTTGTGTGTGTGTGTGTGTGTGTGTGTGTGTGTGTGTGTGCTATGGATACAAAAATTCTACCTTCAACAAGGTGTCCAAGCTCCCAAATTACATCCATATCAGTATTTAACTCATTCCAAAAAGATGGAAGATGGATTCCTACAATCATTAGCAAAGGCAGTTGGATCACAATGCAATAGGCAAAACGTGGGAAAAGGCAAAGATATGAGAGCTCTTTCATCTATGCTTGGAAGGGTAGAATTCGAGAATTCAAGCTTGGAGTAAATAATAATAGCATAAAAGAGGTTTTCGTGCAACATGTGTTTATGCATTGAGAGCTATATTTGGAACTTGAAAGTTCAAATCTTCCAATGCATAAACCAAATCGTAAGGATTTAATTAAAGTCTTTTTTTTTTCTTGAACTTGGTTTAAGGTTTTCCATTATAACATTTTTTTATTTGTCTTGTAGATGTCTATCCCTCTAATCTTGAGGAATGGCAACCAATTGAGTCTATTGTTGATATGATGCATGGCTTGATTGGAGAAGAGATGTACAAAGGTAGAAAGAAGACAGAGCTTGTAGAGAATAGAATATTCTTCTATGATCATTCTTATATTTTTCCCATGTAGTGTAGCCAATGGGGATCAATATCCCCCCTTCCTTTGCCAGATTTTTCAAGCTTTGAGTGGGCTTTGCCAAGTCCAGCTACTAGTAAGGGCTATAGATGTAAAATATTTTCTGAGATACAAAGAGCATTAAAACCTAGTATCTCAAGTAGGCTAAGCAAAGTTACTTTGTTCATGTCTATTAATATATTTGTTGACTTCTCTTCTAATGCTGAGATAAGATAATCAAAGGCTATGCTTTCAGTGAAGAGACTAACACATAATCATGTTATACAATTTGTTGATGAGGGATGGGACACTAGGACAGAAAGGAAAGTTATATGTAAGATAGATCAAGACTCTATAGCTTGTAAATATATGATTGCTACTTAAAATTTCATCCTTAGCTTTTATTACAGTAGATGGCATTATGTTGGTGGTAGTGTGGTTGCTTTAGACCAAAATCTTGATAGTTTTAGCAAAGATCCTATAGTGGATCTTGATGTTTGGACAAATGAGGACATTATTGTAATCCTAAAGGTTAGATCATCATGTATGCTACATCAAGTGAGGATGGATTTATAGAATGAAGATATTGAACTACCATACTCATTTGTGTTCCAACTTAATAACAAATGAGTAAGTTTTTATTTCATATTATATTCATTTATGTATATATCTGATTTCACTTCCTGATTAATAAGCATTTGTAACATATTTTTTTTACAGATATCAATGAGAAGAGATATACAATGCAAGGATATTGAACAAAATATCTCTTTACTATCAATATAAAATATATGTATAAATTTTTGTGAGCCATTTCCATGGCTTATACACAAGGGCTTACAATCTGAGGCAAAGCTACTTTTTTGAGAATGAACATTCTTTCTAGAAGTCATTTTTCCTATCTTTGATACTTTGATTGTTGATGGCATAGCTTCACCTGCTGTAACTACATACACCTCCTCTCCTTCAATGTTGAAGCCCCCACTTCTTGTCGGTTGTATTTAATTGTAGTTCAAGAGCTTTGCTCTTATATACCAAACATGCTCACTTATATAGCAATCCCTTGTAAACTGTCATACATTTGTAAAGAAATATTTTTAGTTCATTGTTATTTTTCACATTACCTTTGTAAGTTTATCATCATTGAGATAAATAAATTGAACTAATCTTCTGGCATTTACAATTATTCTCCAGCCATAAGAATAACTATCATCTTGATGAGGACATTGCAATCAACAAGAGTAACTTGTTTATGGTAGTTTTTAGAATAATTTTTCTTAGTATATTCCAACTATATTAATCAAGAACTTATTGCAATTTTTCTATATTGCATTGTTGCAAGTAAGTGAGAAGGCATGGGAGGCATTTTCTCTAGTACTTCAATCAATCTTTTGCAAACTATGTACCAAAAAGGCAATAAAACTTAGAGTTATTACAAAAGAAAGATCAAAATATTTAGATTACATACAACAAAAAGATCAAAATATCAAGGAGACCCTAGATTATATAGCTTATAACTTGGCATTTTCATGGCTTCCTTTTATAGAATTGATGAGAAAAAATTGCCTCTTCACATAGTCTATTCCAATTAGGCTCCAATGAGAACTGAAAACAAAAATATTTCAATAATCTAGCAAAACAAGATCTCATAAAATCTTAAAAAATATCAAATTACTTACTTTTCATTTTATGGAATTAGAAGAAGCTCCAAAGTTTCAAAGTCAGTTGAATTGAACCAATGATCAAAAGCACTTGTATCAAGCTCACTCCTCATATAGTATGAGATGTATGGATCAAGAACCTCAATCTTTTGTTGTATATCAAAGGGGAGCTCATGCATTACACACATAGCAAAGAAATGGAGATAATAAGCATCAACATGAAAGTCTAAAAAAATATGGTGAGTTTAAACAAATTTTGGTAAACTATACCCCATCCCAGCAAGAAGAATTGAGTCATCTACTTCTCTCACTTTATTTTGGAGAATTTGAACACAATAAAAGTCCAAAAATAGCATATCAAATATCTTGTTAATATCAGTAGAGGTAAAAAGCAAGAAACATTGAAGCCCTTCAGGTCAGCCCTTTCAAGAAGGATAGATAACTCCTCTTCAAAAGATGGGAGTTTTTCTACTTCCTTTTCTTCTTCCTTCTTTCTTTTAAACTCCCTCCATTTATCTCCCTACTCTTTTGTGGCATTTTCCTCTTTCTCATGTTGTCTTGTGTCCTTTTCATACGTAACATCTTCAACCCTTAGACGAGAATCATTTTTCTTCTTTCTATATAGAGGCACATTTAAAATATTGAAAGCCTTAACATCAAAAAGAGGGATTGGCTCAAGGACCTTTTGAAAACCTGTATCTCAATCTCCTGATAATAATCATGTCTTTATCCATAAGCTTAAGCCTATGTGCATGAGCTGCAAAATATAAGAATCTTGGAAAAACTCAATCAAAAAATCCTTTGTAGCCTCCTGAATACAATTGAGACCTGCTCTAGTCCATCTAAAACTCTATAGACCATGCTTGTCACAAATTTCTCTGACAAGCCTCTGAAAAGATAGCTTTGGAATTGCATTATTCAGGGCCTTTATCGCACTTCTAATCTCCTTAAGGCACCTCACATGTTGTGAGAACCTTCTTCTTGGCTTTGATTTCCTTGAAAGTTTGGAAGGCTTGGAGGACTGATGTATCTTTGTAGCAAGACCTCTAGGATTAACTTTCTGCTTTCTTGCTGTGGACTTAGTTCTAGTCATTTGGAACATCCAAAAAGCCAAATAATACTAACAAATTAGGAAAAATAATCTCTCATATCAATATATCTACAATGACGAGGCAACAAGCAAAAAATAATCACAAAGTCTAAATACAATCTCAATAAAATAGTACGAATACATATGAAATGTGAGTAGGCCTTGAAGACATAGGGAACTCAACATCATATCGTGTTTCATATGGCACAAGGGCATATGAAATGCAAGTAGGCCTTGAAGACAGAGGAAACTCAACATCATATCGTGTTTCGTATAGCACAAGGGGAACAATGCAGGCTCAAGTTGAATGAAACACGATATGGCCTTACTCAGAAAAAAGAACATAACATCGTCCGCGTTTCATATGTCATATGACAAACATGGCAATCCTAGTCGTATTCAACTCATCTATTCTACGAGGTATCTTCACCTTTAATCTTCTAGGAGAATCAACTCATCCTTTAGACTACTTTTTGGGCAAAATTATTTACCCTAAACATCTTGATCCTTCTTGATTGATAATTTTGTTAACTTTTGACTTTGTAGTATATGTTTTTCCAACAGACACACATGCATTTGAAATATTAAAAGATATTCTTTCATTTTAACTTAGTTATTTACTTGAAGCTTGAAGTTCTATAATTTATGAAACTTAAAAGAGATTCAAAGATCTATAATGTGCATCAAGTTAAATGCATGAAATGCGAGTATGGCTTTAATGGACAAAAGAAACCTAGCACCCATGTTACAACAGAAACTTGTAGGCCTTAGTCGTATGAAACGCGAGGAGGCCTCATGTGGATAAGAGAAACCTAGCACCCATCGCATTTCATATGTTTGGCATTTTGGGAGATGATTTAGTAGGAGTGTTGAAATGATTCAGAACTTACTCATATTCTAGAAAAAAACTTACATTCTTGAGTGCTGAGTGCATATGCTGTCGATGAAACTTTCTTTGGTACCCTTGCACGGAAGAATAATTTTGTACTATGATCAAATTAGCGTGCGTTGTGTTGGTGTGGTTGAGCATAGAGAGGGTTTTGTCTTTAAAAAACCTCTTTTGTGGTTCAGAAATTAGGTTTATAATGATGTTGGTTTACACATGTGGCAGTTGTAATGCGTAGTTAATTTCACACGTGCGACTGAAGACTATTTTGCCTAGGAAGTTGTGCCACATTTCTCTTAAATTTTTGGCATGATAGTGTTTTTATAGCTTCAATTTTCAAGTATTTTCCTTTTTCTTTTTCACTTTAAGCGCATGTCCTTCGAATTAGTGCAGCGTACTTTTTTATCAAACGTGTGATGACTGTTGGCGTATATATATGAACACTCAGGTTCGGGTCTTGGTTACTATTTCTTTCATGTATCTCGTCTTGTCTTCGACCAAATTTTTATCTTGTAAGCATCACAAGCCAAACCAAGTATATGCTTACAAGAAACCATTTATTCTCAAGAGGAGCAAGGCCTGCAAATATCAGGTATCACGCTTTTCTTAATATTTTTCTCTGCAATCTTGAATTTTGAGGCATTGAAGATGTTAGTTGGTTTGAAAGGAGAAAGATACATAAGGGACTTAAAAATTTTGTATTGGTTTTACTTTGTTTTTCTAGCAATATTGGTTTGGTAAACATGTAAAACGATGGGGTTTTGATATTCTTGAGACATTGTTTTGTTCAAATTTTCCGAATGTATGAAACACGAATTCATAAAGTTTTTTTTATAAGTGATATACGAAATGCGATTTTGTGAACTGTGAGACGGTCTAAATCATTGTTTTCGTATTTCATAAGTCGAAAATGTTAAATAAAGTTTGATTGATGAGACTTGGAATTTCATGCTTTCTTTGTTGCATAAAATTTTAATTCATTTCTTTCATCTTGTATTTCCTTAATTTTCTTAGCAATCTTTCTTTAGTCTATTACATATGAGCAAATGTGGATTTGTATATTATGACCCTTATTTTTATTTTTTGGATTTTCTTTTGTGAGTAATTAGGATGACTAAAATGAAGTTTTCATTAGAGGGAATGGAGGAGGAGGATTTGGAGGTCACCTATGATGAAAAGCTGTTTGATTTTCTTCATCCAGCTAGAAATTCATCTAGATTTATTTACATCAGAGATATGCTCAATGTTCCATTTGGTTTACCAGAGCTTTTGAAGGAACTTGAAGATAAACTCAAAGATTTTAAGGTGTTTTATGATAGACATGTGGAAGGCCTTGAGATTGAGGGATTTGTTCATTTTAGCGATGTAATGGAAGCTTCTAATGTTGCTAGATCAACTTTGCAAACAAGGTTTAGCCTTATTGATGAAGATTTCAAGAAGTGGAAAATGGATTGCCCTTTTCATCAGAATCAGCAACAATGTCTTCTTATACAGAGAAGGATGTTGGATTTCTTGTATATCTTCAATATATTGATAGTTATTCTCCAGATACAATACAAGATAAGAAGATGGAGGATATTGCATGCAAAGACAAAGAAGTTGAAGAGAATGGTGAAATGTTTTAGAAGGATATTGATAACCAGTTAGTGCAGGGATTTGATGTTGCTTTGTTTAAAAGTGAGAACATTATAAAAGTGGAAGAAAATGAGATAGAGTGGAGTGCAGAGATTGAAACATGTCCTCTTGAATGTGTCCCAATATTTCCAAGTTATCTCATCAACAAAAAGAGATATGTATTGCTAAATGATATTCAACACCTTTTTGATCTTAGAGAAGATTACTGCTTGGAAATCCTTGCTGCATGGGGTCAAAATGATAAGAATTTTATAGGCTATGGATGGGAATTGCTAGCAACTCTTAATGTTAAGAGAGAGAATTTTCAAGAAGCTATGTAGCCTTGCATTCTTGTATTAATCAGATTGTGGAATATGAAAAGGGAGGGATACCTTCAAAGGAAGAGTACTTACTAATTCCACAGAGACTTGGTATTGATAACATGTGATATGAAGAGAAACTGAAGTCTCCATTAGAGGAGAAACCAAAAAGTTCAATAAATCTATGTGATGATAGTCTTCTTGAAGAAGATGAAAACCCTAAGATATAAAAGAAAATTCTAAGATATCCATTGTGATTTATATTAGAGTATGTTATGCACTATACACAAATATTTTTGGATATTTATCTACTGACATCTTATACTATTGTGGTTTATTATGCAGATAGAAATTGAAGATGCAGAGACAACTTTCTTGGAAGAGCCAAGGGCTCAAGGCCATTGAAGCTTGGCAAAAGTCAAGGACTTGGTCATTATATTGGAAGCTTAAATAATCAAATAGTTGCAATTTATCATAGCAGGTTGTCAAGCTCTTATCATATAGTGAGTGAAGTGTTGATTACCCCAAGCTTCTATCATTGCCTTTTAAAAAAGGTTCAATTGGTTCTTGAAGTCTTTGAGATCATCATCATTTCACTTTGTTTTATCACAATAAAAGAATACTTTGTCTAGTGTTTTCCAAACATTGGCTTTTCTATTCCAAGCTTGTCCATTATCAGCATGATTCTTAACTACATTATGTAGGCACTTTCATTGATTGTATCTAATAGTTGAGCCACCATTCTTAGAGTTTATCTTACCAAGTCTCCTATGAAAGTCTAGGAACCTTCTAGCCTTCACTCCACCAATAGATGGCTTTTTAGGGACACAATTGCCATCCTTAGACTTTTGAATATCTAGTTCAATAACAACATTACCACCATGCAAACCAATTGCAGATAAGACCTTTTCAATCTTTGTTATAGCATTTGTTCTAGTTGATAATGGCTTAAGCTTCCATGCAAATCCTATATAAAGATGAACAAGCTTTTCAATCATCCTACAAAGCGCATGAAGTGTATAGATATGGGCATTCACTAAAGGAATATCTAGGACTGTCTTAAACTGTGGATCATTGTTGTGCCTAGAAGAAGCTCTATTCCAATTACTTGAGTTCAGCTCTTTGGCTAGGTACATGCAATATAGGCAAGGAGATTTAGAGTTGGCTCCCTTTGATATATTGTATATACATTTGAGTGTCTTTAAGTCACTAGCTATGTGCCACTCAATCTTATAGTTCCCAAATTCTTCAACAAATAGCTCTCCTCTTGCTTATTGTCTCTTAATAACATCAGGTATTGGTGTTCGATGAAAAACCCAATACAATATATCAAAATCCTCTGTATCTACTTTGAATGCTCCTAGCCACCAATTGTTGTGTTCCAATTAAACACTTAATGACATTGAGTGATTGTAATGATATGATGAAAGTGCTCTATTCATCAAGGTAATAGAGACTCTCTCTAGTTTTGTACATTTTAGAATCTCACTTTCATCAAGTTTAACCTCAAATCTAGCCACTCCTTGTGCCTCTTCTAGTGACAAGTCATAGAATCTAATCATTAAGCATTGTAGGGTGGGAAAGTTAAGGAAAATATTGTTAAATTCATTGAATAAAACTTCATTTTTCTTGCCCTTGAAGCTAGCCTTGATATGGAAAGGCTCACCCAGAATCTCTATTACCTTCTTATTCACTCTCTGTCTAATAGTTCTAATCACAGATGGCCTTAGAAGTATGCAATTATGTACTTGTCCTTGCTTCATATTTGATTGTAAAAGCGGAAAAAGTTGTATATAAGCATCTCGACTGATACAAATATTATCTAGTATCTTCTACACTAACTTAGTATCTAAAAAGAGATCCTTTATACATGACTCCAAGCATTATTTCGTTGCCTTTTTAACAATTTTCTTCTCCAAAATATCTTTTGAAACTACTGAAGGAAGAAGATGATAATACAACTGAGATGCTTTGAAAGAATCTCTTTCAGTTGCATTTGAAAAAGAGACTTAAACAAAATCAACATCACAAATCAATACAATTAATTATAAACAAAGTCATATTTCATATTTTTAAAGTGAAATAAAAATGTACCTTGTCGCTTGGATTCTTTTACTTCAACCACCTCCTCCTCGTTTGAGACTATCAATATTTCTAAGAGCCTTTTGTTGATTTCGAAGTCCTAAAATAGTTTGGTTTCGTTGATAAGATTTGATGCGTTTCTTCAACAAATGAATCCTCTGTTGATAGCCTTCACGCTTCTGTAGTAACTCGTTGTTATGTTTTGATAAAAGATGGTTCTCCAATTTGAGGGCATCCTTTTCTGCAACTAAGCTAAGTGTATATCCTAGAAACCCATTATAACCATCACCAATGAACCTCAACAATGAAGAGCTATTATAGAAAGGTGGAGTGCTATTTTTGCTAGGATCTTTGGGATATAGCTTGCCATCTAACCAAAGATCAAGATTCTTCTTTCTTTCAAACCTGAGTATATATTTCTTAGACTCTGTAACGGTAATGGGTTTTGTTCTCTTCCTTATTGGTTCATACTCACTATCCAACTCAATATGTAGATGATAAAGAGATATTTTACTAGAGCACCATCCAATATTGTCTCTTAATAACTCAATATGTGGATGGTGCTGTGGAAAAAGTAGTAAAAGGGGTCTTGAAGGTTAGCCTACAAAAAGAAATGAAAGAGATCGTAAAGAAAAGTGCCAATGCAACAGCAAGAAGTTGTTGAGTCATGAAACTGGTGCTGGATCTTCAGATCTAAAACCATGCACTGATTCCCATTTGGATTTCTCAACGAGCAAACTGGCAGAATGGAAGATTATTGAAAAAGCTAAAGGTGTAAAAGGTTATTCAAGGAGGAAGATGACGAGAGGCAGCAACAACTGGTCTCTGCACAAAGAGGCCAGCCTTCCTGTCTAAAATCGATCTCTTCTTTCTTTGCTTCTCAACTTCTCGAAACTCGACGTTCTGCTCCAGCGACACCAGCATTATGATGTGCTCTAGACGAGATATTGGAAGATGAAAGAACGGACAGTCTTGAAGAAGGCGAGGAAGCTTCATTGGCGGCTACAGGAAATGACACCTGGACCATGCACTCTGCTGTTGGAGAGAAGTAACCGAGGAGTTTTGCGATATCAGACAACGGGATGAGAGAAAGTCTCCATTGAATCATGCCAGGGGAAGCACATCAAGGATTTCTGAGGATCTGAAGGCCCTGACACGACGTGGGAAAACTTCAAAACAGCACCTGCCGAAGGCTAGCAAAATACGGTGATCCAGCCGACACGGCTGTTTACTGTGGTGATTCCAGGAAGGAGCAAGATGATGTGTGTAACAGGAAGAGCAAGAGAAGCCTAGGTTCTCAAGCAGACAGAAAATTGAAGACCAATCCAACTAGTAAGAGAAGAAAAATTAGCACTAGCTGGGTATACACTGGGCAAGAATTGATGATCTAGAAATGGATGAAGATGGGCGTTTGATTGTACCAGATGATGACATTCCAAAGCCAAAGCACTGGTGGTGATTTTATGGGAAGTGGAGGTTTGCAAACTGGTGGATTTGCTTTGGAATGGAGGGCAACCATATAGAGGGAGTTTAGGTAGAATATAGAGCAACCCTCCCAACACAATGGCTCCACTTGGTACGGCACCATACTCAGGCTCTGCAATGCCGGGTTTGATGACTAGTATTCCTGAAGCATACAAGGGAGTTGCTCTTCTAGGGATGATGGATATGCAGAAAGTTGGCACCAACATGGGTTTGTCATAGCTATGCTACCAGATTATGCAACCGACTGTGCCTCTGAATTTGAGAATGGTTATGGACACTCATAATGATGCTGTGAAATCTTTGCAAGAGCGGCTGTACCTGGACTGATGACCGAAACCTCTCAAAGGAACTGAAGGACCAGATAGTGCTGATTTGTGGACGCTATCACAGCAGCTCATGCCTATAACTGCAACTTCTTGTCAAGAATAGTTGGCAACTTCTTTGTTGTAATTCACTTAACAAGCAATATAGTGATCTTTGGCATAAAAATTTGAGATCTTCTTGTTAGCCTCTTGCCTTGCAACTTCTTGAGCCCCGTGTTCAACAGCTCTTGCACGAACTCCACGACAACGGAATATGTATTATGAGCAAGTGTTGAATGCACGGGTTCGAGTTAGAGGAAATCTGAAAGGATTTGCAGCCAAGAAAATAATAGATCAGAGTTTGTAAAGTTCAAAGCTCATGCGAATCTTCATCAATGCAAGATCGTGCTTTTGGAATAGAGAAGTTGTGTTTGTTGAATAAGGCATGCAGGAATTGAAAACTACAAACTGTGCAAAGCTATTTCAGGGCAGCATATCATGGAATTTAACTCTAAGTTATTTTGAAGAATTATAGGTTTGAAAGAGAGCTACAACTTTCCTTTTTGAAGCTTGGCGATCCGAGGTCTGGTTAAAATTTATGAACTGTTCCATGTAATGCTCCATGAGGCAATTCCTATGCTCTATGAGGAAACATGTGAATTTAGCAGCATCTATGTCACCAACTTGGTTTCCCATGAAAGTGATCATGATTATCCATTGCTATATCAGTGCAAGCTCTATTTTGATTGCAATTGAATGGGCACAAAAATTTACCATATAAATCTTTGATTCCCTATGTATTTGGTTTGTATTTATGTGTGCTTTGAGAAAAGAAGAATAGAGAGTCTACAACTGATTTTGCATTGCTTGAAGCAATCATGCTTTGTGGAGTAGTTTGCTGCATAGGGTTGCCATCCCTTAAAAATAGGAGTTGTGGCAATATGAAATCTCGTATTGTCAAAGTCTCTACCATGGTTGTTTCAGTTTCAGATTCTCTCTAAAAGTGGTAAAATCAGAGCTTGAAGGTTTGGACTGTTTAACTGTTGAGTTGAAGTCTCAATGAGGAGTGAGTGATCAAGAATTTTGGATCATGTGTTCACTGGTGCCATCTCATGGGTTTTGTTGAGGGAAGATCCTCGGTTTTTATCCTATGGTGTTGTCTTGGGGGTTGTTAGAGGCCGACTACCCAATTCACCTACCATAGATTGGTGCCCCCACTAAGGATCTCTCATGTTGAAGATCTCTTGCTGATCTTATCGATTGGGAAGTATAAGGTTTGGAAACCAACCTATACACAAACTCAGGCATGGCGGCTTTTGGATATGAACCATTATTTGGTACTAAAAATGAGGATGCTAATCAATTTATCAAGAGATTGGAGTGGATGGCCTACCAAGATCGAAGGGACACTGATGCAAATAAGCTTTTGAATGATCAGCATACTGCTTGAAGGTTCTGCAAGATTATGGTGGAACTTGCTAAATGAAGAAACAAGGGCAAATTAGAATGAAGTTAAAAATGAGTTCCTTGCAAGGTTTGCAACCAAGCAAACTTTTGAGATTTTGTGGAAATCTTTGGAAAGGATGTTTCAACGAGAAAATGAAGAAGTGTCTAAATTTGTTGCGAGATTTGAAGCAAAATGGATAGAATTTGCATAGAGTATGGAGCGACCTCCCATGATGTTCTTGAAAAAGGACAAGTTTGTTTCATTGCTCAAACCTGAAATTAGAGAAAAGATTCTGATCAAAGACCCTAATACGTATGAAGATGCAATCAAAATATCCAAAGAAAAGCAAAGGAAAATACAATTGAGGTCGGATCAATCAAGAGGTATTGCAGTGCATGCATTTTTACAGCCTAATCAGGTTAAAATGTAGGACAACAAGTTGTGAATCCTCATGGGGCATTTGAAAGAGTTGAGAATGGGACTCAACAAGGCCATAGGAAACTTGATGATGATGTGATTAGTAAACTGCAGGAACAATTAGAAAATCTGCATTTGAATATAAGTCTATTGTAGGCAAGGCAGCTCAAATGCAACCTAGATTTAGAGGACCTCCAAGGAATAGATGGGAAATTTTTGAATGCTTTAATTGTAAGGAGAGAGGTCATATTGCTCCTGATTGTCCTTATCCAAGAAGAATAGGAGGGGGGATGTATCCCATGCAACAAGGGAACGCCATGCAAGATGCTAGACCTCAACAGGAACAAAGGCCACTTGAACTAGCTAGACAACAGTTGGAAAGAAGACCTAATGAAGGCACGTCGGGTATGAATTTGATCGAAACCAGCATGTCTGATGATGGGGGAAATGCTTTTTTTTTTTGCTAATAAGAGAGTCAGAGAGAGGGATATTGAAACTAAAGCTCAAAGGGCAGCAAGGATTAAAAAGGGAAAACAAGTTGCAAACAATCCAGAAACTAGCAAGAAAGCTAGACCACGAAGGAAGATTCAGATGGGAGACTTTGCTTTGGGAGTCAATCAAGTTTTTTACAACCTACTTGAAGACTTAAAAGGTAAAAAGGCTGATGCTAGATATGGTTAGCTACTACTACAAATGAACTCATCTTTGAGGAGGCAATGACATGGTTTGGTTAGCAACAAGAAAGGAAAAACCCAAACTGGGCATATTGGAGTGGTATTACCTATTAGATGTGAAAGACATTATACCTCTCATAGATGCATGGATACATGGAAGGAAAATTGATCAAGTTTATGTTGATGGTGGTGCACAAGTTTGTGTAATCACTGAAGAAGAAATACTAAAAATGCATCTTAAAATGAGTGTCATTGTTTAAGGTTAAAATGGAAAATAGCTCAAAAGTGAAATGTTTGGGAGTCATTGAGAACTTGGAGATCAACATTGGAGGCCAAGAGCATGTTTGGATTTCCATGTTATGCATGCAAAACTTGGGGCATATCCTGTCATCTTGGTATGACCGTGGATGATTGGTATGAGATCAAGACAAGATGGGCATAAGGGTGAATTGGAACTCTATCTAGAGAAGCTAGTTCATAAGAGGGCGATCTTTGACATGAAAATAGGGTCAGTCATTCAAAGTGGGCATGAAAATGATGTTGGAGGTGATGAAAGTAGTGATTAGCCTTGATGAGGAAAATAGAGAATGGGAAGCTAGCCTACTCTCTAGAAATGTTGACCTCTTTGGGTTGTGAATCCAGGGTTTAAAAGGAGAGGAAAAAGTGGTAACTATTGCTGCAAGAAGTACAGACTTCATGAAGGAAACATGTGATCAGCAACCTGAAATGAATGTTAAACTACCTAAGCTTATGAATATGCTAGGAAATGACTTGACTAATGATGAAAGAGATGAATATCTAGCCATTTTTTAGAAATACCCAAAACTATTTGCAACAAAATATCACCAACTGAGGGGTACCGATAGCATTATGCACCATATCAAATTGAAAGAAGGGTATAAACCAGTGGCTCAAAAACTTAGGAGACTTAGTACAATTCAAGAAAATGTATTTAAAGCTGAAATTTAAAAGTTGCTTGATGCTGAATTTATCTATCCTGTTGATGATGCTAAGTGGGTGTTTCTTGTTGTAATCACACCAAAGAAGAATGGAAAGTGGAGAGTACATGTTGATTTTAAGCCTCTTAATGTAGCTACTAAAAGGGACTACTATCCTCTTCCGTTTCAAGATGAGATCTTGGATCAAGTGGCTGGTCATGTATTTTACAGTGTGTATGATGGATACTCTAGATATTTGCAAATCAGAATAGTAGAAGAAGATTAGAAAAAAACAACATTCATTACCCCATGGGGATACTTCTATTATAGAGTGGTGCCTTTTGGTTTGATCAATGCATATGCTGGCTTTTCAAGATGGGTTAGTTGGGTATTTGCCCCTTTCATTGGGAAATCTTTGCGGGTGTTTATGGATGACTTTTATGTGTACAGCTCAAGTGTATAACACTCTAAAAAACTTGATGAAGTTTTTTGCAGACTTAATGAGGATGGTGGTCAGTTGAACCTCAATAAATGTAAGATAGCAAGAACTAGAGTTATACTCTTGGGTCATGAAATGTCTGCTAATGGTATTTCACTTGAGGCTAGTAAAGTTGAGGCTTACTTCTTATGAATTCTCCAAAAATTGTAAAAGAACTAATTGTTAAGATTGTGGGAGAGAAGGAAGGAGTCTCGCTTGAAGCTTTCTTGCTTGCACAATGGGGGAATACACACAAGGGTGGAGGCTGAAAACAGTTTTCCTCTTCTTAGTTGTGTAAGCCAAAAGAACTCAAGTACAAAGAAATAGAAGAACCCTATATATGGGTCTCAAACCAAACTCAACTAACTAAGGTGGCATACTAACTGAGCCACGAACTAGAGTAGATAAGGATAGCTATCATGTAGCTATTATTCATAGGCGGTGTACCAACCGCGTCTGCAACTGACAAGTCGATGACATAAATACACAACGGTCATCCTGGTGTATCACGAGTGGAGCTCGATATCTCAACACTCCCCCTCAAGCTCAATCCCAATTCCTGCACACCAAGCAGGTCTCTGAACTTGCACAGCTTCTCTGCGCCCAATGCCTTCGTAAATATGTCAGCTACCTGATCCTCTGTGCTGACATAAACTAGATCAATAAGACCTAGTAAAACCCTCTCTTGCACATAGTGATAATGCACCTCAATGTGCTTTGTTCTAGCATGATAGACTGGGTTATTTGCCAAGTGTATACTACTCATGTTGTCACAATAAATGACAACTGGCCCATCTGTAGACTAATGCATATCATAAAGTAGCTTATGCAACCAAGCTACCTCACATGCAGCCATTGCTGCACCCCTGTACTCAGCCTCTGTGCTCGACAAGGCAACTGTAGGCTATTTCTTACTGCTCCAAGTGACTGCAACACTCCCAAAAGACAACACATATCCACTGGTAGATCGTCTATCAGAAATACTACCAGCCCAATCAGCATCAGTGTATCCATGCAACTGTATCTGAACCCCAGTCTCATAAAATAGTCCATACTGCAATGTGGACTTCATATACCTGAGTATGCGTCTAGCCGCATCCAAATGTGGTTTCCTTGGAGCCTGCATAAACTGACTTACCAATCCAACAGCATAGCTTAAATCTGGCCTGGTAATAGTCATATAAATCAAACTTCCTACTATGCGTCTGTACATAGTAGGGTCTTCTAGAAGCTCACCTGCATCTGTGCTTAGCTTCACATTCTGCTCCAAAGGAAATGAAATAGGCTTATAGCTTGTCATCCCATATTTGGACAGCATGTCCAATCCATACTGCCTCTGCAAGAGTTGTATCCCACTTGGTGATCTAATCACCTCAATGCCCAAGAAATAACGTAGCTCTCCCAAATCCTTCATCTCAAACTTCTGCTTCAATAGCATTTCCACATGAAAGATATCTTCATCACTGTCACCTGTCATAATCAAATCATCAACATAAATGACAAGTAGCATAATACATTTCTTTGTTTTTCTCACATAAAGTGAGAAATCTGCCTTGGAAATTTGAAAGCCAATAGTGACAAGATACTGTCCTATCTTGTCAAACCATGCTCTAGGTGCTTGCTTCAAGCCATACAAGGCTTTCTTCAACCTGCAAACAAACTCAGGATGAACAGCATGCACATAACCTGGTGGCTGCTCCATATAGACCTCTTCTTGCAAATCACCATGCAAGAAGGCATTCTTTACATCCATTTGATGTAAAGACCATTCCTTTGATGCAGCCATAGCAATGACTGCTCTTACGGTTGCCATCCTTGCAACCGGACTGAATGTTTCTTCATAGTCAATGCCATATGTTTGTGCATACCCCGTGACTACTAATCTTGCCTTGTATCTGTTCACAGAACCATCTACATTGTGCTTCACCTTATAAACCCACTTACAGCCAATTGCATTTTTACCTTTAGGCAAAGGTACCAATTTCCATGTAGCATTTGCTTCCAAGGCATCCATGGCTTTCTCCCATTTTTCTTTTCCCATGGTTTGCTCAAAAGAAGTGGGTTCTGGTTCCTGTATCACTTTGACCATATATGCATAGTAAATGGCTGTAAATCCATCATATTTCAACCTATCCACAGGATACCTAGCTCTCGTAGACTTGCGCAAAGTAGGTTCACTCCCAGGTGCTCTCAAAACATCCCTGGTCTTCCTTACTCCAGGTGTAACAATAGAAGGAATACCCAACTCATCATCAATGCTCTGTTCTGAGCCACTGGATTCACCATCCACATAAAAGTGACCTGCATTCACATCAAACATGGGTTGATCAACCTTCTCTTTTCCTTTTCGTGATACCTGCATACCACTATCTGCATTGCTTTGAGAAGATTCTCCTGATCTCAATTTGCTTGTCCATGGCGAAGAATGTGAACCACTATTAGAGGACGCTCCAAGTCCACTAATATTTTGTGACTGCTGCTGTGAATTCTGTGCAGCATTACCATTTTGTGCATCTACATCATCAATCACATATGCTGGTTTATACCAGCTACTCATCTCATAAAAAATAACATCTCTGCTTACTGTAAACTTACGAGTAGAAGGGTTATAGCATCTATACCCTTTTTGCTGCAGAGAGTAACCAATAAAGATGCACTTCTCAGCTTTTGGATCCAACTTGGATCTCAACTCATTTGGCACATGTACATAGGCAATGCAACCAAAAATTTTCAAATGAGAAATATCTGGTTTCCTACCAGTATACCTCTCCTCTGGAGTCATTCCATGTATTGCTGCAGTGGGAGTCCTGTTCATTATGTAGACTACTGTAGCAACTGCTTCAGCCCAATAAAAATCTGGCAAGTCTTTTTCATTGAGCATGGCACGAGACACCTCTCCAATATGCCTGTTTTTCCTTTCTGCAATTCCATTTTGTTGTGGGGTATGACTGCATGAATATTGCTGCTTTATGCCATGCTCCTGCAAGAACCTTGCAAACTCATTTGAGAGGTACTCTCCCCCTCCATCTGACCTTAGGCATTTTATCTGCAGGCCTGTTTCTTTTTCAACCATCGCTTTAAGAGTTTTGAAATGCCCAAAAACTTCACTTTTCTTTTTCATAAAATACACCCAAACTTTTCTGCTATAGTCATCAATAAAACTAACAAAATAATGACACCCTCCAAGAGATGCAGCTTTAGTTGTCCACACATTAGAGTGGATTAATTCCAATGGCTTCTTACTCTCTTGAACATGTCTAGAAAATGGTTTTCTTGCCTGTTTTCCAAACTGACAGGCTTCACATACCTTATGCATTTCTGCAACCTTGAATTTGGGCAATCCTGCAATAATATTTTGGGCCTGCATTGATTTAAGTTGCTGTACATTAACATGACCAATGCGTTTATGCCAGATATCAATATCTGCAGCTACACCGGTCCCATGTGCAAACTTTGTTGCACTCAATTTAGACATGTCTGCATCCAATGTAAACATTCTGCCCTTCTTCTTTCCTTTTGCTATCAAGCGACCTTTATTTTTCATATCCTCAACAAAGCATCCATGAGGATTAAATCTGACCTGCAAGCCTTGCTCAACCATTTGACCAACAGAAACCAGATTCTTGGTGATATTCGAGACATGAAATACATCGGACAGGTATTTCTTTTTCCCATCCTGCATAGACAAATGAATTTTTCCAATCTGCACAATAGGATGTGCAGTATCATCACCAGTCTCCACAAATCTTGGTTTTTTCATTTTTCTTGCATCCTCCATCCATTCTGCATGACCTATCATGTGGTTTGATGCACCTGAGTCAACATACCATACATCATTGCTTTCTTCTACACTTGTCACAGAATTGTTCATGTGCTGCACCATAAACAAGTGCTCATTTCTGTCATCACCCTATCTACTAGAAGATACATAATTCCCTTGTTGTAGTTTTCCATTCATCATGTCATTCTACTTTTTATAGCAGTCTTTAGCCATATGACCCATTTTACCACAGTAGTAGCATTCAACATTACTGTTTGCATTTTGGCCTCTTTGCCATCCACCACGACCTCTTTGGCTCCCCCTGCCTCTAGAGTTACCACGTCCTCCTCCATACGACTGGTTTTCTTGAGTTTGCTGCATATTCTAATTTCTGCCACGGCCTCCAAATCGGCCTCCTCTACCTCTGCCTCTACCTCTTCCAGCATTTGAGTAGAAAACAGCTTCTTTTGAAGTTCCTCCTGAAGAAGATGCACCACCATTTCTCTGTTTCTCAGAAATTAGAAGAGCAATCAACTCCTCAAAATTAGGAAATCTTTCACGAACTGAAATAGATGTTCGAAACTGTGCATAATCCTTTCCTAGACCATTCAAGGTCACGTAAACTAAATCATCATCTTCCACTGGTGACCCAATGGAAGCAAGTGCATCTACAATCTTCTTCACCTTCATGTGGTAGTCATTGATGCTCATACTTTCTCTTTGCACATTATGCAACTCTTGCTTGAGCTGCATTTTCTTGGCTTGCGTATTTGTGCTATACATTTTTGACAAAGCGTCCCATGCCTCCTTTGGCGTACTTGCATCCTAAATATGCACAATCATAGAGTCTGAAATGCTGATAGACAGCCAGTACATAACTTTCCTGGCTCTCTTATGCCATGCTTTAAATGCCTGCATTTGCTGTTGATTGGGAACATCTGGAAGAACTGGTTCTTCTTCATTTCCTGCAACAAATTCCCAATATCCTTTTCCCATAAGGAAATTCGTCATTCTAAACTTCCATGCTTGGAAGTTATTCTTATCAAGCTTTTCAGTGACAA
This sequence comes from Lygodium microphyllum, assembly GCF_053477565.2. Lineage (NCBI taxonomy): Eukaryota > Viridiplantae > Streptophyta > Polypodiopsida > Schizaeales > Lygodiaceae > Lygodium > Lygodium microphyllum. The sequence continues at coordinate 62,709,529 of NC_141154.1, read as the reverse complement.
TCTGTGAAAGAGAATCAGATGCCATTACAGAACACTGCAAAAAATTCTGTCACTGCAAAAAAACACAACTTCACCCTCACAAGGGAAAATCTACAAAACTGGCGAAAGTGGTATTTGACCACACGGTCACTTATTAGTGACGATTTTGCATCAACAGGTAACAGGGATGATTCTGTAACTCCCAATGTCTCTGCGCATAAGCATACGATGCAATTTCTACAGTAACTTTTCACCGACCTGTAGAACAGTGGCTGCACAGCATAAAACTGGGCCTTTTTCTGAGTGTATGTAGAAAACTTCCGCCTCCAAAACAGGCCCCGAAATGGCCTCAAATAAAAAAAAACAAGGTCGCCAAGGACTAAAGCCCTTACGCGCAGCATATACTACTCTCTTGCTTCACCGTGAAGGGCGTCTCAACCTGAGACAATGCACTCTTGCAATTTCCGGCTATGCTACCTATAGAGATCTGCTCCCAAAACAGAAAATGAAAGCAACACTGCTCCTCTTACCAGAACACCGCGAGCTTGGCTTGCTTTCTTGAGCTCCTTACCACGAACAAGGCTCTGATACCATGTCAAGATTGTGGGAGAGAAGGAAGGAGTCTCGCTTGAAGCTTTCTTGCTTGCACAATGGGGGAATACACACAAGGGTGGAGGCTGAAAACAGTTTTCCTCTTCTTAGTTGTGTAAGCCAAAAGAACTCAAGTACAAAGAAATAGAAGAACCCTATATGTGGTTCTCAAACCAAACTCAACTAACTAAGGTGGCATACTAACTGAGCCATGAACTAGAGTAGATAAGGATAGCTATCATGTAGCTATTATTCATGGGCGGTGTACCAACCGCATCTGCAACTAACAAGTCGGTGACATAAATACACAACGGTCACCCTGGCATATCACGAGTGGAGCTCAATATCTCAACACTGATGAGCTTTGTTCAAAAGTTGAGGTATCTCTCGATGTCATTCCATATGCTGGTTGAATATGTATATCCTAGTAACTCAAAGGGATCCTTTAGTTTGGATGCACTTTACCAGTTCTTATGCCTCTAAATTGGGACGAATCTTTCTTCATTAGTATCAGCGTTGGGAAAAATGTAGTGGAAGCCATTTTAATGCAGAAGGAAAAGTGGATGTCTTATATGAGGCATGTGTTTTACATAAGCAAATCCGTTGGAGCAACTAAAAAAGCTTGGATGGAAGAAGAAATGTTCGTATGGGGGCTGGTATATGCAGTTAAAAGATGGAAATCATACTTAATTCAAAAACCATATGTAGTACTTACTGGTTCCCAGTTGCTTCCACAGGTTTTGTAATCTACTGAAAATGCTCCAAGTGTTACTAAGTGCTATCTGGCTTTGCAAGAATTTGAATTTACATGTTTGAAGAAGGATACTCTAAGAGCTAGCTTGACTGATATCTTGACATATAAAGAACCTATTGAAAGTGTAACCATTATAAGATGGAAGCTAATTCCATATCCGCAAATTCATGAGGAGATGAAGGATAAAGATGCTAGCTTGTTTTGTAATGGTAGTTACAGAAGAGTGCTGAAAAAGGGAGGATTGGGTTTTGTCATTATGGATGCTGAAAATCAAGAAGTATTTTCTAGAAGTCAAGAGATTAAAGAGATACAATTAACAATGAAGCAGAATATGCGAGTTTACATGCTGGCCTAAAATAGTGTATTCAGTTGGGATACAAGAAGATAGTTGCAAAATGAGATGCTACGTTGGTGGTCAGATAGATTCAAAATGTTTGGATAGCCAAAAAAGATATTTTGAAGGACTGGTTGTTTAAGATAAAAGGCCTCATGAGGCAGTTGCAAAAATTTGAAATTTGGCATGTTGGTAGGGAGAACAATCGTAGAGCTCATGAATTGGTTGAAAATGCTCTTTCCCAGTATGTTGCTACCATGAGGGTGGATAATCCTAGATATGAGGGAAGGGAGACCTTCATCTGATTAAAGAGTTTCTAAAAACTGGGGAGTTAAAGTCATTGACAGATAAATACAAAAGGTATGCCATTATCATAAAGGCTAGGGCATATGTGCTCATAAATGATCAGTTGTACATGAAGGGGATCAATAATGTACTAAGAAGGGTGTTGGATAGTTCTAAGATTCCTACTTATTTATCTTCCTATCATGAGGAAGCATATGTGGTCATTTTTGTTTTGAGCTTACCAAAAGGAAAATTCTACTAGCAAGACTTACTTGGCCTAGTCTAAGTGTTGATGTTGCTCATTGGAGTAAAAGTTGTCATGCTTGCCAGTCATATGCAAAAAGGGTACTAATTCCAGAACCTGCTAAAGCTATTGTTGCGTATGGACCATTTGAGAAGTGGGGTTTGAATTTTATTGGACCTTTGCCTAGTACAAAAATACGAGAGTCTTACATCATTACTGCAGTTGATTATATGAACAAATGGCCTAAAGCTAAGGCTACAAGGAATTGCAAGAAAGAGAATGCAACTCAATTCCTCATGGATGACATATGTTGTAGATTTGGAATACTACTAGAAATAGTGAAAGATCAGGGTCTTGGCTTCGAAAATAAGCTATTGAGAGAATTTATAGAGAAACTAGACTTGAAACATAGATTTGCAACTCCTTATTACCCTCAGTGCAATGGACTAGTGGAAGCATTCAATGGAACGTTATAAAAGATTCTCTTTAGGCTGGTAGAAGATCATCCAAAAGATTGGGACAAATATCTACATCAAGCTTTGTGGGCTTGTAGAACAATGCAGAAGAAAAGTACATGATTCACTCCTTTTTAGTTAGTATATGGTCAAGATGCTTTATTACCTATGAATGTCATGTTCCCAACGATGGAGTTTGTAAGAAAGCATTAGTTAGATCAAACATAATTGGGAATTGACAAAGGATTGAACTTACATATCCTACAGTTGGATAGGCAACAAGTAATGAATTGTATTGAAAAAAAGACCATGAAGAGAAAGTAATGGCTTAATACACAATTGAGGAAAAAGGAATCTTGCAGAGGGAATGCTGGTTATGAGATATGACAGTAGCTTGGACTCTACTTTTCAAACCAAGTTTCGAGTTAGATGGGAAGGACCTTTCCTCATCAAGTGGAAGTTTGAAAATGGCACTTACTTGCTACAATATTTAGATGGGACTATTCACAACAGTAGAATCAATGAATTCTGTCTAAAGAAATATATATTTAGAATCTTGTAAATAAAGGGGATGTAGGTAATGTACATATCGTATGTAAAGTAGGTTACTTCTAGTTTAATATTTGGGGCAGATTTAATTTTCTGAAATATGGTGTCGATTAGATGGTTGTAAATGATGGAAAACCTATTCTAAGTTTGCTTTGACACCTACTTAAGATCTCTGTTAAGTTTGCTGTTGATTGGAGCAAGAATGTGAGAGTTATGGTCTTTGGAAGGTCGATGTCTGAAGTAGACTCATGCAGGAATTTAAGACTATAGATCGTGCAGAGCTATTTTAGGGTAGCAGATCAAAGAATTTGGCTCTGAGTTGTTCTGAAGATTTATAGATTGAAAAGAGAGCTAAAAAATTTTGTTTTGAAGCTTGGCAATCGGAGGTCTGATTAGAAAGTTATGAGCTGTTCTGTGCCGTGCTCTATGAAGCATATTTTTAAGAAAATGAGTTTATCTTTGTCAAATGTTTTCAAAGCTTTTAATAAAGGTTTGTTCACACTTTGTGTTCCAAACCAGGGGGTGGCTAATCATAGTGAGTGAAAATAAGCAACTGGGGACCTGATGCTTCATGAAGTCAAGTTGGGTAACATAGGGAAATATCATTTTTTTCTCTTTTTAACACGTACCCATAGCGGGAGTCGAGTTGAAAAATGGAAATCCCAAGTGGTATCATGCATGTTCGACATGTGGTTGAGATATTTCACTTTTGAGACACGCGCTTCATGCAGGAAGAGAAGAAAATGTATTATTGTTTCCGATTTTGAGTTCTCGAGTGGAATTTTACATCGAAAAGGGCATGTTTGCCATCTAGCAATGAAGGGGGAGCAAGGAAAATTTCAAAAATTTAAGGGAAAAAGCAAAAATATGAGTAGTTCTTTTGGGGGGAAAAGAGAAGAGAAGTGCTTGACACAACAAGCATGAGAGTGAGAGTGAGAGAGAAGGAGGGAGAAGAAGAATCTTGCAAGCTGAAGAAGGGAGAAATCTGAAGCTCAGAAGAAGAGGAACAACTTTTCAGAAAAAAGAGACTGCAAAGCTAAATGTTATTGGAGCTAAGGAGGAGGATGGTAGAGTTGCTAAAGTCAATGGGTTGATGCGAGTTCTTAGTTTTCAAATGATGGTAATAAGAGTCTTCTTTTTGTCTTGTTTTCTTCAACTGCTTTTATGGGGCAAAGAGTTTGCAGATCAATTCTCGTGTATGGATATGAGTGAAAGACAACAGAGGGTTGTTCTTCTTCATGATGAGAGTGATTTTTGTTAATTATTGAGTGAGGCTTCCGATCAACAGAAAAGAATGGAAGTGAAGGGTTTCCATATCTCAAACTAGGTATGAGGCATAGAATATGTATTATGAGCAAGTATTGAATGCACGGGTTCGAGTTAGTGGAAATTTGAAAGGATTTGCAACCAAGAAAATAATAGATCGGAGTTTGTAAAGTTCAAAGATCATGCGACTCTTCATCAATGCAAGATCATACTTTTGGAACAGAGAAGTTGCGTTTGCTATATAATGCGTGCAGGAATTGAAGACTACAAACTGTGTAGAGCTGTTTCAGGGCAACATATCAAGGAATTTGACTCTAAGTTGTTTTGAAGAATTATAGATTCTAAAGAGAGCTACAACTTTCCTTTTTTGAAGCTCAGCGATCCAAGGTCTGGTTAAAATTGATGAACTATTCTGTGTAATGCTCCATGAGGCAATCTCCGTGCTCTATGAGGAAACAGGTGAATTTAGCAGCATCTATGTCACTAACTTGGTTTCCCATGAAAATCATCATGATTATCTGTTGCTATATCAGTGCAAGCTCTATTTTGATGCAGTAATGGAATGTCTTCAACAATGAAATTCTTGTAGCAGTTGAATGGGCGTGAAAATTTGCCATATAAAGCTTTGATTCCCTATGTATTTGGTTTGTATTTATGTGTGCTCTGAGGAAAGAAGAATAGAGAGGGTCTACAACTTCTTATTTGTTTTGAAACTGGTTTAGATTTGCAAGCGACACATCTCGAGTTGATGTGCATGTTGATGAAGGTGCAATGTTGGCAACTACCATGGGGTTCTATTAGCCCCCCTAGTGGGCCATCTTTCTCTAACTAGATTTGAACTAATTCCTCTCCTACTGTCTGTTGTGACCAAAAACCTAAATGTGGGTTTTTTGGCAGCCATAGCTAAGAAGCTTCAAGCTCTCCTATTTTCACTTTTTTCAATCTGGGAATCAGTAACACTGATTCTAATCATTGAAGCATATGATTTGAATTGTTTTCCTAATCTGTGAGCAGCTCCAATAGTCGAGGGACATCATAAGCTCATCGAGAAGTCCACTCTCAACGCTGGTCCTCAGTCAAGTATTTCACTAAGCTTTAAAAGGTAAATACCTTAACATCTCAAGTGGTCTTAATCTTGAGATGAGTGCTTCTTAGCACTGAAAAGGCATTTAGTGATATTAGTTGCTACTGCCTTATGATGAAATATGAACATGGACGCAGCTGAAATCTCCTTGGACTCTTCACAAAGTGTTGAAGTTATTGATTGACCTTGCACAACCAAATATTCATCCACTAAACCACAAAGGTGGGGAGGAGTGAGAGGTCCAATCAAAGTTCATCTCATTGAAGCCTAGGAAGATAGTAAAACCTAAATCAAGGGTTGTCTAAAGGAAAGGACTGCCAAAATCTTACCTTGAGGTACTACATATGTATGGTTTCTAACATTTTTCATCCTTACAGTTTTAAAGTTTACTCAGTTGTAAGGCTATCATTTCTGTCAGTTAGTTCATACTTGGCCATTTGTAAAGGACTAGACATTGCCATTGCTTAGGGCAATTGGTAAGACTTCCTATTATGACAATGGCTTATGCAGATGCTTGGCCTCAAATCCGCAAGTTTAATGGAAAATATTTCCATCCCTAGCAAGACCTGGTGAAATATAAAATGATGGAACATGGCTACTAGCCCTTCATAAAAGGGACCAAAGTTATTGATCCATCAAATCCACTAGATGTAGAAGATGATGAAAGAGCTCAAGCCATCATCATGCTTCATCTAGACAAGTCCCTAATTTATCATATTGACCAACTCTCCACTGCCAAGGAGAAATGAGATGAGCTTGAAAAGCTCTATGATGCTACAAAAAAGAGCTCCAAGATTTTTATAAAGATCAAAATTTTTAGCCTGGAGTATAAACAAGGAGAAGATCTAGGTAAGTTTATTTCACATGTGAAGGGGCTGATGGCACAATTGGCCTCCGTTCAAGCACCAATTCATGATGAAAATGCCATTGGCATCCTTTTGAAGGCTATAAAGAAAGTCTTTCCAATCCTTATAACTACCCTCACCAATATTCCTAATCCGACTTTGGAAAGCACCATCCAATCTTGCTTAAATAAGGAGAAGAGGAGTCAAGAATCTACTTCAACAACTGATGAGCAACTCCTGGTGTATGCTGTCACAAAATGCTTCTTTTGCAATTAGAAGGGACATCTTGTCAGTAATTGTTGGAAAAAATATCCCAACAAATTCAAGTGTAATACGTGTAAGAAGACAGGGCATATCACTAGTAAATGTCATACCACTTCTAAAGTGCCTAAAGAATTGGAGGCCAACTTTGTCTCCAAAACATCTGAAGATAGACTTTTCTAAATCCTCTACTTATAAGCACTCTTATAGCCATATTTATAAAGGCATATCATTTTGTTTAGGGGGGGGGGGGGGGGGGGGGGAGGAGGGGGGTCTTAAATATCCCTTGCAGTCAGTCCAATGCCACTCTAGCATTGAGGGGGAGTGTTGAAAGATAGACATGTGAACCCTATGTATACAAGGGTGAATAACGGTTGCTAGGTGTAAATGAACAGGAGGGCAAGGGGAGCAAGAGAAAACCCTAACCCTAACTTCTCCAAAGGCTATATAAACTGCCTAAAGGTCACTCTCACAATTGAGAAGAGTGTACTAGTTGTACTTGTGAATAACTCACTAAGCAATATCTTCTTCTTGTACTTGAGCTCTCTCTCTCCCTCTTGGGCACACTCTCATGCTTCCACTCTGATATTTCAACACAAATTGTGCACACTAGAGTTACCTCTCTCAGAAGAATTGTTTGCCTTCCATAAGTAGAAAACATCACTGCATCCCATCTATTAGTAAAAGCATGAGATTCTCATACATTCTTACGGAGAATTTACATCCATTTTTTTTTTCAATAGTCCAATGTGATTCCCAAGAAAGCAAAAAGACCCAATCTCAAGCACATGCATAACCCTTTTTAGCCATAAGGATCCAAAAAGAAGTATCATGCATGGTCAAATTTGATTCCCAAGAAACCAACAAGACCCAATCTCAAGCCCATGCTTGTGCATAACCCTTCTTAGCAATAAGGATCCAAAAAGAAGCAACATGCATGGTTGCATAGATGTTACCCCTGAGCATATTTCGTCCTGGGATGATCTGCTTTTCCTCCTACTCACGGACTCTTTCCTTGTAGTTGGCTCCCCTTTGCATGCAATGAGGATGCCCCCAGGAAAAGATGATGATCCTCCTTCTTCTTTGATTGCGCTGCAAAAATCTGACTGACTAGCGGTAACGATCGCTTTTGGAACTCGCGACTGTCGCAGTGGCTTTCCCTCTTTTAGAGGAGTTCGCAACTTGTTTCACTCAGAGTCGTGCATTCATGCAGTCGGCCCCCTCTTTTGCACGATGCCATCTTATCTAGTAATCTCTACTCCCATGCATCCTCCTCTTTTTTACCCTATCTCTTTTCTCCTCTTCTTTTCCCAACTTTGCGGCTTCAGTTGTAAGGATGATGTTTAATTATCTTAACCTTCATATCTCCATGCCTTAATGTGATCTCATGTCTTTCTCATTATTTACCTCTTGTACTATACGAGTGTGCCTGTAGCCATAGCACTTCATAAGGATATGCCTCCAAGTAGATGAACTATGCTTTTCCTCGCTCTTAGAAATACATATAATAGAAAAGGTTTGACATAAGTTATTTTATGCCTATTGATATGGAGTATTAGCCCTTCACTAGGGAGACTTGTGTGCTTATTTCACTGGATGTGCTATGAATGAAAAACATGTGACATATTTAGCCCTCCCCCCAATCTCCAAGCATTCATGTACTGCAATTAGCTTGGATCATAAATGAGGATAGTACCATGCTCATCATGCTGATCTTCTTTGAAAACTGGTTGAGTAGCTGGATCAAATACAAAGATAATATCTGCTCCAGCCTGTGTGAGATACATAACCAAGCTTGAAGTAGGCATAGTAGCATCTAAAACATTTGCATATTACTTTAGCAATGGGGCCTCCCAATAGTGGGGCTCCAACAAACCATCACCCTAATATAAACTCCTTTATTATCATGTTGATCCATATACATATCTTTGAATGCATCTCAAGATTGGTAAAGACTTGCATGCATTCAGGGATTAAAGCAAAGAAGTTCCAATTTAACTTTGTATTACATGAAGCACATATAATGTAGTAACTGACACTACTTCCTTTGACCTCTTTTCCACAACATTATGGCACATAGCTTTTGTAGCACCTCTCTCTCTCATCAAACATAAAGCTCCCATGGTCCACTATGCACCCTTCTTGGATATCTTGAATACCACACACTTGTACATAAACTTTCCCAAGAAAAGTACTTCACCAAAAATTGAAAAAATATCATTCACTTGGCATATCTTGGTATTCCTTCATAATATCTTTCTTTGGTGGCTCTTTTAGCATGAGCATAGTGTCTTCAAAAGAGACCCAAACCAAATTCATCATTAGCACACAAGACACTTGCAAATCCCACATTACCATAAACTATATGGTGCTTATGAGAGCCCTCTCTCTCATCTACATCATTGCAAAGAGCAATAGTACCTATATATATTCAACCTTCCTCCATATTTGAAGAAGCATCCATCCATGTGTATCTTGTTGCATGCATGGCTATCTTCTCTTCCACATATTTACCACTATCTTCCTCCATATTCGAAGAAGCATCCACCCATTGATGTGTATCTTGTTGCATGCATGGCTATCTTCTCTTCCACATATTTATAACTATTGAACCTTTGAGATACATTATAAGCTAGTTCTTGTACCTTTTTCCACATTGGATACAAGGTATCAATGTAATTCTCATAGTAACAACCCATCTCTTTGATCTCATTAAGACATACCTAATAGAAACCTTGAAAATGTATGTATAACTAATTATCCATAGTAGAACAAGGAGGAATAAAAAAGTAAAAAATCTTCCAACATCACAACAAATTTTGCATAGTTGAGGTACCCCTCTCAGAAGAATTCTTAGCTTTCCATAAGTATAAAAGATCACTATATCCCATCCATTAGTAAAATCATGAACTACTCCATTCCTAGGCAAGATTTACACGCACAAGTTTATTCAATAGTCCAATTTGATTCCCAAGAAACCAACAAGACCCAATCTCACGAACATGCATAACCCTTCTTAACTATAAGAGTTCAAAAAGAAGCAACGTTGGTGAGTGAAAATGAGCAACCAGGGACATGACATTGCGTGAAGTCAAGTGGGGTAACACATGCAAATATCATTTTTCTATGTTTCTAACACTTAACCGTAACGTGAGTTGGGTATATAGATGGAAATCCCAAGTGCTACCATGCATGTTCAACACGTGGTTGTGATATTACAGTTTTGAGACACACACCTCATGCAAGAAGAGAAGAAAATGTATTCTCGCTTCCAATTTTGAGTCCCCGAGTGGAATTTTACGTGGTAAGGGGCATGTTTGCCATCTAGCAATCAAGGGGAAGCACAGGGCATGTTTACCATCTAGCAATTAAGGGGAAGCACAGGGCATGTTTGCCATCTAGCAATTAAGGGGAAGCATAGGGCATGTTTGCCATCTAGCAATTAAGGGGAAGCAAGGGGCAACTTGGAAAAATAAGGAAAAAAGAAAAAACGTGAGGTTTTTTGAAATAGAAGAGAAGAGAAGTGTTCGACACAACACAACAAACCTGAGAGAGAGAGAGAGGGAGAGAGAGGGAGGGAGAAGAATAATCTTGCAGAGTGAAGAAGGGAGAAATCTGAAGCTCAGAAGAAGAACAACAACTTTTAAGAAGAAAGAGACCATGAAGTTGAAGCTATCGGAGCTAAGGAGTAGGATGAAAGGGCTATTGAAGTAAATGGGCTAATGTGAGTTCTCAATTTTCAGATGATGGTAATAAGAGACTTCTTTTGTCTTGTTTTCTTCTACTGCTGTGTGGGGCAGAGAGATTGTAGATCAGTTTTGATGTATGGATGTGAGTGAAAGACAAGAGAGGGTTGTTCTTCATCATGATGAGAGTGATGTTTCTTAGTTGTTGAGTGAGGCTTCCCATCATTAGATAAGAATGAAAATGAAGGGTCTTTAGATCTAAAACTAGGTATGTAGCAGGGAATATGTATTATGGTCAGGTGTTGAATGCACGGACTCAAGTTACTGGAAATCCGAAAGGATTTGTAGTCAAGAAAATAATGGATCATAGTTTGTAAAGTTCAAAGCTCCTACAACTCTTCATCAATGTAAGATTGTGCTTTTGGAACATAGAAGTTATATTGTTGTATAGAGCATGCATGAATTTAGAACTATAGGCTATGTAGAGCTGTTTTAGGGTAGCAGATCAAGGAATTTGAATGTCAGTTGTTTTGAAGAATTATAGATTGGAAAGAGAGCTACATCTTTCCTTTTTGAAGCTTGGTGATCCAAGGTCTGATTAGAAAGTTATGAATTGTTCTGTGTAATGTTCCATGAGGCAATTTCTGTGCTCTATGAGGAAACATGTGAATTCAACAGCATCTATGTCACCAACTTGGTTTCTCATGAAAGTCATCATGATTATCCATTGCTATATGAGTTTAAACTCTATAGCAATGGAATATCCACAACAGTGAAGTGCTTATAGCAGCTGAGTTGGCATGAAAGTTGGCCGCATAAAGCTTTGAGTACCTATTCATTTGGTTTGTATTTATGTGTGCTTTGAGGAAAGAAGAACAAAGAGGGTCTACAACTAATTTTGTACTGCTTGAAGCAATCATGCTTTATGGGGATGTTTGTTACACGGGGTTGCCATCCCTAAAAATAGGAGTTGTGTGAATCTGAAAGCTCGTGTTGTTAGAGTCTCTACCCTGGTTGTTTCATCATCAAATTCTCTCTAAAAATGGTAATTCTGAGCTTGAAGGTTTAAACTACTCAAATTGTTGAGTCCAAGTTTGAGTGAGGAGTGAGTAATCAAGAGTTTTTTATCATGTGTTCAGTGGTGCTGTCTCCTGGGTTTTGTTGAGGTGAGATCCTTGGTCTTTATCCTGTGATGTTGTCTTGGGGGTTGTTAGAGGCCAACTACCCAATTCACCTACAAACGTGCAAGTTCTATCAATGTTACACCATGTCTCCTTTGTTTTGATGCATATACTACCAACATTAAGTAATTAGAGGAGCATTTAGCCATAGCATACACTCAAGGGCACCCAAGAGCTCTACATTCTATTGCAAATGCACATTGAAGCATCATATGGCATCAAGCAAGGGAGCTCGAATAGAATACAATTACTCCATATATGTGATGAAGACTTGTAGCTATCTAAACCTTGCAAGCATGGTAATGTTACCATTGAGACATAGTAAGCCCACAAAATTTCTTCCTTTTCTATCGAGACCTTATGAATAAAATTTTTATGAGCTCGTTGTGATCAACATGTTGGCTCCAGACTTCAGATTGGGCTCAACTTGATACCCCCAATAACTTTCTACCAACATCCCCTTTTCTTTTCTTTTCTTTTCGTTTTTGCTAATCTCCTCCTTCAACAATAATATTCTCTTCTTCTCAAGTAATTATTTTTATATGAAAGAAGATTTAGAGAAAAAAAACTCTTAAATACATTTTATGATGCTTCCTTTGTTAGATCTTTTTCTTATGATTGAAGATAATGTTATAAATCTTAGTAACCTATTTCTTAGGCAACTGTAACAAGTTGTGAAGTGTATCATTCCTTGTGAAATATTGTAAGGTATTGTTTTTTTTACTATCTAGGGAACTTTGAAAGTGGAAAAGAAATGATTTCATAAATGAAAGTAGAATTTTTACTTTGGTTTTTGATTGAGCTTTAAAAATTCCATAAGTGGAAGATATAGGCTTGTCTTAAGGCTTATCGAATGAGGTTTTTAGGCACACATAGGTCACCTCCATGATTACACTGTGGAACGAATCAAAAAGCCAAGCACTACAAGTGATGAGGGAATATTGATGAAACATTTCAATCTGCACTCAAAAAATTATCAATTCTAGAATTTATGCTAGAACATCCACTGGTATGTGCACCAATAAATGCACTAGAAATTATTCAAAGCTTAATGATATATATACTCATGGGGTCATACCATCACCAATTAAAATATTCATGATGCTCACATCAATGCATATATTGAGGATCTTATAACAATGTTTTGGTTCAGATTTTCTTGTTCTTCTCACTTTCCATGCTATCAATCTAGAGGTAAGTGCTATAAAACTATATTTTTTTACATTTTAACTTCCATGCTTTTTTGAGATATTTTGATGTGTGGAACATATAAGATAGGTATAGAGTAATAAAAACGTATATTTTGTTGAGATTTAGAATTTGATTAAGAGAGAGGGAGACAAAGAGGGAGAGAAGAGAGAGAAGGACGAGAGGAGAGAGAGAGATAGACAAAGAGAGAGAGAGAGAGAGAGAGAGAGAGAGAGAGAGAGAGAGAGAGAGAGAGAGAGAGAGAGAGAGAGAGAGAGAGAGAGAGAGAGAGAGAGGAGGATGATAAGAGAGAAAGAAGAGAGGGAGTAGAAAGAGATGAGAGAGGAAGAGAGGGAGAGGGATTGAGAGGAGACACAATAGAGAAAGAAGAAAGAGAGGAAGATGACGACGAGTATTCAGGGATAGAGAAAATAGAAAATGATTAAAAAATTATTAAAAAAAATTTGCACAAATTTATAGGGCAATCAAGCTGGTTAGAAGATTTTTTGAGCGAGTAGCTTGCATTACATGCATCAATGTTTATATTTTTGTTAGGACCTAAAACAAGCTGGTCACTTGCTCTAAGGCTCTACTTAAGCCTCTATGCTCAATCAAAACTCCCCACGGCTTTGTGACTAGGAGCATTCCGAGGCTACACACTGATCTAACCAAATAAGCATTTGCATGGCTCGTATTCCAATGGAAAACTTTTTCCAAACTCCTCACAAGGATCCCTTATAGATATTAATGTTGTACACTACATAAAATAGACACAGGGAGCACCCTTCGGTTATTTGCTGCAGCCCCACTACGGTTCTCCTACACCTCAGGGGTTGGCCTCGAGATGCTCTATGAACACATAAAGCACGTACAACACATAGTCATCTATTTTAATCAATCATTCCAAGAGATAAAGATAATCCTCACCGACTAAGTCCCCTAAAGGAAATGAATCACTAACCCTACGGCTTGGGATACCTCACTTTCAGTGTGGGTCATTGTTTATGTGAAGACAATTGCCATGCATCTAGGATGATACCGTGTGTTGAATGCAATGCAACTGTGAATGATTCATTGTGCTTAATCATTTTTATTCATGTTTAAAACAACATTGCGATAGTGCAAAACCATTTCTTTTCATGCTTTCATTCTAAACGTAATTGGTGCATTGCATAGGGTCAACACATTGAGTAACATGCTTGTACTATTGAACCCTTTAATTCTCAAAACATAGGTGTCCTATATGCTAAGTGCATCATGAAAAATTCAGATTGAGCATGTAACCAGTACTTATTACCCCCTCCTCTCCCTACCGTTTAAGATTGTGCATTTGGTGGTAGGTTTAGAGAGCATTTTGATGTATTTATCTTTATAAAAAGACGATAAATACTCACTTTAACATAAAGATAGGGCACTGACAATAAAAAACAACCATTTGCAATCGATATTTATCATAAAACGATTATATTTATCACTTACTCATAAAATTGTACTTTATTTCACACATATCTCATATTTAGAAGACCATTGACACTCATGAATAGCTGTTAACGCTCCTCCAAACATAGATATATGCTCCATCATGTCGCAGAATTATCTCCCAATCAAAATCTCTCAAATCAGCCCACCCCCTTATCTCATAGAATGACACGTAGAAATGAGCACTAAGATGAGAGAGAAAGATTGATTGTTGCAATTTTAAACAAGGTAGCCATTTCACATGATACAACATGCGATGGAGAGCAAAAAATTCAAGGATTTCATGGCATTTATCTATTGGCCAGCTTATTGTTGCCTCCCATCTCCATTAATCGACGTGATGCAAGAGGATGTCATCATCCTGCTCATGCCATTTTTGAAACATCCCCTCCCTTCCCCATTTGATGAAAAAATTAAAATTAGTCCGCCCTCGAAAGGTTAAGGCCCATGTCCATCTAGACTTTGGTTGCAAATTTGGGCCTTCTAGGTGCTCGGCCTCCCACAACTCCTTCGTTCAACGACTAATTAGAGATTTGGAAAATCCTACACGTCCGACTTAAAGTTTCGATTGGCAAGAAGTCATCTTACTTCGATCTGACAATAAAAAAATTTATGAAAAATATGCAACCACCGCAACGATCGAAGTTTGCATTCCCATCTTTCATGATCACTTAAAACTATCAAATCCGTGTCTTCTGCTTTCGTCAAGCTTTGAATTCTACGTACAATTTACATCATTCCACTCTTTTTTGACATGTCTTGGGCATTTAAATTCAGCTCTCATTAGCAACCACGAGGTAAGGTTACTCAACCTCTTGAATTCTATGAATTGATATACACAAAATAACAATGATAAAAAGCATCAAGCTACCACAAAATAAAATACTCAATAAAGCACAAACGCAACTCTCACCGTACCCCTTGACAAAATCAAAGCATGAAACCCACAGAAGGGATATGCCCAACACAATTTGAAAAAAATCTAGAGCGAGTTGGCAACCAATGCTGCAACATGGACTAGCTAAAAAGAACCATTGAAGAAGCCATCCTAGGTGGTGGCCTCAGCTACCTACCTAAGTGACTAGGAACTCCTGTTAGGCGAGGAATCCTATAGCCTAGTCAACATATATTTTTATTTTATGATATTTTGTCCTTCAAGTTTCTATACTTAGACATGTAAAAGTGAGGAAGTTGAGCCTAGTGACCCAAGGAGAACAAGGCATTGGCCTCAGTCTCCTAACTCAGTACCCAAGAACCTACCAAGCCCTTGCAAGGCGACACTTAATCCTCTATTTCACTCACTTTTATTTTTGCTCCAACCTTTCTTGGTATTTTTCCAACTAGATGCCACCCCTAGGAAGACAAGGCATCGGTCGCAGGTCCTGGCTCGTCATCCCCAAGAACCTAGTAGGCCCTTCCAAGGCAATTATCAACTACTCTTAATTTTTTTCTTCTTTTCCTTTTCTATTTTAGGGGTTAGAACCCTTTTTACACACCTTTGTATTGTTAGTTCAAGTATATTCAAAATTTTCTCTTCTTTTATTTCGACAGGCTTCTTTAACTACCTCACTACTAACAAAAGCTCTTAGAAGCAACTACCTAGTGATTAGCAAAACATGGTCACTAGGACTTCCTTTTAAGATAGTTCTTAGAGTGCTTGACAATGTCTTCATAGGAGCAGACCTCCCTTAAACACACCTAACCTTACCTTGGGACGTCATGGCTTGATTTCTAGTTCCTAATAGAAGAAGAATCTTCCATAAGTATATAAACACATATAGCATAAAGAGAAAGTACTCGTGAAGGAAAAATGTTGCCTAGACTTGGCCACAAGAGCTTCTATGCAACAAGAGGCTCCCCCAGGTTCCACTGAATCTGTATAGCACAACACTAAAACAAAACCATTAACCGCACATGCACTAGACAGATACATGGCCCTCTTGGCCTAATGAAATATAACACTTCATTGTAGAATAATTGGCCCTCTTGGCCTAACAAAATAAATCATGAAATGACCATTCAACAGCATATTGTTGAAACAAACCCTTGTTCCCAACATAACTCTACTGAAGCATAAGACCTACCAAGGTTAAGGGCTTCTCTAATACTACACTAACTACATCAGGTTATTGCCTAACCCCCTACATAAATAGTTCAACAGGGAAAACAGCTTCTATACCATACACCAGCTGGAAGGGTGTCTGTCCTATAGTTGCTTTATGGGAGGTTCTGTACACCCAGAGGGCCTCTATAAGTCGATCATCCCAATCACGACGATGTGCGATAATTGTTCTTGTCAAGATTGAGCAGAGAATGCAATTGGTGACTTCGACTTGGCCATTGGCTCTGGGGTAATAAGGAGTGGACTTGCGATGGTGGATCTTATATAGCTCTGTCAACTCTTCCATGACTTTATTAATAAAATGGGTGCCTCTGTCACTTAATAGCTCAAGGGGATTGCCAAAACGGGTGATGATATTCTCGTACATGAATAGGGCCACACTGTTACCATCGTCCCACTTTAGGGCTTTAGCTTCACACCACTTTGTGACATAATCCGTACATACCAAGATGTATCTGTTCTGTTTCCTTCTTGTGGGTGGATCAATGGGACCCACGAAGTCGATGCCCCACTTCTCGAACGGCTTCAAAGGAAGGATAGGTTGCAGTGGCATAGCGCTGGTCTTGATGGGTTTCCCCATCCTTTGACAGGAATCACATATTTTACAGTAATCATATGCATCCTTGTGGAGGGTCGGCCACCAGTATCCTACTAGTAGAGCTTTCCTGGCTGTAGCTTCTCCTGCAAAGTGGCCTCCACATGGCTTGTCAGTGACAAGCCTTCAAAACAATCCCAATCTCATCTCCTGCAACACATCTTTTGAGCACTTTATCTTTGCCTTTCTTGTATAGTGCACTGCCTAATAGGGTGTAGGGGGCTGATTCTAACATAAGCTTCTTCCTTTCCCGACTAGAAATGGTAGGAGGGTACTGTTGGGTTGCCAGCATATTGGCAATGTCTGCATACTAGGGGGTTACAGTTTTTACCAGAAATAGGGAAGCATCAAGGAGGTCTGGATCATCCTGCTCCTCGTCTGCAATCTGTGGGATACGCGATAGATGATCGGCCAGAACATGGAAATGACCAGGTTTGGTAATCACCTCAAGGTCAAACTCCTGGAATAGAAGGAGCCATCTCATCATTCGTCCTTTCACGTCTGCTTTGTTCATCAAGAAGGACAGGGCCTCATGATCCACATAAAATTTAAAGTGGGTAGACAGTAGGTAGTGGCGAAACTTCTCTAGGGCAAACACCATTGCCAAGCACTCCAGCTCTGTCACTGTATAGTTCCTCTCTCTATCAGCGACTTTTTGGCTTGCATAATATATCGGTTGATCTAATTTCGAGGGGCCCTTTTGACATAGGACAGCACCTAGCCCTTCAACTGATGCATCAGTGTGTACATGAAACTCCTTCGTCCAATCAGGAGGTTGCAGAATGGGTGCCTCAATCAGACACTGCTTCAAAGTGTTGAAGGCTTTGTCACATTCTTCCATCCAAATAAACTCTGCATCTTTCCTCAGAATCTTGTGTAAGGAAGTTGCCTTTGTTGCAAAATGGGCTATGAACCTTCTGTAGTAACCCACATGGCCTAGGAATCCCCTCAATTGTTTGAGGTTGGTGGGTGCTTCCAAAGCTGCGATCTTCTCGATCTTTGCAGGGTCTGTTGATATCCCTTGTGCAGAGACAATGTGGCCCAACAGAACTCCAGAAGAGACCCCAAAGATGCATTTGTCGGGGTTGAGGGACATCCCATACTCCCGACATCGGTCAAAAGCATTGTTCCAAATGTCCCCAGTGTTCACGGATCAAACTATAGACATAGAAGTCATCCAAATATACCTCATTAAAGTCGTGCAGATGATTTTGGAATGCGGCCATCATGACTTGCTGGAAAGTAGCAGGGGCATTGCAGAGTCCAAACGGCATCACTCGGTAAGCGTAGGTCCCCCATTCTGTGGTGAAGGTTGTTTTGGACTGATCTTCTTCTCCTATCTGCACTTGGTTGTATCCACTGAATCCATCCAGTAAGGAATAAAGCTTATGGCCTGCCAATGTGTCCAACAGTTGGTCTGTGAAAGGGATAGGAAAGTGATCCTTCTTGGTCTTGGAATTCAACTTGCGGAAATCGACACATATTTGTAATTTTCCATTCTTCTTGGGTACTACCACAATGGGTGAGACCCATTCACTATTTGCCACTGGATAGATGAACTTGGCTTCTAGAAGCTTGAGTAGCTTTGCTTTCACCAATGTGGAATAAATCGGGTTCATTCGCCTCTGTCGTTGCCGTACTGGCTTGGCATCAGGCTCCAAATCAATGTGATGCTGACACATTGTGGGATCAATCCCCTTTAGGTCTTTGTAGGACCATGCAAACATGTCCAAATTCTCTTTCAACAAGTTACTCAAGATCAGTAGTTCCTCTTCTGGCAGGCTACTACCCACCTTCAGGTGGCTTTCAGAGCCATCTACATCCACAAAGGTTAACTGCCTTTCACCTTCTACTTCATGGATGAAGGTCCCAAAGACTGCTTCTGGGTACAGATCCAACTCCTTCAAGGGGGTAGTGTCCTCTTCTGATGTCCCACTAGACCCAACGTCTTCTTGCAGTAAGGACTTAGGTTGCCCGTTGAAATGGTGAAATGGGATCAGCGCTGTCTTGGTTTTGGTTTGAATGTTAATTACCTTAGAGCTTGAGGACTCTTCTTCAGAGAATGCATCCAGGAATGTTACAAAACAGGGGCTCTCGGAATTCTGTTGTGGCCTTTGGACTGGTACTTGTTGACAAGGAGCATCATCATCATCCTTTCTTGACAAGTGTGGATGGGTGCGACAAGAACCACTTATAAAAGACAGCTTATTTTGCTTGATCCACTTCTTATATAGGCTTTGCCTATGGAAAGATCCATTTACCAATCCAAAGGGTACCATTGCCATTCTGTCCCACGGCATGGGATCTTCTACTTCTGAAGCTTATGGAACTCCCTCCTCATCTATGCCGTCTGTGGGTGGAATGATTTCTTCTGTCTCGCTTTCAAAGTCTCCTTCTTCAGATTCATCATCATCCTCTTCAGACTCCGGCTCTGCCTCTATAGGCGCTCTGTAAGAGAAGAACACGTCCTTTGCTTTGCCTTCTGCCTCTGTCTTTGGCTCTGCTATGGCCATGTAACAGGGAGAGCAGTACATCCATGCTTCTATCTCACTGTCAGAAGTGATTTCGAAAATCATTCCTAGTTGAGGCAGGAAGTATTCACCCATTGATAATGGCTTTGCATCTTTTGGGAGTTGGCTTACAATACCCACTGTTAGGGAATGTACCACTGTTTTCTTGGGAAGGATCTATTTGACAACATCTTCTTCTGCTGATGTTCAATCTGTAGCCTCATTAGGGAAGTCAGAAGATAACTCCAAGGAGGTAGATCCATGTCCTTTTTGAGCACCATATAACTTCAGCACCACTTTATTGGGTCCTCTACCCAAGGTCAAGGTTCCTTTGAACCAAATCTGTCCTTGCTCTGGCTTCAAAAAGCCATGGTCTGCCCAGTAATAGGAGGTAGGATGTACCATAAGAGTTTGTCTTCACCACCAGATAGGTTAGCCAATAAACTTTTCCAGCCACTATAGTCTTCACATATGGGAGAATGCCCAAAGGCTTGATTCTGCTCTGATTCGCCAATCTGATGAGCCATTGGGTTGGTTTCACACCTTGTAGGCCTAGATCCTTCATTGTCACATCTGTCATAATGTTCACTGATGAGCCACCATCAATCAGTGCATTTGCAATAAAGCAGCCTTCTATCCACACACCAGTCTCTGGGGTACCCGGATCTAGGAAGGTGTTAGCCACATCCACTTCTTTTACAAGCTCTGGAGTTTTGTTGGACTTTGTTGCTATTGAGGGAGCAATCCTTAAGCCCCGTCTTCTAGTTAATATACTTTGGAACCTTTTTCGGAAACTAGGAGACAACACCAACAATTGTCAGAATGTGAGGTTTGGTTTAAAGGTATCTAGATCTCTAACCAGATAGTATTCCTTAATAGGATCCACTGGCTTCTCTAACCGGTTAGGGAATGGGGCAACACCCATTTTCATTTTCCTTTTTTCTTCCAATAGGGGTGTCATGGGGACTTCTTCTGCCACTTGTGGCACTTCCTCCTCTTTTATCTCCTAGACCTCTGGTACTGTCTCTGGAACAGTCTCTGTGGCAATGTAGTGCTCTGTACGGCACCGTAAGGCTCTATTCTGTTCTGTTCTTCTGTTGGAAGATTGAAATTCACTGTTCTGGCAGGAGGATTATTTTCTTTTTGGACAGGTGGTTCCCTCTTCTTTGCACGCGTGATGGCAGCAACTTCCAATTCCACTAAATTGGAGGTAGGCTCTTGGGCCTTGGACGGATTATTAGTAGCATTTTTTTTCACTGGGGCTGGGCTTGGACAGTCATTTGCAGTGTGGCCTTCTCCTTTGCATCGATTGCATAAGGGCTTGTAATCCACTGACCTTATGGGATTTGGGCAATTTGGTGAAATGCGTCCCTTTTCTCCACATCTGTAACACTCCACTTCTGATCTCTGACCACTGCCAGACTGTCTTTCTCTGTAACTTTGAGAGGGAAATCTTCTGGGTCCAAAATTAGGACCAAACTCCCTAGGCTTTGGTCCAATATCCTGTGTTGTCATTTTGGGTTTCAGCAAGTTGAATCTTGCATCTTCTTTCTTCCTTCTCCTATCATGCATCTCCTTCAGAGAGCAAATATCCTTTGTATGGTTCTTCCGAAAATAGTAGGAACAGAAGGCTCCAGGAATGGTTGGTTTTCGTGTATATTCAATGGCTAAATGGCCTGCTTGATGAAACTTACCACACCAAGTATTTGACCGTATCACATCTCTTCCTACCTCCTGCAACGTTGGATATGCTAGCAGTATTCACTTTCAGCATCTGTAGCTGCTCTGTAATCACATCCATCAACTCCTTTTTGATATTTGCAACTGAGTTGGATAAATAATCGTTCAATATTTCTCTTCTTGAGGCACTGGCAGTAGGGTTTTGACGAGTCTCTGTAATCACTGCATAAACAGGTTGGGCTGGTGTAGAGGGGTCTTTGTTCTGATTCTGATTCAGAGCTCCTGTTTGAACTGTTGGCTGTTGGCTCCAATTGGTAGGGTTCCACTGTTGCTGCTGATTTGGCATTGGGGAAATTGGTTGGGACCATTGTTGTTGTGGTTGAACCATCATTTGAGGCATTGATTGTGGCCACTGTGGATTTGGTGCACTGTACTGTGATATTGGGGGCATCTATTGGTAGGAGTAGGGGACAGTCCTTGGGATTGCATTTGGTGGGTACATCATTCCTGACATAAGAGGAGGTAGGACTCCTCTTCCTGGATTCATCGCCAATCTAGCTTCCACTTCATCGTACAGTCTTGCACCTTCTATTGCAACTTGCAGTGTGGCTGGTCTTTGTAGCTCCACAAACTTACAGACTTCTGGTTGTAATCCTCTAAGAAACACTCCCTTCTGAATGCCATCATCTAGATTATGGTTAGTCCATCTCTTCAGGATGGATTCCATTCGTGAGACATAAGCTTCTACTCTTTCTCCAGAGGATTGACTTAAATTCATAAATTCCTCTCGCATCCGCTCTTCAAAACCTTCACGCCTGAATTTAGTGAGAAAGGCCAACTTCAGGTCATCCCATGTGCCAAAAATTCCTGCTTCTTGTCTTTCATACCACTAAAACACCGCGCCCGCCCTTGAAAGTGGCAGACAAAGCCTATGTAAGTTATATGTATGCTTTGACTCGATATTTCTTTTGTTTTTGTACTCTAGTAATTTGTCTGTGAAGGAACAATGATCTTGTTATAATCAACTTCTTGTTCAACATCTCTGGGCTTCTTTGTGAAAAGAATTCCAAGTACAATGTTTTTTGCTCCATTTAAATTTCATTTCATTTGAAGAGAACATTTACAAATTATACACATGCTGATAGGTAACTTTTTCTATTTGGTTATCATAAATGTCTTCATGGAGGAAAAACATCAGTAAGATACTTGCAGTGGAGATCTTCAATGGAGTGGTAATGGCAATAATTGGATTTGTGATAAGTACTATAAGTTGGATTGGATTTTGATGCACCCAAGTACTTGATGGAGTTTCAAGGTCAGGCATAAGGATGTTGCAAACCCTAGCAAACATTGGAAAGGCAGAACTTTAGAGTTCAAAAAAGTGTTTAATGGAACAAGTACAGTAACAGAAGTGTTGGTCCAACATGTTTATATGCAAAAACAAATCTCTATACACTATAAGAATTACATTGCAAATTATAAACAAAACAATAAGTTTTTAAATTTTATCATTATTTATTCTTTTACATCATAGTTGTTTTTAAACATCTTTGCAGTGTTCTAATTCAATCTTGTTTTATTGACAGCTCTATATCCATCAACTTTTGCATGAATGGCAAAATGTGGAATGTTTGAGCAGCAAGATACATGTTTGGCATGAAGACATAGGTTCTTTGATCTATGATAATAACTCTGCAAGTCAACTTGCAACTCAAAATACCTTTTTTTATAATTCATTGTATGTAGTAGAAAGTCAGAGATTGTAGCATGTCCCATTGCCACCACTATCTAGTGGTGAATGGTTGATTGGTAGCTTGGAGTTGCCAGGATCATGTAAGTCCAAGATAAAATCCAACGTCAATAGTGCTATGAAACCCATCGCAGGCTCCAAAGATGTTTATCTTAGTTGGTTTATTCCATTCTCATTGTTTACATATTTGTTTGGTTCATGTGATGTTTTGAAGAAAACAAAGATTACTTATCAATGCAAGTGTCCATCCAAGGAATGGACGAGTCAGCTATTGGATGAGTCTTAGCAAGTCCAAAGAACACATTTTGATGAGATGATTGAGTGCAGGGTCAATCAATCTTATGTGACATTTAGGTAAATCTTATTTACTACTTTGAATGCCTTGATTTAATTAACACAGGTCTTGCTTAGATGAATTGTTATGTTATTCACATTTACTTGCCATTATTTTTGTTTTTATTACAGGTATTTCATTGCTAGACAAACTCTATGAATTCACTTATAGAAGATGGCAAATTTTGCGAGGGGAGTGGATCAGCTTGGATCAAGATACCCGAGATGAGACACATACATCTCTCATAGATGTGGTTATCTTGTGGAATGGTCATAATCCTTTTCTGGTCAATGTAGAGAGCCATTGGACCATTTCTTTTTTAAGATAAGAAATCCAATTAATGTCCAATGAGCCCCTCTAAAACTTCCATTTCAAGTTAGATAATAGAAAAGTTAGGATTCGTAGTGAGCAATCCATGACATGTAAACAATGTGCTTCTCCACATATCCTTGAGATAGTGGAATCCTTGTAAAATTTTTAAAATAAATAATGAATATAATTTTTTTTAAAACTTCTGAGTACTTTCACTTTAGATCATCTTAGTTTACTATGATCCAAGCTTGCGATAATACATACTAGTTAGTCAATCATGTTGGTGAAAATCATAGTTAAATTGTAGGCTGGAGTTCTATAATCTATACAATATTGTCTTTGCATAATGATATATTGACACTCATCCCTTCTACTTATTTCTTAAAATTAAATATTAAATTGGATCCAATGGATTTTGAATGTCTTTTAGATTTCTTTTCTTAAAAAGTTTCTATATTTTATGTAGTTGGACTTGAATATACTTAGCAATCTAAGTATATTCGAGAATATAATAATGTGGAATGAAGCATTTGTCTGTACGAGTGATTTTAACGGTTACTTTAAAGTATTGAAATAAAGAAAATAAGGTAAGAGTTTTAATTTGAAACTTTAGTGTTAAAAAAGAACCTTTATTTAAAACCCTAGATACATAAAAGCTATAACTCCAAACTCGTTTTCACTTTCATTCTCTACTTCTCTACACTTGTGCTAACCTTCCTTCTCTCTTTATGTGCCATGGCTTCCACTTCCCCCTTCGTCGCATAGATTAGCTCCACACGCTACACACACATAGGAGACCAAATATACCCTATTTTTGTGCAACCATGAGTCTAGAGAGCTCGCTTTCCATCATAGACCCTAGCTCTAGTATATTGGCATCATTTTGTGATGTGGAAAACCCTCTCACCTGCTCTATATCGGACTCTGTTCTCAGATGGGTCCCGACAGATATAGTTTACATGCTAGATCAAGCCATGCAAAGGTAATAAATTGAGCCCTCGTGCATGTGGGACAACATCTTCGTGCCAGAGCAGTGCCCACCTCATCCTAGGACCACACCATGATGGATCTCATCGAGGACGATGCAGCATTTTCCATATATGTTTTGAGCACTGAGCTACAAGAGGACAGTAAGGAAGGCATTGACACAAACTCTCAGTCACAATTAGAGTATTTTGAGAGGGAGCCTGAGGAGATCACACTTGATCTAAGAGTTGAGGCAGCACAAAGCTTAGACATTGTGCACCCACCCTGTTAAGATGTCGACAAGCGATGAGCCACCCCTCGCTTCTCTCCATGCTATCATCATCAAGGGGGTGGAATATTTACTTATGCAAGATGTACTAGAAATTTTGGAGCTAAGAGAAGAAGAACTATATTGTATCATGGTGTGTGATGCACCTTATGATTTTATAGATTTTGATATACAAGATGCGCAAGCACATATTGATGAGGTGGCTTGATATGATGGCAAGAGTGTCGATGACATCTCTACTATTGTGAGCATCCAAGAGTTGATTGAGAATGCAGTGCCACAATATGAGATCTCAGTAAGGAGTTTCAACAGTTGCAAGAAAGCATTTTTAGACCTCGACCAGACTACAGAGTACCTTCCCAAGAGAGAGACGAGGGTGGCCTAGTTGTAGGAGCAGACTTGGATGCTCCATACCAGTAGCAAATAGATGATGTAGAGAATGTAATGTTATCCAATTCACACAAAAATTTACCAGCAGGGCCTCTAGGACGTTAGGAGTATGCAGAATATTTTTTACCGAGATCGGGCCCCCACAGCAGCCCTGGCTAGAGGCTCGCGTCTGGGGGCTTGAATCTATAGCTCATGCCCCCAGACATGAGCCTTTGCCAACTAGGGCTACTTTAGGAGCCTGATCCTAGCAAAAAATTTTATGCATACTCCCGATGCCCTAGAGGCCCTACTAGTAAATTTTTGCACGAATTCGATGTATGTGTCTTTAGCACATTCAATGCATAGAGTCTGACACTGAACTTGTGTGATGTAGGACATTGTCTATATAGAGGAATTTTTATCTAAACAAGGTGGCCAATCTGGTAGCCACGGAAGGGTGCAGGACTCGCCATTGAAGGAGTATATTGGCCAGCTTGTGAGCGACATTATTGTATTCCATAAGACATGCTCTCCGGCTTTTACTGAGAACTTCCTGAAGTTGAGGGCACTAACGAAGGATGGGCCCTTCAAGACCATTCTAAGGAACTCTAGCTTGGAGAAAGTAGTGCTACTTCGACGTTCAAAGCTCCTCTACTTATTCTCTACTACTAGGTTTGGGCCACTTTTTTACATGGTGGCCCGTGGTATGGTTGCTAGTGTTGAAGACCCCAATGTCATTAGGGAGGAACTAGTAGGGCAAAATGTGTTGTTGTCTATGATCAAGAATAGCTTTGACCATGGGGAGTGTAGCTTAAAAAATCCTAGGAGAGAGTAGATGTACTTAGTGCCAAATGATATCTCATCACCAATGTAATGTAATTTGTAATCTTCTCTTAAAGTAATGAAAACCAATATTTGTTGAATTTGTGTGCAATGTAGTTTGTCATACACGTCATTTATTATTTTTTTCTACTTGAATGTTACATTTATTTATATGCAATATGATTCGTACCCTAAATTTCATACATAGTGCTTTATCGAGTTCATGTGCAACATGTATTCATTCGAACGCATGTAACGATAACTCAAAGACATAAATTTAGAAAAAAAACAAGTGAATAAACAAAAATAAGATGCGCCAAAAAAATTGTATTCATATTCATAACATTTTACATGGGATCCATCACAACCAAGGTTTTACAAAATCTCTTTGGAAGCTACATTACGTATATGTTTTGGTAGTACACCCCTATCATTGTTGATCTTTGCAAGGACAATCCTTCCATCGCCGAAAGAACCTCACTATCCACAAATCCCTATCGATGATGGTGACACTCCTTGCATGTACTGCTGCATAGACCGAGTCTTTGAACAAGTTGATGAGGTAAGCTTTGACAGCTTCCTGTAGTGCAAGGAGGGCTTAGGCAATCCATTGATCGGGTTGTTGCAAGCGTGAGCCATTTGGAAAGTGCCCCCTATTTTTTTAAATGAGTATGACATCCATAATCTCATGCACTAGCTTTTAAAATGGAGCCTTCAATATCAAGAGGTGCGTGGTCTTCTGGTAATGGCGGATCTTACGAAGAGCCACTGTGCATGGCTTCCATTGATGCTTGTGATGTTGGTGTGGTGGTGGTGGTGGTGGAGTTGGGGGAGGTGGCCTATTCATAGGATTTCTAGGGGGGTGTCTCCGGGCCGCTTGCTTGGTGCATGCCATGTCTTCTAGAAGAGAAAACTCAAAACTCAAAAGTGAAATGTGTAAAATGAGGTGAAACTTTAAACTTATAGCAAAGCTTTCAAAAAAACCCTTAAAACCTAAAGTAATGTATCAAAGCTTTGGAAAAATATGACTAGTGATCCGATTGATATGAAATTTTACATGTGCACTCCTCTAGGGTACATCAACTACCCAAAAAAAAAGGTCCCATCAGAAGTCTCTGGGATACCTGTCTAGAGGCTTGTGTGTGTGGGGCCTGGAAACTTGGGTTTTATGATGCCCAGTATGTGGATGAAGTTTCACTAGATTTTGATTTATAAAATTGATGGTTCAATCATTTTTTGAAAATGCATTAACTGGATTATACTTTACTGATAATAGAAAAACTCACCACCACACTGAGTATGTGCAAGTGCATATAAATGTGTTGTCAACCAAACTACGTGAAATATTGAAAACTTAAAAATTCACAAAAAATAAGTTATGGATCAAATGGAATATCGCATATAGGATATAGTGTTGCCAAACCGCTAAATATAGTAAAGATATAGTGCATCGGCCCTTGTAACACTGATCACTGATGTGTGCGTGATTGTGCATTGAATTTATCCTTAATAAAACTACTTTCAAAATTAGAAACTTGGAAATACGCACAATGAAAATCATGAAAAAATAGAATATCAAATATCAGATTTGGCATTATGAAACCATGAAATACATGGTAGATAGTGCATTGCACCAAGTACAACTAGAGCTAGGCAAAATTTAGTGAGGCAGTTACTATTGCAGTGCATCTCATTAACAGGTCGCCTAGCAGTGGCATTGACTTTCAAGTTCCAAAGGAGGTATGGGCAAGCAAGTCCCCCCTCTTATGATCATTTGCGTGTCTTTGGATGCGAGGCATTCTGCCATGTGCCCAAGGAAAAATGCAATAAGCTGGATCCTAAAAGTATCAAATGCATTTTCATTGGCTATGGAGATGCAAGAGAGATGGGTTACCCTCTATGGGATCCGCAAGCGCGGAAAGTGATCCTCTACAACTATGATGTCATCTTTCATGAGGAAAAAATGTATATGTAGCCTGAGAAAGTGGTTGAGGTACGTAGAGTTATCTTTCAGGAGGAGCCACCTACTCCTGTTCAACCTACTCCACGGACACCTAGATAGCGTGCAATATTACCTGATGCTCATGGCTCAGATGTTAGAGATGCCGATGTTAGACAGGATATTGATCATGCAGCAGAGCCTGGGTTGAGGCGTTCTACCAAAGATAGACGACCTCCTGACCATTTTGCGCCCTCTATGGATTATGTATTGGTTACAGATGTAGGAGAGCATATCACTTATGATAAGGCTATGCGCAGGGGTGATTGTCACTCTTGGGAGAGGGCTATGCAATCTGAGCTTGACTCATTGCATAAGAATTAGACTTGGGATTTGGTTTCCTTGCCTCAAGGTAAGAAGGCTTTGCCATGCAAGTGGGTGTACAAGTTGAAAAGTACTCCTGGACACTCCAAGCCGACATACAAGGCTCGATTAGTTTCTAAGGGTTTTAAGCAGGAGCATGGTGTTGACTTTGATGAAGTCTTTTCTCCTATGGTCAAGATAACCACCCTATGCTTAGTCTTGGCCTTGGTTGCACAGCTTAACATGGACTTGTATCAGATGGATATCAAGACGGCTTTTTTACATGGGGACTTGCATGATGAGATTTACATGGAGCAGTCTAAGAGCTTTGCAGACCCTGGCAGGGAACACCTAGTGTGCAAGCTAAAGAAGATTCTATATGGCTTGAAGTAAGCACCTAGGGAATGGTACCATAAGTTTGATGCATTCATGCAATCATAGGGCTACAGCCACAGTGCTATGGATCCATGCTTGTACATGCAGAAATCCTATGGCAATTCTTTATTGATTTTGGTACTCTATGTGGATGGCATGCTTTTAGCAAGGACAACTCACGAGGAGCTAGATGCTCTTAACGCTCAGCTCAAGAAGAGCTTTGAGATGAAAGATCTAGGATAGACCTCTCATATACTTGGTATGCACATTACGCATGATAGATCTCAGGGACTACTCTATCTGTCGCAAAGGGAGTACATTCATAAAGTCCTTGAGTGCTTCCGTATGCAAGATGTTAAGCCTATTGGCTGTCCATTACCTTCTCATGTGAAGGTTTCACAGGCCAATTGTCCGAAAATAGATGAGTAGAGGGCCAAGATGGCCAAGATTCCCTATGCATCAGCCGTGGGCAATCTTATGTATGCCATGATAGCCACTTGTCGAGATATTGCCTTTGTAGTTGGGGTTGTGGCACGTTATATGGCTACACCTGGCAAGAAGCATTGGGATGACATGAAGGGTATCATGAGGTATCTGAAGGGCATATCAAATATGTGTCTTTGCTATGGCAACCATGATACAAAAGTTCTGGGGTACACTGACTTTGATTATGCAGGACATGCAGATAGTAGGAAGTCCACTTCTAGCTATGTGTTCACTTATGTTGGAGGGGCTATCTCTTGGATGTCCAGGGCGCAAAAGTGTACGGCCCTTTCTACTACAGAGGTTGAGTATATTGTAGCCACAAAGGCTTGCAAGGAGACTATCTAGCTAGGCCGTTTGATTGCAGACCTTGGTATGACCGATGCTATGCCTACACTACATTCGGATTCTATGAGGGCCATTCAGTTGACCAAGAATTAGGTCTTCCATGTGAAGACAAAACATATTGAGGTGAGGTATCACTTCATTAGCGAGGTCTTTGAGGAAAAGTATGTTTCACTTTTCCTTCCTTAGGACATTGATGGGCATTGGATGAGATTATATCTTTTTCCTCATCCTATTGTACATGTGTACATGTTGTACTGTCTTTTCTTTTCTTTTTTCTCTCACTGGGGCAGATTTTCCTTTAAGTGGAAGGTTGTTGGAGGTAAAGGCGCCTCTGCCTAGCCTCTCATGTATTACTACACTAAAAATACCTGCCATTGCACACTGTAGGTGGTAGGTGCCCGTCACAGTCACTTATTCTTTATTTTTGTAGTGAGAGTTTGAATAAAGGAAGGCCCGGCCACACGTTGTGGTTGTTGGAGTTCCCACTTTGAGTTTCACTCTCTCTCTTGCTCTTGCTTTTGCTCTTGCTCTTGCTCTTGCTCTTGCTCTTGCTCTTGCTCTTGTTCTCCATCCGCCATAGCTCTCACCGCCAAGCTTCGTCCTTCTGGGTTCTACTTCCCTTTCAAATTGTACATTCACATTGCATTTGATAAACCAAACATACACTTCAATGTCTTTAAATCACCTGCAAGATGCCATTCAACTTGATAGTCCCCAAAACCCTCATTGTGTAAAACTGCTCCATTATTTTGCTATTGAATAACACTGGGTATATTAGTGAGGTTTAAAAAAATTTTAAGTACGTCCTCCTTTCGTACTTCAAATGCTGCAAGCCACCATATTTCATTCTCTATCTGTACACTGAAGTATAAAGGATGGTTTTTATCGATGTTGGGATCCAATGCTCAATCCATAAGTGTTATACTCACACTTTCAAGTTTTTGTTCCTTAATAATCTCACTCTCATCAAGTTTGAGGACAAAATTAAGCTTGCCTCTACATTCTTTCATAGACATATTGTAGAACTTGACCATAACAATCTGAATGCTACATATATCCGATACAAAGTTGTTGGGTGCATTCAATACAAATGCAACTTCTTTGGAGCCATAATTCAATATGTGTGTATTTTCCATATGCATCGGCTAACTAATTAGTTCTAAAACTTTCTCATTTTTTTGTTTTCAGGCCTACTTCATGTGAAATGGTTTTGGCTGAGGCATTACTCGCTTAAATTTGAAGACTTGCTTTAATCCTATATCCAATTGTTGATAGAGCATACTATATCACTCAGAACTCATTCCCACCTTGTTACATAATCCCTGAGCATCTATAGCAGTAAACAAGTTGCTCACATCCTTAAGATGTTCACTTGCAACACCATCTACAATGTCCCTAAATTTATGATTTTTGTGATCACAAGTGTTTACCATAACGAGTTCATGGATTTACCCAAAATGTATGCAACTGATTCCGATTTCTCAATCACATGGGATCAGCTTAACTCAAGTCAATCGATTACACCTTACTCGATTCGATATGGTTATTTGTATCATCATCAAGCAATTTGTGTAGCATTATCATTGCAACACAAGGTAATGCATGAAGCAGTGGAAGTTCAGTTAATTCTTCAGGGAATATGTCAGCATATTCCTTAAGCCACAACGGTTCATCTTCGGCTTCTTTATCCTGCTCAATTTTATTTAATTTGATTAGGTATACAAGTGATCCTTTTCTTAAAACTTTAGCGATTCAAGAAGCTTTTGCTAATTGAATCTTCGGTTTTCCTGCTTCTCCTTGTGTAGTCACTTGTTGTCCTATAAGATTCAAGAATGTGACTTGGCCCTTTTCACAATGAATATGAGAGTCATTGGGAATTAACCAATCCATTCCTAACAAGCACTCATAGGTTCCTAGGTTCATCACTTTGAATTTCATGTTGGTTTGATTGCCACCCAGATTAAACTCCACCTTACTTGTCTGTTGTGTTGAGGAAACTTATTTTCCATTAGCTAACTCAACTATCAGCCCAGGTGCACGCATTGTGTCTATGCTTAGTTTTCTAGCACACCTTAGTGATATGAATGAATGGGTGCTTCTACAATCGATCAAAATTTTAAAGGGTTTACTGTCATAGGTTGATGGTGTTTGAATCACTAAGAATTGTCGATTTGGTCCCTTCTTGTTGAGAGAGACGTGAATTCTTGCTCTCTCCATGTCGATTTCCAAGGTGGGACCTTCATCATCTTCTACTTCCTTGAGGGTTATGCCAGCAACTCTTCCTCTAGCAATGGTTGTCCGGCTCTGGTTGTTACGGAACTTGCTTTGGTGTTCATTCTGTCCGATTTTTGGGCATTGCCTTTGGATGTAGCCAGGTTCGTTACAATAATAGTACCTGAAAGTGTCTTTATTACCACCAGTAAAGTTCTCCACTGCTGACGTCTTAGTCTTTTTGCTATTAGCCGATTGGAATTGACCTTGGGCTCTTTTTGCATAGCCCCTAGTTATATTTCTATTTTGGAACTTATTATTCCAAGGCTTATCGTTTCTTGGTTTGAACTAAAGTTCCTGTACAATTGGTCTTGCTCTTATCAATGCATCTTGGTGGTTGGATGGACGCATTGCTTTAAGCCGTGTGTTCAGGGGATCATCCAATCCGTGGCAAAACTTAGATACTTGCTGCGCAATGTCCATAGACGGTGCATACTTGAGAAGTGTTACAAACTTCGAGTAATAGTCTTCCAGTGTCATTCTAAGTTGCTTTAGACCAAATAATTCATTCATATTTTGTGTGTGGTATGCTGGCGGAAGATACCAGCCTCCCATTGCATCCTTTAATATGTCCCAACTGACAGATGCTTCGAAGACTCGGTCTTTACACCATGGTTTCCACCAAATTTGGGCTTCTCCTATTAGCTTTAGCTTACCGATCATTGCTTGATTAGCTAAGGTAATACCAATGAAAATGAAATAATCTTCCATGGACTCAATCCATATTTCTACTTCAACCTCGACATTTTTGCATTGGCCAAGAAAAAAAAACAACTCATACCTCAACTACACTACCAAGTTTTTGATTTCTTTTGGCTCTGATACCACTTGTGACCTACCTGCCTTTGATTATGTGACGAGTAACGTT
The DNA here is from genome assembly GCF_053477565.2 of Lygodium microphyllum. Taxonomy (NCBI): domain Eukaryota; kingdom Viridiplantae; phylum Streptophyta; class Polypodiopsida; order Schizaeales; family Lygodiaceae; genus Lygodium; species Lygodium microphyllum. The sequence goes on along the minus strand of NC_141154.1, from coordinate 62,676,952 downwards.
TTTACAAGTCGCCTAGAGTTTATCTTCCAACCATCGCCATCTGTACTCTAACTAGAATGATCGGATTTTGTTCGCCGACTAGTTAACCCTAGGTCTACCCTACAAGGGAAGCATCCTGCTATTACCCACGGAGGACTAACCTGAAGGTTCCTAATTGATCTAACAGTCACCTATCAACAACTATCTCACATCTGGAAGTGTCCTTGAGAGGCTTCTTGTCTAGAAGTAAAAACTGTAATTACCCTTGGTTCATGGAGTATAATGCTTTTTTCTAGGCAGGCTAAGGATTTATAAAATCCCTTGCAATACTCTGGCACAGCCCGTCGTACCTTTCCTTAAGATAATTTACAGTTCAGGTTCCGAGACCAAACCCTAAGTAAGTCAACGAATCGGCCCTTCCTAGCGTTTCTTCCTAGTGTTTGTTTTTGGGGAAGCCTCTCAGCTAACCAAGACCACCCTACCATAGGACTGGATTCATCAAGAACCCATCCACCCGCTTCCCTCTATGGAAGTTCTTAGTTATCTAATTACCTACCACGTTACATGAAACATATAAAAATAGCTTTATTAATTAATATCCTTATATGCACAGTTGTTCATTTATGTAATTTACTCACAGACATACAATCAAAATAATACAATTCATTGATTATATTCCATAATGTGTGTTCTCCCGCCCATACAGGAGAAAATTTACAATTTCACATGCTGCCTCATCTGGCGTATCTGCACGTCACGTGCTACCTCATCCGATGCATCTTGCACGTCACCAAGAGCAAATCCACCTATAGCTAGCGTTCATAGGTATCCCAAGTAGAACTCGGGCCATACAAGGGACCAAGTAGTTCCTAGGTGCAAAAAAGGATTTACTAGCTAGAGCCCCCTTAGCACCCTTCCACCTTCTACTTAATACGATCCCTTCTGGGAGACCTCTCGCCATCGAAGCTGGTCCATGCTTCCACAGTGGTAAAAACATCCCCTCTTGGTATGGGGATTCAACACCTATCCTTGGGGGAGGCATAGGGCTCCTCAATTTTTATTTGTTCCAATATTTAATTCAATTAGGATCTAATCTAGAAAAGTCACAAACAAGATTGATGTCTTCAAGCAGTTATGACTTCAATCAATCATGCAACTTTCAAGTTCAAGTGATGCTTAATCTGGTAGCAATCGACACTTGAGTTTTAAAGTAATAAACTCTTCCCCTTGGAATTTAACTAGTGGTATCTAGAATTTGAGTCTCTAACTTTCCAATTCTCGTAACCAAGTTTCTTGACCTTAAGTGAGCATTTCTCAAGAGACTTATCTTATTTCTATTGAGCTTGAATAGAACTATTTTAGAAAAAAAAAACATGTGGTATCGCGGTTGGTAAAGGGGTGTTATCTCCGCCCATGACTCTGTTTGTGACTCCCATGCTTGCAACTCCAATTGTTTCTTCTACGTTAGTAGGGTTATTTGTGATTTCCGCTTCTGAATTCTTTTTCTTTGGGGCCATGATATAATAGAGATGAGAGTAGAGGTATGATAGAATAGGATGATAGAGTTCTTCAGTGTCTTCTCTTCTCGGATCAGAGTAGAAGAGGATGAGAGACCTTCAACATATCTCGAACAAAGTCTCCTCCTTCTCGATCAGCATCACGCCCTCGTCAAGATTGCTCTTGTTGCTCCTCCTTCTCGATCAACGTCTCGCCCTCGTCAAGATTGCGCTTGTTGCTCCTCCATCTTGATTAGCATCTCGCCCTCGTCAAGATTGTTCTTGTTGCTCTTTATGGTCATCTCCAAGCCCTCAATTTATAGTTTTTGCAAAGGGGGGGGGGGGGGGGGGGGGGTAAAGAGAGGGTGCCTGCTTTTTGGCATTTTTGATGACAAAATTTTATTTTTTTTCTGTCCTGCAACTTGTTTGGATCATAACTTTGTTGTATGAACTCTAAATATAGATGTTTGGGTACTCAAAACGATTGGAACGGATGTGGTCAACAAGCTATCGCAGGCAGAATGATAAAAATCCATTAAAATTAGGAGAAAATTTTAATTTTTATAAATCGTGTTATTTTTATCCATCTTTTGTCTTGGATGACTTATTCCCTTCAAAATAAGTCACAATATATATTTGAATCCATCAAAAGTGGAAATTAAGTCATCTAAACATGATACTAGAGATTTCAGACTATTCTTGTCAACCAATCATGCTTCATGTAAATCCTATAGAGATTGTGCAGTTTGTACAATACCACATATATGCACCTTAAAATAAACTAAGTAATGGGAAAATTATAGACTTGGTATATGTCAGTAGACAAGATCAGATAGTTGACATTTCACAAAGACATTGGATGCAGAGAAGCTTCAAAATTTTCAAAGTTTACTTAGAGTTGCAGAGATACAATTCAGCTTGAGAGGGGATGTTGAGATGGCAAGCTCAATACATGTAGACATTGATTATGGACCACTTGGCTAGATGGGTCCACACGTCTATACTTAGCACATCAATGATCATTATGATTCTCATATGGCCACCACTGACTTATCACTTATTATATTTAGTTTATTGCACATACCTACAGTTGGCGTAGATATAGCACCAGTCGATTAGCATAGTCAATTATGCATTGTTTGACTTAGTAAGCTACTTTCCTCTATGTTGTATCTTATCTATAATTTGTGTATATTGTATTGTGAGTGGAAGAAGAAGAAGAAGAAACTAGCAAGAAATTGTTTTGGTCTCCATCTCTCTTCTTGTGTTCTTGAGTGAACTTTCTCTTGTGTGTATGATGTGTGTTTGGTACAAAAACTCAATAAAGTCCCCCTCTCATGTGATTCTTAACATTATCAAACTTCCCATAAGGTTTGGAATCCCTTAGTACAACCACTTTCATCACACAAGTGGAAATGTGGCACTCACAAGTTGAAACATGGTGCAAAATCGAATAGTGGGGGTACAAAATTTTCTCTTTTAAATTTATTCTAACATGCTAGTACTCATCTCAAAGAGAGTATGGTTGGCTCCTTTTGAATAATTTTTTTTGGAAATTCATATTTTCTAGCTCAAGTTAATGTTGATTTACTAGCAAGGGGTCCTAGAGGACTGCACTACTATGGTAGATCACAAAGGGAAGAATAATGCATAGGATGAATATGCCCAATAAATCAAAGATATCTTGCTAGAAAACATGCCTCAAGAGAGTCCTAAGAGCCTCAAATGCAAGGAGATTCATACCATATATAAACATGAGAATAAACGTACTCAAAGATATATAGAGCTATTATCCAGAGTTGAGTAAATTGTCTTGTCCAACCATCAAACATACTCAAAGATATATAGAGCTATTATCCAAAGTTGAGAAAATTATATTGTCCAACCATCAAACAAAGTATTCTATTGAGAAATTAGTAGACTCCACAACTAAAAAGAAGTCATCAATTAACAAAATGGTAGAGTTAAATGCATGAATCATAGCTCAATTCTCTCAATGGCTACAAATACAAATAGGAACCAAGGATGCTGGGGAGCAAGCATAATCAAATAGTGACCCTCAGTCCCACTTAAGCCACCTAATCTTAATGGTCAAAGTCAATGAGTTATTAGACAAAGAGGCATTCCAAATAGTCAATATGAATTAGGAGAGACTTCACAAAGGCATGATGATTATTCGGGCAGCACAAATGGTACTAACCCACACGATTATGGGCTCAATCCTCAAATTTCTAGAGGTCCTCCACCATTAGGATGGCTCCAAACTAATTCTCAGCCACCCTTTGCAAGAATACCATCTCTTTTTGAAATTCCAATGCCTACTAATCATGATTATTCTATTTGAGGACAATAATATTAACATGAGAGGGAATTGAAAGATAAAATAGTTTTGACAAAGTACAATGGAAAGTCATCTTCACCATCTGACTTAGAGAAATAGATTTTAAAATTGGAGTCCTATTTTGATATATTTCCTAGGACCGCTGATATGAAGATTCATTTTGCCTCATTGCATTTGGAAGGATTTGTGCATAGTTGGTGGAGGTATATAAAGAAGAAGAGCATACTTAGTGAAGAATTGGGAAGCATTTAAGATACTTATGGTCAATGTCTTTATTTTTCCTCTTAAAAAAGAGATGTTAGCACAAAGATGGTATGTATTAGAGCAAAGAGGTCTAAGAGTACGGGATTATAGAAACCAATTCCTCAACCTCACTATGTATGTAGAGAGTATAAGTGATGAAGCTAAACTCCACAAGCATATGTGTGGTCTAAAACAAAACACCCCACTACTTTTTTCAAATCCATTGAGCTTGGGGAATGGTATAGAAGGAAGTATAGTCTAAGACAATCTACATTTTAGTCTACTTTTGGATAGCCCAATGACTATTTTAAAATAGGGATAGATTGGAAATATTTATGGCAGCAGTCATGCACCAACTGGGAGCTCTAAAGTGTCAAAACTATTCATCATTCAATGCTTCAAGATCTCAAGGAAATCTCAAGACAATGAACATTCCAAGGTTGGAATTTAAATAAGGGGACAGCAAGTCTAGAAATACTTCAGTCAATGGTAATCCAAAGCCTATTCCTATAGACCTATACAAATAAGGGAAGGAAAAATGTTTGTGTTTCAAGTGTGGTGAGAATAAATAGCCAACCATGGAATATAAGAATGTAAAAGCTAAGGTCTATAGTATGTTGATCTTTGAAGATTCAAAGGATGGTAATGATGAGGTAAATGCATTTGTGGATACCCCTAAAAATAAAGATGTTTAGAAGGAATTTGGACAAGAATAGTTTTATGACCCTATTGACACTTTTCCTTTTGATTCAAGTGGTATTTTTCTGATCCAGGAGAGATTCATGATGAAACACATGCTGCCACTATTTGTTCCATCTCTGTGGATACTTGGACAAGTTTTAGAGGCCTAATACACTCTATATAAAGGGTATCATTCATGGAAAGGATGTGTTTATCTTGATATATAGTGGCAATACACATGGTTTTGTCAATAAGTTATTTGTAGAAAGGTTGAATTTTTTTCCACTAATTTACATTAGCCCACAAAAGTTCAAGTAGCAAATGGTAAAGAAGAAATCAATGCTCAAATATGGCCACAGGTTTTCTTACAATTGGCTGAAAATTATGAATCAAAAAGGTAAATCTCATTACTTTGGAAATGGGACCCATAGATGTTGTACTTAGGTGTGGTTAGATGATGATCTTAGGGAAGATTACTATGGATTTCTCATAGTTGTATATGGAGTTTTCCATTGATGGGTAACCTATCCATCTATAAGGAATCTTTAGCAAATCTAAGTTTATCACCATTAAGCAACTCAAGAAGAAGTATAAGTGGTACTCATTGGCATATTTTTGTCTTACAAAAGAGATTGAAGATCCATAGCCCAAGAATTTAGTTGATTATCCAATTTTGAAAGCTCTCATTGAGAAGTATAGGGATTTGTTTAAAGTACCTATTTCATTACCTCCTAAGACAACAATGCATTACTCTATAGATTTGGAGCCCACCGTTAAAGCCAGCACCCTACCAATTGTCTAAATGTGAGAGCAAAGAACTAGCTAAGCAAATCAAGGATCTTCTATAAATTAGATTCATTGAGCCTAGTTCCTCACAATATACCTCTCCAGTCTTGTTAATGAAGATAAAAGATGGATCCTTCAAGATGTGTATTGATTATAAGAATCTAAACAAGATCATAGTGAAGAACACATATTCAATTCTTAAAGTAAATGATTTGCTTGATGAGCTCAAGGAGGCTAGGTTCTTTATCAAAATCCACTTGAGATCAAGATTTCATCAGATCCGTATGTGAGAGGGTGATGAAGTTAAAACATCATTTTGGATTGATTGTGGGTTATACCATTTCTTAGTTATGCCATTTGGGCTTACTAATTATGAGGTGCCTCCTCCAACAGACCTGGAGGAACCTTCTAGTAGTCGACTGAAATTCATATCCATGCACATCACCATCCCGTCTCCCCATGGGAAACCTTGGACTTAGTTGAACATGGGAATCTCAGTTCTACTTCATAAGGGAAGTGTGGACAAGTCACCCCTAACAGCAATCTAACGCCCACCTAAGAAAGACCACTTTGTAATCAATCAAAGGCAAGAGTGAGGTTAACACTACACTTCGTTCAAAGAGAGTGAGAGATGGGGGAGAGTGTAACTCGATCCCCCTACCCATAAGGTAAAATCTCAGCTCCCGCCCCCTAAAACGGTGTTAAACTTGGTAATTAATTCTATTGGTATTAGGAGGGTCATGATTTAATCATCTCTATCTAATGTTGGAAAGTAACCCGACTTATCAGGTCCATCCAGCCACAGGTGTCCAATCGTCAGGATCAAAGCCTCCCACTTTCCTTGATGGGTTTGATTAGTTTTCTAATTAGCAAAGCATACTACCACACTGTTTGGACATATAAAATCAGCATCCTTTTATTACTTTGCTAAACTGGGTTCATTAAACTCGATCTTTAGCACATAACAAACAATTCAAAAATCAGATACTTTATTTAACCATCGCTCCGTAGAGTGATACAAAACTGTCTTTTCGTAGAAAGACACCATCCAGCCTAGGATAGGACCTTCGAGTGTAGGATCCCCACCCACAGGTGAGTTTTTCCACACTCTGTAGAGTGTAAGGAGGCATTTGGGTTGGGGAGCCCAATGTCCCAAACCACCACAATCCACAATTTTTCCGGATGTGCAAGCCCAGAATCATAACAACCATAATTCATCATTCACATTAATCTAAAAGTAATCATAAGTATAAGATATTTTAACACATTTAGCAATCTGATGCATAGAATCTATTCTCTTCATCAATTTCTGTGTTCCTTCCAAAAAAACACTTGGTAATACTAACGTGCTTTTACAAGTCTAAGTAAGTTCTAACTAATTGTGATCCATATCTTAGGTACTAACCTGATTATCTGAGTTTGGCCATCCATCGTGACTACGGTTTAAAGCCGCAACCTCAATTTGTTGTGGGATGGTTGATTCTTATATTTAAATGGCTTCGAGGTTAACTTCTGCTTGTGCTTCAGCATCGTGTTGAGTTTCGTCAGCAATAGCGGCGACCACTTCCTCGTGTTGGGGAGGTCTCTCAGCATGACCTCACTCAACATCTCGATGTCTCTTGGGAGCCATGGAAGAAGCTTGATGGGTTCGGGTGGCGCTTTCATGTAGGGGTGGAGAGAGAGAGAGAGAGAGAGAGAGAGAGAGAGAGAGAGAGAGAGAGAGAGAGAGAGAGAGAGAGAGAGAGAGAAAGAGAGACTCGGCTAATTGCAGGAGAGCTTCGTCGCGTCAATAGTAGCAAAGAGACATCTACATGGGTCGTTGTGTGTCTGTGTGTCCTTTTGGCATGACGCTCTACCCTTGTTCATATAGTAATTCAGGTGGGGGATAAAGAGAGGACGCTTGCTTTTTGGTGTTTTTGATGACATCATCGATGATAAAGATTTCTATTTTTTTCTACCCTGCAACTTGTTTGGATCATAACTTCGTCGTATGAACTTCAAATATAGTTGTTTGGGTACTCAAAACGATAGAAACACATCTGGTCAACAAGCCATCGCACACAAAATTGCGAAAATCCATTTAAAAAAGGTAAAAACAATAATTTTTGTAAATCATGTTATTTTTATCGATCTTTTGTCTTGGAGGATTTATTCCCTTCAAAATAATTCACAATATATATTTGGATCCATCTAAGGTGGAAATTAAGTCATCTAAACATGATACTAGAGATTTCAGACTATTCTAGTAAACCAGTCCTACTTCTTGTAAATCCTATAGAGATTCTGTACTTTTTTTTCCATGTGTGGATGTGCAACATAAATCAATTTTCTTTGGAATGTATATGCACATTGTTTATTAAAATAAACTAAGTAATGGGAACATTATATTTTTCCCTCCTTAGAGAAATCGAGATATCCTCATCTCAAGAGAAACTGGGGGTATTCTTTCATGAGGATTGCCTCATCGACCCAAGTGGCATCTTGTTCAAGATAATCCTTCCATTGTACTAGGTGTTCTCTTAGAATTCAATTTCTTAGAGGTTTCTCCCTTGTATTTAGAATCTTCTTGGGTTGCAATTTCAAAATCCCTTGGGTAAGCATGACTATTTGTTCGTCATTAAGCACATGATCGGGGTTTGATACATAAGGTTTTGATAGACTTACATGAAATACATTGTGAATGTTGAGATGGGTTGGCAATTTAAGCTTGTAGGTTTGTCTTCCCATTACTTTGATTACTTCATATTTTCTATAGTACCTTGGACTAAGCTTTTTGCATTTCCCCAAGGATAATGCACTCTCTTCGGGTCTTACCCTTAAAAACACCATATCACCTTCGTTAAATATTCTTATGGATCTTTCAAGATCTGCATAGGATTTTTTGTCGATCTTGAGCAACTTGGATATCATGTCAGATCAATTGGATTTGTTCATCTAGAAGACTCTGCTCTGAGAGTGGGATTTGAGAAGTTTAGAGGTGTACGATATTCTTGCCCATATAAGGCTTGGAATGGTGACATCTTTATTTTTTGTTGAAAGGCAGTGTTATAAGCAAACTCCACCAAAGGTAAATGTTCAATCCACTGTTTTGGTTCTTTGCCACAATAAGACCTTAGAATATCTTCAATGGTCTAGTTCACCCTCTAAGTTTGGCCATCAGTTTGAGGATGATAAGCAATGTTGAAGCATAGCAATGTTCCAATTGCTTGGAATAGGCAAGTCCAAAATTTAGAGGTGAATCTTAAGTCTCGGTCACTAATTATGCTCTTTGGCAATCCATGTACCCTAAATACTTCTTTGATAAAGACTCGAGCAATGTCATATGACTTATAAGTTGTTTTGATCGGGATCAAGTGTGCAACTTTTGTCAATCTATCAACCACTACCATGATGGAATCATATCCACCACTAGTAGTAGGTAATCCAACAACAAAGTCCATACTTATTGACTCCCATTTCATTTGTGGAATATCCAAGGGTTGTAACTCTCCAAGCATCTTGATCCTTTCTGCCTGCTGCGAAGCGAAACACGTGGCAAATCTAGCAAATCAAATCTCAATCATTAAATACAAACAACATTACAATACATAAGAGGATTTGAATAACTCAATAGATTGAGAAAGACAAGAGAAAAATGCACGATTCGGCCCAACCTCCCTCATGGAAAAAGCCATGGTTTGCCATTCTTAATTATATATTATAGTTTTACATGGATATTTGCATTCATATCTTACAAATAATTACAAATAAAGTACAAATATCAATTAAAATACAGAGTTTTAAGAGTTAAGAGGTATCTTGTAACATGATGCAGTTGCTGCAGAAAATCGTGTGCTCTGAAACTTGACGTTTTGGCATCACCATCGCATCCAAAGCGTGCCCCAAAACAACTCTTAAAGCTATGAATTTCAATTTCGGATGAGAGAGAAGCGAAAAAACTAAGTTTTCACCCTGTTCTCCTATTTTGTGCGCAATCCTATTGCTTTTATAAAGAAAGCTAGAAAAGCCTTCAAAACTTAACCACATTAAGAAAATAACAAGTATTCCATAAAGAAAGTTTATTTCAATAAAATTATATTTTTAAATCTCATATTCTAAATTAATTAATCGTACTAAGGACAATGATCTTATTATTACTAAAAAAGTTTAAACTTATAACTTACAAATAGAGTTATAATTTTAATAATGAAATTTATGCTTAGACTTACGCTAACGCCCCAGTGCTACCCAAAGTCACCGCTACCTGGTCTACACATCAACTGAAGCATTCACAATTGTTTATAAATAAAATAAACAAACAATAGTAAATATCTAGCAGTTTTTAACTACAAAATAAAAAAATAGGTTGGAACTCTATCATAACCTTAATTTAATACGAGTGCACTCTAAACTCATAAACGTCCATTTTTGTAGAATCACCCACTATGGAATCACTCATGTGCACATTAAATTAATATGACGCCTGAAAAGGACAAGTATCCTCGTCAACTTCTCACACAAAGAATCCACTTTGTGTATAAAAAACTCACAAAATCCACCGTGGAATATGCCTCTTGGCATCACTCTCTTGACTCTTTAACAAGTCAAGCACTAAGTTACATACTTTAATACATCCCTTTTTAATCCTAGCTAGTGATAGCTCTTACGAACTGTGTTGAGTGTCTTGGCATACCCTGGATGTCCTGCAATGGGGCTATCATGTGCTTCCCATAAGATCTTGGCATTCACTTTTGGTCTTTTTGGGATACAAAGGCGGTCATGGTAATATAGACAACCATTGCTAGCACGATAATCCTTAATCTTAGACCTTTATTTGTCATAGCTTTCTCCTTGAAGTACCTTAACCATGAGTCCTTCATATTCCTTATCTTGAGAAATAGCTTGGCGTACAAGCTTATGTACAGGATTATCAGGTATGGATATGGTTATTAAGCTTCGAACTTCTACAACGCTATTAAGAAAGGCTTTTTAGCTTAATGCATCTACAACAACATTGTCCTTCCCTAGATGATATTTGATTTTAAAATCAAACTCTTGCAGTATCTCTATCCATCTTCTTTGCCTCATGTTTAGGTCAATTTGGTGAAGATCCACTTAAGACTTTTATGATTTGTCACACTAAAGTGAATTCCCTCCACAATAGTTAGTGTCTCCACAGTTTCAAGCCATGGATTACTGCAAGTAACTCAAGGTCATGAGTAGCATAGTTGGATTCGTAGGGTTTTAATTTTCTAGAAGTATAGGCCACTGGTCTTCCTTCTTGTACTAGCACCCCACCCATTGGGAGTCCACTTGCATCAATGATCACTTCAAATGGTTGATTGAAGTCAGGTAGTTTTAATATAGGTGCAGTGGTTACAGCTTCTTTAATCTTATCAAAGCTTTCTTGATGCTCAATGGTCCAAAGGATTACTGTATTTTTCTTCAAAAGATTTGTCAAAGGTGCAACAATGAGGGAATAATCCTTAATGAAGATTCGATACCATCTCGTCAGTCCCAAAAATCCTCAGACTTCTTTTATTGTCTTAGGTATTGGCCATTCTAGGATATCTTTTACTTTGGTAGGATCTACAGAGATCCCATTAGCAAAAACAATGTATCCAAGATATTCAATCCTATCAAATACACATTTACTCATCTTGGCATAGAGCAGATTTTCACGAAGTATTACTAGAGAAATCTTTAAGTGACCTTTATGTTCCTCTATTGATTTGGAATATACTAGCATATGATCAAAAAATACTAGCACAAAATCATCTAGATATGGTCGAAAGATGTCTTGCATTAGACGATTGAATGTAGCTGGGGCATTAGTCAATCCGAATGGCATGACTAAAAATTCATAATGACCATACATAGTGCTGAAGGTAGTCTTTGGGATATCTTGTTCCTTGATTTGAATTTGATAGTATTCAGACCTTAGATCAATCTTGGAAAAACCCTTGGCTCTGTGTAGGCAATCTAAAATTTTGTCTATCCTGGGTATGGGGTACTCGTTTTTTATCGTAACCTAGTTTAGTCCTCCGATCAATCGGACCTTAGATCAATCTTGGAAAAAACCTTGGCTCTATGTAGGCGATCTAAAATTTTGTCTATCCTGGGTATGGGGTACTCATTTTTTATCGTAACCTAGTTTAGTCCTCCGAAGTCAATGCAGAGTTTAAGTGTTCTGTCCTTCTTTTTTTGGAAGAGGACACGCGTTCCCCAAAGTGAATTACTTGGGCGGATAAATCCTTGTTCTATCAATTGCCTCAATTGTTCCTTTAGCTCAATAGCTTTAGGAATAGACATTTTGTACGATCATTTTGACACTAGTTCAGCTCCAAGAATCAATTTTATTTCATGATCAACCTCACAGTTTGGAGGTAGTTGAGTCAATTCCTCTAGGAAGACATCCTCAAAGTCATTCATCCATGAAGGTAGAGTGTCTTCATTAGTCTTTTCAACCTTGTTCAATCAAATCATGTAGATTGGTTGACCTTTCTTCAATCCCTTACTAAGTTGACTTGCCTTTGCTAGTTGGCTTCTAGTTCTTCGAGCTTCCCCATATGCCTTTACGGTTTCTCCTTCCAAGTCTTGAAAGATTATTTCCTCTTCAGCATAGAATCTGGGCTTTGTTATTCTTGAGCCAATCCATTCCCAGAATGCAATCGTAGCATCCTAGTGGTAGGACTCGAAATTTTGTTTGAGTTATATGGCTGTCTAACTAAAATTAAAGTTTTCTTACAATTTCGGTTGAGGCAATTTCCTTCCCACTAGCCAATTCTACTATCATTTTCCTTGTCCCCCTGGATTCTAGATGCAATCTTTTAACTATCTTAGGTGCAAAAAAGGAATGTGAGCTACCATAATCAATTAAGATCATAAACGACGTACCCTTGTAAGTAGCTGGAGATTGAATTACTGAACATTGGTGGTCCGCTCCTTTCTTTTGCATGGCACCATGAATGGATCCTCTTTAAAATTCTTCACCTAACGTGCATTCCTTGGGCTATCCAATCATGTTATTTACCTGATCATCAGTTGTTCTTCCATGTCAATGGCCTGGGTTCTTGTTGCCGTTCCCTTGGCCTCTTCCACCAACCTGGTTTGGACTAGGATTTTGAGGACTGTTAGGACAATTTGCCCTTAGGTGTCCAGTCCTTCCGCACTCGTAGCATTGGCTGATTCCTATCCCATTTGGTCCTTGGGTGATTACATTAGCTTTACCATTTCCTCTGGCATTGGTCATGTCGATATCACGGTTTGGGTAGCCCCTTCCATAGTTGTTTATTGGACGATTTCTTTGGCCATTTTGAGCGATTTCTTAGGCCATAGGTTTTGATTGCATAAGAGTCGTTGGTCTCATCGATTCAAGGTGAGTGTCCAAAGGTGGATTTAGTCCTTGGCAAAACCTTGCAATCTGTTGAGATGTTGTCATTGGGGGTGCATATTTGCATAGACTCACAAACTTGGAATAGTATCCTTCCAAGGTTAGGCTTAATTGCTGTAGGTTGTAGAATTCATTCATCTTGATTGATTCAAAAGATGGGGGAAGATAATGTCCTTTCACAGCTTCTTTGATATCCTCCCAAGTTTGGGAGGTTTCTGTTACCCCTTTATCTCGGAAAAATTGTTTCCACCAAAGGTTAGCTTCGCCAATAAGACAAAGACGAGCAGACATGGACTGATTTGTAGTAGTAGTTTCAATGGCTAGGAAAAAGTTATCCAAAGCCTCAATCCACGCTTTTGCATCTTGCTCCACCTTGGGTCCTTCACCACTAAACCTAGGCATTAGTGTCTACTTGAGAATAAACTTCTTCTCTTGGAGTTCTGTGTATGTTTCATCAATTCACACCATTTAGTGATAATGATTATCTCCGTAACTTCTTTGTTACAAAACGAGGTATCTATAGGAATCAATAAGACTTTGGGAGATTGGGATACCCTGGAAGCTCATAAATTTTTGACTTTACACTCCCGGGTAAGGGTTATCCTATCGGGAGAGATAACCTTCGTATATTGGTCATACACCCAACGATGTAGGGTCATTGGCTCCCCATTAATTGTCATAGTATCATTAACCCTATGTTCTTCAAATAAGAAACATTGAACTAGTTTTAGTTTTTCAAGCCATTTCAACAACTTAAGATGGACTTTCACATCTTCGCACAGAGTACAAGTAAGGGTTGTCCCTTCCCCAGATTTGGGCTCTAATTTTAGCCCTTTCGTAAGCTTAAGCAATTCCATAGATGAGTCTTCTCTAAGATAGACATTACACTTTTTCTTAATTCCAACATGTTTGACTAGCACACAAGCAGTGGAGTACATGATCTCAAAAATAACTTGCATAAAGCGTAATTCATCATTAACTTGTCAAAGCAGCTCAATTATCATCATAAGCTCATAACTCACACTCTTCAAAAACAATAATGAGACTTTATATTTATGAAAAGTACTTACAAAGATGTATTTGATTATACTATGATCTACCAATACATCATCTCATGGATCATTTACTCATGAAATCAGGGTCTATATTCTCATATCTTGGGGGATTCTCATGTACATGTCAAACATCATAATGTGGTGGCTCTTGGGGATAACCAAAACATCCAGTACCAAAATAAGGCCTTCTTGGTACTACAACTCCTCTCTTGGGTGGTACTATTTGCAACACTTTCCGATATATCCACAAGGTTTCAAATAAAGGCTCATCCCCAATTTTTAGTAACCACTCAACAAAGGCACTGAACAAAAGATATATCTTAGCTATCATTAATCGTTCAGCCCATCGAATCCTCCATAGTTTGTAATGAAGAAGGATGTTATACCCATAATATATCTCCATATGTGACCTTTTCCTTGGCCATAAATCTCTCACATACCATGAGTTAGGAGGGGTTGCAATATAGTTGGAGGAATAAAGATCATCTCCATTATCTCAAATATAGCTTCGCGGTATGAGAATTTATTTGACCCTAAGGCTACTTAACACATGATGGGAAAAATATCCCACAAATGTGCAGCTTCCTCATCACTAAGTTCTTGATGAGCACAATGTGTATGCTAGTGTTAGTGCAAGATATTCAATAATAGTTTTCTTCAAACAAGTATGGTTATTTTCTTAATTCCTTTTATACGTTGACTACTTAACCTTACACTAAAAGCTCTTTTGAAACCTAGGCTCTAATACCACGTGTGAGGTGCCTCCTCCAACAAACCTGGAGGACTCCTCCAACAGACCTGGAGGAGTCTTCTAGTAGTCTACTGAAACTCATATCCATGCACATCACCATCCCATCTCCCCATGGGAAACCTTGGACTTAGTTGAACATGGAAATCTCAGTTCTACTTCACAAGGGAAGCATGGACAAGTCACCCCTAACAACAATCTAACGCCCGCCTAAGAAAGACCACTTTGTAATCAATCAAAGGCATGAGTGAGATTAACACCGCACTTTGTTCAAAGAGAGTTAGGGACAGGGGAGAGTGTAAGTCGATCCCCCTACCCATAAGGTAAAATCTCAACTTTGGCCCCCTAAAACAGTATTAAACCTCATAACTAATCATACCAATATTGGAAGGGTCCTGATTTAATTAGCTCTATCTAGTATTGGAAAGTTACCCAACTTATCACGTCCACCCATCAGCAACCACAGGCATCCAATCGTCAGGATCGAAGCCTCCCAATTTCCTTGATGGGTTTTCTTATTTGTCTAATTAGCAAAGCATACTACCACACTATTTGGATATATAAAATCAGCTTCCTTTTATAACTCCATTAAACTAGGTTTGTTAAACTCGATCTTTAGCACATAACAAACAATTCACAAATCAAATAATTTATTTCACCATCACTCCGCAGAGTGATACAAAACCATCTTTTCGTAGAAAGACACCGTCTAGCCTAGGATAGGACCTTACAATCCCTCGGGATTAGGCTGTATATGATCGCACTCCATCTGCGGGTCGATAGGGAAATTTATTGGCTTAGAGCCCCTCTAAGCTTCCCTGAGTCTCAAGAGCCATCCTACATAATAGGGGCACTTACCACTCGGCCCTTTGCCCTCTCCCGTGCTTAAGTGATCAAAATCAAAAACACCTACCTCCCTCGGGAGTGTAGGACCCCCACCTATAGGTGAGTTTTTCCACACTCCACAGAGTGTAAGGGAGCATTGGGTTAAGGACCCCAATGTCCCAAATCACCACAATCCACAATTTGTCCAGCTATGCAAGCCCAGAATAATAAGAGCCATAGTTTATCATTCACAAATCCAAAAGCAGCCATAACCATGAGACATTTTAACATAGTTGTCAGTGTGATGCATAGAATCTATCCTCTTCATCAATTTTCATTTTCCTTCCTAATAATCACTTGGTAATACTAATGTGCTTTTACAAGTCTAAGTAAGTTCTAACTAATCATGATCCATATCTTAGGTACTAACCTGATTATCTCCGTTTGGACATCCACCATGACTACGGTTTATAGCCGCAACCTCGATTTGTTGTGGAATGGCTGGTTCTTCGATTTGAATGGGTTCGAGGTTAACTTCTGCTTGTGCTCAGCATCGTGTTGAGTTTTGTCAACAATAGCGGCGACCACTTGTGTTGGGGAGGTCTCTGAGCGTGACCTCACTTAGCGTCTCGACATCTCTTGGGAGCCATGGAAGAAGCTTGATGGGTTCAGGCAGCGCTTTCCCATAGAGGTGGAGAGAGAGAGAGAGAGAGAGAGAGAGAGAGAGAGAGAGAGAGAGAGAGAGAGAGAGAGAGAGAGAGAGAGAGAGAGGCTCGGTTGATTGCAACACAGCTTTGTTGTGTCAAAAGCAAATAGAGAGACACCTACATGGGTCGTTGTATATATGTGTGTCCTTTTGACATGATGCTCTACCCTTGTTTATATAGTAATCGGGGGGCAAAGAGAGGGTGCCTGCTTTTTGGCGTTTTTGATGGCATCATTGATTACAAATATTTTTGTTTCTTTCTCCCCTGCAACTTATTTGGATCATTAATTCATCGTATGAACTCCAAATATAGTTATTCGGGTACTCAAAACCATCGGAACGCACCTGGTCGACAAGCCATCGCAAGCAAAATTGCAAAAATCCATTAAAAAAAGGCAAAAATAATGATTTTCATAAATCACTTTATTTTTATCGATCTTTTGTCTTGAATGACTTATTCCCTTCAAAATAAGTCATGGTATATATTTGGATTCATCTAAGGTGGGAATCAAGTCATCTAAACATGATACTAGAGATTTCAAACTATTCTACTAAACCAATCTTTCTTCTTCTAAATCCTATAGAGATTCTGCAGTTTTTTTCCATGTGTGGATGTGCAACATAAATCAATTTTCTTTGGAATGTATACGCACATTGTTTATTAAAATAAACCAAGTAATGGGGACATTACATTCTTCCCTCCTTAGAGAAATCGAGATATCCTCATCTCGAGAGAAATTGGGGGTATTCTTTCATGAGGGTTGTCTCATCAACCCAAGTGGCATCTTCTTCAGGATAAATCCTTCCATTGTACTAGGTGTTCTCTTAGAATTCGGTTTCTTAGAGGTTTCTCCCTTATATCTAGGATCTCCTCAGGTTGCATTTCTAGAATCCCTTGGGTAAGCATGACTATTTGTTCGTCATTAAGCACATGATTGGGGATTGGTACATAAGGTTTCAATAGGCTTATATGAAATACATTGTCAATGTTAAGATGGGTTGGCAATTTAAGCTTGTAGGTTTGCCTTCCCATTACTTTGATTACTTCATATGGTCCACAGTACCTTGGACTAAGCTTTTTGTATTTCCCCAAGGATAATGAGCTCTTTTTGGATCTTACCCTTAGAAACACCATATCACCTTCATTAAATGTTCTTATGGATTTTTCAAGATCTGCATAGGATTTTTGTTGATTTTGAGCAACTTGGATGTCATGTCGGATCGATTGGATTTGTTCGTCCACCTCTTCAAGCATAGCCTCAAAAGACTCTACTTTGAGAGTGGAATTTGAGAAGTTTAGAGGTGTACGAGATTCTTGCCCATACGAGGCTTGGAATGGTGACATCTTGATTGTTTGTTGAAAGGCAGCATTATAAGAAAACTCCACCAAAGATAAATGTTCAATCCACCATTTGATTCTTTGCCACAATAAGACCTTAGAATATCTTCAATCGTTTGGTTCACCCTCTACGTTTGGCCATCAGTTTGAGGATGATAAGTAGTGCTAAAGCATAGCTGCATTCCAATTTCTTGGAATAGGCAAGTCCAAAATTTAGAGGTGAATCTGGAGTCTCAATCACTAATTATGCTCTTTGGCAATCCATGTACCCTAAATACTTCTTTGATAAAGACTTAAGCAATGCCAGATGACTTATAGGTTGTTTTGATTGGGATCAAGTGTGCAAATTTTATCAATCTATCAACCACTACCATGATGGAATCATATTCACCAACAACAGTAGATAATCCAACAACAAAGTCCATACTTATTGACTCCCATTTCATTTGTGGAATATCCAAGGGTTAAAACTCTCCAGGCATCTTGATCCTTTCTACCTACTGCAAAGTGAAACACATGGCAAATCTAGCAAATCAAATCTCAAATCATTAAATACAAACAACATTACAATACATAAGAGGATTTGAATAACTCAATAGATTGAGAAAGACAAGAAAAAAACGCACGATTGGGCCCAACCTGCCTCGTGGCAAAAGCCATGGTTTGCCATTCTTAATTATATATAATAGTTTTACATGGATATTTGCATTCATATCTTACAAATAATTACAAAGAAAGTACAAATATCAATTGAAATACATAGTTCTAAGAGTTAAGAGATATCATGTAACATGCTACAGTTGCTGCAAAAAATTGTGCGCTCCAAATCTTGACGTTTTGACATCACCATCACATCCGAAGAGTGCCAAAACCCCCAAAAACACTCTTGAAGCTCTGAATTCCAATTCCGAATGATAGAGAAACGAAAAAAGTAAATTTTCACCATGTTCTCCTGTTTTGTGTGCAATCATGTTGCTTTTATAAAGAAAGCTAGAAAAGCTTTCTAAACTTAACCACATTAAGAAAATAACAAGTATTCCATAAAGAAAGTTTATTTCAATAAAATCATATTTTAAATCTCATATTTTAAAATAATATATATTAAAAATAAATAAATAAATAAATATTACGAAGGACAATGATCTAATTATTACCAAAAAAGTTTAAACTTATAACTTACAAATAGAGTAATAATTTTAATAATGAAATTTATGGTTAGACTTATGCTAACACCCCATTGCTACCCAAAAAGCCCCAGTGCTACACTCAAAACAATCGGAATGCATCTTATCGACAAGCCACCGCAAGCAGAATTGCGAAAATCCATCACAAATAGGCAAAAATAACGATTTTTGTAAATCACAATATTTTTATTGATCTTTTCTCTTGGATGACTTATTCCCTTCAAAATAAGTCACATTATACATTTGGATCCATCTAAGGTGGTAATTAAGTCATCTAAACATAAAACTAGAGATTTTAGACTATTCTAGTAAACCAGTCCCGCTTCTTGAAAATCTTGTAGAGATTTTGCAGTTTTTTTCCATGTGTGGATGTGCAACATAAATCAATTTTCTTTGGAATGTATACGCACATTTTTTATTAAAATAAATTAAGTAATGGGAACATTACACTAATGCTCCAAGTATCTTCCAAAGTCTGATAAATAAGATTTTGCACTCATTCCTTATTCAATTCTTTGATAGCACAACACTATAGGATCATCTGTCACATATAAGAAAGGTTTTTAATGTACTAAATCTTCATAGACTCTTGCTAAGGAGAATAAGTGTTCTTTTATACAAACTGAGGTGGAGTAATTTGGTCATATTGTTAGTGAGAAATGAATATACATGATGATCCTAAGAAGGTATACTATGTTAAAGATTGGCCAATATCTATTACCACTACTTCACTTGGAGGATTTATTGGTCTATCCTTATTCTATTATAGATTCATTAAGCATTACGTAGCTATAGTAGCTCATTTGACTAATAGGTTGAAGAAAGAATTTTTCTTTTGGGATGCACTTGAAGATAGTAGCTTCAACTAGTTAAAGATATTCCTTATTTTTATTCCTATTCTAGTATGCCCAAATTTCTCAAAGGATTTTACCATTTAGTGTGATGTTAGTGGCCATGGTATAGGGGTTGTTTTACTATATTAGCATAGAGTTATTGCATTTGAAATTTAGAACCTTATAAATAAGGAGATGGCTATGAATGTCTATGACCAAGAGATGTTGGTTATTCTACATACCATAAAGAAGTGGCACCATTACTTGTATGGGAGTCGGTTTGGAGTTCAAAGTGATCATAGGGTCCTAAAGTATTTCCTTACTCAATCAAATATTACTCCTAAGTAGCATAAATATGTGTTCTACAAAATTATGATTTTGACACCACTCATACACAAGGGGTAAGGACAATGTGGTAGTTGATTCTCTTTTCAAAATGTAGGTATGTAATGTTTCAAGTATGATTAAGCTACATAGTGACTGGATTGAGGAGTTGCATGAGGCATATCTTTTGGATGATGAGCTTAGCTATGTTTTTTAGAGATTACAACAAGGCCTCATGGAGAAAACTCATACTATCAACTTAAAAATAGCCTAATCTATCTTAATGGCAAGATTGTTATTCCCTTTACTTCTTCTTTGAAGATGAACATTATAGAGGTGTCGCATTCTTTGCCTTTAGCTCGACATTTTGGAGTCTTTAAAACCCATGATAAGATGAGAAAAATCTTTTATTGGAAAGGACTATGGAGAGATGTTAAGGATTTTTTAATGAAGTGTATACCTTGTCCAACAAAATAAGGACATCACTCATAAGAGAAGTGGTTTATGCAGCCACTACATATTCCTGAGGGCATGGACACATATCACCATGGACCTCATTACTGGCTTACTTAATACCAAAAAGGGATGGAATAGTATCTATGTGGTAATGGATAGTCTCACCAAGGCATGCCATTTTATTCCTACCAAGACACAATTCACTACTTCATAGGTGGTTGATTAGTTTATGGAGTAGATCTTGTTCCTTCTTCTAAAGGTTGTATATTGTGCAAGGAATAGTGATCTTGTTCTCAAGATCTACAAGTTAAGAACTAGTTTATGTGTAATGAAGGAGCCTGCTCCTTGTCAATAATATAACTCCACAAGGGGGGGGACTAGCCCATCTTCGAATCCCTAGTGTGTTGTCAATCTCTCTTTCTCTCTACATCTTTCTTTTCTCTCATTTGTTCTCTCTCTACGCCAGCATAATATTCACCATATATCTTTTAAGTATATAAGAAGGTT
Source organism: Lygodium microphyllum (assembly GCF_053477565.2). NCBI lineage: Eukaryota > Viridiplantae > Streptophyta > Polypodiopsida > Schizaeales > Lygodiaceae > Lygodium > Lygodium microphyllum. The sequence continues at coordinate 62,656,077 of NC_141154.1, read as the reverse complement.
GAGCGTATATCTTGGATCTTATAGCAATGGTAATACAACCTTCAGGTTGTCTTAAACTGTCATCAGCCATTCGCAAAATTGTGAAGGCATCTTTTTGGATTGCTAGACCCAATCCCTCAATCAATTCTAAACTCATGATGTTAACAGATGATCCTATATCTATGATAGCATCATCCACTAGTATTCCATCAATGTAGGCTGCAACCCTTGGGCAATGTTTTTCAACATTCTCCCACCAATCATCTCATATTCACGCTATGCCCAAAGGCTCCAGGATATACCCAGTACATAGGATCTTTTTAAATTCCTTGTGCCTTCCTAGAGACAACTTAATCAACTACAAGAGATTCATGTTTGGTTTAACTTCACAAAGGGAGCTTGCCAAATTGAATTCATGATCTCTCTTCTCTCGCCAGACCATTCTCTCTTTTGGTCGTTGAACTAGCTTTGGTGCTTCCTTCTTAGCTTTTGCCTTTCTCATTGGTAATTCTTTCTTGGCATTGGCTTTACTCCCTACAGGTTCTGAAGGTCCCCCTTCCATGTCTGGGTTAAGGACTTGCGTCCCTTTGTTGTCTTGCTTTGGGTTTCCATCAATAGGTTTTACATTGTCTTTGTTGCCTTCTCTACTCTTTTGATCTCTTGTAATGGCACACAAACTAGAGGCTTCAATGCCATTAACCCATATAGCCTCAATGAGGCTAACTCCATTGCCACTAGGTAGCTCCTCTATAGTAGCCTTACCTCTTTGAAGTATTTGTTTTGGTCCATCATCTTGTTGAATATTGTTCCTTTGCACATGATGGTTAACAAGACTTGGCTATCTACTAGCTCACGATGGTTCTTGGCTATCTACTACCTTGCTAGAGAGAGCTAATCTTACTCCAACAGGTGGCATCCAAATGGCCGGACTTCCAAGAAATATCACATTTAACATTTAGACACTTTCCAGGGTAGTGCTGACCGCCACACCATTTACAACTAAATCTTAAGGCTGCACCCTCTTTAGAGCATCTACTTCCTATCAATTTTGTTGTCTTTTAAGAAAATTAACATCAATGGCTATTTGTCTATATCTTTTGAAAATCAAGTTAGTGTATTGCTTCATCATATCCTTAACTTCTCCAAGGACATTCGATGCACTTGACTGATAGCCATGATCCTATATCTGTCGTTTCATTGGCCTAACAATTTGATTGGGCATTGGTTTTGCTGACTCAAAAGAACAACATTAGGGTTTGATGCTTGAACAGAATATTAGTGAGTTTGAGAATCTCCCAATTCCCATTTTTTGAATACTAAAAAGGTGGCACCCCGATAACAAGCATATAAGTTTCTCAAAACCATATGATATGACCTATCATTGGAAAGCGCTTGAAAAACGGAATCTATTGAGCTATAAAGCACTCCATTTGGAGTTATAGTATTCAAGTTATGAAAAATCCAAAAATTTGACCACGTGTCCCAAACTAATAAGAAATTCTCATATTTCCCAATATGGTGTTATCTTAGGAAGGCCCAATATCAAATGAAGATGTATGCTAATGAGAAGAGACAACCTTTAGAGTTCCAAGAAGGGAAATTAGTTTTACTGAAAGTACCTAAGACTTGTTGCTTTACTTTGAAGAATAGATCCAGTAATAAGCTTGCTCATAGGTTTTATAAACCTTACAAGATCCTAAAGTGTATTGGAGACTTGGCATATAGACTAGAACTACCCTCTTCTACTAAGATTCATAATGTGTTTCATGTTAGTCAAATCAAGCCCTTTTATGGCACTCATGTGGATACAATTGATGACCTGCCTCCTATAGATGAAGAAGGTCTTATTCAGTATATCCTTGAGGAGATCATAAGTCAATGTGAGAAGAAGCTTTACTCTCATTCTATCATTGGGTATTTGATCAAATAGAGAGGTTTTCCACCTGAGCAATCTTCTTGGAGGTTTGAAACTATATTAGATTATTTTTCTTACCTACAAGATGCATTAGTAGGCTCAGATCTAACTACAATGGAGTCAGTTATGGTGTAGACAATGTTCAAACAATGGTCTATTATAAAATAGTTTTTATTCTTCCTCATTTTGACAAAGATGCAACCTAGAGTCAAAGTACTCTTTAATAGCTACATTTTAACATGTGATATGCTTCATTTGGATACTTCTATCAAAAGTTATGTCAAATTTGTTTAGCAGGGTTTGTTCTTATGGCAAGCTATCTATTCATTCTTGAGGTTGTTTCTTGAATATTTAAAGCTCTAATATCTTTTTGAAGATATCAATGTCATATATACAATTGAGGTTTACCTTTATGTCTTCATTCCATCCAATATATCTTCAATTTTTCATACTTTATATTTAACATCAGAGTAGTACTCTGCGTCATCCATCCTTCTTAGCCATTGTAAGTTTATTTTGTGGGCCAAAATCTTTGGGTAGGGATGGATGATTGAGACATATGTATAAAAGATATATGATTGAGAAATATTAAAATCTTTGGGCAGGGATGGATCATTCAAACATATGTATAAAAGACATGATTTTGAAATATCAAAATCTTTGGGCAGGGATGGATCATTCAGACATATGTATAAAATATATGAAATATGTAAATTTTGATATTTTTTACAATAATACAATTACTATCTCTCACCTCACCTCCTTATTCATAGCTTCCATAGCTTCTCTCTTCTTTCCTATCTTTCTCGTATTTCTTTCTCCTTGTTACTCATTCTCTCTGTTCTTTTCTCTCTCCTCTACTCTCCTTTCTTTCACCTCCTAGTTCTCTTCTTGATAGATTTGTTGAGAAATATGCAATCACACCCTTTTTGTAGCCTCTTTGTAACAACAAGGCAAAGGATCACACTAACAATAAACCTTAGACTAGGTCACTTTTTCCATGCTACTTGATTAAAACCACGATAGTTGAAATACCATGCTCCTTTTCCACTCTCTACCACCTACCAATACCACCTATTGTAAGCCTATAAAAGGCACTCATCCCCACACTCATTTTATCCCATCATTCTCATTCAATCATACTTGCATCATTCTTTAGTAATATCACTTATTTTCTTTTGTCATTACTTATGATCCATTATGATTGTCTTTTTCCTCATCAATGTAATATATCAACACAAAATATTAAAGAACTTTGATCACTACATGCCCCGCGCAAAAGCTGTGCTAAGGCATCTCCCACAATGGAATAATGATAGTGACAAAGTCCTTACCCTGCACACGCAATAATGAACCCCATCGGCGTTGTGCAAATAAGGCCGAGGTTAAAACCCGCAAACCGCACGAGAAACACCCCTTACGTAAAGGTAAATGGATAAATGATTAAAGTAGAGCAATTTTTTTTATTATTTACCCCCTCCCCTCAGCCGATGCATGGCAAGGGAGAGGGAGTGGACCTAAGTAGAGAGAGGGAGGAGTGTGGTGTGGGGATGCATGAGGGAGGGAAGGCATGAAAGCCCTCCACGTGTGTGGATCTCCCCCCCCCCCCCCCCCCCCTCCCTTAGGCTATATGAACCACCCTCCCCTTGAACTTGGGGGAAGGGAAGAGAGGACGATTGTGATGTTGCCGTGCTGTGCTGCCCAAGCTATTGCGAATTCCACCATGCCATTCGTTTGCCGCCACTCCATCCCCATCATCATCACCTTCATGATCAGCATCTTCGTCATCAATTCCTCTCCTCCAATCATTACCCCCCACCCCTCCATGTCATTCTGTCAAGAAGTAGAAGCTTCTAAGGAAAAGGCTTCCATAAGCCTTGTGCATGCGGCCTTTTCCCCGGTTTTTTAAAAACCCACATCTGTAAAGGGGATTCCCGTGCGAGGGGGAAGTAGGCAGATTTTGAGGCTGTTTTGACAAAGCTTGGAGGAAGTTCAGAGATCGCATAAGGGCGAGGACAAACCGCGGAGTCCAAATTCCACAACATCAATGATGGCTCCAAAACAAAAGATGCAAAGCGCATGCGTGGAAGTCTCCAACCCGAGCATACACGTGGACATCCCTATGAGCCCTCAAGCCCAGGTTCCTAAAAGAATGATTCTGCATTAAAGCAATGCATTAGGTACATTAAATTTCATGGAAAGAATGCATTCACGCATGTTTCTAATTCACATAGCCTAGTTAAAATACATTTGGAAAATTATCTCCTTGAAGGATTTACAAGAGTTAGTGCATGTCATGCGAATTGGGTTGCTTGCATTTCCAAGTTGCAAATCCCAAGCGCATATTGCTTAGGGTTAAAAGATGAAAAAATTTTAATGCATATTTGATTGGCCGAGGAAAAGAAAAGCCCGCACAAGGCATTTAGGTAGTAATTTTCTACTTGTAGATTTGTATGACATAATCATAGTCGATGTTGGCCAAGTAGTTGCATTGCATGGAAATGAAACCGTGAACTTGCCCGTTACATGCAAGGATACGTGCATTTTAAGTCGGATTAATTTCCGTAGAACGGATTAAGTCAACATTAGTCTTATGATCCTCGTCATGCATGAACTTCATTCATCGAAGTTGTGTCTAGAAAAGGTTGCATGTCATATTAAAGCCTGAAATCCAACTGCATTAAATGAAAGGTTGTAGGCAAAGCTCTTGATGTAAATCCATGTAGGTTTTATGCAAGTTATTCCCCAAATTTTCAATCATCATGATTTTAGCAGGGAAAAGAAATAGTTATTGCAAACCTTATAGTTGCATGGAAGTAATGAATCGCATATTTACACGTATTGTGATGTCTTGCAACTATTTAAACCTTTAGAATAAGTTTAGCATATCTAAGAAAAGATCGTTTCTTGTCACAAGACAAGTAGACCAATTTAGCTAAATCACTTGTAATGTTATAACCTTTAAGGGATTCGTAAAAGCATAACTAGTCGATACGATGAACACTTCAAAGTGCTAGGTAGGGTTTAACACATTGAAAGTTCTGCCTAGTATCGCACTTGTGGGATGCCAAGTCGAGACCTTCAATCCCAAAGGTCCTACCCACATTCACGGGATGTTTGGGCTAATTGGACGCCCATACAATAACGATCTAGGGTTTTACCCTAAGGATAGATCGACCTAATACTAAACTTCCGATTAAGTTTAGAAACCTTAGGGCCAAACGTTATTGGCCTAGTAAGGTTAGGGATTGGGTTGGGTAAGAAGACACCCCAAACCCTACATCTTGACTAAACATATTTCTTGACCAAGGAACGTCATTGGTGGGAGATTGATCCCACAAGTAAGATGTGACTCCTATGCAACAAGTTTTAATGTCGCATGGTTTTGTGTTAAATCACAAAGTAGAGTTGCCACTCCTTAGAACAAGGTTGGTAGGTTCTAGTGCAGGTCTAACTTGCAAGAGGATGAGTAGTCATCCTGTTACATCACCCTTCCTTCGGCTGATTTGCCAAGATAGGGTAATTATGAATTGCCTAGCAGGCAATTGACAAATCAAGTTAGAGCGACAAGGTCACCAGGATTTACTGTCTTAATTTAAGAAACCTAAGGTATTGGTTAATTTGGGTTAATAGGGTATAAACCCTAACCCCTGGATAAAAGGGTAAACAATCAAAGCCTTGTGGATCTTGCCAAGACACAATCGATCTCGGATCGAATGATGTATGCATTCGAAGAGATGGATTCACACCTTAGAAGTTGGCCAAATAAACAACCACTGGATTGATTATGTTTGTACAGTTTAGGAGCACTGTTTGTATTGCTTGCTCAAAGAACTAAAGATGGAAAGATAATTAATGCTTCAGGTTGAAGGCCTGGAGGGAGAGGCAACATCAGTTACCCCCACCGACTGTCTGCCACCCTAACCAAGGGGATTGTTAGCCGCGCTGGGAACGTGGACCGAACCCACCGCGAGAGGTCTCTCCGTTGGGCGCTACTTGGAGCAGGAGGACGCTTCGGTGCCAGGGGGGGCTCTGGCCATAAATCCCTTGCCTTCTGGGTCCTACACAAGAGGCTGACATGACTCAGGATTGGATCTCGAGGCCCGCATACTAGTCTATGTGTGGAAACTTGAATTAGTAATCCATGAGGATTGCTGGATTGCCTTTGAGTGGATTATGGATTGCCTTCGAGCGAATTATGGATTAGCCTGCAGACTGGATTATATGATGTATTCCAAAGATAAATAAGATCAATTGTTGTAAAGGAACTTGTTTGACATTTTTTTTCTATGTCAGTGCTAAGATTACATGAAGGAACTGATGGCCAATTGGATAACTAAGGAAGCTGTTTTATGCGTGTCCAACTAAATGTGGTAGATAATTAGACAACTAAAGCAACCCTGAGGAAAGTGTGGTGGATGTGGCCATAGGTCCGTCCTACGAATGGGTGGTCCCGATTGGCCATGAACTTTTCTCAAACAAAATCGATAGCAAGGAATGATGACTTAGAATCTAGGATACTAGAATCTTGATTTATGTTGTTTTAGGGGAACGGAATGGCACTATGTCTTATGGGCAGAGAGGTCGAGCTTTCCATCCCTCTTGTTTTCCATTCTCCTTGAACCAAGTGCAGCATGAATCCGCTTCGACCCTGACGTTTCTGCGTAAAGTAGTTCACCTGGGGTTCGACGCTAGCTGTCATTCTAGGAACAATAATTGTACTTCGAAAAGGGCTATGCCCATATGAATGAAATAAGACTCTTTTTATCAATGATTGTCTTGATTGTGAGTATTGATAAAAAAGTTAAGTGATTAGGTCTCTTGGCTGAAAGCTGAATTGGGCATGAAATATAATGTGAGGAACACTTAGCAAGGTTTAACATAAAGAAACTTATTTCCCATGCGCATCCTCAAATGAGAATTCTTGCTGGGAGGAAAGTGGCGACTTCGGTCAAATTCAGGGGTTATGATCCTAGGTATCCATGAGTGTTTGCCTAGAATGGATTGGCTTAAACCTAATGATGCCCACATTCACTGTGGAAAGGGCCAAGTTTCCTTTCAAAATTCTGAAGGGAAATTGGTCACAACTCAAGCAGAGGCTGGAAAGCTGAAAATTCAATTGGCCAAAGCATCTCGGATAATAAAGGGAGTTAGAAAGGGACTACCTGTCTACATGATTAAGCTAAAAAAGCTAGATCAGAATCAGGAGTCTAGTGAAGAAGCTTCATGGCTAAAGGAGTACGCAGATGTATTTCCTGAAGAGTTGACAGAACTTCCGCCTCAAAGGGAAGTTGATCATGAAATCAAGCTAGCACCAGGAGCTGCACCAATTGCAAAGAGGCCATATAGAATGTCCATCCCGGAAGCAATTGAGTTGAAGGAGCAACTAAAGCAACTATTAGCGCAAGGCTACATCCATCCTAGTAGTTCGCAATGGGGAGCTCCAGTGCTATTCTAGAAGAAGAAAGATGGAATGCTTCGGCTGTGTATTGATTATAGAGGGTTGAATCAATCAACCATTAAGAACAAATATCCCATTCCAAGAATAGATGAACTTCTTGACCGCCTTCAAGGCGCGAAGATCTTCTCCAAGATTGATCTCAAATCTAGATACTACCAGATAAGGATCAAGGAAGAAGATATCCCAAAGATGGCATTAAGCACAAGATATGGACACTTTGAGTTCCTAGTCATGTCATTTGGGCTGACAAATGCTCCTACCACCTTCAACAAGTTAATGGAGATCGTCTTCTTCAACGATACCTTATTCTACTCCAAACAGGAAGAAGATCATGAACCCCTTGTCCTAGAGACAATGAGGGCACACAAGCTTTATTCCAAAAAGAAGAAGTGTGCATTCTTCAAACGACAAATTGAATATTTGGGATTCATTGTATCAATGGAAGGAATTTCAGTAGACGTGGCCAAAGTCAGAGACGTTCTGAAATGGCCAATACCAACAACTGTCAAAGAAATATGCAATTTTATTGGATTGACAGGATGATACAGGGTCTTTATAAAAAATTATGCTTTGATTACAGCGCCATTGACTGATCTACGGAAGAAGCAAACATCAATTGTATGGTCAACTGCGGAATAATCTAGCTTTGATAGACTAAAGAAAAATTTTGGTATCATCACCTATCCTCAAACTTCCGAACCTTAGTAAGGAGTTTGAAGTAATAACTAATGTTAGCGCACTTGCCTTAGGATATGTGCTTATTCAAGAAGGTCATCATGTAGAATACTCTTCAAGGAAACTAAAGAGCCATGAGAAGAATTATGCTACCCACGATCTGGAGTTATTAGCAGTCATCCATGCTCTCAAGCTTTGGAGACACTACTTGCTGGGTAAGAAGTTTACCCTAGTGACGGATCATAAAAGTCTCAAATGGATCTTTACCCAAAAGGAGCTCAACATGAGGCAATGTCGATGGATTGAAGTGTTGGAGGAATGTAACTTTGAAATAAAATACCAACCTAGAAAGGAGAATGTAGTTGCGGATGCACTTAGTCGCAAGGCATTTCTAAATTCTCTAATCTTGCAAGATCCATCAACAACTAGATCTCTAGCCACAAAGGTATCCATTCCAAACAACCCCATACTTGAGCTAGCTAGAGAAGAGGCATGCCATGATCCAACCTATCGGAAGATGCTAAGGGATATCCCCATCAAGGATCAAGACCCGAAGCTACATGAAAAGTATCAAGAATTCTCTATTGATAGTGGATTAGTCTACTATAGAACGAGATTATGTATACCAGCAAGCTAGTCACTCAAATAGAAAATACTTTGGGAAGCTCATGACTCCCCTTTTTCAAGACATCCTGGCTATGCCAAGACCCTCAATGCGGTTAGAAAGAGCTATTATTGGGAATGGCTTAAAGGTGACGTTCTCAAATATGTCACCGAATGTTTGTCTTGTCAACGCATTAAGGTCGAACATGTCAAAATGCCTGGGAAGTTGCAACCACTTGATATTCCCCAAATGAAATGGGAATTCATTAGTATGGATTTCATTGTTGGCCTACCTCAGGTTCAGGGAGGATACAACTCCATTATGGTTGTGGTTGATATGCTAACCAAGGTTGCTCATCTTATTCCTATTAAGACAAACTATAAAGCCTTAGACATTGCAAGGTTGTTCATCAAGGAGATATTCAAACTGCATGGGTTGCCTAGAAGAATCATTAGTGATCGTGACTTTGTCTTCACATCACACTTATGGAGGGCTATCTTCAAAGCCATTGGGACTCAACTCTGTTTTAGTACAGATTACCATCCCCAAACCGATGGTCAAAATGGAGCGAGTCAACCAAGTCATTGAGGATATCCTAAGGGCACACTACTGTCGTGAACCCAAAAAGTGGATCCAATATTTGCCATTGGTTGAGTTTGCCTACAATGCTTCTTATCAACAAAGCATTCAAATGACACCTTTTCGAGCATTGTATGGGCACAACTATCGAAGTCCTTTAAACTTCTTGGATCCAACCTTAAGGGTTGAAGCTTGAAAGCAGATGCTGGAAGATATGGATGACCAAGTCAAGTCAATAAGATAGGACATCCAAGACGCCAAAAAGGATAGACAAAAGGCTTATGTGGACTTGAAACTTCAAGATACATCCTTCGCTGAAGAAGACATGGTCTTCATTCGCGTAGGCCCAAAGAAGAGTTCCCTATCCTTGGGAGAATGCAAGAAGCTAAGTCCAAGGTATTGTGGACCTTACAAGATTCTCAAGTGCCTAGGACCTAATGCTTACAGACTTCAACTCCTTGAGAACCTGAAGGTTCATAATGTATTCCATATCAGTCTAATGAAGAAGTATGTACCTAACCCTAGACACATACTTGATGATCAACAAGTTATAATGCCTAGCCAAGGAGTCCTTGAGCTACGGCTTGACAGGATCTTAGATGTTAGGGAGAGACAATTGAGATCCAAAACCTTGAGAGAATCCTCTTGCAAGATAAACTTGCGCAAGAATCTGCCAATCTCATTCTGAGGAATTGGTCATTCTCTTGTGGTCAAGCCACAAGATCATGCGACTCTGCAACTTGTTGCACAAGTGTCGCATCAAAATCCATGGGACTATTTTACCCATCGAACGATGTCTTCTAATCACAAAATCATGATTAGATAGGAAATAGGATTTAGGGTGTCTTCATATCCAATCCACTTCTGATTGCACTAGGCCGATTCCGTCGATCCTAGGGTTCCAACTCAATCCGAGTTTCATCTTTTTAATCGAGCGATCCTTAGGGTAGAAAACCCTAGATCGTTTCTTGCAAGTATGTCCTATTGTCCCTACATTCCGTGAATGTGGACAGGTCTTTAGGGTATGAAAGTTTCATCTTGGCCATAAGTGCGACTAGGTCACGTCCTCAATGTGCTAAACCCTAGTTGGAACTTGGGATATATTGCATCGATTTAACCATTCCTAAGTGAGTCCTTTGTGGTTCAGGTGATTAGGATAAAACAATATACTTGTCTATTTATGAAGATATTGTCTTGATCAACGAGAAGAAAAACTAGTTCCATTACGATACCATACATGATTCATTGCCTACATATGATTAGATTTATAACCCCTAACTTTTCTGGTTAAGATCTAAGCGTATGTTAAGTTGCGGCATAATTTCCATTGATGCATTCATGATTCATGCTGCTAAGCTTTTAGGGTTTATGTTAAAACGAACCATGCATTTTTTTCCTAACTTCATTTCTAAATGAAATATTCATATGCTAAATGAGAATTACACAACCTTTCCCTAACTACTTACGTAGTTGATTGAGATTTATGTCAATTGACTAGAGTTTAACCTACTTCATGCAGTCCTAGAATCATTTCCATGCCTTGCAAATTCCTACGGTTGTCAGCAATCTTCTTTAATGAATCATTACTGCAACATGTGATTTAATATTTCCATGCATAGTCGAAGGTGTACTATAATAATTACGTCTTCGTAATGATAATCGTTGTTTGTTCTAAATTCGTTACTTTGCAATGCACAGAAGCCACTTGCTAAAAATGCATAAACATCTTTTGTTCTTCTTTCGTTCCTTTCTTTGAGAAATACAAATGACAGATTCTTCATTCATGAGTTATTTCCTTTAAAATAGCCAATGTATTTCAATCATAAAAGTGCATCCTAATTCCATAAATTATCCATGCATAGTTGCAATACTTCGATGTAAACCAAAATTAGGAAGAAAACCTGGACTTGTGGGTTCGGTGAAATGTCCACATGAATGTTAGGAGATGATCCTCTTGCAGTTGTGCCTTGTGCCTTTTAGGAGCCTTTGCGAATTCGACCTTCTTGCCTTGGCCGCAAACTTATGATCTTGGCCTGTCTCCCTCACACGCGCAATTCCCTTTGAGATTCGGCTTCCTTGACCAATGCACCATCTTGTGGAATTGGGCTTTGGAAGACCTTATAGGCTTCCCCCTCGAAGCTTGGAGGAAAGAGAAGGTATTTTTTAGGAGGGTTCAATGGGAAAGCCCTTAACCCGGCAAGGAGATTTAGCCTTGTGAGACAGATGCAATGAGAAAGACCTTTAAATTCCGGGTGCAATGGACTTTAATAGGGACGCCACAGATAGGATTTTTACAACCAACAAAAATGGCTTTTGGGGGATTCAAGGGAAAGGGAACTTGAAAATTTCGGATATAAAATAGCCTTCACGGGAAGAGATAAGATGGATTTAAGAGATTTGTGTGGGAAGTTTTTAAAAGGAAACCGGGGGTAAAGAGGCTTTGTGGAAATGCTATGGAAAGGTTTTGGAAACCTGCTAAGGTGGCTTTTATAGAGGCTAGGGTGGAAAATCCACCGGAAGGGGAAAAATAGCTTTGTAGTATATGCAAGGGGGAAAAGGGGGCTTAAATCTCGATTACAAAACCGCTTTGTAGGGTCAAAGGAAAAGAGTTTTAAAACTAGCTACTGTGAATCCACGAGAAGGGGGTTTAAAAACCCTGGCTAATATCAGCTTTATGGGGGATGCAACGGGGGAAAGGCTTAATTCCGGGGTTGAAAAAAAAACCGGTTGAGAAGGGCAATAGAAAAGGCGGCTTAGAGAGCCCCCCTTAGAAGCTTCCAGGAAGCTTTTGGGGGGAACATGATGAAGACCATGTGGAGGAGAGGGATGAAGGCGGTGGATTTGGCAGCTGGCGGCGTCACGCTACAAGCGGCGGCAGCACGGAACTTGTATGGCAGCTCCTCCTCCCGGTGCAGCCTCACGACTCCCCTAAATAATCGACAGTAGCTAGTGCAGTCCTCTCTTTCTCACGCCCTCCTTTTTCCTACTCCCCCCCCCCCCCATAGGGGGTTTTTATAGGTGAAGGGAGGGGGACCTCCCCCCCCCCCCCCCCCACGCGGCATGATGCATGGCCTGATCCCCCCACAACCTCCAGCACTAGCGCTTAGTCATCCGTGCCTACTCCCTCTCCTCCAGCACAGCCTTCAGCTGGGGGGAAAGAAGGGTTAATAAATTTTTTTTCCATAAATCTATCAATTATCCTTTTGACCTCCTCTTAAGAGGAGGTTCACATGTAGATATGCGGGTTTTTATTAAACCTTAGCTCGATTTTTACTAGTGGAGGATCATGTTGTGCACAACATAAAGATCGCGCCGTTTGTATTTTCAATTCCGAAATTGTCATTGCGTGAGACTCACGCGGCTTGTAATATTTTTCAGCAAAAATATTACATTCTCTCCCCCTTTGAGGAATCAAGATGTCCTCATCTCGAGATAAACTGGGGATATTGATGGTTGAGAGTGCTTTCATCCATCCAAGTGGCATGCTCCTCGGAATAATCTTTCCACTAGACGAGGCATTCTCTCAAAGTTCGGGATCTTAGTTGTCTCTCCCTAACATCTAAGATCCTATCAGGCCGTAGCTCAAGGACTCCTTGACTAGACATTACAATTTGTTGGTCATCAAGTATGTGTCTAGGGTTAGGTACATACTTCTTCAGTAGACTGACATGGAATACATTATATAAACCTTTAGGTTCTCAGGGAGTTGAAGTCTGTAAGCATTAAGTCCTAGGCACTTGAGAATCTTGTAAGGGTCACAATACCTTGGACATAGCTTCTTGCATTCTCCCAAGGATAGGAAACTCTTCTTTGGGCGTTCTCGAATGAAGACCATGTCTCCTTGAGCGAAGGATCTATCTTGATGTTTCAAGTCCGCGTAAGCCTTTTGTCTATCCTTGGCGGCTTGGATGTCCTGTCTTATTGACTTGATTTGGTCATCCATATCTTTTAGCATCTGCTTTGAAGCTTCAACCTTTAAGGTTGGATCTGAGAAGTACTCTCAACCAACAATACCCCCAATTCTTCTCGAGATGAGGACATCTCAATTTCTCTAAGGGGAAGAGAATAAAATATTTTTGCATGAAATATTAAAGAACTTTGATTACTACACGCCCCGTGCAAAAGCTGTGCTAATTCATCTCCTGCAACGGAATAATGATAGTGACAAAGTCCTTACCCCGCACGTGCAATAATGAACCCCATCTGCGTTATGCAAATAAGGTCGAGGTTAAAACTTGCAAGCCGCACGAGAAACACCCCTTACGTAAAGGCAAATGGATAAATGATTAAAGTAAAGCAATTTTTTTAATTATTTACCCCCTCCCCTCAGCCAATGCATGGCAGGGGAGAGGGAGTGGAGTTAAGTGGAGAGAGGAAGGAGTGTGGTTTGGGGATGCATGAGGGAGGGAAGGCATGAAAGCCCTCCACGTGTGTGGATCTCCCCCTCCCCTTAGCCTATATGAACCACCCTCCCCTTGAGCTTGGGGGAAGGGAAGAGAGCATGATTGCGCTACTGTCGTGCGTGCTGCCTAGGCCATCACATATTCTGCAATGACATCCGTCTGCAACCATGCTGTTGCCGCCACTCCATCGCCATCAGCATCACCTTCATGATCAGCATCTTCCTCGTCAATTTCTCTCCTCCAATCATTACCCCCCCCCCCCCCCCCATCCATCTCATTTTGTCAAGAAGCAGAAGCCTTGTGCATGCGGTGTTGAAGGGTTTTTCAAAGCAAAGTCGCGACCACAGAGGACCTTGACTAATTTCAGGATAGAAGATTCAACATGTGAATAATCCTATTGACCAATTTTCCACACAGCAACAAGTTCCAGACGGGTTTGTTTTATGGTTGTGAGTGTATGCTCAAGCATATGATTATGGGAAGCATCTTCCATGGAAAAGTGAGTTAATCCTTCAGATTTCATGACAGCATTACAATATGAATGGATTATGGCATCTACACATGGCTCTTGTAAGTTTCGTAAAGCTGATTAATGCTAGACATCACAAACTCCAATATACATGTGAATGCATGAAATAGCCGGCCTTCCACTCCACAAATTCTTTGCTCGGTACAAAGTCATGTTGTTTCTACAGAGGACTCAAGGTTGCACATAAGAAATTCAACAAACACTCTGGTCTGAGGAATCAACTGTCACTGAGTATGAAGAAGCCTGTACCCCTGCACACCAAAGGCACTTTGTGTGGCCCTCCAGAAACCTGCTGTAACATTTACTGCAACTAAATAGATAGCCCAACCATAGCAGCTGAAATAAGGAGAGACCCAACATTGGTCAGAAATACGACCACAATTGTCAACACCACCATCATTGCAAAAACCTTCCGCTCACTGAAAGGCCTATTGAAGAGGATGAGCTGCTCTGTCCGATACAGATACAAGAAAAACCAGGCTCCCAGAAGTCATACATACCATAGGACCAAAGCACACATGATCGATAAATGAAAAATCTCTCCATTCTCAAAGGATATACATAAGTAATGCAGCAGTCCAACCTGACGAGCATGTTAGCTAAAAGTGTCAATCTTCTTGCTGTACATCACTCTCGGTGTTACTATATACGATTGCAATCTTGACGATCGCCCAGTAGGCCCAGACATCTTGATGTGCCATGATCTTCCTATTGTTAAAATTCAACCACACAAGCATGGACATGCCGGGAGTCACTGCAGTTGGAGAAGGTGATGCGCTAATAGTCATACCCATATCACTTAATCGCAGGCTTTGACTCCATCATAAAGCATCTGCAGCTTCGACTGCGGATGACTCCTCCTCCCACAGGTCCCTTTCGGTCCGTCGATCGAGGTCCATGAGAGCAGACCAGACTATATTTTGTTCTGAGGCCTTTTCAAACTATCTTTTGCAGCAACTTTCAACACAAAAGTAGCGATGTAATAGACTTCAGTAAGAAATATTGTGAAGACCTCGAGACTGTTGTCACCACGATCTACAAAATCGCCCATAAAGATGTAATTTGTGCTGGATAAATGACCACCTATTTGAAAACAGCTTCATTAAATCATGAAATTTCCCATGTCTATCACCACAAACAGTGACAGGGCTATTTACAGGCTGTACATTCGACTCTTCTACTCGAATCTCCTTAACACACGTCTCCTCCAATTTCCCCCCACGCTCATAGGGCGCCATTATTCCTTTTCTCCCTCCAAAAAGCCCCCATTTCAAAAATAGACATTGCTTTTTCTTTCAGCTTCTCTATTCTTGCCCCATCATATACAACCAAAGTACCACTATTTTAGATGCCTAGAGAAGATATAGCAGCACTCATAGAAGATGTAATGCAGAAGCTAACTTGCATGTCATTCTAAAAATATTGAACTTCACAAAGAACTCCACCAACCACACCTACGAATATCAAAGCACCATATACATAACCAATCTCAGAATCTGTGCTAGTCTTAGCCACATCTCCCAAAGCTCCTATGAACTGTTGGTCAAAACCTCCTCGTCTAGGTTGACTGGCCACTTGGTAAGACATGCTAACTAGAGCATTATTGATAAATTCCTCTTGCTCCAAACCCTCTTCACTATACTTCCAAAGCAGAACAAAAGTATAAACACAACAACTAAATATGTACAAAGTATCAAATGTCACACACACAACAGCTGGGTGGATTTCACACCTCGAATGCACAGCAATATGACAGCAGCCTTTTCCCCTGTTTTTTAAAAACCCACATCTGTAAAGGGGATTCCTGCACGAGGGGGAAGTAGTTAGATTTTGAGGTTGTTTTTCCAAAGCTTGGAGGAAGTTCAGAGATCGCATAAGGGCGAGGACAAATTGTGGAGTCCAAATTCCACAACATCAACGATGGCTCCAAAACAAAACATGCAAAGCGCACACGCGGAAGTCTCCAAACCGAATAGCATACCTATTTTCATCTGCATCATCTTGACCCATAGCCCAACCTATGCCAATTAGACTTGTGTCAACTGTCAATACAATAGGCCTTCCGCAATTATAATCCTCTTTCCTGAGAGTAGGAGCAATCTACAATAACTTCTTCAATTTCCGCATGGCTCTAGTGTGGCTCTCATCCCAGTAGAATTTATGCCCCTTTCGAAGCAGCTGATATAAACAATCTGCTATGTGTGCAAAATGAGGTATCCAAATCATATAAAACACACAAGCTCCAATGAATCTCCGTACCTCTGAAGTGGTAGAACAATACTCCATAATCTTTCCTATAGCATCCACCTTATCAGGTGAGGGTTTCCTGCCATAATATCCACACATATGTCCAACAATGACAACCTCATTCACTCCAAAAACAGATTTTTGCCTTGATAGTGTCAAGTTCACTTCTTCTAACCTAGCCAAAATCTTCTCACAAGCTGAAATATGATCAACCACAAAATATCTGCATCCTTGCTCATTTAGACTCTCATTCTTCTCTTCTTCTGCACACCCCTTAATGGGCTCATCATCCAAGAAAGGCATGGTAAGCTGAGGTATGTAATCACGAAGGACCTTATGCATGGCATTCATCATATGCACAACAGAATTAGTGGCACCTTGAGGCAAGGTACACATCCTAACAAGCCCAATAGGAGTTCTCATGGTGGTTATGTCCCTGCTTTCCAAAGCCAGCTGAAACTAATCATATCCCGAATACAAATCACCTAAAGAATAGATGGCACGTCCAACAAATGCTTCTGCAAACTCATCCACAACTGGACCTATACCAACATTCCTAATAGTAACTCTGTTTACTGGCTGCATGTCCTGTATAAATCGGAGAGTACCATTCTTCTTTGGAACTATAAACCACCTATTTGAGTATGGTGCAGATGAAGGCTCTAGGATTCCCATCCTGATTTTCTCATTCAACAAATCAATCAGCTTTGGCAGGTGTGCCTTAGGCACTGGAATAGGTCGGAGGTTCCATGGAATATGAGGAATAGTAAAAATCACCATAGGAGCAATAATATCTGGATTCACACATCAAATTTCATGCTGGAAAAAAGCAAACCCCCTTCCATGTCGCTCAAGCATCTCCTAAAAGCATTGCTTCTCTGTAGGAAGCAAGAAATCACCATTTCCAATTTTCAATTCAGCAAGAGTTTCTGCTGAAAATTTATGACCTATATGCTCCGGATTCCTCAAAATTGGCTGTTTGGCAGCCCTCTCTATTTGCTGATCACTGTCAGGTGGAAGCGATACAGCTACCGGCTTCACCTTTTTATCCACAGTCTTGTATTTCGCGTCAACCCTGGCTTCATTATGATCCTCTACATTACTCAAATCTTGCTGTAAATCAGCAATTCTGCACTCCAATGGCTGAATATCCTCAGCCCTCTACTCTATGGACTGCATAGGAACAGCCCTAAACTCTAGATGCTGAAATATTCTAGCAGTAAACTCTGTTGGCTGAAAGTTTTCAGCCCTCTGTGTCTTTGTAAGCTGATCATAATCAGCCGAAAACTGTATTTGTTGAATTTCTTCAGCACTCAACACTTTTTGTTGAGCCACCTCAGCCTCTGACTCAATCTGTGACACAAAATCTGCAATTTCATGAAACATGTCCAGGGATTGCACTAATACATTACTGTGACAACTTTGCATATCAGTTTTCAGCATATCTTCCGTCTCTGTCATCGTATTTGCACAAATCATACTGTCATACATCCCATCTATATGCTCATCATCCTCTAAAATTCCTGCATTTTTCAAATTTTTCTCATTCCTGCATATGTTATGCCTGGCAGCTCTAGGCAACTTAGAAGTCTTCTGATAGCTCATTGAACTGTTTGCTGAAATCCCAACAAAATCGGAGGAGAAAACACTGCTGCCAGGAGGCGAGAACTCCAATCTCCTCTGCTCTGTACCACCGTCGTCTCGCGAAACGGTGGTACCTAATGAAAACCCGAATCCCTCACAGTGGGCAAAGGTGCATCTCTGAGAGTATCCCTGTTTCTAACATGGTTCACATACACACTCATAAACTGAACTACTCTCATGCCATCATTACTGCGAATCCGTGCATAAGCAGATCCATCATCCATTACCTTTGTTTCCATATGCATCTCTGTGATGAATGGCTATCCAAAAATTATGGGATAAGAGCATGAATCATGCACAAAGAAATGGAAATCCTCCTCTACATCTCCAATAGAAACCATGACACTGGGACAGGCAGCATACAAATCACCTGCAGTGTTGTTAGTGGCTCTCATACGCCACCCATGCTCTACATCCATAGGCCATCTATTGCTCTCATAAACTCCAGGAACTATGAGATTAATCTCTGAACCATGATCCACCAAAGCAACATAAGGCACATGTTTCTCTCCAATTTTTACCATCGTCTCTGTAGTTGCTCTAGCCCAATGACTTTGCGAAAAGTGACTACGCGGTATCAAGACAGGCTCATCAATTTTAGCATAATGCATAGGTTGAACCCTCTTCTCTATCTGCGGAAAAACATAAGCATTCTCAACCATAACCTCATCCTCATCCTCATCCAACTCCCCAATCAAAACTCCCTGTGTATCAATAGTAGGCAATGCATGTCTTTTCCTCTTCAGGACCTCTTGAAACTGATCTTGAAACTCTCTTTTCGAGATGCCCAAAACCTCAGAAATAGTGAAAGTCACCTCACTGCCAACAAGTATCTTATCATTAAAGATTTTCTTCATGTCTGTAGATGTCTCAATATCGGACATCAATCTAAACCCTGGCTGCTTTCTCTCTCTAGGCTCTTGCCTCTTTTCTCTCTTTTGAGCATCTTCCATCTGTCGTTCTGGCCTTGGTCTCAAAGACGGTCCTACAGTAGGTGGAGTAACAAACTTACCCCCTCTAGTCTTTTTAGCTGCATTTGGATTTTCTTCATCCCTCTTACGCTTCTCCTCAACAAGTACATCTGCTCCTTGAGACTTAGCCAAGTAGGCATAAATAGAGTACCTCTCAACAAGCGAATCCCAACCTGTCTCAGATCTGATGCTAGAGCCTGCACTAGTCAAAACAATTTGCTGAATTTTTCCCTTGTTTGCAGTCTCCATAGCATAAGTCCATAATGCTGACTGATTCTTTGATCCCTTCTCAATATGAACTCCATATGCAGAAGCATCTCCTCTAGCTGTCACATAAGAAGTACGCGCAGCCATGTCATCCACTAACTTCTTCATTCCGCCTTTTCCAAAGTTAGTAGCAAGCGGAGCTCCTGTTTCAGTCAACCAAATCTTACCATCTTGTCCCCAAAATACCAAATTCTTCCTCCTTGCATCCTGAAAAGATTCACAATCTCTGCAATGCTGATGGTTCGTACTATCATACCAAATACATCTCCGATCTCTCCTAGGTGCACTAGGAGCACTGCTAGGTGCAGTAGGAGCACTACAAGAAATAGTAGGCACAGTCGAAGCAAACTGCTCTTTCAATTTTCCCACCAACTCCGCTTTAACTAACTCCAGTGTCAAATTCATTATGCCTTTGATTATGTCATCAAGAGAGGTAGGCACCGACGGATTGGATGGTTTTGGAGCAGAAGGTGCTGGCATCGGTCTTGGAACAGGAGGAATAGGAGGAGTGGAAACAGTAGGCACTGGCATAGGCCAAGAAACTGGTTGAGGAGGAGAAGAAATAACAGGGATAGAAGCAGGCATAGGAGCAGAAGACGGTGTCGATGTCATAGAACCATTCTGTAGACGGGTCTTTCATATCCTCCTCTTGGTCAAAGTCGAGACTGCATCCTGGGCATCTTGCCAATCCATTTTAAGTCCCATAGGCTTCGTGCGATCCTCAAGAAGCTCCCCCAATTCTTCCTGAAGAGCAGGATCTGCAGCTTGCAAGAAAAGCTCAACTTTCTCAACATCCAATGCTCTTTGTTCAATGGCATCAAGCTAACTATACCTCTCTTCAAATTCTCGAATCAACTCTGAAGTAGCTAGACCTTTGTTTGTGGCATGTAGACCCACTCTTGGAATGACCGCTGTGTATCCATACCAAAGTCCTCAAGGAAATACTCTTCTTTCAGGGCCTTCTTAAAATCTTGCCAATGTGAATTTTGAATAAAAAGATCAGTCACTTTTGCCCTCAAGGCAGGTGTGACAAGACGAAGGAAGTACTTACTCATAAGTCCAGCTAGAACTCCAAAAAACCCCATATTGATCTCATATGTCTTCAAATATGCTGAAACATTATGGCCATTAAATAGCTTCTTCTCATTCTCAACTGCTTCAATCGCCTTAGTCGCGCTGTTTGCATTCTCCTGCTCCGAATATAGTTGCCTTTGCTGAGACAACTATTGTTGATGCAATTGCTGCTACTGCTGCATATACAATTGTGTCTACTGATTTTGAAGCTGCATATACATGGACATATTCTACAAAATTTGCTTTAGATCATCTGTTGAAGTACTTGACGCAGTAGTCATTGATGGAGTTGAAGTAGAGGACGCAGTTGGAATCGTAGAAGAAGCTAAAATGGATGCTGAAGTATCTCCCATCCTGAAATTTCTATGACGCTTTCACGTCGGGTTCACCAAAGATGTCGAAGGGTTTTTGAAAGCAAAGTCGCGACCACAGAGGACCTTGACTAATTTCAGGATAGAAGATTCAACATGTGAATAATCCTATTGACCAATTTTCCACACAGCAACAAGTTCCAGACGGGTTTGTTTTATGGTTGTGAGTGTATGCTCAAGCATATGATTATGGGAAGCATCTTCCATGGAAAAGTTAGTTAATCCTTTAAATTTCATGACAGCATTACAATATGAATGGATTATGGCATCTACACATGGCTCTTGTAAGTTTCGCAAAGCTGATTAATGCTAGACATCACAAACTCCAATATACATGTGAATGCATGAAATAGCCGGCCTTCCACTCCACAAATTCTTTGCTCGGTACAAAGTCATGTTGTTTCTACAGAGGACTCAAGGTTGCACATAAGAAATTCAACAAACACTCTGGTCTGAGGAATCAACTGTCACTGAGTATGAAGAAGCCTGTACCCCTGCACACCAAAGGCACTTTGTGTGGCCCTCCAGAAACCTGCTGTAACATTTACTGCAACTAAATAGATAGCCCAACCATAGCAGCTGAAATAAGGAGAGACCCAACATTGGTCAGAAATACGACCACAATTGTCAACACCACCATCATTGCAAAAACCTTCCGCTCACTGAAAGGCCTATTGAAGAGGATGAGCTGCTCTGTCCGATACAGATACAAGAAAAACCAGGCTCCCAGAAGTCATACATACCATAGGACCAAAGCACACATGATCGATAAATGAAAAATCTCTCCATTCTCAAAGGATATACATAAGTAATGCAGCAGTCCAACCTGACGAGCATGTTAGCTAAAAGTGTCAATCTTCTTGCTGTACATCACTCTTGGTGTTACTGCATACGATGGCAATCTTGACGATTGCCCAGCAGGCCCAGACATCTTGATGTGCCATGATCTTCCTATTGTTAAAATTCAACCACACAAGCATGGACATGCCAGGAGTCGTTGCAGCTGGAGAAGGTGATGCGCTAATAGTCATACCCATATCACTTAATCACAGGCTTTGACTCCATCATAAAGCATCTGCAGCTTCGACTGCGGATGACTCCTCCTCCCACAGGTCCCTTTCGGTCCGTCGATCGAGGTCCATGAGAGCAAACCAGACTATATTTTGTTCTGAGGCCTTTTCAAACTATCTTTTGCAGCAACTTTCAACACAAAAGCAGCGATGTAATAGACTTCAGTAACAACAATATTCTAAAGACCTCAAGACTGTTGTAACCACGATCTATGAAATCGCCCATAAAGATGTAATTTGTGCTGGATTCATGACCACCTATTTGAAAACAGCTTCATTAAATCATGAAATTTCCTGTGTCTATCACCACAGACAGTGACAGGGCTATTTACAGGCTATACATTCGACTCTTCTACTCGAATCTCCTTAACACACATCTCCCCCAATTTCCCCCCACGCTCATAGGGCGCCATCATTCCTTTTCTCCCTCCAAAAAGCCCCCATTTCAAAAATAGACCTTGCTTTTTCTTTCAGCTCCTCTATTCTTGCCCCATCATATACAACCAAAGTACCACTATTGTAGATGCCTAGAGAAGATATAGCAGTAGTCATAGAAGATGTAATGCGGAAGCTAACTTGCATGTCATTCTGAAAATATTGAACTTCACAAAGAACTCCACCAATCACACCTACGAATATCAAAGCACCATATACATAACCAATCTCAGAATCTGTGCTAGTCTTAGCCACATCTCCCAAAGCTCCTATGAACTGTTGATCAAAACCTCCTCGTCTAGGTTGACTGACCACTTGGCAAGACATGCCAACTAGAGCATTATTGATAAGTTCCTCTTGCTCCAAACCCTCTTCACTATACTGCCCACGCAGAACAAAAGTATAAACATAACAACTAAATATGTACAAAGTATCAAATGTCACACACACAACATCTCGGTGGATTTCACACCTCGAATGCGCAGCAATACGACAACGGCCTTTTCCCCTTATTTTTAAAAACCCACATTTGTAAAGGGGATTCCTGCACGAGGGGGAAGTAGGTAGATTTTGAGGTTGTTTTTCCAAAGCTTGGAGGAAGTTCAGAGATCGCATAAGGGCGAGGACAAACTGTGGAGTCCAAATTCCACAACATCAACGATGGCTCCAAAACAAAACATGCAAAGCCCACGCGCGGAAGTCTCCAACCCGAGCATACGCGTGGACATCCTACGAGCCCTCAAGCCCAGGTTCTTAAAAGAATGATTCCGCATTAAAGCAATGCATTAGGCCCCATTAAATTTCATGGGAAGAATGCATTCGCGCATGTTTCTAATTCACGTAGCCTAGTTAAAATACATTTGGGAAATTATCTCCTTGAAGGATTTACAAGAGTTAGTGCATGTCATGCAAATTGGGTTGCTTGCATTTCCAAGTTGTGAATCCCAAGTGCATATTGCTTAGGGTTAAAAGATGAAATTTTTTAAATGCATCTTTGATTGGCCGAGGAAAAGAAAAGCGCATAAGGCATTTAGTTAGTAATTTTCTACTTGTAGATTCGTATGACATAATTGTTGTCGATGTTGGCCAAGTAGTTGCATTGCATGGAAATGAAACCATGAACTTGCCTATTACTTTCAAGGATACATGCATTTTAAGTCGGATTAATTGCCGTAGAATAGATTAAGTCAACGTTAGTCTTATGATACTTGGTATGCATGAACTTCATTCATCGAAGTTGTATAGGCAAAGCTCTTGATGTAAATCCATGTAGGTTTTATGCAAGTTATTCCCCAAATTGTCAATCATCATGATTTTAGCAAGGAAAATAAATATAGTTTCATAGAAGTAATGAATCACATATTTACACGTATTGTGATTACTTGCAGCTAATTACACCTTTAGAATAAGTTTAGCATCTCTAAGAAAAGATCGTTTCTTGTCGCAAGACAAATAGACCAATTTAGCTAAATCACTTGTAATGTTACAACCTTCAAGGGATTCGTAAAAGCATAACTAGTCGATATGATGAACACTTCAAAGTGCTAGGTAGGGTTTAGCACATTAAATTTCTGCCTAGTATCACACTTGGGACAGCAAGTCAAGATCTTCAAACCCAAAGGTCCTACCCACATTCACAGGATGTTTGGGCTAATTGGATGCCCATACAATAACGATCTAGGGTTTTACCCTAAGGATCGATCGTCCTAATACTAAACTTTCGATTAAGTTGAGAAACCCCAGGGCCAAACGTTATTGGCCTAGTAAGGTTAGGGATTGGGCTAGGTAAGAAGACACCCCAAACCCTACATCTTGACTAAACATATTTCTTGACCAAGGAACGTCATTGACGGGAGATTGATCCCACAAGTTAGATGCGACTCCTATGCAATAAGTTGTAACATCGCATGGTTTTGTGTTAAATCACAAAGTAGAGTTGCCACTCCTTAGAACAATCAAACCCTTGTGGATCTTGCCAAGTCGCAATCGATCTCGGATCGATGCATTCGGAGAGATGGATTCACACCTTAGTAGTTGGCCAAATAAACAGCCACTGGATTGATTGTGTTTGTACACTTTAGGAGCACTATTTGTATTGCTTGCTCAAAGAACTAAAGATGGAAAGATAATTAATGCTTCAGGTTGAAGGCCTGGAGGGAGAGGCAGCATCAGTTACCCTTGACTGTCTGCTTGACCCTGACCAAGGGGATTGTTAGCCGCGCTGGGAACGTGGACTGAATCTGCCGCAAGAGGTCTCTCCATTGGGCGTTACTTGGAGTAGGAGGACGCTTCAATGCTAGAGGGGCTCTGGTCGTAAATCCCTTGTCTTTCGGGTCCTGCACAAGAGGCCGGACGTGACTCGGGATTGGATCTCGAGGCCCGCATACTAGTCTATGGGCGAAAACTTGGATTAGTAATTCCTGAGGATTGCTGGATTGCCTTCAGGTAGATTATGGATTTCCTTTGGGGGCGGATTATGGATTACCCTACAGACTGGATTATATGATCTATTCCAAAGATAAATAAGATCAATTGTTGTAAAGGAACCTGTTTGACATTGTTTTTCTATGTCAGTGCTAAGATTACGTGAAGGAACCAGTGACTAATTGGATAATTAAGGAAGATGTTTTATGCGTGTCCAACCAAATGTGGTAGATAATTAGACAACTAAAGAAACCTTGAGGAAAGTAGGGTAGATGTGGCTATGGGTCCGTCCTACGGATGGGTGGTCCTGGTGGTTGGCCAAGAACTTTTCTCAAATGAAATCGACAGCAAGGAATGATGACTTAGAATCTAGGATACTAGAGTCCCGATTTATTTTGTTTTAGGGAAATGGAATGGGACTATGCCTTATGGGCAGAGAGGTCAAGCTTAGCATCCCTTTCATTTCCCATTCTCCTTGAACCAAGCGCAGCATGAATCCACTGCGACCCTGACATTTCTGCATAAAGTAGTTCGCCTGGGTTCGACACTAGCTGCCATTCTAGGAATTTGACCACTAGAAGAACCCTGATTCAGGTCGATCCTAAGTGGGAACGGCTGGAATGCTTCCACTTCGTGGCAGACTCGGGAGGACCTAGATTGCAAATCCCATGACATTTCGTGGGATTGCCGGGCGACGCTTTCTAGACTCTCTTCCCAATGGATTGCTAAGATGTGTCTTTCAAGTGAACAAGTGGACACGTTACAATTGGTATCAGAGCGAACCAACGATGAACTATTGTTTACAAGAAAAGTTAATAAGGAAAAGTAGAGAAAATGTTGTTGTTAAGAACATTTTCTTACTTATCAATGCTAACTTGCAGAGTCATGAAGCATGGAACAGATTCTTGGTGTTCCAGGTTATGGTTATGACCACAATGCATGCCTCGAATTATCGACGGAGGATCGATATGATGAATATCCTAGACCGCATCTACAATCCATCGCCTCTGTACGTGGAACGGAGATGGACAGGTGATTCAGGAATTCATTACATAGCTGCCCACCGATTTGCGTACCTTCGAACCAACCTAAAGAGAATCAAGTGGATGGAGGACCTGAATATCGTGAAGCTGTTCATCTTTGTTGAGGCTCACGCAAACACAACCCTATATGTCGGAGGTTGGAAGGTCAAGTTGGAACACATATGTGTACGAGGAAGTGAGCCGAATAATCCTTGCCGACAGGATCAAGGTGTTGGGATGTTATGAGAAGAACGGGTACCAAAGGAAAGGATACCCTAATCTTCTAATGACCTATCGATTCCTGAAAGTTCATGACCCCAATCCATACTATTATTCAGCTCCCGTAGCACAATGTAACACAATCTTATTCTCCCCGAATTAATGTATCAGCTTGTTCCATCTCCCCAAGGATAATTGTACTCCAAAAAGGGCTATGCCCATATGAATGAAATAAGACTCTTTTTATCAATGATCATCTTGACTGTGAGTATTGATAAAAAAGTTAAGTGATTAGGTCTCTTGACTGAAAGCTGAATTGGGCATGAAATGTAATGTGAGGAATGCTTAGCAAGTTTTAACGTAAAGAAACTTATTTCCCAAGCGCATCCTCAAATGAGAATTCCTGCTGGGAGGAATGTTAACTTCAATCAGATTTAGGGTTGTGAAACTAGGTATCCATGAGTGTTTGCTCAGAATGGACTGGCTTAAACCTAATGCTGCCCACATTCACTATGGAAAGGGCCAAGTTTTCTTTCGAAATTCTGAAGGGAAATTGGTCACAACTCAAGGAGAGGCTGGAAAGCTAAAAATTCAATTGGCCAAAGCATCTCGGTTAATAAAGAGAGTTAGAAAGGCACTACCTGTCTACTTGATTAAGCTAAATAAGCTAGATCAGAATCAGGAGTCTAGTGAAGAACCTTCATGGCTAAAGGAGTACGCAGACGTATTTCCTGAAGAGCTGACAGAACTTCCACCTCAAAGGGAAGTTGATCATGAAATCAAGCTAGCGCCATGAGCTGCACCAATTGCAAAGAGGCCATATAGAATGTCCATCCCAGAATCAATTGAGTTGAAGGAGAAACTCAAGTAACTGTTAGACCAAGGCTACATCCGTCCTAGCAGTTCACCATGGGGAGCTCTAGTGCTGTTCCAAAAGAAGAAAGATGGAAGGCTTCGGCTATGTATTGATTATAGAGGTTTGAATCAATCAACCATTAAGAATAAATATCCCATTCCAAGAATAGAAGAACTTATTGACCGTTTTCAAGGCGCGAAGATCTTCTCGAAGATTGATCTCAGGTCTGGATACTACTAGATACAAATCAAGGAAGAAGATATTCCAAAGACGGCATTCAACACAAGATATGGACACTTTGAGTTCCTATTCATGTTATTTGGGCTTACAAATGCTCCTGCCACCTTCAACAGGTTAATGTAGGATATCTTTAGGCCATATCTTGATGGCTTTGTACTCGTCTTCTTCGATGATACCTTAGTCTACTCCAAACAGGAAGAAGGTCATGAACCCCAGCTTTGCATTGTCCTAGAGACAATGAGGGCACACAAGCTTTACGCCAAAAAGAAGAAGTGTGCATTCTTCAAACGACAGATTGAATATCTCGGATTCATTGTATCAGCGGAAGGAATTTCAGTAGACCCAGAGACGTTCTGGAATGGCCAATACGTTGTCGAAGAGTTCCGAAAGCAAAGTCGCGACCACAGAGGACTTTGAATAATTTCAGGATAGAAGGTCAATATTAGAAAAGCTCTATTGTGACAACATGAACTTTTAATTATGGCAGTTAATTATTGTCTAAGTTCAAATCCACAGTTATAGAAGATCCTTCTTTTCTCACAACAAGAATGCCCTGGCCTGGTTCACAGGAAAGTTTGCACTTCACAGATAAGTATTCACTGAACTACCCATTGAAGAAACATATGAAACTTTGATGCAAACATCCAAGAAATCCCTGTCTAAAGGAGCTTTGGCACTGTCATCTGAATAATCTCTATTTATAGAAGATAGAAGATGCTTTGCTTTGCCTGGGCATGCAATGAAAGCTCTATCTCTCTGTTTACTGCAAGTCAGATTGTCAAACTCTATAGAGCTTTTAATGTAGTCTTTGATCTCTTCCCATTCTTAGTGATTACTATGTCTTAAGCACCTTCATCAGTGCTAAGTTCAGAACTTTGAAGGGAGAAGATGTGATGAGAAAAGATATAGAGCATTCTTCCTTATATGTCTGTTATTTTTCAGTGTCTGAAGAAAGCTTTGCAGTTTGTATTAGGAAGCAGTTTGTATCTAGATCTATCATTTCCTCAAAGCCTGGCAGACATCAATCTTCTTCTAGTTCCAATTACAACTGTATTCTGTTCAGTTGGCTTGTCAGTTTCCAACTAGTCGATCAACTTCAACAGCAAGGCAGAAAAACAGTCTGTTCAATTGGGCCCACTCAATATTTGCACTCCAAATAATGATGGAGGTAAGTTTGTGCCAGCACTGGAGTAGCTGTGTAGTGTCTTTTAACAAGGCGGATTCAGGACATTTCATTAGGTTAAAAGATCAGCACCTCCAAGGAATGTCAGAAATCCACCACTTGAATCCTAAGCATCAAGGAAAAGATCATTTAGAACTTTGAAAGCCCATGCACTGCAACCAGCAGCAGCCCAATCATAGCAGCTGAAATGAGGAGAGACTCAACATTGGTCAGAAATATGTCAACACCACCATTATTGCAAAAACCTCCTGTTCACTGAAAAGCCTATTGAAGAGGACCAATTGCTCTGACCGAAAGAAACTCTGTCTTCTCAAATTCCTCCTCCATGTAGTACCGAGGAGTACCCATGTTCACCTGAGCCATACATAGGGCCTGACCCACTGTTTCCTAAGGAACCTGATTGATCATAATTCGGTAGGGACTGGCCTGCTGGAGCCCCTCCTGTAGCCAGATTGCTCCTACTTCCAGCTGGTGAGCGTCCCATAGGCAGCCTTCCTGACTCAAAATAGTGAGCACTCCCTACATCTTGAATCATAGTATGGAGTGGCTTCGTCCACAGTAGAATATGGTCTTTTCATTCCAGCGCCAGCCTCACTATAGTCACGGACACCAGGCCCATACCTCACATTTAGATCTCGTTCATAGTTATGTCCTCTATCACGTCGTCTAGGATATGTGTCTTCACCGGGAAGTTGTCGCCCTCTAGAATAGCTTCGAGACCTTGGTAAACCTGGAGACAGTCTTCCACCATGATCTTCCTCTGCTCTAAGTATGGACTCGTGACTCTGAAGTGAACGTCTGAAGGATGATGTGTTGCCTAGCGATTATGCGCTGATAAACCTTACTGATGCGCTCAGAAATTGTCTGAATTATCCGCAGGACCGAACAAAGCCTCGTTATTGTATAATGAATCACATAGGGTGACCATCATGGATAGATCAAGATAGGTGAAGTCAAAAGATCAAGGCTTTTGCCACAACCCATCACTTGGACTTCCACGCTCTCGAGTCTCCTCTTAAATCAATTAAACCAGATGCACTGGTTAATCTGCTACTCCTATTCTGTTAATCTCGTTGTTTTCTTCAGCACCTTTTTCGACTTCCGCCAACATAATGATTCCACCACTCTGTTTCCAACAGTAGCCTTTGTCATTTTACTTTAACTCCATCGTAGCTGCATCGTCTTCTCTAGTTCATCACAACCTCCAATCATCCTCCCTTCAACTTCCCTCTTCCCACAGCATCGCTGATGATTTTTCTTTTTTTTTTCTGATTGTCGAGATCCTCATTCAAAAATAGTATGCTTTTTCCCCCCAAAAAGACTCTTTCAAAAATAGTTCTCTTTTGCTTTTGCTTTTTCACGCCCCCTTTGTCCATCACTTCCAATCAATTCCCAATCCTGCTGTGCCAATGCTCGTAATCAGCCTGAAAATGAGCTGGTGTATTACTAGGAAACACAAGCTTTGAGTCCCCATCACTGCAGAAATGGTAGGGATTCCATGCTCAAGGGCAAGCTGCACTTGAGCCTCATGTTCATCTGAAAATTCACTGGTCTTCTTAAACTCCCTTGTCGATACCATTTGTATCTTCATCATAAGCAAACAACTTGGAAAGCTCGAAAAAACCATACTCATTGCAGATCTAGAACCCATTCTCCTTCTAATTTGTTTATACCAAATATCAGATTCAATCCCAAACAGCGCTTGTCTCTTTTGTGAAATTGAACATGAACCAATTGAAAGCAAAATGTTCAAGCAAAGCAAAGCACAACATCTACGTCTAAGTATGTACAAAGTAACAAATCACACGCACAACTTTTGGGTGGTTTTCACACCTCGAATGCGCAGCAATACGACAACGTTCTGAAATGGCCAATACCAACAACTGTCAAAGAAATACACAGTTTTCTTGGATTGAGAGGATGGTACATGGTCTATATAAAAAACTATGCTTTGATTGCAACACCACAGACCGATCTACTGAAGAAGCAAACATCAATTGTATGGTCAGCTGCTGAACAATCTAGCTTTGATAGACTAAAGCATAGTTTTGTATCAACATCTGTCCTCAAACCTCCGAACCTTAGTAAGGAGTTCGAAGTAATAACTGATGCTAGTGCACTTGCCTTAGGATGTGTGCTTATGCAAGAAGGTCATCCTGTAGCATACTCTTCAAAGAAACTGAACAGCCATGAGAAGAATTATGCTACCCACCATCTAGAGTTGTTAGCTATCATCCATTCTCTCAAGCTTTGGAGACACTACTTGCTGGGTAAGAAGTTTACCCTAGTGACGGATCATAAAAGTCTCAAATGGATCTTTACCCAAAATGAGCTCAACATGAGGCAACATCAATGGATTGAAGTGCTGGAGGAATACGACTTTGAAATCAAATACTGTCCTGGAAAGGAGAATGTAGTTGCCGATGCACTTAGTTGCAAGGCATTTCTAAATTCTCTAATCTTGTAAGATCCATCAACAACTAGATCTCTAGCCACAAAGGTATCCATTTCCAAACAACTCAATACTTGAGCTAGCTAGAGAAGAGGCATGCCATGATCCAACCTATCGGAAGATGCTAAGGGAAATCCCCATCAAGGATCAAGACCTGAAGTTACATGCAAATATCAAGAATTCTCTATCGATAGTGGACTTGTCTACTATAAAACAAGATTATGTATACCAGCAAGCCAGTCACTCAAACAGAAAATACTTTGGGAAGCTCATGACTCCCCTTTTTTAGGACATCCTGGGTATGCCAAGACCCTCACTGCAGTCAAAAAGAGCTATTATTGGGAAAGGCTTAAAGGTAACGTTCTCAAATATGTCACGGAGTGTTTGTCTTGCCAACACATCAAGGCCAAATTTTTCAAAATGCCTGGAAAGTTGCAACCACTTGACATTCCCCAAATGAAATGGGAATTTATTAGTATGGATTTCGTTGTTGGCCTACCTCTGGTTCAGGGAGGATACAACTCCATTATGGTTGTGGTTGATATGGTAACCAAGGTTGCACATCTTATTCCTATTAAGACAAACTATAAAGCCTCAGACATTGCAAGGTTGTTCATCAAGGAGATATTCAAACTGCATGGGTTGCCCAGAAGAATCATTAGTGATCCTGACTCTCTCTTCACATCACACTTATGGAGGGCTATCTTCGAAGCCATTGGGACTCAACTCTGTTTCAGTACAGCTTACCATCCCCAAACCAATGGTCAAATGAAGCGAGTCAACCAAGTCATTGAGCATATGCTAAGGGCACACTGCTGTCGTGAACCCAAAAAGTGGATCCAATATTTGCCACTGGTTGAGTTTGCCTACAATGCTTCTTATGAAAAAAGCATTCAGATGACCCCTTTTCAAGAATTGTATGGGCATAATTGTCAAAGTCCTTTAAACTTCTTGGATCCAACCTTAAGGGTTGAAGCTTCAATGCAGATGCTGGAAGATATGGATGACCAAATCAAGTCAATAAGACATGACATCCAAGCTGCCAAGGATAGACAAAAGGCTTACGCGGACTTGAAACATCAAGATAGATCCTTCGCTGAAGGAGACATGGTCTTCATTCACGTAGGCCCAAAGAAGAGTTCCCTATCCTTGGGAGAATGCAAGAAGCTAAGTCCAAGGTATTGTGGACCTTACAAGATTCTCAAGTGGCTAGGACCTAATGCTTACAGACTGTTGAGTGTGAAATATGTTGGTTTTTGGGCTGATTTTCTATTGTTTTTTATGATAAATGGTTGTTTATTTTGAAGTGTTTGGAAAGATTTGGATAAGTTTGAAGGGTTTTTGATGGTTTTTGATGAGGATGTTTAGTTTTGTAAGGTTTGATTTTCTTCTGTTTTCTTCCTTTTTGTTTCTGTTTTGGTAGTAGAGATGGTTGAATGAATGTTTTGAGAGATGATTGAAGTTGTGTGAAAAGGTTTATGGAAGATTGAATTGTTTTTGTTTTGGTTTTTATGATTTTTATGGGTTCTGTTGATCTTCTGTGAAGTTCTGTAAGCTTCTGTAGCTCTGTTGCTTTGTGGTTCTGTTTTGTTGTTTCTGTTGAGTGTTATGATGGATGTGTGGATATTTTTGGAAGTGTTTTTGTCTTAGGAAAGGATGAATGGAAGCTCTATCCAAGCTAATTGAAGTGAAGAAGTAACTGCTGAAGATTCATAGAAGGTTATAGAAGATAGTTGACAGAAGACAAATCTCACAGGACACTATAAAGTCTCTGGTGACCCTTCATACCAGACATACCTTTTGGAAGGTGTATCCACGACCTAAGAAGGATTATTGAGAGTGATTATTGAGTATTGTAGTGAGGATATGATGTACTATTGAGAGAGAGAGTGAGAGAGAGTCAGAGATAGTCAAATCTATCAAGACAGTGTGATTGTATATGGAGATTGAGAGAGAGAACTATGAAGACATTGAAGATGAATAATATGTGATGTATTTCCATTCAAAGATGGTGTATTCCTTTATTTTCTTTGTTATATTGATGGATATTATGAAGATTATGAAGAATATGGTTGATTTTATAAAATCCGTGGGAGATCTACATGATGCTGCATGAAGATTTGTTGTGCCTGGTGTTTTTTTCTTCATTGTGATCATATAAAACTTAATAAAAAAGATTGTTGATGATGACAAGATAGATTTTCTTGTAGTAGAAACCCTATTTCCTTGGTGTCTCTCTTGGGGCTCCATGTTTTTGGTGCGCAGCCGGGGAAACGTCCATCAACAAGCACAAACAGAGGCTGAAAATGAAAGAAGTGGCACTGTGGAAAAAGAAGTAAATCAATGGATAGTAGAGTTCCTGCCACTGTTGAAGAATTGCAAGCCTTCATTGTCAAGGCAACATTCTAAAAAATATTCATTCCTCAATGGAGAAAGCACAATGCCATTCTGATGAAGTTCCTCTGTGACAGTCTATTTTCACTATCCTCTGAAGCTGTAGAAAGTTGCATCACAGTTGGAAAGTTCCTCCCACAAAACTGAAGATTAGAACAGAGAGAATGAGTATCAATGGAGGATTTGGCCTTCATTGAAGAATTTCCAGACATCATCAAGTGGGAAATAGTCAAGAAGCTTCAGGAGTCGTGGTTTGTGGAGGTTCACAAAAATAAGAAGGAACAAAGCTGGGACTTGTTCGTAGAGACTCAACAGCAAGATACGTGGAATGTTTGGTGTTCTGACAATCTTTTGTTTGTCCAATTGGCAACCCATTGGAAGTTGGTAGATAGAGTGTTCTTTACAAAATACACTGTTGAAACCATCAGAAGCCAGTATTAGTATGATGATGGCACCACCACAATGCTTAGACCTATGCATTTTGACACCTTTAGAACCGAATACCTTCCTCTGTGCAGTGGCATGAAAGCAGAATTCAGAGACGTTGAAAAGAAAGAAGTAGAAGAAATGTTGGCAAGAGAGTCCTCCAGAGACTGAAGCCTTCTGTTATCCCTCTGTGGAGCACTAACAACATTGTGGAGTCAACCCCCTGATGAATGACGCAATAAAGAGGCAAGCATTAGAACGAGTCCAGAGGTACATGAGAACAGAGAAAGCAAGCATCAAAGCCGAGAACGAGCTAGCAGGAGAAGCCGCCTTTGATGCCCTTGTGGAACTCTTTACAGAAGTCCTAATGGCACATCAAGCCCTTCCTCCTCCTGCTGGAGGTCCACTTCCAAGCCAGATCCGTCCTAGAAATATTGATGAGAGGACAGGCCAACGAATTAGTCCCATTGCCAATTTTTAAGGGAGAGTACAATGAAGACCCCGATCTTCATGCAACAGAGATTAAGGTAGCAATATTCCCCTCCACTTTCATGCAGCCAGAACCCCTGAGCATTGGTTAGCAATATTCCCCTCCACTTTCAAGGGCACGGCGTTTCAGTGGTATGAGAGACAAGCAGCAAGAGCTTTTGGCACATGATTGGCCTTCCTCACTAAATTCAGGCGTGAAGGTTTTGAAGAGCGGATGCGAGAGGAGTTCATGAATTTAAGTTAGTCCTCTGGAGAAAGAGTGGAAGCTTATGTCTCGCGAATAGAATCCATCCTGAAGAGATGGACCAACCATAATCTAGATGATGGCATTCAGAAGGGAGTGTTTCTCAAAGGATTACA
Source organism: Lygodium microphyllum (assembly GCF_053477565.2). Lineage (NCBI taxonomy): Eukaryota > Viridiplantae > Streptophyta > Polypodiopsida > Schizaeales > Lygodiaceae > Lygodium > Lygodium microphyllum. The sequence continues at coordinate 62,621,788 of NC_141154.1, read as the reverse complement.
ACTAGAAGTCCATAAGTTTGTGGAGCTGCAAAGGCCAGCCACACTACAAGCTGCAAGAGAAGGTGCAAGTCTGTACGATGAAGTGGAAGCTAGATTGGAGACAAATCCAGGAAGAGGAGTCCCACCTCCTCTGATGCCAGGAATGATGTATCCACCAAATGCAATCGCAAGGACTGTCCCCTACCCCTACCAACAGATGGCCCCCAGTTTCACAGTATAGTGCCCCAAATCCACAGTGGCCACAATCAATGCCTCAAATGATGGTTCAACCACAACAACACTCGTCCCAAACAATTTTCCCAATGCCAAATCAGTAGCAACAGTGGAACCCTACCAACTGGAGCCAACAGCCCAACAATTCAAACAAGAGCTCTAAATCAGAATTAGAACAGAGACCCCTCTGCACAGCCCAATCTGTTTATGTAGTAATTACAGAGACTTCTCAAAACCCTACTACCAGTGCTTCAGGGGGTGAAAATCTGAAGGACTACTTATCCAACTCAGTTGCAAGTATCAAGAAAGAGATTTTGGATGTGATTACAGAGCAGCTACAGACGCTAAAGGTGAATACCACCAATATGTTCACTCTTGCAGGAGAAGGAAGAGATGTGATGCAGTCAAATAATTGGTGTGGTAAGTGTCATCAAGCAGGCCATTTAGCTACTAAATGTACCAAAAACCAACCATTCCTGGAGCCTTCTGTTCCTACTGTTTGAACCATACAGAGTATATTTGCTCTCTGAAGGAGATGCATGATAGGAGAAGGAAGGAAGAAGACGCAAGATTCAACTTGCTGGAATCCTAAATGACAACACAGGATATTGGGCCCAAGCCCAGAGAGTTTGGTCCTAATTTCAGTCCAAGGAGATTTCCATCCCAAAGTTACAGAGGAAGACAGTCTGGCGGTGGTCAAAGATTAGAAGTGGTGTTACAAATGCAGAGAAAAGGGACACATTTCACCAAATTGTCCAAATCCCAGAAAGTTAGTGGATTACAAACCCTTATGCAGTCGATTGCAAAGGAGAAGGCCACACTGGAAAAGACTGTCCAAGCCCAGCCCCACTGAAAAACAATGCTATTGATAATCTGTCCAAGGCCCAAGAGCCTACTTCCAATTTAATGGAATTGGAAGTTACTGCCATCACGCGTGCAAAGAAGAAGGAACCACCTGTCCATAAAGAAAATAATCCTCCTGCCAGAACAGTGAAGTTCAATCTTCCAACAGAAGAACAGAACAGAACAGAGCCTGACAGTGTTGTACAGAGTACTACACTACCACAGAGAGTCATAGAGACAATTCCAGAGACAGGACCAGAGGTCCAAGAGATAGAAGAGGACAAAGAGCCATAAGTGGCAGGAGAAGTCCCCATGATGCCCCTGTTGGAAGAAAAAAGGAAAATGAAAATGGGTGTCGCCCCATTCCCTAACCGGTTAGAGAAGCCAATGAATTCTATTAAGGAATATGATCTGGTGAGAGATCTAGATACCTTTAAACCAAACCTCACATTCCGACAATTATTGATGTTGTCTCCTAGTTGCCGAAAAAGGTTCAAAAGTATACTGACAAGAAGATGTGGCTTAAGGATTTCTCCCTCAACAGCAACAAAGTCCAACAAAGCTCCAGAGCCTGTAAAAGAGGTGGATGTGGCTAACGCCTTCATAGATCCTGGTACCGCAGAGACTAGAGTGTGGATAGAAGGCTGCTTTATTGCAGATGCACTGATTGATGGTGGCTCATCAGTGAACATTATGACAGATATGACAATGAAGGATCTAGGCCTACAAGGTATGCAACCAACTCAATGGCTCATCAGACTGGCGGATCATAGCAGAATCAAGCCTTTGGGCATTCTTGCATATGTGAAGACTATAGTGGCTGGAAAAGATTATTGGCTAATCTATCTGGCGGTGAAGCCAAACTCTTGTGGTACATCCTACCCCCTGTTACTGGGCAGACCATGGATTTTTGAAGCCAGAGCAAGGACGGATTAGTTCAAAGGAACCTTGACCTTGGGTAGAGGACCCAATAAAGTGGTACTGAAGCTATATGGTGCTAAAACAGGACATGGATCCACCTCCTTGGAATTATCTTCTGACTCTCCCGATGAGGCTACAGATGGAACATCAGCAGAAGAAGATGCTGTCAAACAGATCCTTCCCAAGAAAATAGTGGCACACTCCCTAACAATGGGTACTGTAAGCTAACTCCCAAAAGATGCAAAGCCATTATCAATGGGTGAATACTTCCTGCCTGAACCAGGAACGATTTTCAAAATCACTTCTAGCAGTGAGATAGAAGCATGGATGTACTACTCTCCCTGTTACATGGCCATAGTAGAGCCAGAGACCGAGGCAGAAGGCGAAGCAGAGGACCTAATTTTCTCTTATAAAATGCCTACAGAGGCAGAGCCGGACCGGAGTCTGAAGAGGATGATGATGAATCTGAAGAAGGAGACTTTGAAAGCGAGATAGAAGAAATCACTCCACCCATAGAAGGCTTTGATTAGGAGGGAGTTCCAGAAGCTTCAGAAGCAGAAGACTCCATGCTGTGGGACAAAATGGCAATGGTACCCTTTGGATTGGTAAATGGATTTTTCCATAGGCAAAGCCTATATAAGAAGTGGATCAAGCAAAATAAGCCGTCTTTTATCAGTGGTTCTTGTCGCACCCATCCACACTTGTCAAGAAAGGATGATGATGATGCTCCTTGTCAAGAAGTACCAGTCCCAAGGCCACGACAGAATTCCGAAGCCCCTGTTATGTAACATTCCTGGATGCATCCTCTGAAGAGGAGTCCTCAAGCTTTAAGGTAATTAACATTCAAACCAAAACCGAGGCAGCGCTGATCCCATTTCAGCATTTCAAGGAGCAACCTAAGTCCTTACTGAAAGAAGACGTTGGGTCTAGTGGGACATCAGAAGAGGACACCACCCCCTTGAAGGAGTCAGATCTGTACCCCGGATCTGTAACCCAGAAGCAGTGCGTGGGACCTTCATCCGTGAAGTAGAAGGTGAAAGGCAATTAACCTTTGTGGATGTAGATGGCACTGAATGCCACTTGAAGGTGGGTAGCATCCTACCAGAAGAGGAGTTGTCAACCTTGTACAACTTGTTGAAAGAGAATTTGGACGTGTTTGCATGGTCCTACTAAGACCTAAAGGGGATTGATCCCACAATATGTCAGCATCATATTGACATGGAGCCTGATGCCAAGCCAGTATGGCAATGATAGAGGCGAATGAACACGAATTATTCCACATTGGTGAAAGCAGAGTTGCTGAAGCTTTTGGAAGCGGAGTTCATCTATCCAGTGGCCAATAGTGAATGGGTATCACCCATCGTGGTTGTACCCAAGAAGAATGGAAAGCTTCGTATATGTGTGGATTTCCACAAGTTGAATTCCAAGACGAAGAAGGATCACTTTCCTATCCCTTTTACAGACCAGCTGCTAGACAAAGTGGGCAGGACATGAGTTGTATTCCCTCTTGGATGGATTCAGTGGATATAACCAAGTGCAGATAGCAGAAGAAGACCAATCTAAAACAACCTTCACCACAGAATGGGGGACCTATGCTTACCGAGTGATGTCGTTTGGGCTCTACAATGCCCCTGCTACCTTTCAGCGAGTCATGATGGCCGCATTCCAAAATCATCTACATGACTTTATTGAGGTATATTTGGATGACTTCTGTGTCTATAGTTTGATCCGTGAACACTGGGGACATTTGGAACAATGCTTTGACCGATGCTGGGAGTATTGGATCTCCCTCAACCTAGACAAATGCATCTTTGGAGTCTCTTCTGGAGTTCTGTTGGGCCACATTGTCTTTGCACAAGGGATATCAACAGACCCTGCAAAGATCGAGAAGATCACAGCTCTGATAGCACCCATCAACCTCAAATAGTTGAGGGGATTCCTAGGCCATGTGGGTTACTACAGAAGGTTCATAGCCCATTTTGCAACAAAGGCAACCCCCTTGCACAAGCTTCTGAGGAAAGATGCAGAGTTTTTTTGGACGAAAGAATGTGACAAAGCCTTCAACACTCTGAAGCAGTGTCTGATTGAGGCACCCATCCTGCAACCTCCTAATTGGATGAACGAGTTTCATGTACACACTAATGCATCAATTGAAGGCTTAGGTGCAGTCCTATGCCAGAAGGGATCCTCGAAATTAGATCAGCCCATCTATTACGCAAGCCGAAGAGTCACTGATAGAGAGCGAAACTATACAGTGAGACAGAGCTGGAGTGCTTGGCAATGGTGTTTGCCCTAGAGAAGTTTCGCTACTACCTACTATCTACCCACTTTAAATTTTATGTGGATCATGAGGCCCTATCCTTCCTGATGAACAAAGCAGACGTGAAAGGACGAATGATGAGATGGTTCCTTCTATTTCAAGAGTTCGACTTTCAGGTAATTACCAAACCTGGTCGTTCCCATGTTCTGGCTAATCATTTGTCGCGTATCTCGTAGACTGCAGACGAGAAGCAGGATGATCCAGACCTCCCTGATGCTTCCCTATTCCTAGTAGAAACTATAACCCCCTGGTATGCAGACATTGCCAATCTGTTGGCAACCCAGCAGTACCCTCCTGGCATTTCTAGTCGGGAAAGGAAGAAGCTTATGTTAGAATCAGCCCCCTATACCTTGTTAGGCAGTGCACTGTACAAGAAAGGCAAAGATGAAGTGCTCAGAAGATGTGTTGCAGGAGATGAGATTGCGATTGTTTTGAAGGCTTGCCATGACAAGCCATGTGGAGGCTACTTTGCAGGAGAAGCTATAGCCAGGAAGGCTCTGCTAGCAAGTTACTGGTGGCCGACCATTCATAAGGATGCTTATGACTACTGCAAGCGATGTGATGCCTATGAGAGGATGGGGAAACCCACCAAGACCAATGCTATGCCACTGCAACCTATCCTTCCTTTGAAGCCGTTCAAGAAGTGGGGCATCGACTTCGTCGGCCCAATCGATCCTCCCACCAGAATAAAATAGAATGGATACATCCTCGTATGTACGGATTATGTCACAAAGTGGTGTGAAGCTAAAGCCCTGAAGTGGGACGATGGTAACAGCTTGGCCCTATTCATGTACGAGAATATCATCACCCGTTTTGGCAGTCCCCTAGAGCTGGTAAGTGACAGAGGCACTCATTTCATTAATAAAGTCATGGAAGAGTTGACAGAGCTGTATAAGATCCACCATCGTAAGTCCACTCCTTACTACCCTAGAGCCAATGGCCAAGTCGAAGTCACCAATCTCATCCTTTGCTCAATCTTGACAGGGATGATTGTCGCACATCGTCATGATTGGGACGATCGACTTACAGAGGCCCTTTGGGCGTATAGAACCTCCCATAAAGCAGCTATAGGACATACCCCTTTCCAGTTGGTGTATGGTACAGAAGCTGTTTTCCCTGTTGAATTGGAATTGCCCTCTTTGCGAGTGGCTATCAAAGAGCGTTTGGGGGACGATGATTCACTGCAACGTCGTCTCCTGCACTTGGAATGTTTGGACGAAACTCGCACTTGGAATGTTTGGACATACCCCTTTCCAGTTGGTGTATGGTACAGAAGCTGTTTTCCCTGTTGAATTGGAATTGCCCTCTTTGCGAGTGGCTATCAAAGAGCGTTTGGGGGACGATGATTCACTGCAACGTCGTCTCCTGCACTTGGAATGTTTGGACGAAACTCGCAGGATGGCTCTACAGTGCATGGAAGCCACTCAAGCGCGACATAAGGCCTACCATGACAGCTTCATTAAGCACAAGGAGTTCAAAGAAGGTGATTTAGTCCTAGCCTATGATTCACGATTTGGCAAGTTTCCTAGCAAGCTTCAACAGTGGTGGATGGGCCCATATAAGGTACTTGCTGTCAATCCTAATGGCTCTGTCCAAGTACAGACCATTGATGCCTCTGATGATCCCTTCCTGATTAATGGATATTGCCTGAAGAAGTACTTCCCTCCTTGGGGATCTTGACAATCACAGTCACCTGATCCTTTCCCCCGTTGGTGTGGCACTGTAACTCTTATGATGCTACTTTTGATAGCCGTTCTTCAGCCACTCCTGATGAGGTGGACACAACCCTCTGTTCCCCCAGCCCCACCTCCCGCCCCTGATCTCTTATCCTCTATTTTCCACTAGCGACAGTGGTGAGGATGGTTCTGACAAATGGTATTTCTACCATTCCCTTGCTTAATTCAAAAAAGAAAAAAAATATACATATCGGTCATGGGAGAAAAGGACTTCGGTCCATGTCATGCCGACCTATTCTTTGAGAAAAGGTGGAGACACCCTCGGGAATATGAGAAAAAAAAAACAACAAAACAAGAAAAAAAAAGAGAAGAAAAAAAAAACAAGAAAAGAAAAAAAAAACTGTTATGGGAGAAAAGGAAGAAATTCCCTGTCATAGCAGGCCTCGTTCCAAGAAAGGTGGTCAGCACCCTTGGGCTGGAAGCTGGCTATGGAAAAGGTGGCAACACCCAGAAATCCAAAAAGTGGATTCATCAGTTGACATCCCTAGGATCTAGTTCCGAAGTTGCCTCCCTTGGTACGCTGTGTCCTATGCCTTTCTGCAGAGCGTTTGACAATCTTCTAGCAGACGCCATGTTCCTATCTAACACAACGTTCGATCTGATGGCTACCTCCCTAGGTACGCCTCTTCAACAACTGACGACATGATCTTCATCGACAAACAATCGAGGGATGCGAGCTTTCATCCTAACAGGATGGGGAAGTGAGTATGGGTTGCCCTCTGTAACTATCAAACGAGTGTGAGATAGAGGGTGGGGTGAGTGACCAGTCTTTTCCCTTCAAATCAAATGAGAGGTGAGAAGTGTGAATGGAGTGTTGCACGCACGGGATGGGCCTCTCAATATACAAAGCACGATTTGTTCTTGTGCACTGCACCATAAGGCTCCCTGGCCTTCCTTCTCGCACCGTATGCCGGCACAAGGTGGGATGCACAGTTGCACCATCAAATGCGCACAAGGCATACAACCTTTGCACAAGTGACCATGAGGATTACATCAACGGGTTTCAGGACATGGCTGCCCTCTGTATCTTTTAATAGAGCGTGAGACATAGGGTGGGCTGAGTTTGACTGGAGTTTCTTCAATTGATTACCGAGAGGTGAGATTGAGGGACATTACGACCCTTGGCGCAAGGTATGTTCTCTTTTCCCTATGCACCCATGGGTTGGGTCTCTGCCATCAACACAGGACATGTCACCCTGTTCTGTACACTGCACTGTAAGGCTCCCTGGCATTCCTTCCTCCTTGTACCTATGCCAGCCGAGTTGGACGCACTAATGCACCATCAACTGTGCACCCTGGCATACTCCTTCTGCACCATCCCTTTGTCAATTGCTAAACCGGGTGTGAGATATGGGTTTCAATCATTATTCATCGAGTGATGTTCGTAATGGGTCGAGTGACTGTTCTCTCATCCCATCTGAGTGCTATAAGCTCAGTGTCCTTCATCAATGACACCGACTCGACGAGATTCATCCATTAGCTACCTCCCTGGGTGCTGTTACATGGTCCCTACCATGCTGGATGCGTCTGTTGCAAAGCGAGCTCGGGTACCTCCTACCCGCCGCCTGAGACATAGCGCGTGACATCGACAATCGACTTCAACTATCTGCCACACGGGCCAATTTTTCCTAACCCTATCTCTTGATTGCATGTGTATGTTAAGGTGTTAAGTGTGGGGACGTCAACGTCCAGTCGGTTGTCGAATCGTAGGTTGCCGTGATGCATTTCCCTTGCCATTAATGTTTTAAGTGTGGGGACGCGTCCTTGCGCGTCTATGTGGCATACCGCCCTGCATATGCCTCACTTTGATCATGCATGGACATCATGACTTTCTTTTACCCTCCCGGGGTCCCTTCCCCACCCACCCATCCACTGTCACCCCTCCCTTGGGGCTGTTCCTCCTCCATTTCTCTTTCTCTCTTATTTTGATGTGTTTCCATGTGAACGCACCCTACGTTTAGCGGCATCCCGATCTGCCCTTACACCGTTATTCGTCCCTTCGAATTGTCCAATTTTCCTTTTTAGTCACCCCTGTTTCGATGCACGGTTTTTGCGTTATTAATTTTTGACGGATTTTGTGTACATTAGACGGTTTTCCATGTGAACGTGCTTTTCTTCCTTCAGAACCATGATCTGATGTGGCAGTCCTGACAACCACTTTCCTCCTGGCATTTTTTGTTTTTAATCCGTATCATTCCAATGCACGATTTGTCCAATATTAATTTTTGCGGTTTGTCGGGATCTTTTCTTGCATCTTTTTGACATTTTTCCATGTGAACCTACCTTATTTGCATCGGAATTCTAGTTTGACTTGACAGTCGTGTCCCCCTATTTCGACTTTCGGATTTTTTCTTATTAATTTTTAAAAGTGCTTTCGAGTGTCTTTTTGGTATTTTTTGCATGTGAATGCCTCCTAACCCTATCGGAACTGCGTTTTAATGTGACAACCCTATGCCCCCCTTCCCCCACACATTTTTCCTTTTTTCTGCCCTCTGTTTCGGTGAACCGATCTTCTATTATTAATTTTCGATCGTATTTGCATGTGCCATTTTTTCGTTTTTCCCATGTGAACGTGTCCTCTCGCAGTCGAAACTATGTTTTGATGTGATAGGGTTGTCGGGCGCGTTCTTATGCACCTTTTCCTTCTTTCCGCCCTGCATTCTGGCGAGCGGATTTCCCAAAATTAATCCCCTATGTGTTTTTGGGGCCGTTTTTAGTGTTTTTTGCATGTGCATGTCCTTTATTCCCCCCGGAACCCCCGTTGATCTTTCCCCTATCTTCCCCCTGCCATTTGGTACATTTTTTTTAAAATGCCATTTCGTTTCGACGATCGGATTGTGAGATATTAATTTTTCTTTATTTTGACGTGTTTCGCGCGACTTGTCTCGTGTGTGAACGCACATATTTTCGGTTTTACGCGTCTTGTCATACCCCATCGCGTAAGCGCACCCCGTGCCGACGTCCCAGCGCCATTCTGATCCCGCCACTGCAAATTTTTTTACCCTGCCCTACGCACGCGCGCGGGACAGGGACATACCTTTCTTTTAATTAATTAATTAATTAATTAATTAATTTAATTACTTAATTATACCTCCCCCAGGCGTCCGTTCCAACTCCCCCCCTTCCCTCTTCTCTCTCCTTCTCTCTCTCTTCTTCTTCTTCTTCTTCTTTTTCTCTCTCCTCCCCCTCCCTCTCTCTCCCCATAACTTCCACCCTCCTCCTTTGCTCCCTCCCGCCACCATCTTCCCCCCTCTCCATCTCCTACTTCCCTCCTCCCCCTCTTTCTCCCTTTCTACTCCCCCCCCTTCTCCTCCCTTGGCGCCTGGCCTGGTCGCGTCTCTGCCCGCCACGCCTAGAGCCTCCCCTTGGTGCCCTGGCGCCCCGACCGCCTCTTCTAGGTGTCGCGCTGGTTCTAGCCTCCATAGCCCGTTCGCCCATTGGCTGCCCGCCGCTGGTGTGCCGCCTGTCATCGCCCTGGTGATTTTCGCATGCCCGTGCTGGTTCCCTCCGCCGCCGCCCTGAAGCCTGTCGCCTGAAGACGCCCGCCTCCCTCCCAGGTATCGCGTCACCCTCTGCTTGCCATTCGGTCGCCCTCTGCCTGCCCTTTGGCCACTGCCTGTCCGAAGTCGCCACCGCCCTCCTCTCAGGCCTCCTCTGCCACCCTCTCACCGGGCCTCCGCCCCCCACCTCCCACCCTCCTATACCCACCTTCACCCCCCCAAACCCCCATTCACACACACACCCCCCAACCCCCCCATTCACACACCCCCATCTCCCCGCATTCCCATAAACCTCCCTTAACCCCCATTCCCACCCAACCCCCCGCCCCCCAAGGCTTCACCCCACCCTCCCCGCCCGTGTGTTCGCATGCGTGGATTCGCATGTGTGTGGTTTGTGCGGGAGACCGTCAGCGGGGTGTTCGCGTGTGTGTACGCGGGAGCGTGTCTTTTTGCGGTTGTTCACGCGCGTGACGCACGTTTGGACTTATCAGTGCGATGGTGCGTGCTGGTTCGTTCACGCGCAGCTGTTCATGCGTGTCCGGGTATTCCTTTTTAAAATCTCGAAAATTATTTTTTAATCATAAAATCCATTAATCACATTTAAAATTTGAAAAAAATCATTAAAAATCCCAAAAAATTCTAAAAATTACCAAAAATTGGTAAAACTTTTTCCCACATTTTTATAAAATTTCTTCTTGAAAAATCCTATTGAAAAATTCTTGAAAATTCCAAATTGGCTGAAATTATTTCTAAATTCAGGGAAAGTGATAAAAAATCCAAAAAAATACATAAAATTTAGAAAATAAATCCAAAAAAACAAAATAAAAAATAAAAAATAAAAAAATTCAAAAAATCACACTGACCCTTTTACTTATTTTGGACATTTTCTTGGAATAAAAAACATATTCACATCATGTTGGGAATTTATTTCTCTTTGGAAACATCTCATGACAATTTATTTATTATAAATCAAATTTTTCGAAACTCCCCAACATTAAATAAACATTTCCATCACATTGAAACAATATGGGTTTCCGATCTCGTAGTGGGAAAATTTGGGTTCTTGGTTTTTAAAAAAACAAAACACAAACAAACAATTTTTTTTAAAAAACACCACAAACCCTAAACAGAAACAAAAACAAATATAAAACCATAAAAACCCTACAAATCAATACATCCAAATAAATCCAAGACAAACATTTTTTTTTCTTCTTTTTTTTTGGTCATCAATTTCATTGTTCTTTGTCGTGGTCATGGTGTTAGCTCGTTTTTGTTTTTCTATCCAACAGGACGACTCTTGGCAGTCGATTGTTTGACCTTTTGTGGATTTTTGTGGACTGGGCATTCCACTTTTGAAGGTTGTGATTTCAGACTTCGCAGGCAGACCCACATATTACCAGGTTCTTTCCTTTTTCCCCCTCTCACTTGCATAGTCACACACATTAATTGTAAATAAAATCAACCGAACGTTGCACACACATAATTAATAGATTGCACCTCCTAAATTGTAAATAAAATGAACCGGATGTTAATTGTAAAAATAACCCCCGCCGTTGCACATGCACCTTTGCACCCTAACCCATATAAGTTGTAAATTAAAATCAATTCACAAATGCACACGCACACGCGTTTCAGACACATTAACTTGTAATTAAAATCAACCCCCGAAGTCACGCATGCATGCACGCAAGTGCCATACATCATCTAATTATAACAAGGATTTGCATTAGTAGAGACCCAGTCATCAGTCCAGTCGTGTCAAAATCTGAGTGGGGCTGGGTTACGATGTCGACTCACCATGCATTAACGGGTTAATTTAATAATAAACGATGCTTAATTGTTTATATAATACAAAATGAGTCGTTAGTCTCACTCACACACTCCATCGCACTGTAGGACGTGAACGCTACGTGGGACTGGGAGTAGTAATGTGACATTGGTTAATATGGTATTTATTCTCATTTTTAGTTAGAATATTTGATTGCGTCATGATTTTTTTTTAGTCTCTGTCTGGGCTATAGAATGTAGTTTTATTTTATTTTATTTTATGCTCTCACTTTACCACCTGTGCATGAGAAGGTGTGTTATTCTTTCCTTGCTTCTTACAAAAACCAGTCAGGCCTGGCTTACAACCGGACATTCTGTTTATCAGTAGCCAATATCAATGAAGCATTATGCTTGCCCTTATCTGCTTCCTTTGTGCCCAATGGTAACCAGAGGAGATAGTCACACTGATGAAGAAGTAAACTTCCACCCCCTTGCTCCTTAACCAGCTCATTAATAGCTTAGGGGTGTCTGTTGCCCACGTTTCTTCTCCAGTCTGGAAGCAGTTATGCCAGTTCCTACAGGTCCGGTTCATGTCAGGGAAGAATGCATCCAAATACATGTCAAAAGAATTATTCACAGCTTCTGTGAAAATTTTGGAGGGAGCTTAATTCAACTGGGCAAGTTTCCTGTTATCTAAGATGGATCAACATTTTTAGCATGTCAGGAAGGGTCAAAATAGTACTGTTTCTTATGGTGCCTTCCTACAGAGGATCCTTACTTTTGCACCTCCTCCTAGTGGTGTTCCAGTGCTAGATCTAGCTCCTTTACCAGTGCAGCCTACAGTATCAGTTTCTTCTCCTAGGCCCATGCAGCTTAATTCAGAAGATGAGGAGTCGCCTACTATTTTTTCTAGAAAGAAATGCCTTCGCACAAAGGGACCTTCCAATCCTTCTGTCCAAGATCCACTGGTGCAAACATCCACTCCTGCTGTGTCTGGCAGTGCCCTTCCTTCATTCCTTTCCTGTACCAATCTATTTGCTGCTCAAAAGGAAGGAAAATTAGATTCACATATCCCTTCATCATTACAAACCATTTTAGCTGGATCCATGCTTCCACAAATGATTTCCAATGTCCAGTCTACTCTGGAAACTTCCCTTACTTCCTGTCTTAAGACACTGTACACCAGTGTTTACACTTCCATGCAAGACAAGGTGGATTCCCTCACTAGTCAATTGAGTAAGGCACTGGAGGATCTGTCTTCAGAAAGGGCTACCCTTAGTGATATCCACAATCAGATGACTACTGCCACAACCTTAATGGATTCACAGAAGGTCACTATTCAGGAGCTAGAAGCTAAGGTTGTTAAACTCGAGGAGGAGAATGTATCTTTGATGCTCGAGAAGAATTCTGCCCTTGCAGAGATGGTCACTTTGGCTACTAAGCTTGCTACCAGTAAGGGTCAGTTCCAGCAATCTCAGGACACTATAGAGTCCCAACAAAAACTCATTGAAAAACTTAATCAGAAGGTGGATGTTCTTTCTATTTCCCCTCCTACTCCTGTATCTTTTGTTGTGTCATCCCAAGAGGAGCTTAATCAGTTGCAACATAAGGCTAAGCTCTGTGATGGGTTCTCAACTAAGGTTGATCGCCTTTAGCAGCGGATGGATTATGTGCAGAATGATTTTGTCCGTTATACTGAATTTGTGTCACCTCCTCCATCCTTTTGGGTGAAATATCATCAACAGAGGTTTGCCTTATATATCTCTTTGAGCAATGTGGATTTAGAGACTCCAAAGGATGGATGGTCCAATCTCTAGCCTGCGGATCTCTTACGAGCTGTTTTTGACAGATTTGTGGATGACTTGATTTCCCATGAGGTCCAATTACTCTCTTTCATGTATCTTACAGGGAGGAAAACCAAAGAGCGAGCGATGAAAATGGACCAAGGCTAGAAAAGCGAGCAATGGAAATTGAGCAAGGCTAGAAAATCGAGCATGAAAATTCGAGCAACAAGCTACCTTCTAACATACCTACCCCTAAAGCATCACTGACGTATACAAATAAAAATTGTAGATTAAAATTAAATATAATGAAGACACACACATAGAGCTCACATAACTCATCCCAATAATGACACAAAAAAGTGTAATCCATGTTCATCTCACAAAGAAGGTGGTAAGAAAATAGTCTGATCTTGAAACATAGATGAGGAACTAATTTCAGTCTCCCAATGAACAAAACAAGTTCACATTACAAAAGTATTTCTTATATCATTCCATATCATGGGATGAAGCTAACAAAACGGACACAATAGATGAAAGCTCATTAAAGGAGCTGTACATGTCCAAAAAGAAAAGGCCGTATGTTGAATTCAAAAATACCCTAGCCTCGAACACCTTAAACATAGTGATTTATCTGCCTATATAAAACCCTTAAGACGAAAGGATACTTTTTTTAAATGACAAAACATTTAGGGAAATGTTTCCTCAAAGCTTTGGCCATCCACAAGACCAAAAAGCGCACTATCAAACTCTTGGAAGTAGTGCTTGAGCCAGCTCCACCTTAGTAAGAGTTGCTTGGTATATGAATTGATGCACGACTTCATTGAGTCCCAAGACCTTTATGAAGACATAGTATAGGTGTTTGCATGGCATGTATACCAAATTCTTCGTGTCTCGCTGAGTAAAGTCCTCACATGAGCATCTTGGATATTGTGACACAGTGATAGAATAGGTCAACCCATCTGCTATTGAGCCTTCTATCTTTAGAAAGTAAACATGAGCTTCACCAAGAGTAACAATACTCTCTTTCACAACCTCTGCAACCATTGACTTTGCCCTATTTATTCGTTCTTGAAACTGTTTAGATAACTTGCTTCTCCACTTCACAGGCTTTCCATTTCTCCACAGTGGCCGCTCATGGCTTGGAGGTGGCCTATCACGTGGAACTGTGAAGCTATCCACAACCTCATCATTCTCTGCAAGAACAAATCCAGCTCTTTGCAAGTTTGCTTTCTCTGTCTCTGTCACCATGGTGCTTTGAGCAATCTTCCATGTCGCTAGAGCATCTCCTGGTATTCCCATCACTGAGCTATCCACCTTCCACGTATGGAGAACATCATTTCCACAAAACCATATGAATTGTCCCACTGTACCATCAGAACTATAACGTCTCCTTCCTTTGAAACATGGTGCAGGCACACCTACAGTTGCATTCTTACCAAGAGGGTTAATTAGTTTCCCACATCTAGCCTTCTCGGACTCCAAGAAGCCAAAACAAGTCACAAGACTATGTGCTTCTGTTCTTCTAATGGCCCAATGCGTAGGGTGGACTATGCTCTCTTTGCATATCTTCAAGGCAATTTCTGTCTCCTTTTGCAAATTCTACTCCATTCCATCACCTTTGAACCCCATTGTTTTGCCAACAGTCACTGTTGAATATTCAGGTTTATGGCTATCTGTTGGCAAGATCACTCTTGGGTCTACGTTACCCCTTTTCCTTCTAACACTTCTTGTCTCTTGTTGTGGTCTAAACATCTGTGGTGATTGCACACCTGCCTCTGAGAGCACTGCATGTGTCAGATCAATCAGCTTTTGACTAGAACCACTTGATTCTCCACACAATTTTTTTCTTTCAATCTTTGCAAGGTTGGTCCACTACCAAGGTGCTTTCCTTCCATAAATGCTTTGTAGTGTGCACTTTGCAACACAGCCAATGCCAAATCAGCACTACATGCCTCATAGAGTGAGACATACTTAGATTGCCCATGAGTTGCTCACATGCTCGAGTGCTTACATTCCGATAAATTTGTTGTTGGCACAAACCCTGCATTATCATGCTGCTCCATGAACATCCCTCCCCATTGGGAAACCTTGACATCCCACCAGTGGAACCAAGCCATCAATCAAGGGAGCTCTCCATCCTTTACATGGACAGGAGACCAAAACTTTAAGAGTGCCTCTTTGCACTGTTCGGCTTCTTGCTCTGTCCTTGCAACCTTCCATTTTCTACAAAGAAGTTTGTGCTCCTCTAGATATGGGGCCTTGACACATCTCTTTGCATGCATGACCATGCTCATCTCCCAATGAAACGAGCAAGTCCTTTCCCTGCCATGCATGATGTTGCTTGGTCCTCCATTGTAGACTACTCTAATTGCTAGCAAATTTGCTTATGCTACATCTGCCATAAAACCTCAAAATTTTGGGATAGAGAATCCATTTGCTATCATAACATAGTTTAACATTTTCCAAAATGATACTTCTGCATGCTCATCCTCCACTTTGAATTCGCATGTTGCAATGGTCATTATTTCTCGAATATGGGGATCATAAACATGAGCTCCCATTGTGTTCCAACCTTTCACCCTATGCACATGATCAAAGTGGATCCATTGATCTCCCAAAGATCCACCAGGTTGCATTCTATTAGCAAGGTCAACTCGTGAGCCTGGTCCAATTGTAGACATCTTGAATATGTGTGGCATGACATTATCTCCAAGGTGTTGCGGAAACAAAATATTGTGAAAGAAGGGGTACATGAAATTTTTTTTCAATGCCAAAATTGCATCAAGCCCGCCTTCAGCATGTCGCTTGTCTCTTCTAGCAATGTTTACTGACCTTTGCATCCTTCTTCTCTGAGACAATGGGGTAAGGTTCTCCAGCACCTCATGCAACTTGGCTTCATTGAAATCCTCGGAGCAATCTTCTTTTGAAATCAACATTTCCATCACAAGATCTTGACCAACAGACACTTCAATGCTTTTACATGACATGGAAGGATTTATTTGTGCACGAGTTTGCAACCATGTCTTCAATCTGCTTTTGCTTTTGTCGACACGAGCCATCTTGCACAGGGTGATCATGAAAACCAACATGAATAGCACATCTTATGGTATTCACTTTGTCAAAGGGAATACAATAGTATATATATGTAACACAAGCCTTTACACACTTAGGAGACATTCCACAATGTGTACACCTCAGGGTCCCAACCTCAGGCTGTAGAGGGCCAGTTGATAAAGGAGGCCTCTTCAACTTACCTTTCCACTGGGTCTCATTAGCAATACCAGTCCTCTCTAGATATGGACATTCCAAGGAGAAGCATCTAAGGTAACCACAACATCTGCTCATCCTCACCGTGCCATTGAAGAAATCTTGAGAAATAGTAGTGTACTCTGCCCATGTGTGCCCATCATTCATTTGGTCCATTCCATGCATTGAGCTGCCCTCGATCGGCTTAGGTGGCAACTCAAACATAATGTAGCCATTGTATGTAATTGGACATTCCAAGGAGAAGCATCTAAGGTAACCACAACATCTGCTCATCCTCACCGTGCCATTGAAGAAATCTTGAGAAACAGTAGTGTACTCTGCCCATGTGTGCCCATCATTCATTTGGTCCATTCCATGCATTGAGCTGCCCTCGATCGGCTTAGGTGGCAACTCAAACATAATGTAGCCATTGTATGCAATTGGTAGCTCATCCACCTTTTGTATATCTTTGACAGATGAGTATGCAACATGAAGAGAACTAGATAAGGGAAGCCTATCCAGTAGAACTTGCACACTCATTGAGTCAGTCATTTGCTTTATAAGAGGGATATGCTTAACTTGGAGACTATAGACACTGCTTTGTCCACCATCTAGTATGAATCCCTTGCTACCATCTTCTAGTCTCATCAATGGCATGGTTGTGTACACACCCGGCTGGCTTGTTGCATGCTGCACTTCCACATCAATATCATCACCAATCTCAAAGTGACTCTTAAGCTCTTCCAATGCCACCTCACAGAAACATGAGTCATACCTTATTGACAAGGTACTGAAACTACCATATTTGATTTGCACAGTGTTTGGCATTGTTGCTAAATAGGTAAATAGTCCTGTCTGTGTGAATGTCTTCTTAAGAAGACAATAGACACAGTTAGAACCTCAATAGAGTTCAAGAACAATCTATGCAAAAGGAACAAGAGAAGAGTTGTTTTTCAAGTAACTGTAATAAGATGGCACTATGAAAATAGATCTCAATATGAAAATAGTAATTGTCAAGGTTAAACAGTCATGTTAATAATAACCTTTACTTTTTCCATAATGATAGGTGTGTACTAAATATACACACCTAATGGTCACTAGCACGTCTAGTGATCATTAACTCCACCTCTGTCTCTCTCTCTCACACACACACACACTCAATCATTACATGCACTCTCTTTTGGTGTTTTTGTTTACTAGCACACACACAAACACTCTCTCACATTGATGGTCATTACACACACTCTCTCTCTTTCTCTCTCCCTCTCTTGCAACAAAAAAAGGACACCTCTAATTAGGAACTATAGTCCCCCTCTGCACTAAATATTCACAGTAATGGCCACAAACACATTTGATGGTCATTAACTCCACCTCTCTCTCTCTCTCAATGACAATCATTACACACACTCTCTCTTCTAGTGTTATTTATTTGCTAACACACAAATACTCTCTCACACTAATGGTCCTTTCACACACACATGGGCACACACACTCTCTCTCACATGACAGAGAAGAAGACACCTCTAAATAGAATTTGCGGTCTCTCTATGTCTCTCTCTCTCTCTCCACCCCCCCAAACAAGCAAGTAGAAGGAGGACCAAAACAACCTTGCACAGAGGAGAAGGCGGACCGATCAAGCAAGCGAGAGCAAGTTTTTTGTGTATCAATATGGGTGTGTTTCAAAACGCAGGTACAACAGGGGTGCTGCTTCTGTGAGTCGACTGTGAAGAGCCAGAGGCTTGTAGCTTACATCGATCAAAGCCACAAGGTAGGTGCTTCTCCTCTCTTGGGTGTGTTTGAGGTTAGAGTGTGTGTTTCAGCTGCATTTCAAAATGCACTCTCAGTCACGTTGGGGCTTCCACAAGGCCCGGCTCCAACAAGGTTTACTAGTGCGTTTTAAAACACAATTCATAACCACACAGTGGGCAATCAGAGAGTGCTGATGTGCCTTCTACAGCTCGCAAAGCAAGAGATCTGCAAGTGATGCAAGGCCAGTAAGGCGGCCCTCTAAACTTTGCAAGAGGCAGTCCTTGTAGGCAGGAGAGAAGTATGAGACTTGCTCAAGAAAGCTCCATATGTATGGCCTGTTTCAAGTGCATTTCAAAACGCAGTCGTAGTCACAATGGGGCTTCCTCTTCGAGTCTTGCAAGGCGGCCCTCTAACAGCTCTAATAGCCACCAATGCTTTTCAAGAGGTATGAAGTTTTCTCAAGAAAACTCTGCTGTACAAAGATGTGCTTCTCTCTGGCACTTATGATGTGCTATTATGATGGCCAATTCCTGCTATTATGATCGCCAATTCGACTCACAGAAGCACATCATGGTTCAATTCCTGAGGGCACCCAATGGCGCTATAGCGAGTTTCTGAACACTGTCAAGAGAGGCAAAGTGGAGAGGGTCCACTTCAGCAAGGATGGTTCTACCCTGCAGCTCACTGCTATCGATGGCCATTGCGCCAGTGTCACGCTTACAAACGACATCTCTGTACCTGAGACTGGTGTTACGATTCAGGATGTAGCCGGTGCTGATCAGGCCAAACAGTTACCAATTTCTCTTCCCCTATCTGGGTACTGCATACTTTGTTGACAGGCCCATGGGTTGCTTTATGAATAGCCTGCTCCCCTGTGGTAAACTCAAGCAATACAACACGAAATCTATACACATTGCTTGTGATAGTATGGTGCTGAGGAAGCTGATACTGCAGTGTGTTTTCAGCCATCAAAGACATGCAAATCCTCACTAAGACCAGGTGTGAAATCGTGAAATCAAAAACCCTGACAGTCCATCCACTATCCAAGTCAATTTGAGCTCTTGATACGCCTATGTATGATGGGAGGTGCAACATAACTGTGATACTCCACACTTCTGGCAGCTTTAGAAGCTATTTTTATCTGCATTTGCTGCAATAGAGCCCCTTCCCTATTTGCTCCTCTACGCCTTCCATAAATTGCAAGAATTTTTGGACTTTCTTGATAACCCTGACAAGTACACTGCCTTGGATGAAAAAATTCCCAAGGGTTTCCTTTTGGTTGGGCCACTCTGTTGGCCATCAATGCTTTGTTGGCACGTCGCTCCAGGTCGGGCATCACTCCAGGTTATGTACAGGAAAGGGCTAGTTGTGGGTTATGTTGAAGTTGCTGCCATGGAGCTCGAGCTTGTGTTGACATACAGTAGGAAATGGAACTGTAGAGGCCAGAGAATTGGGTGATTAAGTGGTGCATTTTAAAACTCAGTTATTGAGCTTGGATTATAGTAACATGCGAAACTCGTAATGTAATGTCACATCTATTAAGGATTCCAACTTCTGCAGTATGACTGGATAGCTCATGATTTGTTACAAGCAGAGAAAAGGGCTGCATTTTAAAACGCAGTGAAACTGGATGATGCTAATGTATGCAGAGCTATTGATGCCATTTTATGTGGAGCACAAAGTGTTGGATGATGCCATTGTATGCGGAGCAAACATAGTGAAATTGGATGATCCCATTGTATGCCATTGTAAGTAATGATATAGCCCAGATGATGCAAGCAAAAGTCATGATGCAAGCAAGTGAAGTTGCATGGATGTTACATGGACTGCACCTAGATTAGGGCGCGTTTTAAAACGCAGTAAAAAATGGATGAGGCTTTTGTCTATAATTGGGCAGACAACGTTTGAAGGCCAGTATAGTAATTAGACTTGCTCTTCAAACTAAAATGTTACATTTCAGCTACAGGACGGTTGCCAAGTACTCCAAGAATAGAGTTTGAGACACTATTTGCTTGGTTTAAGACATTATCTACCATTATACTTGCAATGTTTGGCCGTTTAATAATGGATTACTCTCTACAAGCTCAGTGCTTTGTATTTTGTAACACTATTTTATACTTTGTTTGCATTTTGTAACAACGTTTTAAAACGCTTGCATTTTTTAGCCAGAGTGAGATGAGACTTTTGTTTCTTGACTGTTGAAGGTCAAACGATCCAGTCTCTCACACGTATCCACTTGTGTTGAGCATCTCAGCAGAGATATTGATGGTATTTTGAAAGGCCAATCTCAGGTACTCTTTGTGCATATTCAAGTAATACAAATAGATATATATTCAAGCGCTACACATGTATCGATTCTTTTATGTGGTATTTCAGTCATGTCTCCATGAAAGGCCAGAGGCAAAGGTCATGCAAGATCATCCAAAGATAATTTAGCCACTCCACAAAAAAGAACTCGTGGATCATCCCTCTCTACAATTCTAGAGGAGGGTACACCAACTATAGAAAGTGAAAAGACTTCGAGTGTTGTAGTGGGGACTTCAGATCCTCAACTGCAAGAAGAAAGTGAAGAAGGAGATGACACAGTGGTTGGGCAAGGGTCTCAACTGGTACAGGAGGAAGACGAGGAAGCAACAAGCCAGGTTTCCGATATTGATATGCAAATGGTAGGATGTGGAGATGTAATAAGTCAATGTAGACTTCTATCTCAAGAAGTTTGCCCTCGTATCCCCTTGTGTCGTATGATTGCACATGCTGTTGTTAGAGGGATTCGTACAGACATGTCCTCTTTAAAAAGTGCATTTCAATATGAGGGTTATTTACCAGAGAAGGGCTCATTTCTTGTGTCTATATGTAAGTATAAAGGAGAAGAAACACTAGTGACCCATGCCATAGTGTCAACTTGGTCTCCTCTATGGCGTGAAGTGGATGTAGAATTTGAGAAGGAGGTCTTGGAAAAACCGGAGTTCAGGTTCTTTTCTGGTAAAATGTTTTACGTATGGAAAGGAAATCATCGGTTGATTGCTTGGATGGAGTTGATCTCACAAATGTACAAAGAGAATAGAGCTCGCCATGTCAGGGTTGTTTGTTCTGTTATTGATCCCACATGGATTTCAGAGATTGCTCTTCTCGCTGGACTCCAAAGAGTCAATACGTGAGTGTATCAATATTTGTTACAATGAATTGACGTCTATATTTTTATCTATAGAACTCAAGCTTACAAATTTTCCTTTATTAGCATGAACGAGTATGCCATCGTGAAACCTAGCTTGCGGGATGTACTTTGGAATTGCAACAATATCTTCAAGTGTGACATCAATGCATTCTTGAGTGCCTTACCCCAGGATCAACTAAAACGGTTGGAGTCCTTGAGAGCAAAAGATAGCAGTGTCAAGGGAAAACAACAATGGTATCCACTGACAAGGGGGTACTTGGCAAGATTGGTATTTCAGGTAATACATGTCATGGTTGTTATTAAGAGGGATTATAATAGATAAGTTTCCTTTTTAGGGTAAAATTTAAAAGCTTCTCTTTTTTTGTGAAGGTTGAGTATACTTCAAAATTCAAACAGGTTGAGGATTTTGTATTAAACATAGTCTCTATTGAGAAAAGAGAGGAGACATTGAAAAAGGAATGTGCCAAGATACATAAAAGATTGGCAGACAAGATGGGCATGGTATAGCCCCTTTGCTTCTTAGTTTACTCCCCATTACAGTAAAATCTCTAAATATAGGTTTCCTATCCACTTTGCAGGTTCTTAATGTGCTTGATCCCAAGCTAGGGGACAAATGGTTGGATATAATATTTACACTGAAGTTTGATAGCCCAGACTCAGTGATTACTATTGCCAAGTTGAAATTCCTAGCAAATGCTGATATGAGGGAAGAAAAAAGATTGGTGATGCTCTCTCTCTTGGATGAAAACAAGAGATTAAAAGATATGTATGGTATGCCATCGTCGGATAATAAGTACAGATTGTAAGTGTCAATTTGAAAGCTTTTGTAGTCTTGATATTGCTAGTATCATGTGTATCTTGTGATACTAGTAGATTTGATTTTTTTTGTTAAGGTGGTTGACTCAAGTGTGCTTTTTGGAAAAGGTTGAGGTCGAGGCTATTCAAGCATTGGAAGACTTGAAAAAAATGTGTGTTTTAGGTACACCATTGGATCTTCCACAGGATTACTTATTATAGGATTACATGGAGGGTGTGAAATTAGAGGCTAGAAAATATATGTTTGCTCATGTAAGAGCAAGAGAGCAAGCTATAGATGCACGAGGATCAAAGAAGGTGGAAGTTCCTTAGTGCCGAAAGAGAAATGAAATCATAATGTTTGCATATCGAGTTGTCTATAGGTAGATTTGTTGCCATAATGAGCTTAACTTTGGTTGCTCTTTGTTTATTTTAATAGCTTGTGTTAATATGTCATGCAAAAGGTATCTACTTCATTTGATTGGAGAGAAGAAGATAGCCAAGGTTCTAGATCATTGCAAAGGATGGATTGACATAGATAATGAGGAAGTATGCATGTATCCCAAGAGCATGCATAATCTCTCTGATTGGGATATCGACCATTGCCCTTGGTGGGTGGATCTTGGAAGTGGATATGTTTTGGCAAGAGAGAAGGAATTGCACAAAGTGCATTCCAAAAAATCTGTTGATACACCTCTTGGGCATCGATGCAATACACGGTCTAAAAAGGAGACAAAGAAAGAATGTGATGGTAAGATTATATTTTGGGTGCAATGGTTGTGAAGTTTTTTTCCCTTGTTAAAATGTGAATCATTGCAAATGCTTTGTGCTGCAGCAATGCAAGAGAGAGAAGACAATAGTCCCAAACAACATGAAGTGGAGCAAAGGAGTAGTGTCCAAGGAGGTGGAATAGATTATATCATTAGAGATCGTAACACATGTTGCATCCAATTTATACTCATATATTCTTGTTTATTGCAGGGCAAAGGGTTGCCATCAAGGAGATCATTCCATTTGTATTTCTTCCTTGCCCACTAAATGATATGCATTCCAATAAAGATGATGATGTGATACGTTATGGGTGCATGATGGGTGACTACATCTCTATCGGGCAAGATTTTATTGCAGGGAGAAAAAATGATGCTTACAAGACAATACATGAGTTCTTTTCTAGGCTTGCAAAACATGATATGACATATGTACGGAATGGGAAGCTTGTGAAATGGGCTTGCGATGTTGTCTTCATTGAATTTCCTAATGGATGTTTGATTGATAAAGAAACCACCTTGCCTACTTGGAATATGCTCACGGAGGCACACATTTGCCTAGGAATTATAGTTGCTGCTACCTCTTTGGGAGATAGTGGATGGTTAGTTACTTGGATTACTTTGACAGGTATATTGTCCTGGTCAATGTGTGTTGGCATAAGTACTTAACTAAACAAGAAAGTAAAGTTTTTCTTTGATAAAATAGGTGATGCATTATCTTGGCTTGAGAAGTACATACATGTGCTTGGTCTTGAAGTTGTCAGGCGAGTTTTTGTGCTTGACAAGCTTCCATATGGCTATGGGGAACAATGCGATCTTGAGGTGTCAGTAAGTGATCTTAAACTTTTGGTTTGTAATTCTTGTAGTGAACATATCTGACCTTTGGTTTGTAATTTTTGCTGGTATCTTGCATTCATGCATCATCAGTCGCATTTGAATACTCGCAAGGGTATCCCCTAGATGCTGCTTAATCCAAATGAGGATGTAGTAGTTGCTCAAATGGATCTCTTATATTATTTTGCACAAGCCTTCCCTACCAGATTCATCATTTTATTGGAAAGGATGTGTTGCCTACAATTCCTCTAAAATGTACCTCAGTACTTTGTGGATGAAAACAAAGCCTTGGATCGTCTTAAAATTAGTTTGCAGTTTAAGAAGAAATACCTTCATCCTACTTAGTAGGAGGGTTATCTTGATTGTATCCACTCTCTTCTTTTTAATGGAAATTTCTTCTTTCTCTTTAACATTTTTGAGGAGTTGTGCCATTCAGATTATATTTGTGTATGGGTATATTTTGTATTGGGTATTGTTGTTTTTCTTTGTGGATAAGGAGTTGATGAAGATGGAGCTGTGAAGATTGATGATGTTGCTTATTAGCGGGATGAAGTTGCAGTTGAAGATTTGGAACCTGAAACATATTATATAGGTTTTATGAAGCTGATCTTGGAGTCGTGATTGTAGCTGGTACATTGTGCTGATTGAAGATTTTTTTTAGCAAAGAGATTAGAGCTTTTATTCATTTTTTCCTGAGGTCGCGAGGACGCTTCCTTTCTAAGTGTGGGGATATATTGAGTGTGAAATATGTTGGTTTTTGGGCTGATTTTTTGTTGTTTTTGATGATAAATGGTTGTCTATTTTTAAGTGTTTTAAAAGGTTTGGATAAGTTTGAAGGGTTTTTTATGGTTTTTGATGAGGATGTTTGGTTCTGTAAGGTCTAATTTTCTTCTATTTTCTTCTGTTTTGTTTCTGTTTTGGTAGTAGAGATGGTTGAATAAATGTTTTGAGAGATGATTGAAGTTGTGTGAAGAGGTTTATGGAAGATTGAATTGGTTTTGTTTTGGTTTTTATAAATTTTATGGGTTCTGTTGATCTTCTGTGAAGTTCTGTAAGCTTCTGTAGCTCTGTTGTTCTGTACTTCTATTGCTTTGTGGTTCTGTTCTGTTGTTTCTATTGAGTGTTATGATGGATGTGTGGATATTTTGGGAAGTGTTTTTGTCTTAGGAAAGGATGAATGGAAGCTCTATCCAAGCTAATTGAAGTGAATAAGTAACTGTTGAAGATTCACATAAGGTTACAGAAGACAAATCTCACAGGACACTATGAAGTCTCTGGTGACCCTTCATACCAGACATACCTTTTGGAAGGTGTATCCACGACCTAAGAAGGATTATTGAGAGTGATTATTGAGTATTGTAGTGAGGATATGATGTACTATTGAGAGAGAGAGTGAGAGAGAGTCAGAGATAGTCAAATCTATTAAAACAATGTGATTGTATATGAGAGATTGAGAGAGAGAACTATGAAGACATTGAAGATGAATAATATGTGATGTATTTTCATTCAAAGATGGTGTATTCCTTTGTGTTCTTTGTTATATTGATGGAGATTATGAAGATTATAAAGAATATGGTTGATTTTATAAAATTCGTGGGAGATCTACATGATGCTGCATGAAGATTTGTTGTGCCTGGTGTTTTTTTCTTCATTGTGATCATATAAAACTTAATAAAAAAGCTTGTTGACGATGACAATATATATTTTGTTGTAGTAGAGAACTTATTTCCTTGGTGTCTCTCTTGGGGCTCCACAGACTTTAACTCCTTGAGAACCTAAAGGTTCATAATGTATTCCATATCAGTCTACTGAAGAAGTATGTACCTAACCCTAGACACATACTTGATGATCAACAAGTTGTAATGCCTAGCCAAGGAGTCCTTCAGCTACGGCCTGATAGGATCTTAGATGTTAGGGAGAGACAATTGAGATCTAGAACCTTGAGAGAATATCTCATCAAGTGGAAAGATTATCCCGAGGAGGATGCCACTTGGATGGATGAAAGTACTCTCAACTAACAATACCCCTAGTTCTTCTCGAGATGAGGACATCTCGATTCCTCTAAGGGGGAGAGAATGTAATATTTTCGCACGAAATATTAAAGAACTTTGATCACTACACGCCCCGCGCAAAAGCTCTTTATTGCACGTGTGGGGTAAGGACACCTTCCAATGGGGATGGTGTATCCACGAAATATTAAAGAACTTTTGGAAGATGTCCTTACCCAACACGTGCAATAATGAACACCATCCCCGTTGTGCAAATAAGGTTGAGGTTAAAACCTGCAAGCCGCACGAGAAACACCCCTTACGTAAAGACAAATGGATAAATGATTAAAGTAGAGCAAATTTTTTTATTTACCCCCTCCCCGCAGCCGATGCATGGCAGGGGAGAGGGAGTGGAGCTAAGTGGAGAGAGGGAGGAGTGTGGTGTGGGGATCCATGAGGGAGGAAAGGCATCAAAGCCCTCCACATGTGTGGATCTCCCCCTCCCCTTAGCATATATGAACCACCCTCTCCTTGAGCTTGGGAGAAGGGAAGAGAGGACGATTGCGCTACTGCCGTGGGTGCTACCTAGGCCGTCGCAAATTTAGCCAGACCATCTGTCTGCAGCCGCGCTGCTGCTGCCACTCCATCCCCATCATCATCACCTTCATGATCAGCATCTTCGTCGTCAATTCCTCTCCTCTAATCATTACTCCCCCCTCCACGTCATTCTGTCAAGAAGTAGAAGCTTCTTGGAAGCTTCCTTAGAAGCTTCTAAGGATAAGGCTTCCATAAGCCTTGTGCACGTGGCCTTTTCCCCAGTTTTTTAAAAACCCACATCTATAAAGGGGATTCTTGTGCGAGGGGGAAGTAGACACATTTTGAGGCTGTTTTTCCAAAGCTTGGAGGAAGTTCAGAGATCGCATAAGGGCAAGGACAAACTGCGGAGTCCAAATTCCACAACATCAACGATGGCTCCAAAACAAAAGATGCAAAGTGCATGCGTGGAAGTCTCCAACCCGAGCATACAGGTGGACATCCCTATGAGCCCTCAAGCCCAGGTTTTTAAAAGAATGATTCCGCATTAAAGCAATGCATTAGTCACGTTAAATTTCATGGGAAGAATGCATTCACGCATGTTTCTAATTCACGTAGTGGTGCACAGATCGGACGATGTATGCGCACTTAGTGAGCGTCAAAAGGTTCCCAAGAACAAAAGAACTCTACTTTTGCACAAAAAACAAGGAAGAAAGCTTGCACGACATGAAACAAGAGACTAATTGGGTGCAATCTTCCCCCATGCCTTGTGTGAGCGCTCCACAAAGCATGTATTTTATATATTATTCATCTTCAAGCTAAAAAAATAGCCCAATTTACAATTAGCACACTTTAGCTTTTGTGTTTGCTTTTGTGTCACTAAAGAATTAAAGCTATTGGGTGCCCAAGGAGTCAGGCTGTACCCAAATACAATGTCCAATACAAATATTTAAATCGTGCATCCATGCGCATACAAAAGTAATAAATAAATTTCAAGCACTTTAATAAATAAGCGCGTCAAAATATGGACGCCATGCCTAAGATACGCGACCATAAAAAATTGATAATAATTTGAATACACGCTATCCTCCGATGCTTCCCAATGCCATCGCTGCTTGCTCTACACATAAACTCAAGCATTCACAATTGTTAGAAAAATAATACAATTAAACCGAAAAAAGTGAATACCTAGTAGTCTTTAGCTACAAAAATAAATTGGTTAGAACTCAATCCTAACCTTAATTTATTACGAGTGCGCACTCTAAACTCATAAACATTTATTAATTTAAATATGTATTTTGCAGAATCACCTGCTGTGGAATCACCCACTTACACATTAAATTAACAAAACACCCGAAAAGGATAGGCATCCCCATCGACTTTTCGCAAAAATAAATCCACCTTGTGTATGAGCCCCGGTAATAAAATTTTACGAAATCCACCGCAAAAGCTCACGGAATCCACTGTGGAATATGCCTCCTGGCATCATATCCCCAGGGTGGGATAGCAATTGTCCTCAATTGCTATTAGCTCAATGTGGAGCTAATAGTGTGGGAAAAGCATTTAGGTCTCTAGCGTGCATCCATTGGGCCTCTTCAACAGGATGATTTTTAAACTTAACCAAATATCTAGAATATCTACGACCAATTCTTTTAGTTATAAAATCAGTATCTATAATAGTTTCAAGCTCAAGGATTTCAATTTCTTCGTCTAGCAAAGGAGGGTTTTCACAGATAGGGTGTACAGGTAGTTGTCCTCTAAAAGGTCATAATAAACTGATATGAAAGGTGTTGTGGATTTTTCAATGTTGTGGTAATTCTATTTTAAATGCATTGTCGTTGATTTTGTGTATGATCTTGAATGATTGATAAAATCTAGGTGCTAATTTGACAACGGGGTGTTTATCTATACTTTGTAATCTTCCTTTTTCAATTCCTAACCAAACATAATCATCAACTTTAAAACTCATAGCTTTTCTTTTCTTGTTTGCTTGTTTTGTGTATGATTGCTGGGCTTTGGCAATCATATCTTTAACTTCATCAAAAATAGTAGCATGCATGTTAGCAATATCATCAGCAGTCTGAATTTTGTTTGATAACGATGTAACAGGTGTAGGCAATTGATATCCATAAATAATTTCAAATGGTGCTTTCTTTGTAGCTGTATGTGGGGTGTTATTATATGCAAACTGTAGTAAATGTAGATATGTATCCCATGTGTGTGGTTTTGAAATTGTGTAGGCATGCAAAAGATCTAAAATGGTACTGTTAGTAGCTTCTGTTTGACCATTTGTTTCTAGATGAAATGCAGATGAAAAATCAATCTTTGTTCCTAAATTAGCAAACAAAGTAATCCAAAAAGTATTACAGAATCTAGAATCACGATAAAAAATAATGACTTTTTGTAAACCATGGTTAGTAAAAACACTTTTAAAAAACAATTGAGCAGCTTGAGATGTAGTTAAGGTTTTCTTGCATATGGAATAAAATATGCTTGTTTGCTAAACCTGTCTACAATAGTCCAAATCATATCATGATTAGTTTTAGTGTTAGGTAGACTAGTGATAAAATCCATTGAAATCTGTTCCCATGGTCGTGGTGGTATGGATAATGGTATTAATAAACCATATTGTTTACCATGGTGTCTTTTTACTCGTTGACAAATTAGGCATTCAGATACAAAATTAGATACATCAGTGTCCATGTGTGGCCAATAAAAATCTTCAATCAATGTACGCAAAGTAGATATAATTCCTCTATGACCTTGATATGAGGGACAATGAATTTCATGCAAAACAAATGATCGAAATGGAACAGTCACACATAATCTTTTTTCATAAAACATAAATCCATTAGTGTAAGACAATGAATCAATAGGAATCCAATTATTTGCAACTAGTTTATTCCAATCAGCTTGAAAAGTAGGATCTTGGTGATAAGTATCTTTCATAGGGATAAGGGAATCAAATGATATCACATAAATATTTTGAATTGTCGGTCTTCTACTCAAAGCATCAACAACAACATTCTCCTTTCAAGGTTGATATTGTATAAGGGGATGAAAACTTTGAATAAAAGCAGCCCATTTAATGTACCCGTCAGATATTTGTGGTTGACTAAGGAGATGTCTAATTCTTTGTTGGTCAGTTTTGATCATGAATTCAGATCCCATTAAATAATGTTTCCATTGACGTAAGGCTTGTACTATGACTAACAATTCCTTGTCATAGGTAGAATATTTAAGTTCAATTGGTTTGAGTTTACAGCTAGAATAAGCTATGGGATGAGAATCTTGCATAAGGACTGCTCCTATTCCAGATCCACTAGCGTTAGTAACTACTAAGAAGAATGGTCTATTGATATCAGGTAATTGTAATACAAGAGCATGAGTTAAAGCATGTTTTAGCAAATCAAAGGACTTTTGTTGATTGTTAGATCAATGATACATGATACCCTTCTTTAAGAGTTTTGTCAAAGGTAATGCAAGTAATGAGAAATTCCTCACAAATTTTTTGTAAAAGCTAGCAAGACCTTAGAAAGAACGTAATTCATGTACATTTTTGGGTATCGGCCAATTTAAAATTGCTTCTATTTTTTTAGGGTTGACTTTAATACCTTTTGATGAAATAATATGTCCTAAATATTCAATTTCTGTTTGGAAGAATTCACTCTTTTCGGGATTAGCATATAATTGATTGTCTTTTAATAACTTAAAAAATAAAGACAAATGTTCATAATGCTCATTCTCATTTTTACTGAAAACTAATATGTCATCAAAGAAAACAATGACACAATGCTGATGTTTCAAAAATATGTGATTCATCATACGACTGAATGTAGCTGGTGCATTAGTTAAATCGAAAGGCATAACTAGGAATTCATAGTGTCCAAATTGTGTTCTAAATGCAATTTTGAATATATCAGATTTGTCCAATCTTACTTATGATATCCAGATTTAAGGTCTATCTTACTGAATATGGTAGATCCTTGTAGTTTGTCCATAAGATCATCTATCCTAGGAATCGGGTATCTATTTTAACAGTAATTTTATTTAGGGCACGATAATCAATGCACATGAAATAGGTATTATTTTTCTTCACTAATAAGACAAGTGCACCAAATGGAGAACTACTAGGTCTAATTAATCCTCTATTAAGCAATTCGTCTATTTGGTTTTGAATTTCTTTCTGTTCAATTTGATTTTGTCTATATGGTGCTTCACATAGTGGTCGTGTTCCAGGAATTAAATCTATCTTATGATCTTCAGGACGTGCATGTGGTAATCCAGGTGGTAAATCAATAGCAAAACAATCTTTGAATTGGAAAAGAAATTGTGTATGCCTACGATGCATCTAGTTTTCTTTAGCTGGAAATTCATTCACCCATATTAAATAGGATTTGCTACTTTTATGTAATGCACGTTTAGCTTGAGTATGAGTAAGCAATGGAAAATTATTGGAAGTGTGCATTCCATGCAGTGTGATTTGTTTTCCTTAAAAATAAATTTTAATTGAATGCGTAGAATAATCTATATCAGGATTGTATTGATGACGCCAGGGCATTCCTATGATAATTTCACTAGACTGCAAAGGTACAACTAAGAAATTTCTTCATTCGGTATAATCACCAATTTTAATTTCTAAATTATGCACCTCTTGTGTTCCATTAAATCTCATACCTAGGAATGCAGCCTTGATGCGATAATATGTAGAAACAGTATGTAAATTCAATTCTTTGACCAATTTTGCAGAAATAAAGTGAAGTGTTCCCATCATCATGTAAAATAGTCTTTTCTTTACAATGCACAAAACATTTCATTGTTAATAAGGAATGGGGAGTTGGCATAGCTGGCAAAATATCACAAGTAGTACCAATGTCGTCATCATCTTCCGTAAAATCCGGTATCTCTTCACGTTCTTCATCTTCTATTGCTCCCAAATAATTGATATGAACAGATGGCTTTTTGGATTGACAATTGGCTGCTAGATGTCCAGGTTGATGACACTTGTAACAAACTATGGGTTTTGCTTTGGATACATTATTGGTAATGGCAAGAAGTTTAGAAATGTTGGGATTTGACTGTAGAGATGGCTTAGGGTTTGGATTTGTGTTTGATGGCAAAGCAAGTGGTCGTGTCCAAGGTTTACGGAATGAAGATGGAAGGAAACGACTTTGATTGAATCTTTGAAAATTTGAATTGAATTATTTGGAACCAAAGTTACCATTAGTTGGAAATTGTTGTGGTCGCTTATCTCGTCCGCGAATTTTGTCTTCAGTGTCATGGGCCAAGGCAATTGCATCTTCAAGGGTTGTTGGCTTGAACATATTGACCTCCGCATAAAAATGTCTAAGTAGGCCAGACATAAACTTGCGTTTATGAGTTGCTTCAGGTACATCTTCGAGCATTCGTAGTTGCAATAGAGCATTCCAGAAATGCTCAGTATATTGTGAAATAGATTCGCGATCCCTTTGTTGTAGAAGATCCCATTGGTTGATTGCTTTTTCATGGAATTGAGGTGGAAGAAAATTCTGTAAAAATTTCTTTTGGAAAGTCTCCCAGGTAGTGGGACAATCAAAGCTTTTGCGGACCACAGTCCACCATAAGGATGCTCCGTCAACTAAATGATTAGTGACACATTTAATTTTGTCTTTCTCAGCATATGATTCTTCATGGAAATAATCATCAAATTGACTGATAAAAGCAAGTGCAGTCTTTCCATCACGTGATCCATTGAAAGTACGAAATTTGAAGTTTCTTTTACTTATCTTTGTTTCTTTCCGAATGGATTGGGCTTCAAGTGTTGCATCGATGGTACGTCGTATAAGATATTTAGGTTGCGATCCATCTTGGTCGGTGGTAGATCATTGCAGATTGGCCAATTGAGCTTGCAAAGTTTGTCGTGCTCTTCATTCTTCTTGAAGTTGCATCATAATCAAATCCAATTTTTGCTCCATTGTTGGTTCGGGTAGATCACCTTCAGCCATAAAATATTCCATGGTTTGATCAGTCATCCTGCAAAATTCCAAAAGAACTCACACACTCGAAACCTTGTTAGCGGGATGAGCATAGCTCAAAGGCGGGTTTACAAGGCTTATATATATTTTTTAGTTTGGCTTTTGTAGTATTTCTCCTTTACGATTGCAAAATTTGATGTCACAGTCGTCTTCCAAGAACATAATTTTGCGTATAGATTGTGTATTGCCAATTGTTTGCTGTAATCTACTTCTGTCAGTTCACAGGTGTGAACAGGGGCTTCCAGAGGGTAGTAAACTAATTCGTGTGCTGCTGAATATGAACTTCCTCTATAGTAATTGTTGAAGATTGAAGTTAGGACCTTAGTGACTAATGATTTTAGTCTTTTCTGACTAAGCATGGATTTGTAGGACTTGAGGATGTTGTCGCCAGATTCAGCGACGGGCAGTACATGCTGCCGCCCCGCTGACGGGTTAAAAAGAGTATTGAAGCTTTTTATTAAGCTTCTCTTGAAGCCTTATAAGCTTATCTTTAAAGCTTGAAAAGCTATGGTAAAAAATTTCTTATCTGTGGACAAGTAACCAACAACTTCATGAAGGATCTTCCCACGTGGTCCTCCGCCTGCTGAGGCCAGTCCCTTGCGATCTGAGTGTACAGGAGGGGGTTCTTGATTGCCACGAACGCGCTGGTATCGACCGTTTGCCACGAGACTGGTTGTAGAGCTCTTCCAGGAGCTCCACCTTCGCGCGAGATGGTAAGCGATTGGAAGCTCTCGATCTTAGCTTCTCTCTGATACCACTGGTGCAGAGATTGAACGTCGTATATGCGCGTAGTGAGAGTTAGAAGGTCCCCAAGAACAAAAGAACTCTACTTTTGCACAAAAAACAAGGAAGAAAGCTTGCACGACATGAAGCAAGAGACTAATTGGGTGCAATCTCCCCCACAAAGCATGTATTTTATATATTATTCATCTTCAAGCTCAAAAAATAGCCCAATTTACAATTAGCACGCTTTAGCTTTTGTGTTTGCTTTTGTGCCACTAAAGAATTAAAGCTATTGAGCGCCCAAGGAGTCAAGCTGTACCCAAATACAATGTCCAATACAAATATTTAAATCGTGCGCCCATGCGCATACAAAAGTAATGAATAAATATCAAGCGCTTTAATAAATAAGCACGTCAAAATATGTATGCCATGCCTAAGATACGCGGCCATAAAAAATTGATGATAATTTGAATACACGCTATCCTCCAATGCTTCCCAATGCCACCGCTGCTTGTTCTACACATCAACTGAAGCATTCACAATTGATAGAAAAATAATACAATTAAACTGACAAAAGTGAATACCTAGTAGTCTTCAGCTACAAAAATAAATTGGTTAGAACTCAATCCTAACCTTAATTTATTACGAGTGCGCACTCTAAACTCATATACGTTTATTAATTTAAATATGTATTTTGCGGAATCACCCGCTATGGAATAACCCAGTTACACATTAAATTAACAAAACGCCCGAAAAGGATAGGCATCCCCATCGACTTTTTGCACAAAGAATGCACCTTGTGTATGAGCCCCAGTAATAAAATTTTACGGAATCCATTGCAAAACCTCATGAAATCCACCATGGAATATGCCTCCTGGCATCACACAGCCTAGCTAAAATATATTTGGAAAATTATCTCCTTGAACGATTTACAAGAGTTAGTGCATGTCATGCAAATTGGGTTGCTTGCATTTCCAAGTTGCAAATCCCAAGCGCATATTGCTTAGGGTTAAAAGATGAAATTGTTTAATTCATCATTGATTGGCCGAGGAAAAGAAAAGCGCATAAGGCATTTAGGTAGTAATTTTCTACTTGTAGATTCGTATGACATAATCATTGTCGATGTTGGCCAAGTAGTTGCATTGCATGGAAATGAAACCATGCACTTGCCCGTTACATGCAAGGATACATGCATTTTAAGTTGGATTAATTTCCGTAGAATGGATTAAGTCAACATTAGTCTTATGATACTCATCATGCATGAACTCCATTCATCGAAGTTGTATCTAGAAAAGGTTGCGTGCCATATTAAGGTCTGAAATTCAACTGCATTAAACGAACGGTTGTAGGCAAAGCTCTTGATGTAAATCCATGTAGGTTTTACGCAAGTTATTCCCCAAATTGTCAATCATCATGATTTTAGCAAGGAAAATAAATAGTTATTGCAAACCTTATAGTTGCATGGAAGTAATGAATCGCATATCTACACGTATTGTGATGTCTTGCAACTATTTACACCTTTAGAATAAGTTTAGCATCTATAAGAAAAGATCGTTTCTTGTCGCAAGACAAGTAGACCAATTTAGCTAAATCACTTGTAATATTATAACCTTCAAGGGGTTCGTAAAAGCATAACTAGTCGATATGATGAACACTTCAAAGTGCTAGGTAGGGTTCAGCACGTTAAAAATTCTACCTAGTATCGTATTTGGGATGCCAGGTGGAGACCTTCAAACCCAAAGGTCCTACCCACATTCACGGGAGGTTTGGGCTAATTGGACACCCATACAATAACAATCTAGGGTTTTATCCTAAGGATCGATCGACCTAATACTAAACTTCTGATTAAGTTCAGAAACCCTAGGGCCAACTATTATTGGCCTAGTAAGGTTAGGGATTGGGTTGGGTAAGAAGACACCCCAAACCCTACATCTTAACTAAACATATTTCTTGACCAAGGAACGTCGTTGATGGGAGATTGATCCCACAAGTTTGATGCGACTCTTATTCAACAAGTTGTAACGTCGCATGGTTTTGTGTTAAATCACAAAGTAGAGTTGCCACTCCTTAAAACAATCAAACCCTTGAGGATCTTGCAAAGTCGCAATCAATCCCGGATCGAATGCTAGATGCATTCACAGAGATCGATTCACACCTTAGCAGTCGGCCAAATAAACAACCACTGGATTGATTGTGTTTGTACAGTTTAGGAGCAGTGTTTGTATTTCTTGCTCAAAGAACTAAGGATGGAAAGATAATTATTACTTCATGTTGTAGGCCTGGAGGGAGAGGCAGCATCAATTACCACCAACTGCATGCCTGACCTTAATCAAGGGGGTTGTTAGCCGTGCCGGGAAAGTGGACCGAACCCGCTGCGAGAGGTCTCTCCGTTGGGTGCTACTTGGAGCAGGAGGGCGCTTGGGTGCCAGGGGGGCTCTGGTCGTAAATCCCTTGCCTTTTAGGTCCTGCATAAGAGGCCGACGTTACTCGAGATTGGATCTCGAGGCCCGCATACTAGTCTACGGGCGGAAACTTGGATTAGTAAACCCTAAGGATTGCTGAATTGCCTTCGGGCGGATTATGGATTAGCTTGCAGACTGGATTATATGATGTATTCCAAAGATAAATAAGATCAATTGTTGTAAAGGAACTTGTTTGGCATTGTTTTTCTATGTTAATTCTAAGATTACGTGAAGGAAGCGATGACTAATTGGATAATTAAGGAAGATGTTTTATGTGTGTCCAACTAAATGTGGTAGATAATTAGACAACTAAAGCAACCCTGAGGAAAGTGCGGTGGATGTGGCCATGGGTCCATCCTACGAATGGGTGGTCCCGATTAGCCAGGAACTTTTCTCAAACAAAATCAACATCAAGGAATGATGACTTAGAATCTAGGATACTAGAGTCCAGATTTATGCTGTTTTAGGGGAACGGAATGGGACTATGTCTTATGGGTAGAGAGGTCGAGCTTTGCATCCCTCTCGTTTCCCATGCTCCTTGAACCAAGTGCAGCATGAATCCGCTTCGACCCTGATGTTTCTGCGTAAAGTAGTTCGCCTGGGGTTCAAGGCTAGCTACCATTCTAGGAATTTAACCACTAGAAGAACCCTAATTCAAGTCGATCCTAAGTGGGAATGGCTGGAATGTTTCCGCTTCATGGCAGACTCGGGAGGATGTAGATCGCAAACCTGGTCACATTGTGTGGGAGTACCGGGCAGTGCTTTCTAGACTCTCTTTCCGATGGGCTGCTAAGACGTGTCTTGTAAGTGAATAAGTGGACATGTTATAGTTGGTATCAGAACCAACAAGGAACTAATGTTTACAAGAAAACTTAATAAGGAAAAGTAGAGAAAATGTTGTTGTTAAGAACATTTCCTTACTTATCAATGCTGACTTACAGAGTCATGAAGCATGGAACAGATTCTTGGTGTTCCACGATATGTTTATGACCGGGATGCGTGCCTCGGATTATCAATGAAGGATCAATATGATGAATATCCTAGATAGCATCTACAATCCATTGCCTCTGTACGTGGAATGGAGATGGATGGGTGTTTTAGGAATTTATTACATAGCTGCCCACCGATTTGTGTACCTTTGAACCAACCTAAAGAGAATCAAGTGGTTGGAGGACCTGAAGATCGTGAAGTTATTCATCTTTGTTGAGGCTCACGCAAACACAACCCTACATGTCGAAGATCGGAAGGTCAAGCTAAACATGTATGTGTACGAGGAAGTGACCCAAATAATCCCTGGCGATAGGATCAAGGTGTTAGGATGTTACGAGAAGAACGGGTACCAAAGGAAAGGATACCCTAATCTTCAAATGAACTATCGATTCCTGAAAGTCCATGACCCCAATCCATACTATTACTCAGTTCTCGTAGCTCAATGTAACACAATTTTATTCTCTCCAAATTAATGTATCAGCTTGTTCCATCTCCCCAAGGATAATTGTACTCCAAAAAGGGCTATGCCCATATGAATGAAATAAGACTCTTTTTATCAATGATTGTCTTGACTGTGAGTATTGATAAAAAAAATTTAAGTGATTAGGTCTCTTGGCTGAAAGTTGAATTGGGCATGAAATGTAATGTGAGGAACGCTTAGCAAGTTTTAACGTAAAGAAACCGATTTTCCAAGCGTATCCTCAAATGAGAATTCCTACTAGGAGGAAAGTTGACTTCGGTCAGATTTAGGGTTATGAACCTAGGTATCCATGAGTGTTTGCTCAGAATGGATTGGCTTAAACCTAATGATGCCCACATTCATTGTGGAAAGGGCCAAGTTTCCTTTCGAAAATCTGAAGGGGAATTGGTCACAACTCAAGGAGAGGCTGGAAAGCCGAAAATTCAATTGGCCAAAGCCTCTCGAATAATAAAGGGAGTTAGAAAGGGACTACCTGTCTACTTGATTAAGCTAAATAAGCTAGATCAGAATCAGGAGTCTAGTAAAGAACCTTCATGGCTAAAGGAGTACGCAGACGTATTTCCTGAAGAGCTAACAAAACTTCCACTTCAAAGGGAAGTTGATCATGAGATCAAGCTAGTGCCAGGAGCTGCACCAATTGCAAAGAGGCCATATAGAATGTCCATCTCGGAAGCAATTGAGTTAAAGGAGCAGCTCAAGCAATTGTTAGACCAAGGCTACATCCGTCCTAGCACTTCGCCATGGGGAGCTATAGTGCTGTTCTAGAAGAAGAAAGATGGAACACTTCAGCTGTGTACTGATTACAAAGGGTTGAATCAATCAACTATTAAGAACAAATATCCCATTCCAAGAATAGATGAACTTTTTGAGTGTTTTCAAGGTGCGAATATCTTCTCCAAGATCGATCTCATGTCTGGATACTACCAGATATGTATCAAGGAAGAAGATATCCCAAAGACGGCATTCAACACAAGATATGGACACTTTGAGTTCTTAGTCATGTCATTTGGGCTAACAAATTCTCCTGCCACCTTGAATAGGTTAATGCAAAATATCTTTAGGCCATATCTTGATGACTTTGTAGTCATCTTCTTCGACGATACCTTAGTCTACTCCAAACAGGAAGAAGATCATGAACCCCATGTCCTAGAGACAATGAGGGCACACAAGCTTTATGCCAAAAAGAAGAAGTGTGCGTTCTTCAAACGACAGATTGAATATCTGGGATTCATTGTATCAACGGAAGGAATTTCAGTCGATCAGAGACGTTCTGGAATGTCCAATACCAAGAACTGTCAAAGAAATACGCAATTTTCTTGGATTGACAGCTGGTACAGGGTCTTTATAAAAAACTATGCTTTGATTGCATCGCCACTAACCGATCTACTGAAGAGGCAAACATCAATTGTATGGTCAACTATTGAACAATCTAGCTTTGATAGACTAAAGCAAAGTTTGGTATCAGCACCTATCCTAAAACTTCTGGACCTTAGTAAGGAGTTTGAAGTAATAACTGATCATAGCACACTTTCCTTAGGATGTGTGCTTATGCAAGAAGGTCATCCTGTAGCATACTCTTCAAAGAAACTGAAGAGCCATGAAAAGAATTATGCTACCCATGATCTGGAGTTGTAAGCTATCATCCATGCTCTCAAGCTTTGGAGACACTACTTGCTGGGTAACAAGTTTGCCCTAGTGACGGATCATAAAAGTCTCAAATGGATCTTTACCCAGAATGAGCTCAACATGAGGCAACGTCGATGGATTGAAGTGCTAGAGGAATATGACTTTAAAATCAAATACCGGCCTGGAAAGGAGAATGTAGTTGCCGATGCACTTAGTCGCAAGGCATTTCTAAATTCTCTAATCTTGCAAGATCCATCAACAGCTAGATCTCTAGCCACAAAGGTATCCATGCCAATCAACACAATACTTGAGCTAGCTAGAGAAGAGGCATGACATGATCCAACCTATCAAAAGATGCTAAGGGAGATCCCCATCAAGGATCAAGACCCAAAGCTATAGGCAAAGTATCAAGAATTCTCTATCGATAGTGGACTTGTCTACTATAGAACAAGATTATGTATACCATCAAGCCAGTCACTCAAATATAAAATACTTTGGGAAGCTCATGACTCCCCTTTTTCAGGAGATCCTGCGTATGCCAAGACCCTCAATGTAGTCAAAAAGAGCTATTATTGGGAAAGGCTTAAAGGTGACATTCTCAAATATGTCACCAAGTGTTTGTCTTGTCAATGCATTAAGACTGAACATGTCAAAATGCCTGGGAAGTTGCAACCACTTGACATTCCCCAAATGAAATGGGAATTCATTAGTATGGATTTTGTTGTTGGCCTACCTCAGGTTCAGGGAGGATACAACTCCATTATGGTTGTGATTGATATGATAACCAATGTTGCACATCTTATTCCTATTAAGACAAACTATAAAGCCTCAGACATTGCAAGGTTGTTCATCAAGGAGATATTCAAACTACATGGGTCGCCCAAAAGAATCATTAGTGATCTTTACTCTCTCTTCACATCACACTTCTAGAGGGCTATCTTCGAATCCATTGGGACTCAACTCTGTTTCAGTACAGCTTACCATCCCCAAACCGATGGTCAAAACGGAGCAAGTCAACCAAATCATTGACGATATGCTAAGGGCACACTGCTATCGTGAACCCAAAAAGTGGATCCAATATTTGCCACTGGTTGAGTTTGCCTACAATGCTGCTTATCAACAAAGCATTCAGATAACCCCTTTTCAAGCATTGTATGGGCACAATTGTTGAAGTCCTTTAAACTTCTCAGATCCAACCTTAAGGGTTGAAGCTAAAGCAGATGCTGGAAGATATGGATGACCAAATCAAGTCAATAAGATAGGACATCCAAGCCGCCAAGGATAGACAAAAGGCTTACGCGGACTTGAAACGTCAAGATAGATCATTCACTGAAGGAGACATGGTCTTCATTCGCGTACGCCCAAAGAAGAGTTCCCTATCCTTGGGAGAATGCAAGAAGCTAAGTCCAAGTATTGTGGACCTTACAAGATTCTCAAGTGCCTAGGACCTGATGCTTACAGACTTCAACTCCTTGAGAACCTAAAGGTTCATAATGTATTCCATATCAGTCTACTGAAGAAGTATGTACCTAACCCTAGACACATACTTGATGATCAACAAGTTGTAATGCCTAGCCAAGGAGTCCTTGAGCTACGACTTGATAGGATCTTAGATGTTAGGGAGAAACAATTGAGATCCAAAACATTGAGAGAATATCTCATCCAGTGGAAACATTATCCCGAGGAGGATTCTACTTGGATGGATGAAAGTACTCTCAACCAACAATACCCCCAGTTCTTCTCGAGATGAGGACATCTTGATTCCTCTAAGGGGGAGAGAATGTAATATTTCTGCATGAAATATTAAAGAACTTTGATCACTACACGCCCTGCACAAAAGTTGTGGACAAAAGACACACCCCTTACGTAAAGGCAAATGGATAAATGACTAAATTAAATCAATTTTTTTAATTATTTACCCCCTCCCCTCAGCAGATGCATGGCAGGGGAGAGGGAGTGGAGCTAAGTGGACAGAGGGATGAGTGTGGTGTGGGGATGCATGAGGGAGGGAATGCATGAAAGCCCTCCACGTATGTGGATCCCCCCCCCCCCCCCCCCCCCTTTAGCCTATATGAACCACCCTTCCCTTGAGCTTGGGGGAAGGGAAGAGAGTGTAAAATTCTGCGTGGGGAAAAATATTAACCGGATTTTTGAAATTTTTTTATTCCCCCCCCTTATCCCTCCAGCCAACGGACGAGCTAGAGGGGGGGAGGGAAATAGAAGGAGTTGTAAGCTCCTTGGTGGAGCCTATGAAGGGAGGGAGGACATGCGTGTTGACACACAGGAGGAGAAAATCCCCCTCCCTCCACTATTTAAAGCATGAGGAGGCGGAGCCGTGAGGAGGAAAAGAAAAGGCTGTCGTGCTGCATGCTGACTGAGGGGGATGTTGTGAGGAAGAGGTCGACCTGCTGTGAAAGACACGGCCGTCGAGAGAGAAGCCGACACATTGAGACAGCTGTGAATGAGTGAGAGGGGTTGATGCTGGCAGAGAGGGAGAGGAGGAGTGGAACGTTGCTGCCGTGGGCTAGACAAAGGGTTGAACGATGCCACGAGATCGCCGCCATCTGATCTAGGTCGCTGCCGCCTGTACCAGTCCCTTTTGCCGCCATATTCGTCACGTGGGATTCCACCAGAAGCTTCTTAGGAAGCTTCTAAAAGCCTCCTAAGAAGCCCCCCTTCCTGTGTCTCTTGAAGGTCTTACCCCCGCTTTCCCCCCCTAAGCCCCTTGTTCTTTCCCCCTCCTGGTTTTTTTAAAACCCCGTAAGGCATTGTTTCCCCCCCCTCTTCCGGTATAATCCACCCCTAAGCCTTGTTTTTTTTTCCTCCGGATTTTAATCTCTCCAAAGCCCTTATTACCCCCGGGTTTAAATTTTCCCCCTAAGCCCTTACCCTTTCCCCTCCGGATTTTTCTTTAAATTATTCAAGTCACAACCCTAAAGCTTACTTTGTCCTTAGGCTACTTTGCAGACTTCCATTTTTCTTGCATAAATTCCTTCACTCACTTTTTAAATCTTTTTGTGCAAGTGCTCTCGTAGCTGAGCTTGGTGTTCTTAGTCTTATCAAACAAGCCGGTGTCCACACACTCCCATGTCCTAAAAATCCAAGTCATCATCACGGCCTCGTATGGTACCCCGTAAGGAAGAATATAGCCGTGAGATAAAAGATAGGGAGGGAAGTAGAGGGAGTGAAGGAGGAATAGTGGAAAAAAGGTAAAAGATAAGGAAGGAGAAGACGGTGGAATTCTAAAAAGAAAAAGGAAAAAGGCGATCTCACATTCGAACTACGATGCCGCCAAAGAAAGTCCAAGGTGTAGCTGCAGGAGGGTCATCGCCCGGTATCCATGTGGATATCTCACCTCAAAGCCAGGTTTTTCTTCTTGGTGTTAATTCGGTTTTAAGTCAATCATGCAAAGAAAAATTGTCAAGGAAAGATATATTTGTTCGAGTTATTTTTTTTCGAAGGAGTTAGCCTATGGACGACAATGTATACAAATTAGCTTTCTTCAAATTGCATCAAGCATTATAAAATTATAGGCAAGATTAACCATTTACTATAGTAATATATTCCTAAAGTGTAGAAATTATATCTTGCACCATTAGTCTTATTCCTTTCGCAACGAATCATGGTAAAATGGCTAAATTCATGGAAGGTTTCTTCGATGCTCAAATTACTAGGGAGTTATCTTTGCTAGTTGCACATCTTAGCAAGGCAACTGTTGTTATTGGCATGAGTCATCTTTAAAGAAAACAGAAGTTAAATGTTAGGAATTAACAAGTATAAAAATTAGTTATACGAACTCATTTGGAAACAAAATGCAATGGGAAACTGCTGGATGACACTCTCCCCCCCCCCCCCCCCCCCCCCCCCGCGCTATTTGAGGACTTGGGACTAATAAAGTGTGTATACACCAATTTCACAGCTAGGCCTTTTTGTCCAAAGGAGAAATTGTCACTCTTTGTATCACCTTGGCATTATGCTATATGCCAAATTAAACTGTATTGATTGGGAAAGTTAATTGTCACAAGGATAGTAAAATCGTGACAAGACGATTAAGATTACCTTCCAAAAGATAACTGAACCAATCTAAACATAGAAACATTCATACCCTAAACACTGGACTACTTTCCTTACCGTAAGGACAATAATTCCATAAAGATAAGGAACTAGGGTTTGTCCCTAAATGAAGAAACCCTAGGCCTGACATACGCCAGCTTAAGGAATCTAAACAGATTATTCCATCACAGGACTTGCGCAACATGTATGAAATCATTTTGTGATTGATTCACAAGGAGAAAAGGAAAAAACCCTCATCGAGGACGGCAGATTCTTACGCAAGTTATCTTGCAAAAAGACGTATTTTTGGGTATCCTTCTAATTAAGGAAAGGTGTAAACCAGAAACTAGTATATCTAAGGATACCTTAGGGTTAACCAAGTTGGGTATACCCTACACCCAAATATAAGGGATCTTGCCAAGTTACAAGACATCTTGAGAACGACTGCTGATACACTAAAAAAGGAAAGAACACTTCCTTAGCAGTTTGCCATACAACTAGGTTGATTAATGGAAATGTTTGTGCTTGCTAGAGATTTTAGGGCTCTGTTTGAATTATGAATTACAAATTAAACAAGTACCTATACTTCAGGTTAAAGGCCTGAAGGGAGAGGCAGCTTCAATTACCCCCGACTGCCTGCCTGACCCTAACCAAGGGGGTTGTTGACCGCGCCGGGAACGTTGACCGAACCTGTCACAAGAGGTCTCTCCGTTGAGTTCTACTTGGAGTACGAGGACGCTTGGGTGCTAGGGGGGCTCTGGCCATAAATCCCTCGCCTTCCGGGTCCTGCACAAGAGGCT
Source organism: Lygodium microphyllum (assembly GCF_053477565.2). NCBI lineage: Eukaryota > Viridiplantae > Streptophyta > Polypodiopsida > Schizaeales > Lygodiaceae > Lygodium > Lygodium microphyllum. The sequence goes on along the minus strand of NC_141154.1, from coordinate 62,578,467 downwards.
AACGTGACTTGGGATTGGATCTCGAGGCCCGCATACTAGTTGACGGGCGAAAGCTTGGAATAGTGATCCCTGGAGATTACTTGTTAGCCTTCGGGCAGATTATGGAAAAGCCTACGGGCGGAACTCCTTGTATTTCAAAGATAAAATGATGAAATGTTAAAAAAACTTGCTTGATGTTGTTTTTCTATGTCATGTGATAAGATTACGTGAAGGAACCAGTGCTTAACAAGGTTAATTAAAGAAGCTGATTGTTATATGTCAAATTAATGTCTTAGATAATTACTTAACTAAAACAAACCGAGGAAAGTGCGGAGGATGGGCCATGGGTCCGTCCTACGGTTGGGTGGTCCCGGTTAGCCGGGAACTTTTCTCATAAATCTCGAAAGACAGCGGAATGATCATCATCATCAAAAAGAATAACGAGAACGATGACCTAGAGTTACGTCTTACCCGATTTACGTTGTTTTAGGGGAATGGAATGGGACTATGCCTTATGGCAGAGAGGTTGAGCTTTGCATCCCTCTCATTTCCCATTCTCCTTGAACCAAGTGCAGCGTGAATCCGCTTCGGACCTAGCGTTTCTGCGTAAAGTAGTTCGCTCGGGTCTGACACTAGTTGCTGTTAGCTAGTGACCCATTAGGAAAACCCTAATTCCGGTCGATCCTAAGTGGGAATGGCCAGGATACTTCCGCTACGTGGCAGACGCGGGAAGAACTAGATCACAAAACCCGTAACATTCCATGGGAGTGTCGGGTGGAGCTTTCTAGACATCCTTTCCAATGGACTGCTAAGACGTGTCCAGGATGATACTAGGGGACACGTTACAGAGAGGACGATTGCACTACTGCCGTGCCGTGCTGCCCAGGCCGTCGCAGATTCCGCCACGCCATCCGTCTACAGCTGTGTTGCTGCCGCCACTCCATCCCCATCATCATCACCTTCATGATCAGCATCTTTGTTGTTAATTCCTCTCCTCCAATCATTACCCCCCCTCCACATGATTCTGTCAAGAAGTAGAAGCTGATTTTGAGGCAGATTTGCCAAAGCTTGGAGGAAGTTCAGAGATTGCATAAGGGCGAGGAAAAGCGCGGAGTCCAAATTCCACAATATCAACGATGGCTCCTAAACAAAAGATGCAAAGCGCACACGCAGAAGTCTCCAACCTGAGCATACACGTGGACATCCCTATGAGCCCTCAAGCCCAGGTTCTTAAAAGAATGATCTCACATTAAAGCAATGCATTAAGCACGTTAAATTTCATGGGAAGAATGCATTCACGCATGTTTCTAATTCACGTAGACTAGTTAAAATACATTTGGAAAATTATCTCCTTGAACGATTTACAAGAGTTAGTACATGTCATGCAAATTGGGTTGCTTGCATTTCCAAATTGCAAATTCCAAGCGCATATTGCTTAGGATTAAAAGATGAAATGGTTTAAATGCATCTTTGATTGGCAGAGGAAAAGAAAAGCGCATAAGGCATTTAGGTAGTAATTTTCTACTTGTAGATTCATATGACATAATCATTGTCGATGTTGGCCAAGTAGTTGCATTGCATGGAAATGAAACCATGAACTTGCCTATTACATACAAGGATACATGCATTTTAAGTCAGATTAATTGTCGTAGAACGGATTAAGTCAACATTAGTCTTATGATACTCGTCATGCATGAACTTCATTCATGGTAGTTGTATCTAGAAAAGGTTGCATGTCATATTAAAGCCTGAAATTCAACTGCATTAAACGAACGGTTGTAGGCAAATCTCTTGATGTAAATCCATGTAGGTTTTATGCAAGTTATTCCCCAAATTGTCAATCATCATGAATTTAGCAAGGAAAAGAAATAGTTATTGCAAACCTTATAGTTGCATGGAAGTAATGAATCACATATTTACATGTATTGTGATGTCTTGCAACTATTTACACCTTTAGAATAAGTTTAGCATCTCTAAGAAAAGATCGTTTCTTGTCGCAAGACAAGTAGACCAATTTAGCTAAATCACTTGTAATGTTATAACCTTCAAGGGATTCGTAAAAGCATAACTAGTCGATACGATGAACACTTCAAAGTGCTAGGTAGGGTTTAGCATGTTAAAAATTCTGCCTAGTATCACACTTGGGACGCCAAGTCGAGACCTTCAAACCCAAAGGTCCTATCCACATTCACGGGATGTTTGGGCTAATTGGACGTCCATATAATAATGATCTAGGGTTTTACCTAAGGATCGATCGATCTAATACTAAACTTTCGATTAAGTTTAGAAACCCTAGGGCCAAACGTTTTTAGCCTAGTAAGGTTAGGGATTGGGTTGGGTAAGAATACCCCCAAACCCTACATCTTGACTAAACATATTTCTTGACCAAGGAACGTCATTGATGGGAGATTGATGGTTTTGTGTTAAATCACAAAGTAGAGTTTCCACTCCTTAGAACAAGGTTGGCAGGTTCTGGTGCAGGTCTAACTTGCAAGAGGATGAGTAGTCATCTTGTTACATTACCCTTCCTTGGGCTCATTTGCCAAGATAGGGTAACTATGAATTGCCTAGCAAGAGATTGACAAATCAAGTTAGAGTGTCAAGGTTGCCAGGATTTACTATCTTAATTTAAGAAACCTAAGGTGTTGGTTAATTTGGGTTAATAGGGTATAAACCCTAACCCCACGATAAAAGGATAAACAATCAAACCCTTGTGGATCTTGCCAAGTCGCAATCAATCCCATATTGAATGCTCGATGCATTCGGAGAGATGGATTCACACCTTAGCAGTTGGCCAAATAAACAACCATTGGATTGATTGTGTTTGTACAGTTTAGGAGCACTGTTTGTATTGCTTGCTCAAAGAACTAAAGATGGAAATATAATTAATGCTTCAGGGTGAAGGCTTGGAGGGAGAGGTAGTATCAGTTACCCTCAACTGTCTACTTGACCCTAACCAAGGGTGTTGTTAGCTGCGCTGGGAACGTGGACCGAACCCGCCGCGAGAGGTCTCTCCGTTGGGTGCTACTTGGAGCAGGAGGGCGCTTGGGTGCCAGGGGGGCTCTGGCCGTAAATCCCTTGCCTTTTAGGTCCTGCATAAGAGGCCGACGTTACTCGAGATTGGATCTTGAGGCCCGCATACTAGTCTATGGGCGGAAACTTGGATTAGTAAACCCTAAGGATTGCTGGATTGCCTTCGGGCGGATTATGGATTGCCTTCGGGTGGATTATGGATTAGCTTGCGGACTGGATTATATGATGTATTCCAAAGATAAATAAGATCAATTGTTGTAAAGGAACTTGTTTGACATTGTTTTTCTATGTCAATTCTAAGATTACGTGAAGGAATCGATGACTAATTGGATAATTAAGGAAGATGTTTTATGTGTGTCCAACTAAATGAGGTAGATAATTAGACAACTAAAGCAACCCTAAGGAAAGTGCGGTGGATGTGGCCATGGGTCCGCCGTCCTATAGATGGGTGGTCCTGGTTGGCTGGGAACTTTTCTCAAACGAAATCAACAGCAAGGAATGATGACTTAGAATCTAGGATACTAGAGTCCCGATTTATGTTGTTTTAGGGGAACGGAATGGGACTATGACTTATGGGCAGAGAGGTCGAGCTTTGCATCCCTCTCGTTTCCCATTCTCCTTGAACCAAGTGTAGCATGAATCCACTTCGACCCTGATGTTTCTGCTTAAAGTAGTTCGCCTGGGGTTCGACGCTAGCTGCCGTTCTAGGAATTTGACCACTAGAAGAACCCTAATTTAGGTCGATCCTAAGTGGGAACGGCCGGAATGCTTCCACTTCATGGTAGACTTGGGAGGACCTAGATCGCAAACCCCGTGACATTCCATGGGAGTGCCATGCGGTGCTTTCTAGACTCTCTTCCCGAGGGGCTGCTAAGACATGTCCTGCAAGTGAGCAGGTGGACACGTTACAATCAATGATCCACCGTAGCAGGCTTCTCAATATTTTAACATGGTATCACAGCAGATCTTACTCCTAGTTAGTCATTAAGTTCACAAATCAAGTCAAATAGGTCATTATAGTTTGAATTTTTGGTTTCCCCCTTCTCTCCATGAATCTCTCACCTTCCTCCATAACCATCTACCTGCCTTGGAGGGCTTGGATATCTCTTTCCATGTAGTTTTAGCTTGTAAAGTAAATAGGAGGAATATTTCTTAACTTAGGACACTTCTCTACATCACTTCAAAACTTGACATTAAGCTCTACTTGCTCCAGCATTGTGCTTCTTGCTCCTCACTGTCTAGTTTGCGCCTTTGATCCCTGTCATATAGTTCATGCAGCTTATATCCATAGCAATGTCTTACACTACCATAGAGCATTCAAAACCCACTACATAGGCTTTCTCCTTAAAAAAATCTCACCCAAATGGGTGCTTCCTTGAGCTACTATGAATGAAAACCCAATCACCTATCAAAAACCCTAAGTGGGTAGCCATAACCGCTTGACTTCAAGCTCAAATATCTCTTTAAACTCTGACTTCCTTTGGTTAAATCCTATCATTGATACTCTGATCTACTCTAGCACTCAGTTTCTAGCAAGGCTCAACAAGGTACATCAAGTAGAAATTTCTAAATCTAAGATCAAGTATTACAACCCTTAAGTGTGAACTCCCTCGGTAAACAACCAAGATTAGGCTACCAATAGTGCTCAAATTCTTTAATAACTCATATATTTTGGATTGAAAAAACTTACCCCCCATGATAGAGTAGTATGACACAATAAACATCATTCACACCTCTTTCTTGCAAGCAAAAGTCCATGTTTCTCGATGGGATTTCAAGTATCCATTGTTGAAAATATTAAAAATGATAAAAATATATATTCATATACAGCAAGTTTTCCCAATCCCTAAAGAGGATAAGAGTGAAGCAATTAGCTGAATTAGGAAGCTCAAACCATCTATTTCCATTCCCATGCATAAAACATATTGTTTGAAAGAAATATAAGATTTCTTTCTCCTCTCAAATCATGCTCAAACTCCCTATCCACATCCTACCAATGGGCATCATACCTAACAAGACCTCATTTGGTATCTCTGTATTGGTTGGAGAGATAATTAACACAATAAAAGTGCCCTTCTCAGGACACTAGGTCTCTTCCTCTAGTGCAATCTTCAAAAGGGACAGATCACTTCTTAAACCATGCATCCTTGGTTTTGGAACCTGTGACACAAGGAGATGGGTGGACATTTTGAAACATCTAGAGTCATGCACTTAGATAACGCATCACCCCCTTTCATGACCACCATTGCATCACTCAATTCTCCACTTGTTTGCTTGTTGCCTCCAGTAGAGCATTCGAAACTTGTTGCACAATTAAGATTAGAGTATTCTTGTTTTCTTCTAGTTAATACCTTAAATGCAAAATAAAAATTCAAGGAATAGAACATTTTAATCCTTAAATCCCAATGTGTATCCCTCTCACACAAGTGATGGATCCACTTAATTTATCATTGACTATCCATAAAATCATCAATGCCATCATCAACTGGCACAAGGCTATTATCCACTTTCCTCGTGAGCCTAAATCTTGGCTATAAGAACTTGACAAATCAATGAAAGGAAACAATCATACTATTCTTTCTTTTGACTATATACTTAATGTGACTACCTCTTGCAATTGCTTCCTTGCCTATATATTTTGATTTGGGGCCATTGAACTCAACCTGTATGAAACAAATCATCAATAAATCCATGGATGATGACTACAATCAACACAAAAGAGCATCATATCCATACAAACTATCAATGAAGGCATACAATGCATTTAACACTCACAATCACTTTCTCATTTGCCATTGGGTCAAGAAATGTATGTAGAATGCCAAGCACTAGTGCTTGGAGAATGCACTCTAATAGATCACCTCTCTTGAAAAGGAACATATGAAAATTTTAAAAATAAGAAAATCCATATTAATGTAGAGTGTGTCAATGCACTATGAGAGAGTGTGTGTCAATGTACTATGAGAACATAGTAAAGAAAACCCACCTTTGTCCAATCTAAGAGAGAAAGCCTCTACTTCAACAAGCTAGGTCTCTAGTAAAATAATTAAATTATTCACTTAAATTTTCCACAATCAAGTTGAGACTCTATATCTCTTCTTGAATATCCAACTATTGGTGCTTAAAAGTTTGGAGACCAAAATTGTAGACTTAAAATATTTGATGCAAAACTCAACTATCCAAATAGATAATGCAAAACTTGAGTGCACTAGCCTTGTCCAATCATAGTAAAGTGGATTCTCTTCGATAGTGTTTGAGAAGCCATGGGGGGACTCCAAGCACTAGAACTTTGATCAAGTCCTAGCCATCAAGAGAATGATAACAAGACAAGAGATATGTAGCATTATATCTAATGATGAATGACCTTGGCTGGGCATACTTAGTGAGACAAATGAGGAGGAGGAGGAGTATTGCAAGGGCAAGTTGGGGGGGAGTGGTGAAGGAGAAAATGTGCAACAAAAACAAGTCAAGTGGGGAAAATGAGAAAAGGGAGACTTTGGGGAGTCCTTGCACATGTTGAGATGTGTCCCCACATCTCCTCTATGCTCTCTTCATGGACATGTAAAAGTACATCGAGACTCATAGCTTCAAAATGGTTAGTAGAGGGTTTAGATTTTATTCCTCTTCATTGGCAACTATGAATATTGCAAATCATGAAATAGGTATGTCTCTATTAATGCATCACTACTTAAATGTTTTCAAATGTTTTTATCATTCATACAGTACATGGGGATCCTCTTATACCATAGAGGATTGTTTTATTCTAAATACTCCTGCCCTTTCGTACCCTATGAGCCGCATCCAAAGACAAAAAAGGGTGCACACAATAGACATTAGAAGTGATACCTTTGTCTTGTTGGAAGAGAGGGAGAGAAACAGAGTGGAGCGGAAGATGAGCCTCAGCTCATTATTGTTCTTCTTCCATTATTCTTCCATCATACAAAGTGAAAGAGACTTACACACAAAGGTACGACTAACCAAGACTAACTATGGTTGAGTCACTAACTACACCAACTTATTGAATGTCACACCCATGTACAGTTGTATCTAGCTAATGTCGGTCACACACATAAATATAGACTAACTGAAGAGTAATGGGAGCTTGATATTCTAACACTCCCCCTCAAGCTCAAACAATCTGATAAACTCCAAGGAGCTGTCTGAAGTATGTGAAATTTTCTTTACCAAGAGACTTGGTAAATATATCTGCTACTTGGTCTTCAGTCTTCACATGAATCAAGTCAATCTACTCTGTAAGAATCATTTCTCTGATGAAATGGTAGTGAACCTCAATATGTTTGGACCTAGCATGGTAGACAGGATTGCTAGCTAGCATAACATTGTTGAGCTTATCACAATGCAATCTCACTCTACTTTCTAGCTGTATTCTCAAGTATTTCAACAGTTTCATCAACCAAACTACTTCGCAAGCCGTTGAGGCAGCTCCTCTATACTCAGCTTCTGTACTAGACAATGCAACAGTAGGATGTTTCTTACTCTGCCAACTAATCATACTACTGCCCAATCCAAATGTATAACTACTGGTTGACCTCTTGTCATAGGCACAACTAGCCCAATCAACATCAGTAAACCCTGTCAAGTCAGGGGATTTTCCATATGCATAAAACAACCCATACTCTATAGTACCCTTTACATATGTCATGATCCTTCTGACTACATCTAAATGTGGTTTGCAAGATGGTTGTTGGTCTAAATGAGATCTCAAGCAATCCCTTAACCTCATAGATCAAAAGGTATTCCATCATAATGATTGTCCAAGAGAAGAGAATGGCCATCAACCACATACTCCAATCCACTTGGGTCAAATGGATACAAGGAAGTATCCCCATAATCAAGTCCATAATCATATCCATAGTCTCGCGGATCATAGGGAAGCACAATGCCATCTTCATCTTCATGTATGCCCAAATCATATATTACATCATCATTGGACATATACCAATCAACCGTAACCATGATCAAGGTACTCATTATCAAATATGTTCAATGGCTATTGTAAACCTTGATTAAGTGTAAACTGATGCTCAAGAATATCATCATGAGGTTTCTCCAAGAGTCTAAATCCTTTAGCATAACCATCTACATCTGTGAGTGCCTCATGTGATTCATCAACTAAGATGTCATCACCTTGTACATCTTGCTCTTCATTGTTCAGTTCTTATACATCTTCTTGGTCTTCTTGCTCATTATCCTAGTCTTGTTGTTCATCTTGCTCATTACTCTCTTCTTCACCATCAACACTTTGAAAAGAACTCATCATTACATTTGGGTAATCCCATGAAATTTGTACAAAGAGATGATGAATCATTCCAAAAAATGCACCTATTGTAGCCCATTAGAAGATTTTGTGGGTGTGCAATGGATGGAGTGTGTAAGCCAATACACCAATTGAAGAACACGCCGAAGAGACTACACCCTCAATACCAAAGGAGGCAATGGGTCTTTCGAACCTCCCTCCAATCTTAAACCTGAGATGGAGGCAATGATCAATGTATTAATGCATATGGATGCCGAGTTATCTAATCCATTGAGAGAAGAAGCATCTACACCATTATATGATGGATGCCGAGTATCTCGCCTGAAGATGTTGCTTGCGCTCCTAAGTGTGCAAGCAAAGTACCGATGGAGCGGTGCTAGTGTCACTGAGTTGTTCAAGTACATTCTATGCTTTGTTGATTTTTTTACTCTATTATAAAATAAAAAATATTCTTATGCTCTTTAAGGGATCTTCTGATTTATTTTTAGATTGCTAAAGTATCATATATTGCCACTTGGAAACACAATGCATGAGTTCTATGAGATAATACATAATTGGTCTTACGAAATCTTGGCATGGACTACAACAACATCCATGCATGTGTCAACGATTGTGTGTTGTTTCAAGGAGACTACAATAATATGGAGATGTTGGGATAAAGGGAAGTTCCCGTTGTCATACTGCTGCGTATCCGAGATGTGAAATCCACCAAAAAGGTTATACTGAACATGGACCACTTGTCAAGGCACTTGCTTCTTATCATCACATGTAATTAGAGGGTGTCTGTCCAGATGTTGTCAGCCATTGGACATGGATTTCAACTATATTACAGTCATCGAATGAGACTTTTAAATATGGAACAAGTGGATCTTTTTGGTATGCCACTAGCTCAGTCGTACAAATACTTCTTTTCGGTATCATTGCAATGAAAATTAAGCGAAGGGCACAAAGGTTCACACTGTTTTGGAACTTGTTCGATGTCGCTGAGGTCTGCAGGTTGGGGTTATTAGAGAATCATGATATTATGCTAGGCACTGCATTGGTGGACATGTATGCCAAGTGTGGTGCACTTGCCAAAGCACAAGAAACGTTTGATGGGCTTCCATTACATGATACTGTCTCTTGGGCTGCATTCATGGTAGGATATGCTCGATTTGGTAAGGCTGAAAGGGTTTTCAACTTATTCAACAAAATGAGAGGAGAATGTATTGAGCTAGATGGTGTCACCTTCAGTATTTTGCTTACTGCTTGCAGTCATGCAGGTCTAGTGGAGGAAGGGCAAATATATTATGATGTTATGTGCATTGTCTACTGCATCATCCCGAGTTCAGAACATCATAGTTACCTGGTTGATCTTTTCAGTTGTGCAAGTCACTTTGACAAGGCAATAAGTGTCATTGAGAATGTTCCAGACTCTGATTTGACCCTGTTGGGTGCTTGTCGAAAATGGGTAAATGTGGAGCTTGTGAAATGGGCCTTTGAGCATGTGTTACAGTTGGATGATAAATGTGTTGCAGCATATGTCTGCATGACTAATTTGTTTCTAGCTGCTGGCAACCCAAGCCACACAAATCCTAAAGGTCAGGATTCCATTCGGGAAAATCCCTCTCAAACTACAAAAGCATCAGTGCAGAGTCGAATAGCACCAATACCAGATAGAGCTATAGCAGCAGTTTTTGACATGCATTACCCAATGGATGAAAGAAAAGCCAGCTGCTTTATTAGTCAGAAGGGGGAAGAAAAAGTAGAAAACGGAAACAGGGGAAAAGCCTTCGCCATGCTAGAAAAAGAGGGGGGATATTCTGGAGGAGAGGATCGAATGCTAAAAGAAAGAAAAGAAGGCTGTAGTTTTGGGGAGGAAGAGATCAACTGAGGAGAACGGTCGACACCTAGAAGAAAAGCAGAAGATAGTGGATAGGAAGGCCCATCTGGGAACATACAGAAGAGCATTGGGAGGAATCGGTTAGACAGGGACCATTTCGGGGTGGCAACGAGGGAATGCTTTATTGTGCGACCTGATAATTCCAGGGGAATGCCATATTGGATGAGGGAAAAGCTCCGTTGGCGGAATGGTTCAGAGGGCTCTAAGAACTGGGATTTTGGGGAAGTCCTTTTGGCTACCTTGAGCCTTATGTTGGCATATCAATTTCAATTTCTTTATGTTATGCATGGTTAGCTTTGGCTTGGATTATCATTGGACTAGCATATCTAAACCATCAACAGTCAATTGGGAGAAGCATAGAAAAATCTGTGGGTTTTGCAACTCTGAAGTTCCGTGCTATTTGACCAGCTCTTCTTTTCTGCTACTCATCGCAAGAGGCTGATCTGGAAGTGTATATTACGGAAGCACTGGACAAAAAGTTGTGGTCAAGTTGTTACAGAGCAAATATCAACGTCTGCAGAGTGAATTTCAGATCAAGGGATCTACATGACAATAATTTGCAGGGAATCATCCCCTCATATTTTGTGAATCTCCCAAACCTCCTCAAACTGGACTTGCGAAAGAATAATCTCGTGGGAAGTTTTCTTAATAACAGCTATGCCTTGTATCCATTCTCTTTCCCCTTCTTATTATCCTGGAACATAAACTGAATTCACAGTCAAATGCAATTCTGACATTGCATGTCTTGCGAGAACATACATGTTCACCCAAGTATACATCTGGAAGTCCATGGCTGCTCAAGAGATGAATAAAGATCTTTAACTTCAATTAAAGCAAGCAAAAGAAGACTTGGTCTACAACTTTGGAGCATAAGCTTGAATCATGCCAACAGAAACTGAATTCTGTCTGAAAGGAAAAATTGCAGAACAGGGTACTTTAGCCTGCCTTTCCCTCCGGTGCTGAATATACTTCAGACAAATACAAGTGTTGCAAGCTCCCTTGGAAAGCCTTTCCTTACACAAATATCACTTATCTACTTGTATGACATGCTGAAGCCTAAGCAGAATTTATTGATTGAGTTCTGGAATTGTTGTATGGCTATTAAAAATATATGACTTAGAGTTGAATGCTAGAACCAGTTTGATGATGAGTTTAATCTTTGACATTGGATTATTCATTTGATTGATCTTCCATCTTGACATATATCAAGGTCTTCTGAAGACGTGACTTTGCTTTCATAAACCCTTCGACACCGTGTCCACTTGTAAGGGCTAGGTTGTACATAGTACATATACCTGCCTAAAAACATTATTCAAGTACACTCTTCAATACCACAAATCATGTGTCTCTGTCTCTTCTCTCTCTCAACCTACATCTCTACACAGAAGCTCCATATTGTAGCTAGCTTAAGAAAGTGGTATCAGAGCTTGGTTCAAGCAATCAAGAGCTTGTCATTTCTTCAAGTGTAAGAGCTTGAATTTGAAGAACAGTTCAATGTGAAGAGTCTACACGAAGGGCAGCAAGGTTTGAAGCTTTTTCTTGAAGCTTGAAGCTTCCCCCTTCATTTGAGTGTTAGAAGATGGGCATAGAAACCCACTGTAAGCAAGGGAGTATAAGGGTAGATGGGTGTGAATAGCCCTAAGGGCAGGGGAAACCCTAACCCTAGCTAGCAAAGGGCTATATAAACAGCCTATGGGTCACTATCACTTGTGAGAGAGTGTACCCAAGTTGTACTCTAAGCAACTTAGTAAGCAAGATTTCATTCTTGTACTTTGAGCTCTTCTCTCCCTCTTGTGCACACATTCTACTGCTGCAAACTATGATTTCCAACATGATATCAGAGCCATCTCTGATCTCCTCAGCTTCCCTCAGCATCAATCATCACTAAGTGCACACTAGCTGTCATTTTCTTCACTCTACCCTTCTTTCCTCCATAGCTGCCTGCAACCTATCTCCATTGGAGGACTTGAGGAGGACAAAGGAGGCCATATTAGCCTGAGATTTCTTCTGGAGACTTCTTCTCCACATCAGGGCGCAGCTCCCTGTCAGCTCAAGCACCGACATTGTCCACGCATGAGGCCAGCATTGCCAACATTGAAAAAACGGCGCAGTCTGGACAGGCGTGAATCTCGGGCTGAATCGTGGGCAGCATACGATGCAATCCCAGCAACTATCATGGGGGTTTGATAGCCCCCCAAGTGGGCTATCCTCAGCCAAGAGGGCTCTGGGAAATTCTTCTTCTGCTGGCTGCTACAAGCCAAACCCTAACTGTGTTTTTTTGGGCAGCCATAGCCAACAAGCTCCAAGCTTGACATTTTGGGATTTTTACACTCTGAGCCTCATTAACAATGATTCTAATCACTGAAGCAGAGTCTCTGAATCCTATTCCAGAGTCTAAAGCTCCTGGGAATGATTAACGGACATCACCAAGCATTGGGAAGCCGACTTCAAACCGGGTTCCATTCAAGCACTTCACCAAGCTTGACAATAGTGTTCTCTTAACACTAATCATAAATCATCAGTTGAATAGCTTGCTGGACATTCACTAAAACCAGTGAGTTTGTTATTCCTCTTCATACATTGTTGTAAGGTTATGTGTAAAATAAAAACATAAACCATTATGCACAAGAAGTGTATTGCATACCGTAAGTGACATTGTCTCAAGTACTTTGGTCAGTAAAATCAATAGCATGAGTGTTATCATACTCTCCTCAGAGTCATCAGCAACAAGCATTGAGATCATAGACAAACCGTGTCCAACACAAGCCTCATCCACTAAGCCGTACCACAAGGAGGAGCCTAAAGTCCAGTCTAGGTTTACTTCATTAAAACCTAAAAAGACTATTAAACCATAGAAGAAGTTTGCACATAAGAAAGGACCACCAAAGTCATACCTGGAAATATTACACTTATATGATTTTCAGCCTTTCTCTTCATTACAACTTTGACTTCACTTTGTCTAAATTGCTTCCTCATTCAGTGAAAGGTTTGTAAGGGACTAGACACTGCCCTTGTCCCAACAAGTGGTAAGACCTTCCCAATGACTACAACATATGCTGATGTCCGTCCTCAAATTCGAAAGTTCGATGGTAAGGATTTCCATCCATGGCAAGTACTTATAAAATACAAAATGATGGAGAGAGGGTATTGGCCTCTTATTCAAGGCAATAGAGTTGTAAACTCTGCAAATATGATTGATATAGAGGATGACCAACGGGCTCAAGCAATCATAATGCTACACTTAGATGAATCCCTGATTCATCATGTTGATCAACTAAACACTGCTAAAGAAAAATGGGATGAGCTTGAAAAGCTCTATGGAGCCACTGGGAAGAATACTAAAATCTTCCTTAAAATTGAATTCTTCAGCTTGGAATACCGCTCAGGAGAAGATTTGGGAAAATTCATTTCTCATATGAAGGGACTTATGGCACAACTTGCTTCTGTACAAGCTCCAATACTTGAAGAAGATGCTATTGCTATTCTCCTAAAAGCTGTAAAATAGGTGTTCCCTACTCTTCTAACCACTCTCACAAACATTCCAGATCCTACTTTGGCAAGTACCATTCAATCCTGTTTGGATGAAGAAAAGAGGAACCACAAAGAAAGCAGCAACAGTCAGGCAACTTCAAATTCCCGTGAACAAGTATTGGTTCATACAGTTCTCACTAAATGTTCTTTCTGCAAGAAAAAAGGACATCTTGTAAACAACTGCTGGAAGAAGTATCCCGAGAAGATGAAATGTAACAAATGCAAGAAGACAGGGCATATAACAAGTAAATGCCCCAACACTTGTGAAATACCCAAAGAATTGGTGGCCAACTATGTCTCCAATTCATCTGAAGATCGACTGTTTTGACTATTTAAATCACCTACCTAGAACAACCTTGTAAGCCTGATTTATAAAGGCATCCAAAAAGGGGGGGATCTTTTACATGTCTTGTAATCCAATGCCACCCTGGCATTGAGGGGGGGTGTTAGAAGATGGGCATAGAAACCCACTGTAAGCAAGGGAGTATAAGGGTAGATGGGTGTGAATAGCCCTAAGGGCAAGGGAAACCCTAACCCTAGCTGGCAAAGGGCTATATAAACAGCCTATGGGTCACTATCACTTGTGAGAGAGTGTACCCAAGTTGTACTCTAAGCAACTTAGTAAGCAAGATTTCATTCTTGTACTTTGAGCTCTTCTCTCCCTCTTGTGCACACATTCTACTGCTGCAAACTCTGATTTCCAACATTGAGATTATTGGTAGCCATCATTGGCCACTTGGGGACCTCCCCATCATCTCCAACACTTGAACCAACATTCCAATCTCTTCATGACTGAAGATGCCATCAGCATGGGTATGCAGATCTGGTTTTCAGCATGCTCGAGACCTAGAATAGCTAATCCCGTTCATTTGGCATCATGGCTGTACTCTAGACTTTGCATATGATGCTTAGCATTGAGCATTGAAGTGTAGTATTACACTTAGGACTGATATACATTCAACTTTAGGTCTGAAATACATAGTATTCAGATTTGTAATAAATAGGATAATACCTACTCTCTTGAGATTGATACTAATATGATAGCTATTTAGATGTATCTTAATGTTGGATGCTTTGGGAACCATGTGGCATTGTTTGGGGGCCATTTTGAGCTAATCTTGGCAAGGATTTGAATCATTTTGCAACATATTTGGGAAACAACTATTTCTTGAGTGAATAAAACTTATGATTCACTTATGTGATGACTATATGATGCCCATTTGGTGCTACATGACTTGGAGATGTTATGTCCATGATTAGAGATCATTTTGGGGGTGATTAGAGTTATCATTTTGCTTGGTTTTGATAGAGATTTGGCTATTGAAATAACATGAATGCATGATATTTCAATTGTGTATGCATTATGTCTTGCTTCTAGACTCGGTCTCGGGCATTCTAAACCATGTATTCATGCTTATGGTTGATGTTACACATGCTTGGATTTGATTCCGCAACGCATTTGAGGAGTGATTAAAGCTCATTTTTGGATCAGCTTTACCTACATGTCTATTGCTGTTCATTCACGACAGTTTCTTGCATATTTAGGACAACATATCTCACGGTTAAGAAATTTAATATGTTTTTATGCTAGAACATTATGGTGATGTTTTGAGTAGTTTTCCATGATCTTTGGAGCTAAATTTTAGTCATTCTAAGAGGTTATTTCAATTCTAAATATTCAAGATATTTTTTTCCTAAATGTTAGGATTGCACTCCTGAATTGCAGGACAGCCACCTGCATTGTTAAGAATTTTAGGACTACACTCTGTTTTGTTGAGAAATTGGTATGTTTACTGTCATTTAATGATTTTGAGGAATTTTGGGCAATGACCTGATGTATGTTCTTGTTGCTACATACTTGGGGATATTCCTCACATACTACTAAGTGGGTTTTGGAGCTTCCATTGCTTGGCATTAGCTGTCAATTACTATCATACAATTATTTGGCTATGAATCATGGCTAGCAATAGTGACAATCATCTTATCCATACCAACAAGCTTGAAGGAGCACAGAACTTTGCAACTTGGCAAAATCAGTGCTATAATATCTTGTTGTAGAAGAAACAAGCAAATCCGATTAAGTAAAGGAAACAAAACCAAATGATGTAGAGCAAGACGACTAGGATGAGTTGAAATAGCTTGCACACTCGACCATTGAGCTATTGATTTTTGATGTCTTGCTATTTAACATTGAAGGGTTAGATTTTCCTTATGACATTTGAAGTGACTGGAAGAATTGTATGCCCAAAATATTGTTGCAAGCAAAGTCTAATGGCTAAAGAAACTCATTTTCAAACATGACTACTATAAATGGAAGAAAGAGAAAGGGAAGGGTAAGAAGATGGATGATAGAAAGGAAGAGAAGAAAGAGAGTTAGCCTGCTAAGAAGAGCAGTGTAAAGATCGAAGAGGTGAATGTAGTTAGTCATGAGAGTGACAGTGGGAATGATGTACTCTTTGTCTCTTCATGTCTCAGTGCACATACTTTGAAAGCCGATACAGATGATGGCATGCACACTTGGATTTTGGATTCAGGTGCCTTTTTTCATGTCACCCGAGTGGTTTATAGACATGGTGTTGTCCATCTTGGGGACAATTATGCATGTGACATTGCAGGCATTAGCCCTATATTACAAGAGTGCATATGAAAACAAAGGTGCTTGATGATGGTTATGCTTATGAAAGAGTTAGATGCAAGGATGGGAGAAAAGCTGTCCAATTTCTTACCATTTATTTATCATCCTAGGAATTAGGATACGCTTTGAGAGTCTCCTTTGCCTCCAAATGCAAGAGAATTCAAGGACTCGACTTTTCATTGAGCACTATTGTACATTAGGAGAGATTTGAGGTCTCGAATGTTCCTTGTAAGCAATCCTAGAGAGAGAAAATCTTTTTAAGAATAAAATTATCTTTAATTCTTACTTTTTTTAATATTTTGGTAAATAAATATACCAAAAATTGTTAATAATTCATTGTTGCTTAAAGATTATCATAATCAAGACCTTACTCATCCTCATTAAAGTGAAAACTAATATTCAATTTGAATTTTGTTCGACGTTTGATTACTTCCCTCCATTCTCACTCTCTTCTTTCTTTCCCATCCTTACTAGTTTCTTCTTTATTTTCCTTCTTGTTTCTAATTCACATACTTTTTCAATCCAATCTTCTAATCACATTCTTAGCTATGGATCAGTCATCTAATGATCTCTATAGCTCTAGTAAAAGTTCTCTCTATCATCTTCATATTGAACTAGATAGTGAGTATGAACCAACAAGGAAGAGAACAAAACCCATTACTATTATAGAGTCTACGAAACATATACTCAGGTTTGAGTAAAAGAAGAATCTTGATCTTTGGTTAGATGGCATGCTAAATCCCAAAGATCCTAGCAAAAATAGCACTTTGTCTTTCTATAATAGCTCTTCATTGTTAAGGTTCATTGGTGATGGTTATAATGGGTGTCTAGGCTATACACTTAACTTGATTGTGGAAAAGGATGTCCTCAAATTGGAGAACCATCTTTTATCAAAACATAACAACGAGTTATTGAAAAAGCTAGAAGGCTATCAATAGAGGATTCATTTGTTGGAGAAACGCATCAAATCTTATCAATGAAAGCAAACTATTTTAGGACTTCGAAATCAACAAAAGGCTCTTAAAAATATTGAGAGTCTCAGAAGAGGAGAAGATGGTTGTAGTAAAAGAATCCAAGCAGCAGCAAGATACATTTTTCTTCCACTTAAAAAATATGAAATATGACTTTGTTTATAATTAATTGTATTAATTTGTGATGTTGATTTTGTTTAGGTCTCTTCTTCAACCGAATGCAAATGAAAGAGATTCTTTCAAAGCATCTCAGTTGTATTATCATCTTCTTCTTTCAATAGTTTCAAGATATATTTTGAAGAAGAAGAAATTTAAAAAAGCAAAGAAACAATACTTGGAGTCATTTAAAAAGGATCTCTCTTTGAATATTGAGTTAGTGTAGAAGACATTAGATAATATTGGTATCAGTCAAGATGCTTATATACAACTTTTCTAGCTTTTATAGTCAAATATGAAGCAAGGACAAGTACATAATTGCATACTTCCAAGGCCATCTATGATTAGAACTATTAGACAAAGAGTAAATAACAAGGTAATGGAGATTTCGGGTGAGCCTTTCCATATCAACGCTAGCTTCAAGGGCAAGAAAAGGAAGTTGTATTCAATGCATTTAACAATATTTTCCTTGAATTACCCATCCTACAATGCTTAATGATTAGATTCTATGACTTGTCACTAGAAAAGGCACAAGGAGTGGCTAGATTTGTGGTTAAACTTGATGAAAGTGAGATTATAAAATTTACAAAACTAGAAAGGGTCTTTATTACCTTGAGGAATAGATAACTTTCATCAGATCATTACAATCACTCAATGTTATTTAGTGTTCAATAGGAATACAACATCTGGTGGCTAGGAGCATTTGAAGTAGATACAAATGATTTTGATATATTGTATTGGGCTTTTCATCGAATACCAATACCTAATGTTATTAAGAGACAACAAGTAGGAGAAGAGCTATTTGTTGAAGAATTTGGGAACTATAAGATTGAGTGGCACATAGCTGGTGACTTAAAGACACTTAAATGTATATACAATGCATCAAAGGGAGCCAACTCTAGATCTCCTTGCCTATATTGCATGTTCCTAGCTAAAGAGTTGAACTCAAGCAATTGGAATAGGCACAACAAGGATCCACAGTTTAATCCAATCCTAAATATTCCTTTAGTGAATGCTCATATCTGTACACTTCATGCACTTTGTAGGATAATTGAAAAGCTTGTTCATCTTTATATAGGATTTGCATGGAAGCTGAAGTCATTATTAGCTAAAACAAATACTATAATAAAGATTAAAAATTTATTATCTGCAATTGGTTTGCATGGTGGTAATGTTGTTATTGAACTAAATCTTCAAAAGTCTAAGGATAGCAATTATATCCCCAAAAAGCCATCTATTGGTGGAGTGAAGTTTAGAAGATTCCTAAACTTTCATGGGAGACTCGGTAAGATAAATTCTAGGAATGGTGGCTCAACTATTAGATACACTCAATGGAAGTGCCTATATAATGTTGTAAAGGATCATACTTATAATGGACAAGCTCAAAATAGAAAATCCAATGTTTGAAAAACATAGAAAAAGTATTCTTTTATTGTGATAAAACAGAGTGGACAAATAATCTAAAGTGAATAGTAACACACAATCTTTTCTCATAAAACATAAATCCATTAGAATAAGAGAAAAAGTCAATTGGAATCCAGTAATTCGCAACTAATTTGTTCCAATCAACTTGAAAAGTGGGATAATGGTCATAGGTATCATTCATAGAAATACAAGAATCAAATGATAGAACGAAAATATTATGAATATTTGGTCTTCTACTCAATGCATCGACAATAACATTTTCACTTCTTGGCTGATATTGGATAAGTGTAATATTCCGATTTGCTAACGCGTGAACTGCCTAAAAAGGAAAAACGAATTAGATAAATGATTTTTTTTAAAATTATTCCCCCCTATCCCCCCAGCCGACTAACGAGCTGGAGGGGGAGGGAAATAGAAGGAGCAATTAAGCTCCTTGGTGGAGCTTGGAATGAGGGGGGACACATGCGTGATGACATGCAGGGGAGGGAAGATCCCCCTTCCCCTTCCCTCCACTATTTAATGAGGGGCCGCAGGCCAAGGGAGGGACCATAACGCTGCAGGCCGAGGGAGGAAAATAGAGTAAAAAGCTGTCAATGAGGAGGAATAGCTGAGGAAGAATTTGGCGTGAGGAAGGAATCATGAGGCTGCGTGAGGAGGGAGGTGAGAAGTACGGCAACTGCCGCCCCGCCTGAAGCTGAGTACGTCGCCAGCATCTCCATTTTCCGCCGCCTGAAGCCAAGGATGCTGCCAGCTGTCTAATCAATGGCTTTCTCTTTGTCTATGTGGATAACCGACACCCACAAAATCTTCCAAGAAGCTTCTTGGAAGCTTCTAAGGGGGGATCTTTAAGCCCCCTTTCTCATTGATATTCCCATGCAAGTCCTTTTAACCCCGGGTTTTGTTAAAACCCCTTTCCTATTGCTTTTCCCCCCCGGGTTTTAAAAACCTTTAAGCCCATTTCACCCTCGTACAAAAAAACCCTTACCTTCACTTTGAAGTCACTCCCCCTAAAAGCACAAAGACCTTAAGGGTCTTATTACTTTTTTTCCCGTGTCTTATCACCCCTCTTATCCCTTAAGCCTACAACACCTCCATGTTAGATCCTTCCCTAGCCCTTTCCTTATGGCGTATTGAAACCCCTTCCCTCCAAGTTAGCCTAAGGTCTTTCGACCTCACTTATAATCCTTGCGGTTACTATATTTCCTTGGAGTTCGCTTCCACACCTTATGTCTTTTCCACACCTTTTTATTCCCGTTCATGCGAGCTTACAAAGGCCATTAAGCCTTCCCCATGGCTTCAATGGGTCTTAGTTGTAAAAGATTCTAAAACACCCTTTCGAATTCCCGAATTCAAGGGGGGAGCCTTCCAAAAACTACTTTGACGAATGGTGCAAGGGAACGACGGTGGAATTCTAAGGAGAAGTTGTAAAGCTTCTTCTACGTCTGAAGGACTACAATTGCGATGCCTCCTAAGAAAGTCCAAGGCGTAGCCGCGGGAGGGTCATCTCCTGGTATTTATGTGGATATCTCACCCCAAAACCAGATTTTCCTTCTTAGCTTTAATTCGGCCTTAAGTTGATCAGGCAAAGAGAAATTGTTAGGGATAGGATATATTTGTCCGAATTATTAATAATAAAGAAGTTTAGCTTATTTGTATGAATGATAATGAATAGAATTGAGTTTCCTTTGAGTTGCGTCAAGCATTATAAATTACAAGCGAGATTATCCATTTACTATAGTAGTATATTTTAGTTAATTCCTAAAGGTGTCGAAATTATATCTTGCACCATTAGTCTTATTCCTTTCGCAACGAATCATCGTAAATGGTTAAATTTGTGAAAGGTTTCTTTCGATGCTCAAATTACTAGGAAGTTATCTTTGCTAATTGCACATCTTAGCAATGCAAATGTTGTTATTTGGCATGAGTTCATCTTTTAGGAAAACGGAAAATAAATTAAACTATATTGACTGGAAAGTAAATTGTCACAAGGATAGCAAAACCGTGACAAGACGGTTAATATTACCTTCCAAAAGATAACTAAACCAATCTAAATATAGAAACATTCATACCCTAAGCACTTGACTACTTTTCCTTACTGTAGGGACAATAAATTCGTAAAGATAAGGAACTAGGGTTTGTCCCTAAGGTTCTTAAAAAAAGAAACCCTAGGCCTGACATACCTCAGCTTAAAGGATCTAAACAGATTACTCCATCGCAGGACTTGTGCAACAAGTATGAAATCATTTAGTCTTGTGATTGATTCACAAGGAGAAAGGGGTAAAAACCCTCATCAAGGATGGCAAATCCCTACACAAGTTATCTTGCAAAAAGACGTATTTTTGGATATCCTTCTAAATAAAAAAAGTTGTAAACTGGATGCCCTACACCGGAATGTAACGAGTGGTAATACACTCAAAAAGGAAAGAACACTTCCTTAGCAGTTTGCCAAACAACTGGGTTGATTAATGGAAATGTTTGTGTTTGCTAGAGATTTTAGGGCTCTGTTTGAATTATGAATTACAAATTAAATGAGTACCTATACTTCAGGTTGAAGGCCTGAAGGAAGAGGCAGTTTCAGTTACCCCTGACTACCTACCTAACCCTAACCAAGGGGGTTGTTAACCGCGCCGGGAACATGGACCGAACCCACCACGAGAGGTCTCTCTGTTGAGCTCTACTTGGAGTAGGAGGACACTTGGGTGCCAAGGGGGGCTCTGGCCGTAAATCCCTTGCCTTCCGGGTCCTGCACAAGAGGCTAACGTGACTCGTGATTGGATCTTGAGGCCCGCATACTAGTTGACGGGCGGAAGCTTGGAATAGTAATCCCTAGGGATTACTGGAAAGCCTTCGGGCGGATTATGGACAAGCCTACGGGCAGAACTCCTTGTATTTCAATGATAAAATGATGAAATGTAAAAAAAGAACTTGCTTGATATTTTTTTTCTATGTCACGTGATAAGATTACGTGAAGGAACCAGTGCTTAAAGGGATTAATTAAAGAAGCTGATTGTTATATGTCAAATTAATGTGTTAGATAATTACATAACTAAAAGAAACCGAGGAAAGTGTGGAGGATGGGCCATGGATCCGTCCTACGGTTGGGTGGTCCCGATTAGCCGGGGATTTTTCTCAAAAATCTCGAAGAACAGCGGAATGATCATCATCATCAAAACGAATAACGAGAACGATGACCTAAAGTTACGTCTTACCCGATTTACACTGTTTTAGGGGAACGGAATGGGACTATGCCTTATGGCAGAGAGGTTGAGCTTTGCATCCCTCTCGTTTCCCATTCTTCTTGAACCAAGTGCAGCGTGAATCCGCTTCGGACCTGGCGTTTCTGCGTAAAGTAGTTCGCTCAGGTGTAACGCTAGTTGCTGTTAGCTAATGACCCATCAGGAAAACCCTAATTCCGGTCGATCCTAAGTGGGAACGGCCAGGATACTTCCGCTACGTGGCAGACGCGGGAAGACCTAGATAGCAAAACCCATAACATTCCATAGGAGTGCCGGGTGGGCTTTCTAGACATCCTTTCTGATGGACTGCTAAGACGTGTCTTGGATGATACTAGTGGACATGTTACAGTTGGTATCAGAGTCGACCTATAACGGAATTGCTTTTATAAAATCTCAATTAAATAAATAAATTGCCGCTATCCAAAAATTTCCTTACCTTCAATGCTGTCTTGCAGAGTTATGAAGCGTGAAACAAATTTTTGGTATTTCGGGTCATGTTTATGACTGCAATGCATTCTCCGCTTTATAGACAAAGAATTGGGATGATGAACATCCTGGAACAGATTTATAATCCATCACCTTTATACATAGAACGAAGATGGACGGGGTCTTCAAGAATCTACTACATAGCCACCCACCGGTTTCCTTATCTACAGACCAACCTAAAAAGGATCAAGTGGTTGGAAGACTTGAAAGTAGTGAAGCTGTTCATTTTTGTGGAACCTCACGTAAATTTGACTTTACATAATCAAGGTCGGAGGGTTGAAATGAACTCCTATGTATATGAGGAAGTAACCCATGTAATCCCAGCCGACAGGATTAAAGTGTTGGGCCGCCATGAGAAGTACGGATTCCAACGGAAAGGGTATCCTGAACTTCCAATGAATTATCGATTCCTAAAGATCCATGACCCAAAACCCTACTATTACATAGTTCCTGTAGACAAATGCAATACAACATTGTTCTCCCCAAACTAAATGTAATGATTAGATTATCATCACACGGAACGTTGTATAAGGCTATGCCCATGTAAATACAAATAAAGACTTCTTTTATCAATATCTGGCTGTGCATAAGAGATTTTTAAAAGTTAAGTAGCTACATTTTTTACGAGATAGCTGAACTAAAAATGAAAGATAAGCTAACGTCGATTATCATATAATAATGTTAAGAAAACTTTTATCCAGGCACAACCCCAGGTACAGGTTCCAAATTCACCCCCTACATGAAGTACTGCTGTGACCCAACAGAAGAAGTTCCTCCTCAAGCAGATAAAGCCACCCGAGTTCGACGGGAGAGGCAAATTCGTCTAGGCTAATGCTGAAATTTGGATTGAATACATGGAGGATTACTTTGAAGCAGCTGGTACTGCACCTACCAATCAGGCCATGCTCGCCAAGTTAAAACTCACGGGCGAAGCCAGACTTTGGTGGAAGCAATGGTGCAGGGATCTAGGGACTTCAGAGGGGTCCGTTACCTGGGAGAAGTTGAAGAAAGCCGTGCAGGGAAGATATTTACCACCTGCATATCGTACCTAGAAAATGAATGAGTTCTACGAGCTAAAACAGCTAGGACTCACTCTTGACGCATACTACTCTAAATTCATCTCACTTTTAAAGTATGCACCACAGATGGACATGACGCAACAGGTGTCCAAATTTTATGCGGGCTTAAATCCACCTGTAAATACCTATCTCAAATCTATGCATCCATCAGATCTTCAGGATGCACTTATTCGAGCAGCGCCTATAATTCAGGAGGTGCAAGCTAGACCAAGGGGTAACAAAACTTGGTCCTATAGTGACCCGAACAGAGGAGCATTCAGACCTCAAATGAAGAGAGTTCAAGGTCACAATCAGGGACAAAGGAAGAAGGCAAGGACAAATAACGTCAACAACTTTGTTCCTACTCAAAGTAATGGCCGAAACCTCCGTTTTTTCCACTGCAACGAACTCGGTCACTTCAAGAGGCAATGTTCCAAGCTCAGCAAAGGACATCGCCAAACGCCTTTCCAAGGAGCAGGCCGCGGTCAAGGAGCCGTTACCCGTGGAAGAGGAAGAACCGCTTGCATTGCCAATAGGCAAAGATGCGAAGAAGAAGAAGAGGAAGATTCGACTATGGAGTGAGAATTTGAAAGAGCGACAGTCCATGCCGCTTTACACAAGAAAGGGCCGAATCGCCAGTTCTCGATAATTCAGACACCGTCGGACTATCAAGGTAAAGGTTTCAAAATCTTGATTGATTGTGGTAGTACACATTCCTTTATCTCACTAGCATGCGCAAAAAGTTTAGGAATAACCACAGTAGAAGCACCTACCCTGCTGGTGGAGTTGGCAAACGGTCATGAGGTAACTTGTACCACGCAAACTGCTAAGGTGGAATTCTTTCTGGGAGGAAAGAAGACTTTAGTCAAATTCACAGTCATGAATTTAGGTATCCATGAGTGTCTACTCGGGATGGATTGGCTTAATGTAATATTCCCACTCGTGAATATTGATTTCCCGCACAGTGCGTAAACCTCGTGCAAAGGTTATCTTTCATATTGGAATTGCCGGCAGTGTAATCTGTAACCTGCACGCGAGAAATCGAGACCTCCGCATTGGCAAAGCAAGCCCGAGGGTTCAAATTCGCAAATCACACGTAAACACCCTCTTGGGAGGGGCAAAATGGATATTATTAAAGCAAATTTTTTTATATTTATCCCTTTCCCCCAGCCGATGCACGGCTGGAGGAGAGGGAGTGTGGGGGGATGGGCTTAGTGGAGTCGTGGGCTGCATGAGGAGGGGGAAAGCCATGCAGTGGCCACGTGGTGGAGCTCTTCTCTTCCCCCCCTTGTCCTATAAATACACCCTCTAAGGTGTGAAGGGGGGATGGGGACGAACAGCTGCTGCCATCACCATGCTGAGGAGAGAAGAGGGAGAGTAGGGCACATTAGGGAGGAGGTTGCCGAATGGGATAATCGAAGGGGGAGGAGTAGACGTTCAGAGAGGGAAGTGGAGGCTGCGCTGAGGAAGGATAAGGAGGAGAACGCTCTCGTGGCCGCCGTGCTGGAGACGTCGCCGCCAGGTTGTCCGCCGCCACTCCCAGGGCCGCCGACTGTTGCTGCCTATAGTGCTGCTGCTGCCGCCATTTTTCCCCCTTCCATTGTCCTCATAATCCCCTCCCTTCATCAACGGAAACATCTACCCAATCATTGGCCTCCTTTCTTCCACGTCGGGCCTGCTCAAATTCAGAAGCTTCCTAAAAGCTTCTCTAAGAAGCTTCTAAAGGATAAGGCCTTTGGGCCTTGTTCCTGCGTGCCTTCCCGGTTTTTAAACTGTGCTCATAAAGCTCCTTCCCACAAGCCTTCCCTTAAGCCCCAATCCCACAAGCTCCCGGGTCTTCAAAGATCCGAATTTCGGTGAAGGAATCTCCTGCGTACAAGGGAGAAGGCACATCTCAAGGCTCTTCGGAGAAAGCATAGAAGCGAGGGTAATCCGCAGAGTCTGTGATCACGCCTACGATGGCCCCCAAGAAGTCGCAAGGCGTGCCTGCGGGAGGATCTTCTCCTAGCATTCACGTGGACATCTCCCCGAGCCCACAAACCCAGGCACAACCCCAGGTACAGGTTCCAAATTCGCCCCCTACATCAAGTACTGCTGTGATCCAGGAGAAGAAGTTCCTCCTCAAGCAGATAAAGCCACCCGAGTTTGACGGGAGAGGCAGATTCGTCCAGTCTGATGCTGAAATTTGGATTGAATCTATGGAGGATTACTTTGAAGCAGCTGGTACTGCGCCTACCAATCAGGCCATGCTCGCCAAATTAAATCTCACCGGCGAAGCTAGACTATGGTGGAAACAATGGTGCAGGGATCAAGGGACTTCAGAGGGGTCCGTCACCTGGGAGAAGTTAAAGAAAGCCGTGCAGGGGAGATATTTTCCACCTGCATATCGTACACAAAAAATGAATGAATTCTACGAGCTAAAACAGCTAGGACTCACCCTTGACGCATACTACTCTAAATTTGTCTCACTCTTAAAGTATGCGCCACAGATGGACATGACGCAGCAGGTGTCCAAATTTTGCGCAGGCTTAAATCCACCCGTAAATACCCGTCTCGAATCTATGCGTCCGTCAGATCTTCAGGATGCACTCATTCGAGCGGCACCTATAATTCAGGAAGTGCAAGCTAGACCAAGGGGTAACAAAAATTGGTCCTATAGCGACCCAAACAAAGGAACATTCAGACCCCAAGTGAAGAGAGTCCAAGGTCACAATCAGGGACAAAGGAAGAAAGCAAGGACAAATAACGTCAACAACTTTGTTCCTACTCAAAGTAATGGCCGAAACCTCCAATGTTTCCATTGCAACGAACTCGGTCACTTCAAAAGGCAATGTCCCAAGCTCAACGAGGGACATCGTCAAGGTGTAGGCCGCGGTCAAGGAGCCGCCACCCGTGGAAGAGGAAGAACTGCCTGCATTACCAATAGGCAAAGATGCGAAGCAGAAGAAGAGGAAGATCCGACTATGGAGGCAGAATTTGAAAGAGCGACAGTCCATGCCGCTTTACACAAGAAGGGGCCGAATCGTCAGTTCTCGGTGATTCAAACACTGTCGGACTATCAAGGTAAAGGTTTCAAAACCTTGATTGATTGTGGCAGTACACATTCCTTTATCTCACCAGCATGTGCAAAAAGATTAGGAATAGCCACAGTAGAAGCACCTACCTTACTTGTGGAATTGGAAAATGGTCGTGAGGTAACTTGTACCAGGCAAACTGCTAAGGAAGAATTCTTTCTGGGAGGAAAGAAAACCTCAGTCAAATTCAGAGTCATGAATTTAGGTATCCATGAGTGTCTACTCGGGATGGATTGGCTTAAGCCTAATGACGCCCACATCCACTGTGGAAAGGGTCAAGTTTCCTTTCGAAACTCTGAAAGGGAGTTTGTTACAACTCAAGGTGATGCAGGAGTGCCAAGAATCCAGTTAGCCAAAGTATCGCGGATCATAAAAGGAGTTAGAAAAGGATTACCTGTTTTCCTGATCAAACTCAACAAGTTAGATCAAAAGCAAGAGTCTCATGAGGGACCCTCTTGGCTAAAGGAATACGCTGACGTATTCCCTGAGGAATTGACTGAACTTCCGCCTCCAAGAGAAGTTGATCATGAAATAAGGCTAATGCCTGGAGCTGCGCCAATTGCAAAGAGACCTTATAGAATGTCCATACCGGAAGCTATTGAGTTGAAGGAACAACTCAAGCAACTGTTAGATCAGGGTTACATCTGGCCTAGCAACTCACCATGGGGAGCTCCAGTACTACTCCAGAAAAAGAAAGATGGGACACTTCGACTATGTATTGATTACCGTGGTTTGAATCAATCAACAGTCAAGAACAAGTATCCTATTCCTAGAATAGATGAACTTCTGGATCGCCTTCAAGGTGCAAAGATCTTCTCCAAAATTGATCTCAGATCAGGTTACTATCAAATAAGGATCAAGGAAGAAGATATTCCAAAAACGGCCTTCGATACAAGATATGGGCACTTTGAGTTCTTGGTTATGTCATTCGGGCTTACAAATGCACCTGCCACCTTCAATAGATTAATGCAGGATATTTTTAGACCATATCTTGATGATTTCGTGCTTGTCTTCTTCGATGACACTTTAGTCTATTCTAAACAGGAAGAAGATCATGAACCTCAACTACGGATTGTTCTTGAGACAATGAGGTCTCATAAGCTGTATGCTAAAATGAAGAAGTGTGCATTCTTCAAGCGTCAGATTGAATATCTAGGATTCATAGTATCATCAGAAGGAATATCAGTAGACCCAGCCAAAGTCAGGGATGTGCTTGAATGGCCAATACCAATATCCATTAAAGAAATACGTAGCTTTCTTGGCTTGACAGGATGGTATAGGGTCTTTATCAAAAACTATGCTTTGATTTCAGCACCTCTTACAGACTTACTAAAGAAGCAGACTTCTATTACATGGTCAACTCCCGAACAAAATAGCTTCGACCAATTGAAGCAATGTTTGGTATCAGCACCTATTCTAAAACTTCCTGACCTCAATAAGGAGTTCGAGGTAGTAACTGATGCCAGCATTCTTGCCTTGGGGTGTGTACTTATGCAGGAAGGACATCCAGTAGCATACTCTTCAAGGAAATTGAAGAGTCATGAAAAGAATTATGCCACGCATGATCTGGAATTATTAGCTGTCATCCATGCTTTAAAGCTTTGGAGACACTACCTGTTGGGTAACAAGTTTACTCTAGTAACCGATCATAAGAGTCTCAAATGGATTTTTACCCAAAACGAGCTCAACATGAGGCAACGGCGGTGGATTGAAGTACTGGAGGAGTATGATTTTGAAATCAAGTACCGACCAGGGAAATAGAATGTAGTTGCCGATGCACTCAGTCGCAAGGCATTCCTAAATTCCCTAATCTTGCAGAATCCATCAACGGCCAGATCTCTGGCTACAAAGGTATCTATGCCAAGCAACCCTATACTCGAACTAGCTAGAGAGGAAGCATGCCATGATTTGGCCTACCAAACAATGATAAAAGAAATATCTACCAAGGATCAGAATCTGAAGTTACAGGCCAAGTATCAGGAATTTTTACTATTGTGATTCCATACAAAAGTAATGCATTAAGCATGATAACTTCATGGATTAGGAAGCACCCGTGCATGTTCAAATTCACCTAGCCTAGTTAAATGCAATTGGGAAAATTGGTATTTTCAATGCTATAAACGCAAATTGTCTATCCATCTTACGACCTTAATAGTATGTTGCCTTGTCGTGCTTTTCAAAGTGACGAGTCTAGAACACCTGTTGCCTATCATTATAAGGTTGGAATTGTTAAAGTGCACCGTTGACTAGACATGGAAAGATTAAGCGTATATTGCATTTTTAGGCAACATCTTCCTTGTAATGAGTCATGAGGAAAAGTTAACACCCATAAGATGTTATCGGAAAAGAAATAGAAGAGCACGAAATTAATCTTATGGACTTGCAAGTGGCATGTAAAATGGAAAAAGTTAACACTAGCTTTAGTTTTGTATGAACTTCATTAACTTCATTGTAGCTAGGAGAAAGTTGCGTGTTGCATAGTCGTCATGCAAAAATTTCATTCATCAGGAGCCATATTTAGGAAAGGTTGCATGGTTTAACAAAGCATGAGATTCTAAAGTGTAGATAACAAGGTAGTAGGCATGATTATTTGATGTAAGTCCTAGTAGGTCCTAGGAAAGTTAGTATCCAGATTATCATGTATTTTTACTTTACCAAGGAAAGATAGAGTTATTGTGAACTATGTGATGCGTAGAAGCAATGAATCGCATGTTTACATGTATTGTGGTAGTTGCAACTATTTTTCTCCTTTAGATCTAGTTTATTATCTCTAGGAAAGGTTCATCCTTGTCTCAAGACAAGTATATTGAATTGTCTAAATCACCTAACCCACAAGGGATTCATATTAGCATGATTCAGTCGATATGATAAATATCCCAAGTGCTAACTAGGGTTTAGCGCGTTAAGGATTCGACCTAGTTTTACACTTGTTGCCAAGTCAAAACCCTCAAACCCAAAGATCATACCCACATTCACGAAATGTTGAGTCAATTGGACGGGCTTGCAAGAAACGATCTAGGGTTTCTACCCTAAGGATCACTCGTTCAAATGATGAAACTCGAATTGAGTTGGAACCCTAGGACCAAACGTTGTCGGTCTAGTGTAATTAGGAATGGGTTGGGTAAAAAGACACCCTAAACCCTCCTTCTCGTCTGGAGATAATTCCGTGACCAGAAAACGCCATTCAATGGGTCAAATGATCAAATGGAATAGATGCGACACTTGTGCAAAAAGTTGCAACGTCGCATAGACTTGTGATTTGTTCACAAGAGAGTTTTGCCATTTCTTGAAATGAGGTTGGCAAGTTCTTGCGCAAGTTTAACTTGCAAAAGGATGAGTAGTCATCCTATTACATCACCTTTCCTGGGGAAAATTTGCCAAGAAAAGGGAAATTAGGTATTTGCTTAGAAAAAAATGATCAATCAATAAAGTGACATGGTCGCCAGGATTTACTGTTAATAAAACCTAAGGTATTGGTTAAGTTGGGTTAACAGGGTATGGCCCTAACCCAAGGACAAAAGGGTGAACAAATAAACCCTTGGGGATCTTGCCAAGTCGCAATTAATCCCGGATCGAACGCTGGATGCATTCGGAAAGAAGGATTCACTCCTTGACAGTTGGCCAACTAAACGACCACTGGAATTGATTGTGCTTGTAACAGTTTAGAAAGCACTGTTTGCATTGTTTGCTCAAAGAACTAAAGGATGAAATGATATCTAATGCTTCAGGTTGAAGGCCTGAAGGGAGAGGCAGCTTCAGTTACCCCCGACTGCCTGCCTGACCCTAACCAAGGGGGTTGTTAACCGCGCCGGGAATGTGGACCGAACCCGCCGCGAGAGGTCTTTCCGTTGAGCTCTACTTGGAGCAGGAGGACGCTTGGGTGCCAGGGGGGGCTCTGGCTGTAAATCCCTCGCCTTCCGGGTCCTGCGCAAGAGGCTAACGTGACTCGGGATTGGATCTCGAGGCCCGCATACTAGTCTACGGGCAGAAGCTTGAAATAGTGATCCCTAGCGGATTACTGGATAGCCTTCGGGCAGATTATGGACAAGCCTATGGGCGGAACTCCTTGTATTTCAAAGATAAAATGATGAAATGATAATAAAGAAGTTGTTTGATATTGTTTTTCTATGTCACGTGATAAGATTACGTGAAGGAACCAGTGCTTAATGGGGTTAATTAAAGAAGCTGATTGTTATATGTCAAATTAATGTGTTAGATAAATACATAACTAAAACAAACCGAGGAAAGTGCGGAGGATGGACCATGGGTCCGTCCTACGGATGGGTGGTCCCGGTTAGCCGGGAACTTTTCTCAAAAATCTCGAAGAACAGCGGGATGATCATCATTATCAAAACGAATAATGAGAGAGATGACCTAGAGTTACGTCTTACCCGATTTACGGTATGGGACTATGCCTATTCGTAGAGAGGTTGAGTTTTGCATCCCTCTCGTTTCCCATTCTCCTTGAACCAAGTGCAGCGTGAATCCGCTTCGGACCTGGAGTTTCTGCGTAAAGTAGTTCGCTTGGGTCTGACGCTAGTTGCTGTTAGCTAATGACCAAACAGGAAAACCCAAATTCCGGTCGATCCTAAGTGGGAAACGGCCAGGATACTTCCGCTACGTGGCAGACACGGGAAGACCTAGATTGCAAAACCTGTAACATTCCATGGGAGTGCCGGGTGGAGTTTTCTAGACATCCTTTCCGATGGACTGCTAAGATGTTTCCTCGATGATTCTAGTGGACACGTTACAGTTGGTATCAGAGCCTATTCTAAAACTTCCTGACCTCAATAAGGAGTTCAAGGTAGTAATTGATGCCAGCATTCTTGCCTTGGGGTGTGTACTTATGCAGGAAGGTCATCCAGTAGCATACTCTTCAAGGAAATTGAAGAGTCATGAAAAGAATTATGCCACGCATGATCTGGAATTATTAGCTGTCATCCATGCTTTAAAGCTTTGGAGACACTCCCTGTTGGGTAACAAGTTTACTCTAGTAACCGATCATAAGAGTCTCAAATGGATTTTTACCCAGAACGAGCTCAACATGAGGCAACGGCGGTGGATTGAAGTACTGGAGGAGTATGATTTTGAAATCAAGTACCGACCAGGGAAAGAGAATGTAGTTGCCGATGCACTCAGTCGCAAGGCATTCCTAAATTCCCTAATCTTGCAGAATCCATCAACGGCCAGATCTCTGGCTACAAAGGTATCTATGCCAAGCAACCCTATACTCGAACTAGCTAGAGAGGAAGCATGCCATGATTTGGCCTACCAAACAATGATAAAAGAAATATCTACCATGGATCAGAATCTGAAGTTACAAGCCAAGTATCAAGAATTTTCCATTGATAATGGACTTGTCTACTACAGAACAAGGCTGTGTATACCAACAAGCCAGTCACTTGAGCAGAAGATATTATGGGAAGCTCATGATTCCCCTTTCGCAGGACATCCTGGCTATGCAAAAACTCTTAATGCAGTTAGGAAGAGCTACCATTGGGAGAGGCTCAAAGGTGATGTTCTTAAATATGTCACTGAATGTTTGTCTTGCCAATGTATCAAGGCTGAACATGTCATGATGTCAGGAAAATTGCAACCACTTGACATTCCCCAAATGAAATGGGAATTCATCAGTATGGATTTTGTTGTGGGCTTACCCCAAGTCCAAGGAGGATACAATTCCATTATGGTTGTAGTTGACATGCTTACTAAGGCTGCACACCTGATTCCAGTAAAGACAAACTATAAAGCCTCCGACATTGCAAGATTGTTTATCAAGGAGATATTCAAGCTACATGGGTTACCTAGAAGAATCATTAGCGATCGAGATTCTCTCTTCACTTCACACTTCTGGAGAGCTATCTTTGAAGCTATTGGGACTCAACTCTGTTTTAGCACTGCCTACCATCCCCAAACGGATGGACAAACAGAGCGAGTGAATCAAATCATTGAGGATATGCTTAGGGCTTACTGCTGTCGAGAGCCGAAGAGGTGGATTCAATACTTGCCGTTAGTAGAATTTGCCTACAATGCTTCTTACCAGCAGAGCATTCAAATGACCCCTTTCCAGGCATTGTATGGTCATGATTGTCGAAGTCCCCTAAACTTTTCTGATCCAACCCTAAGAGTTGAAGCTTCAAAACAAATGTTGGAGGACATGGATGACCAAATAAGGTCAATAAGACAAGACATACAAGTAGCCAAGGATAGACAAAAGGCATATGCAGATTTGAAACGTCAAGAGAGGATCTTCGGAGAAGGAGACATGGTCTTCATTCGTGTACGCCCTAAAAGGAGTTCTCTATCTCTAGGAGAATGCAAGAAGCTAAGTCCAAGGTATTGTGGGCCGTATAAAATCCTCAAATGCCTGGGACCCAATGCTTATAAGTTGCAACTTCCTGATAACCTAAAACTTCACAATGTATTCCATATTAGTCTCTTAAAAAAATATGTACCCAACCCTAATCATGTACTTGATGACCAACAAATTGTAATGCCTAGTCAAGGAGTCCTTGAACTAAGACCGGATAAGATTTTAGATGTTAGGGAGAGACAGTTAAGATCTAGAACCTTGAAAGAATGCCTCGTCCAGTGGAAAGATTATCCCGAAGAGGATGCTATCTGGATAGATGAAAGCTCTCTCAACCATCAATATCCCCAGTTTATCTCGAGATGAGGACATCTCGATTCTTCTAAGGGGGAGAGAATGTAATATTCCCACTCGTGAATATTGATTTCTTGCACACTGTGTAAACCTCGTGCAAAGGTTATCTTTCATATTGGAATTGCCGGCAGTGTAATCTGTAACCTGCACGCGAGAAATCGAGACCTCCGCATTGGCAAAGAAAGCCCGAGGGTTCAAATCCGCAAATCACACGTAAACACCCTCTTGGGAGGGGCAAAATGGATATTATTAAAGCAATTTTTTTTTATATTTATCCCTTTCCCCCAGCCGATGCATGGCTAGAGGAGAGGGAGTGTGGGGGGATGGGCTTAGTGGAGTCGTGGGCTGCATGAGGAGGGGGAAAGCCATGCAGTGACCACGTGGTGGAGCTCTTCTCTTCCCCCCCTTGTCCTATAAATACACCCTCTAAGGTGTGAAGGGGGGATGGGGACGAACAGCTGCTGCCATCGCCGTGCTGAGGAGAGAAGAGGGAGAGTAGGGCACATTAGGGAGGAGGTTGCCGAATGGGATAATCGAAGGGGGAGGAGTAGACGTTCAGAGAGGGAAGTGGAGGCTGTGCTGAGGAAGGATAAGGAGGAGAACGCTCCCGTGGCCGCCGTGCTAGAGACGTTGCCACCAGGTTGTCCGCCTCCACTCCCAGGGCCGCCGACTGTTGCTGCCTATAGTGCTGCTGCTACTGCCATTTTTCCCCCTGCCATTGTCCTCATAATCCCCTCCCTTCATCAACAGAAACATCTACCCAATCATTGGCCTCCTTTCTTCCACGTCGGGCTTGCTCAAATTCAGAAGCTTCCTAGAAGCTTCTCTAAGAAGCTTCTAAAGGATAAGGCCTTTGGGCCTTGTTCCTGCGTGCCTTCCCGATTTTTAAACCGCGCTCATAAAGCTCCTTCCCACAAGCCTTCCCTTAAGCCCCAATCCCACAAGCTCCCGAGTCTTCAAAGATCCAAATTTCGGTGAAGAAATCTCCTGCGTACAAGGGAGAAGGCACATCTCAAGGCTGTTCGGAGAAAGCGTAGAAGCGAGGGTAATCCGCAGAGTCTGTGATCACGCCTACGATGGCCCCCAAGAAGTCACAAGGCGTGCCTGCGGGAAGATCTTCTCCTAGCATTCACGTGGACATCTCCCCGAGCCCACAAACCCAGGTTTTTACTATTGTGATTCCATACAAAAGTAATGCATTAAGCATGATAACTTCATGGATTAGGAAGCACCCGTGCATGTTCAAATTCACCTAGCCTAGTTAAATGCAATTGGGAAAATTGGTATTTTCAATGCTATAAACGCAAATTGTCTATCCATCTTACGACCTTAATAGTATGTTGCCTTGTCGTGCTTTTCAAAGTGACGAGCCTAGAACACCTGTTGCCTATCATTATAAGGTTGGAATTGTTAAAGTGCACCGTTGACTAGACATGGAAAGATTAAGCGTATATTGCATTTTTAGGCAACATCTTCCTTGTAATGAGTCATGAGGAAAAGTTAACACCCATAAGATGTTATCCGAAAAGAAATAGAAGAGCACGAAATTAATCTTATGGACTTGCAAGTGGCATGTAAAATGGAAAAAGTTAACACTAGCTTTAGTTTTGTATGAACTTCATTAACTTCATTGTAGCTAGGAGAAAGTTGCGTGTTGCATAGTCGTCATGCAAAAATTTCATTCATCAGGAGCCGTATTTAGGAAAGGTTACATGGTTTAACAAAGCATGAGATTCTAAAGTGTAGATAACAAGGTAGTAGGCATGATTATTTGATGTAAGTCCTAGTAGGTCCTAGGAAAGTTAGTATCCAGATTATCATGTATTTTTACTTTACCAAGGAAAGATAGAGTTATTGTGAACTATGTGATGCGTAGAAACAATGAATCGCATATTTATGTTTTGTGGTAGTTGCAACTATTTTTCTCCTTTAGATCTAGTTTATTATCTCTAGGAAAGGTTCATCCTTGTCGCAAGACAAGTATATTGGATTGTCTAAATCACCTAACCCACAAGGGATTCATATAGGCATGATTCAGTCGATATGATAAATATCCCAAGTGCTAACTAGGGTTTAGTGCGTTAAGGATTCGACCTAGTTTTACACTTGTTGCCAAGTCAAAACCCTCAAACCCAAAGATCATACCCACATTCACGAAATGTTGAGTCAATTGGACGGGCTTGCAAGAAACGATCTAGGGTTTCTACCCTAAGGATCA
This sequence comes from Lygodium microphyllum, assembly GCF_053477565.2. Classification (NCBI taxonomy): domain Eukaryota; kingdom Viridiplantae; phylum Streptophyta; class Polypodiopsida; order Schizaeales; family Lygodiaceae; genus Lygodium; species Lygodium microphyllum. Next base: position 62,542,841 of record NC_141154.1, on the reverse strand, counting down.
CTCGTTCAAATGATGAAACTTGAATTGAGTTGGAACCCTAGGACCAAACGTTGTCGGTCTAGTGTAATTAGGAATGGGTTGGGTAAAAAGACACCCTAAATCCTGCTTCTCGTCTGGAGATAATTACGTGACCAGAAAACGCCATTCAATGGGTCAAATGATCAAATGGAATAGATGCGACACTTGTGCAAAAAGTTGCAACGTCGCATAGACTTGTGATTTGTTCACAAGAGAGTTTTGCCATTTCTTGAAATGAGGTTGGCAAGTTCTTGCGCAAGTTTAACTTGCAAAAGGATGAGTAGTCATCCTATTACATCACCTTTCCTGGGGAAAATTTGCCAAGAAAAGGGAAATTAGGTGTTTTCTTAGAAAAAAATTATCAATCAATAAAGCGACATGGTCGCCAGGATTTACTGTTAATAAAACCTAAGGTATTGGTTAAGTTGGGTTAACAGGGTATGGCCCTAACCCAAGGACAAAAGGGTGAACAAATAAACCCTTGGGGATCTTGCCAAGTCGCAATTAATCCCGGATCGAACACTGGATGCATTCGGAAAGAAGGATTCACTCCTTGACAGTTGGCCAAATAAATGACCACTAGAATTGATTGTGCTTGTAACAGTTTAGAAAGCACTGTTTGCATTGTTTGCTCAAAGAACTAAAGGATGAAATGATATCTAATGCTTTAGGTTGAAGGCCTGAAGGGAGAGGCAGCTTCGGTTACCCCCGCCTGCCTGACTGTCCCTAACCAAGGGGGTTGTTGACCGCGCCGGGAACGTGGACCGAACCCGCTGCGAGAGGTCTTTCCGTTGAGCTCTACTTGGAGCAGGAGGACGCTTGGGTGCCAGGGGGGGCTCTGGCTGTAAATCCCTCGCCTTTCGGGTCCTGCACAAGAGGCTAACGTGACTCGGGATTGGATCTCGAGGCCCGCATACTAGTCTACGGGCAGAAGCTTGGAATAGTGATCCCTAGCGGATTACTGGATAGCCTTCGGGCAGATTATGGACAAGCCTACGGGCGGAACTCCTTGTATTTCAAAGATAAAATGATGAAATGATAATAAAGAAGTTGTTTGATATTATTTTTCTATGTCACGTGATAAGATTACGTGAAGGAACCAGTGCTTAACGGGGTTAATTAAAGAAGCTGATTGTTATATGTCAAATTAATGTGTTAGATAATTACATAACTAAAACAAACCGAGGAAAGTGCGGAGGATGGACCATGGGTCCGTCCTACGGATGGGTGGTCCCGGTTAGCCGGGAACTTTTCTCAAAAATCTCGAAGAACAGCAGGATGATCATCATTATCAAAACGAATAATGAGAGCGATGACCTAGAGTTACGTCTTACCCGATTTACGGAATGGGACTATGCCTATTGGTAGAGAGGTTGAGTTTTGCATTCCCCTCGTTTCCCATTCTCCTTGAACCAAGTGCAGCGTGAATCCACTTTGGACCTGGCGTTTCTGCGTAAAGTAGTTCGCTTGGGTCTGACGCTAGTTGCTGTTAGCTAATGACCAAACAGGAAAACCCAAATTCTGGTCGATCCTAAGTGGGAAACGGCCAGGATACTTCCGCTACGTGGCAGACACGGGAAGACCTAGATTGCAAAACCTGTAACATTCCATGGGAGTGCCAGGCGGAGTTTTCTAGACATCCTTTCCGATGGACTGCTAAGACGTGTCCTGGATGATTCTAGTGGACACGTTACACTTAAGCCTAATGACGCCCACATTCATTGTGGAAAGGGTTAAGTTTCCTTTCGAAACTCTGAAAGGGAATTTGTCACAACTCAAGGTGAGGCAGGAGTGCCAAGAATCCAATTAGCCAAAGTATCTCGGATCATAAAAGGAGTCAAAAAAGGATTACCCATTTACCTGATCAAACTCAACAAGTTAGATCAAAAGCAAGAGTTTCATGAAGGACCTTCTTGGCTAAAGGAATACGCTGACGTATTCCGTGAGGAATTGATTGAACTTCCGCCTCAAAGAGAAGTAGATCATGAGATTATGCTAGTGCCTAGAGCTGCACCAATTGCAAAGAGACCTTATAGAATGTCTATACGAGAAGTAATTGAGTTCAAGGAACAACTCAAGCAACTGTTAGATTAGGGTTACATCCGGCCTAGCAACTCACCATGGGGAGCTGCAGTACTATTCTAGAAAAAGAAAGATGGGACACTTCGACTGTGTATTGATTACCGAGGGCTGAATTAATCAACAGTCAAGAACAAGTATCCTATTCCTAGAATAGATGAGCTTCTTGATCGTGTTCAAGGTGCAAAGATCTTCTCCAAGATTGATCTCAGGTCAGGTTACTATCAAATAAGGATCAAGGAAGAAGATATTCTAGAGATGGCCTTCAATACAAGATATGGGCACTTTGAGTTCCTGGTTATGTCATTCGGGCTTACGAATGCACCTGCCACCTTCAATAGATTAATGCAAGATATCTTTAGACCATATCTTGATGATTTCGTGCTTGTCTTCTTCGATGACACTTTAGTCTATTCTAAACAGGAAGAAGATCATGAGCCTCAACTTCGGATTGTCCTTGAGACAATGAGGTCTCATAAGCTGTATGCAAAAATGAAGAAGTGTGCATTCTTCAAGCGTCAGATTGAATATCTGGGATTCATAGTATCATCAGAAGGAATATCAGTAGACCCATCCAAGGTCAGAGATGTGCTTGAATGGCCAATACCAGTATCCGTCAAAGAGATACGTAGCTTTCTTGGATTGACAGGATGGTATAGGGTCTTCATCAAAAACTATGCTTTGATTGCAGCACCTCTTACAGATTTACTAAAGAAGCAGACTTCCATTACATGGTCAATTTCCAAACAAAATAGCTTCGACAAATTGAAGCAAAGTTTGGTATCAGCACCTATTCTAAAACTTCCTGACCTCAATAAGGAGTTCGAGGTAGTAACTGATGCTAGCATTCTTGCCTTGGGATGTGTACTGATGCAGGAAGGTCATCCAATAGCATACTCTTCAAGGATATTGAAGAGTCATGAAAAGAATTATGCCACGCATAGCTGTCATCCATGCTCTAAAGCTTTGGAGACACTACCTATTGGGTAACAACTTTACTCTAGTAATCGATCATAAGAGTCTCAAATGGATTTTTACCCAAAACGAGCTCAACATGAGACAACGTCGGTGGATTAAAGTATTGGAGGAATATGATTTTGAAATCAAGTACCGACCAGGAAAGGAGAATGTAGTTGCCGATGCACTCAGTCGCAAGGCATTCCTAAATTCCCTAAACTTGCAGAATCCATCAACGGCCAGATCTCTGGCTACAAAGGTATCTATGCCAAACAACCCTATACTTGAACTAGCTAGAGAGGAAGCATGCCATGATTTGGCCTACCAAACAATGATAAAGGAAATATCTACCAAGGAGGAGAATCAGAAGTTGCAAGCTAAGTATCAGGAATTTTCCATTGATAATGGACTTGTCTACTACACAACAAGGCTGTGTATACCAGCAAGCCAGTCACTTAAGCACAAGATATTATGGGAAGCTCATGATTCTCCTTTTGCAGGACATCCTGGCTATGCTAAGACTCTTAATGCAAATAGAAAGAGCTATCATTAGGAGAGGCTTAAAGGTGACGTTCTCAATTATGCCACTGAGTGTTTGTCTTGCCAACGTATCAAAGCCGAACATGTCATGATGCCAGTGAAACTGCAACCGCTTGACATTCCCCAAATGAAATGGGAATTCATCAGTATGGATTTTGTTGTGGGCTTACCCCAAGTCCAAGGAGGATACAATTCCATTATGGTTGTGGTTGACATGCTTACCAAGGTTTCAGACCTGATTCCAGTAAAGACAAATTATAAAGCCTCCGACATTGCTAGATTGTTTATCAAGGAGATATTCAAGCTACATGGGTTACCTAGAAGAATCATTAGTGATCGAGATTCTCTCTTCACATCACACTTGTGGAGAGCTATCTTTGAAGCTATTGGGACTCAACTCTGTTTTAGCACCGCCTACCATCCCCAAACGGATGGCCAAACAAAGCGAGTAAATCAAGTCATCGAGGATATGCTTAGGGAATACTGCTGTCGAGAGCCTAAGAGGTGGATTCAATACTTGCCTTTGGTTGAATTTTCCTACAATGCTTCTTACCAGCAGAGCATTCAGATGACCCCTTTCCAAGCATTATATGGTCATGATTGTCGAAGTCCCCTAAACGTTTCTGATCCAACCCTAAGAGTTGAAGCTTCAAGACAAATGTTGGAGGACATGGATGATCAAATAAAGTCAATAAGACAAGACATACAAGCGGCCAAGGATAGACAAAAGGCATACGCAGATTTGAAACGTCATGAAAGAGTCTTCGAAGAAGGGGGCATGGTCTTCATTTGGATATGCCCTAAAAAGAGTTCTCTATCCCTAGGAGAATGCAAGAAGCTAAGTCCAAGGTACTGTGGGGCGTACAAAATCCTCAAATGCCTAGGAGCCAATGCTTATAGATTGCAACTCCCTGAGAACCTAAAGGTTCACAATGTATTCCATATCAGCCTTTTGAAAAAATATGTACCCAATCCTAATCATGTACTTGATGACCAACAAATTGTAATGCCTAGTCAAGGAGTCCTTGAACTAAGGCCAGAAAGGATCTTAGATGTCAGAGAAAGACTGTTAAGATCTAGAACCTTAAGAGAATGCCTCGTCCAGTGGAAAGATTATCCCAAAGAGGATGCCACTTGGATAGATGAAAGCTCTCTCAACCATCAATATCCCCAATTTATCTCAAGATGAGGACATCTCGATTCCTCCAAGGGGGAGAGAATATAATATTCCGATTTGCTAATGCGTGAACTGCCTAAAAAGGAAAAACGAATTAGATAAATGAATTTTTTTAAATTATTCCCCTCTATCCCCCAAGCCGACTGACGAGCTGTAGGGGGAGGGAAAGAGAAGGAGCAATTAAGCTCCTTGGTGGAGATTGGAATGAGGGGGGGAAACATGCATGATGACATGCAGGGGAGGGAAGATCCCCCTCCCCTCCACTATTTAATGAGGGGCTGCAGGTCGAGGGTGGGGCCATAATGTTGCAGGCCGAGGGAGGAAAATAGAGTAAAAAGGCTGTCAAAGAGGAGGAATAGCTGAGGAAGAATTTGGCGTGAGGAAGGAATCGTGAGGCTGCGTGAGGAGGGAGGTGAGAAGTACGGCAACTACCGCCCCGCCTGAAGCTGAGTACGCTGCCAGCGTCTCCATTTTCCACCGCCTGAAGCCAAGGATGCTACCAGTTGTCTAATCGATGGCTTTCTCTTTGTCCATGTGGATAACCGACACCCACAGAAGCTTCCAAGAAGCTTCTTGGAAGCTTCTAAGGGGGGATCTTTAAGCCCCCTTTCTCATTGATATTCCCATGCAAGTCCTTTTAACCTCCGGTTTCCTTGAAACCCCTTTCCTATTGCTTTTCCCCCCCGGGTTTTAAAAACCTTTAAGCCCATTTCACCCTTGTACAAAAAAACCCTTACCTTCACTTTGAAGTCACTCCCCCTAAAAGCACGAATACCTTAAGGGTCTTATTACTTATTTTCCCTGTGTCTTATCACCCCTCTTATCCCTTAAGCCTACAACACCTCCTCTTAATTCCTTCCCTAGCCCTTCTCTTATGGCATATTGAAACCCCTTCCCTCCAAGTTAACCCAAGGTCTTTCGGCCTCACTTATAATCCTTGCGGTTACTATATTTCCTTGGAGTTCGCTTCCACACCTTGTGTCTTTTCCACACCTTTTTATTCCCATTCGTGCGAGCTTACAAAGGCCATTAAGCCTTCCCCATGGCTTCAATGGGTCTTAGTTGTAAAAGATTCTAAAACACCCTTTCGAATTCCGGAATTCAAGGGGGGAGCCTTCCAAAAACTACTTTGACGAACAGTGCAAGGGAGCGACAGTGGAACTCTAAGGAGAAGTTGTAAAGCTTCTTCTACGTCTGAAGGACTACAATTGCGATGCCTCCTAAGAAAGTCCAAGGCGTAGCCGGGGGAGGGTCATCTCTCGGTATTCGTGGATATCTCACCCCAAAATCAGGTTTTTCTTCTTAGCTTTAATTCGGTTTTAAGTCGATCAGGCAAAGAGAAATTGTTAGGGATAGGATATATTTGTTCGAATTATTAATAATAAAGAAGTTTAGCTTATTTGAATGAATGATAATGAATAGAATTTAGTTTCCTTCGAGTTGCGTCAAGCATTATAAATTATGAGCGAGATTATCCATTTACTATAGTAGTATATTTTAGTTAATTCCTAAACGTGTAGAAATTATATCTTGCACCATTAGTCTTATTCCTTTCGCAACGAATCATCGTAAATGGTTAAATTCGTGAAAGGTTTCTTTTGATGCTCAAATTATTAGGAAGTTATCTTTGCTAATTGCACATCTTAGCAAGGCAAATGTTGTTATTTGGCATGAGTTCATCTTTTAGGAAAACGGAAGTTAAATTAAACTATATTGACTGGAAAGTAAATTGTCATAAGGATAGCAAAACCATGACAAGACGGTTAATATTACCCTCCAAAAGATAACTAAACCAATCTAAACATAGAAACATTCATACCCTAAGCACTTGACTATTTTTCCTTACTGTAGGGACAATAAATTCGTAAAGATAAAGAACTAGGGTTTGTCCCTAAGGTTCTTAAAAAAAGAAACCCTAGGCTTGACATACGTCAGCTTAAAGGATCTAAACAGATTACTCCATCGCAAGACTTGCGCAGCAAGTACGAAATCATTTATTCTTGTGATTGATTCACAAGGAGAAAGGGGTAAAAACCCTCATCAAGGATGGCAGATCCCTACGCAAGTTATCTTGCAAAAAGACATATTTTTGGATATCCTTCTAAATAAGGAAAGTTGTAAACCGGAAACTAGCATATCTAAGGAACTTTAGGGTTAATCAAGTTGGGTATGCCCTACTCCGGAATGTAAAAGATCTTGCCAATTTACAAGACACCTTGGGAACGAGTGCTGATACACTCAAAAAGGAAAGAACACTTCCTTAGCAATTTGCCAAACAACTGGGTTGATTAATGGAAATGTTTGTGTTTGCTAGAGATTTTAGGGCTCTGTTTGAATTATGAATTAGAAATTAAACGAGTACCTATACTTTAGGTTAAAGGCCTGAAGGAAGAGGCAATTTCAGTTACCCTCGACTACCTGCCTAACCCTAACCAAGGGGGTTGTTCACCGCGCCGGGAACATGGACCGAACCCGCCGCAAGATGTCTCTCCGTTGAGCTCTACTTGGAGTAAGAGGACGCTTGGGTGCCAAAGGGGGCTCTGGCCGTAAATCCCTCGCCTTTCGGGTTCTTCACAAGAGGCTAATGTGACTCGAGATTGGATCTCGAGGCCCGCATACTAGTTGATGTTCGGAAGCTTGGAATAGTAATCCTTGGGGATTACTGGATAGGCTTCAGGTGGATTATGGACAAGCCTACGGGTAGAACTCTGTGTATTTCAATGATAAAATGATGAAATGTAAAAAAAGAACTTGCTTGATATTGTTTTTCTATGTCACGTGATAAGATTACGTGAAGGAACCAATGCTTAAAGGGATTAATTAAAGAAGCTGATTGTTATATGTCAAATTAATGTGTTAGATAATTACATAACTAAAACAAACCAAGGAAAGTGCGAAGGATGGGCCATGGGTCCGTCCTACGGTTGGATGGTCCCAGTTAGCCGGGAACTTTTCTCAAAAATCTCGAAGAACAGCGGAATGATCATCATCATCAAAATGAATAACGAGAACGATGACCTAAAGTTACGTCTTACCCGATTTACGTTGTTTTAGGGGAACGGAATGGGACTATGCCTTATGGTAGAGAGGTTGAGCTTTGCATCCCTCTCGTTTCCCATTCTGCTTGAACCAAGTGCAGCGTGAATCCGCTTCGGACCTGGCGTTTCTGCGTAAAGTAGTTCGCTCGGGTCTGACACTAGTTGTTGTTAGCTAATGACTCATCACGAAACCCTAATTCCGGTCGATCCTAAGTGGGAACAGCCAGGATACTTCCGCTACGTGGCGGACGCGGGAAGACCTAGATCGCAAAACCCATAACATTCCATGGGACTGCGGGCGGGCTTTCTAGACATCCTTTCTGATGGACTACTAAGACGTGACTTGGATGATACTAGTGGACACGTTACAGTTGGTATCAGAGCCGACCAATAACGGAATTGCTTTTATAAAATCTCAATTAAATAAAGAAATTGCCGCTATCCAAACATTTCCTTACCTTCAATGCTGTCTTGCAGAGTTATGAAGCATGAAACAAATTTTTGGTATTTCGGGTCATGTTTATGACTGCAATGCATTCTCCGCTTTATAGACAAAGAATTGGGATGATGAATATCCTGGAACAGATTTATAATCCATCACCTTTATACATAGAACGAAGTTGGATGGGGTCTTCAGGAATCTACTACATAGCCGCCCACCGATTTGCTTATCTACAGACCAACCTAAAAAGGATCAAGTAGTTGGAAGACTTAAAAGTCGTGAAGCTGTTCATTTTTGTGGAAGCTCAAGTAAATTCAACTTTACATATTCAAGGTCGGAGGGTTGAAATGAACTCGTATGTATATGAGGAAGTAACCCGTGTAATCCTAGCCGACAGGATTAAAGTGTTGGGCCGCCATGAGAAGTATGGATTCCAACGGAAAGGGTATCCTGAACTTCCAATGAATTATCGATTCCTATAGATCCATGACCCAAAACCCTACTATTACACAGTTCCTGTAGACAAATGCAATACACCGTTGTTCTCCCCAAACTGAATGTAATGATTAGATTATCATCACACGGAACGTTGTATAAGGCTATGCCCATGTAAATACAAATAAAGACTTCTTTTATCAATATATGGCTGTGCATAAGAGATGTTAAAAAGTTAAGTAGCTACATTGTTTACGAGATAGCTGAACTAAAAATGAAAGATAAGCTAACATCGATTATCATATAATAACGTTAAGAAAACTTTTATCCAGGCACAACCCCAGGTACAGGTTCCAAACTCGCTTCCTACATGAAGTACTGTTGTGACCCAGGAGAAAAAGTTCCTCCTCAAGCAGATAAAGCCACCCGAGTTCGACGGGAGAGGCAAATTTGTCCACGCTCATGCTGAAATTTGGATTGAATCCATGGAGGATTACTTTGAAGCAGCTGGTACTGCACCTACCAATCAAGCCATGCTCGCCAAGTTAAAACTCACCGGCGAAGCCAGACTTTGGTGGAAGCAATGGTGCAGGGATCAAGGGACTTGAGAGGGGTCCGTTACCTGGGAGAAGTTGAAGAAAGCCGTGCAGGGAAGATATTTACCACCTGCATATCGTACGCAGAAAATGAATGAGTTCTACGAGCTAAAATAGCTAGGACTCACTCTTGACGCATACTACTCTAAATTCGTCTCACTTTTAAAGTATGCACCACAGATGGACATGACGCAGCAGGTGTCCAAATTTTGTGCGGGCTTAAATCAACCTGTAAATACCCGTCTCGAATCTATGCGTCCATCAGATCTTCAGGATGCACTTATTCGAGCAGCGCCTATAATTCAGGAGGTGCAAGCTAGACCAAGGGGTAACAAAACTTGGTCCTATAGTGACCCGAACAGAGGAGCATTCAAACCTCAAATGAAGAGAGTTCAAGGTCACAATCAGGGACAAAGGAAGAAGGCAAGGACAAATAACGTCAACAACTTTGTTCCTACTCAAAGTAATGGCCGAAACCTCTGTTGTTTCCACTACAACGAACCCGGTCACTTCAAGAGGCAATGTTTCAAGCTCAGCGGAGGACATCGCCAAACGCCTTTCCAAGGAGCAGGCCACGGTCAAGAAGCTGTTACCCGTGGAAGAGGAAGAACCGCTTGCATTGCCAATAGGCAAAGATGCGAAGAAGAAGAAGAGGAAGATTCGACTATGGAGGCAGAATTTGAAAGAGCGACAATCCATGCCGCTTTACACAAGAAAGGGCCGAATTGCCAGTTCTCGATAATTCAGACACCGTCGGACTATCAAGGTAAAGGTTTCAAAACCTTGATTGATTGTGGCAGTACACATTCCTTTATCTCACCAGCATGCGCAAAAAGTTTAGGAATAACCACAATAGAAGCACATATCCTGCTGGTGGAGTTGGCAAACGGTCATGAGGTAACTTGTACCACGCAAACTGCTAAGGTGGAATTCTTTCTGGGAGGAAAGAAGACTTTAGTCAAATTCAGAGTCATGAATTTAGGTATCCATGAGTGTCTACTCAGGATGGATTGTCTTAAGCCTAATGACGCCCACATTCATTGTGGAAAGGGTCAAGTTTCCTTTCGAAAATCTGAAAGGGAATTTGTCACAACTCAAGGTGAGGTAGGAGTGCCAAGAATCCAATTAGCCAAAGTATCTCGAATCATAAAAGGAGTCAGAAAAGGATTACCCGTTTACCTGATCAAACTCAACAAGTTAGATCAAAAGCAAGAGTCTCATGAAGGACCTTCTTGGCTAATGGAATACGCTGACGTATTCCCTGAGGAATTGATTGAACTTCCGCCTCAAAGAGAAGTAGATCATGAGATTAGGCTAGTGCCTGGAGCTGCACCAATTGCAAAGAGACCTTATAGAATGTCCATACCGGAAGCAATTGAGTTCAAGGAACAACTCAAGCAACTATTAGATTAGGGTTACATCCGGCCTAGCAACTCACCGTGGGGAGTTCCAGTACTATTCCGGAAAAAGAAAGATGGGACACTTTGACTATGTATTGATTACCGAGGGCTAAATCAATCAACAGTCAAGAACAAGTATCCTATTCCTAGAATAGATGAGCTTCTTGATCGTGTTCAAGGTGCAAAGATCTTCTCCAAGATTGATCTCAGGTCAGGTTACTATCAAATAAGGATCAAGGAAGAAGATATTCTAGAGACGGCCTTCAATACAAGATATGGGCACTTTGAGTTCCTGGTTATGTCATTCGGGCTTACGAATGCACCTGCCACCTTCAATAGATTAATGCAAGATATCTTTAGACCATATCTTGATGATTTCGTGCTTGTCTTCTTCGATGACACTTTAGTCTATTCTAAACAGGAAGAAGATCATGAATCTCAACTTTGGAATGTCCTTGAGACAATGAGGTCTCATAAGCTGTATGCAAAAATGAAGAAGTGTGCATTCTTCAAGCGTCAGATTGAATATCTGGGATTCATAGTATCATCAGAAGGAATATCAGTAGACCCAGCCAAGGTCAGAGATGTGCTTGAATGGCCAATACCAGTATCCGTCAAAGAGATACGTAGCTTTCTTGGATTGATAGGATGGTATAGGGTCTTCATCAAAAATTATGCTTTGATTGCAGCACCTCTTACAGATTTACTAAAGAAGTAGACTTCCATTACATGGTCAACTTCTGAACAAAATAGCTTCGACAAATTGAAGCAAAGTTTGGTATCAACACCTATTCTAAAACTTCCTGACCTCAATAAGGAGTTCGAGGTAGTAACTGATGCTAACATTCTTGCCTTGGGATGTGTACTGATGCAGGAAGGTCATCCAGTAGCATACTCTTCAAGGAAATTGAAGAGTCATGAAAAGAATTATGCCACGCATAGCTGTCATCCATGCTCTAAAGCTTTGGAGACACTACCTGTTGGGTAACAAGTTTACTCTAGTAACTGATCATAAGAGTCTCAAATGGATTTTTACCCAAAACGAGCTCAACATGAGACAACGTCAATGGATTGAAGTATTGGAGGAATATGATTTTGAAATCAAGTACCGACTAGGAAAGGAGAATGTAGTTGCCGATGCACTCAGTCGCAAGGCATTCCTAAATTCCCTAATCTTGCAGAATCCATCAACGGCCAGATCTCTGGCTACAAAGGTATCTATGCCAAACAACCCTATACTTGAACTAGCTAGAGAGGAAGCATGCCATGATTTGGCCTACAAAACAATGATAAAGGAAATATCTACCAAGGAGCAGAATCAGAAGTTGCAAGCTAAGTATTATTATTTTTTTAACTAATAGGATAAGTGCACCAAAATGAGAACTACTGGGCTTGAAGAGTCCACTTCAAAAGAATTTTTGTTCAATCTAATTGTGTCTATAAGGTGCTTTACATAATGGTTGAAAACCTAAAATTAAATCTATTTTATGGTCTTCAAGACGTGTAGTTGCTAAACCATTTGGTAAATAAAGAGCCAAACAATCTTTAAATTGTGAAAAAATTTATGCATACCTAAGATGCATTTGATTTTTCTTAGCTTCAATTTCATTCACCCATACTAAATATGATTTACTAATTTTTCTCAATGCACGTTTAGCTTGTATGTGACTAAGAAGTGAAAATTTATCAAAGATATGCGATCCATGTAATGTGATTTGGATTCTGTGAAAATGAATTTTCATGGAATGTGTGGAATAATCTATATCAAGGTTATATTTGTGGCACCAAGGCATTCCTAAAATAATATCACTAACTTATAAATACACAACCAATAAATTTCTAGGCTCAACATAATCACCGATTTTAATCTCTAAATCATGCACTTCTTGTGTACCATTATATCTAACCCAGCGGATTTACTATAGATGTTGTATGGTATCACGTAAGTGTAAGGGAGGGGGGATTTTTGAAGGGGACACTTAAGTGTATACATAAGAGGTAGACCCCTCTTAATTTCCTATATTGAACTTAAATTTAAGGAGGGGATAGAGGGAAAAAAGAAGGGGGGGATGCATTTGATCACCTCTCTCCATAGCTTGATTTCTCCATGGCATACAAGAGAGCTTGACAAGTAAGGTTAAAATCCTAAACCCTCACATAGTAGGATTATTGAATTAATCATAGTGTGGAAGGGGGGGAGTTGGCACTCTCCCATGGTTTTGGTAGAGAGATTGAACTTCCCTTCTTTCAAAGAGAGCTTGGTGTGTCCGCTCGGTGTAGTCACTTTAAGTATAAAGGGATCATTCGATTCCCCTACTATCTTTTCTCATGTGGTAAGGGGGCACGGGCACTCAAAAACATTGCGCCACATACTTCGATGGTATCCAAGTGCCACTACATAAATCACTTTGTGATATGACCATTTTAATACTTTTAATTGTTTAGGATAATTTTAAATTTTAAAAACAAAGTTAGTATATATACTATGAAGACTTACATTTAAGAAAGGAAATATATAAAAAGTCATACATGTATATATCTTATAAGCTTAAATAGGGAGATGTATTAGTCTTACAAGCTTCATAAATAGGGGTTTTTTTAAAAATCCTTGCACGCATGCGATATGCCTTCTTTACTATGAGTGAACTCCCCGTAATATCTAGTATCTAAGAATGCAGCCTTTATGCAATTCTTAATTGATGAATGAGAGAAATAAAGAGAAGGGAAAAAAAGAAAGAGAGAGAGAAAGAGAGGAGAAAACATAAAACAAAGAGTACAAAGAAATGTGCAAAGAAACATGGAAAAAACCAAGACTTTAGTTAACATTAATTTTGTTAAGTTACAAGAGAAGATATCCATTCTCAAACAAATTAATAAAGAAAAAGAGAATGAGAACAAAAACTAATTTTTGTTATAATATAGACAAATGAAAAACAATGATGGTCGTGATGTTCAAGATCGTGAGATGTATCTTAATCAACATGTCCCGCCTCCTTGCTCTCAATGCAAGCTAGCTATCAGATGAAAGCATTGCTTGTCTATAGAACACGTACGATGCTTCGATGAGTTTCAATTGGAGATCATTGATCAGGTGATCTCAGACTTTGAGCAAACGATAAGAAAAATATGTATCAATCATGCCTTATATTATTTTCACAAACTAATTGAATATCTTATACAAAAATATTAGATGTGGTTGTAATATTTATACAGAGAGGTGACGTCTCATCCAAGGAGGAATGCACCTATTGTAGCTAGTTAGAAGACTTGATGGGCATGCGATGATGGAGTGCTTGAGCCACTCCACCATTTGGAAGACACCACCCTATATATATCATCAATACCAAAGGAGACAGGTAGCCTTTTAAACTTGCCTACAATCTTGGAGCCTGAGATGGAGGCAATGATCGATGCATTGATACCCATGGATTCCGAGACATCTGATGTGCCAAGAGAGGAAGCATCCATACCATTATATGATGGGTGCTGAGTATCTCACCTGAATACGTTGCTTGCACTCCTAAGTGTGCAAGCAAAATACGGGTGGAGCGATGCGAGTGTGGCTGAGTTGTTCATGTACCTTCTAAGTACGCTTCGTTGATTTCTTTTTGGAACCATTATAAAAAACAATTCTACTTTTTCAATGTGTTTTATGATTTCTTCAAGGAATGAGATGGACTCATCCTTTTGTGGTGACATGTTTGTTTTCAAGATAATGAAAAAACAACATGCCAAGAATTCTTTGAAAACGAGCTGGACTCGTCCTTTTGTGATGACATTTCTATCGACCTTCCAGTCTATGTGGAGTTGTGCTAGGAGATTGATATCGAACCATAAGCTACGTCATACTTGCAGCATTCACTTGCACAATTTATTGATGAATCACTTATAAGGCTACTCTAGAATATGCATTTTAAGCAACTTTGTTTTTCAAAGTTATATTATTGTGTTTTTCTTGAATCTATATATTGACTATGTAACATCACTTTTTGTCTATGCAGGTGACCTTTGACGAAATTTTAGAGAGCATGATTAGTTGAGGGATGAGCAAAGAGGAGTTGCAAGATATATTTATACATATGTCTCCAAATCAGATGGCTCGATTCAAAGATATAGCAGACTAGAAGCTGTCTCGGACACCATCACACCATTCCATTAGATCTACATCAACATGCTCTAATGCTTTGATTCCTAGTAGATGAGATTGACGCTCCAAACTTGGGCCGAGAACAAAGGAAGTGGTTATGGGAAATGTTGTAGAGAGGTGGATGCAGTGAGTCCATTGACTCGAGAAATACGTACTACTTCTCACTCTTGTACAGGTTCAAGAGAGGGTGGCTCAGATTGTTTCTATAAAGGTACTGTACTGATGCAATATCTCTGTCGCGTCATTCTAGTGGAGTTACATCACCTATAAGATTTATCACACCTGTGGGAACATCTACTCCAGTGACTTTAGCTTTTGCTCAATCATCCGTAGGTGGCATCCCTATGGGTGCTACTCCAAGAGATACCATCCTCATAGGTATACCAAGTATATAGGGGTCTTCTAGATATGCCCATGAGCACAGTCACATGTGAGAGAGGACACATCTTAGACATATCCTAGAGAGGTATGAATATCTTAGACATATCCCAGAGAGGTATGAATATCTTATAAATGAAAGGACATGATCCGTGATTATGAATGATGAGGGAAGGAGGATAATGGCTTGTATAAAAGAATTGGACCAACAAGTTTTTCGGCATAACGTATTGGACCATTGGAAGAACATACCCAAGGGGAACAAGGACTACATAATAGCATCATTGCATGATGAGTTTTTTGTATCCACCATAGTATATAGGTTTTTAACAAGCTAGATGATGAAGTATATACGTATGTATATGTCACACAGACGATCAGACACATGCAAGACACTTAAAAGTAGCTCCTCAAAACCCAATTAGCTAGACACAGATGACTTGCGCAGACTCAGGGAGAAGGCTACAGATTCTCCAGGACATTAGAGACAACAGCGCAAGGCAAGGAGGGCACGCATAGAGATAGGGGTGGTCCAATTATCTTAAGAGTAGCGACCACAAGACTTATCTGGAGGACTTTCTAAGTTTTTCTTTTGTTCTTCTCACTTATTTTTTGTAATCTCTACTTACAATCATATTTTTAATAGTTGCACTACAACAAAAAGGCCTCATAGACGCACTTTTCGATGCGATTTTTGAGTATAGAGAAAATCTTACGGGCGCATTGTCGTCGCGTTAAGAGTTGAAGGTCTACCACTGGGGCTTTTAGTGCAGAATAAGAGTTTAGGATTCAAGATTCAGAAAGGAAAAATGGATTGGGGATTAATAAGATCCGGGATTTACAAATGATTTAAGTACGGAAGAAGAGTTCAAGACTTCTCACTATGTACTTATCATACATGAACAGAAGGAATAAGACAAACTTGATTACATCAAATGCCTCACGACACATACATCATATCATAAAGGATATTTTCAGATTCCCAATTCATTTATGAATGTCAAATGCAAGCTCTAATGGAAATATTTCATGTACATAGATGGATTTCAACCCTTTGGAACAAGTATATTGTTGATAGATTCAAATGCATCCAAGTTTTGGGCCAAAGATATATGAAATGAATTGAAAAAGTATAATTTTAGCTTCAGCCCTGTTTTAAAACAGAAAATTCCAGCCCATAATCAAGTTCAAAATGAGTGCATAAACTCAAGAAGAATCACTTTTGATCATCTATAAACAATGTCCTGATGAAAAGAGGTCATTTCCCTCCATTACAACCATAAAAAATCCATGTTTGCTCATAAAAATGGATCATAACAGTGGGCTACCCTGTTTATGACTGGTTATTACAGCCCATAACAGTCCATAAGTCTTCAATATCCTCACCCTTTGCTTGCCCCAAAGTCACTCAAGTGCTTGGGTATAAATCGGGCTTCATTGGACCAAGAATAAGATAAACAAGATGAGAGAAGTCGTGCATAAGAGCAGGCAGAATACTCTTCTCTCAGATTTCCCTCTTTTATAGATTGTTTCAGCATGCATTTTTGTCAGACCAAAGAGGCAGAGAAGTGGAGCTCTCACCATGTTTACATCTTCAGTAGTTGGGCCTGTTAATCTTCAATTTGCATGCTCCATTTCATGCACCATAGCTCCAGCTCTCTGCAGTTTGCTTCAGACAGTGCAGCCCGCATTTTGCGCTGAAAAATGCGGGCTGCTTCCTGCTCAGTCCCTAGTCACTTTTTGACCAGCCTAGGTCACTTGCTGGTCACTTAAGTCAGTTACTTTTGGTCCCATGTGGACCTAGTGGACTTTTGATAGTTTTTGGCATCATTCTTGGGTTCTGACCATATTTTTGTACTTGAATTAATGTGATTTATCCTGCAAATTGTCAATTACTTCCAGATGTCCAAGTTGTAAGTTCCCATAGACTTATTTTAAATTTACATGGTATAACTAAAAACTATATGCTAAAGATAAAAGAACTTGTATAACTAAGGTGGTTATTGGATAACAATGCTTGAATTTTGTATGCAGATATCTCATATAACTTCTAGTGAAAATCTTCTGTGTTCATAAGAATCCCATGATTTATATCATGAACAGTAAACTCTTTGACATTCACCCCCTCCTAACCTGCACATCCTCTGGCATGTGCCATTTCATAAGATTATAGGTCAAGGAGGGCCTTCTTCTTCATCTTCATTCCCTAAGTCTTTTTTTCCTGCATGTCTTCAAGTAGAGGGCTTATATCTAAGTCATCAAGTTCATAAGTTGAAGATTCTCATCGTTTGAAGAGTTTGATTCGTTTCCCAACTATTGGAGTCTTTATCATGTTCCCATCCATTTGAGCCAAAGAGTAAGTAGCATTATGATGTACTAATTTTACAACATATGGTCCAAACCATTGCTTGGCTAACTTCCTATGAGCACTATGTTGATTGTCCAGGCTGCTATCATAAATAAGAACCCACTCGTTCTCTTGAATAGCTCTTGGACGGAGTCGATGGTGCTTATCAAACCTCTTCTTAATCTTTAATCTTGTTGTTTTTAGCCTTTCAATGGCTATTTTAACATCTTCTGGCCTTCTTTCAAGTTGCCTTATGCATAAAGATAGCAAATCTTCCCTATTCATGCCTTCATCCCAAGGCAAGTTACTCCATGTGACAATGGATTCCTCAATAGGCATAACAGGTGGCTATCCATATATGAGTTCAATTGGCATATATCCTGTCACTGCACTATGGGTTGTTCTATTAGCCCATAATGCGAATGGTAGCATTTTAGGCCATTCCCTCAACTTTCCTTTGCATGATTTTGCTAAAGCTTTAAGAATTGGTTGATGGCCTCTTTCACTCTTACTGTTGCCTTCAGGATTGTAGGATGAAGTAAGAGATAGCTTAATTCCAAATTGAGTAAAGAAATGGCGAGCTTCATCGACATTCAATTCTCCTCTATCAGCAGTTACTTTAGCAACACATCCATACCTGCAAAATACTTCTTCAAGTAAAAATCTACAAACAGGATGAGTGGACTTTGTTGTCAAGGCCTTTCCTTCCATTTGATTTGTGAGATCTTCTCTAACAAGTACTAGATATCTCATGTTCCAAATTCCTGTAGGCATGGTTACTAAATAAATAACCCATCTATAGTGAATGGATAAAGGATAGGTAGGCTGAAGCCCATCTCTATGCTTTACCATAGAATACATTTGAGAAACATGACAAGACTCAACAAAATGCTCAATGTCTTTATACATGTTTTGCCACCAAAATTTCTCTTTTATTTTGGCAAAAGTACCCCATATGCCTCTATGACCAGCCAATAAGCTTTCATGGAATTCTTACATGACTTGTCTTTGTGTCTTTTTGTCACCTAAAACACGAACAGGCGCCCTTCCTTTCTTTTTTGCATGCCTCCAAAGGTAGCCATCTTTAAGAAAAAAACCATAGGCTTTTCTCTTAATTCTCTTGAACTCTTCATTAGTCCATTCTTCCTTCTTTGTCATAGTGCTCAAAAATTGACCAATTTTTAGCCAATCATATTCATACTATTCTTCTTTAAAGTGTGAACAAACCATAACAAAACATGGAATATGCTGTTTACTAGCTGTCCATTGTCCTTCTTTGGTTGATTCATCCTTCCTTGCAGATGTAAAAGTTGTTTTAACAGCTGAACCTGTTGTTCTTGCTGTAATTTTTGTTGTACCTGCATTAACAACTTCATTTATAAACTCTGATTCTTCTTCATCCATCATTTCTTCTTCATCCATATATCTGGCACGTGAAAGCATGTCAGCAACTGGATTATCTCTACCTGCAATATGTTTCAAATCAGGATTTAAGGATTTAATATAGGCTATCCATCTTAACATGGCTATGTCAGGAGTGGAACAGTTGGCTATCATGCCCAAGAGTGAAAGGCAATCTGTCTCAACTATAACATGTGCGCCCATGAAGTACTCCCTGTCACATTTTAATGCAGTTACTACTCCCCAAAGCTCTCTTTTAATTTGAGCATATCTTCTTTGTCGTTCATTAAGAACCTTTGCTCCAAAACGGATTACATATCTGTTGCCTTCAAGATCGTCTTGACTAACTACCCATCCTATTCCAATAGGACTTGTGTCCACTGTGAGTATAATGGGTTGTCCATTAGAGTAGTTAGCCCTCTTTAAAGTGGGAGCTGAAGTCAGCATTTTCTTGAGTTTTTGAATAGCCTGAGTGTGTTCTTTTGTCCATAGAAACCTTTGGCCCTTTCTTAGAAGCTGATAAAGACTTTCAGTAACATGGGCAAAATGTGGTATCCAAATAAGGTAGAAGACACATGCACCAAGTAATCTTCTCACTTCTAAAACATTTGTACATTCTTCTTGCATTTTGCTGATTGCATTTATTTTAGATGGAGAAGGCTTTCGGCCATATGGACCACACATATGACCGACCACAAGGACTTCTTCAACTCCAAAAATAGATTTAGCTCCTGAAAGAGTAAGATGAACTTCTTCTAATTTAGAAAGGATCTGAGCACAATCATTAATATGATCAAAAACAAACTTTCGACATCCTTTGATTGGAACATCATCAAGAAAAGGAAGAGTCAATTGAGGAATACAATCCCTTAATACTTTATGCATAGCATTCATCATGTGAGCTACTGAATTCGTAGCCCCTTGAGGTAGAGTACACATGCGGACTAGGCCAAGAGGCGTCGTCATTGTAGTAATGTCGCGGCTTTCCAAAGCAAGCTGAAATTGGTCGTAGCCTAAATATAAGTCTTCCATGGAATAGATTGCCCTTCCTACAAATGCTTCAGCGAACTCATCCACAATTGGTCCTGATCCAACATTTCTTATAGTGACTTTATTGACGGGTTGCAAATCTTGAATGAATCATAAAGATCCAATCTTCTTAGGTACGGTAAACCATCGATTCGAATATGGAGCTGAAGATGGCTCCAATATTCGCATTTTTATCTTTTCATTTAAAAGCTTCAATAATTTAGGCAAATGAGCCCTTGGAACCGGAATTGGTTTAAGATTCCAAGGCACATGTGGGACTGTAAAAATTACCATTGGTGCCACAATGCTTGGATCTTCACAGCCAATTTCATGTGGTTGAAATAAAAAAGCTTTACCATGGTTCTTTAACATCTGCATGAAGATTTGCTTTTGAGCTCTGGCAAGAGAAAAGAATTGTCACCAATTTTCAACTTTTGTACACTTTTTGCTATAAATTGGTGATCAATATTTTTAGGATCACGAAGGCTTAGTTGTTTGGAAGCCCTTTCTGCCAGTCCTTCTCTTTCAGGTGGTAGAGGAGTAGCTACCGGCTTGACCTTCTTATCAACTGTTTTATACTTTGTTTATGCTCTTGCTTCATCCTTATTTGGCTATCCAAAAGCTTCATAATCTGCAAATTCTTGAATTATATCATACATATCCAATGTACATACCTGTATGGATTGATTTTCAGCTTGATTTTTTGCATGAATGGCTGTATAAATTTCAGCCATTGTATCATTATAATTCAGCCCATAAAATAGTCCTGAAATTTCTTCATCTTTAGGTAAAACATCAATTTGCTTTAGCTCTTACTCCATATGAATCAAATACTTTCTTTCAGCCTTGTTCATGGCTGAAGACTGTTTATAACAGCCCACACCATTGGCTGAAAAAACCTGCAAATCAGCTTCTGGCCTTGCCTCCTTCATATGTGGAGGCAATTTTTTTGTGACATGATGCACTGCCATAGCCTCCACTTATAGCAGCGCTACTCGAAAACCCTTAAATTCTCAAGAATTAGGAGGAACACGATGATCTCTTAATTGATCCCTATTCCGATGGTGATTAACACAAACAGTTAGGAATTGAACAACTTTATCATTATCCTTGCTTCTTATCCGATGAACCATCATCAAGAGCCTTTGTCTCTAAACGAGACTCGGAAATAAATGGTTGTCCAAGAATGATTGGATAACTGCATGAATCTTGAACAAAGAAATGAAATTCATCTTTTACATTACCAATAGTAACTTGTACATAAGGACATGCTGCATAAAGTTCACCAGAAGAGTTATTGGCTGCCTTCATGTGCCACCCTGGGTCCACATCAATGGGCCATCCACCATTCTCATAGAGACTTCTTGACATAACATTAATTTCTGAACCATGGTCTATAAGGGCAATGCATGGAGTTTCTTTCTCACCAATTTTAACAACAGTTTTAGTAGTCACCCTTGCCCAATGGGTACGGGAATAGTGACTACTTGGAATAAAGTGAGTTTCACTTTCTTCTTGCATGTTGTGAAGAAGAGTCTCTTTCTTATGCATGGGCTGCACTTTAGATTGAGAAGTTTCCACCATTATGGCTTCTTCAGCTTCTGCTTCATAAATATCTTATTCTTTGGCTTCTATGGCTGCAATCAATTCTTTGATTGCCTCCAGCCGAATCCCTTGGGTTTTCAGCTTTTCTTCATCTTGCAAATACACATGAAGTACTTGCAAAAGAGCATGTACAGATTCTTCAGTTTCCTCACCAACATATTGTCTTTTTCGTTTAATTACACCAATTATTACATCATGAAATCCTCGTTTTGCAATACCGAGAATTTCACCTAATGTAAATTCAATTCTACTTCCAAGAATCCTTTCTTCTAGGATCCATTTAAGATCTGTTGCGGTCTCTATGTCAGACTGCAACTTTTAATTGGGATGTTTGTTTTTTCTTTTTCCTTCCGTTTTCTTTGCTTGAGGGACTTCTCCCATGTCAAATTCTAGTGGTGGCAGATTTTCAACAACCTTCTGTTGGTTTGGTTTGCTTCTTGTTATGCGTTTAGTCGGTCCTGAAGAGGAAGGACCGGCAACATCTTCTTCTCTTTTCTTCTATCATGGCTTCTTGATTATTAATTTCAGCTAACCGGGCAAAAGCTGAAATTGAATCCATAGGCTTGGACCATCCGGTTCTTCCTCGAATACATTGGCTGGCAGTGGTTAAATCATCCTTACTTGCCTTGCCTTGCTCCATGCATTCCAAGGCCTGCGTCCACACTTTGGATTTTGAATTAGTTTTACATGTTTTAACAATTTCATTCGTTGGCTCAATTTGCAACCCATAAGTTGCAGCATCAACTGTTGCATAGGCCGTTCTTGTTGCCAAATCCTCCAATCTTTTCCTCATGCCACCGTTGTCGAAGTTTGGCTCAAGAGAAAGCCCGATTTCGATTGCATTAATTTTATCATCCTTCCAAAAGACTAATTTTTGTGTTTCAGCTTCACAGAATGCACCGCACTCCCTCTTTTCATGCTGAAGGCTATCACACCAAATGCAGCGTCTTTTGAAGCCTTCTCGTGCAGGTCTTTGGGCGGTTGACCGACCCCTTTCTTCTACTTTAACATCAAGCCTTTCTACTTTAGAATTAATTTCTATTAAATTAAGATGGAGATCTCGCATGCGTTTAATTAGCTCGTCCATGACATTCTTCTGTGGAGAAGGAACAACAGAATTTCTTGATTGCTCGGCCATAGAGACAGGAGGTCGAGAAACTGGAACAGGCTCCTTCATAGAATCAGTTGTTACAGGGATTGATCCCCAACTTAGGCGCAATCGCTCTCTTCGAGCAATCATATTAACTGCTTCAGTGACATCACTCCAAGCAGTCTTCAATCCCGACTCAGAGTCAGGGTCTTCAAGTCGGTCAGTCAATTTCTCCTGAAGAGAAGAATCTGCAACTTTTAAAAATAATTCAATCTTTTGACTTTCCATACCTTGTTGGTCATCGGGATCTAGTTGGGCAAATTTACTTTCAAACTCTCGATGAAGAGCAGTAGCAGTTAGACCCTTATTGGACCTTTTGACCCATTCGATGAAGATTTTCTTTGTCATAAGGCTAGAATCTTCAAGGAAAAATTCTTCTCAAAGAGCCTTTTTGAACACAGTCCATCCAGCATCTTTTTGGGAAAGACCATGAATTCGGTCCTGGAGACCATGCACAGCCAGGCGAGCAAAGTAATGGCTCCAGGAATGTTGAGGAACTCCAAAGAAGACCATCTTGTCAGTGTAGAGGCGAATAAAAGAAGACACATTTTTCCCATTAAATTGCTTGAGCTCATGCCCAACTGCTTCTAAGGCCTTAATGGCAGCAGCATCAATCCGCTCTTTTTCTTGTCTCCGTTGTTGTTGCAATTGCAACTGCTGTTGAAATTACAGCTGTTGTTGTTGGCTCTCTTGCATTAGACGAACCAACTGTTGCAAAGCATCTCCTCCCGAGCTTGATGATTCTCCCATTGGACTTCTTCTTCTGCAGCGGACCTTCACGTCGGGTTCACCACTGTCGTCGCGTTAAGAGTTGAAGGTCTACCATGGGGGCTTTTAGTGCAGAAGAAGAGTTTAGGATTCAAGATTTAGAAAGGAAAAATGGATTAGGGATTACTAAGATCCGGGATTTACAAATGATTTAAGTACGGAAGAAGAGTTCAAGCCTTCTCACTATGTACTTATCATACATTAACAGAAGGAATAAGACTAACTTGGTTGCATCAAATGCCTCAGGATACATACATCATATCATAAAGGATATTTTCAGATTCCCAATTCATTTATGAATGTCAAATGCAAGCTCTAATGGAAATATTTCATGTACATAGATGGATTTCAACCCTTTGGAACAAGTATATTGTTGATAGATTCAAATGCATCCAAGTTTTGGGCCAAAGATATATGAAATGAATTGAAAAAGTATAATTTTAGCTGCAGCCCTGTTTTAAAACAGAAAATTCCAGCCCATAATCAAGTTCAAAATGAGTGCATAAACTCAAGAAGAATCACTTTTGATCATCTATGAACAATGTCCTGATGAAAAGAGGTCATTTCCCTCCATTACAACCATAAAAATTCCATGTTTGCTTATAAAAATGGATCATAACAGTGGGCTGCCATGTTTATGACTGGTTATTATAGCCCATAACAATCCATAAGTCTTCAATATCTTCACTCTTTGCTTGCCCCAAAGTCACTCAAGTGCTCGGGTATAAGTCGGGCTTCATTGGACCAAGAATAAGGTAAATAAGATGAGAGAAGTCGTGCATAAGAGCAGGCTGAATACTCTTCTCTCATATTTCCCTCTTTTATAGACTATTTCAGCATGCATTTTCCTCAGACCAAAGAGGCAGAGAAGTGGAGCTCTCACCATGTTTACATCTTCAGTAGTTGGGTCTGTTAATCTTCAATTTGCATGCTCCATTTCATGCACCATAGCTCCAGCTCTCTCCAGTTTGCTTCAGACAGTGCAGCCCGCATTTTTGCGTCAAAAAACGCGGGCTGCTTCCTGCTCAGTCCTCCCTGGTCACTTTTTGACCAGTCTAGGTCACTTGCTAGTCACTTAAGTCAGTTACTTCTGGTCCCATGTGGACCTAGTGGACTTTTGACAGCTTTTGGTATCATTCTTGGGTTCTGACCATATTTTTGTACTTGAATTAATGTGATTTATCCTACAGATTTTCAATTACTTCCAGATGTCCAAGTTGTAGGTTCCCATATACTTATTTTTCATAAATGTACATGGCATAACTGAAAATTACTTACAAACTCTGCCTCCCACGACTCTTTGCCGCCCAATCCGTAATGCGACGGTCCCATGGTTTCCGTTTGGATCCGTCGCACCTCTGCGTGCTGGCAACTCTTCACTTTCTCTACTACTTTCTTCTTGGCTTTCTTCCACTCTATGCAGTGGCACATAGGTGGTTGGCTATAGGCTCCATGCCCCTCCTCCTGCCTCCGTAGTGAGTCCCTGGCGAAAGTCATGAGGTGGGATCTTTTGTTGTGAAGCAAATCCCTCACTTTTGTGCGTCCCCAATCATCTGAGAATCGGTGACCCTCAGGATTTGGGTACCTCCGATGGACTGTCCTCAACATCTCCTACTACAAGCCACTTTTCTGATTTTTGAAGTAGACGAAACAATCTTTATACGTCGCATGCACGACACTCCTCATGTACGCCATTACATCCCTTCATCATCATGGAAGATGCCACCAATATCTATAACTCTATAGTACACGCGTACTGGCTCCTCTACGTGATCTACTGGTGAGGGTGATCGCTCGCCACCTCCTAGCCAACCCCCACACAAGCCTCGTCCTCCCCCTCGACTCTCTCTCATTTCTCTGTCGACTACCCTCTGCCTCGCTGGATGCACGCGCTTCTATTCGGCTGACGCTTGTGCTTCAGTCGATGCATGTATAGGTGCTGCACGTGGAGTACCTACAATTGGAGTTTGGGAAATAGTACCAGGCAAAGACGTCAGAGGCGTTCCAGACATGACACTGAACACCTCGTCTACTGTAGGAGAGCGGCCAAGATATCTGGTCATCTCTCCCATGAAGTCTTCCCTACTAAGAAAACCTCCAAAAAATGCAGTGACCCCCTTGCCGAACGAGGCCAATGTATCATTCATTCGATCCAAATCCGGGTCATTGCTAGATGTGAACCAAGATACGACATCTGCAAAAAAAACACAAGAAAAAAATAAATTTATTTACGTACAAAAAATCATATACTACCTTCATCTATACCTAAACATTTTCAAAGAGCTTTTTTTAGACATTGAGCATAAAACTTAAGTGCTAATGTGTAATATTCCCATTTGAGAATATTACTAAACCGACCTCTCGCTCTCATCGTAAACTCGTGCAAAGATTATCACCAGTGCCAGCAGCTAATCTATAACCACACGCGAGAAATGGAGACACTCCACCTTAGGAAAATAAGGCCGGGGATTCAAACCTACATAGCCGTGGGAAAACTCCCTCTTGGGAGGAGGTTAAGGGGATAAAGGTGGAATTATTGCAAAATTTTTGAATTTATCTTCCCCAGCCGATGTGTGGCTGGGGGAAAGGGATGGGCTAGTAAGGTCAGCATGAGGAGGTGGGGGGAGAGAGCCATGCAACGGGCCACGTGGGGAGGTCCCCTCTCCCCCCGTTGGACTATAAGAACCCCCTTTGTGAAGGGGGGGGAAAAAAAGAAGGGTGATGAAGGGGTCGTGAGGAGGCGACGGTGATGAAGGGGTCGTGAGGAGGCAACGGTGATGGAGGGCCGTGAGGAGGCGACGGTGATGGAGAGACTGTGGGGAGGCTGCCGAAGAAGGAGGAAGCAGAGAGCTGCCGTCCTACGTGGAGTGAGGAAGGACGCTGCAGTCGACGCCGTGAGAGACGGAGGGGGGGGGGGGGGGGGAAAGAAGGCCATGCTGCAGCCGCTGCTGCCGCCTTATAATGCCACGCAGGCCACCTTCGTCGCCGCTATGAGGACCGCCAGGCTACCGCCTGTTGCCGCCGCCCATCCCACCGCCATCATCATCAATTCCTCTCCTTCCATCATTACTCCCCCCTCCACGTCGTTCTGTCCAGAAGCAGAAGCTTCTTGGAATCTTCCTTAGAAGCTTCTAAGGATAAGGCTTCCATGAGCCTTGTGCACACGATTTTTCCCCCGGGTTCTTAAAACCCACACCCTATAAAGGGGCATTCCTGCGCAAGGGAGAACTAGATAGATTTTAAGGTTGTCTTTCCAAGCTTGGAAGGAGTTCAGAGATCACATAAAGGTAAGGACAAACCGCGGAGTCCAAATTCCACAACATCAACAATGGCTCCAAAACAAAAGATGCAAGGCGCAAGCGCGGAAGTTTCTTCCCCAAGCATACACATGGACATCCCTACGAGCCCTCAAGCCCAGGTTCTTAAAAGGATGATTCCACATTTAAGCGATGCATTAGGCACGTTAAATTTCATGGGAAGAATGCATTTACGCATGTTTCGACTTCACATAGTCTAGCTAAAATACATTTGGAAAATTATCTCCTTGAATGATTTACAAGGGTTAGTGCATGCCATGCAAGTAGGGTTGCTTGCATTTCCAAGTTGAAATTCCTAAGTGCATATTGCTTAGGGTTAAAAGATGAATTTTTTTAAATGCATCTTTGATTGGCCGCGGAAAGAACAAGCGTATATTGCATTTAGGCAATAACTTCTTGTTGTGATTCGCATGAGAAAGTCGTTAACATCCGTAGATATTGTCCAAAGAACTGCAAGGCATGAAAATGAAACCATGGACTTGCATGTTGCATGCGAAGATGATTGTAGAATGGATTAAGTCAACATTAGCCTTATTATATTCGTCATACATGAATTTCATTCATCGAAGTTGTATCTAGAAAAGGTTGCATATCATATTAAAGCCTAAAATTCAGTTGCATTAAACAAAGGGTAGTAGACATGATTATTTGATGTAAGTCCTAGTAGGACCTAGGAAAGTTAGTGTCCAGATTATCAAGCATTTTTACTTTACCAAGGAAAGATAGGGTTATTGTGAACCATGTGATGCGTAGAAGCAATGAATCGCATGTTTACATGTATTGGTGTAGTTGTAACTATTTTTCCCTTTAGATCTAGTTTATTATCTCTAGGAAAGGTTCATCCTTGTCGCAAGACAAGTATATTGAGTTGCCTAAATCACCTAACCCACAAGGGATTCATATGGGCATGGTTCAGTCGATATGGCAAATATCCCAAGTGCTAACTAGGATAGCACGATAAGGAGTCGACCTAGTTTTACACTTGTTGCCAAGTCAAAACCCTCAAACCCAAAGATCATACCCACATTCACAAAATGTTGAGTCAATTGGATGCTCATGCATAAAAC
This sequence comes from Lygodium microphyllum, assembly GCF_053477565.2. Lineage (NCBI taxonomy): Eukaryota > Viridiplantae > Streptophyta > Polypodiopsida > Schizaeales > Lygodiaceae > Lygodium > Lygodium microphyllum. The sequence goes on along the minus strand of NC_141154.1, from coordinate 62,514,950 downwards.
GATCTAAGGTTTCTATCCTAAGGATCACTCGTTCAAATGATGAAACTCCGATTGAGTTGGAAATTCCTAGGACCGTGGCCTAATATAATTAGGAATGGGTTGGGTAAGAAGACACCCTAAACCCTGCTTCTCGAGTGGAGGTAATTCCGTGACCAGAAAACGCCATTCAATGGGTGAAACGATCCCGTGGAATAGATGCAACACATGTGCAAAAAGTTGCAACATCGCATAGACTTGTGATTTGTTCACAAGAGAGTTTTGCCATTTCTTGAAATGAGGTTGGCAAGTTATTGCGCAAGTTTAACTTGCAAGAGGATGAGTAATCATCCTGTTACATCACCTTTCTTGGGGAATAATTGCCAAGTAAAGGGAAGTTAGGTATTTGCCTCGAAGCAAATGACCAATCAATAAATTGAAGCGACATGGTCGCCAGGACTTACTATTAATAAAACCTAAGGTATTGGTTAAGTTGGGTTAACAGGGTATGGCCCTAACCCAAGGACAAAAGGTGAACAAACAAACCCTTGGGGATCTTGCCAAGTCGCAATTTGATCCCAGATCGAATGCTGGATGCGTTCGGAGAGAAGATTCACTTTTTAACAGTTGGCCAAATAAACGACCACTGAAATTGATTGTGCTTGTAATACTTTAGAAAGCACTATTTGCATTGTCTGCTCAAGGAACTAAAGGATGAAAAGATATCTAAATGCTTCAGGTTGAAGGCCTGAAGGGAGAGGCAGCTTCAGTTACCCCCGACTGCTTACCTGACCCTAACCAAGGGGGTTGTTGACCGCGCCGGGAACCTGGACCGAACCCGCCGCGAGAGGTCTTTCCGTTGAGCTCTACTTGGAGCAGGAGGACGCTTGGGTGCCAGGGGGGCTCTGGCCGTAAATCCCTCTCCTTCTGGGTCCTGCACAAGAGGCTAACGTGACTCGAGATTGGATCTCAAGGCCCGCATACTAGTCTACGGGCAAAAGCTTGAAATAGTGATCCCTGGTGGATTACTGGATAGCCTTCGGGCGGACTATGGACAAGCCTACGGGCGGAACTCCTTGTATTCCAAAGATAAAATGATGAAATGATAATAAAGAAGTTGTTTGATATTGTTTTTCTATGTCACGTGATAAGATTACGTGAAGGAACCAGTGCTTAATAGGGTTAATTAAAGAAGCTGATTGTTATATGTCAAATTAATGTGTTAGATAATTACATAACTAAAACAAACCGAGGAAAGTGCGGAGGATGGACCATGGGTCCGTCCTACGGATGGGTGGTCCCGGTTAGCCGGGAACTTTTCTCAAAGATCTGGAAGAGCAGCGGAAGGTTCATCGAAAGCAATGACCGAGAATTATGTTTTACCCAATTTACGTTGTTTTAGGGAAACGGAATGGGACTATGGCAGAGAGGTTGAGTTTTGCATCCCTCTCGTTTCCCATTCTCCTTGAACCAAGTGCAGCGTGATTCCGCTTCGGACCTGGCGTTTCTGCGTAAAGTAGTTCGCTCGGGTGTGACGTTAGTTGCTGCTAGCTAATGACCAAACCCAAATTCAGGTCGATCCTAAGTGGGAACGGCCAGGATACTTCCGCTACGTGGCAGACGCGGGAAGACCTAGATCGCAAGTCCCGTAACATTCCATGGGAGTGCCGGGCGGAGCTTTCTAGACATCCTTTCCGATGGACTGCTAAGACGTGTCCGGGATGACTCTAGGGGACACGTTACAGTTGGTATCAGAGCAAACCAACAAAGGACTTGTTTTTAGGAAATTTTAATAAGACAAAGTAAAGCAAATGCCACTGTCCCAAACATTTCCTTACTTTCAATGCTGTCTTGCAGAATTATGAAGCATGGAACAAGTTCTTAGTGTTCCGAGTCATATTTATGACCGCGATGCATTCCACAGATTATCGACAAAGGGTTGAGATGATGAACATCCTAGACCGCATTTACAATCCATCGCCTGTGTACGTGGAACGGAGATGGATGGGTGTTACAGGGATCTATTACATAACTGCCTATCAACCTGCGTACCTTCAAATTAACTTGAAGAGAATCAAGTGGATGGAGGATTTGAAGATCGTAAAGCTGTTCGTCTTTGTTGAGGCTCATGCAAACGCGACCCTACAGGTCGGAGGTCGAAGGGTTAACCAGAATAAGTATGTATACGGGGAAGTGATTCAAAGAATCCTTGCCGACCGAATCAAGGTTTTGGGACGTCATGAGAAGAATGGATATCAAAGGAAAAGATACCCTAATCTTCCAATGAACTATCGATTCCTGAAAATCGATGACCCCAATCTGTACTACTACTCAGTTCCTGTAGCTGAATGCAATAATATCTTATTCTCTTCGAATTAATGTATCAACTTGTTCCATCGCCCCAAGAAATAATTATACCTCGAAAGGGCTATGTTGATATGAATGGAATAAAACTTTTTTTTCCGATTGTCTTGACTATGAATATTGATAAAGAAGTAAAGTGATTCGGTCACTTGGCTGAAGGAATACGTGGACGTAGCTTCTGAAGAGCTAACAGAACTCTCGCTTCAAAGTGAAGTAGATCATGAGATCAAGCTAGTAATAGGAGCTGCGCCAATTGCGAAGAGACCCTATAGAATGTCTATACCGAAAGAAATTGAGTTGAAGGAACAACTCAAGCAACTACTAGATTAGGGCTACATCCGTCCTAGCAGTTCACCATGGGAAGCTCCAGTACTATTCCAGAAAAAGAAAGATGGGACACTTCGACTATGTATTGATTACCGTGGGTTGAATCAATCAACAGTCAAGAACAAGCATCCTATTCCTAGAATAGATGAGCTTCTTGATAGTCTTCAGGGTGCCAAAATCTTCTCCAAGATTATCTTAGGTCTGGTTACTATCAGATAAGAATCAAGGAAGAAGATATCCCAAAGACGACCTTCAACACTTGAGTTCTAGTTATGTCATTAGGGCTTACGAATGTGCCTGCCACATTCAATAGGTTAATGAAGGATATCTTTAGACCATATCTTGATAAACTTTGTGCTCATCTTCTTTGATGACACTCTAGACTATTCCAAACAGGAAGGAGATCATGAACCCCAACTTTGGATTTTCCTTGAGACAAGGAGGTCATACAAGCTGTATGCTAAGATGACAAAATGTGCATTCCTCAAACATCAAATTGGTTATCTGGGATTCATCATATCGGTAGAAGGAATCTCAGTGGAGCCAGCCTAAGTTAGAAATGTTCTAGGATGGCCAAATACCAACAACTGTCAAAGAAATACTCAGCTTTCTTGGACTGACAAGATGGTATGGGGTCTTCATCAAAAACTATGCTTTGATTGCAGCACCTTTGACAAAATTATTGAAGAAGCAAACGTCCATTGCATGGTCAACTGCCGAACAAACTAGCTTTGACAGGTTGAAGCAAAGTTTGGTATCAGCACCGATCCTAAAACTTCTAGACCACTATAAGAAGTTGAGGTAGTAACTGATACTAGCATGCTTGCCTTAGGATATGTGCTCATATAAAAAAATCATCCTATAGCATAATCTTCAAGAAACTGAAGAGCCATGAGGAGAATTATGCTACCCATGATCTTGAACTTTTAGTTGTCAAGCTTTGGAGACACTACTTGCTGGGCAACAAGTTTACACTAGTGACTGATCATAAAAAGTCTCAAGTGGAACTTTACCTAGAACAAGCTCAACATGAGGCAATGTTAGTTGAAGTGCTGGAGGAGTATGACCTTAAGATCAAGTACCGAACTGGAAAGGAGTATGTAGTTGCTGATGCACTCAGTCGCAAGGCATTCCTAAATTCCCTAATCTTGCAGAATCCATCAATAGCTAGATCTCTAGCTACAAAGGTATCTATGCCAAGCAACCCTATTTTCGAACTAGCTAGAGAGGAAGCATGCCATGATCTAGCCTATCAAAAGGTGCTAAGGGAAATCTCTATCAAGGACCAGGAACAAAAGCTATAGGCCAAAGGTCATGAATTCTCTGTCAATAATGGACATGTCTACTATAGAATGAGAGCATGTATACCGGCAAGCCAGTTACTTAAACAGAAGAGATTGTGCGAAGCTCATGATTTCACTTTCTCGGGACATCAAAGCTGCGAAGGATAGACAGAAGGCATACACGGATTTGAAGTGTCAAGATAGAATATTTGAGGAAGGAGACATGGTCTTCATTCATGTATGCCCAAAGAAGAGTTCCCTATCCTTAGGGGATTGCAAGAAGCTAAGTCCAAGGTATTGTGGACCATACAAGATCCTCAAATACCTAGGACCCAATGCTTATAGACTGAAACTCCCTGAGAACCTAAAGGTTCATAATGTATTCCATATCAGCCTATTGAACAAGTATGTACCTAATCCTAGCCATGTACTTGATGACCAACAAGTTGTAATGCCTAGCCAAGGAGTCCTTGAGCTACGGCCTAACAGGATCTTAGATGTTGGGGAGAGACAACTGAGATCCAGAACCTTGAGAGAATGCCTCGTCCAGTGGAAAGATTATCCCAAGGAGGATGCCACTTGGATGGATGAAAGCACTCTCAACCAACAATATCCCCAGTTCATCTCGAGATGAGGACATCTCGATTCCTCCAAGGGGGAGAGAATGTAATATTCCCATTTGAGAATATTACTAAACCGACCTCCCGCTCTCATCGTAAACTCGTGCAAAGATTATCACCAGTGCCAGCAGCTAATCTATAACCACACGCGAGAAATGGAGACACTCCACCTTAGGAAAATAAGGCCGGGGATTCAAACCTGCATAGCCGCGGGAAAACTCCCTCTTGGGAGGAGGTTAAGGGGATAAAGGTGGAATTATTGCAAAATTTTTGAATTTATCTTCCCCAGCCAATGTGTGGCTGGGGGAAAGGGATGGGCTAGTAAGGTCAGCATGAGGAGGTGGGGGGAGAGAGCCATGCAACGGGCCACATGGGGAGGTCCCCTCTCCCCCCCTTGGACTATAAGAACCCCCTTTGTGGAGGGGGGGAAAAAAAAAGAAGGGTGATGAAGGGGTCGTGAGGAGGCGACGGTGATGAAGGGGTCGTGAGGAGGCAACGGTGATGGAGGGCCGTGAGGAGGCGACGGTGATGGAGAGACTGTGGGGAGGCTGCCGAAGAAGGAGGAAGCAGAGAGCTGCCATCCTACGTGGAGTGAGGAAGGACGCTGCAGTCGACGCCGTGAGAGAAGGAGGGGGGGGAAAAAAAGAAGGCCATGCTGCAGCCGCTGCTGCCGCCTTATAACACCACGCAGGCCACCTTCGTCGCCGCTATGAGGACCGCCAGGCTGCCGCCTGTTGCCGCCGCCCATCCCACCGCCATCATCATCAATTCCTCTCCTTCCATCATTACTCCCCCCTCCACCTCGTTCTATCCAGAAGCAGAAGCTTCTTGGAATCTTCCTTAGAAGCTTCTAAGGATAAGGCTTCCATGAGCCTTGTGCACACGATTTTTCCCCCGGGTTCTTAAAACCCACACCTTGTAAAGGGGCATTCCTGCGCAAGGGAGAACTAGATAGATTTTAAGGTTGTCTTTCCAAGCTTGGAAGGAGTTCAGAGATCACATAAAGGTAAGGACAAACCGCGGAGTCCAAATTCCACAACATCAACAATGGCTCCAAAACAAAAGATGCAAGGCGCAAGCGCGGAAGTTTCTTCCCCAAGCATACACATGGACATCCCTACGAGCCCTCAAGCCCAGGTTCTTAAAAGGATGATTCCACATTTAAGCGATGCATTAGGCACGTTAAATTTCATGGGAAGAATGCATTTACGCATGTTTCGACTTCACATAGTCTAGCTAAAATACATTTGGAAAATTATCTCCTTGAATGATTTACAAGGGTTAGTGCATGCCATGCAAGTAGGGTTGCTTGCATTTCCAAGTTGAAATTCCTAAGTGCATATTGCTTAGGGTTAAAAGATGAATTTTTTTAAATGCATCTTTGATTGGCCGCGGAAAGAACAAGCGTATATTGCATTTAGGCAATAACTTCTTGTTGTGATTCGCATGAGAAAGTCGTTAACATCCGTAGATATTGTCCAAAGAACTGCAAGGCATGAAAATGAAACCATGGACTTTCATGTTGCATGCGAAGATGATTGTAGAATGGATTAAGTCAACATTAGCCTTATTATATTCGTCATACATGAATTTCATTCATCGAAGTTGTATCTAGAAAAGGTTGCATATCATATTAAAGCCTAAAATTCAGTTGCATTAAACAAAGGGTAGTAGACATGATTATTTGATGTAAGTCCTAGTAGGACCTAGGAAAGTTAGTGTCCAGATTATCAGGCATTTTTACTTTACCAAGGAAAGATAGGGTTATTGTGAACCATGTGATGCGTAGAAGCAATGAATCGCATGTTTACATGTATTGGTGTAGTTGTAACTATTTTTCCCTTTAGATCTAGTTTATTATCTCTAGGAAAGGTTCATCCTTGTCGCGAGACAAGTATATTGAGTTGCCTAAATCACCTAACCCACAAGGGATTCATATGGGCATGGTTCAGTCGATATGGCAAATATCCCAAGTGCTAACTAGGGTAGCACGATAAGGAGTCGACCTAGTTTTACACTTGTTGCCAAGTCAAAACCCTCAAACCCAAAGATCATACCCACATTCACGAAATGTTGAGTCAATTGGATGCTCATGCATAAAACGATCTAAGGTTTCTATCCTAAGGATCACTCGTTCAAATGATGAAACTCCGATTGAGTTGGAAATTCCTAGGACCGTGGCCTAATATAATTAGGAATGGGTTGGGTAAGAAGACACCCTAAACCCTGCTTCTCGAGTGGAGGTAATTCCGTGACCAGAAAACGCCATTCAATGGGTGAAACGATCCCGTGGAATAGATGCAACACATGTGCAAAAAGTTGCAACATCGCATAGACTTGTGATTTGTTCACAAGAGAGTTTTGCCATTTCTTGAAATGAGGTTGGCAAGTTATTGCGCAAGTTTAACTTGCAAGAGGATGAGTAATCATCCTGTTACATCACCTTTCTTGGGGAATAATTGCCAAGTAAAGGGAAGTTAGGTATTTGCCTCGAAGCAAATGACCAATCAATAAATTGAAGCGACATGGTCGCCAGGACTTACTATTAATAAAACCTAAGGTATTGGTTAAGTTGGGTTAACAGGGTATGGCCCTAACCCAAGGACAAAAGGTGAACAAACAAACCCTTGGGGATCTTGCCAAGTCGCAATTTGATCCCAGATCGAATGTTGGATGCATTCGGAGAGAAGATTCACTTTTTAACAGTTGGCCAAATAAACGACCACTGAAATTGATTGTGCTTGTAATAGTTTAGAAAGCACTGTTTGCATTGTCTGCTCAAGGAACTAAAGGATGAAAAGATATCTAAATGCTTCAGGTTGAAGGCCTGAAGGGAGAGGCAGCTTCAGTTACCCCCGACTGCCTGCCTGACCCTAACCAAGGGGGTTGTTGACCGCGCCGGGAACGTGGACCGAACCCGCCGCGAGAGGTCTTTCCGTTGAGCTCTACTTGGAGCAGGAGACGCTTGGTTGCCAAGGGGGGCTCTGGCCGTAAATCCCTCGCCTTCCGGGTCCTGCACAAGAGGCTAACGTGACTCGGGATTGGATCTCGAGGCCCGCATACTAGTCTACGGGCAGAAGCTTGGAATAGTGATCCCTGGTGGATTACTGGATAGCCTTCGGGCGGACTATGGACAAGCCTACGGGCGGAACTCCTTGTATTCCAAAGATAAAATGATGAAATGATAATAAAGAAGTTGTTTGATATTGTTTTTCTATGTCACGTGATAAGATTACGTGAAGGAACCAGTGCTTAATAGGGTTAATTAAAGAAGTTGATTGTTATATGTCAAATTAATGTGTTAGATAATTACATAACTAAAACAAACCGAGGAAAGTGCGGAGGATGGACCATGGGTCCGTCCTACGGATGGGTGGTCCCGGTTAGCCGGGAACTTTTCTCAAAGATCTGGAAGAGCAGCGGAAGGTTCATCGAAAGCAATGACCGAGAATTATGTTTTACCCAATTTACGTTGTTTTAGGGGAACGGAATGGGACTATGGCAGAGAGGTTGAGTTTTGCATCCCTCTCGTTTCCCATTCTCCTTGAACCAAGTGCAGCGTGATTCCACTTCGGACCTGGCGTTTCTGCGTAAAGTAGTTCGCTCGGGTCTGACGCTAGTTGCTGCTAGCTAATGACCAAACCCAAATTTAGGTCGATCCTAAGTGGGAACGGCCAGGATACTTCCGCTACGTGGCAGACGCGGGAAGACCTAGATCGCAAGTCCCGTAACATTCCATGGGAGTGCCGGGCGGAGCTTTCTAGACATCCTTTCCGATGGACTGCTAAGACGTGTCCGGGATGACTCTAGGGGACACGTTACATAATGCTTCTCATAAACAAGAAAACTGATAAACACAAACAAGAGATTGGTCACATTCATCATCATTGCAAAAATATATTATTTTTTATCAGAGCTGGGAGAGTTGGCGCGTGTATGAACGCGTCTAAATTGCATTAGACATGCTCTCTAACGCATTCCTAAAGTCAACCCTCTATCCAGCGCATCTATATCCGCATCTGAGATGTAGTATAGACGCGCTGTTAGACGCATATTCCACGTCAATGCTCTGGCGTGCGCGTGTATCATCGCGTATAGACTGCAGAGCACACGTGCTCTCAGATGCGTCCTCAAACGCAATGGGAAAATATTTCTTCGCATCTATACATGCGTCTACACTGAAATGTAGACGCGCTGGAAGACGCGCTCAGTCGGATGATTTTAGTCCAACGACCGCCATTGATGATTTACAAAATGCAATACATAATGAAATCAAAAATCCTAATACACAGATAGAGCAGAGAGAGAAAGAGAGAGAAACAGAGAGAGAGAGAGAGAGAGAGAGAGAGAGAGTCACCTTGGGTGTTTGGTGTGGCAGGTGGTGGTGCTTCTTTCTTCTCCTTCTTCCTCTCCTTAGTAAGTTACCCTCCCTTGATGCTTGCTTGGTTCCTTGCTGCTTCTTCTTCCTCTTGTTCTCCTCTCTCTTGTTCTCTCTTTCTTCCTCTCCTTGGCTTTCCTTTTTCCCTTCTTGTGTGTTTGAAATGAAAGAAGAGGTGAGTCATGAGGAGGTGAGGCATGAAGAGACTGCATGTAGGCTAAACTCAAGCTTCAGAACCGCAAAAAATGCAAGAAAGAAAATGCACAATTTGAAAAAAATGATTTAAATATGGTTTGAATTTTGACGTGTGCATCTATTTTGGCATGTATTTGAGCATCTAAGGTTTATATAAACGCGACTATAAACGCGAGTATAGACGCGAACATAGACGTGCAAATAGACGCTAATATAGACGCATACGTAAATGTAGATATAAACGCGCATTTAGGCTTTATCATAATTTTTTGTTTTTAAGATAAGTTTTGATAGTGAATTCTTATCATAAGTTTTAATGTATTTATGATGAGTTTTGTGTATTTAAAATTGAGATCTTAGAATAATTAATACGCTAGCTTGAAATTTTTATATAAACATATGAATGGCAAATATTTTGATGTTGTCATGAATTAGGTTTAATCATGTCGTCGTCATCACCTAGTGCGGTGCATGCAGATGAGTCAACCAGAACATCCTTAAGTGAGGATGAAACAGTACATCTTCATAATCAAGATGCATGGCTATGACAAAAAATTAAATGCATGTGTGATCGTTGTCGAGGGTGTATTTTTTGAGCACGTCAAATTGCAATGTCACACCTTAGCTTGTATGGAGAATGGAACCGAGAAAAATCATTGGTATTCATTGTTTTTTTTTACCACTAAGATTGCCAGTCTATGTTACTCTATATATATTATCAACGTACATGAAACTCCCTTTTATGGTTGAGTAGGATGCGGTGTCACATCCTCAGATGCTCCCTCCCGGGTGTCGAGAGGCTGCAAAACGTCAACGCGAGGAGGCAAAGTCTTCAAGAAGAGTAGAGACTCACGACCATGATAGTAGCCCTCATGAAATGCCCCATCAAGTCGTAGAGGATGAGATTTTAGACAACATGGTACACCATCTATTTTGGCAACCGGTTGAGGGAGGTCACTCTACGAAGCCAGATGATCCACTATACGTAGCATCATCTACTCCTTTGTATGAAGGTTGTACGTACTCCGTTCTTCGTGCGTCCCTCGAGATACTTAACTTGCAAACAATTTATGTATGGAGTAATGTCAGTTTGGATGCGTTATTGAAATAGATATCAATTCAGTTTGGCTTATGAATCATAATATTAATTGTTCTATTTTGAAATCAGACATAAATATATATTGATGGTTTTTTAACTCACTTTTAAAAATATATATAAGTTATTATCACAAATGCTTCCAAAAGGAAATAAATTGCCAACTAAGAGAGAGCAAGCAAGAAATTACTTGACATCTCAGGGAGGCCTCGATTATGTCAAGATCCATGCATGTGTCAATGATTGTGTCTTATTTCGTGAGATTCATGAGTTCACACGAGAGTGTCCTGTTTGTGGCGAATCAAGATACGAAGTGGAGATGAAGTCAATGGATGTACCTCGTAAGGCTTTGCGATATTTTCCAATTGTTCCACGTATAAAACTTATATTCAAGTGTAAGTCTATTGGAAAGCTCATGTCATGGCATGCTAGTCATCGTTGAAGTGATGGAAAATGGAGGATCCTTGCAGACACAGCGACATGGCAACATATAGATAATTTGTAGTCTATTTTCAAAGAAAAGCCAAGAAATTTGAGATTTGGTTTAGGTATGGATGGAATCAATCCATTTGGCATCAAAAGCACATCATACAGTGTATGGCCAGTGGTATTGGTGAACTATAATATTCCTCCATCCATGGCAATTAAAAAGGGACATGTAATGTTGTCCCTTCTAATTCCTAGAAAGCACAAGGCAAAAAACATGGACATTTACTTAGAGCCTTTGATTGAAGAGTTAGAAATGTTATGGGAAGGTATTGAGGTGCAAGATACAAGCGCATCTGCATCCTCTAGAGATTTCACATTGAAGGCCATGTTGTTGTGGACCATGCATGACTTTCTAGGATACGAAGAGTGTTCAAGTACATGTATATAACTCTATATTTGAAATTCAAGACTTGAATCAATTGCATTTTATTAATTCACTTGTTTGTTCAGGTTTAACCACATCAAGATATCCTGCATGTCCTATTTGCGGTCCCTCTCTAGTTTCCTCTAAGTCGGCACGTTTAAAGAAGGTTATCTACGACAATCATCATCGATTTCTTCCTATTGACCATCCCAAATATATTCTCCCTAATAATGGAATGACTCCACAATCTCTAACCATTCGAGATTGGAAGGAGAGATGGATTAATGTCGACAGCCACCCTCCACTCGGCATGAGTCGGTAAGAAGTGCATTTCTCTCGATTGACTTTAAAGTATTTAGCATGATGAATTGTTTACATAATATATTGTTTGTTTGTTAGGTTCTCTATATTTTTTCGCCTTCCGTACTGGACTGAACTCAAGATCAATCACATGTTGGACCCCATACACATATTCATCAATGTTATATCTACATTATGGGATCACTTGATAGGGGCTCGTGATTCAATCAATGTAAGGGAGGATTTACGTAACATTGATCGCATAAGACGAGCCTGGCCATGCATTGGACCCAGAGGAAAGATTGAGCTACCCCATGCACCTTGGATGTTATCAAAGAACGAGGAAAAAATAGTGAAGAAACAAATATATAGCTTTCAAACACCCACAGGATGTATTAGATATCTCAAGGGAGCCTTCATAAAGAAAAAGAAAAGAGGTGTGGAGCAACTATCTGGTTTGAAGTCCCACGATTGGCACAAAATGATTCAAGTAAGGGTATCTCTAACCATGAATATAGTAATTGGTGGAGTAACTATGTGTAAACTTTGGGGTATGATGACTTTTTCCTCAACTAATCATTTGATCTATGAATATTGTTTACATTTAGTTCGTACTCCCTACTAGCATATCCCATTGTGTATCCAAAGATGTACGTGATATCATTTACAAGATGGAAGAGCTTGTGAGGTGTGTATACATTGTATTTTTTCATTATATATCTTTGAATTTCTACACAAAAATAAACAATTCTCAAATACATCCTGACATATATGTGAGCTCGAAGGAAATTGATCCAAACACATTGTAAGATGCTCGAGTATTATCTGTTGAGGTGGTTTATTTGGTGGAGGAAATTTTTCCTCGATCCATTTTGACTACTCAATTACATTTACTCGTACATTTGATTGACGAGATCACACTTTGTGGGGCAGTTCATGCAAGGTGGATGTTTTTTCTTGAGCGCAAAAAGCACGGCCTGAGAGAAGCATGGCTGAGGGTTGGTTAGTGCAATCATCCCTTATTTATATCTCTGAATATCTTGTTGAAGTGGATCCCTCTCAACCACAACTATGGAAAGATGATGAAGACTTAAGGATGACCTCTATAATACCTCAAGGAAAAGGAATGAGTAAAGTGCTAACAAAAGAAGAACTTCGTAAGTTAAATAGTTTTTGTGTGCTCAATAGTGATGTAATGAGAAAATGGGTAACAGTATATAATGAAGCAAGGGCAAGAAGAAAAAGTGAAAGACAAGCATTTCGCACCAGATATGGACATAATGTCTCATTTTCAAATCATCTAAATACACTCCCACGTCATATTGATATAGATTAGTTACATGAGAAAATGGAGAGAATAAAAAAATAGGAGGAAATTAATATATCTCAAGAAGAGTGGAAATACACACGAGGTTACTTATCAAAGGTGAGACATACTATCAATTAATTTGTTTCTATAAGCTGTATTTTATATAAATAATTGACATGTTTGATCTTTTATCTTTTACTACTAGTGCACATTATTTAATGCTATTTGGTGTGAGGGTAAATATCTTTGAACTCAACGTATAGATGAAAAGAGAAATATAACCCAAGATTGTGGTGTCCTTGCTCACTTCGAGGATGCCAATGGTACCATGGAAGATTATTGTGGCTTGATCCAAGATATTCTGAAGCTTGACTTCAGACGATTCTTTATATATGTACTGGATGTGAAGTGGTTTAAAGAAGTGATAACAAATGGTGAGCATTGCACAATCAAACGTCATCCAAGTGGTTTTGTAATCATTGACTCTACAAAATTTCACCAGAACAAGAATGACACATTAGTACTACCTCAACAATGCGAGCAGGTATATATGCAAAAGCTAAATTTTTAATATGTATACATGTGATACATATACACAATATAATAAGTATTTAAGTTTCTTGCTTTTGTTTTTCAAATACAAGTTGTGTATCATCCAATGGTAAACAATAACCGATGGTGGTATATCATCCCTACATCTAATCGTTCAAAACCAATATATGGTAATATTACTGACATGGAGATAGCATATGACAATCCAACAATTAATGATGATGTGCATGATGACACCATAATGGATGATATGCGTGATATAGTACAAGATGAACCTCGTGAGGATGTTCAAGGAAACACAAAAGAAGACAATAATGTTATTGTCGATGATATTGATGAAGTTATTGAGCAATATAGCAACACATCTGATAGTGGGATAGACTTATTTGTTTTGTTACCTCTTGGTAACATAGACCTAGAAGTAGATAGTTTAGCAAGGACTGATCTCATTGAAGATGAGATGGATCATTCACTATAACATACTTAATTTACTTAATGATTCAATGTGTATTCTTAATTCTATGGTTTTTATCATGCGCACACGTGCATACTCAAGAATCAATAATATATGTTTCTTTGGAAGACTCATTTATGTTTGGCCAAACATATAGAAGTCAGCTGCTTTGTTTTCCAAATCATATATGTTTGGCCAAATTATGGAAGGAGATAAATAAACATCTATATCTTTGAAGGAGACATATATCAAACATATAGAAGACTCATACATGTGGAAGACATATTTGGCCAAATCATATATGTTCATTTGGAAGACTACTACGAATATTTCCTACTCCAGATAGAGTAGGTGACATTTCTGATATCCTACCTTTGTGCTTTTTTTGTAGAAGAGGGGAATAAAATGTGTAGTAGTTATTAGGGGTTGCCAAGTAAGTAGATCCTTATGGAAGGCAATAAATAATTGGATGGGGACTACATTGTTGAAAAAATCCACATAGAAACAACCTTCTTGAGGGATGCAATCTCTTTACATCAAAATTCTCTAAGAACATACTTAGAGTTATATCTAACAAGGTTTGTATGGAATTTGTGGAAAGATAATGGTTTTTATTGAATTTCTTGGATATAAACTCAAAGATAATAAGAAGCTTATGGATGTGATTTTGGTAGTTCTTAGAAGAGTTAGAAAGAAATATTTGGTATATAAAATGATATGGAAAAAGATGAAAAAAGTGAGTGGTTTTCTATTTTGAGGGCAGTATTTTGAAACCTCTACATAACATCTTGTAGAAAATTCTAACTCCAACTAATCTCTCATAACAAATTCTTCCTTCATGATGAAATAATGAAGACCTAAAGCTCTTGAAAGATCCTTGCAATTTAGAGATAGGCTCTTTCATTTGCAATTATTTTCATCATTCCTTTTAAGGAAAAACTCAAGAAACACCACAACCTACCTAGCACATTCTCCACCATAACCTTCAATTGAATGATTGAATAAGATTTAGAAACCCCTAATAGAGTAGCCCAATAGCATCTAGTCAAAATTGATCATGGTACTCATGTACTACAACCTATTGTGGTACTCATGTACCACAAGCTATTATCCTTTTGATGTGAACTTAAAAACATATGTTTATGGTTCAAGGATATTTTCAAGCTTATGTATCCTATAATTCAACATACCATATATAGAATTTTCTTTGATGTGATATATCTTTGCTAGCTAGAAGAAAACTAGCTTTTTCATTAGTTTCTTTTTTTAAAAAGACTATCGGCTAAAGGTCAACCCCCTTGGTAGTGTGGCGAGAATTGTTTGCTTGAATGTAAGCCTCCTCAATTGTAACGTGTCCTCTTAGTGTCATCCAAGACACGTCTTAGCAGTCCATCGGAAAGGATGTCTAGAAAGCTCCGCCCGGCACTCCCATGGAATGTTACGGGATTTGTGATCTAGGTCTTCTCGTGTCTGCCACGTAGCGGAAGTATCCTGGCCGTTCCCACTTAGGATCGACCGGAATTAGGGTTTTTCCTGATTGGTCATTAACTAACAGCAACTAGCGTCGGACCCAAGCGAACTACTTTACGCAGAAACGCCAAGTCCGAAGCGGATTCACGCTGCACTTGGTTCAAGGAGAATGGAAAACGAGAGGGATGCAAAGCTCAACCTCTCTGCCATAAGGCATAGTCCCATTCCGTTCCCCTAAAACAACATAAATCGGGTAAGACATAAGTCTAGGTCTTTGCTTCTGTTCTTCGTTTTCTTTGACGATCATCCTGCTGTTCTTTGAGAAAAGTTCCCAGCTAACCGGGACCACCCAACCGCAGGACGGGACCTATGGACCATCCTCCGCACTTTCCTCGGTTTGTTTTAGTTATGTAATTATCTAACACATTAGTTTGACATGTAACAACCAGCTTCTTTAATTAATCAGTTAAGCACTGGTTCCTTCACGTAATCTTATCACGTGACATAGAAAAAACAATATCAAACAAGTTCTTTATTAACATATCCTCATTTTTATCTTTGAAATACAAAGAGTTCTGCCCGTAGGCTTGTCCATAATCTGCTCGAAGGCTATCTAGTAATCCACAATGATCACTATTCCAAGCTTCTACCCGTAGACTAGTATGCGGGCATCGAGATCCAATCCCGAGTCACGCTAGCCTCTTGTGCAGGACCCGAAAGGCGAGGGATTTACAGCCAGAGCCCCCCCTGGCATGCAAGCATCCTCCTGCTCCAAGTAGAGCTCAACAGAGAGACCTCTCGCGGCGGGTTCGGTCCATGTTCCCGGCGCGGTCAACAACCCCCTTGGTTAGGGTTAGGCAGGCAGTCGGGGGTAATTGAAACTGCCTCTCCCTTCAAGACTTTAACCTGAAGAATAGGTATTCATTTAATTTGTAATTCATAACTCAAACAGTGCTCTAAAATCTCTAGCAAGCACAAACATTTCCAGTAAACAACCGTGTTGTTTGGCAAACTGCTAAAGGAATTATTCCTTCCTTTTGAGTGTATCAGCACTCGTTCCCAAGGTGTCTTGTAACTTGGCGAGATCCTTTATAGTCCATATTAGGGTGTACCTTATTAACCCAACTTGGTCAACCCTAAAGTTCATTAGATAGTTTAGTTTCGGGTTTATAACTTTCCTTATTTAGAAGGATATTCACGAATACGTCCTTTTGCAAGATAACTTGCGTAAGGATCTACCATCCTTGTTGAGGTTATTTACCCTTTTGTCTTGTGAACCAGTCATAAGACTACATGACTTCATACTTGCTGCGCAAGTCTTGCATTGAGATAATCCATTTAAGTTTCTTGACGTATGTCGAACCTAGGGTTTCTTTTTAAGAACCTCAGGGACAAACCCTAGTTCCTTATCTTTACGAATTTATTGACCCTACAATAAGGAAAGTAGTCAAGTGCTTAAGGTATAAACGTTTCTTTGGTCTTTAAATCATTTCCAAGGCATATTTTTCTCTTCAGCATGGTATTTCTAAGTTTAGATTGGTTTGGTTATCTTTTGGAAGGTAATATTGATCGCCTTGTCACGGTTTTGCTATCCTTGTGACAATTGACTTTTCAGTCCATACAATTCAATTTAATCTTCCTTTTTCCTTGTAGACGAACTCATGCCAAATAACAATCATTTCCCTTGCTAAGAAGTGCAATTAGCAATGATAACTTCCTAGTAATTTGAGCAACGAAAGAAACCTTTCATGAATTTAATCATTTACAATGATTCGTTGCAAAAAGGAATAGGCCTAATGGTGCAAGATACAATTTCTATACCTTTAGGATTTAACTGAAATATACTACTATAGTAAATAGATAATCTTGCTCGTAATTTATAATGCATGATGCTATTCAAAGGAAACTAAGTTCTATGCATTATCATGCATTCAAAAAAGCTAAACTCCTTCATTACAAATAACTCGGACAAATATATCCTATCCCTAAAAATTTCTCTTTGCATGATTTGACTTAAAACCGAATTAAAGCCAAGAAGAAAAACTTGGTTTTGGGGTGAGATATCCACATGGATACCGAGAGATGACCCTCCCGCAGCTGCACCTTGGACTTTCTTAGGCGGCATCGCAATTCGAATGTGAAGGTAGCTTTTACTCTTTCTTTCGGATTTCCACCGACTCTCTTTCGAGGCAAGGTGCCGTTTGAATGGTTGATCACGAGAAGGAATGATAGGACCTTTAGATTCTTAGATTCTTCGAAGAGGAAAAGATTTACAAAGCCTAAGAAGGTCCTATAGGGTCTATACTTGGCAAAAAGTTTATGGGTGAGTATGGTTTTGCAACCACAAGAACCCTTGGAGAACTTTGGCATGGGATAAAAGGTATAGAAGGAAATTATTATCTTTCCTTGCACCTCCTCTACTTTTTCCTTCTCCTTCCCTACTCCTCCTCCTTCACTCCTCTCTTTTTTTTTCCCTCCCTTTTTACCCTTCTACCTCCCTCTATTCCTTCTCTACTCTTCCTCTTTTACTCCTTTCTTACTCTTCTTTATCTTTTCCTCACCCTCTACTTCTTTCACACTACTCCTTTCTCCTTCACTCCTCTCTACTTCCCTTCCTTATCCTCTACTTCCCTTCCTTATCTTTTATCTTTTCCCCACTCTTCCTCCTTCACTCCACTCCTTTTCTTTATCTTTTCCCCACTCTTCCTCCTTCACTCCACTCCTTCTTTTCTTTATATTTCACCTACTCTTCCTCTTTTACTCCACTCCTTCTTTTCACTCCCTCTACTTTCCCTCTTTTACTCTTCCTCACGTGCTACTTCTTCCTCACAGGACAACATCCGCACCCATGCCCATGATGATGGTTTGGATTTGGGATCCAGGGGGGAAAAAGGAAGAAGTAATGGGGACATTTTTTTTTTTAAAAAAACTTAGGGGGTTGTGTAAAAAGGAGTCATGAGGGGGGGGGGGGGGGGTTTGAAAAAGTTTAAAAGGGATATAAGGGGGGTGAAAAGGGCTTAGGGGGTTTTTAAAACCTTGGGGGGGGAGGGGGGGGAAGAAAAAAAGGGAACACAAGGGGTGAAAGGGGCTTAACTAGCCCCCCCCCTTAGAAGCTTCTCTTTAGAAGCTTCCACGGCTTCTACGTGGCAGGGGGGAAGGATTTGGCATGGTGATGGCATCCCGAACTGGCGTGTCCTGGGAGGCGACGAGGGCCTGCAAGGACTGAGGGCTGTGGTACTGGCTATGTTGGAGGTGGCTCCTCCCTTTCATGTCCAACCTCTCCCTCAAGCTTGGCACACTGGGTGACGGCACCCCTTCACGGCAGTCTCAGGATTCCCTCCCCCTCTCATTCAACGGTGACCCTCTGCATTATACCCTTAGCCTAACCCTCTCCTTTCACAACATGTTGACGGCAGTAGTATCAGATTCCTCCCTCCTCCCCTCCGTCCCTTGCAACTACGGCCCTGCCACCTTATATAGGGGAGGGGAGGGAATCCTTCCCCCCCTTACTGTCAGGCTGCATGGCGCAGGAGCCAAGAAAGCTCCAGCGAGGAGCTTACTGGCTCCTCCATCCCCCTCACACACATGCCAACTCGATGCGCCGCGGTGGGCGAATTAAAAAAAATTCTTTTATATTTTTAATATATTACATTATCTCCCCCTTAGAAGAATCAAGATGTCCTCATCTCGAGATAAACTGGGGATATTGATGGTTGAGAGTGCCTTCATCTACCCTGGTGGCATTCTCTTCGGAATAATCTTTCCATTGGACGAGCCATTCTCTCAAGGTTCTAGATCTTAAATGTCTCTCCCTAACATCTAAGATCCTATCCGACCTTAGTTCAAGGACTCCTTGACTAGGCATTACAATTTGTAATTGGTCATCAAGTACATGGTTAGGGTTGGGTACATATCGTTTCAATAGGCTAATATGGAATACATTGTGAACCTTTAGGTTCTCAGGGAGTTGCAATCTATAAGCATTGGGTCCTAGGCATTTGAGGATTTTATATGGCACACAATACCTTGGACTTAGCTTCTTGCAATCTCCTAGGGATAGAGAACTCTTTTTAGGGCATACGCGAATGAAGACCATGTCTCCTTCTTCGAAGACTCTATCTTTACGCTTCAAATCTACGTATGCCTTTTGTCTATCCTTGGCCGCTTGTATGTCTTGTCTTATTGACTTTATTTGATCATCCATCTCTTCCAACATCTTCCTTGATGCTTCAACCCTTAGGGTTGGATCAGAAAAGTTTAGAGGACTTCAACAATCATGACCATATAATGCCTGAAAAGGGGTCATGTGAATGCTCTGTTGGTAAGAAGCATTGTAGGCAAATTCAACTAATGGCAAGTATTGAATCCACCTCTTCGGCTCTCGACAGCAGTATGCCCTAAGCATATCTTCGATGATTTGATTTGCTCGCTCTGTTTGGCCATCCGTTTGAGGATGGTAGGCGGTGCTAAAGCAGAGTTGAGTCCCAATAGCTTCAAAGATAGCTCTCCAGAAGTGTGATGTGAAGAGAGAATCTCGGTCACTAATGATTCTTCTGGGTAACCCATGTAGCTTGAATATCTCCTTGATAAACAATCTTGCAATATCGGAGGCTTTATAGTTTGTCTTTACTGGAATAAGGTGTGCAACCTTAGTAAGCATGTCAACCACAACCATGATGGAGTTGTATCCTCCCTGGATTTGGGGTAAGCCTACAACAAAATCCATACTACTACGGCTCACGGCCCACTCCTAGCAGCGCCCCACTACACTCTCCTCTCCACTCCTCTCCCTCTCATGGCTAGCATCAATCATTCTCACTCCACGACAGCCCTCTTATGGCAGCCCCTCCTCTCACACCACACCCACACTCTCCCTCACGGCTATTGTCCCTCAGTTGTGGCAGAATAATCTTCTCCCTCTCTCCTTACAGCAGGCGGTAGTGTCTTCTTTTGTTCCCTGGAGGCCACCCCCTTTGCTATGCCCATAGCCTTTTTATAGGTGAGGGAAGGGGAATCCTCCCTCCCCCACGTGGCATCACGCATGCCCACTTCTCTCCTGCAAGCTCCATCGAGGAGCTTAATCACTCCTTCTATTCCCCTCCCCCTCCGGCACGAGAGTTGGCTAGGGGGATAAGGGAAATTTTTTTTTGTCATTTATCCAATTCAATTTATTATCCTCATCACTTATCCTTTTGGCCTCACCTTTTAGAGGTGGTTCATGCGTATTTCTAGAAAGTCGGAATATTACACACTCACAGAGATGGGGAATAAAGAGAAACAGACATTAAAAAAAGAGAGATTTGGAGAGATATTTTGAGAGAGAGAGAGAGAGAGAGAGAGAGAGAGAGAGAGAGAGAGAGAGAGAGAGTGTGTGTGTGTGTGTGTGTGTGTGTGTGTGTGTGAATTGAGGGGATAGAGAGACATTTAGGAAATGTGACACAATTTGGTAATTCTTAGTTTCCTAAATCTCTATTCTCTCTCCTCGCTCGCTCTCTCTATCTTACCTCTCTCTCTTCTCTTTCTATGTGGCCCTTTCTCTTTCTCTCTCTCTCTATATCTCTCCCCACACTCTCTTTTCCCTTCTCTCTTTTACTCTCCCTTGCCCCCCCTCTCTCCATCCCCTCAACTTCCTCTTTATGTATGTATTTGTGTGTGTGTATTCCCTAATCTCTCTTCATTGACCTTGAGTGATGAAAACATTAAATGATTCATATGTTCTTTTTAAAAATTAAAAGATAGTATTAAGTAAATGTTCAAAGTCTTTTTAGAAATGTTTCTAGTTTTAAGATGTAAATGTATATTAGATGTGTCACTACATTAGTTGCCTTTTATTAATCATTTTAATGTTTAAAAACTCAAACTCCCCAACCATGCATGGAGAATTTATAAATTTTTATCGGCCTTTTATTAATACACATGTCGAAGAATAGATTTAGGTTAGGAAGAGCTAGCTAACATAATGCTTATGTCATAAGGCTCCAACCCAAAACTATACCTTATAATAATACTAGAATCTAGTGTAATAAATACCTTGTGAAAATTTCAAAACCAAAAATTTCATTCTCATCTTACTCCATACCAAAACTAGATGTGATGCTAAGAAGTAAAAAGCTAGTTAATTGGAATATCATCAATTATAAACAATGATTCTCAAAACCTCTAGATGCACTATAGTATATAAGGAGTATATCAAGTGTTGTAGTGATGTGAATCATCTCGGAAAATATATTATTATTATTACGATTAACCTCAAGATAAAATCTCCTCACTCTGATAGTTTATGTATAGCCATTGTTATATACCAAGGCTTTTATCAATGACACATATTGATGCCTAGTATATGATGGTACTAATGTGCATCATACATTAGTGCCATCATATACATGATGACCACCCAAAAGGAATTAGAGCCCCAAGTTGTACATAGTAGAGAGGAGAGGATAGATCAAAGTACATGTACATGTTAGAGAGGTGTACTATCTCTACACGAAATATTAACGATTTTAGATCCCGTACCTCACAAAAAAAATGCAACCCAAAGTAATCTCCCACATGTAAAATGGTGGTGGTTAAGTGCTTACCCCGCGCACACGTCAATAAACTCTAGCTGCATGGAGCACAAGAGCCGAAGCTTGAAACCCGTAGGCCACACGAGAACACCATTCATGGGAAAGGAAAAATGAATGATGGTTAAAATTGAGGCAAATGTTTTTATTATTAACCCCTCCCCTCAGCTGATGCATGTCGGGGAGAGGGAGTGTGGGAAGGGCTGGAGCTAAGTGGACTAGAGAGGAGTTGGGGAGGGGATCATGCCTCCCTCCACGTGTTTGGATCCCCCCCTTAAAAGCCTATATAAACTCCCCCTTAAGCTTGGAGGGTGGAGTTAGAGGAGCTGTCGCCCGTGTCGTGCTGCCGCCATCATCCCCACGTCACGGGCTGCTGCCACCTGCCACGCTGCACCACGCCACCTCCGTCCTCACCACCATCATCATCGTCGTCTTCTTCATCGTCATCTTCCTCCCTTTCCAATCATTTTCCCCCTCCACGTCATTCTATTGTGGAACAGAAGCTTCTTGGAAGCTTCTTTAGAAGCTTCTAAAACAAAGCTTCCATAAGCCTTGTACACATGGCCTTCCCCGGGTTTCTTAAAACCACATTTTGTAAAGGCAATTCCTGCGAGAGGGGGAGTAGGCGGGTTTTGAGGCTGATTTGCCAAAGCGTGGAGGAAGTTCGGAGATATCATAAAGGCAAGGACAAGTTTGTGGAGTCAAGGATCTACATCATCGATGGCTCCAAAGCTAAAGACGCGAGGCGCACACGCGGGAGCTTCCAATCCAAGTTCGCATGTGGATAACACCCCAAACCTGGATGCCCACGTTCTTAAAAATTATTTCTGCATGAAAGGAATGTACTAGGCATGTCCAATTCTTGTAAGCAAGTTTAATTACACTTGGGAATTTTAATTGATCAAAGATTTAATTACACGAGAATTTTAATTGATCAAAGATTTAATTGCATGATGTGCATTTGAAATTGCTTGCACTTCCAAGTTGCAATCCTATTGCATAGGTAAAAAGGTGGATTTGTCTAAATGCATCCTTGGTTTCCTCACAAAAAGAAATAGTGCACAATGCAATTAGATCCCGAGTTGTGATTCGTATGAGATAATCATTGACGTCCATTAGATGTTGTCCAAGTAGTTGCATTGCATGAAAGGGATTTATGTATTTTGCAAGTTGCATGCATGCTAGGTTGGGTTAAGAGCTATAGGATGAATTAAGTCAATAATAGTCCTATGACATTCGCTCATGCATGAACTTCTTTTATCGAAGTTGTTTTAGAAAAAGAAGCATTTCATATTAAAGCTTGAATTCAATGCATTAAGCGAAGGGTTATGAGCATAATTCTTGTTGAAATTCAACATAGGGTTTTTATGAGTTAGCCCTAAATTGTCAATCATTAAAGCTTGGTTCCATTGCATCATTATAGTTTTAGCGCGAGGGAAAAGAAATGGTCATTGTAAATCTCATAGTCGCATAGAAGGAAAAAGTCTATGAATTGCATATTTGCATGGAATGTTATGTCCTGCAATTATCTACGTCTTTTAGAAAAAATATTAGCATCTTTAAGGAAAGATCACTTCTTGTCGAAAGACAATTGGTTTGATTAGGTAATCCACTTGCAATGGTGTAACTCAAACGATGATTACCTCAATGCACTAGGTAGAGTTTAGTATGCTAAAAATTCTGCCTAGTATCGCACTTGGAATGCCAAGTCAAAATTTTCGATCCCAAAGGTCCTACCCACACTCACGGAATGTTAGGGTTAGCTAAACGCCCATGCAAAAACGATATAGGGTTTTACCCCAAGGATCAAATTAACCAAATACTAGACTTCCGTTTGTATTTAGAAACCCTAGGGTCAAACGCTATGGCCTAGTAAGATTAGGGTTGGGATTGAGTAAAGAAGACATCCCAAAACCATACATCTTGACCAAACGTATCTCTTGACCAAGGAATGTCATTTGATGGGAGAAATGATCCCACAAGTTAGGTGCGACACTTATCACATGGCTTTGTGTTTAAATCACAAGATAGATTTGGCACTCCTTGGAACAAGGTTGGCAGGTTCTAAGTATAAGTTTAATTTGCAAAAGGATGAGCAGTCATCCTACTACATCACCCTTCTGTGAGGCTGAGTTGCCAAGTTAGGGTAATTATGAATTGCCTAGCAAGCAAATTGACCAATCAAGTTAGGATGACAAGGTTGCCTAGGATCTACTGTCTTAGTTTAAGAAACCTAAGGTGTTTTTTAATTTAGGTTAATAAGGTATAAACCCTAACCCAAGGATAAAAGGGTAAACAAACAACAAAACCCTTAGGGATCTTACGAAGTCGCAATTGATCCCGGATCGAATGTTGGATGCATTCAGAGGGAAGGATTCACACCTTAGCAGTTGGCCAAACAAACGACCAGTGGATTGATTGTGTTTTTATAGTTAGGAGCATTGTTTGTACTTCTTTGCTCAAGGAATTAATGCTGGAAAAGTAATAAATGCTTAAAGTTGAAGGCCTGGAGGGAGAGGTAGCATTAGTTACCCCCGACTGTCTGCCTGACCCTAACCAAGGGGGTTATTAGCCGTGCCAGGTACGTGGACCGAACCCGCCGTGAGAGGTCTCTCCGTGGGTGCTACTTGGAGCAGGAGGACGCTTGGGTGCCACGGGGGGCTCTAGCCGTAAATCCCTTGCCTCCGGGTCCTGCACAAGAGACCAATGTGACTCGAGATTGGATCTCTAGGCTTGGATACTAGTCTACGGGCGGAAACTTGGAATATCGATCCCTGAGGATTGCTGGAATTGCCTTTGGGCGGATTATGGATTAGCCTTCGGGCTGGATTATATGATGCATTCCAAAGACTGATAAATAAGATTAAATTGTTGAAAAGGAACTTGCTTGACATTGTTTTTCTATGTCGGTGCTTAAGTTATGTGAAGGAACCGGTGATTAATTGGCTAATTAAGGAAGCTGTTTTTGCTTTTCAAACTAAATGTGGTAAGTAATTAGATAACTAAAGCAACCGAGGAAAGTGTGGTGGATGTGACCATGGGTCCTATGGAAGGGTGGTCCCGGTTGGCTGGGAACTTTTCTCGAAGGAAATTGACAGCAATGAACAATGACCTAGAATCTAGAGTACTAGAGTCCCGATTTATGCTGTTTTAGGGGAACGGAATGGGACTATGCCTTACCGACAGAGAGGTCCAGCCTTGCATCCCTCTCATTTCCCATTCTCCTTGAACCAAGTGTAGCATGTATCCGATTCGACCCTAATGTTTCTACGTAAAGTAGTTCGCCTGGGGTTTGACGCTAGCTACCGTTCTAGAAAATTGACCGCTAGGAAAACCTTGATTCAAGTCGGTCCTAAGTGGGAACAGCCGGAATGCTTCCGCTTTGTGGCAGACTCGGGAAGACCTAGATCGCAAATCCCATGACATTCTGTGGGAGTGCCGGGCGGCGCTTTCTCGATTCTCTTCCCGATGGGCTGCTAAGACGTGTCCTACAAGTGAAGAGGTGGACACGTTACAAGAGGAGAGGATAAAGAAAATTTCATGAAAGGTAAAGGGGATTCTCTAGGTGGCTTGAATCTAAATAGAATAGTGGTGGGAGACCATTCTTAACTCCTAATCACCATCGGAAAGCTCATCATCACATAGCAGCTTGTGCTAGTTAACTTTGTATACAATGCTCAAAAAGATCATAAATAACTTATTAGAATGCAAGAATAAATATCTCTTAGTAGTCAACATTGTGTAAAGCTTATCGAGGGGAGGGTGGTTGTGCCATAATTTTCTCCACATCACTTTTCTAGCTTTGAGGATCAATGATCTACAATAGAATATTACACCAAAGAAAAATAATAGAAATTATTAAAATCATGTCATTACTTTAAGAAATATGAGAAAATGTAAATCTTTAATCAGAGATGTAGGACATATACCAAATCCTCAAAATAGGTGTACCAACCATGTTGCTAAGGTGATGTATCAAATGAACCTCCAATTGCTCCCTCATCCCATTCTTCTATTATCAGCATCTAAGTGAGGAGAAAATGGGATTCCCTTTGATCCTCCTCCAATCCTCTGAGTACAACTTATTTTTCCTATCCTCTTTCAATCCTTTCAATGCATTATAGCACCTATGGCTCATGTAGTAATGCATTGTATCAATCATCCGCCCACTAAAGAATGCATTAAAAATTTTTGGAATAAGAAACTCATGATGAAAAATTTCAATTGCATATGGCATGTATTTTTGTGATATATAATATCTAAACTGTCTTTGACGTCGAGGGAATTTCTTTCTAGTAGGGAAAATTTCCATGAGATAGTTGTTTTATCCTCTTAAGCCATAGTGTAGCGACTAAAGTTTGTGTGAACATTAGTTTAGATTCAGAGGTAGGATACAATGATGTAAAATATTAATTGTTTTTTTAGCAAGATATATGCAAGGATCTATCATAAGGAAAGGATTTTGCTACATGTTTGAATTCTCAAACTTTGCCTCAAAACCCACTTGGCATATCACTGTGCACAACATTACTAAACTTATTCTTGTCTACTACACTAGGCCTTTGTATACCTACCTCTTAATAACCTCAATAACTTAAGGGGAATAATAAATTCTTGCACCATCTTTATGCACTACATGGCATGAGGCCCTTTGTGCCTATAGATAGTAAAGTCTAGAAGTAGGAACACCTGTTGAGTGTGCACTCTGATTGAGTAGACATGCCTTAGTACCACCTATTTGGAAAAATCCAACACCCAATAGGAACGTTGGTGTGAGAGAAGAAAAAGGAAGGGTGAAAAGAGAGCCATGAAGGTCTTTAACAATTGTGAGTGTGGGTTTTTGATCTTAATGATTATTTCAAGAGTGCATGTGAGAGTAGGTGGACTAAGTGTACTCTGATCTTATCAATGAGAGGGGTGAGGTTTTGAGTGTGAAAGGGACATAAAATTTAGAAAAAATCCTTATTTGAAAAATTCATTGAGCATCAAGTAGTACAACCGAAAAAATATGTTCTTCAATATATTCTTATCTCTTATGTGAGCATAATCGATTTGACATGCATGCCATGATCCTAATTGAATTACATTTTCTTTAGAGCATGATGTGCTTCAGCATGTGGTCTATCAATGGCATGAGCATGTTACTTGCATAGGTGCACAAGGGCCAAAAAGGAACCTCTATCATGGGCATTATTGTCACAAGTGGGCATCCTAGATCTCCATTGAAGCATGTCATGAGAGGGGTGATGGGTTGAGAGCACACATGTCTATCATCAGTGAGAGACAAGATTAAGTGTAGTAAATTTTATTTTTTCTTGAGAGATACCTATATTCTTATGGCCCTATATGTTGTGATTATTTATTTAATATTTTTATTACATATATACATTCTAAAGCATGCTAGTTATGAACACCTTCATGGATTCAGCATCATACAATATGAGCTAGGTTTTTGCGATGTGATCATTTTGAAATGGAATTTATATGTATTGAAGCTAT
Source organism: Lygodium microphyllum (assembly GCF_053477565.2). Classification (NCBI taxonomy): domain Eukaryota; kingdom Viridiplantae; phylum Streptophyta; class Polypodiopsida; order Schizaeales; family Lygodiaceae; genus Lygodium; species Lygodium microphyllum. The sequence goes on along the minus strand of NC_141154.1, from coordinate 62,487,708 downwards.
ATGATATTTGCGTGTATATACATGGTGTTTTAAGCATTTTAATGTCTACATTATTATGCTTGTGAATATATGCATGTGAATAGGACTTGTAAAAGAGCCAATCCAAAAAGCTATATTCAGCATCCTATACACGTTTTTGAAATTGATCAAAGAAGGGAGATTTTTTAATATGGGGGGAACCCTTTGGGTTAATTGACTACGAGTGAAGAATGTTGAAAAAATCTGGTAGTTCTCCTATACATATCAAGGCAATGTTGGGCCTTATCTAGGGTGCTACACTTACCTCCTCCAACCATACTAGAGCACTTGCAACAGCACCTGCATTATAGCCAAAAGTATGAGGGTGTTAAGGGGTCATAATATATGTTTCTCCATAGCATCTATCGGAGCTATCCACACAAGACTAAGGTCACTCTCTCACCAAACTGACAATTAGTGTATAGATCTCAATAGCATCTCCACAACAGTGAGGAGTCTTGGAGACACCCTTTATCTATTGTGCCTATCAGAGACCAATGTGTCCAAGAATATGGATGTAGAATAGGACAAAGATTTGTCTGCTTTGTTTGTAAATAAAATCATCCCCTCCCAAGACATTAAGGTAAATATATCCTCAACCTTTGCATTTAAATATTAAAAAATCATGATGTTTGTGACTATAGTGCAATGATATCCATACACAAAAAGAAATAGTTTTTGCAATGTATGGGATGTCCATATGTATAATAATAAATGTATGTATGTATATATACTTGTATCAGAAACATGTAAGAAAGCAACAACGTTAATAATAGAAAAGAGTTACATGAGCAACAAGCTTATCTTTCACAAAAACCCGTTTAAGGCTCCATAACTTCATATGTGTTGGGATACACCAAAAAATATGTGTAGGGATGTCTGCAAAAGGATTTGACCTCATTATCAAAGAACTCTTGAAGGCCCTCCTCCTCCACTTATTATAATCCCTTGTACTCCACTTAGTGTAAGATTTCTTACTCCACAGTTGGGATTGCCCCAAAATAAATCAACGACTAGACTTGAATCCTTCGCTATGGATGGGTAAGTTATTTCCCAGGATTGAAAGAAAAACATATCATGGGAAATACTTAAAATAATGAGCTATAGGTTGGGAACACCATATTGGGGAATATGGGAATTTCCCATAAGTTTGGGACACGTGGTCAAATCTTTGGATTTTTCATAACTTGAACACTATAACTCCAAATCAAGTGCTCTATAGCTCAATAGATTCCATTTTTCAAGCGCTTTTCAATGATAGGTCACATCATATGGTTTTGAGAAACTTATGGGCATGTTATTCGGTGCCACCTTTTTAGTATTCAAAAAATGGGAATTGGGAGACTCCCAAACTCACTAATATTGTGTTTGGGAGTGAATATTGCACTTTTCCTGATAGGTCGAGAGTAGTGATGGATAAAATAGTGTTTTTGTTATGACTATGGCTAAGCACAAAATGAAGTGAGAGTCTAGAACGATTGTCTAGGAAATAGATGCTTTTAGATATTATATCATCCTAAATATCACATAGATTTCTAGAATGGGCCTTATGGATTGTGAACATATGAACCTTTGTGTCTAAAGGCTTGACAAGCAAACACAAAAAAACCGTGTCGAATAGAAAGACTTTTGAATCTCTCGTGGTTGACCATGATGGTAATTCTAAGTTTACCATCTTGTGGGGACTATACATACTCTATATAGCAAGCAAAAGAAAGACTTTGAGTGGACTTAAATAAAATACTTAGGAAGTATTGTCTATTAATAAGACTAAAACAAAGTTTCTTATAACTTTTCCTTTTATAGAGTGTGATTGTACAATGGGAAAATAGTGTGTTTGGAAAGTTAAGCTAGAGGAGAGACAACACACTTAAAAGATAGCTCTTGATTAAAAGATAATATTCCATTGAGATAAAGAAGGAAATGCATAATTCTTCAATCATAGAGTAAGACTCAAGAACCAAATAGAGGTAAATGAAAGACTCATGAATCTAGCCTAGGTGCATCTCATTTTTTTAACATTAGAATTAGAACTCAAGAAACTTTCAAGGTTGTGCTCATGAGAACCATGAATTGGCCACTTAGGAAAGAGGAAGAGTGAGGTGTCCTCTAGTGCGCATAAGGTCATTGTGCATTAACATGGTGGTTGAGTGGAGTTATAAGGGATGTCATTTTGGCTTACTCACCCAATTCAAACCCTAGACAGAGGAGTAGGTTAGAACCATTAGAACTTCTTTCTCTATTTTCCTTGTTGTGCTTGACTTGAGTATGGATTATTTTTTGCATGCATCATTACAAAGAAATAAAAAAAAGGTTCTACAAAATTGAGAGGGAAATATTTTTTTGTTTGAAAACTTTGGATTGTTGTTTTTGATAAGGTTGACAATTTTGAAGCAATCTTTGAGAAGCAAGTCATGTACCTATAATAGCTCTACTACTTCGTTGAAGAGCTAAAGGCTAAGAGAAAAGAAGAGCCCTAGAATTGAGCCTAGGATTATTATCTCTTCTATTTTATCCTCAAGGTTGAATCAAAGTTTGAAAGGATTTAGCTCATCATAAAATTAACCATGCCTTAGCAATGCTCCCTAGTATCTTAATGGTGCATGCTAAAGTGGCTTTTCACTATCAGCCAAGCACATGTCAATGCCTTTCTCAGAGATTCATATGTTTCTTTCAAGGTTTGCATAGGAATTTTTGTAGGACTAGCTGTAATATCATGTTACATTTCTTGAATCTATTGGTCCATTTCTTCAAGCATGTCTTCAGATACCTTCACTTTAAAGTGGAATCTAAAAAGTTCAAGGATGTACAATTGGTTTCCTTACAAAACTTGAATTAGGAATATCATGATCCTTTTTTTGGGATAGCATTATAAGCAACCTATAAAGTTGAGCTACATGTGACTACAGTCTTAGGGACATGAGGAACTATGAGCTAAAAGACCTACTAAGATTTCCTAAGCCTCTAGATCCATCCTAGATGGGGGAATGTACCACTCTACCTTTTCACTTATTAGGCACTTGAGTGATTAAAAAACAAAACTTTATGACTCACCCCAAAAATGTGAGCTTTAAGGGTCTCGTACAAGATTCTAAGGATTGGTTTTATGGGGATATGGAGGAACTAAACCACCATACTCTCTCATGAGCACAAATTTTTAGTATAAGTTAACCATCACACATGAACATACAAAAAGAAATAACACCAAATCCAGTAAACAATGCTTTTAAACACTTTAAATCATATCGTGCATGAAAATAATGATTTTAAACCTTTTTAATTGTATTGTTCTTGAAAACATATATGCACCAACTAATAAATAAAAAAGTGATGTTCTTAAATAATATTTTTGAGTAAAATTAGTGGACTTATTGTACACAAACATATTTATCTTTGTTAGACTATTCATCATTACATGGAGCATAAGATGGTTTGATAATTAGGGCAAAGGCCTCACTCAACAAATCAGTTTTGTTTGGGATTGAGTCTCACCAAAATCCTCATTGATTGCATTATGGCTATAGTGAGAAATCATGGATTCATTCGTGATAATGCACAATGGAATATGAAATATGAACACAGAGAGAGAAGGAAATAAAGATTTCAATGAGAGGCTAGGAAAGCTAAATACAAAGAGTACTATGATTAATCTCTACATGCAACCCAAGATATCAATGAGGGCATCAATTCAGACTAATGATGATCCCAAAATTTGGAGTCTACTAACTGTTACAAATGGCTTTGCTTGGCATTAGACCGCTACTTTTCTAATTGCAAAGGTTTCATGTATTTCTCAACTTGCATTTTATTAGCTTTAGAATGAGCCTCTGCTTCAACAATGGGTTTGTTGATGATGGGAGATCAACATTCTCTCTACATTTCTTCATGGCCATTTCAAATTATCTTTGGGATACAAAATTCACAAATACATGTGGATGTCCTCCAAACTCGATTCAACTATTACTTAAGGTAGAGCAAGGATAAAGCAATACTAGAAAATGTTTGGGCACAATTTAGAGTCATTCAGACCTTCAAATCACCTCTTAGATTTAATTCACAAGAACCATGAATTAGGATAAGTAGCTAAAGAAAAAGAGATGCTTTCTATAGAGTTTAGATGAAATGTAACAAGCTAAATTAGCTTAGATAGCATGAGAAGTGGCAAACATGAAGGTGACATGTTGTGGAGATGCAAAGATTACAAGGAACATTAATCATCTCCTCTCAAATGGATAATGCACTTGGAATCTTCTCAATCTCAAGCTCAAGCACCTATAGGGGTTCAATCCCTCTCACAAAGTTGAAAACCCATGGTTTCTTTGCCTAAATGAGAAAAGTAATATAGATGTTTAGGAGACAAAGAGAAAGAGAGATCCAGACATGCCTTTTGCATTTTTCCTCCTTTTTTATCACTCTAAATACAATTTAGCCTTGTTAAGAGTGTCTTGTCTCAAAAGGATCGATTTGTTTTTAGTCCCTCTATTTCCACTTTAAAAGCCAAATTCAACTTTTATTTTCTATTCCAATTTATTTTCTCTTCTTCCATCAAATTTTTTACACCAAAAGGGTTTTTCTTCTTTGTTTCTTGTGGGTCAAACCTAATATGCTCCCAACATCAATGTTAAATGGTCAGTGTCAACATTTGCAATAAGTTTTTGTTATCAGTACAAATTCAATTTTATTAATTCTACCCACATCCAATGATATGCAGATATAAAATATGTTAAAAAATCATAATGATTGTCACTAAAACTTAGCATCTTTTCCACATTAATTTAATTGTTTTGAGACACCTTGTTTTACTAATATCAACTATATATTTTTGAACATTACATGTGTAGTTCCAAATTTACGAGCATTGGTGGAGGGTGTAAATGAGGTTTCCTTGGTGTTTACTTGAAGAGGTCAAGGATTACTCTATCACTTATTTCCTCTTCCTAGTCTTCAAGTGCATCTTATCTACATGGATTTTCAGTTATGCTAACAACATTTCTTATATTGTCAATTCTTTGATACATATCAATATAGAAACCCTTCTTTGTTTTCTTTAAATTTTGTGATAATTGCAATTCAATTATTTGACTCTTGAAATGTTAGTTTTTGTGATCAAACTAGCTAGCTACTATTAGATATACTCAATGCCCCACCCTCATAAGGTTCCACCAATGATCCATGGTGCTCACAGTTGTAAGGCCCCCGTTATGAGGAGAAGCCATATGTGAGCCCAGATATTAATTAAGTCCCGAATTTGCATGTCAGATGAGGTCTATGTGGCTGGCTGGCAAAAAGGTAACCATTGTGGGTCTAATAGCCAACGATAAAGGGAATATTCTAAGGAAATATTCCCTAGCCAACTAGTGGATGTGCACATGGAAGATCAACAAACACATGTGCATATGGAATGTCAATAGACACATGGACACATGGAATGTCAACAGACACATGTGCATATGGAAGGTCAGCAAACATAGGTGCATATGGAAGGTCATCCATCATGACCCCCTTTACAGGCTATAAAAGCTAAACCCCTTCATAGCTATCAATCATCTATCTTTCACTTGGTCAGAGTTATTCCAAGTATCCTGAACTCTTCACCTATCTTCTGTCTAAATCGCCATCTAAGCAATATTTAGATGGCGATTTAGACAGAGTGCACAAGTGGACAAAGCAATATTTGTATCAGTTGTTTGAAGCTAAAGAATTTATTTTATTCTTGTCTTTTTTGTTGTGTACTCTATATCTCTTTCTCTTTTTCTGTTCGCTGTGTTGTGTAATTTTCACATGGTATCAGAGCCCAGGAGGCCCTAGGGATCAAAGAGTGTGCAAGAGTCAAAGGCTTCAACAATAAAGAGGAACGATGTCATCTTTTGAAAGTGGTTCTGGTACATCAGGAAGAAGCGATGTAGGAGGTGGTGCTCTTGTACTGGCTATTCAAACACTAAGGATTCATCCACCAACCTTCACCAAATGCAAGTTAGATGGTACAAAATACACCTTGTGGAAGTTCAAAATCACAACTATCCTTGATTCTTATGAGCTTTTGGAGACTATACTAGGGGACTGTTGCAAAACCACAGTCTAGCCCCCAACCCATCAAATTCTAATGTCATGATTCCTCTGAATGCAAATCTTCTATGAGCTTGGAAACGAAGGAATGCAGATGCATTGTGTGTCTTAGTTACAAGATGTTTTGACAGTTTTCTGACTTTAATTCAACATATATACAACCAAAGCATCAAAGGCTTGGAATGTACTTGAGGAGTCGATATGAAACACGAAACCAACCATGGATTCAAACTTGGAGAATCAACTAGCAACTGAGAATTTTGCTGAAGGAGAGACGGTTGAAGCTTTCATCACTTGGATTAAGAATCTATGCAACCAAATGGATGGCACTAGGATACAAAAGACTAGCGAGGAGCTAGCGAGAACGTATCTTCTAATTTTTCCATGAAAGTTTGATGGACTACTAACTGCCCTTAATACTCAGGTGAGACCTCAAGCTTTGACTTTTGAGGAGTTTTGGGTATTATTGATGGAGGAGGAGTTGAGACTAAAAGCCCAAGAAGGAAGCAACAATGGAGATACTGCATTCTCTACCAATGCAAAAGGGAAAGGTGGTTCCTCCAGCAAAAATGATGGTGACAAAAAAAAAAGATAAGAAAAAATTGCAAGGAGTGCTTCTACTACAAGAAGAAAGAACATGCAATTGCAAATTGTCATGTCAAGAAGGTAGGTGAAAAGAATGGTACCCTTAAAAGTAAAGAGAAAGAGACATCCAACACGGCTAAAGCACAGTTGGAATTATTCATGGTGACCATTGAGAAAGTATGCTCCTTGATGCAAGAAGAATCTACCACTGACTCATGGGTGTTGGATAGTGGGGCATCCCATCACATGACCAACAAGAAAGTTCCATACAATTCTATGTAGCCTCTACAAGAATCCATCACTATGACGATTGGAAATGATGCAAAATGCCCTCTTGTGAGCACATGTACTTTTTTTTAAATTGTTGCAAATGGTGAAGTCAAAAAGCTTTCAAATGTGTTGTATGTTCCCGAAATTGGGAGAAATATGTTATCAATTATTGCTACCATACTTGATATTGGTCATGAAGTGAGGTTCAAGAAATTCTCGACAATGCAGGAAAATTTGTTGGCAAACGAGAAGAAGGAGAAACCTATATGATCTAAGTGCTCTTACAGCCACCGCTAGAGTGGGCATTAGTAAGCTTTGGTATGAAAGGTTTAGACACATTGGATTTTTAGTGTTGAAGGAGATGCACAAGCAAGGTATGGTTGCTCACCTACCTACAATGACTGCATTGAAGGAACCATGTGAAGCTTGTATGATGGGCAAGCAATAGAGAAAGGAATTTCCATAGGAAAGCAAGAATAAAGCACAAGCTCCTCTAGAGTTGGTGCATGCTGACTTGTGCGATAAGATGCCTATACAAAGGCTTTGGGGTGGTCTTCTTATTTTATATTGATTATCGATGACTACAATAGGAAGATGTGGGTGTACCTCCTTCTTGATAAGACTCAAGATGTTGATAATTCTAACGAATGGCTAAAACTTGTTGAGAATGAAACAAGGAAGAGTGTGAAGAAATTTAGAATAGATAGTGGTTGTGAGTTCAACTCAAAGGAGTTTGAAGACTTTTGCAAGAGGAAAGAAATCAAGTGTCAATTAATAACACCTCACACACCTCAACAGAATGGTGTTGTGGAACACAGGAATCGCACCATTGTGGAGACGGCAAGATGCATGCTAAAAGGCAAGGGATTGCCTAACCGTTTTTGGGCTGAAGTTGTTAATACTATAGTCTACATTCTAAATCCAAGCTACACAAAGGCTCTCAAGGGAAAAGTACCTCATGAGGCTTACACTAGCAAGAAACCATACGTCTCACATTTCAGTTTTTTAAAATGTGAATGTTATGCACATGTTTCGGATGAGAAGAGTGTAACGTGCCCGCTCCTCAAATTGGGGACACGTCTTACCAGTCCATCGAGAGATATATCTAGAAGACTCCGCCCGGCACTCCCAAGGAATGGGTCTCTCGAGTCTACCCCGCAACGGAACTTATCTAGCCGTTCCCACTAGGATTGACCTGAAGGCTGTGTTCATTGTAATCGGGTCTTCCTAATAGCCTTCTAGCGTCAGTCTACAATTGCTCCACTTTGCGTAGACACAACTGGGCCAAAGCAGACTCATACTGCACTTGGTTCAAAGAAAATGGGAAATGAGAGGGATGCATCGCTTAACCTCTCTGCCTATAGGGCATAGTCCCATTCTGATTCCCTAAAACAGTATGAATCAGGTTTTTAACTTTCAAGTTCTAAGATCCTTGCTAACTGAGACTACCTTGCCGTAGGATGGACCCGACGGTCACATCTACCATGCTTCCCTCGGGGATTGTTTTAGTTATCTAATTACCTACCACATTATGTTTGACACATAAAAGCAGCTTTCTTAATTAACCCGTTAATCTCCCAGCAATAAAACCTGAAGGTTTATCCTACCCAGATTCTGCCTTTTGTAACTAGTATCAAGGCCTTGAGATCCCATCTCTCGAGTCACGTAGAACACTTGCGTAGGGTCCGGAGGCATTGGGATTTATGGCCAAAGCCCCCACTTGCACCGAAGCGTCCTCCTACGCCAAGTAATTTCCATGGAAAGACCTGTTGTAGTGAGTTCGGTCCACATTCTCGACACAGATTCACAACCCCCTTGGTTAGGATTTGGTGGTTTGCAGAGGGTAGCTAGCACCATCCTTCCTTAATTATCCCTTTAGAAAATAAACCACAGCTGAAGCAACCAGCTTAAAAACAATTACCAGGGAAAATATCATTTTGTTTCCATGGAAATCAGTCATCTCAGACTCGGCCATGCAATCATCAATTACACCCCACTTGGGTTGACATCCAAAACCACATTAACAAACAGTTATATGCACAACCTCTTGCTTCAAGGCATCGCAATCCCATTGCGTGAACAACCAGAATTTAACTTGGATGTATCAAAACACTTGCTTAAGGGATTTACAACCTTTTCAAGCAACCAAGCATAACTTGGGTCAACAATCCATTTAGGGTTAGGTCACCAGCTTCAATTAAGCTAGGAGCGTATCCATTTGCGATAGTCCACAGCAAGATCGATAAAACAATTCGCAAGCAATTATACTTATTCCAAATGCACCGGATCTCATGAAGGTCTAGGTTTCTATCCATCGGTGCAATTGCATCCTATGAACAGAAACTAACATTCTGTGTATTTAATTTTTATGTAGATGCAAATCGTGATTTTTTTTTTGCTAACTTAGGAATTGTTCTACGTGAAGGTCTATCATTTTATGTAAAAATTTACGAAAACCTTATCATTTCATGTGCGTCAATCCATGCAGATTCCATTCTATTTGTCCCCTTGACTCCCATGCAATCATCCCATATTTGCAAGATTTCATGTAACAATATTTCATATACTAGGCTAGTCAATATTTCATGCAACTCATGCACTTGAGTTTTCATAATCATGCACTGTAAGTATAGAAGAGAAACCATGAGCAATAAGCAATAAGAATAGCCGGAGGGTTAGAGGACACCATTTTCGAGGGGGGTGGTCAATGTCGTCTTCTGATTTCCCTTCAAGTTCTCTTCTTTCTCACCTTCTTCTTCTTCTTCTTCTCTCTCTCCCTCTTCTTCTCCTTCTTCTTCTCCTTCTCTCTCTCCCTTCCTCTTCTTCTTCTTCTTCTACCCTTCTTCTCCTTCTCTTTCTCTCCTCTTCTTCTTCTCTCTTCTCCTTCTCTCTCTCCCTCTTCTTCTTCTTCTTCTACCCTTCTTCTCCTTCTCTTTCTCTCCTCTTCTTCTTCTTCTTCTTCCTCTCCTTATTCCTCTTCTTCTTCTCTCTTCTCTCTTCTCTCTTCTCTCTTCTCTCTTCTCCTTCTCTCTCTCCCTCTTCTTCTTCTTCTTCTACCCTTCTTCTCCTTCTCTTTCTCTCCTCCTCTTCTTCTTTTTCTTCTTCTTCTCTCTTCTCCTTCTCTCTCTCCCTCTTCTTCTTCTTTTCTTCTCTCCTACTCCCTCTTCCTCCTCTTCTTCTCTCTCTCTCCTCTTCCTCTTATTCCCTCTCTCCCTCATTCTTCCTCTTCCTCTTCTTCTCCTCTCTCTCTCTTCTTCCCCTTCTTCTTCTTCTCCTCTCTCTCCCTCTTCTTCTCCTTCTTCTTCTCCTTCTCTCTCTCCCTCTTTTTCTCCTTCTCTCTTTTCTCTCTTCCTCTCCTTCATGATGATCCACAAGGGGAGGGGGGCCACTGTCGATCAGGATGCCAGGGTGGGTTTTAGATGACAAAGAGGGGGGTGGGGATTCTCTGTCAGAGCCCAGGAGGGGCGCTATTGTAGTCCACAGCGGAGGGGGGGTGCTATACATCATGGCCAGGGGGCGGCGCCTGCACAGAATACAGAGGGGGGGCGTGTTGTAGTAGGGGGGGGAGAGCTCCTTTTATAGGCGGGGGGAGGAGGTGGGTGGCATGGCTGCCAACCCTCCCACCTGGGGGCTGCATGCCCCCTTAACTATCACATCACTCCCTCTCTCTCTCTCTCTCTCTCCCCGAAGTGCTATTGGTGGGGAGAGAGAGAGGGAGTTAAAAAATTTTGAACTAAACCTTTTTTAAAAAATTCAATAAAGGGGGGGGGGGAGTTCTTATGGGGGGGATAGTACGAGGGTCATGGCGGGGAGGGATTACAAAGAGAAACAAGTTAAAACCAAAAATCAAAAAATGTATCTTCTTGGGTTATAGTAATGAGCACAAGGCTTACAAATTATATGACCATGAGGTAAAGAAGATCAGTGTGAGCCGTCATGTGGTGTTTAAAGAGCAGCCACATACAGTGGAGGAGAAGGAAAATTCTTCCACTTTATCTTCAAGTGAAGTAGTCCACTATGAACTTGTCTAGAGAGCTGTCCCTATCCTTGAGGAGGAAGCATCATCTTTAGATGATGAAGAAAAAGTTCACCAACCTGGCATCACTCCACTATAAAAGCCATTGCCGCATTGGGTGAAGGAGCTCTATGACTACAATAATCCTATGCCTATATTTGTTGAGGAGAAAGCAGATGGACCAAGGAGGTCTCAGAGAATAGAGGAGCAAAGAAGGGCTTCTATTCACATAGTCAATATGACCTTGATGGCTGAGATTATGAGAGAAGTAAAGGAGCCAATTGATATCCAACATGGAAGGTAGCTATGCAAGCCAAGTATAAAAACATAATGAAGATTGATACTTGGGATCTAGTGGATCTGCTAGCAAAGAAAAAGGTTATTGGCACCAAGTGGATCTGGAAGGTAAAGTACAAGGTTGATGGTATCTTAGAAAAGTAAAAAGCAAGACTAGTTCCACATGGATTTTCATAGGCTAAAGGGTTTGATTTTCAAGAGTCATTTTTCCCAATTGCTAGAATGATCACTATTGGCACAGTACTTGTAGTGGCCGTCCACAATGCCCAGTTTACCAAATGGATGTTAAGTCAACATTCTTAAATTGTGACCTCAAGGAGGTGTATGTGGCTCAACCACCAAGTTTTGAGGCCCCCCATTTTGAGAACGAAGTGTGTAAGCTAAAGAAGGCATTGTATGGGCTGAAAACAAGTCCCTAGAGCATGATGGTACCAGTGAATAGATAAGTTCTTTTTAAACTTAAACTTCAGAAGATGTGCCTTAGATACTAACTTGTATGTTTACAAGGATGGTGAAAAGACTGTAGTGATTTTCCTATATCTGGACGACCTTCTTATTATAGGTGACTATGAAGATATGATCAACCAAACTCAAAAGCCTTGGGTTCAAAGTTTGAAATGATAGACTTCGGCTTGTTGCAGTATTGTTTGGGGATTGAAGTCTGGCAAGAGCTAGGAAAGATATTCATCTCTCACAAGAAGTATGCATGGGAGATCCTAAAGGCATTTGGCATGACCAAGTGCAAGGAGATAGCTACACCTATGGAGGTGAATGCAAAGTTATCCATTGAGGATACACTAGCACTAGTAGACAATGGGAGTATAGGAGGTTGCTTGATAGTCCCTGATCTACTTGTGTAACACTAGACCATATATCAATTTTGTTGTTGGTGTTTTGAGCAGGTCTCAAACAAACCTCATGAGTCATTGGAAAACTGGGATGCGGGTGCTCAAATACTTAAAGAAAACTCTTAACTATGGTATTACATACAATTTCAAAACTTCTCTCGTGGGGAACTGTGACTGAAATTGGGCAAGAGACAGTGATTCCAAGAAGTGAGTTTTTGGTTATTTTTTCTCTTTGGGTTCAAGAATTTTTACTTCTATTAGTAAGAAGTAGCCAACAGTGGCATTTTTATTCTACCGAAGCAAAGTACACGGCAACTTTTTTTGTTGCATGTGAAACACTATGGTTGAGAAGGTTCATATGGCATATGGGAGTACAGAATGAAGAACCAGCTGTGCTGATATGTGACAATCAAAGTTGCATCGCCATTGCCAAAAATCCAGTATTTGTATGATTTAATTGAAGATGGGATAGTGGAGCTTGTCTACTATCCAACAGAGGAGAATGGAGTGAATATCTTCACCAAAGCACTTACAAAGGATCTACTTCAAGTTCATCTTCAGAGACTCGACATTGGGATGAGGAGATAGTTCACCTCATGTGGGTGGACATTGAGAGGGGGTGTTAGATATGCTCAATGCTCCACCCTCATAAGGTGCCACCAATGATCCATGGTGCTCAAAGTTGCAAGCCCCCATTTTGAGAAGTTGTATGTGAGCTCGGATATTGATTGAGTCCTGACTTGTATGTCAGTTAAGGTCTATGTGATCGGATGGCAAAAAGGTGACCATTGTGGGTCTAATCTTTGGGTTAGACTGAGTAGTTAAGCTGGTAGAAACTCAAGGCACATTGCATCGAGTGTCAGGGTAAGGGAGATATCACGAGTCCTAGCCAATGGTAAATGGAATATTCTCCTAAATATTTATTGCCCAACTAGTAGAGATGCACTTGGAAGTTCGATAGACACATGGGCATATGGAAGGTCAATAGACACATGCATATGGAAGGTCAACAGACACATGGGCACATGGAAGGTCAACAAACACATGGACACATGGAAGGTCAACAGAGACATGCACATGGAAGGTCAACAAACACAGGTGCATATGAAAGGTCATTTTTAACCCCAACACGAAGAAAGCAAAAGGAAATAAAAGAGATGCTTGGGAACCCCAACACGAAGAAAGCGAAAGGAAATAAAAAAGATGCTGGGCAAAGGTGGAAAAAAGGTAGCCCGCCAAAAGTGCAAAGGCAATCTTAAAAGTCCAAGGCAAATGCAAAAGGGAAAATGTGCATTTTAAAATAAAAAGGCGCACCCTGAAATCTTATAAAAGAGTGCCAGGCAGTGGAGAATCTGGAAAACTAAAACAGAAGACAAAGATAAAGGCCAAGGCGAGAGAAATGGAAGGCAAAGGCACACAAGAAAAAGCATGAATCAATACTTTTGTAAAAGAGCGCAAGCATATCATGGTTTAATTCAAGGAACGTTGTCGAAGGGTTTCGAAAGCAATGTTGCGACTTCAGAAGTTCTTGATAAATTTCAGGATAGAAGATCAAGCAAGTGAATGAAGACAAATCTGTTATGACTGCAATTACTTCCTGTGATGTTGATCAGTTGGAAAGATCAATAATGTTCATGATCATATATAATTCTTTGTATTGAATGAACCAGTAATCCTTCAAAAACATAGAAGAGTTCTGCATGGTATATATCATGTGTTTGCTGTAAATTCACTGTTTTTTTAAACTCAGAATTCTATGCAAAAATTTTGTATCAAGTAACCATGAAATACTTCAGCCAGTTCTTAAGGATCAAAATTTGACACTACAGGATTCTCTAGCTTTTATCAAGCTGTCAAAGCTATTATCCGATCAGTGATTGCACTCCAACAAAGTGGACATTCTTTACATGTTGCAACACAAGGTTTCTATAAACAGAAATGTCTCTGTGCTTATTGACAGTTTGGATAGGTTTCACTTCCATGAATTTAGCAAGTGTGGTTATGAGTATGGAGAAGTCAATACACCAAAACATTGGAGAGTAGGAATTCCTTGAAGCGACGTTTGAGCTTTTGGAAAACATTAGCAGCAGGATTCGTAGTATTACGCATGTGCCACTGATGATTCTGCCGCCCTGTATCGACTCCTCAAGCTTTGCAAAATCATTTGCAAACAGATCCAAATTTAGAATCAATTGTATAATGATCACTTCTGTCCTCCTCGGTGATTATGGGTTTTACAAGAAGGGTATCAGTCTAGCTTTCGCAAGTCGGTATCAATTTGTAGAAACATGATGGGTATCAATCTATGGAAACGTGACAGGTTGCAATCTGTGGAAATGCGATGGTTTCAATCTGTGGAAATGTGATAGGTTTCAATCAGACTGGACAGCGCTACCCTTTTGCCTTTTTAGCAGCCTCAAGGACGACTTCAAGGGAGAGTAACTTCTGAGCTTTAACATCAGTTTTATAACGAGATGACTGTGGACAATAAGCACAGTCTTCAGTGCAGCCACCATTCTTGATAGAGAGAAGGGTGCACTGTTGCACTTCTCTAAATTTATGTATATATCTATGTACTTGAGCCCCATTGAACAGGAGGTCGAGCAACGGCGAATCGTAAACGACCTGGATTTCTTCACACTGCCAGTCGTGTCGGGGCCCCTGCTGAATCTTCCTTCCGAGCCATCCCAAAACACAAATCTCCTTTCCTTTTGAGGTGGTGAGATAGGATATTGAAATAGTTTTTCATCTTCATCTTTTTGTCCTCCTCTTCTGTTTACTTCACATCATCACCTTCATCCTGCATCATTTCGTTCCTCCCTCTCGCACGTTGTCGATCCTTGTCAATTTTTTTTAATCTTCCAAATCAAATCTCTCGATGTTGGCTTTTTTCCCTTTTTTTCAAAAATAAGTAGTAACTCCCTAGAAAAGAAAAGCTCCTTCTTGCTGAATTTTCCTGCGTTCCTCTGAAAACGCTTTTCCCCCCAAAAATAGGCTTCAAACTTCGAATCTCATCTATTGTCATATTAACAGAAAACAAGCCCGGTAATTTTTGAAACTGAGTAATGCTGCTTCGTGTCTCTTCCAACAAATTTGAACACCTTGAGTCCCGTCAAATGCAGGGTTTCTCTTAAGACCGAAATTCTACTCTGGACTATACATAATAGCCTTCAAAGCCAGAATATACAAAGTATTTGTAAGAAATTTCACCCAACAAGCCTTCCTGACACGTTCTCCATAGATCCCATAATCTTAGCTTTCAACAAAAGCCTAAGATGACAGAAAATTATTTGTCCCTATTTCAAAAATGATGAACTCGGTACAAATGGCGCACAAGTCCTGTAAATCAAGAAAAGAAGCAGCAACCAACATGCGAAATGCATTTCCATCATTCAACTTGGGATGGTGTCCATAAAGGTAAGCCAAAGAGATAGCCATTGCACTTCATGATACGACATTTCGAAATGGTAAGCCAATAAACATACTCTCTGGTTCTTGTATGGTCCCATGTGCTCCATGCATACTCACAAGGCCACTACCAACAAAGACATCTGAAGTATAACCCCTCATACAAGCATCATGATGCAATGTCTAGCCAATTTCTAGAAACCCAAGTAGAGCAATTGTTCCTCCCAAACAATAGCTTTTGCATCTGTAAGTGCACCACAGGCTTGAAGGGCAATCATGTATGTCTACTCATCACGACTTATTTCTTCCTCTTGCTTCAAACCCCTCCTCACTATATTACCCACATAAAATAAAAGAGCAAACATAACGACTAAGTATGTACAAAGTATTAAATCACGCACACAACTTTTGGGTGGTTTTCACACCTCCAATGCGCAGCAATACGACATCCACCCCCTCTAATCCTGTGCATCCTCCAGATGGGCCAACTATCCATGATCGTTATCATCAAGATCCACAAACAAATCAATCTCTTCATTATGCATTTCCGGTATATCAACAAAATTATCTATCATATCATCTGTCTCTTCCATTGGAGTTTCTTATCGTTGCTCTTCTCTTGAAAATTCTTCCAATGCATAATCTTCATCATCTCTTTTCTTGAAAATCTTGATTCTTTTTCTAGCAATAGGCACTCTAAGCACTATCCCATCCAATTCCGTCAACTCATATGTTGCATTATCAAAAACATGTCTGACTATGTATGGCCCAAACCATCTTCCGAAGTGCAGTATGCTGATTTTCAAGGCTGCTATCAAAGACTAATACCCAATCTCCCTCTTCTATTGCTCTAGGCCGCAAGCAATGCCTGCTGTCAAACATGTCCTTATTTCTTAGTCTTGCAACCTTCAACCTGTCAATAGCTAGCTGAATATCCTCTGGTCTTCTCTCCAACTGTCGAATCCGAAGAGCTAAGAGCTCTTCTCTCGTCAAATCCTCCTGCTAAGGTAAAACTGACCAAGTCAAAGCACAAGTCTCAGTCGGCATAACCGGTTTCTGACCATACATCAACTCTCCAGGCATATATCCTGTGGTAACACTGTGAGTCGTACGATCAGCCCACAAAGCAAATGGTAGAAGTCTCGGCCATTCTCCAATCCCTCCTCTGCATGGTTTGGCTAATGCTTTCACTATCGACAGATGCCCTCTTTCACTCTTCCCATTTCCCTCTGGATTATATGCTGTAGTTAGATCCAACTTGATTCCTAGCTGAGAGAAAAACTCCCTAGCTTCATCTACATCCAATTCACCACGATCCGCAATGATCTTACCCACACAACCATACCTGCAGAAAATTTCTTCCAATAAGAACTTACACACTACACTAGAGATCTTCGTTCTCAAAGATTTGCCCTCAACATGATTGGTAAGATCCTCTCTAGCCAAAACAATATACCTCATCTGCCATAGACCCGTAGGCATAGTAACCAAATCAACTACCCACTTATAATGAATGCATAGCGGATAGGTCGGATGAAGCTCATCTCAATGACGCACTACCGAATACATCTAGCACTCTCTGCAAGTCTCAAAAAGTGAGAAACATCTCCATACATGCCTTTCCACCAATATTTCTCCTTGATTTTCTCATAAGTAGCCCACACTCCTCTATGACCAGCCCAAGGACTCTCATGAAACTCCCTCATCACCTGTAACTGTGTCTCTCTATCGCAGACAACCCGCAAAGGTAATCCGCCTCTTTTCTTCGGATGCTTCCAAAGAAATCCATCCTTGAGAAAATAACAATAGGCTTTCCTTCTGATCGTCTTAAACTCTTCATCTGTCCATTCATCTCTTTTGCTTAGTGTACTAAGGTACTTGCCAATTTGCAACCAATCTCCAACATAGAGTTCTTCTATGAAAGCCACAATATCATAGACATGGCAAACATGATCAACCATAGTGGCTGAAATTTCTGCATCATCCTCTTCTGCAAATAGCATCTCTTCATCATCATATCTGACTCTAGACAACATATCTTCCATTAGATTATCCTTCCGTGCTATGTGTTTAAATTCTGGATTTAATGACTTGATGTATGCAATCCATCTCAACATAGCTATATCCGAAGTAGAGCAACTCATAATCATACCAATCAATGGTAAGCAATCTGTCTCTACTACAACTGAAGCTCCAATAAAGTACTCCTTGTCACATTTGAGAGCCGTGACAATCCCTAGTAGCTCCCTCTTGATTTGTGGATATCTCCTCTATCTCTCATTTAGGACTTTTGCCCCAAACCGAATAGCATACATATTTCCATCTGTATCATCTTGACCCACAGCCCAACCTATGCCAATTGGACTAGTGTCAACTGTCAATACAATAGGCTTTCCACAATTATAATCCACTTTTCTGAGAGTAGGAGCATTCAGCAATAACTTCTTCAATTTCTGCATGGCTCTAGTGTGGCTCTCATCCCAATAGAATTTCTGCCCCTTTCGAAGCAGCTGATATAAACAATCTGCTATGTGTGCAAAATGAGGTATCCAAATCATATAAAACACACAAGCTCCAATGAATCTCCGTACCTCTGAAGTGGTAGAACAATACTCCGCAATCTTGCCTATAGCATTCACCTTATCAAGTGAGGGTTTTTTGCCATAATATCCACACATATGTCCAACAATGACAATCTCATTCACTCCAAAAACAGATTTTCGCCCTGAAAGTGTCAAGTTCACTTCTTCTAACCTTGCCAAAATCTTCTCACATGCTGAAATATGATCAGCCACAAAGTATCAGCATCCCTGCTCATTTAGACTCTCATTCTTCTCTTCTTCTACACACCCCTTAATGGGCACATCATCCAAGAAAGGTATAGTAAGCTGAGGTATGTAATCTCGAAGGACCTTATGCATGGCATTCATCATATACACAACAGAATTAGTGGCACCTTGAGGCAAGGTACGCATCCTGACAAGCCCAATAGGAGTTCTCATGGTGGTTATGTCCCTGCTTTCCAAAGCCAGCTGAAACTGATCATATCCTGAATACAAATCACCTAAAGAATAGATGGCACATCCAGCAAATGCTTCTGCAAACTCATCCACAACTGGACCTATACCAACATTCCTGATAGTAACTCTGTTTATTGGCTGCATGTCCTGAATAAATCGGAGAGTACCATTCTTCTTTGGAACTATAAACCACCTGTTTGAGTATGGTGCAGATGAAGGCTCAAGAATTCCCATCCTGATTTTCTCATTCAATAAATCAATCAGCTTTGGCAGGTGTGCTTTAGGCACTGGAATAGGTGAGAGATTCCATGGAATATGAGGAATAGTAAAAATGACCATAGGAGCAACAATATCTGGATTCACACATCTAATCTCATGCGGGAAAAAAGCAAATCCCCTTCCATGTCACTCAAGCATCTCCTGAAAGCATTGCTTCTCTATGGGTAATAAAAAATCACCATTTCCAATTTTCAATTCAGCAAGAGTCTCTACAGAAAATTTATGACCAATATGCTCCGGATTCCTCAAAATTGACTGTTTAGCAGCCCTCTCTATTTGTTGATCACTGTTAGGTGGAAGCGGTACAGCTACCAGCTTCACGTTCTTATCCACAGTTTTGTATTTCGTGTCAACCCTGGCTTCATTATGATCCTCTGCATTACTCAAATCTTGCTGTAAATCAGCAATTCTGCACTCTAGTGGGGCTGAATATCCTTAGCCTTCTGCTCTATGGATTGCATAGGAACAGCTCTAAACTCTGGATGCTGAAATATTTCAACAGTAAACTCTGTTGGTTGAAAGTTTTCAACCCTCTTGTCTCTGAAAGCTGATCATAACCAGCTGGAAACTCTGTTTGCTGAATTTCTTCAGCACTCAACACTTTTTGCTGAGCCACCTCAGCCTCTAACTCAATCTGTGACACAAAATCTGCAATTTCATGAAACATGTCCAAGGACTGCACTAATACATTACTGTGACAATTCTGCATATAAGTTTTCAACATATCTTCCATCTCTTCCATCGTATCTGCACAAATCATACTGTCATACATGCCATCTATGTGCTCATCATCCTCCAAAACTCCTGCATTTTTCAAATTTTTCTCCTTCCTGCATATATACTGCATGGCAGCTCTAGGCAACCTAGAAGTCTTCTGATAGCGCATCGAACTATTTGCTGAAATCCCAACAAAACCGGAGGAGAAAACACCGCTGCCAAGAGGCGAGAACTCCAATCTCCTTTGCTCTGTACCACCGTTGTCTCGCGAAACGACGGTACCTAATGAAAACCCGAATCCCTCACAATGGGCAAAGGTGCATCTCTGAGAGTATCCCTGTTTCTAACATGGTTCACATACACAGTCATAAACTGAACTGCTCTCATACCATCTTTACTGCGAATCCGTGCATAAGCAGATCCATCATCCATTACCTTTGTTTCCATGCGCATCTCTGTGATGAATGGCTGTCCAAGAATTATAGGATAAGAGCATGAATCCTGCACAAAGAAATGGAAATCCTTCTCTACATCACCAATAGAAACCATGACACTGGGACAGGCAGCATACAAATCACCTGTAGTGTTATTGGTGGCTCTCATACGCCACCCATGCTCTACATCCATAGGCCATCTGTTACTCTCATAAACTCCACGAACTATGAGATTAATCTCTGAACCATGATCCAATTTCTCTCCAATCTTTACCATCGTCTCTGTAGTCGCCCTAGCCCAATGACTCCGCGAAAAGTGACTATGCGGTATCAAAACAGGCTCATCAGTTTCAGCATAATGCATAAGCTAAACCCTCTTCTCTACCTGCGAAAAAACAGAAGCATTCTCAACCATAACCTCATCCTCATCCTCATCCAACTCCCCAATCAACACTACCTGTGTATCAGTGGTAGACAATGCATGTCTTTTCCTCTTCAAGACCTCCTGAAACTAATCTTGAAACTCTCTTTTCGAGATGTCCAAAACCTCAGAAATAGTAAAAGCCACCTCACTGCCAAGTATCTTGCCATTAAAGATTTTCTTCATGTCTGTAGATGTCTCAATATCGGACATCAATCTAAACCCTGGCTGCTTTCTCTCTCTAGGCTCTTGCCTCTTTTCTCTCTTTTGAGCATCTTCCATCTGTCGTTCTGGCCCTGGTCTCAAAGACGGTCCTGTAGCAGGTGGAGTAACAAACTCACCCCCTCTAGTCTTTTTAGCTACACTTGGATTTTCTTCATCCCTCTTATGCTTCTCCTCAATAAATGCATCTGCTCCATGAGACTTAGCCAAATAAGCATAAATAGAGTACCTGTCAATAGGCGAATCCCAACCTATCTCTGATCTGATGCTAGAGCCTGCACTAGTCAAAACAGTTTGTTGAATTTTTCCCTTGTTTGCAATCTCCATAGCATAAGTCCATAGTGGTGACTGAGTCTCTGATCCCTTCTCAATCTGGACTCCATATGCAGAAGCATCACCTCTAGCTGTCACATAAGAAGTACACGCAGCCATGTCATCCACTAACTTCTTCATTCCACCTTTACCAAAGTTGGTATCAAGTGGAGCTCCTGTCTCAGTCAACCAAATCTTACCATCTTGTCCCCAATATACCAAATCTTACCATCTTGTCCCCAATATACCAAATTCTTCCTTCTTGCATCCTGAAAAGATTCACAATCCCTACAATGCTGATGGTCCGTACTATCGCACCAAATACATCTCCGATCTCTCCTAGGTGCAGTAGGAGCACTTCTAGGTGCAGTAGGAGCACTAGAAGAAGTAGTAGGCGCAGTCGAAGCAAACTGCTCTTTCAACTTTCCCACCAACTCTGCTTTAACTGACTCCAGTGTCAAATCTGTTATGCCTTTGATTATGTCATCAAGAGAGGTAGGCACCGATGGAGCGGATGGTTTTGGAGCAGAAGGTGTAGGCATCGGTCGTGGAACAGTAGGAATAGGTGGAGTGGAAACAGTAGGCACTGGCATAGGCCAAGAAACTGGTTGAGGAGGAGAAGAAATAACAGGGATAGAAGCAGGCATAGGAGCAGAAGATGGCATCGGTGTCATCGAACCATTCTATAGGCGGATCTTCCATATCCTCCTCTTGGTCAAAGTCGAGACTGCATCCTGGGAATCTTGCCAGTCCGTTTTAAGTCCCATAGGCTTCATGCGATCCTCAAGAAGCTCTCCCAATTCTTCCTGAAGAGCAAGATCTACAGCTTGCAAGAAAAGTTCAACTTTTTCAACATCCAATGCTCTTTGTTCAATGGCATCAAGCTGACTATACCTCTCTTCAAATTCTCAAATCAACTCTGAAGCAGCTAGACCTTTGTTTGGCATGTAGACCCACTCTCAGAATGACCGTCGTGTAGCCATGCCAAAGTCCTCAAGGAAATACTCTTCTTTCAGGGCTTTCTTAAAATCTTGCCAATGCGAATTTTAAATAAAAAGATCAGTCACTTTTGCCCTCAAGGCGGGTGTGACAAGACGAAGGAAATACTTACTCATAAGTCCAGCTCGAACTCCAAAAAACTCCATCTTGATCACTTATGTCTTCCAATATGCTAAAACATTACGGCCATCAAATAGCTTCTTCTCATTCTCAACTGCTTCAATAGCTTTAGTCACGTTGTTTGCATTCTCCTGCTCCGAATAGAGTTGCCTTTGCTGAGACAACTACTATTAATGCAATTGTTGCTGCTGCTGCATATACAATTGTGTCTGTTGATTTTGGAGCTGCATATACATGGACATATTCTGCAAAATCTGCTTTAGATCCTTTGTTGAAGTACTTGACACAGTAGTCATTGATGGAGCTGAAGTAGAGGACGTAGTTGGAATCGTGGAAGAGGCTGAAATAGAGGCTGAAGTATCTCTCATCCTAAAATTTCTACGACGCTTTCACGTCGAGTTCACCAAAGATGTCGAAGGATTTCGAAAGCAATGTCGCGACTTCAGAAGTTCTTGATAAATTTCAGGATAGAAGATCAAGCAAGTGGATGAAGTCAAATATGTTATGACTGCAATTACTTCCTGTGATGTTGATCAGTTGGAAAGGTCAATAATGTTCATGATCATATATAATTCTTTGTATTGAATGAACCAGTAATCCTTCAAAAACATAGACGAGTTCTGCATGGTATATATCATGTGTTTGCTATAAATTCACTGTTTTTTTTACTCAGAATTCTATGTAGAAATTTTGTATCAAGTAACCATGAAATACTTCAGCCAGTTTTTAAGGATCAAAATTTAACACTATAGGATTCTCTAGCTTTTATCAAGCTGTCAAAGCTATTATCGGATCAGTGATTGCACTCCAACAAAGTGGACATTTTTTACATGTTGCAACACAAGGTTTCTATAAACAGAAATGTCTCTGTGCTTCTTGACAGTTTGGATAGGTTTCACTTCCATGAATTTAGCAAGTGTGGTTATGAGTATGGAGAAGTCAATACACCAAAACATTGGAGAGTAGGAATGCCTTGAAGCGACGTTTGAGCTTTTGGAAAACATTAGCAGCAGGATTCGTAGTATTACGCCTGTGCCACTGATGATTCTGCCACCCTGTATCGACTCCTCAAGCTTTGCAAAATCATTTGCAAACAGATCCAAATTCAGAATCAATTGTATAATGATCACTTCTGTCCTCCTCGGTGATTATGGGTTTTACAAGAAGGGTATTAGTCTAGCTTTCGCAAGTCGGTATCAATTTGTAGAAACATGATGGGTATCAATATGTGGAAACGTGACAGGTTTCAATCTGTGGAAATGCGACGATTTCAATCTATGGAAATGTGACAGGTTTCAATCAGACTAGACAGCCATGTCCTTTTGCCTTTTTAGCAGCCTCAAGGACGACTTCAGGGGAGAGTAACTTCTGAGCTTTAACATCAGTTTTATAACGAGATGACTGTGGACAATAAGCACAATCTTCAGTGCAGCCACCAGTCTTGATAGAGAGAAGGGTGCACTGTTGCACTTCTCTAAATTTATGCATATGTCTATGTACTTGAGCCCCATGGAACAGGAGGTTGAGCAACGGCGAACCGTAAATGGCCTGGATTTCTTCACGGTGCCAGTCGTGTCGGGGCCCCTGCTGGATCTTCCTTTCGAGCCATCCCAAAATACGAATCTCCTTTCCTTTTGAGGTGGTGAGATAGGATATTGAAATAGTTTTTCGTCTTCATCTTTTCGTCCTCTTTTGTTTACTTCACATCATCACCTTCATCCTGCATCATTTCGTTCCTCCATCTCGCACATTGTTGATCCTCGTCAATTTTTTTTGTCTTCCGAATCAGATCTCTTGATGTTGGCTTTTTTTTCTTTTTCCAAAAATAAGTGGTAACTCCCCAGAAAAGAAAAGCTCCTTCTTGCCGAATTTTCCTGCGTTCCTCTGAAAACGCTTTTCC
This sequence comes from Lygodium microphyllum, assembly GCF_053477565.2. NCBI lineage: Eukaryota > Viridiplantae > Streptophyta > Polypodiopsida > Schizaeales > Lygodiaceae > Lygodium > Lygodium microphyllum. Next base: position 62,463,777 of record NC_141154.1, on the reverse strand, counting down.
CCCCAAAAATAGCCTTCAAACTTCGAATCTCATCTATTGTCATATTAACAGAAAACAAGCCCGGTAATTTTTGAAACTGAGTAATGCTGCTTTGTCTCTCTTCCAACAAATTTGAACACCTTGAGTCCCGTCAAATGCAGGGTTTCTCTTAAGACCGAAATTCTGCTCTGGATTGTACATAATAGCCTTCAAAGCCAGAATATACAAAGCATTTGTAAGAAATTTCACCCAACAAGCCTTCCTGACACGTTCTCCATAGATCCCATAATCTTAGCTTTCAACAAAAGCCTAAGATGATAGAAAATTATTTGTCCCTATTTCAAAAATGATGAACTTAGTACAAATGGCGCACAATTTCTGTAAATCAAGAAAATAAGCAACAGCCAACACGCGAAATGCATTTCCATCATTCAACTTGGGATGGTGTCCATAAAGGTAAGCCAAAGAGATAGCCATTGCACTTCATGATATGACATTTCGAAATGGTAAGCCAATAAACATACTCTCTGCTTCTTGTATGGTCCCATGTGCTCCATACATACTCACAAGGCCACTACCAACAAAGACATCTGAAGTATAACCCCTCATACAAGCATCATGATGCAATGTCTAGCCAATTTCCAGAAACCCAAGTAGAGCAATTGTTCCTCCCAAACAATAGCTTCTGCATCTGTAAGTGCACCACAGGCTTGAAGGACAATCATGTATGTCTACTCATCACGACTTATTTCTTCCTCTTGCTTCAAACCCCTCTTCACTATATTACCCACATAAAATAAAAGAGCAAACATAACGACTAAGTATGTACAAAGCATCAAATCACACACACAACTTTTGTGGTTTTCACACCTCGAATACGCAGCAATACAACAAAATCGGGCTCTCACCCGTGCAATTTGTAAATGTAGATGGGCGGTGGAAAGGAAGCTAAGAAGATAGAAGGACAATGGGAAAAAGGACCTAGGCTACAGCCGGCCATATAAAAAAGAGGAAAAGGGGTTGACCGCCCAAAAGGGATTTAGGGTTTTGTATATAAAGTTAAAAAGTGATTGAGAAGCTCATTCTTATGTGTGGCCAAAAGTAGCTCTCCTCTTCTTCTTCTTCTTCTTCTTCTTGCTTGCTTGAGCTTGTGCTTGAGAGAGGGAGTGTGAGAGTGTGAGAGAGTGAGTGTGTGAGGGTGAGGGACCGTGGGATGGAGAAACTCTTCATCTTCTCCTCTCTTCTTCTCTTCTCTTCTCTTCTCTTGCTCGCGGTGATGAAGCTTGGAGCATGGAGCTTGAGGATGGAGCTTGCTTGAAGCTTGCACTTGGATCGTGGAGCTATTGGAGTGCGCGGGAGAGGAGGTAACTTGAACGGCATGGAGGTAAAGCTCGTTACAACCGTAGATGTGGATGGCGCATCGGCTATGTGAGAGGTAGCCATTAGTGCTCGGCTTGGAATGCTTAAAACAATAAGCGGTCCGTGGGTCTTGGCGGTCGAGCGAAAGCTCCCATAGTCATCCACCATGACCCCCTTCACAGGCTATAAAATCTAAACCCCTTCACATATATCAATCATCTATCTTTCACCTAATCAAAGTTTCTCTAGCTAGCCTTAAGCTCTCCACCTATCTTCTATCTAGATCGCCATCTAAGCTTCACAATGGATGTGCACAGGTGGACAAAGCCATCTTTATATCAATTGTTTGGAGCTATATAGTTTACTTTATTCTCCTCTTATCTGTTGTGTACTCTCTATCTCTTTCTCAGATTCTGTTTGTTGTGCTGTGTAATTTTTACAGGTATTATGTGAATATCAATTTGAATGTTTTGATTGATGATTGTTTTGCATGATATTTTAATAAGAAAATTAAACTTATATTTTTATTAAAAGTAATATAGATAATTGCAAGTTTGACAAGGAAAAAATGACTAGACAAGGTGTTGGACACAAGGCTTTTTCATATCGAACTAGCCTATGCAACATGTGTACCTTCTCTTACATTATTAGACCTACAATTCACTTTGCCAACAAAAATCAAGATACCATGTTTAATTTGGTACTATGTTTTATAATGTATACATGATTCATATATTGTATTCAAACATGTATACTTGCATGTACCATAATTGAATGCTTATATGACACACATGTTATATTTGATCATGTAAGTGACACATAGTTGATAAGAAACATGTAATTGTATAACAATTAAACCTCCATACCATAATCAAGTGGATCAACAATGCCTAACTTATATTTATGTATAGAGTATGAGTCAAGTACATAAGATGTCATACTTGTAGAAGTAAGGCTACGGTAAAAAACTACATAATATTTAGCTAGGATAGAATTACTTTTCACAATTTATTGTTTTGCAAAGACCTAGCTACTTTTGACACATTTTACAAAGCTATTGTAGTGCACAAATCACAATGTCTTTGAAAAGCTTTAGCAATTTCATCTTTTAGGTTTTCTCACGTCTAAGAATGATTGAATATGGGAAACACATGTTAAGATTCATTAGTCATCTCCCTTACAAGTTAATTGATAGTCACTTACTTTAGGAGGATTCCTACAGCCTAGTAATATTTGAAAATATCCATTATTTATCTGTGCATCTTAGCATCGTTTATTTTTAGGAAGGGATGCAATAGTAGGGTGAGGACTATGAGCGCAATTGTCCCCTAGGCCAATGTTAAGCATCATTCCTACACATCATGCAGATCTCAAATTTCATGCATATTTTCCACATACTTATCTTCTTGGTAGTACTTTCCATAATGCTCTGTTGCCATTGTACTATTCTTAGTGGTCATATTTTCATGATGTGACTTGCCACCCATATAAGGTGACATGTCACCTTCATACATGTAAGGGAGGGACAAGGGGGGATTTTGAGGGAGATAGCCAATGAATCCTAGTTTCCAATTTGAGGAAAACCTCTAAGAACCTTCTCTTTCTTGCATACATATTTGTGGAAACTTATTGATGGTATTTAATGTCATAATATCTTCTTTTTTCTTGGGACAATGAAAAATTCACTAGTGAAGTTCCATTAAGTCATTCACTTTATTGTATATATATTTGTAGAATCTCATTGATGGTATTTATTGTCCTAATATCTTATTGTCCCTTGGGAAAATGAAAAAATCACTAATGAAGTTCCATTAAGTCATTCACATAGCTCCACCACAATATATGTTGTGACTACAATGTCCTAAAATATGCTTTCCTCAAGAAAAGTATATTAAAAATCTTCCATAGTCTTTTGTTAAGTAATAATTATGCATCTAGTTAATGTGTTGGAATGGTAGATCTTCATAATTGAATTCTAAGAAACATCCAAAAAAAGATATGCTTTCTTCTATTTGTGCATTGGTAGACCTTCCATTATCTCTTTTAGACTATTGACCACTTGAGTCCATGTTCATCAATGTCATGATCAGTACTTCATACTCTCGCATTTACAACTTGACATTGGCTAAGACAATTAATCAATCTTGTAGAACATAGAGAGAACACATTTATGCTTCCTCAAAATTTACTTGGGAAATGCATCAATCAAGAATACAATTTTCCAACACTTAACTGGTTGAAAATCATTAACCTTAGCTACAATAATGCATTAGTGCAATTAAATGAAACATATGAGCAAATAATGGTGTTGAAACTAATGGATAAATCAAGATGAGTTAAATGGTATCAACTAAAAGTGAAAAATAAACTATTGTAAAAATTATTCAATCATCAATGAGATTTCGTGTTATTTAATTACGTCATTACATGTATGAATTTCCTACACCACCACCACTCAATGAATGTTTAGTCTAGATTTCTTTAGTTTCCTCCTCTCCTTGTTTGAACCAAAATTTATTATATTTTTCAAAAAATGGCATGACCAATTGATGTAAATGTTCTTCCCTTTAGTGTTACACACACACACACACTCTCTCTCTCTCTCTCTCTCTCTCTCTCTCTCTCTCTCTCTCTCTCTCTCTCTCTCTCTCTCTCTCTCTCTCTCTCTCTCTCTCTCTCTCTCTCTCTCTCTCTCTCTCATATATTTCTAATGTTGCATGATGCTAGCTCAAAGTTTCTTTATTTTACTCGTAGGGGGAGGTGCACCTTACAAAACATGTAAGATTACAAATTGAAAGAAATCCATGAGTTTAGTAAAGTAAAAGAGGTTATTTTATGGTCTTATAACATGTAATGAAAGTTTTTTCTTAATATCCTTTCAACGCATTTAGATAAATGATTTCTTATAGGTGCAACCCCCAATATTTTACTTGATACATTTATAAAACATTTTGATAAGTACTTAGAAATATATTGCTAAGCCTTGTAAAGAAAGGTATAAATAATTTTAAATGATAAATAGATTGATATTTATATTATAAAAAAGGTTCCTACTTCTCTACGTCCTAGCATCAAAGAGAAGCCGATGATTAAATACCTAAAAACTTATGAGAGAACTAGAAGAATTTGGGAGTGAGTAAAAGTGAGGCAAGAGGAGGGTAGTATAGATCCCAAGTTGAGTTGTAGAGCATTATAAAGGCTTATAAGAAACTAAGCATTCTTAGCTTGGCTAGATAGGCAATTCCAAGTGCTACAAAAACTAAAGAAAATAAGGATCTTGGATAAATATAATGGTGTAATGCTTTAACTATGGAAAAAGAGACTATATGGTTCCTCCTTGTCAACATTCAAGAAAAGAGATAAGAAGCATGCCTAATTAAAGCGATAAAGAAAATCTAGAAAGAACTCCTAATCTAATTGAAAATAAAAATGATGAAGAAGCCTATTGAAATACAAGAGAAGGATCTATCAAGCTTATGAAATTGGTGCAAAAATCCTCTAAAAAAGAGAATCATAAAAAGAATATTGAATTAATAGACCAAAATCAAGAAAGGAATTATAAGCTAGGTAAAGAACTAGTAGAATAATGGACCGTGACAACCATGCATAAATGAAGGATAGAGCCATGTGCTTTAGAACTTAAATGCATGGAAATGGAAGAGAAAAGTTGATCTATAAGAAGAAAAAGAAGTGTAGTAAAGAGGAAGAGAGAGAGAGAGAGAGAGAGAATTGCAAAGAAGGCAAAGAAAGAGAGACAGAAGAGAGAACTAGCAAAAGAGAGAGAAAGAGAAATAAGAGAGAGAACGACTACCAAAAGAGAGAGAAAGAGAGCAAGGAAACCGTGAAAGTTGGAAGAAAGGTAAAAGATACTTAATTATGCAAATAACTAAGTCTCTCAACACCTTAAATACCCCATCAAAGTAACCAAGTAATTTTCCATGTTAAGTGCATGTCCTATCTTCTATCCCACTCTTTTACATTCCATCCCAACCCCTAAGGTTTTTGTTATTAAAAACAAAAAGTGGACTTACTGATGTGGCTCACATTCGGTTTATAGAGTACTACTCTCTTCATTATTAAAAAGGGTGATATATGTATGGGAAAGCTCAATCTCATGTAGAATTGGGCCATATAGATGTATATGTAATATATACGGTATGTATAAGTTCACAATGTATGAGTTTGGCAATCAACTCTTGATAGTTAGGGTCTAAAAAATAGTGGATAGCATGCTATCCAAAATAATCTTGTTGGAGAAAACTGGTCATAAATTTCTATGGGCGGCTTAGATTGAGGCATGTGACATGAAGCATAATTTCATGTCATATAGTTAAGCATGTCTGTCATTAATACAAGGTAAATGTTATTCTAAAATATGTGTTATATACTAGTTTTTAGTCTAAATTGAGACAAGGTTAGCTAATCTTCAATCAAATTTGCATCCTTGAAGTAGGGGGATTGCACTAGGGAAATGTTGATTGAGGTGGGGTTTTTCCAAACAATTCCTTCCCTTAGAATTAAATGGATAACCTACATTGTAGGCATTAGAGGCATGGAGATCGTCCATACAAGGGTGGGTCCCCACACCACCACCAAGGTCAAAACGATAATGGTTCTCCTCTTTGCTATCCAAAATTGTGTTGAAATCCAATACCCTTCATGAATTTATGGGCCTACCTCTTAACTAGCTCTATTTCTTGAAAAACAAGAGTTGGATTTGGTGCCATTAGTGGATAATTAGGCTACAATCCATATGCATATGGCCGCCATTTAACATCATCACTAACACTTTCCACATAAATGTCAAGTTGAGAAATTGGTTCATGTAGTCTCTCATGGATAAGCTATGTTGCTCTAGTTGGTATCATCTCCTATAGCCAACCGCTCCACCTCAATGTGACTGACAAACACTTCCATCATGTGTGTCTTGAAGTCCTCCCATTCATGCATAGATTGATTTTCATGCTTTACATATATGCCACCAAGTATTTGCAAAACCCTCAAGATGAAGCATAACAAAGTTTATCTTTTGCTAATCCATCTTGGGATAGAGATAAAACTAGGATTCCAACTTGGTCGTCCACTCATCTAGATCTGATGGAGATGAAGATTGTCCATTGTATTTGGTGAGGATTATCTTGTCCTGGATCTTTTGATCAAAATCATTTGGTTTTCCATGCAAGCCACGTTGGCCATTGCAAGCATACTTGCCATTATATCCATAATAACCATTCTATAAATGTTGTCCATTGTGGCTATGCTACCTATTGTGGCCTTACTGTCCACTATATGCATGCTATTCATTGTTGCCATATTGCTCATTTTATACATGCTCTCCATGAGTATCATGTTGTCCATTTTGGCCATTGTGATGCTAAAAGGAATTCAAAAGTGAGGTCTAGCTTCTAATGCCAAGGTGCATAAGCAAGGCACTCATTACGAGTTCTTCATTCCTATTGGATGGTCCACCCACTTCAAAGCTACTGATGGAAAAACCTCTACTTCCAATAATAGTAGGTTGCAAGCTTGCATTGGGGAGTGGGATAGGCTTCCTTGAATTGAGCTAATAGTTACCATTTGGGGGTGAAGTGTACTACTTCAATTTGGTTCTATACCCATTTTCTTTTTCTTGAGAATTGGAGGCCATTTGAAAGATGAGGATGGTGAATTTATCTAAGATTTCTTGAGTTTGAGCTTGAGCAAGCATGATTTTCTTATTGAAGAGGACTATTTACTATTCTCATTATCATGTATATCCATGTGAGGCATGCATTAATGAGCCAACGTGTGTGTAATCTCAATAAAGATTCCAGATGATATACATCTCCCATTCAATGCATACATATTGACCATAACATACATGTCTTGAGAATACATTTTTTTAATGCTAAATATGTTTCCTTGAAGATTTGGACTCTTAACTAAATGTACCTACATATGCACACAAGTATTGAGCTTCAAATCTAGAAGAGGAGGGAAAAATTTTCCTTGGGCCAAGTGGTGCACCCCTTGAAGATCTTGCCACCTTGCTTGGCATTGGTATTTTCCGGAGTCGGTATATATATATGGTAGAAATTTGTAATATAGCTTAAAATGCATGTAGAAAAGGAAACTTTAGACCTTTTCATGAAGTGCATGAAACGGATAATGGATTGGATGTAAGTGGACCTACCTTAGCAATCTAATGACTCACTCAATACCAACTTACCCATATACAATGTCTTAGGAATTTCTTTATGGTAAAATAAAAAAACACACCACAATGAAATACTAGGAGTAAGTATCAAGCAATGGTTGACATCAAATAACCCAAAATAAAATCTCAATTATACAATGTTTTATGATGCTAGGCTATCCTAAGTATCAAGCCACAAATTGAAGTTGATAAGCTCAAAGATCAACACCAATTTCAATGACCAATGCCAAAAGGCTTTACCCAATACCTAAGTATTGTCCAACAGTAGCTAGAGAGTACACACAAGAGAACCATTGCTAGAACAAGAAGGTGCTGTAAAGATACATAAGTTGCACCTAATCTACTGAAGTGTTTGTTGGTTGGATTAGGGTTTAATTGGAACACAACCAATGCTAAATATGACCCTTCGAAGGTCCTTAGGTAAGCTAAAATCACCCCAGAGCAAGACAAGATCACAATATACCTTGAGAAGAAAAAAAATCACGGTTTCCTTGAAACTGTGAGATGTAGGTATTGTCAAGGGTTGAACTAATAATGGGTGAAGATCCTCAATGATGGTTGTGATATCACTTAAAGAGAGAAGATTGATCAAGGGTCTAAGAGTGAGCAAAAAAAAATGGAGTGAGGTATGACAAATGTAGCAAGAGAGTAAGAAAGAGACTTAAGATGTGGAAACTCGAATAGTGGCAATGTGTGAGTAGCCTTTCCTTATTCAATTTTCATTCAAAAGAATAAAGAATGAAGTAACAATGATGGGCACCCACCACTTGCAACATACATGTGTACGAGTACTATTGTTGTAGTAATACATGGGTGGCATAGGCACAGATGCCTTTACCCCCAACAATGTGATTCAACTAAGCATTGGAAAGAAAAATACAGAGACTAAAAATAAGAAGAGAATCTTGTAATAAGCTTGATATAGATTTTCTTCAAGAACCCACATGAGAACACAAGCCAAATGCAAATCCCTGCTATGAGGAAGCTCCAATAACTCTCCCGTGATCAATGAATGAACTTTACTTCACAAAGTCATGCTCCCATAATAATTCATCATTCTCACATGAGCTGCTTGATGGTAAATAAAATCCATGACTTAAATTTTTTTAATCCAATGTAACCACAACATGACTATAGGAAGCATCAAGATTCAATTATTGATGCTTCTTGAAGGAATTTGAATCTTCATGAAGTGGCCATGGCTACCCATGAAGAGATTCTCTTTATCCTTGTATCAATCCTTCTAATATTTCCTCACAATGCTTAAAATAATCAAGAGAGTTTATAAGGAAGTGATCTTGAGATTAAAAAAGCCAAAGCCCTCCAATTTGAGTGGCCTTGATTAAAGAATCCATGGGGTTTCAAAACTATCCACATTTGCTATGTATTGGGATTGCAGAAGAAAGGGAGCTCCAAATGTTGGAAAAGAGGGGTCAAGATGTTTAGAAGATATTGGAGATGATTGCTTGACATCTTAGGAAGCACAATAGAGGAGATGCACTATAGATAATGGAGTAGAAAAAACCAACTTAATCAGTGCAAATTGCACAACTATTTCACATTGGTTATTAGAGATTGCTACATTGAGATTCAAGACACAAGGGTTATTTACTTGTTAAGGGGGGTAAAAAGAAATCTTACCCCATGGTTGTTGCTAATGAAGATCTTAGCCACATTGGACAAGAGAAAAGTTACAAGGCTACTCTCCATAGAAGCTATGGGAAAAGCTTGACAAGAAGAGAAGAGAAGCCTTCTTTCAAAAAGTGTCTATCAATTAAGACTTCTCTGACTCTTTGAGCTCTAGATTTATCCTCGAACCTCTAAAATTTTCATAGAATAGAGCCCTATGTACTTGAATAATTTGGATTTTTAATTTTTTAAAAGGAAAATTAGATTTTAAGTAAAGGGAAAGAGAAGTGATAAAAATTCTAAGCTCTAATAGCAACTATACTGAGGAAAACAAGAGAGAAAAGAAGAGAGAAGACTATAGAGAGAAGTGAAAGAGACATGAGAGAGAAATACTAACAAAAGAGAAAGATAAAAATAAAGAGAGTATGAAAGCAATGAAAGCTAAGAGAAACCTTCTTTCAAAAAGTGTCTATCAATTAAGACTTCTCTAACTCTTTGAGCTCTAGATTTAACCTCGAACCTCTAAAATTTTCATAGAATAGAGCCCTATGTACTTGAATAATTTGGATTTTTAAATTTTTTAAAGGAAATTTATATTTTAAATAAAGAGAAAGAGAAGTGATAAAAATTCTAAGCTCTAATAGCAACTATAGTGAAGAAAAGAAGAGAGAAAACAAGAGACAAGACTGTAGAGAGAAGTGAAAGAGACATGAGCGAGAAATACTAACAAAAGAGAAAGATAAACATAAAGAGAGTATGAAAGCAATGAAAGCTAAAACAAATATTAAAGTGACTTGATTATGCAAATAGGTAATACCCTAACCGAGTCTCTCCATACCTTAAATATCATGTTAGTGTAATTGATTATTTTTTGTGCTAACCCCTATCTTACAAATCTATCCCAGTCTTTGACAAGAAGATGAACACGTGATACAAGATTATTTTCTTTGAAAAGGAGAGAGATTATATAGTTTTCTAGTGAATTTGAAACCAAGATAAATGACATATTAAATATTAGTTTCAAATTAACAAGGGGATGGCAATCTTAGTTTTAGATTACCAAGAGAATGACATGCAATCCAAAGCACCACAAGAAAGATGTTTATTGAGTCAAAATAAAATAGGAGAAAAATAGGATTTGAGTCCTCATTGCTTTAGTTAGAAAAACTAGGTTTTCTAATATCTACGTTGATTGAAAAGTTTATATATATGTGATTGCAAAAGATGACATTGAACATCTTACACTCAAGCTTACATATCCTTACAAGATTAGAATCATTAATATCTATGTTATTTGGAAAGCTCAAGTATGTGTAATTACTTTAGTCCCACATATATTTCATTTCAACTTTTTTTGTTTAAATTGCTAATAATGCCCCAGAAAAACATATTGGAATGATAAGAGATCTAGAAATACAAGTTCTCAATATGAGATCACTATGTAAAGATCCAATACTTGCAGAGCTTACACCATTATTTTGAGAAGTCCTCAGTTAATTCTAGGTGGGTTGGATGGGACTTGTAAGAAGCTGGGAATAAGGATTTAGTGTAAACATAATATTGATATTATACCATGTCACACTGATATTAGTATAAAAGGAGAGGACATGTAGTTTTTCACATCTTTTAACACATTAATACAATTATTGTCTTTCTCTCCCATCTTGCTCACAGCTTCCATGGCTTCTCTCTCTTTCCTATCTTTCTCTCTCCAAAGCTAGTCTTTCTCTCCCCTCTTCACTCTCTTTCTCTCTTCTTGCAATCTTTCTCTCTCTCTAGTTCTCTCTTTGACAAGTCGCATCAGAGCATTGGTCTTTGATCCATTTTCTCCTCCATTTTCAGTCCTATTTTCTTCCATCAAAATCCATTTTAGACAAGTATTGTACAAGATAGTGACTAGTGGAGTGCTGCAGACCATCTCCAGTTCATTACTTTATCATAGATATCATTTGCCAAGTTTGATGCATAGCCTTGACTTGTTTTGGTTGAATTCTTTTACCCAAGCTGAAATATTGTACAAGGGTAAGTACTAAAGCAATCAATGAGTCACTCAATTGCATTGGTAAGACCCTTTCCCTATCCAAAATTTCAAGATTTCATTCAATTGCATCTCATAAAAAGGGCTGAATGAATATTCCAGCAATACATTTCATACTGATTGATTAGAATAGAATGACATTGTCATGTTGAATATTCCAGCAATGCGTTTCATATTGATTGATTAGAATAGAATGCCATTGTCATGTTGATATACCCACCGATGAAAAAGGTTGATGATGGGGGAGATAGTGGGACAAAAGAGAGGTCGCTCTCCCTCACTATCAAAGATCCCGAAGGGGTGCAACCAACTAACTGGGGAAAACTTTGCCCACCTCCTGGTGATTCAAAGCCCATGTAGGAAGCTTGTCATGCCATTTTATCCCTCACACAAGTAAAACGAGTGAAAAATTGAAGATTAAAGAGTTTCCAAAGGCTCAAGTATCTTCAGGATCAAAATAGAGATTTTACAGGGCACTACAGGGCATTTAAAGGTTGTCACAGGTACACCCTTCATTAATGAAATACATGTGCAAGTACTACAGGTTACCAACAGGTCCTACTCAGCCTTCTGCAAGGTTTGGTAACCATTTTGGGTTACTATTTTAGCTTACAGGATCAAAACATTGCACTTACAAGTTAAAACAGGGTGCAGGCTTGGACAGTTTAGACTCAGAAATTGAGTTGCAGAATTTTCTATCCTAAATTTGTTATAGCATGCTATAGCTCATCTCAAAGAGGGAATTCTTGGCTTTGATGTGAACTAAAAATTTTGAAATTAGAGCTCTCTAGCAAAATTCATAGCCATTTTTTTATAGGGGGTAATGCAGGACTACACTATTATGGCAGGACATAAGAGTAAAAATAAGATCTGGGATGATTATGCTCACCAAATCAAAGATTCCATGTTAGATAATGCACCTCAAGAGAGCCTTCAAGAGCCTCAACAACAAGGGAAAGTTGGTATACTCAATAATACCTTGTGCGTTGTCGCAGCACATAGGGTTGAAGGTCATCACAAGGGTTTGGAAAGAGAAGAATGTATGGGGGTTCAAGAGCTTAGACTTTGGAGACGGTAGAGATAAGAGAAGGGTTGAAGGTTTTAAGCCAAGTTCTTGAAGATAAGAGACATCAATGTGTAGGTAGATTCGAGGAGAGGAGTAGACGGAAGAGAAGGGGTTCAAAGAGATTGAAGATGTAGAATAATACTCCTAAAAAATTTAGAAAATATGGAAGAATACTAACAGAGATGAAGCTTGTCAGTTTCTTTCAGCATTATGAGAAAGTATAACTCTAATAGACAAAAACGTGTACAAAATAATATCTTCCTCTATGCTTCTCAAATCACCAATCTGACGCTTCCAATGGCTCTGAAAGGGGGGTTAAATATTAGGACACCTGACCAGAATCCTGCCAGATCACTCCTTCATCTCCCACTTTCGAAGTGTTGTTCACTGCCTAAAAACAGCAATCGCACATCGCGCGATTTCGCTAATCTTTTTTTTTTTAAACATAAAATCCTCTCAAATTGGCTAAAAGCTACATGCTTTCTTTTACATGTCCTCCTAATCTAGAAGTTATCTATAGTTTTATGGATATTTACAAGAGAGAATATCTAGAATATCAAAAATTGACTAAAAACTTGTCCAAAAAAATCTAATATTTTGAACCATGGACACTAATACTAATGCCTAAAGTGACATTGGCTCTCTAAATCTTAAAGGAAGCCATACTCTAGATTTTTTTACATCGTATGCACGTAGTAGCACGACATCCATCCCCTCCTAACCTGCACATCCTCTGGTATATACCAAAGTCTTACGGATTTGCAGTGTCAGAAGAAGTATCTTCTGCCATGTCAATGTCTTCATCTTTTGCCGCTTCTTCTTCCTTTATGTCTTCATGCTCTTGAATTATATTCAAGTCTTCTAGCTCATATGTTGAACTTTCTCTTCGTTTGAAGAGCTTGATTCTTTTTCCAGCTATGGGTATCTTCATGCTTGTTCTATCCAATTTAGCCAATGAATATGTGGCATTGTCATGAACGACCTTTACCATATATGGGCCAAACCGACGCTTTACCATCTTCTTAGAAGCACTGTATTGATTGTCTAGGCTCCTATCATAGACAAGCACCCACTCATTTTCTTGAATTGCTATTGGCCAGAGTCGATGTCGCTTATCAAATCTTCTTTTGTTCTTTAGACTTGCTGTCTTTAGCTTCTCAATAGCTGCTTGAACATCTTCAGGCTTTCTTTCTAGCTGCCATATGTGCAAAGTCAGCAACTGGATTTGCCTTTCCTACAATATGCTTTAATTTGGGGTTGAGAGACTTAATATATGCAATCCATCTTAGCATAGCAATGTCCGATGTAGAGCAGTTGGCAATCATGCCCAAGAGTGGAAGACAATCAGTTTCTACCATTACGGAAGCACCTATCAAGTATTCACAATTACACTTTAATGTTGTTACAACTCCCCACAATTCCCTTTTTACTTGTGCATACCTTCTTTGATGTTCATTGAGAACCTTTGCTCCAAAACGAATTGCATACTTATTACCTTCAAGATCCTCTTGGCCAACAGCCCATCCTATCCCAATGGGACTTGTATCTCCACAGTAAGGATGATGGGTTGACCATTTGAATAGTCAATCCTTTTGAGAGTGGGAGATGAAATTAATAGCTTCTTTAATTTATGCCTAAGGAGAGTATGCTCTTTATTCCAAGAGAATCTTTGGCCTTTTCTTAATAATTGATAAATCTTTTCAACTACATGAGCAAAATGTGGTATCCATATGAGATACAATACACATGCACTAAGAAATCTTCTCACCTCTGATACATTTGTGCATTTTTATTGCATTCTGTTGATGGCACCTATCTTGATTGGAGAAGGTTTGCGTCCATAGGGGCCACATAGATGACCGACTACTAGGACTTCTAATCCAAAAATGGACTTAACTCTAGAAAGGGTAAGATGTACCTCTTCTAGCCTTGTCAAAATCCTATCACAATCATGAATATGGTCAACTACGAATGTCCTGCAACCATCTTCATCAAGCTTCTCATTCTTTTCATTGACTTCATATCCCTTGATAAGTACATCATCAAGAAATGGAAGAGTAAGTTGTGGAATAAAGTCCCTTAAGACTTTGTGCATGGCATTCATCATATGGGCTATAGAGTTTGTTGCACCTTGTGGTAGAGTGCACATGCGGACCAATCCAAGAGGTGTTTTCATTGTGGTAATGTCTCGGCTTTCTAATCAAAGCTGAAATTGGTCATATCTTGAATATAGGTCGCCCATAGAATAAATTTCTCTACCTACAAAAGCTTTAGCAAACTCATCATTAATTGGACCCGAACCAACATTTTAGATTGTGACACGATTGACAGGCTGTAGATCTTGAATGAATTGTAAAGATCCATTTTTCTTAGGCATAGTAAACCATCAATTTGAGTAAGGTGCTGAAGAAGGTTCTAAAATCATCATTTTGATCTTCTCATTTAGAAGTTCCAATAATTTGGGCAAATGCGTCCTTGGAATGAGAATGGGCTTGAGGTTCCAAGGCACATGTGGGATTGTAAAAATGACCATAGGAGCCACAATATTTGGATTCACACAACCTATTTCACTTGGTTGAAATACAAAATCTTTTTCATGTTTTATTAACATTTGCATAAAAGAGTGTTTTTCAACTGACGAAAGAAAAGAATTTTCACCTATTTTGAGCTCTTTTATACTTTTTGATGTAAACTTGTGACCAATGTTGGAAGTATCATGAAGATTTGGCTGATTTGTTGCCTTATCAGTGAGTCCTTCACTTTTAGGAGGCAATGGGACTGCCCACAGGCTTGACATTCTTATCCACTGTCTTGTATTTTTCTCCACTTGTGCTTCAGCCTTGTTGAGTAAACCATTGTCTTCTTGTTCAACAAATTCTTGAATTGTTTGATAAAAATCCAATGTACATACTTCTATGGACTGATTTTCAGCCCGATTTTCTACACGAGTAACTGCATATATTTTAGCCAATGTGTCAGTAGTAATCAGTCCAAAAAAAATGTTTGAAATATCTTCACTTTCAACCATCATATCATAACTTTTCAGCTCTCTTTTTACACGACATAAATATTTTCTTTCAACCTTAGTTATGGCGAGAAGAGACTTATAACAGCCCATACTATTGGCTGTACATACATACAAGTTTGCTAGAGAGATTGTTTCTATAGCATAAGGAGGTTCAATCTTTTTACATGACGCACTACCATAGCCTCCTTTTATAGTAGTGCAGCTCGAAAACCCTTGAATTCTCGGGCATTAGGAGACACAAGATAATCACGTAGTCGATCTCTGTTTCGATGATGGTTAACACACACAGTAAGAAATTGGACAGCTCATTCATTATCCTTGCTTCAGATTCGAGCATAGGAAGAACCATCATTAAGAGATTTTGTTTCCAAGTGGACCTAAAAAATGTAAGGTTGCCCAAGAATGATAGGGTAACTACAAGAGTCTTGAACCAAAAAGTGAATATTGTCTTTTATGTCTCCAATAGTTACCTGCACATTAGGACATGCAACATATAACTCTCCAGAAGAGTTATTTGCAATTCTCAGTCACCAACTTGGATCAACATCTATGGGCCATCCGCCACTTTCATAGAGACTCCTTTCCATAACGTTTATCTCCGAGCCATGGTCTAAGAGTGCAATACATCATGTTTCTTTTTCTCCAATTTTGACGATTGTCCCCATTGTTGTTCTTTCCCAATGCATACGGGAGTAGTGACTACTTGGAATGAACTGAGCCTCTTCTTCCTCATGCATGTGCTGGACGGCCTTCTTTTTGAGAGGTGGGCTGCCCAACTGGTTGGACCAGTCGACCATTACATTTTCAGCTTTCACTTTTTTAATTTTTTCATTGATGTTTTCTTTATCTTTAGCTTCAATTGCTGCAATCAATTCTTTAATTGCTTCAAGTTGAATTCCTTGTTAAGTCAGCTTCTCTTCATCTTGCACAAAAACTCGAAGAACTTGCAAAAAATCATGCACTGTTTCTTCAGCTTCATCACCAACATATTATCTTTTCCTTTTGATTACATTAACATTTACATCATGGAATTCACATTTAGCAATTCCAAGAATTTCGCCTAATGTGAATTCAATTTTTTTTCCTAGAATTCGTTCTTCTAGGACTCATTTGAGATTGGTTGCAGATTCTATGTTAGACTGCAATTTGTAGCCCATGTGCTTATCTTTCTTCTTTCCTTCGGCCTTCTTTGTTTGTGACACATCTTCCATCTCTTGATCTGGGGTTATATTTTCTCTAAGCTTTGGTTGTTCAGGCGTTCTTCTAGTTATCCGTTTTTCGGAGGGCTAGAAGAGGAAGGCCTTGGTTCATCTTTTCTTCTTCTCTTTTCTTCAATCAAGACTTCTTTATGATTAACATTAGCCAAATGTGCAAAGGCAGAAAAAGAATCTACTAGTTCTTTTCAACAATTATTCCTCGAATATACTGACTGGCATTAGCCAAATCTTCTTTGGCTGCTTTACTATGTTCCATTTAATCTAGTACTTGCATCCATACTTTAGTTGCACATTAGCTTTACATGCTTGCAAACTTGATTTAATTGGCTCAATTTCCAGCCCATAGGTAGCTACATTAATTGCTACATATGCATTCTTTACCGCTAAATCTTCTAATCTTTTCCTTCATTCCACCATTGTCAAAATTTGGCTCAAGTAAAAGATCACTTTCAACCGCATGAATTTTTCCGTCTTTCCAAAAGATGAGCTTCTCTGCTTCAACCTCATGGAAGGCAGAACACTCTCTCTTGTCATGTTATTGGCTGTCACACCAAATACATCACCTCTTAAAGCCTTCTCTCATGAACCTTTGATTTTATGCTCGTCCTCGCTCTTCGACTTTAACATCCAGTTTCTCTAATTTGAAACTAATTTCTGTAAGATTTAGATGAAGGTCATGCATGATTTTAATGAGTTCATCCATTACATCATTTTTAAAAGGAATAAAAGAAGAATGAGTTAGTTAATTAGTCAAAGGAATAGAGGATTTTGAAGGTGGAACAAGCTCCATCAATGGAGTTTTTAAAGTTGAAGTAGAGCCCAATCTTAGTCGTATCCGCTCTCTTCGAGCAATCATGTTATCTGCATCACTAACATTTGTCCATACAGTGTTGACTCCTGATTCCGAGGTAGCATCTTCTAAGCGATCAACAAGCTTCTCTTGCAGAATGGGATCTGCAGCCTTAAGGAATAATTCAATCTTCTGACCTTCCATACTTTGTTGGTCGTCAGCATCAAGTTGTCCAAATTTACTTTCAAACTCATGTTATAGAGCTGTTGCAGCTAAACCTTTTTTGGGTTTTTCAACCCATTCATTGAAACTTTTCTTCGTCATTAGGCCAGAGTCTTGTAAGAAGAATTCTTCGTGTAGGGATTTTTTAAATGCATCCCAATCCGCATCTTAGTGAAAAAAAATATGGATTCTTTCTTGAAGGCCATACTTGGCTAGTCTAGCAAAATAACGGCTCCATACATGTTGTGGTATACCAAAGAAGCGCATTTCCTCAACATACAAACGAATGAAAACAAAGACATTTTGATCATTAAATTGATTTAATTCACGCCCAACTTTCTCTAGGGCCTTCATAGCTGTAAAATCAATATTCTCTTCGTCTTGCCTTTGTTGTTGTTGTAACATTTGGATTTTTTGTTATTAAGTCTGCTGTAGTATGTGCACTAATTGTTGTAGAGTATCGCCTAAAGAATCCCCCATCTTGGAGTTCTCTTACACCGACCTTCACATCGTGTTCACCAATGTCATAGCGCGTAGGGTTAAAGGTCACCATAGGGGTCTGGCAAGAGAACAATGTATGGGGATTCAAGAGCTTAGACTTCGGAGATGGTAGAGATAATAGAAGGGTTAAAGGTTTCAAGCCAAGTTCTTGAAGATAAGAGACAACAAGGTGTAGGTAAATTCAAGAAGAGGAGTAGACGGAAGAGAAGGGGTTCAAAGAGATTGAAGATGTAGAAAAATACTTCCAAAAAGAATTAGAAAATATAGAAGAATACTAACAGAGATGAAGCCTGTCAGCTTCTTTCAACATTATGAGAAAATATAACTCTAATAGACAAAAATGTGTACAAAATAATACATTTCTCTATGCTACTCAAATCACCAATCTGATGCTTCCAAAGACTCCGAAAGGGAATTAAATACCAGGACATCTGGCTAGAATCCTGCCAGATCACTCCTTTATCTCCCACTTTCAGAGTGTTGTTCATTGCTGAAAATAGTGATCGGCAATTTCGCTACTCTCTTTTTTTACATGAAATCCTCTCAAATTGGTTGAAAGCTACATGCTTGCTTTTACATATCCTCCTAATCTACAAGTTATCTATAGTTTTATGGTTTTTTACAAGAGACAATATCTAGAATATCAAAAATTGACTAAAAACTTATCCAAAAAAATCTAATATTTTGAACCATGGACACTAATACTAATGCCTAAAGTGACATTGACTCTCTAAATCTAAAAGGAAGCCATACTCTAGACTTTTTTACATGATCTGTACGTAGTGACACAACAGTGTACATGACCAAAGACATAGAGAATGTCATAAGGCCCTATTATCAAGAATGGAGTAACTGGTTTTGTCTACTAATCAAACAAAGTCTTCCATTGAGAAGTTAGTAGATTCAACGACTCAAACAAAAGCTTCTATTGATAAGTTGGTGGAATCTAATGCTCAAATTATAGCCCAATTCTCCCAATGGATGCAGATACAAATGGGATCTAAAAAATCTAAGGAGAAAGCCTATTCAAACAGTGAGCCTTCAATCCCACTTTAGTGATCTAATCAAAATGGTCATGATCATGGGATTATTGGACAAAGAGACATCCCAAATAGCTAATATGAAGTAGGGTGAGACTTCACAAAGGCATGATGACTATTCAAGCAGTTTGAATGGAGATAACTCTCAAGCTTTTGGGCTGAATACTCAACTTTCTAGGGATCTTCTATCAACAAGAAGATTGAATAGTGGTTCTCAGCCACCTATTGGGAGATTTCCATCTCAATTTGGGGATTCAATGCATGATACTCATGATCAGCCCATTTTGGGACAGCAACCATTCCATGAAAGATAGCTAAAGGACAAGATTGTGTTAGCCAAATTTATTGGTTAATCATCTTCACCATCTAATTTAGAGGAGTGGACATCTAAGATGGAATCCTACTTTGAAATATTTCCTAAAACTGATGACATGAAGATTCATTTTACTTCTTTGCATTTGGAGGGATTTGCCCATACATGGTGGAGATATATCAAAAAGGAAAACATACTTGTAGAGAATTGAGAAGCTTTCAAGGCACTTAAGGCTAAAGTATTTGTCTCCCCTCTTGAAAAAGAGAAATTGGCATAGAGATGGTATGGTTTGAAACAAAGAGGCCTAAGTGTAAGAGATTACACTAACCCATTTCTCAGCCTAACCATGTATGTAGAAAGCATTAGTGATGAGGCTAAGCTCCACAAGTACATATATGGTTTAGAGCCATCTTTATCAGCTAATGTCATGGCACAAAACCCTGCTTCTCTCTCCAAGGCTATTAAGCTTGCGGAGTGCTATGAAAGAAAATATAGAAGAGAATCTTCATTTCAGCATGGTTTTGGGAGAACCAAGCACTGTTTTTAAACAAGGGCAAGTTGGTAACACTTATGGTAGCTATGGAAGAAAATATAGAAGAGAATCTTCATTTCAGCCTAAGTTTGGGAAAACCAACAACTGTTTCTAAACAGCGGCAAGTTGGTAATACTTATGGTAGCAATCATGTGCCGAATGGGACCTTCAAGGTGCCAACTTATCTATCATTCAATGCTTCTAGAACTCAAAGTAATTTTAGGACAACAAACAATCCTAGAGTGGACTTCAAACAAGGGAACATCAAGCCTAAATCCAATTCAGCCAACATGAATCCTAAGTTAATTCCTATGGATCTTTACAAAGAAAGAAATGAGAAAGGCTTATGTTTCGAGTGTGGGAAAAAGTATACACTTAATCATGCCTTAAAGTGTGTATATAAAAATGTCAAACCCAAGCTTCAATGTATGTTAGTCTTTGAGGATCTTGAAGATGAGATGGATGAAGCCACTACAATTGCACTTGATGCTGAAAATGAAGATCTTGAAAATGAGATGGATAAAGCCACTCCTTTCCTTTTGATCCAGGTGGGACTTGTAATGATACATTTGCTGCCACTAGTTGTTCTATTTCCATGGATGCTTGGACAAGATCTAAGAGCCCTAATATACTCCATATGAAGGGTAATATTCATGAAAAGGCAATATTCATTATAATAGATAGTGGCAATACCCATAGTTTTGTGAATAAGTCCATCATGGACAAGCTGAATTGTATTCCCACAAATTTATAGCAACCCATTAGAGTTCAAGTGGCCAATGGTGAAGAAGAAATGAGCACACAGATATGCCCATAGTTTTCTTTATAGCTAGCTGAAAATTTTAAAGCAAAAGTAAACCCGATTACTTTGGAAATAGGACCTATACACATCGTACTTGATGGCATTAGGCAAGATCGTACTCAAAAGGGAGTAAAAGAGGTGCTCACAAATATTTTTTTTGCATTTGAATAAAGAGATGCAAGATCAGCTCGATAATTCAACAAACCATCCAACCTTGACAACTCTTCTTGAGAAGTATAGGGATTTGTTTGAGGTACCTACTTGATTGCCTCCCAAAAGAACAATAGATCACCCTATTGATTTGGAGCCCAACTCAAAGACAATCATGAATGAGAGGAAGTAGCCAAGCAAATCGAGGAACTTCTTGATATGGGATTCATTGAACCAAGTTCTTTACCTTATGCATCTCCAACTTTGTTAGTCAAAAAGAAATATGGATCTTTCAAAATGTGCATTGACTACAAGGATCTTAATAAGATCACGATGAAGAACAGGTATCCGATACCCATGATTGATGATTTTCTTGATGAGCTCAAGGGGGCTCGATTCTTTACGAAGATTGATTTGAGGTCAAGATATCATCAGATTCACATGCAAGAGGGTGATGAAGTCAAGTCTGATTTTAGGACTGATCGAGGACTCTATCATTTCTTAGTAATGCCATTTGGGCTCACAAATACTCCAACTACCTTTCAAAGCCTAATGAATAAGATTTTACAGCCTTTTCTCTATCAGATTGTCTTGTTGTTCTTTGATAACATTTTGATCTACAGTAAGACTTTACAGGATCACTTCGCACATATAAGGAGGGTTTTTTATGTATTGAGACATCATAGGCTTTTTTCTAAGGAGAATAAATGTTATTTTATGTAGACTGAAGTGGAATAATTGGGACATATTGTTAGTGAAAAAGGAATACAAGCTGCTCCCAAAAAGATATAGTGTATAAAAGATTAGCCAACACCCACCACTACTACCTCTCTTAGAGGATTCCTTGTTCTATCTTCATTCTATCGCCGATTCATCAAGAATTATGCGGCTATTGCAACTCCTTTGACTGATAGGTTGAAGGAGGCGGCTTTCTTTTGGGATGCTCTTGTAGATAGTAGCTTCAACAAGTTAAAGGGACTCCTTACCTCTACTCCTATCTTAGTATGCCAAGGGTTCTCCAAAGAATTTACCATATAGTGTGATGCTAGTGGCCGTGGCATTGGGGCTCCTTTGTTAGAGAAGCATGGAGTGATTGCCTTTGAGAGCCGTAAGCTTACAGATAAATAAATAGCCATGAATGTTTATGAATAGGAGATGTTGGCTATCTTTCACGAAATTAAGAAGTGGCACCAGTACTTGTATGGCAACCAATTCAAAGTACAAAGTGATCTCACAGGGTTCTTAAGTATTTCCTTACTCAGTCCAATCTTACTCCTAAGCAATGTCGGTGGGTAGTTACATTACAAAATTATGATTTTGACATCACTCATATGAGGGGCAAAGACAATACGGTGGTTGATTCTTTCTCGTATGTGGGCTTGCAAAGTTTCAACTATGACTAAATTGCATAATGATTGGATTGAAGAACTACAAGAGGCTTATCTTTTGGATGAAGAATTTAGCCATATTTTTCATAAATTACAAGGTCTTATGGAAGAAAACTCACATTATCAATTCAAAAATGGCCTTATTTGATTGAAAAGCAAGATTGTCATTCTTTCTACCTCTTCTTTTATACGAAAAAGTATGAAGGAACTACATTATTTGCCTTTAGTTGGACATTTAGGAGTTTTCAAGACCTATGACAGGATCAACAAAAGTTTCTATTGGAAATGACAATGAAAAGATTTCAAGGAATTTCTCATGAAATGTATGTCTTGTCAATAGAATAAGGATAGCACCCATAAGCCAGGAGATTTGTTGCAGTCATTACCTATTCCTACAAGTAAATGAACTCATATTACTATGGATTTCATTACTGGCTTGCCTACTACCAAGAAGGGATGGAATAGTATATATATGGTGGTAAATAGACTTACCAAGGCAGCCCATTATTCCAACCAAGATCGAGTTTACTGTCTCTTAAGTGGCCCGTCAGTTTATGGAGCAGATTTTTAGACTACATGGATTACCGCAGGCAATTGTTCATGATAGAGACTCAAAGTTTATGACTAAATTTTGACAAGCGGTATTTACATCTATGGGCACTAAATTTGCTCCATCTATGACCTATCATCCACAAACCGATGGATAAACAGAAAGGATTAATAAATGGTTTGAGACTTATCTTCGCCATTTCTACTATGATATCCAAACTTCATGGGATTCCTGGTTATACTTGGCTGAGTTTGCTTATAAAAACTCTACCCAAGCTAGTATTGGAGTTTCACCCTGAGACTCTATATGATTACAAGGTGCCCTTACCCACAATTATCTTTAATGAAAGGATCAATCCTCATGGGAATGAAGAGTTAGAAAGAATGCAAACCCTTCTTCAACAATGTAAGATGAATCTTAAGAAAGCTCAAGACCAAATGAAGATATATACTAATGAGAAGAGACGACCTTTAGAGTTCCAAGAAGGAGAGTTGGTCTTACTGAAGGTGCCCAAGTCTAAGTACTCGACATTAAAAAATGGATCTAGTAATAAGCTTGCTCACAGGTTTTATGATCCTTACCGGATCCTTAAGCGTATTGGAGACTTGGCATGCATATTAGAGCTTCCCTCTTTCACAAATATTCACAATGTTTTCCATATTAGTCAGCTCAAGCCTTTTTATGGTGATCCAGTAGTAGATATAGTTGATGAGCTGCCACCTATTAATGAAGGTCTTATTCAGTACATCCCGGAGACTGTTATAGGTCAACGTGAGAAGAAGCTTCGATCTCATTCTATCGTGGAATATTTGATCAAATGGAGAGTTTTACCACTTGAGGAAGCTTCTTGGAGACCTAATTCTATATTGGATAAGTTTCCTTTCTTAAGGGATACATTGGTGGCTGAAGTCTATTGATTATGGAGCTAGTTATAATGTAAACAAGTTCAAGATAGCACGTTGTTTTAGAATAGATTTTATCATGCCTAATTTTCAAAATCAAGCTATCTACATAGGCTTAAAATACTCTTCAAGAGCTACGTTTTGATATATAGCACACCTCATTTGGATACTTGCACTAAAAGTTATAGAAGATTTGGTCTAGCAAGGTCTATTTACACAACAAGCTGTCTACTTCATTTTAAGATTATCTGTTCATTTTATGGCTCCATATACTTTTAAAGTATTCCAGATCATGTATATAGCTAAGGCCTACTCTTGTTCTTCAATTTTAGTCCATATGTTGATCATTCTTCATTCATTTTTTCATTTGCAAAGTTGTAAAAAGAGTAGTACTCTGTTCTATCCATACTTTTCTAGTCTTTTAAGTTTGTTTTTCAGGGCAAGAACTTTTAGAAAGGGATGGATTGTAAGAAGGTAAGAATAATGATTTAGTGTAAAAATAATATTAATATTATGCCATATCACTAATATTGATATAAAAAGAGAGGACATAATTTTTCACATATTTTAACATATTAATACAATTATTGTCCTCTCCCATTTTGCTCACAGCTTCCATGGCTTCCCTTTCATGTCTTTCTCTCTCCAAATCTAATATTTCTCTCTCCTTGTTACTCTCTCTTCCTACAGTCTTTCTCTTCTGCAATCTTCTCTCTCTAGTTCTCTCTCTAACAGGACTAGTAGAAACTTTGCTTGAAACTCTTTATAAATTGATAAGTACCTCAAACATTACAACATGATATGAAGATATTCAAGCATGTAAATATTGATAGAATGGATTTAAATGTTGAAAAAAAAGGTGAGTAAGAATATAATGATATCAAATCTACTTTAAGGAAAAAAATGATATGAATCTCAAAAAGATAGTCCTATAGTTAGAAGAAATAATACATTTAGTGGCTTTCTATTAACTAACGAGGATAAACAATTCATACAATAACAATAACTCTCCAAAGAAGCATGCCACAAAAAAGTAGTTCATTATTGTCCCATACATGACTAACAAGGAGAAAATTTGAGAAAATGGAGATTCAAGTGCCTAAAGAATGTCTTATTAATAGACAATTTGATAATCAAAGATTATATCATATGTAAGAATTAATTTGAGAAAAGAAAATGAATTTTCCTATATTCAAGGATGATTAAACCACTTTCCAAATTGTAGACTCTAAAGCTATAAAAGGATAACCATAGTGTACTTTTAAAATGAGAAAGAGAAGGTAATAAAAAAGAGAAGTTATTTAAGAATAATAAAGTACCTATGATTCACCATACATTAAAAGCTCAAAGCTACTAATAAAACAAAAAAGGATATGCACATTGAGTGTGCTATTGAAAATGAATTAATATCAACAATTAATGCTAGGCAAGCTATTCTCTTTATGGTATTTCATCCAAGATAGTCTACTACTAGCTAAATTAATGGGCTTTCATCCATACAAGAAAATGTTGAACCCCAATAGCTAAGTCAATATAAGAAAACAACTCAAAAGTCATTATCTCAAGTGCTAGGGTGGTTATATTTATGCATAGTCCATGTACAAGTTTTGGAGTTTAACAAGAAAAAATTTAAGTGGCCCAAAAAAAGTTCATAAGAAAAAAAGAAAGAAAACAAACTTTCATAATCTATGTGAATTAAGATAATCCAAGGTAACAAGACTACATGGGAAAGAGATGTCCACAAAAAGGAGCTCGTGGATGTATGAAGAGAAGACATGAAAAAAGAACTTTACAAAGAGACAAAAGCAATAAAGGCTGATCAAGGGAGCTTTTGTGAAGAGATGTAATCATGAGATGCATGGAAGAAGAAAAGGATACTCTTTAGTGTCGTAAACTTATGGTTATTATTCCCAAAAGTTCAAACTTGCAAGTTTCTCCTCCTTGGGCTCATACAACTTTTGGTGGCTTTTTATTTTGTTAGAAGAAAAAATATGCCCATGTATTAGCATATAAAATTATAACCTATAATCTCC
The DNA here is from genome assembly GCF_053477565.2 of Lygodium microphyllum. Taxonomy (NCBI): domain Eukaryota; kingdom Viridiplantae; phylum Streptophyta; class Polypodiopsida; order Schizaeales; family Lygodiaceae; genus Lygodium; species Lygodium microphyllum. The sequence goes on along the minus strand of NC_141154.1, from coordinate 62,438,042 downwards.
TTTTTCTTTTGGTAATCAACCTGTCCTTTCATTTGATTACATTGGTTTCTTCATCCTTATATTGCATTCTCCACTATTATATTCAAGTATTATAAGTTTGAATTTGCAAGCCTCTCTCATGGGAGGGGTTTAGAATTTTAACCAATCCAAGTAATATTCCCAATGTGATTACATTGGTTTCTTCTTCCTTATATTACATTCTCCACTATTATATTCAAGTATTATAAGTTGGAATTTGCAAGCCTCTCTCATGGGAGGGGCTTAGAATTTTAACCAATCCAAGTAATATTCCCAATGTGAAGTGTTGATCTTGATGATGACAGTTTGTTGTAACTCGAAGCGAAGGATAGTCATCTATTGTTCTTGAAATGAATACAATCAATAGTTATCTATTGATGATGACAACTTATTGTAACTCAAAGTGGAGAATAGTCATCTATTGTTCTTGAAATGAATACAATCAATAAGCACATCACTCATCTTTTAGCCTAGTTAATGCAAAAGCCTCTTTTTGTACAATTAAGTTTCTTCTTGTACATTTAAGTTTTACTCTTTATATTAGATCACAAAAGATGAGAATCATGCCATCACTCTCTATCATGAAGAGATTAGTTCAAATACTATTAAAAGATCCAAACTTCCTTTATTGTCTTAAGTTATTTGGTTCTATCCAATTAGTGCTTATTATATACGAGTGAAACTTCAAATTTGTATCCTCATGCGTCCTGATAAGCTACAATATTAAAAACATTCACATTAGCATTTGTAATTTTCTCTTACCAAAAAATGTAAGGGATTGGATTGCAAACATATATAACTTGCAAATGTACATTTGAAATTTTAGAGTACAAGAAATTTATGAATAACATTCACATAAAATAATATCTTCACTATCACTAGAGTATGCAAACTAGGGAAGATCTATAACACAAGATTAATTAAATGACTTAAGAGCCAACTCAAAGGCAATAGAAGTTGTAAGAACTATCTAAACAAGGAAGAAAAGATCATGTCTATCATAATATCCAATAAGATTATTTTTTAAATGATATTTACATAATGGATGGGGTAGATTCTATGATTAACACAATGGCTAGGATAAGTTTAGGATGTGTCTTGATAGACAATATGCACATCATTCCTAGAATCTACAATATCTTATTATTGATTCGAATTGACAACAAGCACATAGCATTTGCAAGGCCATGCATCATAGTAGGAACAATTCTTAGAACATGCTTTTTAATGGAGAAGAAGCAATTATTTAAGTTGAGTATAAATATTGTACACCCATACAATTGAATTATTCATAATGAGGGGGAAATGTCAACTTCATAAATAAGAAGGCAATTAGCCAAAGTGTTTGGAACCTTGGTGATATATCAAGGAAAGCCAATAACAAACTTAGGTAGTTTATCTATATCATCCATGTATCCTTAATGATTTTAACACAAAAAATCACGTCTCCTTATATTGGTGATTACTCTAGAACCAATCTTGCTCCTCTTCCTTTGGAGTTGGACAATGTAAAGCGAATAATTTATTATTTCATCGCTGTAGAATTGATCTTTCTCCTCTTCCTGTGAGAGTTGGACAACCTAAATCGAATAATTTCATATTTCTAGCCTCATTGGCCTCCTTCAAAAATTCAAGTATATCTATTAGGGGGACTCTCCCCCTTATGTGAATTTGAGAATAACTTTTAATACAAGAGATGTCCAAATATTAAACTTCTCAATTGAGTTCATTAACTATATACACCAACCTGGATTTGAATGTTTTTATCTATGGAAAATTAAATTTTCTAAGAGGGTGCTTAATTTGGGATGTTGATTGGCATCAATATTGATTTTTTAAGTGGATGGGGCAAGATGGGTTAGATAAGGTGGTGGACCATATTCTTCAAGTTTAACCTAACAAATGGACTAAGTCTAGTATGGATTGGCTTTCTTAAACTTTCAAAAAAAATTCATCTAGAGTCGTATATGCTAACTTGCACTATCAAACAAACAAATCTTATTATTAATATAAACCATGGTCATGTATTCCATTAATACCATATTTTGAGATATATACATGATGCATACATTGCAATCAACATCATATAATTGAACACATCCATGACACACATATCACATCTAAGAGTCTACATGGATGCATTTCACAAGGAACATGTATTTATTTCAAAATAAAGACTCAAAACCATACTAAAATGGAAAAAATAAGAAAAATCATTATAATTATAATTAGAGTATAAGTATAGCATGCAAGTCAGCATGTTGACAAAAGCAATATCCAAAATTTAGCTATCAAAAGAAAACTTTAGTATTTGACAAGGCTAAAGGGGCATTTCATAACCTAACCACATTTTCCCACAAAGGACATGTCCTTGTTCTTAATAGTCATAAGGTTGGAAGTAGACTTACAGTCCTCAAAGGACAATGTCTCCAATGAGGTTCACCAACATTATTTCTATAGCCTCCTTGAGTGCAAAAAATGATCAATCTTGGAACCACATTCACAAAATCATTTTTTTGGTAATTTCCCTAATAATGTTTCTTTTCGTCTATTTTGGTAATGATAAATGTCCATGATTCACTTATGGTATTGATAAATCTCCGTCATTTTCTATTGGTATTGATAAACTTGCATTCATTTTTTTCCTCTTCTAAAATCACTGAAATAGCAAGTTGGCAACTATGAGTGTAGTTGTCCCAAGGATAAGGAAAACTATAATTCCTATACATCTTGTGAATCCTAAATTTAATGCATGCTCTACACCCAACTTATAGTCTCAAGAATTGGCCAAAGCATTTGCCCCCATTGTGTTCATTTTGCTAGTCATCTTATCAAGATGTGATCACCCACATAGATTTCACATCCATGCAATGTACAAGGGATATGATTCGAATTCCCAAAAGTCCTAATTATTTGAATTGAGTTTGTGTGAGAGTAATCCCTACAAATCCTATTTTCCCATTGGATGGTAAGGTTTGAAAGCCTTCTCTTTTTGTACATTATATTCCTAGTATCTAATTTTCTAATATCATTGTTTCTCTTGGGACAATAAATGAATCCATTGTCATTGAAGTTCCATTAAATTGTTGGTTGTCTTAACTCCACCATCTCTCATGATTGAAGTGTATTTATCAAGCTTTCCTCCAATACAATGTAAAAGAATAATGTGCTATGATGGTAGAGTTTCATAATCAAATGATAATACAAGAAAGGTGAAGTGTTAGCATTTCAAATTCCAAAAAATGATAATACAACACATCTAGGCTCAAAGTCATTATTTCAATGCACATTATGATGTATCTCAACCTATTTTTCTTTATGTTGGATTTACCATTAGAAAAGGGGGTAATTTCTATGATGCACATGCATCTTCTTACAATGTTCAAATCATCTCTCTTTATAATATAATACATCTCCAAACAAGCATCTTGACATTCATGTCTAATGCACTAAAATCATATTAAAATGCAATGTGTCTCTACATGGCCTCAAGTTACTATTTAATACTAATATCCAAGTTCAAGTCTCTAAGACAATCCAACATACCCAACCGATAACAATTGGAAACACTTCAATTCATAAAGTCTATCGACCAAAATCTTTAATAAAATTGTAGTTTCAACAATTCTTCCATTGGACAAGCAAAGCATAATAAAAAAACTTACACTAGATGCATTACACAATAAAAACGTTTTCTATTTAACACCAATAATGTTGATCTATTAGCTTTAAGGGGTGTTGATTTATCAAGGAATATTGACTTATTACTCTCTCAATGCTATGTCTACTAAACTTAAAAATTTGCATAATAGAAAAACTTGCACTAGATCCATGGCACAATAAAAAGGTTTTCTATCTAACACCAATAATGTTGATCTATTAGCACTAAAGGGGTGTTGATTTATCAAGGAATATTGATTTGTTAGACTCACAATATTGCTATGTCTACTAAGCTTAACATGCTCTACACTAGGTTGGAAAATGTTTAGAGTTTAAAAAACTATAAAGATCACATTATATATTATTATTGCACATCCAACCTCAACAATTCTCACATATGCCTCCCCTCAAAACTAGGGAGATGTTTATTAGAGTTTAAGAAACCCTAAAGATCACAATATATGTTATCAATTCTCTCTTTATAATATAGTCATGATCCATAATTTCTATCATGCACATGCATCTTCTTACAATGTTCAAATCATTTCTCTCTTTATAATATATGTTATTATGCATGTTATTGGAGTTCAAACTTTGCCATTTCAATCTAAATGTTGTTAATCAACACAAGAAGAATCCTAAACTCAAATTGCATGGATTATCAATATAGCTCAAACATATCTTCCTGTACGAGTGGAAATTTAATCTAGAGAAAAAACCTTTTATGATCTCAAACTTATTAGTGATCTAATAGATAGATCTTAAACTTATCTAACAAATAAATGAATTAATTTTATAGTATTTCATTTTTTTCTAGCAACCACCTTCCCAAGAATAAGGATCATGACTAGACACGACCCCATCTAGGAAACAAACCATTGATAATCTAAGTTTATCTAGTTTATAAATGGATTGATAACATTACATATTTATCTAACAAATAAATGAATTGATTTTATAGTATCTCATTTTCTTCTAGCAACCACCTTACCAAGATTGAGGATCAAGACTAGACATGACCCCATCTAAAAGACCAACCATTGATGATCTCGTAAGTTTATCTAGTCTATAAAAAGATTGATAATATTCCATATTTTTCCAACCACACCTTGGCAATGATATAAATGATGACCCCTCCTTAAGAGATCATGCAAAATACAACTTTAGAAAGAACTCCTTGACTAGCTAGCTTAACCTATTTTATGACAACCAAAGCCATCAAGACTAGGCATGACCCCATCTAAAAAACCAACCATTGATGATCTCCTAAGTTTATCTAGTCTATAAAAAGATTGATAATATTCCATATTTTTCCAACCATACCTTAGTAATGATATAGATGATGACACCTCCTTAAGAGATCATGCAAAATACAACTTTATAAAGAAAACTATCATTCAAATCCTTTTTTCCAAGCACACCTTGGTAATGATATAGATGATGACACATCCCTAAGAGATCATCATGCAAAATACAACTTTATAAAGAAGAACTCCTTGACTAGCCTAACCTATTTTATGATAACCAAAGTCTTTATAAGAAAACTATCATTCAAGTCCTTCTAATCCTATCATTAAATGGCATGCCTTATTATTGAGACAACCCTCATTTAAATATTTAATGAGCCCTTCTAATCTATCAATGCACCATTATTTTATGTAATCTATCAATGGGCCAATCTTCATAATCTTTTTTTCCGATTTTCTAACCCGCTATCAAGGAATGATATCATGGTACAAAATATTTAACATACTAAATTCCCATTCAAACATAAAAATGACATTTCAATTTTTTTATCAAAGCATCGATAGACAACAAGATTAGAGATGTTTTTCAAGACAATCAAAGCATTGTCCAAGCATAAAATATCCACAAACAACCTACTTTACTTGACATATTATAAGAGGGAATCCAAAATCTTGTTTTATTTAGTTGATTTCAACACCAAGGAAGGCTTTTATCAAGATCTCATTTAGACTAGTGTCTTTTGTAATTATACATAGCACATAAAAGCATTTCTAGGAGATTTATGATACCAATAATATGAGATATGGGTTGATAATGGGTTGAATGAACATCCTCCTATTGGTTAGAGGCCAACACAAAGAAGCAAAAAGAATACATGAACAAGTTACAAAAACTCATTGTTTTATTATGTTAATTAATATGTTATGTATTTAATATAATAAAGTTGGAACATACTACCGTCTTTAGAGAATGCAAATAGGAGACTACACAATACAACATTTACGAAACAACAAAAACCAATGCACACAAAACCACCTTATAGGAGTATCCACGAGTCCAAATCATTTGACAAGGTCACCTTTAGAGGACACCAAGAGAGAACACCACAAGAAGACTACACAACTTTTACAAAACACCAAGAACCAATGTGCACAAAACCATCTTATAGAGAACATCCACATGAAATATCCACATGGATCTAAACCATTTAACAAGGTCATGCAACGTAACTTTCCCAAATGTTGTCTTTCTTTCTAAGTTTTCACTTGGTCTTTTACGGTTCACATATTCGTGAAGCTTGTTAGCCTCGCACTAGCTTACTCTCTCTTACTCTTAGACCTTGGTTATCTCGTAGGTTTGCATGGGCTAGAAGCTAGCAATAAGACTTTATAGATAAAGTCTCGGTGTTGTAAAAACAGACCCTCACGAACTCCAAAGGCTGCCACTTGCTTTTGCAAAGTTGCTGTGGGTTAAAGATGGTCGATTGTAGACCGTTCAGAAACGGGCAACACGAGGAAACATGATCTGCACGAAAACGTGGCAAAAATGAGACTGACATGAGCCGCGCCTCTGAGTGACATCGGCCTTTAACCCATTCGCTGAGAAAGGCGTCGAAGGTGATGCGCATTCTGACGTAAGGGCAGCGAGAATCTATTCTCGACAAAAAATAATGGAACGCCTAGAGATTGGAGTCCTATAGATATGCAGGATAGGCATCCTGCAGCTACGATATACGTATTCGTGTATTATGGTCGACTGCAGAGTGTTTTTGACTGCAGGGAAACCGATCTTCTCTTAATTAATGGACGCTACAGATACTGAAGGTACCCACAGATCGATTACTCTCTCTCTCTCTCAGAGCTACCCATCCGACGATACGATTCATACGAAGCAGGCGATTATCGCCTTAAGACAATTAGTTCTTCGATTGTGAGCAAACGAAGACCCGGACGCTAAAGCCACGATTCAGTCGCAATTGTAATATAGAGTGTTAGATTAGGTCGACTTACCAGTAGATGTCGCCCCAGAATCGCTGTAAATATCAAATTAGGTCAACTTACCCAAAGTCGCAGAGAGATTAGGTCAAAAACCCATAACGAGCTTAGTATCGCAGATCGATCGTACCTGATCGTGTCGGTGATGGCGATGATGATTATGTCGACGGTGACGATCGCATGCAACAGGAGATCGCGTGCCCGCTGATCAAAATATCACCGGCTGCCCTCGTTCAATGGACACGACGACACAAACACAGAGAGAGAGAGAGAGAGAGAGAGAGGCGGCGGCCTCTGAACGAGGGCAATCGGTGACTTCGGATCAGCAAGCAGGGGTCTCCTGTACTGCATACGAAGACCTTAATCTCTATTATCACATGGATAGGATATAATAGCACGTATCAGAGCATATATCGATACTCTAATCCGCCGACTCAGTGCCGATAGATGCTTGATGTCTAATACACGCTCGAAGCGAATTAACAGACCGACATCTTCCTGGACTCTTCGGACCCTCCCTATCCCTCTCCCTCTCTGCCTTTCTCCACCTTTCTGCTTTGTGGATCATAGCCTCCCCCGTCCTTTTATAGGACGACTATCCGCATTAAACCTAAAACAAACATATACGTCTATTTTCTAATTCATCAATTTCACCGATAACCCCACCCGAGATATTATCTCAAATTAGTGTTTTAGGCTCTAACCCTAAGTCATAATCATGATGTTCTCGGGTTACACACAGCGCGTCAAACAGTCGAGCATGCAGTACATAACCGATAGCTCCCAAAGGACCCTCCACCCACTCCACTAAAGTTGATGAATGAATCCTTTACACAGTCCTAAGATTCTTTTGCTCTCAGAGAGCCTTTTGCTTTTCGCTCGAGCTCGAGCTCGAGCGAGCGAGAGAGAGAGAGAGAGAGAGAATATAGAGAATATGAATATATATATATATATATATGTTTTTCTAACCACATTGCAAGATTGGATTTCATATATATAATAATGTTTGAGGTACAAGCCTCCCACACTTTTTGGTTTATTGCTGTTTTACAAATCAGTTATTATTCCTTGAAGGTACGATTGCCCCTATGGTTACTCCTTACCAATCAATAAACAATGCATGTGTACCTCCCCCCCCCTCTCTCTCTCTCTCTCTCTCTCTCATTGATTGTCAGTATATATCATCCATCATGCTTGTGACGATAGCAGTTTAAGAAAACCCAAATTCAAACGTCCCCTTCTACCATACATGATGATTGCATTAGCTGTCACCACAAATCGTATTCGCCCTCCCTCATTGCATGTGACAAAGGAGCTCATAACATAAAAGTAAAGGGCATAAAACAAACACAAAAAGAAAACAAGGAAAGAGGCTTTGCAAAAAAAGGTGGACTATACTTCCATGGTAAATATGGCGGACACCTTTCCATATACCTGTCCCCTTCATTTGCTTTCTTCCCATTTTTGTCCAACGTTGCAAAAACGTTGTTGAATTTGCATAAAGTTATAGAAGTACAAATATATAGAAGATTAAGACTTTGGCCTATAGTCTCAATTCCACAAATATTTATGTTTTATCTCATACAATACTAGTGACATTCACAACTTCTCCAAACAGAGCTTATATAATTAAGGCTTTGGACTACATTCTCAATTTCCACACACATTTATGTTTTATCTCATACACTGCTAGGGACAGTAACAACTTCTCCTAATGGAGACTGTATGATACTAAAACAAGTAATTACTCCATCATGAACATCATAGGAGGTCATTTGTGCCTCTTATAGGAGGGGCTATGCATGATATTTAATGCATATAGAAGGAAGATTTGACTCAATTTCCTTCTCTCAGCAACAATAATGAAAAGAGATATTTCTAAGAGAACTAATCATTTTGGAATGAACAACATTCAATCCATATGACCTTTAATGTACATATAAATTACAAATGAATCATATCTCAACCTTCAAGTTGGTAGCACTATTAGTCAATATTATTTCAATATTCAAGTTGGTAACAATAGATTTTTAGAAAATGAGGATACAGAAAAAGTCTTGATACATTCCTACTTCTTAACTATATTATATATACAGGCATTTTATATTTTCTATAAATTTTCATTAACACACTTATTTGGCCTTTAAAACCTCGTATTTACATGTGATAATCTTATCATGCAATACCAAGTATAGTCGAGTGAGCATTCTTTAGGTGATAGATGGAAGCTTTCATATCTGCAAGAAATATTCTAAGAGAGGCACAATAAGTTATAGTTTATATTTATTTTTTAGAGACAAGACATGCTAACAGATCAATAAGTTACACATAGGAACACTTCATTATTAATGTAATGTACCTTTCAACATTGTACAAGCATATTTTGTCCCACACTACAGGAACTCTACGATAAATCTTCTTAATTCATGATTTCCAAAAAGTTTCTTGTTAGGGGGACAACTTAGCTACTAAGTAAAGAGGAAGATTTTTAAGTAAGATGGGGAACCATCATATAATTCATATTTGCAAACTAGGATGCATACATAAAATCGAAGCATTACATAATGTCTAGCAATCATTGTGATTTGATGAAAACATATTCAACCAGTTTACAAAACTTGAATTGTATAATTTGATGTTAGCTTGCAAAGTGGTCTACAAGCTTTCATCATGGATCTTTCTTTTTTGGGAATGGCCCCCATCAAAACATAGATCATGAATGACCAAGAAAAGAAAAACTCCACCATAAAATTCCATGTATATGACTTGAAGAACCCACCTAACTACAATCATGAACATATGGGTACTTATAGGGGTGTGTGTTTGTGTACATGTGGATGTGTGTGTGGGGGGGGGGGGGGGGGGGTGGGTGTGTGTGTGTGTGTGTGTGTGTGTGTGTGGGTGTGTATGTGTGTGTGTGGGGGGGTGGGGGGGGGTGTGGGGGGGTGTGTGTGTGTGGGTGGGTGGGTGGGTGTGTGTGTGTGTGCGTGCGTGCGTGAGACCAAATAGTCTTATAGCAAGTGATCACCTACTTGTTGATTTTCCCTAGCCACCCCATTACTTGGTTGGTCATCCTATGATGAATAGACCTAGTGATGAAAGTGCAAACTCCTCAGGTTCTTCAAATTTGTGAGTATTAGGACTCAAAGATAGAGTGATTGTGCAAGTGTTTATCTATATTGTGTGTGTTACTTGCTATGTTACATTTACATTTGTGCTTTTGAAGTGTTAGTTTGATAATATATTGAAACTCATATCCTTTACATTTTCTCTATATATATATATATATATATATATATATATATATATATATATATATATATATATATATATATATATATAGAGAGAGAGAGAGAGAGAGAGAGAGAGAGCTTATGTGTGTGCGTGTGTGACCTACTTTTTCACATGTACGTTTGAGCTCATTTATTGTTAGTTTCATAAAAAGGGATAGCCTTTAAATTTTTTCCACAATTGTGAGTTTGATAAAAAGTCATAGACTTTACATTTTTTCCACACATAATTGGTAAGGTATCATTGAAAATTTCACTCATAATTTATGCAACTGTCTCTCACCTAGCCTTCCACTAAGTATCATGTCAAAGAAGGATTCAATAATGAGTTATCACTTCTATACCATTGCTTAATCATTCCCTGTTTGTAAAGGTTGGGGTTAGGTTCATGATTACAAAATCAATTTCATTATCTTGAGAATCTCAAACAATGTGCCCAAGTTAATGTACATATTAGAACTGAAAAATTATGAGTTCTATCTCAACTCTAAATAGATTTATTTGATATGTGCCATCACTAATGCTATCAACATGGTAAACCTTGCAATACTCAACCTTTTTATTTCAATGAGATATGGAAAATACTTATGATGTGTTTGGTTTCTATTAAAGAATTTGATCAATTTGTTGATCTTTTCACATGTACAATCCTAATAAATTATCTCATTTGATTTTTGTTCATGTAATTTGATGTGTACATGGCAAAACCATTAGTAAGAAGATCATATTTTCAAAAAGATCAACATCTTTTGATTTTACATATTAGGTTGACAAAAAGGTATATATTATTATAAGTCTAACAACAAAGCACAAACATGTAATAGTATTTGAGAGAAACTTTTGTAATTTCATTTATTAGTAAAATTGGGGAATAAGTATTCACTTGTAAGTTGTCAAAAACATTTTAGACACATTTGTACAAAACAAGTACCCATGTTTGCATAGCAAACACTTAATAAGAAAAATTATGTCTATCTCATACAAGGTCTTCATAAACAAACCAAATGTTGATATAAGTTTGAAATAATTATTCTTATATTGTAATAACTTTATTTATAAGGAGCTTATATACATGGAGAATACATAAATATATTTAAACTTTCAACACTAGATAACACTTGAAATGAAGTAGTGACATCTAGTGGATGGGACTAAGTTGATTTTCTTCTATAAAGAAAGTGAAATGTAGATCTCAGGAAAGTGTGGCCATGGATGCATCGTTACCTTTTGAAAGGAGGTGGGTGACCTTGGTAATAATTACGGACTTGATATTGGCACATGGTTTTATAAAGATGGCCTATGAATTTGGCATTACCTGTAATATCCAAATGTTAGGCTTCTAAAAAAGAGTAGGATTTCATGCATATGAGCAAGGGCTTTCTTTGTTTGATTATTTAAAGGGTCACTAGTACTAAAGATTTGAAATTTATCTAAATCTTCAAAATCTTATTTCCTTCAACTTTTTTCTTTGACGTGATTAAGATCTCCACTATTATGTTGGGAATATAATCACACAACTTAGAAAACATTTAATAAGTATTTACCAACTAATTTCTCATTTCAGGAATGAGAGCACATTATATGTTTTTTTCTCAAGGGGGTACGTTATAATCTTATGATATTATTGAGTCAATGAGATGGATATAGTTTCACTTCAAAAACTCAAGGTAAGTAAACACACTAGGTGTACATAAATATAATGAGGTTTGTGTACCCATGACAATATGCTAATATGTGTGACTTATAAACCACTATTGAATGCATGCTATATATAATGTTCCTTCATATTTTGCACTATAGGTTAGTCTCCATGTCTGCATTCTATAGATGCACTTTCCATGATTTTAGACCAAGCCTCACACATCTCGTTATTATATTCTTGCTTGTATTTTTTTGTGGTCTATCACATGCAAAAACACTTCAATCATCTATTATAGCCTTGCAAGAGAAGATTAATTATGGAAAACTACTTACTTACTTGCATATAATGTAAGCAGATTGCCTAATTTTCCCATGAACAATTTACTTAGCCTAAGTAACTTAAAAAACCTAGCTCCTTGACCTTGAAGACAAAGCTCCATAAAATATATAGTTTCCTTGTAAGAACACACCTCAAGTTACCTAAGGAGATTTGAATCTATGTTTTGAGATTCAAACTTTGATGCTCAAAAAACAAATATTTAGAAAATCCCATTCAAAGGATTTTAAAAATAACTACTAGAATTAAAAATTCAATCATGGATAGTGAACTCTATGTTACATGCTATTGAAGTACATCAAGAACACGTATCAAGTAAGTTAAGACTCAAGAAGCCTTTCAAACTCAATATGGAAGACACGTTTCTCTTTTTCTCTCAATCAATAAAAGAAGTTCTATAATAGGCATGAAAATATTTATTATGCCATTACAATAAACAAAGGATAGACACACTAGTGTATACTAATATTAACCACACATATGAATCTATTGCAATTCATGTAAATAAAATATGTGAATATGGTACTCTAAATTCACCAATTTTTTCATAGGGAGTGTGTACTAATATCAAAATAATATTAACCAGACACATGAATCAATTGCAATTTGTGTAAATAAAATATGTGAAAATGACATACTCTTGCCTTTTGAAATGATATTTGCAAAGATTGCAATACTATTACATGTAACTTTGGCATGTTGCATGAATTCATTAAATGCATACCCTTTTGTAAGTAATGCATAATAGACTAATCTTGATAGAGGTTTAGGATATCCATAAAAGCATGATAACTTAGCATTCGTAAACACTACTAAGGCATAGAATAGCACACAACACTTGAAATTCATGGAAATTTTATGGACATCATTGACCAAATGTCAATCATCATTCAAATGGAAAATAAAAACATGCAAAATATTGTCTCATTTAAGAGACAAAACCATTTCATTAGTATGGCCATCACATAAATGACATGAAAGTATCTTTTAGTTAAGATACAATCCTAGATGCTTACTATGTTCAAAGCATTGCATTAGCTGAATTAATGAAGCTTTGTTGCTTAAGCAAGGTCAAAACATGAGAGAGAGAGAGAGAGAGAGAGAGAGAGAGAGAGAGAGAGAGAGAGAGAGAGAGAGAGAGAGAGAGAGAGAGAGAGAGAGAGAGAGAGAGAGAGAGAGAGAGAGAGAGAGAGAGAGGGAGGGAGGGAGGGAGGGAGGGAGGGAGGGAGGGAGGGAGGGAGAGGTGATAAGAGTTCTTGAAGTTGGCTTCATCCATTGTTTTTGTTGCATATCGAGGTAGGTGATGTTGTTGGTTGTTAATTTGTCCAGTTATTTTAAAACTTTTAAATAAATCAAACATTAGCAAATGTGCTAAAGTGATATGCTAATTGGTATATGTTAAGATATTAGTTTATTAACTAGTTTATATACCAATAAGTAAATTAAGCTTTTAGCACAAAATATTATGACACTATATTATGTATAGCATCTCATAGTCTAAGAGATGATTTCAACATTACAAGCTTTCTTCTAACTAGTTTAAAGAGACTAACCTTACATCTGTAGATATGAAACAATAGATACATATTTGTGTGTGTGTATGTGTGTGCACGTGTGCTCTATTACACGGCTACAAAGACTATTATTAAACTACTAGTATCCAAACAAGATGTCATTGCAAAATAGCTAAAAATATCCCAAAATAGCACCTCTTAGAATACACTAGATTCTATAATACTCTTCACTCATATTTCCCATGTTATTTAAAATTATTTACTTCCAATAAATGATGCAATGAAGGCTTTTATTCTCAAATGTCATTTTTTAGATGGTTTGAGTATGATATGATTCCTTGAGAGCCTGACATGCGATAATTGACTTATACTATAACGAATGGTGAATGCACTAACAAGACTTTTGAAATAGAATCAGTATTAATACTAATAGTTTTAGTGCTTATGACACTTTTATAGGTGTCAAAATATTAGTCAATAACTATTAGTGATTATTCTAGCACATATACCAATAAACTTTCCCTTGAGCATTCTAATCTACATGAAACTTTTCTTTTCTTTGCACAAATTTCAATCGATTTCATATCAAGAGTAACCAAGAATGAATGTGGTAAAAAAAAGTATATTCCCTCCATAAGTTTTATCATTTTTATCTCTTTTATTGCTTATTTACCAAACACTCTCTCCCTTAATCCTTTTCTTGAAAAAATCCATGGCATTAAAGTACAAGAATTTTTTAGTTTTTTGCCCACATGCTTGCAAAACCTATATTTTGAGCTTTCTTATGAAAATTTTGACCAAGAATGAAAATTTATATGTTGTAGCTTAAGAGAAATAGAAAAATGAGAATACACATTTTTCTAGTCAAATTTTTAGCTCGTTAATTGTGAATTGTATGCAAGTGAGAGAAGAAGAGGGAAAAAGATGAAGAGAGGAATTTTTATGGTTTGGTTGTTTTTTAAGCTTATTTTTTTCACACAGAGAGAGAGAGAGAGAGAGAGAGAGAGAGAGAGAGAGAGAGAGAGAGAGAGAGAGAGAGAGAGAGAGAGAGAGAGAGAGAGAGAGAGGGAGGGGGAGGGGGAGGGGGAGGGGGAGGGGGAGGGGGAGGGGGAGGGGGAGGGGGAGGGGGAGGGGGAGGGGGAGGGGGAGGGGGAGGGGGAGGGAGAGGGAGAGGAGAGAGAGAGAGAGAGAGAGAGAGAGAGAGAGAGAGAGAGAGAGAGAGAGAGAGAGAGAGAGAGAGAGAGAGAGAGAGAGAGAGAGAGAGAGAGAGAGAGATGATGCCTTTCAAAAACAAATATTACATTTTTTATAGGTTATATACCATTAGAGACAAGATTCATGTGTGTAGAGGTAGATGAGGTGAAAGACATTTGAAATCAACATCTTCATCTAGCATAGATAGAATTTGCCAACCAATGAGATTGAATAAAGAAGAGAGTTCACAATATATTACATTTTTTATAGGTTATATACCATTAGAGACAAGATTCATGTGTGTAGAGGTAGATGAGGTGAAAGACATTTGAAACCAACATCTTCATCTAGCATATTTAGAATTTGCCAACCAATGAGATTGAATAAAGAAGAGAGTTCACTATAGCGAACGTAGAAAGCTAGTCGTAAGATATTTTTATGTCAATCAAGATTTAATATGAAAATTTTCTTTTTTGTAGTTTATGGTCCATGTATTGGGGGCCCCAAGCACCTCAAACTTTTTTCAAATTGACTCATCATTTGAATTCAAATTCCAATTGAGATCTACCTACTTAAGCATAATCAACCTTTTTCCTTTTACTAAACAATGAAAATTCTATGCATATATACTAGTAAGCTACTATCCTAGCTTCTATCCATTTGGCACAAGCTAAACAAGCCTAGGTAAGCTTGTTGGGATAAGGATAGGTAAACATGAGTAGCAAGCTTTAAGTAAGAAATCTTAAGATAGGTGTAGTAAGTTTGCTTGTGCTAAGATCAAGCAAGTAGACTTAAATAAAGGGTAAGCATGAAGCTTTAATTGAATGACAAGTAAAGAGGTTTCAACCAAGTCAAGCTAGAAAGCAATATCATTATAAGAATTTAAGATTTTTCCATAATACAATATAAGCTTAGGTACTATGCCAATCAAGAGCATGCAAACAAGCTTAAGTGAAATCAAGCACACAAGCTTGAGTGAAGGTAGGCTTGGTAAGTAAGTAACCGTACTTTAGGTGACATTAACAAGAAACCGTAGGCATGAAATAGATTAACAACCCTAAGTTGAGGATTAAGTAGATAATCTTGTCTCTTGGTCAAGTAGATGGATTGAAAGGATTTTAGGTTCAAACAATTGATTGTTTGGATGTCAAAGTGAATGGATGGGTACATTAGTCTATTGTGGATATAATATTGAAGCATTTTTGTTAGTTTAAGAAAATCAAACTAGGCAACCAACCAAAGATGAAGAATGTATCCCTTTATCTTTATGTAACTACGCTTGCTTGGTTGTGTGATATAGCTAATCTAAGTTGTAGACTTGAAGCACATATGGTTTAGCCCAATTAGGTTAGTTTTGTTGTCATAGGGTAGGGTTGATAAGCTCATGTATATGCATCTCCATCTTATGGAACCTTAAGTGTTTGAATATTTACTAAATTGTTGATAAGCTTGAGTATAGGTACCATTAGGTGGGCTAGTTGAGCTATGCATAGTTATAGACTAAATACATTTTTATGCTAGTCCAAGTAGGATAGATGAGATGCTAACAATTTAGGATAGTTGAAGTGTAGACACTCTTTCTCAATCAAGATGCATTGGGTAATCCTTCTTACACTACAATATATAAGCCTTATATCAACGTTAAAAGTGACGAAAATGTAAATAACAAAATTTGCCCCTGTCATCGCAAAAAGCATCGTTATTGGTGATGCTATAGAACAGTCGGTATTAGAGTCATTATCAGCATCGCTATTTTCGCCGGTATGAGCGTCGAAGCTGATACCGACGCAAATAGCGACGCTAATAATGATGCTCTACGATGCTAATAACGATGCGTGCAGGTAAATTTGCGACACTAATAGCGATAGTAACAGAGAAAAAAAAATTGTGGCATTGTAGCACATATAGCACTATGTGCTTTATTTGGGCCATACAAAATAGTTTCTAGACTATGTACAATACTCATGTAAACAAAAACTATACTTAAATCATAACATTGATACATGAAATAAATACATGATCGCATAATGAAAGGGAATGGTACAATCATGTCAAGATATCACTACTACATAGAAAATGTCTACACAGATCAGGCGACCAAAAAAGAAGGATGTGTGAGCTCTAGGGATCCAAGGGCGAGCTACATATCCTCGCCATCCAAAAGCTCGTCCCCCCGCAAAGGAGCATCGAACAGACTCTACAAAAAAAGAAATAACTACACATTAGTCCACCATACAATTATGCATTCTAATTAAACATGGTAACTACGGATAAGAAAGATGAGTGACTTATAGGGCCGCTTTGTCTATACAATCAGTCCATCAATGCAGTGAGACCGTGCCTCTTTGCATATTCAAATCTTGGAGGTGACACAATTCCAGTAGAATGACGAGACGAAGACATTGCGTGCGTGCCTCCACAGTAATCACTTGAGCCATGCTCCCTGGAACCGCCACGAGAGCGAGGAGTCGCACTTGTATCCTATGCCAACCATGGGCTCACTTCCTTCGTATCTCTACAGCATCCCCCTGACCCTGAAGCACTCCCTCCCTCTAGCCCAAGTTTGGAGCGTCGACCTCGTCTACTCGAAGCTGAAGCATATGATCGCGTCAAAGTAGATCTAATAGAGCGGCCTGTGTTTCTGAATCTTGCTATCTGATTTGGAGATGGTGCGCAGATCGGATGCTGTATGCTCGTGTAGTGAATGCCTGAAGGTCCCCAAGAACAATAGAACTCTACTTTTTGCAAAAAATTCAAGGTAAAAAGCATGAACGACATGAACAAGAGACCAATTGGGTGCAATCTCCCCCCATGCCTTGTGTGAGCGCTCCACAAAGCATGTATTTTTATGTATTAATCATCTTCAAGCTCAAATAATAGCCCAAATTACAAAATAGCAAGCTTTTAGCTTTTGAGTTTGCTTTAGCACACATAGAAATAAAGCTAGTGGGCGATGCCCAAAGAGTCTGGCATACCCAATACAATGTTCAAGTACAAATAACATAATCGTACACCCATGCGCATACAAAATAATAAATAAATATCCAACGCCTCAATAAATAAGTGTGACAAAATATAGGCGCTATGCCTAAGGTATGCGCCTATCAAAATATAAATGATAAATTGAATACTCGCTATCCTCCAATGCTTTCCTCCACCACTGCTGCTATCTCTACACATCAACTGAAGCATTCACAATCGTTAGTAAAATAATACAATTAAATCGACAAAAGTGAATACCTAGTAGTCTTCAGCTATATTAATAAATCAACTGGTTAGAAATCAATCCTAACCTTAATTTATTACGAGTGCGCACTCTAAACTCATAAACGTTTATTAATTTAATATGCATTTTGCGGAATCACCCGCTATGGAATCACCCATGTACACACTAAATTAATGAAATGCCCGAAAAGGATAGGCCTCCCCATCAACTTCTCGCACAAAGAATCCACTTTGTGTATGAGCCCCGGTCAACAAAGTTTACGGAATCCACCGTAAAACCTCTCAGAATCCACCGTGAAATATCCCTCTTGGCATCATACCCCCGAGGTGGGATAGCAATTGACCTCAATTGCTATTAGCTCAATGTGGAGCTAACAGAGTGGGGAAAGCATTTAGGTCTAATCAATCCTCTATTTAGTAATTCCTCAACTTGACTTTGAATTTCTTTTTGCTCTATCTGGTTATGCCTATATGGTGCTTTACAAGGTGGTTGTGTACCAGGAATCAAATCTATTTTATGGTCTTCTGGACGTGAAGGAGGTAAACCAGGTGGTAGATCTTCTGCAAAACAATCTTTAAAGTGTGCAAGAAATTCTTTATGCCTAGGGTGCATATGATTTTCTTTAACTTGCAGTTCATTCACCCAAAGGAGATAAGATTTACTACTTTTGCGTAATGCACGTTTAGATTGAGTATGAGAAAGTAGTGGAAAAGCATTAGATGCATGCATACCATACAATGTAATATGGTTTTCTTGAAAATTAATAGTAATTGAATGCGTGGAATAATCTATATCAAGGTTATGCTGATGATGCCAAGGCATACTTAGAATAATGTCACTGGACTGTAATGGTACAACTAGAAAATTTCTTCTTTCAGTGTATTGACAAATTTGAATTTCTAAGTCATGCACTTCATGTGTACCATTATACCTAGTGCCTAAGAATGCTGTTTTAATGCGATAATGCGTAGGTACAGTCTGTAACTTCAATTCTTTTACTAGCTTTGCAGAAATAAAATCATGAGTACTACCATCATCATGCAAAATAATTTTTTCCTTTCCATGCACTAAACATTTCATTGTCAATAAAGAATGTGGAGTTGGCATACGTGGTAAAGTATCCGAAGGAGTGGTAATGTCGTCTTCATCTTCCATGAAATCAGGCATTTCTTCATGTTCGTCATCTTCCATTGCTCCAAGGTAGTTGATATGGACAGGTGGCTTCTTCGAATGGCAATTTGCTGCTAGATGTCCAGGTTGGTGGCATTTATAACACACTGTAGGCTTGACTTTGGTTACATTGTTTGCAATGGCGGAAAGTCTAGGGACATTAGGATTTGGTTGTGGAATAGGCTTGGGGTTTTGGTTGGTATTGGATGGTAAAGCAGGTGGTTTTGCGCAATTTTTACGGAAAGATGATGAAGGAAAATGACCTTGATTAAATCTTCTAAAATTTGAGTTGAATTGCTTAGATCCATAGTTACCGTTGGCTTAGAATTGCTGTGGACGCTTGTCTCTTCCTCGCAGCTTATCTTCAGTATCATGAGCTAATGAAATTGCATCTTCAAGAGTTGGAGGCTTGAACATATTAACTTCAACGTAGTAATGCCCAAGTAGTCCAGACATATACTTGCGCTTGTGTGTCGCTTCAGGTACGTCTTCAAGCATGCGTAACTCGAGTAATGCATTCCAAAAGCGTTCGGTGTATTGAAGAATAGGCTCACGATCTCGTTGCTGAAGAAGGTCCCATTGCTTTATGGTTTTTTCATGGAATTGTGGAGGAATGAAATTATGCATAAACTTCTTCTTGAAATTCTCCCAAGTAGTGGGACAATCTATACTTTTACGAACCATGGTCCACCAAAGAGATGCTCTATCCACTAAATGATTAGTGACACACTTGATCTTATCTTTTTCTGCATATGTTTCCTCATGAAAGTAGTCATCAAACTGACTGATGAATGCAAGAACAAATTTTCCCTCTCGAGGGCCATTGAAAGTATAGAATTTGAAATTTCTTTTACTTGTCTTTGTTTCCTTGCGGATGGATTGAGCTTTGAGAGTCGCATCAATGGTACGTTGGATAAGGTCTTCGGATTGAGGTTCCTCTTTGTCGGTAGTCGATCTTTGTAAATTAGCCAATTGAGCTTGCAATGCTTGCCTAGCTCGTCGTTCTTCATCCAACTGCATCATAATTAAGTCTAGCTTTTGCTCTATCGTAGGTTCAGGTAGGTCGCCTTCAGCCATTAAATCATCCATATGTGATTCCGTCATCCTGCAAAACTCAAAAGACCTCACACTCTCAAAATCAAATTAGCGGGATGAGCGTAGCTCAAGATCAGGTGTATAAGGCTTATATATTTTTGTGTGGGTTTCACAATCTTCATCTTCGACCATTTCGGGATTTGTAATCTTTGAAAAATATACGTTTTATCCTTCTGCGTGTGCTGAAAATGCTTCAGCAAACCTGCGTATGCGAAGAGTACCTTCCAATGAACAACTTTGCAGTTCAGAGTTTCTGCGCAGGAACAACCCTTCTATGAGTTTTGAACAGAAGTCAATTTTGACTTCAGGTGACTTGTCTGACTTGCAGAGTTGCAGACTTATGTGACTTGCAAAGTTCTAGGACTTGCAAAACTTGGCTGATTTATCTGACTTGTAGAATTTCGACTTGAAAGACTTGCAGAACTTGGTTGCTTGTGTGTAACTCTCAAAATTGAGAGGACTTATGTGATTGGAGTTTAAGTGATTAAGCTTTAGGCTTAATCTGTTGAAAACGACAAAATTTAGGGGGAGGACCATATTTTTCAGCCGGCGCAAATATGGCGGCCACATTCTGACACGCGGAGTTGCAATTTAGAAGTGTAAAGCTTCTTTAAGCTTATAAAGCTTTGGTTTCTAAGCTTTGAAGATATGGAAATTGAAACTTATCCTTGCAACTCCACTGCAGGCCGGTCCTTCGTGATCTGATGATGGAAACAGAGATTCTTGATCGCCAAGAATCCACCCGTATCAACCATTCGCGATGAGATTGACTGTAGAGCTCGATCGTTCCAAGAGCTCCGCCTTCACACAAGATGGGTAGCGATTGGAAACTCTTGATCTTAGCTATGATCTGATACCATTGGTGCGCAGATCGGATGCTGTACGCTCGTGTAGTGAATGCCGGAAGGTCCCTAAGAACAATAGAACTCTACTTTTTGCACAAAATTCAAGGTAAAAAGCATGAATGACATGAACAAGAGACAAATTGGGTGCAATCTCCCCCCATGCCTTGTGTGAGCCCTCCACAAAGCATGCATTTTTATGTATTAATCATCTTCAAGCTCAAATAATAGCCCAAATTACAAAATAGAAAGCTTTTAGCTTTTGAGTGTGCTTTAGCACACATAGAAATAAATCTAGTGGGCCGTGTCCAAAGAGTCTGGCATACCCAATACAATGTCCAAGTACAAATAACATAATCGTGCGTCCATGCGCATACAAAATAATAAATAAATATCCAACGCCTCAATAAATAGGTGCGACAAAATATAGACGCCATGCCTAAGGTATGCACCTATCAAAATATAAATGATAAATCGAATACTTGCTATCCTCCAATGCTTTCCTCTGCCACTGCTGCTATCTCTACACATCAACTAAAGCATTCACAATCATTAGTAAAATAATACAATTAGACTGACTAAAGTGAATACCTAGCAGTCTTCAGCTACATAAATAAATCAACTGGTTAGAAATCAATCCTAACTTTAATTTATTACGAGTGCGCACTCTAAACTCATAAACGTTTATTAATTTAATATGCATTTTGCGAAATCACCCGCTATGAAATCACCCATGTACACACTAAATTAATGAAACGCCCGAAAAGGATAGGCGTCCCCATCAATTTCTTGCACAAAGAATCCACTTTGTGTATGAGCCCCGGTCAGCAAAGTTTACGGAATTCACCATAAAACCTCACGGAATCCACCGTGGCACGGAATCCACCGTGAAATATGCCTCCTGGAATCAGGAGACATGTGCGTGAAGATATCCTACAGCTCCTCATCGCTCATCCCTCGACTCATCTTCAAAAGATCACATGCACAGACAAAAAATGATGTTAGCATAATCAATTTAAATCATACAAAGCATGGTAATATAAATCCTAAAAAAGTGATCTCACTTAAAATGCATATCTTATGTATCCTTATAAGCGATTAGTCAACAAATTGAGTAAGTGGATGCTCCAAGTATGAAGTATCCTATAGTCCCATGTTAATCTCCTAACACAACTCCGCATACACTAGAAGGTCGATAGACATGTCACCACAAAAGGATGAGTCCACTTCGTTCTCAAAGATTTCTTGAACTCCTGTATTTCCATCATTGTTAGCCGATGAACCTCTACGTGCTCCAAGCTTTCGGTGGCCTCCATCCCTTGCAATATCGACCCCTCTATTTGCATATTGTCCTCATCTATGCTCGGATCATCGCTTTGACTATATACTCTCGCACTTCGGGGAGCTAAAGGTATAACATACTATCATTGAGGTTTTCAGGGGTTTGGATAGAATAGTACATGTTCACAAACACGTACAAGAGAGATTAAACTATTGTGACATGTACCATGTCGTAATATAATTAATAAACAAATAAGTTCATACACATGTTCACAATGGGCTGACAACACAAAGTTGTCACACAAATTTGTCCATTTTTTTTAGAATCTATTTCAAGAAATCTAGATGGACCTTATCGAATTGTTGGTCCAGCTCCTTCAAGTACCATTTTGAACCACTGCACATCAAATACTATCATGGAGAAGCTGTGGTAATCCACCATAACAATACTTTGCAAGTTTCCAAAATACTCCATCTCATCTATAACTGTGTTTGGATCCTTTGCTCGTCATCGGCTCTCTTGCTCGAACCTTGCCATGATACCACAGTTCATTGTGGAGTGCATTTTGTCAATATGCTTCACGCGAAAATATTGTCTGTGTGCAACCATGATGCACTATATGTTTTGTAGTGTACATTGAAACACTTAAATTTACTGTCGCATATAAAATATAGATACGACAAATCCTAAACACGTCATCACCTTTGGACTATATCCCCTCGAGAATTCCCACTCCTCCATTGAGACCCCCGCCCCTTCGCGAGATGCTATGGTCAAAGCTCCATGCAACCATCGCGTTGACATGAACCGCGGCATCTCCTCCATGCCCTAGAGATATCAAATCGATCGATGGCACGTACTACATCGAAATTCAGATCACGCTTCTTCTCGATCTTGTCTAGCGATCTAGTACCTGGCGAGCCATGTCTCCATAGAGGCATGGTGCAACATACAAAAGCAATTCACCTTTTCCTCCATTTCAACATCCTTTCTTTTTTCTACCCCATTTCCAACCACAATATCTTCGGTCAGTCTATCATTGTCCTTCAGCGACCATAGCATTTTGTTGTGTTTGGATCCACCATTGGTATCCATTGTGAAATATGCACTAGCACCTCAGACACCAACCAACCTTCAGCCATGCTACCTTTTGGCCAAGCTCATTGTCACACAAAGCCTTTCAGGGTTTTCATGAAGCGCTCCAAAAAAACATCCATCACATATGGATAGGTCCAGCAATCTCCACTTCATCTAGAAGATGCACAAGAAGGTGGATTTATATCATGAGCATGTTGGTAGGCAGATATTTCTCAAAGAGGCGGGATATTGTAGTTAACAAGGACTACATGACACACACTGTAAAAATTTGAGCAAAGAATGAATGGATTCAATATGGTATCCATAGCAAGACCAAGCCAAAGATTCATTAGCTCTCATACAAAGCCTGGAAAGGTGAAATCAATGTGATTCCATGTATGTGAATCTGTTGATATTTATTGGACTCCATCTTTGGATCTATTCTATGCATGCCACATTCTCAAGCTTGCCATGATTGACATATAAAACAAGTTACATAGACATGGTTTCAGTGAAAAGTATTTGAGAACATTCTAAGGGACTATTTTTCCTTGCAATTCCTATCGATACATATAAGCACTACAGTGTGGACATGTCTCCATAATTATGTAGTCTCCTTAAACAACACACAATCATTGACACATGCTTGGATGTTGTTGTAGTACAAACCATGCTTTCATAATAACAATCATGCATCGTCACACGAGAATTAGGCATCATGTTTAGGGAACGGAACTATACAGTGACAGAGCTGGAGTGCTTGGCAATGGTGTTTGCCCTAGAGAAGTTCCACCATTACCTCCTATCCACCCACTTTAAATTTTATGTGGATCATGAGGCCTTATCCTTCCTGATGAACAAAGTAGATGTGAAAGGACGAATGATGAGATGGCTCCTTCTATTCCAGGAGTTCGACTTTGTGGTGATTACTAAGCTTGGTCGTTCCCATGTTCTGGCTGATCATCTGCCGCGTATCCCACAAACTGCAGATGAGGAGCAGGATGATCCAGACCTCCCTGATGCTTCCCTATTCTTGGTAGAAACTTTAACTCCGTGGTATGCAGACATTGGCAATCTACTGGCAACCCAACAGCACCCTCCTGGTATCTCTAGTCGAGAGAGGAAGAAGCTTATGCTTGAATCAGCCCCCTACACCCTGCTAGGTGGTGCACTGTATAAGAAAGGCAAAGATGAAGTGCTCAGAAGATGTGTTGCAGGAGATGAGATTGGGATTGTTCTGAAGGCTTGCCATGACGAGCCATGTGGAGGTCACTTTGCAGGAGAAGCTACAGCCAGGAAGGCTCTGCTAGCAGGTTACTGGTGGCCTACCATTCATAAGGATGCCTATGATTACTGTAAAAGATGTGATGCTTGTCAGAGAATGGGAAAACCCACAAAGACAAGTGCCATGCCACTATAGCCTATTCTTTCCTTAAAGCCGTTTGAGAAGTGGGGCATCGACTTCGTAGGTCCAATCGATCCTCCCACCAGAAGGAAACAGAACCGATACATCCTCGTATGTGTACGGATTATGTCATAAAGTGGTGTGAGGCTAAAGCGCTAAAGCGCGACGATGGTAACAGCGTGGCCCTATTCATGTACGAGAATATCATCACCCATTTTGGCAATCCCTTAGAGCTGGTAAGTGACAGAGGCACTCATTTCCTTAACAAAGTCATGGAAGAGTTGACAGAGTTGTATAAGATCCACCACCGCAAGTCCACTCCTTACTACCCTAGAGCCAACAGCCAAGTCGAAGTCACCAATCGCATCCTCTGCTCGATTCTGACAAGAACAATTGCCGCACATCATCGTGTTTAGGATGATCGACTTACAGAGGCCCTCTGGGCATACAGAACCTCCCATAAAGCAGCAACAAGACAGACACCCTTCCAGCTAGTGTATGGTACAGAAGTTGTTTTTCTTGTTGAACTGGAATTACCCTCTTTGAGAGTGCCTATCAAAGAGCGTTTGGGGGACGATGATTCACTGCAACACCGTCTCCTGCACTTGGAATGTTTGGATGAAACTCGTAGGATGGCTCTACAGTGCATGGAAGCCACGCAAGTTCGACGCAAGGCTTACCATGGCAGCTTCATCAAGCACAAGGAGTTCAAAGAAGGTGATTTGGTCGTAGCCTATGATTCACAATTTGGCAAGTTTCCTGGCAATCTCCAACAGCGGTGGATGGGCCCATATAAGGTACTTGCTGTCAACCCTAATGGCTCTGTCCAAGTGTAGACCGTTGATACCTCTGATGATCCCTTTCTGATCAATGGATATCGCCTGAAGAAGTACTTCCCTCCTTGGGGATCCTGACAATCATGGTCACCTGATCCTTTCCCTCGTTGGCGCGGCACTGTACTTCTTATGATACTAATTTTGATAGCCGTTCTTCAGCCACTCATGAAGTGGACGCAACCCTTTGTCCCCTCAATCCCACCTTCCAGCCTTGATCTCTTATCCTCTATTTTCCACTAGCAACAGTGGCAAGGTTGGTTCTGATACATGGTCTTTCAACCATTTCCTTGTTTAATTTGAAGAGAATTACAAAAAAAGAAGAAAAGAAAAAGGGTAAAAATACATATCGGTCATGGGAGAAAAGGACTTAGGTCCCTGTCATGCCGACCTATTCTTCGAGAAAAGGTGGAAACACCCTCGGGAATAGGGAAAAACAAACAAAAAAAACAAAAAAAAGAAAAAAAAGAAAAAAAAAGAAAAAAAATAAGAAAAACAAATCTGTTATGAGAGAAAAGGAAGCAATTCCCTGTCGTAGCAGGCCTCGTTCTAAGAAAAGGTGGCACACATCCTTGGGCGAGAAGCTGGCTGTGGAAAAGGTGGCAACACCCAGCAGTCCAGAAAGTGAATTCATCAGTTGACATCCTCAAGATCAAGTTCCGAAGCTGCCTCCCTTGGTACCCTGTGTCCTGGATCTCTCTGCAGAGTGCCTACCTGTCCTCTACCAGACGACATGTCCTATCCAACTCAATGTTCGATTTGATGGCTACCTCCCTGGGTATGCCTCTTCAACAACTGACGACGCGATTTTCATCGACAAACAATTGAGTGATGTGAGCTTTCATCCTAACCGGATGGGGACGTGAGTATGGGTTGCCCTCTGTAATTATCCACAGAGTGTGAGATAGAGAGTGGGCCGAGAGACCAGTCTTTTCCCTTTAAATCAAATGAGAGGTGAGTAGTGTAAATGAAGTGTTGCACGCACGGGATGGGCCTCTCAATGCACAAAGCACAATTTGTTTCTGTGCACTGCACCATAAGGCTCCCTGGCCTTCCTTCTCGCACCGTATGCCGGCACAGGGCGGGGTGCACAGTTGCACCATCAAATGCGCACAAGGCATACAACCTTTGCACAAGTGACCGTGAGGAT
Organism: Lygodium microphyllum; assembly: GCF_053477565.2. Classification (NCBI taxonomy): domain Eukaryota; kingdom Viridiplantae; phylum Streptophyta; class Polypodiopsida; order Schizaeales; family Lygodiaceae; genus Lygodium; species Lygodium microphyllum. Next base: position 62,411,066 of record NC_141154.1, on the reverse strand, counting down.
TACATCAATGGGTTTTAGGATATGGTTGCCCTCCTGTAACTATCAACAGAGCGTGAGATAGAGGGTGGGCTGAGTGTGCTTGGAATTTCTTCAATCAATTACCAAGAGGTGAGATTGAGGGACGTTACGACACTTGGAGTCAAGTATGTTCCAGTTTCCCTATGCACCCATGGGATGGGTCTCTACCGTCATCATCACAAGACACCGGGTTTGATAATCAGATTTCCAGAAGAAGGGGATGGAGTTCGAATGATTCCCTTACAGGACCTCAGATCAATTGGCCAGTAATTCCAGGAGAATGGACAGCTGCCAGTCAAGCTTATCAGAACTATATTCATTTTGCTCAGCAGTATTCACAGTCTGTAGATCCTTCAGTGCGATTAACTGCTCACTTTGCTTGGTACTTGGCGTATATGTATAGGCACTCTCATAATGATTCCAAGCCTATTCCAAAGTTGTGCATGAATGTCAATGTGAGCATTGATTCCTAGCAGCTGGATATATTGTATTTTCATGCTCTTTGTTTGCCTAGCAGATACCTTGTCCTGTTGGAAAGGATATGCTGTCTTCAGTTTTTTCAAAATCCTCCCAAAACCTTTGTAGATGAATCCTTGTCTATGGATCGTTTCCGAAATCATCAATCTTTTAAGAGGGATCATCTTCATTGATACCTTTCCAATGTATGGTGGATGTTTTTTAATGAAAATCTCTCTTTTTGGAGGAGTCATTCAGATGGTTGTGTTGTATTAGTGTTTGTGTTATGAGTTCATTTATGTAATACGAACGCGGTGGTTTCCTATTGGATTGGATTTTGTGCGAGCTACATTTTGGAGAATTGTGGTGATGAGGTCGTGGTTGTAGAGTTGAAGACGATGCAGATGAAGAAGAAGCAAACTCTTATATCCTTTATAAATTTGTTGTGATTTTTAGTTTGATAAGAAGTGGTAATGTATCAAGGGTTTTCCTTTCTTTGTATTTTTATATCAGATACAGGTTATAAGTTGGGGTCGTGTTGGATGGATTCTTTTTGACGAGATATTGAAGATCAAAGTTGCGATTTTAAGTGAACTTGTATTCCCTTTTTCCTGGGTCGCGAGGACGCTTCCTTATTAAGTATGGGGATATGTTGAGTGTTGAAATGACTTGTTTTTTGGCTGATTTTTGTTGTTTTTTAGAGCTGAATGGTTGATTTTATGAGATGATTGATTGGTTTGGAAGTGGTTTGAGAGTGTTTTGGATGATATTGATTGTGCTTTGAAAGTTCATGATGTTTATTAGTGGTTCTGTGATATTTTGATAGGTTCTGATTGGTTCTGTATACCTTCGGTATAGCTTCTGTTTTGTTTTGATTGTCTTCTGTAAGGAGGGATGGAGTATTGATTGATGAAGATTGAGATCTTGTGAAAGTTTATCGAATGGTTTGTGAGAGTTTGGAATGGTTTGATTATGAGTTATGTGGTTTTGATGACCTTCTGTAACCTTCTGTAGGTCTTCTGTAGAGCCTCTGTCTCTGTTCTGTTCTGTTCTGTTCTGTACTGTAGCTGTTCTCGCACTGTTCTGTGATTGTTCTTTATGCTTCTGTATGTGTTATAATGGATGAGAGTGTAGCTTGGGAAAGTTTTCTAGCCTTGGAAAGAGGTGAATACAAGTGCAAAAGAGCTTAAAGAAGTGAAAGAAGTAGCTGCTGAAGACTCAAGTGAAGACTAGAGTGAAGTGACAGTAGTGAGCTATGAAAAGACACTATAGTGGCTCTGGTGACTCTTCATATCAGACATACCTCTTGGGAGGGGTATCCATGACCTAAGAAGGATTATTGAGAGTGATTTTGAGAGATTGTAGTGAGGATATGATGTATTATTGATAGAGAGAGAGAGAGAGAGAGTCAGAGATAGTCAATTCTACCGAACAGAGTGATTGTATATGAGAGATTGAGAGAGAAGACTATGAAGATATTGAAGATGAATAATATGTGATGTATTTCAATTCAAAGATGGTGTATTCCTTTGCTTTCTTTGTTATATTGATGGATTTTTTGAAGATATTGAAGAATATGGTTGATTCTATCAAATCCGTGGGAGATCTACATGCGCTGTATGAAGATTTGTTGTGCCTGGTGTTCTTTTCTTCATTGTGATCATATGAAACATGATTAACAAGCTTGTTGATGTTACAAGATAGATTTTCTTGCAAGAGAATTCCCTTTTCCTTGGTGTTCCTCTTGGGGCACCGTTGCAATCCCTTATGCAGAGACAATATGGCCCAAAAGAACTCCCAAGGAGATACTAAAGACACATTTGTCAGGGTTGAGAGAAATCCCATACTCTCGGCATCTGTCAAAACATTGCTCTAGGTGTCCCCAGTACTCACGGATCAAACTATAGACACAGAAGTCATCAAGACACACCTCAATGAAATCATGCAAATGATTCTGGAAGGCAGCCATCATTACTCGTTGGAAGGTGGCAAGAGCATTAGAGAGCCAAAATAGCATCACTCCATAGGCATAGTTCCCCCATTCTGTGGTGAAGGTTGTTTTAGATTGGTACTATTCTGCAATTTGGACTTGGTTATATCTGCTTAATCTATCCAAGAGGGAATACAACTCATGGCCTGCCACTGTGTCCAATAGTTGGTCTGTAAAAGGGATAGGGAAATGATCCTTCTTTGTCTTCGAATTGAGCTTCTGAAAGTCCACACATATTTGAAGTTTCCCATTCTTCTTGGGTACTACCACAATGGGTGAAACCCATTCACTGTTAGCCGCGGGATAAATGAACTCTACTTCAAGAAGTTTCAATAATTTGGCTTTCACCAAAGTAGAGTAATTAGGATTCATTCGCCTTTGTCTTTGCCTTACAGGTTTGGCATCAGGCTCTAGGTCAATGTGATGTTGGCATACTGTGGGATCAATCCCCTTTAGGTATTTATATGACCAAGCAAACACATCTAAGTTCTCTTTGAGTAGGTCTCGCAGGACCACTAGTTCTCCCTCTAGAAGATTGAGGCCCACTTTTAGGTGATGTTCGGTACCATCACTATCCAAGAACGTGACTTGCCTTTCACCTTCCATTTCGTGGATAAATGTCCCACGGATTGCTTCTTGATAGAGGTCTAACTCTTTCAAGGGAGTAGTGTCCTCATCTGATGTTTCACAAGAACCAGTGTCCTCCTGAACAAATGACTCATTTGTCTGTTGAGATTGCTAGAACGGTATCAGGGCTTTGTTTGCTGCTATGTAAGTGGTAATTTCTTATGGACTTAGGGATTCATCTTCAAAGGATGCATCCAGGAATGCCACATAGCACGAACCTTTTAGAGGCCGTGGCTTTGAGGGATTTGTCTTTTGTTGACAAGGAGCATCATCATCATCTTTTCTCTAGACTGAACAGTTAGGGCAACATGAGCCACTAGTGAACTTAATTTTTATGCTTTTAATCCATTGCTTATAGAGATTTTGTATACTTTGTGGTCCATTAATCAACTCCAATGGAATCATAGTCATTCCATCCAGCACCTTGAGATCTTCCGTCTCTGAGGTCTCTATAAGGACATCAGCAAGATCATCTGCTAGTAGAGGAAATTCTTCATCTGCACTTTCATAACCTACTTCGTTTTCTTCCTCATCATTTTCATCCTCTTCTTTTGGAGGCTCTATCTATGCTTCTCTAGAGGCTCTATAGGAGAAGAATAGATCTTATGCCTCTACATTTACTATTGCTTCTATTACAGTCACTGTTTCTGCTCTGTCTCTGTTCTACATTTGCTCTGTGTCTATTACTGTCTCTGTTTTGCCTCTGCTTTGTCTCTGTATCTACTACTGCTCTGTATTTGTTCTGTCTTTGCAATTATCATGTAACAGGTATAACAATACATCCATGCTTCTATTTCACTCTCAGCGGTGATTTCAGAAGTTAATTCTATTTGAGGCAGGAGGTATTCTCCCATGGACAAGGACTTTACTTCCCTTGGTAGTTGGCTTACAATGCCCACTGTTAGGGACTGTGCCTCTATTTTCTTAGGAAATATCTGTTTGACAGTCTCTTCATCTCCTAATGTACCATCTGTTACCTTGTTGGAGGAGTCAGTTTATGACTTTGGTGGATGTGAATCCATTACCTTTTTGTGATCCATACAGCTTTAACACCACTTTGTTGGGTCCTCTGCCTAGCGTTAGGGTTTCTTTGAACCAATCCGTCCTAGCTCTTGCTTCAAAAAGCCAATGTCTTTCCAATAGTAGAGGGTATGAGGTCCCATAAGAATTTAGTTTGACCACCAAATATGTCAGCCAATAATCTCTTCCTACAAGGGTTGTTTTTACGTATGGGAGGATGCCCCACGGTTTGATTCTGCTTTGGTCTACCAATCTGATAAGCCACTGTGTAGGTTGAATTCCTTGCAAGCCTAAGTCCTTTATTGTCACATCAGTCATTAAGTTTATTGATGAGCCTCCATCAATCAATGCATTTGAAATAAAGCATCCTTCTATCCACACACTAATCTCCGGGGTTCCAAGATCTAGGACGGCGTTAGCCACATCTACTTCCTTTACAGGCTCTGGGGCTTTATTGGTCTTGGTCGCTGTCGCTGTTGAAGGAGCGATCCTTAGTCCATGTCTTCTTGTCAAGATGCTTTTGAATTTCTTTCGACAGCTGGGAGATAACATCAGTAACTGCCAGAATGTTAGGCTTGGTTTAAAAGTGTCTAGGTCTTTTACGAGGTCATAATCTTTGATAGGATCCACAGGCTTCTCTAGCTTGCTGGGGAATGGGGCTACACCCATTTTCATCTTTCCTTTTTCTTCTAATAATTGCAATATCGGCACTTCTTCTGTTTCTGGAAGTGCTTCTGTATCATCTATCTCCTAGACATCTGGTCCTATTTTTGGGATTGTCTGTGTAACTCTCTGTGGCACTACAGTGCTCTGTATTGCACTGTTTTGTCATGTACTGCTCTGTTCCTTTGTTGGCAGGTTAAACTTCACAGTCTTAGTAAGAGACTTGGAAGTTCACAGGGGCTGGACTTAGACAGTCCTTTGCAGTAGTGTGGCCTTCCCCTTTTCATCGGCTGCATAAGGGCTTGTAGTCCACAGATCGTTTAAGGTTTGGAAAATTCGGGGAGATATGTCCCTTTTCTCCACACCTATAACATTCCACCTCTGATCTCTGACCACCGCCAAACTATCTTCCTCTATAACTTTGAGAGGGAAACCTCCTTGGACCAAAATTAGGACCAAATTCCCTAGGCTTGGGTCCAATATCCTGTGTTGTCATTTTGGATTCCAACAAGTTGAATCTTGCATTTTCATCCTTCTATCTTCATTCATGCATCTCTTTCAGAGAGAAAATATCCTCTATATAGTTCTTGCGCAGACAATAGGAACATAAGGCTCCAGGTATGGTTGGTTTTCGGGTAGATTTAGTGGCTAAATGTCCCACTTGATGACACTTTCCACACCATGTATTAGAGCATAGCACATCTCTTCTAGCTCCCACAGGAGTGGATATATTGGCGGTATTCACCTTCAGCGTCTATAGCTGCTCTGTAATCACATCCAGAAGCTCTTTCTTGATGCTTGCAACTGAGTTGGACTTCAGATTTTCACCTTCTCAAGTACTTATAGTAGGGTTTTGGGAAGCTTATGTAATTACTACATACACTGGTTGGGTCGATCCAGAAGGTTCTCTCTTCTGATTCTGATTCAGAGCTCCTCTCGAGACTTGGATTGTTGATTCCAATGGGTAGGATTCCACCATTGTTGAGTCGCCATTGGAGGAACTATTTTGAGGCCACTGCTGTTGTGGTTGAACCATCATTTGAGGCACTGTCGTCTGAGGTTGTTGATTCAAGTTGGTAGGATTCCACTATTGTTGAGTGGCCATTGGAGGAACTATTTGAGGCCACTGTTGTTGTGGTTGAACCATCATTTGAGGCACTATTGTCTGAGGTGACCACAGTGGATTAGGTGCATTATATTGTGGCATTTTTTGCATCTGGGGATAGGGGTAGGGAACTGTCCCTGGGACTGCATTTGGTGGGTATACCATTCCTGACATAGGAGGAGGTAAGACTCCTCTTCCTGGAGTCATTGACAGCCTTGCTTCAACTTCGCCATACAATCTTGCACCTTCCCTTGGAGCTTGCAGATTGACGGGTCTTCTCAATTCCACAAACTTGCAAACTTTTGATTGTAGGCCTTTGAGAAACACGCCTTTCTGAATGCCTTCGTCTGGATGATGGTTATTCCATCTCTTCAGGATGGATTCCATTCGCGAAACATAAGCTTCTATTCTTTCTCCAGAGGACTGACTTAGGTTCATGAACTCCTCTCGCATCCGCTCTTCAAAACCTTCACGCCTGAATTTAGTGAGGAAGGCCAACTTCAAGTCGTCCCATGTGCCAAAAGTTCATGCTGCTTGTCTCTCATACCACGGAAACACCGTGCCCTTGAAAGTGGCGGGAAATATCGCTAACCAATACTCAGGGGTTTTGGCATTGTTAGCTACACATGCTACCATAAATTCTGCTACATGAAGATCAGGGTCTTCATTGTATTCTCCCTTAAAAACTGGCAATGGGATTACATTTGTCGGCCTGTCAATATTTCCAGGACAAATCTAACTAGGAAGGGGACCTTGAGTTGCCATGGGGACTTCTATAAAGATTGCTTTTAGGGTGTCAAAGGAGGCTTCTATTGCGATCTCATTCTTAGCTTTGATTTTTTCCTTCTCTCTTCTTATGTACCTCTAGACTCATTCTAACGCTTGCCTCTTGATTGCATCATTCATCAGGGGATTGGCTCCAACCAGTTGGTCTGTACTCAACAGGATAGTGTTAGAGAGGGCTTCAACCTCTGGAGGATTCTCTAGCCAACTTCTCTTCTACTTCCTTCTTTTCAACATCTCTAAATTCGGCTTTAAAACCACTACACAGGGGGAGATATTCCATTTTGAAAGTATCAAAACTCATTCTTCTTAGGATTGTTGTTGTGCCATCTTAAGAATGCGAGCTTTTGAGGGTTTCAATAGTGTATGTTGTGAAAAACACTCTTTCTACCAGCTTCCAGTGGGTTGCTAATTGGACAAATAGAAGATTATCAGAGCACCAAGCATCCCACGTATATTGTTGTTGAGCATCCACAAACAAATTCCAACTCTTTTCCTTCTTGTTTTCGTGAACCTCCACTGACCACGACTCCTGAAGCTCCTTCACAATCTCCCACTTGATGATGTCTAGAAACTTCTCAATGAATACCAAATCTTCCATGGGTGGTCATTCTCTTTGTTTCTGCTCTTCAGTCTGTTCCCAAACAGTTTGCCACTAAGATGCAAGTTTCTAGTGCTTCAACAGGAAGAGGAAACAGTCCACCACATAGAGCATGCATCATGATGGTGATATGTTTCCGCCATTGTGGGATGAAATTCTTGTGGAAACTGGCTTTGATAATGAGAATATCCAACTCTTTAGTGGAAGAAGGAACTTTGTAAACATCCATTGAATTCTCCTCTTCTTGGCAATGCCATTTCCTTCATTTTCAACCTCTTCTGATGCTTGTTGATGGCAAGTTTCCCCTGCTGCCCACTAGAAACATGGAGCCCCAGAAGGAACACCAAGGAAAAGGAGATTCTACTACAAGAAAATCTATCTTGTAACATCAACAAGCTTTTATTTCATTCTTCTATTGACCAAAACAAAGAAAACAACAAATCTTCACGCAACATCATAGTAGATATCTCCAACGGATTTAATACAATCAACCATAATCTTTAACAACTTCATAGAATCCATCAATAGAACAAAGAACAAAAAATAATGCACCATATTTGAATGGAAATCAATCACATAATATTCATTTTCAATGTCTTCATAGTTCTCTCTCTTAATCTCTCATATACAATTACACTGTTTTAATAGAATTGACTATCTCTGGCTCTCCCTCTTTCTCTCCATCAATAGTACATCATCTCCTCACTACAATAGTCTCATAATGACTCTAAATAATCCTTATTAGGTCATGGATGCACCTCCTAAGAGATATGTCTGATGTGAAGAGGCACCAGAGCCAGTATAGTGTCTCTTCATAGCTCACTACTGTCATTGTCACTTCAGTCTTCTCTTTAGTCTTTAGCAGCCGCTTATTCCATTTGTTTTAGCTCTTTTGAACTTAGATTCATCCTTTCCAAAATTTAGAAAAATTTCCGAAATTCACACATACTTTCTACAGAATACTTACAAAAGATCTACAGAAGAGTATAATACAGTACCAGAGTAGTTTTACAGAACAGTTACAGAGCAGATACGGAAGGTCTACAGAACCTCATAACTTATACTAAAACCATTCCAAACTATCAAAAAATATTCAATAAGATTTCAAAATATTTCAACCTTCATCAATCATCAATCCATCCTTCATACAGAAGAAAATCAAAACAAAACAGAAGCTATACAGAAGATATACAAAACCAATCAGAACCTCAATAGAACCTATCAGAACATCACTGAGCTTCATATCTTCACTAAAAATCATCATGAGCTTCCAAAACATAATCAATATCATCCAAAAAACTCTCAAACACTTCCATTATTAACCCTACATCACTCTAAATCCTTCAAAAATCAATCATTCAGACCTCAAAAACAACAAAAATGAAACAAAAATTCAATCTTTTTCCACTCTCAACAAGACTTGGTTCCAACCTATAGATATACTTGTGCAATTTGGCATCATCACTAATGCTCTCCATATACATGGTCAAATTCATAAATTGATTTGTGTACTCTTGTATAGTGAGATTACATTGGTCAAGTGTACCATCGTCTTACTAACAGCTCTTTTTCCACAAGGATACAAATATTTGAACCATATGCATTTAAACTCATTCCAATCAATGAGCTGATGACTCTCTTGATTGATATAGTACAAGCATGTGTGTGAAAATGCTTTCAACCAGAGAGAAGAAAATATAAAATTCTAATCATCCATATGGGGGTAAATATTAAACTAGGACTCCAATTTAGAGGTCCATTCTTCCAAGTATGATGGTGATGATGGGGATTGCCCATTATGCTTAGTGAGAACAGGGAGATCATAAGGGCCTTGCTACCCATGGAAACCTTGCTGTCTGTACACACCATATTGTACATTTATCCAATGCTACCCATTAAAGCCATGTTGCCTATTATTGTCATGCTGGCCATGAATACCATACTGCCCATGATGGGTTTGAGCCATATAATTTCCATTGGGGCTCCAAGGAAGAATAGGAGAGCTTCTACGAATAACAATCTATTAGGGAATTTGTGAATCCTCATATAGTTTGAGAATTTTCTATAGAGTTAATATTTGGCCACATAATCAAATCTTGTTCATTTACTTAAAAGTGGATTCTGCCCTAATTACTATATAGGTTTTTTTACAAGTATCACTTTGAAGCATTGATTAAGATTTAGATATGTGGTCAAATATTTACCCCTTATTTGAAAGTGGGACTTGGAAGATTCCCAAATTCTCTAATATGGTGTTCAATGGTGTGTGAGGGTCTCACTCGAGGGTTGGCTATATGGATGATGAGGGAGCTCAATAGAGGCTCATCATTAGCATGCAAGGGTTCACCAACGTCATAGGTAGAAGGGAGAATATCCTTGGATCCAAGAATTCCCTAAAGGTCATATAGTGGCTTCAATTGTGGAGGCCATCAAGACTCATGCTTGCATTCATTCACCTTTTCTTAGGCTGGAGTAGTAGGTAAGTGAGCTAGAAGAGTGGTGAGCTGCTCTAGGGTTTGGTGAGTCCTAGAGTTTGAGAGGTCCATTTTCTCAATTACTACATTTATTTTGACATCACCTAGTGATGGTTGGTAACCATATCATTATACCTCTCCATGTGATGAAGCCCATGCCAACATAGTGCAGTTGAGCAAGCTGTAGGGATACATATCAAGCACTTCCTTATCCATATCACCATGATAATCTTGTGCCAAGGTAGATTTATCATTCTTTGAGGTTGTGGAGAAGTCCCCAATCTCCCTATAGACTTCTTCATGGACCTTACTTTTTCCTTTATGGCCAACCATCTAGATGTAGTCCACAAGACAACCACTAACAATAAATGGGGTGTAACTTTTGTTGAAAAACTCCGATTGGTGATATTTTTTATTTAAATGAAAGGGAAGAACCCTCTTAAAGAAGCAATTAAGCTTTGTGATAGAAAAATATTAGAGAATTCTTCAATTGTATTTCTATGCCTATCCTGGAGTGGTTTGCACTGTGTCCACAGTGACCTCAGTGCACAAAAATGGCTATAACTTTTAGGCCATATATTTGATTAGGGAGATATTTTATTCAAGATAGAGGTACAAATCCCTCTTCTAGAGGATCTATAAGGTTCACTCCTAATGGTAATATAGAATTTTCTATAATTGGATCTCTCTGATTATCCCTAAAGAGTAACTGTAACTAAAACATTGTCTATCCCTTTTTCCAAATGCATTGTATGGATGGCTCATGAGATGAGGGGCTTGAGCATCATCATTAAAAATGTATTGGGCATACTAAGCATAATCACAAGTACATTAACATGTCCATTTGCTCTGTCATAACTACGTGGCTGGTACTTACCCTTTTTAGAATGGCTTAATATCCACTTGGGATTAATCCAAAGCATACTAGATTAAGGAAGAGTTAATGTGAACAAAATAATTTGACTTAGAGTCAATCATGATGCATTGAAAGGAAAATAGGTCATTGATTTTAGGTGGGTAACGTGTATATAATGAAAGATTGAACTAAGAGAGCATATACAACCTTAGTCTCTCCAAAAAATGGAATTAAGATCAACAAATGGATTAAAATAAAATATTAAGATTGGATTGACATAACTCTTTGGTATTTGGCAAAGATAGATGAAGCATGATCCACCATGATGCTAATTTTTTCATCAAGTCTGCCCTATTGATTGGAGCACTCAAATATGCTAATTATTCCTTTTATATCCAAATATGCCCAATTCCCTAGCCATAGTTCTTGCTTTCTCCAAAAAGTTGAAAGTAATTGTGATACTTCCTATTGTACATGTACCTATGACTTGATTAACCAGGGTTTCAAATTTGAGAAGGAAGCTAGATGGGAAAAGAGGTGTTAACCGATAGACAAACAAGGTGGAAAATCTGGAAAAGCTAAAGTAGAAGACAAAGGCCAAGGCAAAGTGAAATGGAAGAAAAAGGTGCACAAGGAAAATCTAGAAACACAAGAAGCGCAGAAAAGTCCTAAATAAGGGAGAAAGGCGCACAAGAAAAAGCACAAAACAATACTTTTGTAAAAGAGCACAAGCACATCAGGATTTAATTTAAGGAGCGTCAGGCTCTCACCCATGCAATTTGTAAAGGTAGATGGGCGGTAGGAAGAAATCTAGGAAGATAGGAGGACAATGGGAAAAAGGGCCTAGGCCACGGTTGATCATGTAAAAAGGGATAAGAGGATTTAGGGTTTTCTATATGAAGTTGAAAAGTGAATGAGAAGCTCATTCTTGTGTGTGGCAAAAAGTGGCTCTCTTCTTCTTCTTCTTCTTCTTCTTCTTCTTCTTCTTCTTCTTGCTTTTTTCTTGAGCTTGTGCTTGAGAGAAGGAGTGTGAGAGTATGAGGGAGTGAGTGTTTGAGGGTGAGGGACAGAGGAGGAGAAGCTCTCCATCTTCTCCTCTTATCTTCTCTTCTCTTTTCTTGCTCGCAGCAATGGAGCTTGGAGCTTGCAGCTTGAGGATCGATCTTTCTTGAAGCTTGCACTTGGACGTGGAGCTACGAGAGTGAGCGGGAGAGGAGGTAAATCGATCGGCATGGAGGTAAGCTCACTACACCCATAGATATGAATGGTGCATTGGCTATGTGAGAGGTAGCCATTAGTGCTCAGCTTGGAACACTTGAAGCAATAAGCGGTCCATGGGTCTTGGCAGTTGAGCAAAAGCTCCCACATTTTGGTTCCATTGCCAAGACCAACGGATTCAAGCCTTGAGCGCTTGCGTGCTTCAAATCAAGCATTGAAATAGGGTTTTCCACGAATCAGTACTCGAGGTAGATAGGTAGGAAGCGAGGGAGTTTGAAGAGGTATTCGATCTCCTTAGAAAGTAGGTTTTTGTTGCTTTGGACTTGAGAAAGAATGATGGAGTAGTGTAGGTATTTTCCTTATAGTTTTTTCTTGCAATTGGAAAGGATAGGAGAAAAACATTGGAGCAAACAGTAGGGTTTTTTGTTCCAACCCATAGATATACTTATGCAATTTGGCATCGTCACTAATGCTCTCCATATACATGGTCAAATTCATAAATTGATTTGTGTACTCTTGTATAGTGAGATTACATTGGTCAAGTGTACCATCGTCTTACTAACAGCTCTTTTTCCACAAGGATACAAATATTTGAACCATATGCATTTAAACTCTTTCCAATCAATGAGCTGATGATTCTCTTGATTGATATAGTGCCAGCATGTGTGGGAAAATGCTTCCAACCAAAGAGAAGAAAATATACAATTCTAATCATCGATATGGGGGTAAATATTAAATTAGGACTCCAATTTAGAGGTCCATTTTTCCAAATATGATGGTGATGATGGGGATTGCCCATTATACTTAGTGAGAACAGGGAGATCATAAGGGCCTTTCTACCCATGGAAACATTGTTGGTTGTACACACCATACTGTGCATTTATCCTATGCTACCCATTAAAGCCATGTTGCCTATTATTGTCATGCTGGCCATGAATACCATACTGTCCATGATGGGTTTGAGCCATATAAGTTCCATTGGGGCTCCAAGGAAGAATAGGAGAGCTTCTACCAATAACACTCTATTAGCGAATTTGTGAATCCTCATATAGTTTGGGAATTTTCTATATAGTTAATATTTGGCCACATGATCAAATCTTGTTCATTTACTTAAAAGTGGATTCTGCCCTAATTAATATATAGGTTTTTTTACAAGTATCACTTTGAAGCATTGATTAAGATTTAGATATGTGGTCAAATATTTACCCCTTATTTGAAAGTGGGACTTGGAAGATTCCCAAATTCTCTAATATGGTGTTCAATGGTGGGTGAGGGTCTCACTCGAGGGTTGGCTATATGGATGATGAGGGAGCTCAATAGAGGCTCATCATTAGCATGCAAGGGTTCACCAACGTCACATGTAGAAGGGAGAATATAATTGGATCCAAGAATGCCCTAAGGGTCATATAGTGGCTCCAATTGTGGAGGCCGTCAAGACTCATGCTTGCATTCATTCGCCTTTTCTTAGGCTGGAGTAGTAGGTAAGTGAGCTAGAAGAGTGGTGAGGTGCTCTAGGGTTTGGTGAGTCCTAGAGTTTGAGAGGTCCTTTTCTCAATTACTACATTGATTTTGACATCACCTAGTGATAGTTGGTAACCATGTCATTATACCTCTCCATGTGATGAAGCCCATGCCAACATAGAGTGTGGTTGAGAAGGCTGTAGGGATACATATCAAGCACATCCTTATCCATATCACCATGATAATCTTGTGCCAAGGTAGATTTATCATTCTTTGAGATTGTGGAGAAGTCCCCAATCTCCCTATAGACGTCTTCATGGACCTTACTTTTTCCTTTATGGCCAACCATCTAGATGTAGTCCACAAGACAACCACTAACAATAAATGGGGTGTAACTTTTGCTGAAAAACTTCGATTGGTGATATTTTTTATTTAAATAAAAGGGAAGAACCCTCTTCAAGGATCAATTAAGATTTCTGATAGGAAATTATTAGATAATTCCTCGATTGTATTTCTGTGCCTATCTTGGAGTGGTCTGCACTGTGACCACAGTGACCTTAGTGCACAAAAATGGCTATAACTTTTAGGCCATAGATTTGATTACGGAGATATTTTATTCAAGATAGAGGTAAAAATCCCTCTTCTAGAGGATCTATAAGGTTCACTCCTAGTGGTAATATAGAATTTTCCATAATTGGATCTCTCTGATTATCCCTAAAGAGTAACTGTAACTAAAATATTGTCTATCCCGTTTTCCAAATACACTGTATGGATCACTGATGAGATGAGGGGCTTGAGCATCATCATAAAAAATTCATTGGGCATACTGAGCATAATCACAAGTACATTTACATGTCCATTTGCTCTATCATCACTACATGAGTGGATCTTAATGACATACATCTTCTTTGACTGCATACATGTCAAGTGTTACGCATGGGTGCCATGAGCATTGAGAGGGTGTCTAAAAGGGGGGGTATTTCATTGGAAGTGGGTTTACCATGGAGTATACTTATACCTACATACAATTTTTAGTCTCTAGATCACTATGAGGTGGGCAAAGATTTCCCCGGGCTAGGTTGTGCACCCCTTTAGGGTCTTAAGTGGTAAGGTAGGGTCACCTCTCTTTTGGCTTACCATGTTGTTGGACATCGGCCTTTTTCATCAGCCAAAGTATACATGATAGATATTTTTCCTCAAGAAAGTAGCATGAGGTGCATTGGAAAGGAATAATTAGATCTTTTCATGAGATGCAAAGATGAAGTAAGAGCTTGGGTAGGGTCACCTTGGTAGTCAAGTGACTCATGGCTACTACTTACTCTTTTAACAATAGCTTAATATCCACTCGGGATTAATCCAAAGCATATAAGATTAAGGAAGAGTTAATGTGAACAAAAGAATTTGACTTAGAGTCAATCATGATGCATTGGAAGGAAAATAGGCCATTGATTTTAGGTGGGTCACAGGTATATAATGAAAGATTGAACTAAGAGAGCATATACAATCTTAGTCTCTCCAAAAAATGGAATTAAGCTCAACAAATGGATTAAAATAAAATATTAAGATTGTATTGACATAACTCTTTGGTATTTGGCAAAGATAGATGAAGCATGATCCACCATGATGCTAATTTCTTCATCAAGTCCACTTGATTGATTGGAGCACTCAAATATGCTAATTATTCCTTTTATATCCAAATATGCCCAATTCCCCAACCATAGCTCTTGCTTGCTCCAAAAAGTTGAAAGTAATTGTGGTACTTCCTATTGTATATGTACCTATGACTTGAGTAACTAGGGTTTCAACTTTGAGAAGGAAGCTAGATGGGAAAAGAGGTGTTAACCGGGAGAGGAACAAGGTGGAAAATCTAGAAAAGCTAAAGTAGAAGACAAAGGCCAAGGCAAAGTGAAATAAAAGACAAAGGCGCACAAGGAAAATCTAGAAACACAAGAAGCATAGAAAAGTCCTAAATAAGGGAGAAATGCGCACAAGGAAAATCACAATTCAATACTTTCGTAAAATAGCACAAGCGCATCATGATTTAATCTAAGGAGCACCAGGCTCTCACCCGTGCAATTTGTAAAGGTAGATGGGTGGTAGGAAGAAAGCTAGGAAGATATGAGGACAATGGGAAAAAGGACCTAGGCCACGGCCGGCCATGTAAAAAAGGGGATAAGCGGATTACCGCCCAAAAGGGATTTAGGGTTTTGTATATAAAGTTAAAAAGTGAATGAGAAGCTCATTCTTGTGTGTGGCCAAAAGTGGCTCTTTTCTTCTTCTTCTTCTTCTTCTTACTTGCTTGAGCTTGTGCTTGAGAGAGGGAGTGTGAAAGTGTGAGGAAGTGAGTGTGTGAGGTTGAGGGACAGCGGAGGAGAAGGTCCGCATGGCATTTACCGTAACAACCCTGGAGGCCGAGGGGGACTGCCCCCTCTGAACCCCCGCAGAGCAGGCTTTGCCTCCCTTGCACCTCCCCCAAGTAGGTTGGAGAGAAAACGTGTGTCGTGATAAGTTCTCCAAATTAGACCCTAGTGTAGTAATAGCTCTACACGAGCATGGATTCTCACTTGCAAAAGAGCAACCAAAAGCCCATACCCGAAGAGAGACAAATAGAGACCCTAGAACCTCAATGGTCCAATCTAGCCAACAAGGGAAAAAAGGCCACATTGCAAAAACACGTAGGTGTTGCATTCGGATTGCATCTAGTCAAAGCAGAAATCAACAATATCAAGCTACAACCGTGAGGATGACTAGATACGACAGTTCTGACGATAGATGCACCTTGAATAGTATTGCATAGATGATCCAAGACATTAGTGGAGAATCCACATGTGGTCATGCAGTTGGGGACCCAAGGGCATTTGTTAGAAGGCTTAAATTTATAAGCCAAGACCCAGAAGATGAAGACATAGTACCGCCTGCTTATCTTAGGGTCAAACTAACCGCGAAATGAGAGCACAGTATCGATGCTTTGATTGATGAAGGAGCTGATTTTAATATCTTGACCTATGAAGCATGGACCCTACTAGGTCAACCAGAGCTCACACTAAGTAATGAAACTCTTAGCTCTTACTACGGGGGACACCCACAAGCACTCATAGGGAAGTGCAAAATTCTTGTGACAATTGAAAATGAATGCTTGCCTATCCTATTTCATGTTCCTCCAAATAGTGCTAATTGCAGGAAGGAAACCCTCCTTAGGAAGACCCTTCAAGAGAGCAATCAAGTGTGAGGCCGACTATGTAGCATAGAGGATACACCTGACACTACCAAGTGTGAGGATAGTCACAACCTTTATCAAGGGTGACCTCATCGAACCTCGAGGGAAAGGCAAGGAAGGTGCTCAAATAACAGTCAAGCCTGCTAACGAGAGCAAGGACTTGTTGGAATAGTTGATACAAGCACATGTCAAACAACGAGAACTCGTGAGTGAGGCCATGCCTGAAACGAGAAGGTCAGGAGACAGTGCCAAGGATGGCCTTTGGACTTACAAATATCATAGAAGACCCCAAAAGAAGCCCAAGCCTTATAGACGAAGGTATGGATGGAGGCTGAGCACAACACCGCAATGGATATCCAAAGCGTTGCTACGTACTAAAGGGTATTACGCAGGTAACCGATGGATTTGGGTGCCAAAACCCCTTGCTAAACCTTCTATGTCGATTGAAGGGCAGATTGTATCAAGATCAAAGAAGCGCAGGAGGAGATCTAAACGAAAGGCCAAATCGCGAGTCAAAAACATTGAAGTGATCAAGCCCCTTACGGTCAAGATCAAGAAACCAAACGGGACTAATTAGAGTGTAGATCCTCAGTCTAGCATGCTTGACAAGCAGATATCAGATGTAGTCATTGAGGATACACAAAAGCCACTAGTGCCCAAGGAGCCTTTGATTCCCCAAGAGGATAATGAGCACCAGAGGCACAATGCTACTCGTGAGAAGGCTTTATATCATGGGATCCAAACTTCTCATCAAAACAGACCAACAAGCTATCAAAGATCTATTGGACCAATTTCTTAGCTCTAAGAATGGGTTTCTTTTATTCAAAACTTCCATCCAATGATGTAATACCAACCACATCATGTTAATATGGTTACTCATGCATTGAGCCATCGGACTATAGAAAATATTCAATCTCATTATTGTCTTACTTTTGGTAAAATTAAAAGTGTGTATTTGACGAATATTTTTAATGTTGGAGTTTAGACTTTTGAAGACATTTCTACGTATGCTACAAATTTAGAATTTTATATTGTTTGGTAAATATTTTAGAATATTAGCGCAAAATCACTACACTTACGTAAATAGATTTTTTATCAAAAGAAAGTTGTGTGTAATTGCACCTTTTAGGAATATTGCAATGATTGGAATGCATGCACCAACGTACATGTGACATAGAGTAATTCAGTCTGCTATAATTTACATGGAATACCCCACATTGTTCTATTGATAAGCACCTTTTGAAGTCTTTTGAAGTTGTTTATGGAAATAAACCACTTGTCCCTATGACCACTATCACCACTAATGTTCTAGGTACTAATGCTTGAACTACTAGTGATCATAGAACAATAATAGGAGTAACTTAAAAGATTCAAGAATCATAATTGAGATACCTAGTCCGAATAAATAAGAAACTTAAGCATATTTCATATGAAGAAATTTATTTAGTGTGGTTTTGCAAATTGAAAAGAGGAGGTCTCAATCCATTGAAAGACATCTAAAAATTATATTAGCTCTAAGATACTATGGGCCATTCCATGTTGTTCATAAGATTAATAATAATGCATTAAGATTAGGCATCCTTCCTCATTTGCAAATTCATAATTCTTTCCATACTAGTTTATTCAAAACCTTTTAAGAGAACTCCTCCAATAACTCCACTTATAGATGATTTTTCATTGTTAGAGTAAGGCACATAAATTTTGATGCCTAAAGTAATTCCTGAACATGGTAGGATTACAACTAGAACTGAAAATTAGTGTCCTAGTTATGCAATGAAATACAAAAATCATTCTATGGAAGAATCACAGTGGATTCAAAAGTTAATGCTAACTTCAACTTATGACCATCCAATAAATTTCTACCACTCACAATCACATTAATGTCCCATGGGCACAATTTTGCCATATGAGGCAATGTTTTGTGAAAATCTATGGAACCTTATCTTCATAGAAAAAGTGTAACTTTTTCTATATGAGACAATATTGTGGCAAATGCCTAATCATCATGTGGTTTTTTTAAAAAATCATTATAAACAACTACTCTTTAATTGTTTGATAACTCTCAATCTACTTTATGTTGTGTGATGTCAAGCGTTTTTTTCTCAATGAATGTGCATGCATTCATACAATCCGAAATCCAACAACTTATACTTGAAATTACAACTCCAACAATTTTGTTTCTAGCTAGATTTGGGCTTCTTCCTAGATGTGATTTAGCATTTTTAACCAAATACAAACCTCCTAATTGTGTTCTTGGATAGAGATAGTGAGGCACTAGATTTTTGTTATTTGTATAATTAAAGGATTTTATGACCTATTTCTCCAAGGTTCTTGTCTTCTTTAATTCTTGTAGTACTTGCTCACTTGCATGCATGGCTATGATAAGTTTAGTGAGATGCTTTGGTTTCCTTTGAATAATGGCCTAGAAACAGCTTAAGGCACTCTTATAGAATCTTCTTTCCTCTTTTGTACATACTTTTGCAAAAACTTAGATTGTACCTTAAAGATCCAAGAATGGAGGTTAATATGCATAAACTCTCATGTTAGTTTAAAGGTGAAAGTGCTCATTCTGGAAGCATAAGATTATTATAATGCATAGAGAGAGAGAGAGAGAGAGAGAGAATAAGAAAAAATGTAGATACAAAAAAGAATCATATTGCTTATTAAAAGTGATATTTGAATGTGAAAAATAGCCTCTTTTATATGCATACACAAGTTTCTTTGTTTACGCCATGGTCACATGGCACTAACTCCAACAAACATTTCACATGGGTGCAAATATATCTCTTTCCCTTTTCCACCAAGGGGAGGATTCATATGAGTTTGTGTGAAGGGAGATATTTCACTAACCTCCCTCCCTCAAAAAATATGCAAGGAAAAAATGTACTTATCTAGATCGGCACTCATTCCCTCAATTAAACTAAGATAGAATAGTTGAAGTGGGGGTTTCTTAGTTCTCTCCTCCAATCAAGATTAAGACATACCAAACATCTAGAGTTCTTGGAAGTTTATGCTTCTCTCCAAAATCTAGGATAACAAAAAATAAATAAACATAATCAAATAAACACCTAGGAGTTTTATTCTAGGATTATAGAAAATGCAAGAGTTTTCTATAGAATAACCCTAACATTTACAAATAGTTTCTTTTGACATAGCCTTTGTGTTGATGTAGCACTTCCAAATTTTAGCTCTAGAGAAGTTAATCCTCCAAGTGAGAAGCAAAGTATAGGATAATATCCTTAATGGCATGTCAAGTACACAAAATGACTCTCAAAAAAGAGGGTCCGAGCACATGATGCTCAAGCAAGTCACTTTTGGGATGACAATGAAAACATCTGTGCATTGAAGGAAGGAAAGTGATCAAAACTCAAATAACGTAAAACACACAATGCAAGAATAAAATACATGGCCATTGTTTCATTGTTTGTTTGGTTATTTCTTGTTGGTTGTTACTAGCCAACTAGGACTTGTACCACCTAGGGTTTGAATCATCTCACATCTTGCTACACCTCACCTAGCACTTACACTTATACCACATAGGCTTGCACCCTACACTTCGCATTTGCACTACCTACCTAAGATGCATCGTTTGCCACTTCTACACATTAAACACTCACTTCCACACATACTCCCACTCCTACACACATATACATGTACTCCTCTAAGATTAGCTTGACATGATTGTGATGCTTTGAGGAATTGTTGCACACATGCATATTGTTTGAACAAAAGAAAGCCTAATTTTCCACATCTTAATCTTATATGTTTAAAGTGTCTATGTTGAAGACTGTATGTTTTGGAATGATATTGTTAAAAGAAGGAGTTAAATGCTTTAGGAATCTACTAAGAAACTTATGCAAGCCAAGGTCAAGAGGTCTAGGAAATAGTTTTTCACATCATAAGGTCTTAGCACCTAGCCAATACACATTAGGCTAACATCACCTAGGGACATTTAGGATCATAGTGCACAACCACAACAATCATTTACACACTTGGGCATAGAACACACAACAAGTCAGGGGGGAGTCATCCAAGGTACCACTAAGAGCTAAAGTCCAAGCACTAGAAGAAGGGTCCAATGAGAGAGAAGTTATTGACTAAGATATCAAGAGTACCAAGTTGACTTCACATCATTCTAGAGATTCAAAATAATAAAAAAACACATAAGAAACCACACAAGCACTTTAATTTGCAATAAGAGTATCATCTAGCTTTTCAGATCCTAAGACTCAATTGATGTGCCTCATAGTGGACTAGGCCATAGGTTTATAAGTCCTAAAATCCTTGGAGCCAAAAATAAAAATAAAACCTTCATATCCATCTATCCATTGACAATATGTCTGAGCTAGGAACTCAAGAGACTAGGCCAAAGTTAGTAGAGTGAATGGGGACACATGCACTCACAAAGATTGGCCTTAGATGCATTGAATGTGGCATGTTTTGCAATGTTCCCATTACTTAGCTTATTTTGATAGAAAATGTGCGTATACAATCCAAAAATTGATGTATGTTGAAAACAAAATTGCACATTTTAAAAACTAGCTCTAAATATGAAGATAATGGTAATTAATGAGGTATTATATGCCAGCTCGTGGAAGAAAGACTTGGGAAACCCTCACAAGACTAGCTTATTAAAACTATGTTTGTAGTATAGAACAACAAAAAGAACTAGCCCAGTGGTTGGATATTCAATTGGTAGTTAAGTGCACTTGGGTGACGACACTGTCGGGATGGATGACATCTCGAGAAGATTTTCCTACAAGCTAGTGAGAGCTTCTCACACACAGCTAATGACACCAATGAAGCCTTTATAGCCAGTTTCCAAGTATGCCAAGGCCAAGATGTCAAGGTCTATGCCTTGGTCACCACCTTAGTCGTGAGCCTTGGAGTGATGCCCGCCTGACAATGCGATGTGTGGTGCTTGCCCATATATTTGTAAATGTTTATCTTCTCACTAAAAAAATGGACCCCCCTCTCTGAAGTTATCGATGATGTCATCATAAAGACGCCAAAAGAAAGTGTTCTCTCTTTATTATCAATGATGTTATCAAAAACACTAAAAAGCAAGCTTTATCCCCCCCCCCCCCCCCCAATTACTATATAAATAGGGGTAAAGTGTCACGTCAGACATAACAACGACCCTTGCAAAAGTCTCTCTAATGTTGACATGATGAAGCTTTGCTACAATTAGTTGAGCCTCTCTCTCTTTCTCTCTACACCTATGTGGAAGCAGTACTCAAATCCATGAAGCTTCTTCCATGGCTCCCAAGAGACATCGAGATGCTGGGTGAGGTCATACTCGAAGAGCTCCCCAATGGGAGGAAGAAATTGCTGTTGTGGAAACTCAACATGAAGCTGAAGTGCAAGCGGAAGTTGCCCTCGAATCCATTCAACTCGAAGGACCAGTTATTCCAAAACAAACCAAGGTTGCGGCTATAACCCATAATCATGATGGATTGCCAAATAGAGATATTAATCAGGTACATAATAAAAGGATTACTTTTAAGCTATTAACTCTACAACTTCCTAATGAGGAATAAGTTAGTCCATTACATAGATTACAATCAGTTTTTAGAATGCACTTAGACTTACAAAAACATATTAATATTATCAATTGCTTTTTAGGAAGGAACACGAGAATTGGTGGAGGGGATAGTATCTATGCATCTCATACATTGATAAGTGTGTTAAAAATGTCTCATGGTTATGAATGCTTTTGGGTTTATTAATGATGAATTATGGCTCTTATGATTTCATGCTTGCACAGACTGACAAGTTGTGGATTGTGGTGATTCGAGACGTTGGGGTCCCGAATCCAATGCTCCCTAACACCCACTAGAGTGTGGAAGAAATCACCTATGGGTGGGGGTCCTATGCTCCTAAGGGAGGTGGGTGTTTTTGGTTTTTGATCAATGGAGCACTTGAGAGGGTAAAGGGCTGAGTGATAAGTGCCACTGTTATATAGGACGGTTCCTACGGCTCAAGGATGCTTAGAGGGCTCTGAGCCAGTAAAGTACTTGTTGATCGCAGACGAAGTGTGATCACATACAGCCCAATGCCGAGGGATTGCAAGGTCCTATCCACGGGGGATTCACTAGTAGTAATAAGGAGACATCACCTACATGCAAGAAATATATGAAAATACCCCTTATCTACCCCCTATTTATGGGATCTTACCTTATAAAATGTACCTTCCTTCCCTTAAATAACCCCCCTCCCTTACACTCATGTGGTACCATACAGTAAACCCTAGTGGACCCTCCAGGGTCCTATCCCACGTTGGATAGTGTCTTTCTATGGAAAGATGGATTTTGTACCATTCTTCAGAGTGATGGTTCTGGATGTTACTATGGAATAAAGTATATAATTTTCGAATTTTTTGTAATGTGCTAAAGATTGAGTTTAATGAACCTAGTTTAATGGAGTAATAAAAGGAATATGATTTTATATGTCCAAAAAGAGTGGTAGTATGCTTCACTAATTAGAAAACTAAGTAATCCCAATCGAGGAAATTAGGAGGCCTTGATCTTGGACAATCAAATGTCTATGACTGGATGGACTCGATAAGGCAAGTAACTTTCCAACACTAGATAGAGCTTATTAAATCTTGCCTCTCCCGATTCCGGTAGGATTAGTTAGCTGAGATTTTACCTTATGGATAGGGGGATCGAGTTACACTATCCCCGATCACTCTCTTTGAACCAAGTGTGGTGTTAACCTCACTCTTACCTTTGATTGATTACAAAGTGGCCTTTCTTAGGTGGGCATTAGATTGTTGTTAGGGGTGACTATCCCACGCTTCCCCTATGAAGTAGAATTGAGATCCCTATTTTCAACTAAGTCTGAGATTTCCCATGGGGAGCTGCGATGGTGATGTGCATGGATATGAATTTCAATCGACTACTAAGAGAACTCCTTCGTTGTCGTGTTGCTGCGCATCCGAGTCGTATACACCTCCATTTCTTTTGTTGTGCATTTGTGTTAATTTCTGCGTGTGATTCATTGTGTGTGATTGATGCATTATGATAATCCGTCCTTTCAGTACCCGCATCCAATGTATATATTCCGCTAGTATGTGTGTGTGTTCCTGTTTGGATGCATGATGTATGTGTATTAGAAAAATATGAAAAACTGATGCCAAAGGACATTATCAAGCTGATAATTTCAATGATGATCTCTAAGAAAAGTGCAAGGAATTGTGGAATCAAAGGAAGCTGAGTAAAGGTGCATAATAAAGGATGCAAAAACTCAGGCTTAGCGGCTTCTTCAGTCATCAAAAAGCAAGGTCTGAACCATCTCTCAAGGACTCTCAAGAATCCTTCAATGGGGTTTGACAGCACTAGTGAAGCACCGAGAGAGCATTTTGTCACCCAGTTCTTAAGACCGAAACCAAGGTTTGTGCGTAGATCTCCTGTTGGTGTAAAGAAACTAGAGGTAGCAATGCCTCAAATTACTGCTAAAGAGCCTTTGGTATTTAAGGCACTAAAGACAAATGATGCTCCACAGAAGAAAGGCTCAAAGATGGATATAATTATATTCATTGGGTTTTTTTTAATCAAGCTATATTGAAGGAATCAGTGAAAAGTATGGGAAAAAATGAGGAGGATGATCGACTAATTGGGCAATGCTAATTGGGGAGGAGAGCTCTAAATCTGGAACTGTGTGTTGAAGCCTTGCGCAGGAGTGAGGCGGGAGGAACAGAGGGCTGGAGTGATAGGGAAAATCAAAGGATAGGAGGGGAGGAAGAATCAGAAAATGAAGACGAGTCTGCAGAGGACAATCTTGTTCCTTCTGATAGCATTGATCAGACATTGCCGAGGCGTGCACGTCTCAACAATCTGTTGTGCAAAGGCGAATGCAGCCAGCGTTCTTTCATAGCTCCTTGAGTTGCAGGAGGCAAACGAAGAAGAGGATGTCGACAAGACGGCAAGTAATAGAAGAATCAAAGAAGACAAGGAAGTGCCTGAGTTGCGGGAGACAAATGCAGATAAGGATGACCACAAGGTGGAGCAGAACAGGAAGAGGAAGCATTCAGCAATAGCAGATGGTGAGCAGCACAAGAAGGCGGATGAAGACGCTAAACACAGGAAAAAACATCGATTCGTTTATGGAAACTATTATCACTACTACGGCTACCGGATGCTGAAGGGCTCAACCGAAGATCCACAATTGCACTTTTTCCACAAAGACTGGTTTGAAGGGAAGGACTGCCTCAACATTGATTGCAATGCAGGAAACCTGACCATTGCCATCGCAAGAAAGTTTGGATGCAAAACAGTGTAAGGCATAGATATTGATCAAGAGTTGGTGCGCCTTGCATATCAACTACTGCATAAAACTGCAACAAAGAGTCAGAACGTGGCAGAAGTCGCAGAAAATACAAGTGATAAACTCAGACGTGTCCATATTCGTAGTGTGAGGAGAGGCTTCGCCCAGGCTTCTGCCACGAAAGCTCCTCAGGATACAGACAGTATCAGGAGACGCAGACCCACCAGGAAGAAAGAAGCTAAAATCAACCCGACTGGATTCTTTAATGATACAAACCTTTTCACCAAGCCAATAGCTCAGTTTCAGAGAGACAAATCGTAAAATTGACAGGATTAAATCTGCAGCCTCGAGATTCCGTTACCGTCACATTGATTGATGCAATCTGATGATGTTCAAGTCGAGGAATTTGTGGTTGACTCTGCAGGAAGGACTTGCAAATGAAGACAGGAACACATGAGGGTCCAGTGAGACAACTGTCAATGCAGTGAGATTGGTAGCAGGAAATACTGAGCCAGATTTGCATGTCTGTTGAAAATGGAGCAGATGTTGACAAAAAGCACTTGTATGTCTTTCGTGGTTGCCTTTGACTTCTCAATGCTTTGATAATCTTCAAAACCTTCCTTCTCAGGCAGTATACATCAGCAGTGATACATCGATGGCTTCATAAGGAACGAGAATGTTGTTTAGACTATGAGGCATTCATTAGTGCAGCCAAGGAGGATTTAAAGACAGAGTTTGTTCAGGTATCTTTGCAGAAGTCATAAAGGTACTGACAGGAAGAGTGCTGAAAGTGGATAAACTTGAAACTTATGTACCTTATGATAGCCAGTTTGACAAACTTAGCATTTTCTGATTTGTTGAAATGTTCAAAGTTCAAAACTGACCATATTACTAACACAGTGAATAGGGATATCCAACAGATTTTAACAAGTCTATGCGCCAAAGGCAAAACTGATCTCAAACACCTAGATGCAAAGTTGGATAAGAGATACTTCAGATTTTTCTGAACATGAACCTCATGTAACTCTCTCGACAAGGGATATAGTGAACTTTGGCATCAAAAATTCGATTTCTTCTTGTTAGTCTCTTCACTTATTGCAACTTGAACTCCGTGTTCAACAGCCCTTACACGAAATCTACGACATTTCTGGTAAACCCGACGTGAAAGTGCTGCGTCATCAGCAAGATGGGAGACTCGCAAGAAGAGATGACAGATGATAATGTCATGAAGAACCTGTTTCACTCATTTACCATGTATATGCAGCAGCAAGCTCATGCAAAACGTGACAGTGATGCTATGGATGCTTTGAAAGCTGTCCAACAGGAGATGAAGCAGTTTAATGGCCAGCAAGTATCAACTTACCTGCATTTGTATGAAGAAAAGATGAAGTTTTTTGGGGTTTCTCAAGATGTTTGGAGCCGCTACTTCTTGCGGATCGTGGTGCGCGCTCTTGAAGGTCGAATTGTGGAAATTCAAGAGGCACATGCAGGTTGGGCTGAATTTAAAAAGGCATTAAAAGATGAATATTTCCTGGAGGATACATGTCTTATGAATCGCAGGAATTTTTTAGCATGGGTTTCTATGCCTAATAAGGGACTTTCTGTTACCGCTCTTCTGCGAGAGTTTGAAAGCCGTTATGATCAGTTGGATGGGACTGAACAGCAAGCTTTGGAGATGCAGAAAGTGGAGTTATTTTTGCAAGCTGCAGATGCTGATTTACAGGAAAAGTTGGATGATCTTTTGGAAGATCAAGCTACTAATTCAGGTTTAAAGACTGAGTGGAGACATGTCATTGATGCTGTGAATGCTCTTGTCAAGAAGCAGCGCAGGAGAGTCAGATTGCATTGAAATACAGGATCAGTTCCTGAAAAATCCTTGGAGACTTCTTCTTCTACCCCTGCTGCTTCTTTGCCTAAGCCTACTCCTCCTGTTGTGAATCCACCAGTTCCTGCTGCTCCAGTGCCCTTATCTGTAGATGATGTTATTAAAGGCTTGGCGGATTTGACAATTGAAGTAGTCAAAGCTAAAGTTGGTAAGTTAAAGGAGCAACTTATGTCAGTACCTGCTGTAGCACCTGCTCCAGTGACTGCGTTTCCAGCTGGTCAAAGGAAAGGGCGACGATGTATTTGGTGTGATAGTACAGAGCACCAACACTGCAGAGATTGTGATGCTTTTCACGAAGCACGTAAGAAGAATGTAGTGTTCTGGGGATAAGATGGGAAGATATGGCTGACAGAGATTGGCACTCCTCTTGACACGAACTTTGGTAAGGGAGGTATGAAGAAGCTTGTTGATGATATGGCTGCGCGATCAGCTTATGTGAGTGTTAGAGGAGATGCTTCAGCTTTTGGAGTCCAGCTTGAGCAGAAATCTGATGAAGACTCTGCTTTATGGTCTTCTGCCTTGGAGATAGCGAGAAGAGGGAAAGTTCAAACTTCTACTATGACTTGTGTGGGCTCTAGCATCCGAGGAGAAACAGGATGGGATTCTCCTGTTGACAGGTATTCTATTTTTGCTTATATGGCTAAAACGCAGGGTTTAGATGCCATGGTTGAGGAAAAGAGAAGAAGAGATGAGGAGGGTCCTAGCTCCTCCAAAAAGACTAGAGGGGGTGACTTTGTTTCACCACCTGTTACAGCTCCACCTATGCCAAATTCTCCAGCTCAAACAGGTTCTGATCAACCAATGGGAGACAAGCAGAAAGAAAAGAGGCAACCAAGAAAAGAGCCAGGATTCAAGCTCTTGTCAGACCTTGATATGCAAACGGATATGAGTAAGATTTTTCATGAAAGAATTTTGAATAGTGAAGTCACTTTTACTGTTGGAGAGGCTCTTGGGATTGCTAGAAGAGAAATACAGGATCAGATGCAGGATCATTTGCGGAGGAAACGACATGCGATGGAAGGACCTGCTTTACAAGGATTGTGGCATGGAACTCTTGGGAAAGAGCATGATGATGCAGTGATGGTTGAGAATGCTTCTGTTAATCCACAATTGGAGAAAATAGTGCAGCCTATGCAGTATGAAGATGATGAGACCCCTATTCTCATTCCTCGCAGCCATTTTTCACGAAGTCATTGGGCTAGAGCAACCACTGAGACAGTGGTAAGGATTGGAGAGAAACAAATTCCCTTGAATGCTTTAGTTGATCATGGTTCTGAAATTAATCTTATTGCTCGAGGTGTTTATGAGAGTGGCAAGTGGCCTATGGATGCAGAGCATGGCTGGCGCATGAGAGCCACCAATAATACTTCTGGTGATATGTATGCTGCTTGTCCGAGTATCAGAATTTCTATTGGTAATGTTGAAGAGGATTATCATTGCTTTGTTCAGGATTCATGCTCCTATCCGATTATTCTTGGACAGCCTTTCATTACAGAAGCAAGAATGGAAACAAAAGTGATGGATGACGGATCAGCTTATGCGCGGATACGCAGTAAAGATGGTATGCGAGCTGTTCAGTTTATGACTGTTGGGGTAAATCATCCGAGAAACAGGGACTCCTTGCGTGAGGCACCACTACTTGCGAAGGAGTTGGATTTTCATTAGGTACCGCTGTCTTGCGAGACGCCAGTGGTACGGAGCGGAGAAAAGAGGAGATCTCGCCTCCTGGCAGCCAGTCTTTCTCCAATAACTTTGTTGGGTTTACTTCAGATAGTTCAGTAAGTTATCAGAAAATTTCAGATTTGCCTAGAGCTGCCAGGCAGTACATTGGTCGTAAGGAGAAAGAGTTGAAGAATGCAGGTATTTTGCAAGCAGAAGAGCATGTGGATGGATTGTATGAAGGGATGTCTTATGCAGATACATTGTTTGAGATAAGAGCAATGCTGAAAACTAATGTATGCAAGGGTTCAAAGATCATACCTGTGCAAACCTTGGATATGTTTCAGGAAATTTCTGGTTTTATGCTGCAAACAGAGTTAGAGGCTGAGAAAACTCAGCAAGCTGAATTTATGGCTGATCTTGATCAGCTAATAGAATTGCTGAGGGCTGAATCCATTCAGCCAACAGAGTTGAATGCAGAAAAAATTCTGCATACAGAGTTTCAGGATGCATCTATGCAGTCCATAGAGCTGAGGGCTGAATTCATTCAGCCACCAGAGTTAAATGCAGAAAAATTTCTGCATACAGAGTTTCAGACTGCACCCATGCAGTCCATAGAGCTAAAGGCTGAAATTTTTCAGCCAACAGAGTTGAAAGTTGCTGAAAATTTGCAGAAATTGCAGCAAAGAAAAGAGTGCTTGAATGATGCCAAGGTTGACACAAAATATAAAACAGTTGATAAGAAGGTTAAGCCGGTTGCAGGCCCGCTTCCTTCTGATAGTGATGAACAGATTGAAAAAGCTATGAAGCAGCCTATGTTGAGGGAACCTGCAAATATTGGACATAAGTTTACAGTTGAAACTCTTGCAGAATTGAAGATTAGAAATGATGATTTTTTGCTTCCAGTGGAAAAAGAATGTTTTAGAGAGATGCTTGGACGTCATGGTAAGGCATTTGCTTTCTTTCCACATGAAATTGGCTGCATTAGCCCCGAATTGGTTGCACCTATGGTCATCTTCACTGTTCCTCATGTACCATGGAATATACGTCCTATACCTGTGCCCAAAGCACACTTGCCAAAGCTGATAGAGTTGCTGAATGAGAAGATTAAAATGGGGATTTTGGAACCCTCTTCTGCACCCTATTCTAACAGGTGGTTTACTGTACCAAAGAAGAATGGTACTTTGAGATTTATTCAGGATATGCAGCCCGTGAACAAAGTGACAATCAGGAATGTGGGAACAGGTCCAGTTGTGGATGAATTTGCTGAGGCTTTTGCAGGACGAGCCATCTATTCACTAGGTGACTTGTATTCAGGTTATGATCAGTTTCAGCTTGCCTTGGAAAGCAGAGATATTACTACTATGCGGACACCTATTGGTCTTGTGAGGATGTGTACCTTGCCTCAAGGTGCTACAAACTCAGTTGCTCATATGATGAATGCTATGCATAGAGTTCTTCGAGACTATATTCCGCAGTTTACCATGCCTTTTCTAGATGATGTGCCTATTAAGGGTTGTGCAGAAGAAGAAAAGAATGAAAGTCTTGATTTGCGTGGATGTAGACAGTTTGTGGCTGATCACTTGAATGCTTGTGAACAAATATTGACACGATTAGAGGAGGTAAATTTGACACTTTCAGGGCTGAAATCTGTCTTTGCTGTTAATGAAGTCATCATAGTTGGGCATATGGTTGGATATTATGGCAGAAAGCCTTCTCCTGCAAAGGTGGATGCCATAAATAGGATTGCAGAGTATTGCTCGACTACTTCAGAGGTGCGGAGATTTGTGGGAGCTTGTGTATTTTACATGATTTGGATTCCTCATTTTGCTCATATTGCAGATGTTCTCTATCAGCTGCTTCGAAAGGGGCAGAAATTTCATTGGGATGAGAAGCATTCAAAAGCCATGCGTAAGCTCAAGAAGCTGTTGCAATCAGCTCCTACTCTACGCAAGGCGGATTATCAGTGTGGTCGGCCGATCATGTTGACAGTTGATACTAGCCCTATTGGCATAGGTTGGGCTGTGGGACAGGATGATGCTGATGGAAATAGGTATGCAATCCGCTTTGGAGCTAAAGTTCTTAATGAGCGACAAAGGAGATATCCGCAGATTAAAAGAGAATTGTGGGGAGTAGTCACTGCACTGAAGTGTGACAAAGGATATTTTATTGGAGCTTTAGTTATTGTGGAAACAGATTGTTTGCCTTTGCTTGGCATGATTACTAGTTGCTCAACTCCAGATATAGCGATGCTTCGGTGGATTGCCTATATCAAATCATTGAATCCAGAATTTCGACACATAGCAGGGAAAGATAATCCAGTTGCTGACATGCTTTCTAGAGCGAGATATGAGGATGAGGAGTCAATGCTTGCAGAAGACGATGAGATAGAGTTTGTTGCTTCTGTCCTTATTCATGATTGTCATGTATCTACTGTTGAAGCTTTTATTGAAGAACTTTATGTTGATGAGTGGCTGCAAATTGGACAGTATCTAAGTTCATTGACTCGAAGAGCTGATTGGACAGATGATGAATTCAAGAAAATCAGAAGGAAGGCCTATGGGTATTTCTTGAAAGAGGGTTTTCTTTGGAAGCATCCAAGAAAGAGAGGAGGCTTGCCCTTGAGAGTAGTTTGTGATGTAGCGATGCAAATACAGATTATGCGAGAGTTTCATGAGAGCTCATGGGCTGGACATAGAGGTGTGTGGGCTACCTATGAGAAAATCAAAGAAAGATACTGGTGGAAAGGGATGTATAAAGATGTTTCTCACTTTGTGGAGACTTGCAGGGACTGCCAGCTTTACTCTTTAGTGCGACATCGTGATGAGCTACATCCGACTTATCCACTATGTATGCATTACAAGTGGGTGGTAGACTTGGTTACTTTGCCAGTGGGACTTTGGCAGATGAGATATCTTGTCTTAGCTAGGGAGGATCTTACAAACTATGTTGAAGGTAGACCGTTGCGGACGAAGACCACCTCTACAGTATGTAAATTCTTGTTGGAAGAAATATTTTGCATGTATGGATGTATAGGCAAGATTACAGCTGATCGTGGAGAGCTAGATGCTGATGAAGCTAGAGAATTCTTCTCACAGCTTGGGATTAAATTGGCTCTTACTACTGCCTATAATCCAGAGGGAAATGGCAAAAGTGAAAGAGGACATCCGCCCATAGTTAAAGCATTGGCAAAAGCTTGTAGAGGTCGGATTGGAGATTGGCCGAGATTACTACCTTTTGCATTGTGGGCTGATCGCTCTACACATAGTGTGACTACTGGATACATGCCTGCGGAGTTGATGTATGGGCAAAAACCTGTCATGCCTACTGAAATTTGTGCTCTCACTTGGAGTGTTCTTCCGTGGCATGAGAATTTATCAAGGGAAGAGCTGTTAGCCCTTCGGATTCGTCAACTAGAGAGAAGGACAGAAGATGTGCAGCTAGCCGTTGACCGTTTGAAAGCAGCCCGTCTCATAAATAAGGACAGGTTTGATTTAAGGCATCGCTTGAGGCCTAGAGCCATAAAAGAAGGAGATTGGGTTCTAGTCTATGACAGTAGTTTAGAAAATCAGCATAGTAGCATGAGAAAAATGGTTCAAAGATGGTTTGGACCATATGAAGTAAATCAGGTTTTTGACAATGGTACCTATGAGCTGGCTGAATTAGGTGGAACAACATTGAGGGTGCCTATTGCTGGAAAACGAGTCAAGATTTTCAAGAGAAGAGAAGATGAAGAATATGCACTTGAAGCATTGACACAAGAAGAGCAGACAAGAGAAAGACAAGCAGAAGAGATAGAAGACATAGATGATGAAGCCGATGGAGAAACAGGTCTACTAGAATCAGAAGATGGACTTGACCTGTTTGTGGACTTGAATGATCCTGGATAGTTGGCACATCCGGAGGATGCGCAGGTTTAGAGGGGGTGGATGTCGTGTTGCTGCGCATCCGAGTCGTATACACCTCCATTTCTTTTGTTGTGCATTTGTGTTAATTTCTGCGTGTGATTCATTGTGTGTGATTGATGCATTATGATAATCCGTCCTTTCAGTACCCGCATCCAATGTATATATTCCGCTAGTATGTGTGTGTGTTCCTGTTTGGATGCATGATGTATGTGTATTAGAAAAATATGAAAAACTGATGCCAAAGGACATTATCAAGCTAATAATTTCAATGATGATCTCTAAGAAAAGTGCAAGGAATTGTGGAATCAAAGGAAGCTGAGTAAAGGTGCATAATAAAGGATGCAAAAACTCAGGCTTAGCAGCTTCTTCAGTCATCAAAAAGCAAGGTCTGAACCATCTCTCAAGGACTCTCAAGAATCCTTCAATGGGGTTTGACAGCACTAGTGAAGCACCGAGAGAGCATTTTGTCACCCAGTTCTTAAGACCGAAACCAAGGTTTGTGCGTAGATCTCCTGTTGGTGTAAAGAAACTAGAGGTAGCAATGCCTCAAATTACTGCTAAAGAGCCTTTGGTATTTAAGGCACTAAAGACAAATGATGCTCCACAGAAGAAAGGCTCAAAGATGGATATAATTATATTCATTGGGTTTTTTTTAATCAAGCTATATTGAAGGAATCAGCGAAAAGTATGGGAAAAAATGAGGAGGATGATCGACTAATTGGGCAATGCTAATTGGGGAGGAGAGCTCTAAATCTGGAACCGTGTGTTGAAGCCTTGCGCAGGAGTGAGGCGGGAGGAACAAAGGGCTGGAGTGATAGGGAAAATCAGAGGATAGGAGGGGAGGAAGAATCAGAAAATGAAGACGAGTCTGCAGAGGACAATCTTGTTCCTTCTGATAGCATTGATCAGACATTGCCGAGGCGTGCACGTCTCAACAATCTGTTGTGCAAAGGCGAATGCAGCCAGCGTTCTTTCATAGCTCCTTGAGTTGCAGGAGGCAAACGAAGAAGAGGATGTCGACAAGACGGCAAGTAATAGAAGAATCAAAGAAGACAAGGAAGCGCCTGAGTTGCGGGAGACAAATGCAGATAAGGATGACCACAAGGTGGAGCAGAACAGGAAGAGGAAGCATTCAGCAATAGCAGATGGCGAGCAGCACAAGAAGGCGGATGAAGACGCTAAACACAGGAAAAAACATCGATTCGTTTATGGAAACTATTATCACTACTACGGCTACCGGATGCTGAAGGGCTCAACCGAAGATCCACAATTGCACTTTTTCCACAAAGATTGGTTTGAAGGGAAGGACTGCCTCAACATTGATTGCAATGCAGGAAACCTGACCATTGCCATCGCAAGAAAGTTTGGATGCAAAACAGTGTAAGGCATAGATATTGATCAAGAGTTGGTGCGCCTTGCATATCAACTACTGCATAAAACTGCAACAAAGAGTCAGAGCGTGGCAGAAGTCGCAGAAAATACAAGTGATAAACTCAGACGTGTCCATATTCGTAGTGTGAGGAGAGGCTTCGCCCAGGCTTCTGCCACGAAAGCTCCTCAGGATACAGATAGTATCAGGAGACGTAGACCCACCAGGAAGAAAGAAGCTAAAATCAACCCGACTGGATTCTTTAATGATACAAACCTTTTCACCAAGCCAATAGCTCAGTTTCAGAGAGACAAATCGTAAAATTGACAGGATTAAATCTGCAGCCTCGAGATTCCGTTACCGTCACATTGATTGATGCAATCTGATGATGTTCAAGTCGAGGAATTTGTGGTTGACTCTGCAGGAAGGACGTGCAAATGAAGACAGGAACACATGAGGGTCCAGTGAGACAACTGTCAATGCAGTGAGATTGGTAGCAGGAAATACTGAGCCAGATTTGCATGTCTGTTGAAAATGGAGCAGATGTTGACAAAAAGCACTTGTATGTCTTTCGTGGTTGCCTTTGACTTCTCAATGCTTTGATAATCTTCAAAACCTTCCTTCTCAGGCAGTATACATCAGCAGTGATACATCGATGGCTTCATAAGGAACGAGAATGTTGTTTAGACTATGAGGCATTCATTAGTGCAGCCAAGGAGGATTTAAAGACAGAGTTTGTTCAGGTATCTTTGCAGAAGTCATAAAGGTACTGACAGGAAGAGTGCTGAAAGTGGATAAACTTGAAACTTATGTACCTTATGATAGCCAGTTTGACAAACTTAGCATTTTCTGATTTGTTGAAATGTTCAAAGTTCAAAACTGACCATATTACTAACACAGTGAATAGGGATATCCAACAAATTTTAACAAGTCTATGTGCCAAAGGCAAAACTGATCTCAAACACCTAGATGCAAAGTTGGATAAGAGATACTTCAGATTTTTCTGAACATGAACCTCATGTAACTCTCTTGACAAGGGATATAGTGAACTTTGGCATCAAAAATTCGATTTCTTCTTGTTAGTCTCTTCACTTGTTGCAACTTGAACTCCGTGTTCAGCAGCCCTTACACGAAATCTACGACATCGTGTTTGTTGGAGGA
This sequence comes from Lygodium microphyllum, assembly GCF_053477565.2. Taxonomy (NCBI): domain Eukaryota; kingdom Viridiplantae; phylum Streptophyta; class Polypodiopsida; order Schizaeales; family Lygodiaceae; genus Lygodium; species Lygodium microphyllum. Next base: position 62,376,327 of record NC_141154.1, on the reverse strand, counting down.
GGCACCTCACACATTGATATACATCATGACTATGCAACACATAAGTCATCTAATAGTACCCTTACGCAGTCCATAGAACCAAACACCCCAAAATTCAAAGTCACCAATACTAACCCAAAAGATGAAGGGTTAATACATCCTACATAACTTAGGGTCAAACTAACTACTAAAGCAAGAGCTCATCAATGATACTCTCATTGAAAAAGAGTCTGATTACAACATTCAAGTAAGTTACTCATGAATATATGTGTGCATCACGTGGGTTCAAAAGAAGGTATTTTTAAAATACAATATTTATATATTTTTTACATACAAAAAGATGCAATATAAATGTGTTATTTATAGATTGAATGGAAAAGGATTATATTTTATTCAAGAAAATTTCAAAGCTATGGATATTTATAAATAGGCCTTGAAATCGTGTGATGTAGAGGATATACATATAGTAACTTCCCCGAGTTACAACATCATGACTTATGATGCATGGAATGCGATTGGTTAACCTCAACTAGTCCCAACAAATCTAGTCATCAAACCTTATGGAGGATCATCTTCTCCCCTCCTAAGATGATGCAAGACTACTTAGATTAGAGAGACTAAGAGTGTTTCCATTTTTTTAAATGTGCTTTCATATTGGAAAGATATGGATAAAGAGATTCTCCTTGAAATAACTTTCAAGAATGTGACCAAATGTAATGTGGACTATGTGGTACATTGAATATACTTGTGCTTACCAAATGTCCAAATCGTCACTCCTTTCAAGGAAGGGAACCATGTCTCTTCTTCTGAGATGGACAAGAAACCTATCTTAGAGTTAAACCACAAATCTAGGGTAGAAGGCCAAAGAGTCCTAAAGGAACTCCTCAAGGCACAAGTGCACCAAAGAGAACTTCTTAATAGGAATCCTCTTGGAATCAAAGGAAAGACCAAATCTAACCACAATACTACCATAGCTTCTCAAGCTTGGGGAGGTCATGAATATATGTATTTATCATGCAGAATCATCATAAGGGATTGTTAAAATACCACTTTATAATATAGAAGGGTCCCATATAAAGGAGTTACTTACAACCTGAATAGAAAAGGGCTATGTTTTATTAAGGAAAACTTACAGATAAGAATATTTATAAATCAGTCTTGAACACACATGATATAGAGGGTATACATATAGTGAACAACCCAAGTTCTCAAGTTGATGGAAATAGAAATGTATGTAGAAGGAATAGAAGACCCATGGTATATAATAAGAAGTGTCAATGGAGAGCTAGCACAAAACCCGTGATGGGTTGCCAAAGAGTTGCTATGTGCTCGAGGGTATTATGTAAGAAAATTATTGGATTTGGTTATCAAAACCACCCTAAAGCCACCTCCACTAACCAAAGCCCATGGTCCATCAAAATCCAAGAGGAAGAGAAAGAGACCCAAACATAGATCTAGATCAAGCACCGGCATACTTGCAAAGATACACAAACTGACAAGCTAGTGACCAAGCAACTAGATCTTGAGATGTCCATATCCACAATTCTAGAAGTACAATAGCCTAGAGTAGTTGCTAATACACAAGAGAAACAAGAAATGATTGAGTAGTCATCACTAAGTCAAAAACAAGACACAAAGCAGTGACTATCTATTGATGCAACTCATGCTTAAATAGAAAGTCCAAGGAAGGTGATTATAGGTCCCCCTAGAGTTGACAAGCACCAATCCACAAAAGTTTCTAGTCCTTCAAAATAGTGAGTATCTCCCAATAATCAAAAACCTTTGTCACCCTAGCAAAAATAAAACATCCAAGAGTAGTAGCCTAGTGTAGCTACTCACTAGAGTAAAAAAATCCGCAAGGGACAACTAAGAAAACATTACAAGATCAACAACCTCCCTCTAAGAGTGTTTTCAAGAACAAATTTGGAAACTTGAAGACCAAGACTACATTCCATGAGTCTAAGGGCCCTAGTGTTCCATCATCTTTGACTCACACAATTGACCAATCCACTATCTTTGAAGTTACTATTTCCAATTTTAGGTGAAACCCACATAGTCTTAGCCTTTGGCTATGGCCAAAACCTATCATATAAGCTAAAGACCAAGCCTCTAATACTTTAATCTAAGAAAAAATACTAACTCTAACCCAAAGAGCACAATGAATCCCATGATTCACAAATCTCATTCTTCTCGGCCAAAAGCTGTAGTGAATTTAAAGCTTGTTAAGAGATCTCTCATGGAGGCTTTAGAAAATATAGGGCAATAAAAGGATTAATACAAGGTTATGAGCTCTAGGGAACTACATGAAATACTATTTACTACACTCACTCATGCACATATTCATGCCGACATTAGAATTTCAACTATTGAGGATAAGATGCTGTTAAAAAAGCCTCAAATCCCAGGGAGTCTACCTATAATGGTCATGAGAGAAGTCATGAAGAAAATAATCAAGGAAAAGCAAGGGAACTAGCATTATTTGATTTATGTGTTTCACCTTGAGCACTGCATGGGCAAGCAAGGAATACATTCCTTCATTAGCCATGGAAGCCAAAGGTCAAAGTGAGTTTGAAAGGGAATTGTATTCTAATTGAGGTTTAGCTACAAATTATGGCACCTGTCTAATGACTATTGCTGAGCAAAGAAAGGCAATTTGTACTTCCATACATGATCAGACATATGTAGCACTTTCATATCTGAGAGTGCTTGTGACTATCCACGGTATCAACAATTCTAAACTTGCTGAAATAGAACCATCATGTAACAAAATCCTTTTAGAGGAAGAGGTATATATTACATGTCAATTGGGACAAAGCAACATGATCATTGATGCCTAGAGATATATTTTCTACCTTACATAGGACCCACAACCTATTGATGGTGGCTACCCTTCATTATAGTACAATCCCAAATTCTTTGACTGGTTTATCCCAAGGCTGAATGACACAACACATCATCTTTCCTTTGCTTCGAGTACCACACAAAATGACTCTTCATCCCATGAGGTAAAGTAGAGTGGCCTACATAAAACTTCTACTAACATTGATACAATGGCTAAAAGTAATGTTCTTGAAATTTCAAACCCTAAGGCTACATCTACTAAAATCCCTACTAACCCACACCACTAGTTCCACTAAGTTGAGCTAGTTGCACCCTAATATGCTCTAGAAGAGGTTGCTCAAACTCACCTCTAAATTAGTTCTACTAAACATGCCCATCCTTCTAGTCTCCAAGCTTTGCTTAGTTTTCAACTACTCAACATCTTGGTTGCTCATTTAGCTAAAAATTTCAATTCCTTTAAACAAAATGGCCACTCCAATTTGATGCCATGTTTACTACTTATGCCAAGTTTTTTGCACTGATTGATTTAGGCCCTATTTATTATGAGAGGATACAAGTTGCTTCCAAATGCCATCCCACTTGGGAAGAGAGTGAACACCTCTACCACAAAGCCTCTTGGTTCAAGTTGAATATGTGAAAACCTTTCCCCAAAATCACTTGCAATCATGCCAAATTATTTCCTCTTATGCTTTTGTGACCAAACTCCAAAATAGTCAGTACTTGATAAACTTGAGTAGAATTGCAATTCTTCAAGTCCATTATTATAGAGATGGTTTTCTCATTAGCTTAAGTCTTCTTACAATGGCAATCATCTTATGACAACAATTGAGTAGTATTATATAGTCATTATGCTTCAATATGATCCAACCTACTATGCATCTACTTTATTGTATTCTATCATCTTGGCTCAGCCTCTAGACTTGCCACAAAAGTTCAATTACCACCTATTGCTTGATAAAATTATGACTAAAGAGGAGTTGCACATTGCTAATTTCTTTGCAAGACCATGCTTGCTTAGCAATGTGATTACTTATACATTTGGACTAGGTACGAAACCAACTAATCTAGATTCTTTTGCCAAGTTGGAGTACAATACAAATTTCTATAACTAGTGGAACCCAAAAACTACCAAATATTGATCCTTGTATATAACTAACCTTTGTTTCCTTTTGTATATTTTTCTTTTATTGCACTAACAAGAGCCAAAGACCCTCTGACTTCTGAAACAATGCTACATTTTATGTGACGACACAATCAAGGTATGAGATCCCAAATTTTGCTCAAGGTATAATCGTGAAATGAAAAAAAAAATGTAATTCTTTATGTCTTTTGACTTTGCAGCTACCATATGCTACTCTCATATTTTCACCAAGTGAATGTAGGAAAACCATAGGTGGCAAAGAAAAAACTACACATTCAAGACTTGATAACAACATCATGGATAATAGATTATGTTTGTAGCTTCAAGGCTATGGCCTCATGAAGACACTCTCATTGCCAATTCTAGCTTTCTTGAATATTCTAAGCTACAAAAACATCAATGACAACAAGATCCTCCTAAAGCCTCAATGATGCAACAAAGACAACAGAGAACCATCCCCAATGGTGTCTCAATTTCTTCAATGATAATATCCCTTGACTTCAACATTCAATGATCATCTACTTCTATAGGAAGATTTGTAAATTGCTTCATTGGCAAACACACAAATCTTCAACATTTGCATATTCTAGTCGACCAAAGGTACTAGATGCATCCAAGAAGAGGACCCCAGGTGCAATGAAGCATGTGTATACCTAACAAATCATGGAGCTTTTGCTCTCTTTTCTTTTGCTTGTCTCTTTTCTTTTCTTTTTCTTTTTTTAAAACTTTTCTTTTTGTTTCATTTTCTCTATTGTTTCTCTTCTTCTTTTCTTTATAAATTTCTTTCCCTAGCTCAAAGCATGGAATTGTATACTAGAGTGTATCCACCATAAAATTTGAAGACTGAGGTGAGAACTGTAAACCACAATGCCTTGTTGCCCTTTTTCATGTAGCCCCCACATTTACTTAGGGCACACCAAGATTAAGATATACCTAGGGAGTCTTAGCTCGCCTTGGTTAGACCTATATATATGAGTCATTTTCACTTTTTCCATTCCACTTCATTTATCCTAGTGCTACTCACTTAACATCAAAGTGAAAAGGAAAAATTTCTTCACATAAACGGGACCATTTTCATCCACTTCCCCTTGTGTTGATTGTGTAGAGAACCATGTGCTTCAAGAGCTTATTAGATTGGATTGCACCTTTTGTCCATCTTCCCAATGGTGTCTCTTCAATACATTTATTTTCCCTCAGTAAACACAATACTTTCTAGCATCGTCACTAGTGAAAGACTCCTTTGTTAGCCTTCATCTAGATAAGAATCCATGAAGTATTCTTCTAATTCTATATTAGACTATGCACGCATGTGTCATTCAACCTTTGACATGAGTGCCATGGGATTGACTTTCATCTTGGAGGGGGATAATGTTAATAGTATTTAGTGAAGGATAAAGTCAAAGTGTAAGTGTCGGCTACTATTTTTTGAAAGGACTACAATTCTATGGAGCTTTTATTGTTTTATTTTGAAAACTTTTGTATTATTGTTGTACTCATGGATACCAAATTATCATGGATGTATTATTTTGTGAGACAAACCATCACTCCTGTGCACATTGTATTTCTCGTCCATAGTTGTATTTATCACACCTTTAACTATTGTGTGGATTTCAAACATGTATTTGCAATAGTATTATCATATTCTTGGTCTATTAAAGCTAAGGTACACATATACTATGAGGATTGAGTGGTCTAGAGACCACTCATATTCTTGGTCTATTAAATCTAAGGTATACATATACTATGAGGATTGAGTGGTCTAGAGACCATAAACTGGATAGCACACTGAAAAAAGAGGATGAAAATCCTAATTCATAGTGGTGTAAACCCTAAAACTCAAAAGAGATACAAGACCTAATTCACAAGGATGCAAATCCTAAAATGCAAAGTGGGGTGCAAACGCTAACCCTAAAATGATGCATGGTCTTAGAAAGGTGACCTAACCTTACCCCTGATTTGTGTCTATATAAGGGTGGGAGGTCTGAATTGTATTTACCCTTTTAGTGCATCTATGATATGGAAGCTTTATGAGTGTAGCTATTGAATCTTTCTACTGCCTTCTTATATTATATCATCTTTCTTTTATTGTTTTGACAGTGAAAGAGAGAGAGTGAGTGAGAGGTGTGTTAAGTGAGAGACAAGGAAAGGTGAAGCTCTCCATTGTCCTCTTTCTCTTCTTCTTATTCTCTACTAGCTTCTCAACTCATTGGTGTGTTTGGTGGTGGATGCAAATGACACATACATGCCTTATACCGATGTTCAAAGTGAGGAAATTATTCATAAAGAAAATTTACCCTGTCATCACAAAAAACGTTGGCATTAGTGACGCCATAGAACAGTCACTATGAGCGTCACTATTTGCATCGCTATCAATGTCGTATATGCGACGCTGATAGTGATGCACATTGCAATGCTAATAGCGATGCGCACAATAAATTTGTGATGCTAATAGTGATGCTAACAGGGACAAAAAATTTCATGGCAAGGCTATCCTACCACAAATAGCACTATGTGCTTTATTTGGGCCATACAAAAGAGTTTTAGTAATGTGTACAATGCTTCTCTAAATAAAGGCAAAGTGTACTTGAATCCATAAGACTGATACATAAAATAAATATAAGATCGCGTAATGAAAGTGATGGTACAATCATGGTAAGATACAAAGAATGATACAAACATAGTGTATAGAAAATGCCTACATAAATCACATGCCCAAAAAAGAAGAGTATGTGTGTTACATGGATCCAAGGGCAACCTATAGATCCTCACCATCCGAAATCTCGTCCTGTCTCACAAAGGAGCATCAAATGGACTCTACAAAATAAAAATAATTACACATCAATCCACCATACACTAATGCATTTAAATTAGAATTAGTAACTATAGACAAGAAAGATGAGTGACTTACAGGGCCGTCGAGTCCATACAATCAATCGATCAGTGTAGTGAGACCGTGTCTCTCTGCATATCGAGTCTCTACGTCGGTGGGATCGCGGTTTGTAATGGAGTGCTACAAAGAAAACAAAATACAACTATTAGAAACACAATTGCAAAAAATAAGCAAGCAGAACAAAAGAAAAACTTACAAAGTTCTCCAAATAAGTCTTGTGGCTACCACTACCAAGATGATGGACCATTCTTGCCTCCAGTCGTGCCCTCATCGCCTCACGCTGCTATCTCCAATGTCTTGGAGAATGTGTAGCCTTCTCCTTGAGTCGGCGCCAGTCATCCGCCTCTAGCCAATTGGGCTTTGAGGCCCCATTGATAAGTGCCTTGCGTGCCTCTGATTATCTGTGTGGCATGTACGCACGCATGCACTCCATCATCCAGCATGTGGAAAACCTATATGTTGTGATGGGTACCAGAAACTCCTCATGCAAGGATGCTACTATAGAGTCCTTGATCCCCTCAGGTACGTTCTTCCAATGATCGAATATGATGTGCTGAAAAACTTGTTGGCACAACTCTCTCATACAAGCCATCACCCTTCTCCCCTCATCATTCATGATGATGGCTCATGTTCTATCATCTACAAGGTATCCATACCCCTCTGGAGTATGCGTCAGGTTTGTCCTCTCCCACCTGCAATCACAGTTGTGGGCATATCCAAGAGACCCTTGTACATCTCTTGTACCTACAGCACTAGTATCTCTCGGAGTTACCACCCATAGGGGTGCCACCTGTGGACGACTGAGCAAAAGATGGAGTGACTAGAGTAGATGTCCCCATAGGTGACGCAACTCCAGTAGAATGATAAGACGAAGATATTGCATCGGTACCTCCACAACAACCACTTGAGCTATGCTCTCTTGGAACTTGCATGAGAGCGAGGAGTAGCACATGTATCCCAAGTCAATCATAGGCTCACTGTATCCATGTCTCCATAGCATCCCCCACAAGCACTCTCTCTGTCCAGCCCAAGTCTGGAATGTCAACCTCATCTACTAGAAATTGAAGCATCAGAGCGCACCAAAGTAGATCTAACAGAACGACATGATGGTGTTTAAGACAACTCCTAGTCCACCATATCTCTAAATCGACCCATCTAATCTGGAGCCATACGTGTGAAGATGTCCTATAGCTCCTTATCGCTCATCCCTTGACTTATCGTATTGATCTAAATATCCACAAATGTCACCTGCATAGAAAAAAATTGATATTAGCATAATCAATATAAATCAAGCAAAGCACGGTAATATAAATTTTAAAAAGATGATCTTACTTAAAACGCATATTTTATGTATCCTTATAAGCGATTCGTCAACGAATTTAGTAGGTGGATGCTCCAAGTATGAAGTACCCTATAGTCCCATGTCAAGCTCTTGACACAACTCTGCATACACTACAAGGTCGATAGACAGGTCACCACAAAAGGACGATTCCACCTTGTTCTCAAAGAATTCTTGGACTCCTACATTTCCATCATTATTATCCAATTTTGGCTCCTCTACATGCTCCAAGCTTTCGGCGGTCTTCACCCCTTGCAATATCGACCCTTTATTTGCATACTACCCTCATCTACGTTGGAAAATTTGCTTTGATAATACACTCTCGCACTTTGGGGAGCTGAAGGTATAACATGCAACCATGGAGGTTATCGAGGGTTTGGATAGAAATATACCTGTTCAAAATCATGTACAAGAGAGATTTAACTTTGTGACATGTACCATGTCATAATAAAATTAAAGAAAAACATGAGTTCATTCACCTACTCACAATGGACGAAAAATGCAAACGTGTCGTGCAAATCCAGCCTTCTTTTTCAGAATCTATTTCAAGAAATCCAGATGGACCTCCTCAAACTGTTGCTCTAGCTCCTTCAAGTACCACTTTGAACCACTGCACATCGAATAGGATCATGGAGAAGTTACGATAATCCACCATGATAATACTTTGCAAGTTCCCAAAATACTCCATCTCATCTATAATGGTGTTTGGATCTGTTGCTCGTCATCGGATCTCTTGCTCGAACTTTGCCATGATACCACAATCTGTTATGGAGTGCATTCTGTCGATACGCTCTATGTAGAAACGCCATCCACGTGACCACGTCACACTATATATTTTTACTGTACATTGAAATAGTCAATTAGTTGTTGCATATAAAATGTAGATATGACAAACCCTAAACATGCCATCACCTTTGGACTACATCCCCTCGAGAATATCCACTCCTCACTTGAGAACTCTGCCCCTTCGCGAGACACTACGGTCAAAGCTCCATGCAACCATTGCGTTGATATAAACCGCCGTATCTCCTCCATACCCTTAGGATATCAAATCGATTAATGGCACATACTACGTTGAAATTTAGATTGCACTTCTTTCCAATCTTTCCTAGCTCGCTCATACCTAGCGAGCCACATCTCCATGGAGGCATGGTGCAACATACAAAAGTGATTCACTTTCTCCTCCATTGCAGCGCCATCCATTCTTTTTTCTACCCCATTTCCAACCACCACATCTCCGGTCGGTCTATTATCATCCTTCAACGACCATAGTATACTGTTGTCTAAATCCACCGTTGGTAGCCATTGTGAAATATACACTAACGTCTTAGACACCAACCAACCTTTAGTTGTGCTACCTTATATCTGAGCTCATTTATCGCACAAAGCCTTTTAGGATTTTCATGAAGCGCTCCAAGAAGAACATCCATCGCATATGGACAGGTTCAATAATCTCCACTTCATCTACAAGATGCACGAGAATGTGGATTTGTATCATGAACATGCTGGTGGGCAGGTATTTCTCAAAGAGACAGACCATCTCCACTGCTCCCCGCCTTGCGGATTCAATAGAGGATGTCTTGATCTCCTTTTGTGAGATCCATTGCACTAAAGTTGACAACATGTAAATCACCTTGCGTATTTTTGGAGTAAGGAATCCTGTAATCAGGATCGATAGTACAAACTGCCACGTATGGAGAAGCATTACAAAAAATGACTATACTCCACATAGCAAAATATGCAGGCCACTTAGAATCCATTCATAGTACAAAACTGACATATCTTATGCCAATCATGGGATTTTAACCCTGATAATTGGTCATCTTTAGAAAATGCGGACCTGAGAGAACACATCATACCCATCAAAGTGCGGATAGACTTGATATTTTTCTTCACAATGTGCTCTTCTTTAGTGGACAAAACCCAAGAAGCATGAGTAGCTACAAGCGACCATCAGCACTCGACTGCGGCCAAAGCGCTTTCATCTTGCCTACCTCCTTCAAATCCTTTCATGCCCGTGCAGTTCTCTCTTTCTTGTGATGTGGTCCCATAGTAAGATGCCTACATTCTTGAAAATATGCATGGGATCCAACAAGTAGTTGATCTGTAAGTGGGTCCAATACAAAAACTCTTAGAAAACTGAGAAACGTCACATTCCATTTGGATGTGACTCCGTGTGGACCATTTTCAGCTCGTACCAGCTTTGGGCGTTCATATGTGCTAGAGATTATCCAAGAAAACCTTCCCTCAGTTCATGACCCTCTAGCAAGAAAGCGGCATGTCCTTGATACACCATCTTCTTCATGGTTCATGACCTTTGGGAGTCTACAAGCTAAGGATGAGGTGTTCTTTCTTTGTAGAAAGCCATGGAGGGATGTTGTAGTTGATAAGGACTAGAGGCCGCACACTGCAAGAAGTTGAGCGCAGATTGAATGGGTTCACGCGATCCATAGCAAGACCAAGCTAAAGATTCCTTAGCTCTCGGGCAAAGCCCAGAAAGGTAGAGTCAATGTGGCTCCATGCACGTGAATCCACTGATATTTGTTGAACTCCATCTGTGGATCTATTTTGTGCATGCCACATTGTCAAGTTCGCCATGCCAGATGTACAAACATATGATTTATGTGGGGGATAAGCAAAAAGTTTCTAAGATTTTTTTTTGAGGGATGGTTTTCCCTTGCAAGTCTTGTCCATACCTGTAAGCACCACACTTTGGATATGTCTCCATAGTCTTGTATTCTCCTCAAAACAATATGCAATCGTTGATACATGCATGGATGCTATTGTAGTCCATGCCAAGCTTTTGTAAAACATGTAATGCATCATCATGAGACTCAAGCATGGTATTTGCAAGTGATAATATATGATACTTCAGTAACTTGCAAAAAAATCCATAAAACACCTTTAAAAGGTACAATTATTTTTTATGATAGTGCCGAAAAGAAATCAATGAAGTATATGTACAAGGTATCTGAACAACTCAACCACACTCACATCGCTCCACCCGTATTTTGCTTGCACACTTAGGAGTGCAAGCATTGTCCTCAGGTGAGATACTCGGCACTTAGCATATAATGGTATGGATGCTTCCTCTCTAAGCGGATTAGATGTCTCGACATCCATGAGCATCAATGCATCGATCATTGCCTCCATCTGAGGCTCCAAGATTGTAGGAAAGTTTGGAAGGCTGCCTATCTCCTCTGGTATTGAAGGTGTGGATTAGGTAGTACCTTCCAAGTGGTAGATTGGCTTAGACACTCCATCCATCGTACGCGCACAAAATCTTCTAACTGGCTGCAAAGGGTGCACTCCTCCTTGGGATGAGATGTCACACCCCTATAATAAATTTGTTGACCATATCCAATGTTGATGTATATGATATTCAATTAGTTTACGAATACAATGCATGATTGATATACACTTTTCTTACCATTTTCTCAAAATTTGAGATCGCCTGATCAATGATCTTTGATTGAAACTCGCTGAAGCGTCGTACGTGTTCTATAGACAATCGACATTTTCGTCTAATTTCCAGCTTACATTGAGAGTAAGGACATGGGACACGCTGATTAAGATACGCTACATGAGCTTGAACATCACGACCTTCATTGTTTTCCATTTGGTCTACGTTACGACAAACAATTTGTTTTTGTTATAATTATTTTTTTGTTTCTTAAATTGTTTGAGAAGGGATTTCTTCTCTTGTAACTCAACGAAATTAATGTATGTAAAGTCTCCACCCACCTATGGACATCGGGCCTACAATATGTAAAGTCTAATATGCTATGCATGGGGATGAGGGAGTAGCTACCATATGTCAAATTGTTTCTCCTCCCGTGGTATTACATCGGATCTCATCACCTTTTCTCCTTTGTGTGCTCCTTTAACAAAACCTCTCTTTCTCTCTCTCTCTCTCTCTCTACTACTACCACTACTATTACTAGTACTTGCCTTCCCAAAGCGTCAAACACACCCAAGATGCACCCTAGACAAAACCTCTCTCTCTCTCTCTCTCTCTCTCTCTCTCTCTCTCTCTCTCTCTCTCTACTATTAGCACTACTACTACTACTACTCTCCATCTCGAACACACCAAAGGTACACTTTTAGTAAAACCTCTCTCTCTCTCTCTCTCTCTCTCTCTCTCTCTCTCTCTCTCTCTCTCTCTCTACTATTAGCACTACTACTACTACTACTCTCCATCTCGAACACACCAAAGGTACACTTTTAGTAAAACCTCTCTCTCTCTCTCTCTCTCTCTCTCTCTCTCTCTCTCTCTTTGTGTGTACTACTACCACCACCACCACCACTGCTATTTCCACCACCACCACCACTACTACTATTAGTATTGCTACAAAAAAGAAAAGAAGAAGTTAAAGAACAAGATCTTACCCTCTCTTTGTTTTCTATCAATTCATTCTCCTCCCTCCCTCCCTCCCTCTCTCTTTCTCTCTCTCATTATTATGTTTCATGTTTATTCCCTCTCTCTCTAGTTCCTTCTTTCTTGTTCTCTCTTCCTCTCCCTCTCTCATTTCCTTTAACAAAACATCTCTCTCTCTCTCTCTCTCTCTCTCTCTCTCTCTCTCTCTCTCTCTCTCTCTCTCTCTCCCACCACCACTACTACTACTACTACTACTACTACTACTACTACTACTACTACTACTACTACTACTACTACTACAAACAAGAAAACAAGAAAAAACAACAACTACCACCACCACCACCACAACAACAATAACAATAAAGAAGAAAATAAGAAATTAAATAACTACTACTACTACAAACAAGAAAAGAAGAAATTAAAGAACTACTACTACTACTATAAATAAGAAAATAAGAACTTACTCTCTCTTTGTTTTTTATCCATTCGTTCTCCTCTTTGCCTCCCTCCCTCTCTCTTTCTTTATTATGTTTCATGTTTTTTCCCTCTTCTTCTCTCTCATTTCTTCTTTCTTTTTCTCTCTTCCTCTCCCTCTCTCATTTCCTCTCTTTCTCTCTCAATACAAATCCTTTTTTTAAGTAAAAGAAAATGAGAAAAAATAGAAAAAAACAAAGAGGGAACAATGCACTCACTGCAAAGGCCCGAGGATGGATTGCGGCGGATCCTCTTCGCCCTTTATGCACTTCCTCCTCTTCTTCGCAAACTGCAGTGGCAACGATGAGAAGGTCTCCTTTTCCCTCTTTCTCTCTTTATCTCCCTCTCCCTCTCAAACACAAGATATAGTTCACTCTCCCTTTCGCTCTATCACGCAAAATGCCACACTTGGGTTTCAGCCCGCTTTTTTTTTTGCCTAAGTACCATTGCTATTTGCATTCCATTTGTGACACAAATATCGATGCCGCTAATTTGCATCGAAAATGACCGTCGCTATACTCCTATATCCTTGTAGTGGGAGCATCGACATTAGATCATGTTTCTTGGGTTGTGGAATCATCTTCGAGCCTTCAAGGTATCAAATTACAATGGGGAAAGGTCAGATAGTTGAGTTCATTACACAACGAAGCTAGTCTTGTCTTCTTGCTTTCTTGGTTTGGAGAGAAGGATGATTGGCTAGTTAGAGCAAAGTATTGAGAGATAAGGTGAGAGATCATCGCGCGGAAGTGAGTTGCAACTTCTAAATTAATTTAAGTCCATCCAACATCCCAATTGTTGATGCATTTGGCTCAACACCATTTCCTCCTATGATTCTTGGCCTTTCACTCTATTGACTTGATGAAAGCTTGTGGAAACTAAAATGTCTTACACATAGAACAATAGAATATATCTTAATCTGATAAAACTTTTCTTGCTTTGAGATAGCATTGATATTGGCCTTATGTTGGCCCTAATATTTCACAAGTGTAATCTAATTGCCAAAGCACAAGAAGCCTTTGATGTCCATCCAATTTGGAATGAATCCATTGAATTTCACTATTGTGGACATGGTTCAAATACAACAATGAGAAAGCTTTTAGTTGCTTTACATAAGTGCAAGGTGATCTATGTTCTCAAGATATCACTTTCATGTGCATGTGAAAGCCTATTATAGCAATATAGTGTAAATTCCAAAAGTTGCAGGTTGACCTTGTCTAAATATTATCCCGATATGTCTCAACTACAAAGTAGTAAAAGTGTTTAATTTGGATTTAATTTGCATTCATATGGAATAAAGTATCTTAAAATACACTAATTTTTGGATATTCTTGGAATAGCCTTGTTTAAGAAGCTTTGAACTACATAATATCAATGTGAGATAGGTCTCCTCTCCATATGTCTTGTTTAGGTGTGTTTTAACGCTTGTAGGTGGTAAAACCTATGTAGATGCAAAGTCATATGTGTGATAGTATAAACACACATCTATGTATATGTATACGTATGTGTGTATTTTTGCATACATACATACATACATACATACATACATACATACATACATACATACATACATACATACATACATACATACATACATACATACATACATACATATATATATATATATATATATATATATATATATATATATATATATATATATATATATATATATATATATATATGCACACACATGCATATACATGAATACATACATACATACATATTCACTTACGTAGCACATGCACTCATGTAAATGCACACATGCATACACATACACATAGAGGAGTGTGTATATTTTTTTGTGGTGTATGTAGCATTTCCCTAGTCCAAATGTGTCCCATGTCAAGAGTATTTGCAAACCACATAAGAACTTAAGCTTCACTATCAAATGCAATTCACTAGACTTAGTCTTTGTTGCCGATGCTTTGAATGGGCTTGATAAGAATTGCTTGAACTTCTTTATTCATGGAAGATTATCTTGGCTTCTCTATAGGTTTAAATTTCACATATTCAAATCTGGTAGCAACAACATCATGGTAGGAACAAATAAGACAAAAATAGATCCAAGTTACAGTCCACCTATTTTGACTACTAGAAACAAGATTGTTCTTGTCACTACATTTACAGAGTTTACTTCCTAGAAGATCAAGCATACTTATGGGTTTCCAATTAGGTGTGATCTTTTAAAGTGTATTGACCATTGGATATGCTCGAATCGTATGAAGAAAAACTCTAGACTACTCTAGAAAGGGTATTCCTTTTGTATAGTTTTTAGAACTCTAAAATTAAGAGTCAAAAAGTAATATTTTTAAAAAATCCCATTTAAATGCATGAAAAATAACCACAAGATAGTTCATGTTATCACTAGAGAGTTATTTCTAGTAAATGATGTGGCCTTTATGGTTTCAAGAGTTTTGTATATGAGAGGGAAATTGAGAATGTGTCTTTGCATATTGCGGCTACCTTCAAATTTAACGCACACAATTTTCCAAGCACTTATCATATGAGCCCATCAATAAGTTTCATGGTATTACGAATTATAATTATTTTTTATTAGCATAATTTTTTATCGGTTTAACACTTAATCTGTGACTTATCATGCAAATATGTGTGTATGCTACTACTCACATTATGCTTAGTAAATAGATGGAAGGATACTAATGTGTTTTGTGTTGTAGTGAGCAGATAATTGGATGAAATTAAGAAAAAATATCAATTTAGATTGAACATCTTAATGCATGGAATTTTATCCTCTTTCCAACATGGTAAAATATTATTGAAAACATTATATTTTGTATGCACATATTAGAACAAGGACTTTGCATGTGCACATGCCCAATAGATTGTTTTTTATATATTTATTAGAGAAAAAATATTATTTTATAAAGCTATCAGAATATAGTGTGCTTTGATTTATTTTAACTAAAGCAAGTCGTGCAAGGTGAGGAAAAGCAAGAACCAAAAAGGATGCATTCAATGTATTCTGAGCATAAAATTTTATTCGAATATTATAAATACATGCATGGGGGAGGTGTTCACCCATGCATGGGGTGAGATTATACCCATTTTTGTGTTGTGCATTCTTTCTTGATTTCTCTTATCACTTGTCTTTATTTTCTTTCTTGTTCAATTTTTTTCTTTCAAATTTTGGTCAATAATTGATTGTACTATGGTGAAGATCCTTAATAAATGGTCAATGGTATATGGAGATGGAATATTAAAATGATAAAAAGTCAAATGAGATCGATAAGGTAGCTTTCTAAGCTTACTCTACAACAAAATGGAAGTAAATAAATACTTGGTACATGTGCTCCTATAGTTATATCAAAATTCACATGAATAAGTACATATGTATGGATGGTTAAATTTGGCATCCATAAGTACTCCTATACATGTGTTTACTTACAAAAATTTAAATATGGTTACATGCATTCTAATATAAATAAGTGTTGTCTTACATCAACCTTGAGTTGCCAAAACATGTACTTGACTTTCAATAGGAATGTGCATTAAGATCCCAAATATATTGATCTATACACATCATTATATATGTAATTAATTCATGTATGTATTCACAAAGTAAGTTAAAATCAATAAGGATAGCTAGGTAAGAGTTATGCTAATGTAGAAGAATAACAATAACACAATCATTATCTAGGATTCAATCCTATCCTCAATGAGGTCAAACCTTCCAAAATATCTATGTCAATATCCATACAAATATATAAACCTACGAGTAGGTTGATCCAATATCACTAATATGCTCATCATGATCAGTAGCAATGCCAAAAGGTCCTACTCATGTTATGGAACTATCGTGATTTGTGTCTACTCCACATGATCATTCTCTACATCTCTTCTACCACCACCATCTTCTCCTCACACCCACAATCATCATCAATATGCTCCATGGCTATGAATGTATGATATATCCATCTAAAACATGCAAAGATAGTAATCACATGCCACCATATCTTTTTATCCATCATTTATTCAAAGAGAGCTTAGTGAATCATAAATACAAACATGATTATCTAAATAAATACAAGGGTAGTATTTATATTATTTTATATAGAATAATATTTTCCAAAATATACACTTTCTCACATTGTTGTGGTAGCACTAATGTTCCATTCTTCCCTTTCCCTGATCATGTAGAGTCAATGGTTATAAAGCAATTTGTGTGGAACTTGATCATTACATTCACCACATCCTTAAAATCAATTGCCATGTTAAACATATAGAAAAAAGCTTAATTTTTGTTCTAATGATATTTTGGATTACACAACATCAATCATATATGTTTGGATTAACTTTCTCAAAACTAGCAATGTCACCATAATCTTGGGTTTTCTTCTTCAACATCAATCATTTAAGTTTGAAAGTGCTTTCTCAAAACACCACATAACATTGAATATTATGTGCTTAATCAAGAAGTAATGAATCAAATAAGTATCCCAAATTTCATTGGTAACAACTAGCATATTAGTGACACATTGCATGTACTTACTTTGGGAAGAATTAGTGTACTCACATTCTTTCATTATGATATGACCCCTTGTTCTTTTTATACTCTCTCCATCTCCTTATATAGAAAATCCAAAAGAACGTCCTTTGGAAATGCTTTTAGCTATGGAGGCTATGGCATAGTGCATGTGTGTGAAATACGACCCTTTCCCTTTCCCTTCTTGTGTTGCTTCCTTTTAAGTCATATATCATTCCCCATCTTCTCATCACATCAGTAATGAGCATACAAAAAGTTTTAATCTTTTTATGCTTCTCCTTTTCCATTACCTTTTAGGAGCCCTTCCCTTGAGGCATAATCTCACGCAAGTTACTCATGAATATATGTGAGCATCGCATGGGTTCAAAATAAGGTATTACATCCTCAATTCTTCTTACTTGCTTTTTTTTTTTTTTTTTTTTTTTGGGTGGAGGTGGGGGGGTGGGGGTGGGGGTGGGGTGGGAAAGAAAGAATCCACCTCAAAAATAAGTCAAAATACCCACATGAGTGATTCCTAAGATGAACTACCACTCCATCACATACCTTTCCTCCTTGCATTTTACCTTGATACAAAACCCTTCAATATTTTCATGGAGCACTCAAGAAAGAATAGAGAATGACATACATTTTACCTTGATACAAAAATATGTCAAGGTTTTCATGCTGCACTCAAGAAACAACAAAGAAAGAACGTTCATTGTGTATGCACTATGCAATATAAAGAGATCTCATTTATGAAATGGACTATGAGATGTAGTTTGCTTGTGAGAATGGACATAATAAAGTCTTCTCCACAAAACAAAATTTGCTAATTGCCATGACTCAAGTATCCTCAGTGAATTGTTGGAAATTTCCTTGAAAAGGCAACATATTTATAAACAAGAAATTTGAGAAATATATTATCACCACTATGACACAAAAAGGAAATATGAGCAATATATTATCACCACTACAACACAAACTATCTAAAGCTCCCACTACAAGCAATAGACCTATTGACAAGAACATTATAGATGTATTAGATCCTAGTATTACTTACAAGATACTTATCAAGTTGTAGGTTCTAGGTATTTTATTAAAATTAAATAAAAATTACATGAAAATTTAATTGCAATGATCACATGTCTATTTATAGATAGGCCAAAACATATATAATAGTTTCAAACTTAGCAATGTTGGGAGTGAACTATAGCAAGGATGGCCTAAAAATGTTCAACAATCAAAGCCTATTCTTCTACTAGTTTAGCAATTTAAGAAAGGTGTTGAAAAGTTATAAAAATGTAAAGATATATTAAGAATGAAAATGGTTAATATTGGCACATTAATGAATGATTGTAGTGGTCCTATCAATACATTTAAGAGTATACTTTGAGCAACCATGTATCATGTCTATCTCTCCTAAAATTGCAAGATTGAGGTCATTGGTTTGAGAGATCCTTAATTAGAGGGTCTAATATTGGAATTCTATTTAGCTTCCATTTACAGTAGTTGAGTTTTGAATGAACTTTAGTCATAATTGCAATCATGAATATTGATAGAGTTGTTTAGATATAAGAAAAGTAGGATTGAGGGTGTTAAAATAATGGAAAGATTATTCAATTTTATGATTCTTATAATTGATGGGATATGTCTCACTAAATAATTGGTGAAAAAACATTCCTTAAAATAAAACTTGACAAATAATATTTGTAGCAAATGTAGCACAATAAGAGAAGTTCTTTGAAAATGTTTTATTACCCAAATGGAGGAGTGATTAGACAAAGAATTTGAATATTGTTTACTAATAGTGGACAATTTGACTCTCCATGTTGAGAAGGACATGCCAAATCCATAGACAATCGTATATCTATTTGTAGAGAGATTTGGTATCCTACTGATTTATTAAAGGAGACCAATACACCAACATGTAGCTAGTTTGTCCTTGTTGTCTAGGTTTTTGAAATTCATTTTCATACTTGATATTCTCACCTTATAATCTTTGTAAACTCTCTACGATTATAATAATTCTTTGTGTTCTAAGAGTTGGGAATCACAAATTGAGATATTTTCTTTTTGAATTCATTTTGTCTAAGATATAGGGCTTTATTTTAAAAACCACATGTATATATTTTTTCTATTGTGTAAGGATCTGATTTGAAATTATTAGAAGATGAAACCGAATATTAATATGAAAGATATTGGATGATTTTACTAAGGGTAATCAACTCAAAATGTTTATGGCTTCACAAAACCAACATGGAAGAAGATAACAAGTTTAACATTATGAAAGTAAGTGGAAAAGTTTTCCAAGAGGTGTTAAATTATGAACTTTAAAACAATGTTATATGAATCCTCCCCTATTTTGTGGAAAAGGGGAGAAGTATTTACACCCATATAAGGTTTTACTTGGATCTACCCCCATGTGACAATGAGACCATCAATGATGTAAGCAAAGAAACTTATGTATGCATATAAAAGAGGCTCTTTCCCACATTGTAATGTCACTCTCAATCAAGGAGAATATGATTCTCTTTTGCATCTAGCTTTTATCTTGTCTACTCTCTCTGTTTATCACTCATCACAATCTTATGCACTTGGACAATGATCACTTTCACCTTTAAAGCACAATGAGATCTAGTGCCTCTTAACCTCCACTCTTAGATCTCCAAGGTGGTATTAGAGCAGTTGTTGATCTTGTGCACATTCCAATCATGCTTTTATAGCAATTTTTTATCACAGGTAATATAGGTTTTATCATTAGTTTGGTTGCTTACTCACTCACTAGCTAAGTAATAGTTTCTTGTCATTATCTTAGTTTTCATGGTTAATCCTTTACCTCTAGATTAAGCCTTTATGCACGTTTCACAATTTCCTTCTTGTATCCTTAGTGACATGACTCTACAAAGATCTATTGAGACCCAAGATAGAACTACTAAATAACTAGTGTGTTGTCCATCTATACTACAAACAATATCAAATTTCAACAACTCGAGCCCGAGCCTTATATCCTTATCATTGCAGTGTCTAATGCATCATCATAAAAAACAATAGACTTTGTCAACAACAAATGCAAAAAAATACTCTTTGGGCAAGTGTGGAGGAGGGAATTTTATTGAGTAGTAGTGGAGTCATTTTTATCTCTAGAATCATCAATATCATGCGCAATCACTGGTGCATCATCACAGGTCAACAATATCCACAAGAAGCTTCATGTCCCAAAGAATACCAACCTAGCATCATCAACATGGAACACATTATTAGTGAATTTGGGAAATTTTCACAAGTTTAGGACTCATGGTCAAAACTTTCTCTTTGCTATAACTCTCACACTGTTGCTCCAAATGTATTATTCAATAGATTCCATTTTTCATAAGGTTTCCAATTATGTCTCCTTTGCAAAACTTAAATATATCTTTTTGGGGTCCCAATATTCTAAATAATGGAGAATGAGACTTGAAATATTCCCAAAATCATTAAAATTGTATTATGGCATACTCATAAGATTTTATTAAAATTTAGAATCTTAATATTATTTTAAACCCCTATTTATATGAAACCACTTATAAGCCTTAGCTCACACTAAGGATTAATAGTTGCTTAGGATTTGTTCACAAATTTCAAAGTCTCACAGAATAAAAACTAGAGACTATAGTTCATCGACAAACTCTCACTATGGGATAAAATATTTTCCTTAGGCTATCACTATGGAATAAAAAATATATATCATAATCCACCATAGTCCACCTACAAGCTACCAGTATGGGAGAAACTATTTTGCCTAAACTATCAAGGATTGCTTCAAAAACTTTACAAAAAGCTTCTACAATGAAGACAACTATCACATCACGAAGGCTCAAGATAAGCACTACCATTGGCATCAATGTATTTTCAAACGATCAAAAAACTATGACAAGCATGATCCATGCTCAATCCACAATAGTATGACACAAATTGTTCATGTCAGAGAAGTTTGAGTTTTGAGTTTTTTCCTTGCCTTCAATGCTCATACTATCAATCATCCATAATAATAAAGGTGTATCTATGACATTGGCACACAAATTGGTCAAGTAAAAAAAGTTGACATTTGAGTTTTATGTGCATTTTGCATTTTTGCATTACTTTTGCTTCAATACACACACAACCCAACAAGCATGACAATCATAATGCATTTTCAACCCACAAAAATGTCACATGGTTTGTTTAAGTAAGAAAAGTTTGAGTTTTGAGTTGCATTTTGTGTTTTACAATCTTGTGTTGCTTTTGCTTCAATACACACAAACCCCAACAAGGATGACAAGCACAATGTATCTTCAATCCACAAAAATGTCATATGGTTTTTTTAAGTAAGAATTTTTTGAGCTTTGAGTTTTGTATTTTGCATTTTTGTGTTTTTTGGGTTTTTTTTTTTGTTTTTTAGCTTGATTTCTATAATTTTTTTCCTATCCTAACAATTCCTATTTCTTCAATCTTAATCAAACAAACTCGTTTCGTCTCATTTGGCCTTCTAAACCTAGGCCAATGGGTTTCTAGAATGCTAGCCACAAATGCAAACAATCAGTACCCCATGGATCCCATCCATACCCATGTACAAGCTTCCTACTCCACCCCACTTCAAGAGTGTTAGAACCTCAGTAGTTGCACCATCCTTGGTCTTGGAAACAGAACCAAAATGTTGAGCCAAATGTATCAATAGTCAAGATATTTAATGGACTTCTATTGTTTTCGAAGCTATAATTAACTTAGGTGACAATCTCTCACCTTGTCTTTCAACACTCTACTCTAGCTAAACAAGCATCCTTCTCTCCAAACCAAGAAAGTAAGAACACAAGACTAGCTTTGAGGTGTAGTGAACTCACCTATCTTACCTTCCCACATTGTAGTCTAAAATATTGAAGACTCGAATATGGTTCCAAACCCAAGAAACACAATCCAATGATGTCACTCCTTTGCAGCTGCCACCAAGCTTACCAACGAGTTGAGAAGCTAGTAGAGAAGAAGAAGAAGAGAAAGAAGACGATGGAGAGCGTCACCTTCCCTCAATCTCTCACTTAACACACCTCTCACTCACTTTCTCTCATTCACTCTCAACAATGGAAATAAGATTATGAATAGAAGAAGAAAATAGAATGCTATAGGAGGGACATAGAAGTCCTTATGGCTCGATGATACAAGAATGTATGTTGATATCTACAATACACTACTAAAGAATGTGTGGCCTTGGGTGACTCACAAGTAATTCTCAAAGTGTTGTCTTTAAACATGAAAAATCTCAGCAAGGCCTAGAAGGAATCTCTACTTTCTACCTAGAAGAGAATCCATAAGGCATCCTTCGATTTACTGATGGAGACATTGTATGATGGTTACCTTAACTTTACCATGGTAGGTCTATTCTTGTTTCTCAAATTGGAGGAGGAATTTCCTACATGGCTTTCTTTCAATTTTCAATTCAGTTATGTTCTTATATATTTTAAAGTTATTGGTAGGGGCTTCTTTCAAGTACTTACAAAATTGAGCTCCTTGATCAAAAGAGATTGGATTTTTTCATGCTTTGTTAATTTTCACTAAATGTAATGCACAACATGCCAAGTTTAGCTAATATTTTTCTCCCCCAAAAATCGTCCTCTTACAATGCCTAGTGTAAGTTTCCTTTCTAGGTGTACATGCGTTTTTAATGCCTACATCAAGGAAATTGCAAGTGCAATTGGGACATTATTATATGTTCTCCCTATATAGACAAATCCAAAAGTTGATTGCAAGGTTCATATTAATTGGATTGTAGGATGGAGCCACTAGGAGATATCTATATAAAACATCCTAAAGGTTTTGAGCTTTTCTGTGAGGCTAAAAATTTTCCCCTCCCCTTAGATGTATATTACATATGCCACAAAGTTGGTGCTTTTGAATACTAGTCTAGCCAACCAAAGCTAGTGCTAGCAAAAGACAAGTCCTGAAACTACCAATACGGAGAACCATTTTCCTACGTAGTAGTGGATCACTAGGATAAGAAGGTATGAAATTCATTGAAATATTGCTAGAGGCACATAATGCTTTACAAACATTTATGCCCTACTAGAGTGTTTGTGTAGATTTTCTTAATCATTTACTCATGTATAAAATCAATATTTTCTCTTGGAACCTTGGGGGATGTGTTTTCCTAACAAAAAACAAAGTCATTCTAAGGTCCTATGCAAATGTTATAGGCCAAATACCTTATGTACTCTTCAAGAGGTCAAATGTGGCCCTCGAATTGATCTATCTCTATCATGTTATGAATGTTACATTGATGCTTCTATGAAGGAGAGTGGGGTACGGGGATTTTTTGTAAATATCTTTTAAGTCTATGACTTGATGTGATTAGAAATATGGCAGAGTTTGTTGGAAACATGTTAATGTTCAAGGGATAGATTTGCATGTGTTCAGTTTTTATGCCCCTAAGTTTTCACATATTTAGTTCTTTAGTAAAATGAAGAATATATAGAAAAGAATGGATTATTATTTAGATGGTGATAATAGATTTATTGAAGGAGAGTATAATATAGTATTAAACAAGGTTGATTGGTTTCATAAAGGGGGAATTTGCATGGAGATGAGTTAAAAGCATGGATTCTTTGTAGATAAGGTTACTGACAATATTTCACTTGGAAAATCAAGCATGTTGCCACATCTTGGAGATCAGAATGCCTTGATAAGACATATGTTTATAATGGATCTTGATGAATTTATGTAGGTTACCGTATGAGAGCTAAGATAATCAAAGATTTGCAACATATGACTATTTTCCATTTTTTCTAGGTTTTGTGTGTCTTATTAGAAGATAGACACCAAAAAGGGTAACTCCATTAATTTAAATTGTTCATTTTTCTTACACTTGCTACTTCTAGTTGTAGAAGTCTCATCTATTAGGGTGTAAATCAAGGATCTATTTTAGGGTCACTAAAGTTGGGTAACATTGATCGTTAGGCACACTTCTTATCATTCGAGGTGTTGCTATGATCCACTTGATTATCTATATAGAGGAGGCGAGGGACATAAAAGGAGATATACCTTCCATGTTGTCTTGTGGAAAGCCCCTCAAAACAATAGTGAGAAAGCATAGAAAATGGATAAAAATATTGTTGCCACATGATCTAGGTCTATAAAAAATATGGTTGTGACAAGGCAAGTAGGATAAGAGAATCAGCCGCGATAGTTGTTTGTAGTTGGGGTGCTCTTTTGGTTGATGTTAGCCATGGCCCTCATGATTAGACTCCTGTTAATGTCTTGCAAAGAGATTTAGAGTTATTTGGAGATGTAACAGGATCTTAGAATACACATTACGAGAATTCAATCTCAAATTCAAGTGATGATAGTTGGTGATGGTCCATCTAGTTTCTTTTTCAAGGTTTTAAAGAAAAGAGGGTTCATGATTTAATAGTAGAGGTTACCGATGTGTTGGATTTACACATAAGGGTCAAGCAAACGTAGCTAAATATTTTAATAATTTTATTTCATCTATACTAGGCAAGGATCCAAAATTGCAAGCCAACTACTATGGTAGGGCTTTACTATTCTTGAAGGTAATGCCTAATCTCATCCTAGTGTATATTACACAACTACCTGAAAGGGCCTTCACTAATGATGAAATTTGTTAGGTAGTCACACTAATGAAGGCAAGCATGTCCCTTAGAAGACATGAAATTTCTAGAGAGTTCTTCTAACAATATTGTGATGTTTGCAGGAAGGACATCACCCTCATGAAAAATAGAATTGGCAAGAAGGGCTCATTTTGATCTCAAGTAAATGCTATGGTTATTAACATGTTGCCAAACTCTATGAGGAGGGTCTATAAAAAAACTAGATTCCAATCATTGTATTGGATCTAGCCTGTGAGATCTTTGCAAAGGCTCTTCCATTGAGGATTAGGTTTCTACTTATGCCGATGTTGTTCATCCAAAACAATTCATATTTCTCCATGGAAAAAAAAAAATCATGTAGAAATTCTCAATCTCTTTTTCTCTATCAGTCATTTTCTAGCCTCTAAAAAGTTGGTCTAAATCATTTGACCTAGATAGGGCATATGTTAGGGTGCATTGGACATTCATCATGCTTTTCTTGGCCAAGGTTACCTTTGGCACTCGATTTTGTAGGAGGGTAGGGGCGATGTTCTCTAATGGTTTTGCATGCTTGTGTATCAATAGCTATTTTGAGGAAGCCTTTCCCCTAAAATGTTCTATAAGAAATTGGTGTCCATTGGCACCCTTGCTTTTAAGATCCTCTTTTTAAAAACAATGACAAATTATTGTTTAAAAGCATATTTTGAGGGCCGTCCCTTGTTTGATGAGTCAATCTTCACTTCAAAAATATTTATGGATTAGAATGCTAAAATCATCTCTACAGATGAAGGGCCTTGTTGAATCCATATGGAGATGTCTCTTGTGTCTTATGCTTTCAAGTTAGCAGCCCAAGACTAAAGTTTTGAGGGCCGTCCCTTGTTTGATGAGTCAATCTTCACTTCAAAAATATTTATGGATTAGAATGCTAATATCATGTCTACAGATGAAGGGCCTTGTTGAATCCATATGGAGATGTCTCTTGTGTCTTATGCTTTCAAGTTAGCAACCCAAGACTAAAGTTTTGAGGTTGCATTTTGAAATTGGGCATGGGATTTCACCCAATTTCGAACTGTCCACCATTCACCTTGGTAAGATTATTAGACACCTTTGGTGCCCCATTGGTATATGCTCATGGTAAGCTTGATCATTGAAAAAGTGTCTACCTATGAAGAATTTGTGATGTTGATGAGTATCTTTCCGAGATCTATATTGGGGTTCTTGAAAACTGCATAGGAAGGGGTACATAAAATCTTTATGGATGCTATAATTTAGGCAAGAGAAGACAAAAGAAGTTGGGACATTATTAGCTAGGAGAAAATACCAACCCCCTGAACTAATGGTGGCCTTGGGATTCCTCATCTATATAAGAGGGATGATGGCTTAAGTTTTAAGTGGCTATAGAAATTGATTCAACTCAGTCCTACTAGCTGTATTAGTTAGAAGCTTGAGTCCCAATCCAATTGGGGAAAAAAGTGGGATTCCTTTGAATTGGTAGGCTAATATTATGTGTTAAGGTGTTTAAAATAAAATTAAACAAGGTTTGTGTCTCATCCACTCAGTTTAAAGTTAGTAGGTTGAAGACTAAAGTTTTGAGGTTACATTTTGAAGATTAGGATGGGCTCCTCACAACTTTAGACTCTCCACCAACATTCTCCCAATATTCACCCTTGTAAGATTATTAGATATCTTTGGTGACCCATTGGTATAGACTTGACTCCTGGAGCAAGCTTGATCATTGAAAAAGTCTCTCCCTATAAAGCATGTGTTGACATCATGTGTTTGTTCCATCTATATATGTATTTCTCCAAAACTGCATGATGGGAGGAGGTGCAAAAGATATTTAGGGCTTGATTGTGGGCAAGAGAAGATAAAAGGAGTTGGCAGTTTCTTACCTAGAAGCAAATAATAACTCCTTGAAGTAGTGCTGGCCTTGAGGTTCCTCAACTATACATGAGTGATGTGCACTTAAGTACTAAGTGGCTATAGAAGCTTGATTGGGTCTGCTCCAATTGTGGACAAGAGAGGGATTCCTTTGAATTGGTGGGCTAGAATTTTGTGTAGGTGCATTTACAATAAGGTTGAAAGTGATTGATACAACAAATGCCACTATCCATTTGAAAATTTCCCATTAACAACTATTGAGGAACTCATGTTCAAATTTGTATGCTTAGATGTTTGATAAATCTTTTTCCAAGGCCTATGTTATACTATGATTAATACATACAACCCAGTCCAATTGTTGTTAGTGATTAACACATAAAACCTCATTCTAGTTGTCATGTAGTGATTAAAACACAAAACCCCCTGCCTATCCTTTCTAAATCGATCTTAAAGAATTCATAGTCCTACTTAGTTTTTTGAGCCAACTCCAAGCCATGCCTTACCGATGACTTGTTAATAAGTAACAAGTCTTTAAGCTTTCGAGGTGGATGCTTGATTTATTTAAAAACACACTGTTTCTTCTGTCGTGGTAAGGCTATTGGGACAGTAATGAGGGGTGTGCGTACCAGCCTGTATCGGGATGCACTGTTTAATGTGTCAATTTCGGTTTTTCTGTTTTTATTTTAAGAAAGTGTTTTTGGGAAAGCAAAAGTCTACAGGATATCCGGATTCCGCTCTCAAATCTCTGTCGTCGCCGCAGGGAAAAAAGAGACGTGGCTCTGATCTCTCTCTCTCTCTCTCTCTCTCACTCTCGCGTTCTTCCTTCCACTTCCAGCTATATTGTTCATGTGTGTGTCTCACCTTCCGCCATGTTTACGTTTCTGAAGGGATATGCCTCGCCTTCCACCAGAGATTACTATGTACTCACGAAAATAAGAAGTTGGCATGAAGAGAAGCGCTATGGCTGCAAGCCACGGATCGCGGGTGTGCGTGCCATGGAGGGAAGTTTCCTTCGTGGGGATCAAGATGGTGTGGAGATCGAGAGCTGAAGCGTAAGCCGCGAGATCCAAGCTGTTCAGATCACATGGCAAATGAGCGAGGGAGGTCGATGGCATAGCATGAGCAAGCGCCGCGAGTTCTACAGGGCTTCAAGCCCAAGGGACACTATGACAAGCTTACTTCAGGTGCGAGAGAGGTACAAATCAAATGGTGGGCTCTCTGTATACGCGCATCCTAGCTTCTTTACTTGATGCGCTTAAAAAATTAAAGGACTAATTATCTCTTGTGCTGATTAGTTCTGGAATTTAAACCTGCCAAGTGATAAGACTAGCATAGATCTCTCTCTCTCTCTCTCTCTCTCTCTCTCTCTGTGCGCTTAACATGTAGGTTCTCTGCATACCGGCGAGCTGGTCGTCTCATTATTCTTGAGCGCAGAGTTGTGGTAGAAGTCCTCCGTTTAAAGATATGACCAGCAACCATTACATGCAAGAGTGCTAACAATACGGTTAATAATATGTCAAGCATCGTTCAAACAAGCTGCCTCTTTGAAGCACGTTTGCTTCGATTTTGTGATCAATTTGTTTCTATAAATTACATGCTACGTCCTACTCAGAGCTATTCCGTCGGTTCTGCTGCAGCAAGTAAGATCTCTCTCCAATTTCACTTATGTCCATTACGTTAGGCAGGCGCAAGCTTTGTTTTGAGCTTTCTAAGAAAAACTCACTATCAAAGTGTGTCATGTCTCGTTGCTTCTTAAGAACGGCTTGCTGCATTGTGAAAGAGTCTGTGTCTCCTCGCTTCTTCTGTTTTGCTGGCTTCACGGTTTGCAAAACATGATTCCATCAAAAAATAACCTATGTAGTTGGGTTGAAGGTATCGTCCTATACCCTCTTATCACAAGCTGTTGTAGTCAGGAATGGCCATCACATTCTAGCTCTAGCTTACACACATTGTTTATTTATGTCTTTATTCTACGTGCAAATTATGACTAGAACCTTACCTTTTAACTTTTTGTGTATGTATGTATACATGTGTGTGTGTGTGTGTGTGTGTGTGTGTGTGTGTGTGTGTGAAAGAGAGAGAGAGAGAGAGCCTTGTGCATGTAGGTCGCTGCACAATAATCATGATTGCTTCTCTGAATGAGATTGTGCTTGCAACTCGAAAGACATTAGAACCATAAGAAAATTTGCATGTGTAGTGGTAGGAACCACTATTGAGTCTTAGGTACAAATGCCCAAAATAAGTCTTTGAAGCCCCACTCCCAAAGCCCTTTTCAAGGTGATAGTAAAAATGCTCAAGCCTTCACATCAGTAAGAATCAAGTGCCTTTATTTTGAGTGCAATTATTTAAGGAGGCTTTCATTTGGAGTTTTTCAAGCTATCCTTGGAGTTTTTTAGGAGTGTTGTGGGCACATTAGAGTTTTTGCATGATAGATTAGAGTTTTCAAGAGTGCCATCGACAGTACACTTTTTAATAATTTGTTCACATACATTACATTTTCCTTTATTTAGTCCAGTTCAATATATATGTATGGATTAGTTTTACATAGAGTAGCTAAAATCGCATGACCCTTCTCATACTAGTACCTTGATGGTTGTTTTCCAAAGGTAGAGCAATTTGTATTACTAATAACACATTGATTTATAGCACTATTCTCATCATCACTATGATCCGAACCTAGCTAACATGCTATATGTATAAGACATTTATTGTACATACTGAAGTCTCCCTCTAAGCATATGCAATAGCAATGTAATCACTACAAAAAAAAAGGAAGCATAGAAATAGTCATTTTCAACGAGATCTAGTTGTGGTTCTAAGAGTGTTACTATATCTATCACTATATAGTGATGCAAGTAGTAATAACATACTATGAAGAAAAATGTGAAAGTCGAGTGTGCCATTTTTGGGCCATAACAAGCAAGAGAGAGCAAGAGAGAGAAAGATACAGAAAAGGAGCTTAAAGCAAGGGAGCTTAAGGGGAGAGAGAGAGAGAGAGAGAGAGAGAGAGAGAGAGAGAGAGAGAGAGAGGCTGATGTTACTACTACTACTGCCATCCGTAAAGGAGTAGATGGGTGCAAAGGAGGGAAGAACGAATGGATTCTTCTTTACGCTTTGAGGTAAGTACATTTTCTCTTCTATCTTGGTTTTTCTCTTTTATTCTCTTATCTTTCTTTTTTGTTTATGGAGAGATACATTGAGAGAGGGAGAGAGAGAAATAGAAAGAAGGAGATTTTTCTATATTATTATCTCATCTTTCTTTTTTGTTTATGGACAGATACATTGAGAGAGGGAGAGAAAGAAATAGAGACAAGGAGAGAGAGAAAGAGAGAAATAAAGAGATGGAGGGAGAGAGATGGAGAGGAACAAAGAGAGGGAGGGAGCGGAAAATATAGAAATAGACAGAGGAAGGAAGAGGGAAAGAGACGAGCGGAGAGGAAAATAGAGGGGAAGAGAAACAAAGAGAGGAAAGAAGAGGGAGAGAGGAATTGAGGAATTGAGTGAAGGAGAGAGAAATAGAGAGAGGAGGAGAAATAAAAAAGGGACGGAGATAAATATAAAGAGGAATAAAAAGAGGGTGGGAGAGAGAACAATAAAGAGAACAAAGAAAATAAGAGAGAGAGAGGGAGAGAAATGGAGAAGAATAGAAAGTGAGAAAAAAATAAAGAAAAGAATGGAAAATAGAGAAAGAGGAGAGACGGAAGGGGGAGAAATAAAGTGAGAGGGAGGGAGAGAGAGAGAGAGGGGGAGGGAGGAGAGAGGCATAAGGAGAATGAGAAAATAGAGGTAGGGAGAGAAAAATATATAGAGTGAGGGAGAGAGAAGGAACATAGAGAGAAAAGAAAAAGGAGAAATTGAGAGAGGGATAGAGCTAAAGAGGAAGAGAGAAATAGATGGAGGGAAAAATTAAAGAAAATGAGAAAAAACAGAGAGAGGGAGGGGGAGGGAGAGAGAAATAAAGGGAGAGAAAGAGGGAGAGATAAATAGAGGAAAAGAGTGAAAAATAGAGAAAATAGAAAGGAAAGAAAGAAAAAGAAAGAGAGGGAGGGACATATAAAGAGGAAGAGAGAGGGAAATATAGAGAAGGAGAGGGAGGGAAAGAGAAATGAAGAGAGCCTCACAGAGAGAAATATAGAGGCTAGGAAGAGAGATAAAAATAAAAAGAAAGAGAGAGAGGTAGAGATAGATAGAGAGATAAAAAGGAAGGAAGAGGAACAGAAAGAGAGAGAGAGAGAGAGGTAGAAAGAGGGAAATTGATAGAGATAGAAAGAAAGGGAGAGGTAAACAGAGATGGAGAGGGAGAGAGAGTGACATGAAGATAGAGAGAGAAAAAGAGAGAATGAAGGGATAGAGATTGAGAAAGATGGAAGTAGAGTAAAATAGAGAGGAGAAAATGATAAAAGTAGAGAGAGAGAGAGAGAGAGAGAGAGAGAGAGAGAAAGGGATATAGAGAGGAAGAGTTAGAAGAAGATAGGAAGGGAGAAAAAGAGACATGGAGATTGGGAGAGAGAAATAGAGAGAGGGAGAGAAATTGAGAGATGGATGTCTATCAAAATCCATTGGTTGATGAACTTAAGATATGGAAGGAAGAGATTGTCTCGTCGCGTTCTCGCTGAAGGGCTATGATTTGAGGGAATGTTTTTTTGGATGATTTTTCTCATGAATAAATTCTCAATACTAGTGCGAGTGAAAGATGGTCCACAAGAAGTTGTTTCCAAGCAAAATGCAATAGTTCTCAGTTTTCTATAGGTTGTCATATTGAGTCCCTCTACAAAATAATCATTTGCTAGATTCTATGTTTGTTTTCTAGATTCTATAGGTTAGCATATTGAGTCCATCTACAAAATAATCATTTGCTAGATTTTATATATGATTCATTCTCTTGGATCCACACTTTCTAATGATGACTAGCTAATAGGACTAAAATTCCATGATTGGCACAAGATATGCCTAGCTTATCCTAGCCTTGGTAATACTTGACTTAAGTACGTACTAACACTATTTTTTTTACTTTGCGTTGATGTATAGTTCGTTATGTATTAAATTATTGATAGATTATACTACTAATCATGATCCTAAGTTATGTCACTCCATAAATATGTTTGGTAATTTATAAGTTGATGAATTTAGTGTAATGGATCTCACAAAAGGAGATAAGAATATTCTCCATTGAGTCCTCAAGGCAAGGAGCAGTGGTTAGAGATAATCTCTCTTTCAGAAGTACTTACCCATAATCATGATCATAATACACACTCATTTCTTAGTACATCTTGTGGATGAAGTGGATATTGTAGAACTGGTCTATACCTAATCGATATTTTTCTTGGAGCATTTCATGAAAATCTTGAAAAACTTTATGCTATATTGGATTTGTCCAGAGGGCACCATGATTGAAGGTTAGCCAGTATCAGAGGCATTGATATATATTTCAGTGTGGGTATGTATGCTGCATTCAAAGAATAAGATGTTGTGGATGTTGAAGAATGACAAACTAGTAGATGTGAAAATAAAAAATAGAATAGAGAAGAGGATGGATGGAGATATGGAGAAACTTAATTGTTTTTTAATGTTATACCATGCATCCATGGAGTAGTGACTAGGTAGGTACAAGTATACTAAAAGAAAATATAAGATAACACAATTAGAAATTTGGTATACTATACATTAGTGGATTTTTTGATATTTTAATGGGAGCATGGAGGAGGTACTATGGCTCCTACTTATGAGGTGGTTGTATGACATCTTGACAACAACTTCACACCAAAGGAAAAAAAGTCTATTTGGAGGAATGAGGGTTCTTGAGGTGATGCAATCCAAAGGTAGATACTTACTTTGTTTATTGTATCTAACAACTATATACAACAACTAACCTATGTATTTCAATGTACAATATGAATTTTACAATGTGACATAGTTAGGTGGGTGACATTTTTGAGTGGAGCACATTGACAAATTTCACTCTATGATGGATTGTGGTGTCATGGCAAAGTTTGAGCAAGAGTCAACGATGGGCTAAAAATATGAACATTACAGTACATGAGATGGAGTATTTTGGCAATGTTTAAAGTATTTTTTTAGTAGATTATCATAGCTTCTCGATAATCATATTTGATGTACAGTGGTTTAAAGTGGTGTTGGAAGGAGCAAGAAAAGAATTCGATGAGGATTGTCTTGATTCTTGGATATAGATTTCAAGAAAAGATGGAATGATTTGTGTGACACATTGTTGAAGGGAAATTAAGTCCTGCCATGAATATGCAAAGGACATAAAGAAAAGAAAGATGGAAGAAGATACACTATTAGAACTAAGAAACTTATCTCAAGAAAAGTGAAAGCACAAAGCTTCTCGAGCACTACAAGAAAATCAAATCAATGACTTATTTTAACTTTCATTACATATAATTCATGAAAATATGCTTTTAAGGGATAAGAGAGGAGGTTTCAAAAACTTTGCACTCTTGAGATTAAGAGGATTACGGCTTGGCTTTTGATGATAGGTGAAAGAAACTTAGGTATGAGTGGATGCGATTTTGAATGATATTGGTTCATATGATATGAAGACCAAAGGCTACAACTTGCCCTTTCATCATGGAAAGAGCACAATATAATATATACATCCTTTTATATCATAGTAATATAGGAAGAGAAAGAGAATTTTTGGCTCATGGGTTACAACAATGAGATTCTTTAACAACTAGTTGCATTCATGAAGAAGCAAAAAAAGAGCCCTATCTTACAACCACATCTCTCATGTGATTTACATGCAAGTTGGTTTCATTACAATATTCACAGCTCAATCGTAAAGGGAAGAGGGTATTGAGTTATCTTTATCCTTGATTGCAACAATATTGAATCTCTCATTTGCTAAACCTTCATGCGAGGCTCTTCATGAAAAACACAGTTTGTGGCAAGATGTGCAATGATCATGGAGCAATCTTGACATCTCTTCATTCAGTGGGTTGACTCTCCTAAAAACATTGAATACTTTGCTTGATAGCTAGAATATTGCTCTCCTTCTTCATGACAATAGATACTTGTGATGATGACTTTCCCTCCTTGAATATTATAGTCACCTTCTTGTACAAAGAAGTTGGACCATTTCATGCAAGTGGTGCTCGACAATACCTTCTTGTGGCCTTTGAAATAGTAGATTACAGCCTTGTATAGATAAATATAAAGTGGGTATTTTTTAAACACTTTATTCACTTAAATTGAATATAGCCTCTTCACTCCATTCATCTCATGTAATAGTCTCCATCCTTGGCGATGTCAAAGGGAATTCATGTCGAGCCACACATCCATAGAGGAGACGAAAATAAACAAGATGGAAGAAGTTTTGTAACTAGACCAAGTGAGATTCCTTAAGAATGGTGGAAGTACAAACTTAGAGAAGACAAGTTAAGATCCTGGTTTCATGCAGTAAGATCAAATTAACAATCCTACTCATTTTGCAAGTCACTTGAATCATGAAAATTTGCTCTCATTGAGTTAGCAATAGTATCAACAAATTTTGATCTCTTGTTGACAAGTGAACGTAATTTGGGTTTTGATGATGAGGGAAACGAAGCTTTGAAAATAGTGGGAAGGATTTATATGTTGATGATTCTTATAATTGGAAAACCAAATATTAAGTACATCCTTTAATGTCATAATTGTGGATAGAAAAGGTGATGTAAGTTTTCAAGGCTAATAAGATAAATAGCCTTAGCATTGTATTAAACTAAAGCCTTTATTCCAATATTCTCCTTCCTCGCTTTGTCTTTTAGGCATATAAAGGATATAGTAAGCATTCATAGCTTGCTACAATTAGCTGGCACCATTATGACAAGAGATCATTTACTGTATCGATTCTATTTTGCTGTTCTTCTCTTTTTTTTCCTATCTCTAAGATTCTCTTCATGGTCAAGGTATAGTAATTATGCAAAACTATCAATAATATTCACTCCAAATTTTGATGGTCTCGAGAAAATTGTGATACAGTCAAACAAGTAGCTAGGGGGACAGAATTGCATGCATAACATCAATACACAAGGCCAGCTAGAAATGCCACAATCCTTTAGTATCATCTTCAAGATAGCATCGACCTCTTACTCAACTTCAAGTCAATACTAGCCACCTCATTTATTATGGCCTACTTTTCCTTCCTCACGGATTTCGCTTCCTATTCCACAAGCCTTCTCTCTCCTTGGTTTTTTATGAAATCTTCTCTCTTCTCTTCATGGCAATGATAGCCTTCCTTGACCCCCCCCCCCCCCTGTTTATGCAATGAGATAGTTGCTATTAGTCACAACCACTCCATTCTTATACAATAGCTATCAATCTTTTCCACACATATTCCTTAATCTCTAAATTTCTTTTTTAAAACTTAGCAACATCCATCCATGCTTATAGTCATGTTTTTGTACTCTCCAATCACGTGCCTCAAAAGTATAAGGTTTATCTACTCCTCCCCATGTAACATTAATAATCAATATTAACTATACAAAGTATGGATGCATCACCTTAGGTTTTAAAAAAATTTACAAAGTGTATGCTTATTAATGTAATTCCTTTTGCATCAGCATGTGTCATCCCCATGTTAATTTCCAAGTCCAAAGATATCATGAGTTTTTGTAGAATTATTTACATTCAATCACTATCTTATCCAAGTATCTTACTCCTTTGTGTCACCCTCACAATTCTTTTATCCATGAAGAGTACACAAAAAATTAGTGAGATTCCCTATCTATTGACCTTATTCATTTAGCAAACAAAACATAAGGGCATACATTGAGATTCTGTACAAGGCCACACATATGAAAGTGACACCAAATTTATTGCAACTACTCAATTGACAAACATTCTTCTTCTAAGGTTTTTCAGGAATGAATGCGAAGCGTCATGACATCTATCCCCTCTTAACTTGATCATTCCTTGGATGATCCACAACTACGTAGCCTGCTAGATTAAACACCAATATGTGCACCATTTCAACTATATGCATATTAAACCCCTTGGGGTGCATCGCATATAACATGTAAGATATCACATGGATTCAAAAGAAAGAGTATTTTATTTACTAAATTTAAAAGATTATATTCACAAAAATCATATTTAAATTATACTTTTAAAAAATATATAAGTTTAGCAAAGTAAAATGGATTATTTTATAGCCTTATAGCATGTAAAGAATGGGTATTTCTTAATATACTTTTAACACACGTTATATAAAAGATTTCGTATAGATGCACACCTTGAGAATTAACCTTCCACTAGCATCATATATTCAAATTATTATCATAATTTAGAATACATCATAATCCCAATTGTTTTTGCTAGGATTATAAGGCACTATGAATACATGATATCCCCTTAGTATTAAACCCTTCACAACTAGATCCATCAATGCAAAAGGTTCTAAGTGAAATGGTCAATCACAAATTTGTGGTAATATCTTATATCCAACAATGTTCCCTACATAAAATATTTCCTTCAATTGTATCCTAGCATTAAATACATTATGTATGGAGCATTTCCATGGTAATCTTGTCTTTTTTCAATAAAATATTCAATAAGCTTTCAAAAGATCTCAACCTTCATCAATTATTAATCCATGCTTCATATAGAAGAAAATCAAAGCAACCAAACTAACCATGTGCACATAGCAATAGTAGAATGAGATGCTACAAAAAATTAGAGAATAGCAAAGGTTATGCAAATCTGTTGCAAAATAGGAGAATATAGAGAAGAAGAGAGAGTATTGAAAAGAATAAATTGAGTGAGAATGAGTGAGTACAACTACCATATTCTAGATAAGATAATACCAAATATTAGTTCTATCTTCATGATGTCTTTTATTGGTAGAAATCTTCACAAATATGCTATTTAAAGATTACTTATGATTACAAATTAGAAATTAGCCTCCTAAATATACAATAGTCATAGAGTATTGAGAAGGATTGAATGAGAATGAGTGAGAAATTTTAAAAGAGTGAATGAGTGAGTGAGTGAGCATATGAATGAATGGATGTATGAGTGTGTGCATTATTATTGGGAATGAAGAATGCAGAGGAAAAAAGAGTTTAGAGAGCAATTTTTTGAAAAACACATAAGAATGATTCATTTAAAGAGAAGAGAGAGCTAATCAGTTAGTGAGTGGGTGAATGAAAGAAAATGAGAGAAAAAAAGTTATTGAGAAAATGAGAGCTTATTCAAGAAAATGAGTGAGTAAAGAGTTATGAGATCAAATGAATGAATGAATGAATATATATATACATGAGATTTAATGAGAGGCAATGAGTGAGTGAGTAAATGATAGTCTATGTTGGAGTAAGAGAGATTATGGAAGCTTAAGAGAGTGAGGGGTTATATGAGAGTAAACGAGTAAGTGATCTTATTAGAGAGACTAAGGGTGAAAGTAGAATGATATTGAAAATACACGAATTATATAACATATCTAATACAATGAAACTCAACATACACACTGGTAGAATCAAGAGCCAATAAGAGCTCCCCTTCCTTCCTCTTATTAGAGAGAATAAGGGTGAAAGTAGAATGATATTGAAAACACATGAATTATACAACATATCTAATACAATGAAACTTAACATACACACACTGGTAGAATTGAGAGCGAATAGGAGCTCCCCTTCCTTCCTTTTATCTATATTTATAAATTGACATGAACCTTGACATGCCTTGCAATATCATCCATGTATACTATATCATTATAACAAGGTAGAACTCGGTAAATACCTTAGAATGAAACAAAATATAAATATATTTAAGCAAACAAGTACACAATAAACTCACAATGCCTTATTCTCTTTATCCATGGTCTTTAGTCAATGGTTGCCATCCCCCCACACCAAAATCATTGTCGATCCTTTCCGTCTTAGTTACCATTATGTTTGAGTATTTAAAAAGAGGAAAAAACATTGAACTTTTAGTAGTCTTGCATCACATAAAAGGAGAGAGTTGCATGCTTTCAATAACTCAAAAGAGCCTTTCAGTATCTTGAACACCTAGTATGTTTACAATGCAACAAAAGCCATGGGGGTTATCTCATTCCAAAAAATGATTGTCCCAATCCATACATCAAGAACAATATAAAAGTAAGAAGTAAGATGAGCACAAGTAGATGGATAATGTGTAAAAATAGCCTTAAATTGGGAGTCATGATTTGGCTTTATTTTTTGTTTGTCTTGCAAACTTCATGAATTTGGAATGAGCATGAGGACAATTTTTGCATATGATCTCACTGACTTGAACATAAGATTTCCCATAAAATACACCACATGAGTTTTGAACCTTCATTTGATCTCCTCTCCTCAAGTCCACGAGTTCTAAATTTGTCGTCCATTTATATAGTTTGAATGGATCATCACTAGTTAGTTCTTGGACTAGTTGCTACTGCTTCTAATGGTAATTCAATGGCAAGACCATAAGCTTTCCCTCTTTCATTAACATGGTACTTGATACTAATGATGCTGATCTCACCTTGACAACCTGCATATTCTTGCGAACTACAACACATAGCCCTTTGCTAATAGCAGGTCATTCTTGTTTTCCAACTCTCTTGATCACTTGTAAACTCAAGTATCCACCCTATCAACATGCTCCATGGCCCCTATCGATCATCAATATTTTACCTTCTCATGAATCGTATGATTCAATGTATTATAAAATTTTTTACCAATGTTTTTAAGATTTTATATAGACATAAAATTGCTTCTAGATTGGTTCATATCCCACATACTAAAGGAATGTAGAATATGTTCTTATTAAAGCAAGGACCGTTTTTGCTAACTCTTATAAATATAAAGCAGCCTCCATCTTGATAATGCATCTCCCTAAGTTCATAGTGCTTGAGACCACCTTACTCATATTTTTATTTACCATCATTGAAGAAAAGAAATATCATTTTAACCGAAATTGCTTGACAATCCAAAATATACTGAAACGATGTTAGCTTTATTCCCACTGATCACTTGTCCCACATTCATTTTCTTAGGTGTTTTGTGAAAGGATGCACAAAATCATCACATCGACCCCCTCTAAACTAGCACATTCCTTGAATGTGCCAGTTATGAAGTCCATGAGGATCATAATTTCATATAATTAGCTTTCTTAAAACTACTCCCATAAGCATATCCACCTACATTATATGTGCATATCCATAGCATTACTCAAACTCTCTCATGGATCATAAGGCTATATATCTTGCCCAAACAAATATAACACCCAAACCACATGCTTTCTCCTAGATCATGTGGCTTATTCTCATACATATAACCCTAGCATCATAAGGCCACATCATCCTCTTGCATGCATCTATACTATCTATCTCTATCACACCCATAGCCACACTCAATGCCTCTAGATTGCTTACATAGGGAGAAATCAATACATAAGCATGTATTGTAATGTCAAAATACCCAAACTCAATAGCATCAAACACAATATCATCTATATTGGGTGCATCATATACATCCTTGGAGACTCCAATACCCATTATTATGAATAGAGCTACAATATCATTGCTCATAACATCATTGGTAAACACAACATCTATGTCCTTTTTACCATGACACATGATATCCTATATATCTATGGGAGTGTTATTTACCTGGACTATCAAAGTATCTTCAAAAGTTTCTATTTTCACTAAATCTAAAGCATCAAACTATACAATAGATAGGATATCTATCACAATCTCTATCCTTGTAGCATATGCATGTAACAACTCATCAGCATCTAATTAATTGTCTTCATGATCAAATAATGCATGTGCATCATACAACTCATAGGAAAGCATAGTCAATACATCTGTTTCAATACTATCTATTGGGAATCTGTATTTGTAACTCTTGTCACTACATCAACTTCACGTGCTACTAATGTATCCTCTACATGACTCAACAACGCCTCACTAGAGAGTACTATAGTCTCAAAAATATTATTTATCTCCTTTATCAAAGTATCTAATGGAGGAACTCTTGAGAAATAGAAAATGATGTATGCTCTAGGAAGAAATGTCTTGAATCCCATATGCAAAGTGAGGAGAGTGGAACAATCCAACTTCTATAAAGCATTGTACTTGACTCACTTTCATGATGATGAATACAATATCATGATGCTTTCCTCTTTTAGTTAGTGTCATTGTAAGTCCAATACACAAGATTGTATTTATGAGTCCAAACTTTCATTTTGGAGCCTAGTTCACTTGTGTAACAACTATCTACTCATTGTCTATGTCAACATGAATTTAGTCTTCATCTTCCAACCTCCATAGCTCCTACCATGCTCTAGATGCGACATTTTAACATGGTATCAGAGCTCAGCTGAGCATGGTCAGCTTCTCACTCTACTTCTCCAGCTCCTTTTACTTCTACCCAGCTTGGTATCAGCTCAAGAATTCATTTCCTACTATAGCTTCACCTTCACCTTCACTGCAGCTTTCATGGCTGCCATGCACAATAGTACCATGTCTACTTGTAGCACCTAGATCTCTCTCCATACTTAATAACTCCACATGATTTCTTTTGGATATCTTTAACTCTACTCAAAGCACAACATCCTTTCACTTCATACCTCGATGTTGACTACTGAAGAAGTTGTCATTGATGAAATTCTTTCTCGATGTCGTGAACTATGCCCTTGCAGGTCGTACAGTTGCCATAATCTCCATAATGCATGATCTATGCTGCCACCATAGAGCTTTGGTACCCCCAAAGTGGGCTAACCTTACCCAAGAGGGTTTCCCAAAATATTCTCTCTATTGATCACAATTTGAGAAACCCTAACTATCATCTCTGTAGGTAGCCATAGTCATTGACCTTCAAGACCTTTCATTTTCTTACTCTAAGTCCACTGAAGACTCTATCACTCTGGTCTTAGTGAGCACTTAAATTCCAGATAAGTATCACACTAAATTAGCAAGCAAGAAGAAGATCAAGCATCAACATCCGACATTGAGCTCCAAGATAATATCTTTTTAATACTCATGCAGTGTTGTTAAACACTAATCATCTTGTGTCTCTTGACGCATTTAAGTACAACTCTTTTGCTAAAAATGGTGTACAGATCGGACGCCGTATGTGCGCGTAGTGAGCGTCAGAAGGTCCCCAAGAACAAAAGAACTCTATTTTTTTCACAAAAAACAATGATGAAAGCTTGCACGACATGAAGCAAGAGACAAATTGGGTGCAATCTCTCCCCATGCCTTGTGTGAGCGCTCCACAAAGCATGTATTTTATATATTATTCATCTTCAAGCTCAAAAAATAGCCCAATTTACAATTAGCACACTTTTGCTTTTGTGTTTGCTTTTGTGCTACTAAAGAATTAAAGCTATTGGGTGCCTAAGGAGTCAGGCGGTACCCAAATACAATATCTAATACAAATATTTAAGTTGTGTGCCCATGTGCATACAAAAATAATAAATAAATATCAAGCGCTTTAGTAAATAAGTGTGAAAAAATATGGGCGCCATGCTTAAGATACGCGCCCACCAAAAATTGATGATAATTTAAATACATGCTATCCTCCAATGCTTCCCAATGCCACCGCTGCTTGCTCTACACATCAACTGAAGCATTCACAATTGTTAGAAAAATAATACAATTAAACTAACAAAAGTGAATACCTAGCAGTCTTCAGCTACAAAAATAAATTGATTAGAACTTAATCCTAATCTTAATTTATTACGAGTGCGCATTCTAAACTCATAAATGTTTATTAATTTAAATATGTATTTTGTGGAATCACCCGCTATGGAATCACCCACTTACACATTAAATTAACAAAACGCCCGAAAAGGATAGGCGTCCCCATCAACTTTTCACACAAAGAATCCACCTTGTATATGAGCCTCGGTAATAAAATTTTACGGAATCCACCGCAAAACCTCACGGAATCCACCGTGGAATATGCCTCCTGGTATCAAAAAAATATTAGATCTTGAAAAAATAGCATAGTTCAATGGAGAAGGTTTCCATGCCTAAAAGGAAAATACCATGTACCACCTCATAAGGAAAGACCTCTGGGATCTCTTTGAAGATAATGAAGGTGATGGAGATGGCCAGAAAGAAGATTCAGAAAGTGGGATCCTTGCAGTAGGTCTATCAAAAACCAAAGAATGGAAGAAGATGAATAACAAGGCACTAGGCATCATTTTTGTCAAGAGGAGGACAGAGAGAGAGGAGAGGAGAGAGAGTGCAGAAGAGAGAGAAAGATTACATGAAGTGAGAGAAAGAGAGTGACAAGGAGAGAGAAATATTAGAAAAGGAGAAAGAAAGTTAGAGTCTACCAAAAAGAGTCTACCAAAAAAGATGGATGTTGGTCTAAATGAGATCCCAAGCAATCCATTAACTTCCTGGATCAAAAGGTAGTCCATCATAATGATTTTGCAAGAGAAGAGAATGCCCATCAACCACATAATTATGAACTTGTTGCTGATTATAGTATGTACCATTAGCATATACATGTTGGCCATAAGCATAAGCATCGGGTGCATAATGCCTATGAGACTTTGCATTAGTTGATAGGAAGGTGGTTATTTTAGCATATACATGTGACTGATCTTCTTACTCTTTTTTCTTGATTTGGAATTCCATCCACTTAGTGAGCTAGGAAAAAAAGGGTGTCCATAGTGGTCTTCATTTCACCAATGCCTTCCATCAATTCTCTATGCCTCTCAACATGCCTTGTCTCATGCAAACTTAGGGTATTAGTGAGCGTGATGAGGCTCCTCACATCATGAGAGTAATCTTCATCTTCCATTTCAGGGTTGTTCTCAATCCTCAGGGCATGTGCATCCCTTATTTGTTGTTGCTGGAGGTCATCATTTGCCTTGGTTTTTCCCGTGTTCCATGCCATGGCTAAGTGCACTCCCATTAGACCCCGGCTTACTATTTTGCTCGCAGCTTGAGCTAGGGAGCTCCAATTGGCCTAATTTTTTGTTCAAGTTGAAGTCAAGGATGTCCTCTTCAAATTGAGAGTAAGCAGGTTGCTACAAGGTTAATATAGAAAAATTTGTAACAGCAAAATTGTAGTTGTTTTATGTAGTCTTGCACCCTGTTTGAGAGCTTAGTGGACTGTTTTGGCCTATAAGGGATGGGTAGTGCCTAACTAAAGTTCCCAACTAATAGGGGGGTTACTGAGTTCTGCAAACACTCTTTGGGGCTTGCTCTTCAGTGCTGGTACTCACTCTTTACCTCTGTAACTAATTGAAAATGTCTACATCACCCTATAGGAATTCAAGAGAGCTAAAATATGGTCCCCCGTCTATTGTATGTCTACAACAACTTCTCCCATGGCACCATACATTGCTTCAGCATACATACACATGGTCTACACCATAACATCATTGCTGAGCATGAAAATGAGCATTCCCATGACTGTGTCACTCACATATGATAATCATACATGCACTATTGCATTCACTGTCATAACTGCATACATGATTGTATGTGTATCTAAAGATACATTTTACCTGATTCTCAATCATACATCATTGCAAGTACATTAGTGGCACATTAATATGCCATGTACATTAGTGGCATAATCCCAAGTACATCAATATGTTATAGACATCAATGGCATCATCATGACATGCCAATTCTCACTGTCCCCAAAATATCTCTACACTTGCGAATAAGTTCGAGCTCCGGATCACCGGCAGTTGGGTAAAGTTTCCCTCGGGCTGGGTTGTGCACCCCTTTAGAGTCTTTGATGGCAAGGGGTGGTCACCCCTCTTTTGTCTTGCCACCTCACCCGGCATTGGGTTTTTCCTCACCCGAAATATACATGGCAGATATTTATTAATTAAACTCCCAGCATGAGATATTGAACCTTTTCATAAAATACATGGAATGGAAAAATGGGGTCAAGGGTAGGGGCTCACCAAGCAGTGACTCACTTCTATCTCACCTTATTTACAATGGATTTCAAAGATTAGTTTATGCTCAAAAAATCATCACAAGTCAAGAGATTAGGGTGAGAAAATCACTAAACAGTAGTGAAAAATTTTAGCATAGAATGGACCATTTTCAATGCAAGAAAGCCTAAGAAAGTACAAAGATTAAATTGGCAGAGAGTAAGCATTGAAACCTTTAATAAAATTCATGGTTGACTGCTTGAATCTCTCCCAACAATAGGCTTTTTGTCTCAGCAATAGGATGGAAATAAAAGAGAGTTCAAGAGTCAATTACCTCTTTGATAATGAAGAAGTGCTGAGAATCAGTGGCCAATGTCCCAAGGTTGCTCTCCAATGCTCCAATTAGCCTCATGATGACAAAGCTTCAACCAAGAATTGAGTTTTCAAGCTTGATTCTTCAACGGGAGAAGGAGAAGAAATGGGGTTCTCGG
The DNA here is from genome assembly GCF_053477565.2 of Lygodium microphyllum. NCBI lineage: Eukaryota > Viridiplantae > Streptophyta > Polypodiopsida > Schizaeales > Lygodiaceae > Lygodium > Lygodium microphyllum. The sequence continues at coordinate 62,331,981 of NC_141154.1, read as the reverse complement.
GCATGCCCTTCCTAGAGTTCCACATGTTGGCCTTCCTCTTGTTCAACCTATTGTTCCCCCTTTGGTTCCTCCTGTAGACCCTGGAGCCAATGGATTGTAGGGATAATGGAAGCTTTGATGAAGCTCAAACCTCTTGCAACTTGCCATGTTTAGGATGGAGGATGAATTTAGGAACTTGTTGGAAGTGCTCACCGAATGAATAGATCCTACTATTTTGTCCACATGCATTAGGAGCTCCTCTACCATACCGGGTCATGCCAACATCACCTTCTATAAGTAAGTGTTGTAGTGTTAGCCATGTGGGAGGGGCACTTCACAGAGATGATAAGAGGCATAACATGCCTCCCAATGGTGGCAGATGTGCAGTCCCTCATGCAAGCCATGGCCTTGGAAACCTTGGCTATAGTTTTCCCAATACACCAAGACCTTTGATCAATGATATACACAAGAAATCAAGCAGCCTATCTCCATCCTCTGTTGTGCCACTTGTTGTAAGGGGCCCCAATGTAGTGGAAGACTCCGAAGCCAACTGCAAGAATGGTCAAGATAGTGGTTGGGCATTAGCAAGGACTTCGAATTCGGCACCGAATTTACATAGAAATTGCAAGGAAAGCTCAATGGTTGGGCCAAGTATGGTGACTCTCTCCCTTCTTCCTGATGCTCCTTCTACCATGGACTCGCCTCCAACAGAAGGTTACTACACAACCCCCACACTTGCTTCCACTGAGCTAGGCCTTTGCAATATTGGAAAGGTGAGATCACTTGGGCATCATGGATTGGTTTACTTCACAAACCTTAGGTCCAAAAACAATGAGAGATGTGAAACTGCTTGGTATCCCTTACTAGCTAAGGCTCTTGCGGATGGCTTGCTATTAAATCAAGCTTATTTGGAGCAAGTTTATGGTGCTTCCACTGACCTAGTGTTACTAGTTGATGACCATTGTTGTGTCCTCTAGTTCAAAAAGCCTATGAGAAGTCATCAAAAAGCCTCTTTTGTGAAGCCAAGCTCAGGCCCTTAGGTTGATCCCCTTGGACACCCTACCCCTCTAGGTAATTTCAATATTTATTCATTTGGCACACCCACAACTTCTTTTTCCACATTATGGGGGTCTCTTGAGAAGACTAGTTGTTCAAGAGCCTGAATTGCTAGATAATTCTAGCAAGTTGTGCTTTAAGTCAAGAGAACAGTCCACCCGTTCCTTGATTCCATCACCCCAGCACATGATAGAACCAAACGTGAATGAGGCCAGATTTGCATATGATCCTTCTCGGCTATTGACCAATAACTTTGGAAAATGTAACTCATGTCCACCTAGATGCCTCTCCTCTAGTAAAAAGCTTGGAGGCCATGGAGGAAGAGTAGTAGAGGCCTCTATGACTGTTGCCTTAATCACAAATTGCACAAGCAGGGTTAAGTCTGATTCAAGCAAATGTTGGGTTGTAGTGTTTGTATACGGGATGCTTCCAATGGTCCACCTACCAGGAAGATGGAGACAGCTCCTAAGTTGACCTTTGTGTGCTTTGCGAAGAAAATCTCATGCCTCAATCGCAACGAACGGAAGCCTGCAATAACTGTGGCATTCAGGATGGTTGTGAATCTCAGTGAAGAATATTGATATTCCGATCACACAATCAACCATATTAGTCTGAAGGTCCTTCTCGGAAATTTTTTTGAGATTGGCCAAGATCATGCCAAGAATTTGTGTGGGGGTGAAAGTTCTGGTTTCACCAAGGTATTGTACATGGATGAGGGGGACGCCATCTAGACCTTGAGTGACCTTGAAGGAGAAGTATTTCAGTTGAAGGTCACTATTGTCTTACTAGATTCCATGGATGTAGACCTTTCCAGACAAAAGTTTTACTTCCCATACTTGTGAGCCTAGTATTCCCCACCCTTAATATAAAGATCCATGGTCTATCTCCTCTTCAGTCTTCAATGTTGCGTGTCCTCTTCTTGGAAATGTCTCTAGCTTCTCAAAATTCTTCAATGCTGCTACTTGTCTTCTTCTTGGAAATGTCCACTAGTCACTCCAATGCTCCCTACCATGTTTGTACTTGTGTACCTGAAGTTCTTGAATTTGCGTGATTGAAAAATAGAAATTAAATGAAATATGACTAGCTGGATCAAGAATCTATTGCTTCGATACCACTTGTCAAGAAGAGGACATGAGAGAGAGAAAGAAAAGGAGAGAGAGAGCGTGCACAAGAGAGACAAAGACTGCAGGGAGAGAGAAAGAGAGTGAGAATGAGAGAGAAAGACAGAAAGGGAGAGGAAGATGCCATGAAAGCTTGGAGAGAGAGGTGAAGATGAAATAAGACTTTTATTATTATTTGATGATAAAAAATCAAGTCCCTAATATCTGATATACTAGCCAGTGTAGCTAGTATTTCCCCATTATTGAATCCCCCTCTCTTACATTCGGGCTCTGGATTAGCAGGGGAGGCGGGCACAGTTACCCCCGAGCCGGGTTGTGCACCCGTTTAGGGTATTTGATGGCAAGGGGTGTCACCCCTCTTTTTTCTTGCCACCTTGCCTGGCATTCGAGCTTTTCCTCACCCAAAATATACATGGCAGACATTTATTAGTTAAACACCTAGTATGAGATGCATTCGAAAATAAAAATTGAACCTTTTCATGAAATGCATGGAATGGAAAATTGGGGTGAAGGGTAGGGGCTTACCATACAGTGACTCAATGCTATCTCACCTCATTTATAATGGATTTTAGAGATTAGTTTAAACTCAAACAATCATCACAAGTCAAGAGATTAGGGTAAGGCAATCACTAAATAGTAGTGAAAAATTTCAATATAGAATGGACCATTTTCAATGCAAGTGAGGATTGAGATTAAATTGGCACCATATAAGCATTGACAACTTCAATAAAATGCATGATTGACTACTTGAATCTCTCCCAATAATAGCCTTTTTTTTGGTTCAGCAATAGGATGGAAATAAAGAGAGTTCGAGAGTCAATTACATCTTTGATTAGTGAAGAAGGGCTAAAAATCGGTGGCCAATGTCCCAAGGTTACTCTCCAATGCCCCAATTAGTTCATGATGACAAAGCTTCAGCCAAGAATTGAGTCTTCAAGCTTGATTCTTCAATGGAAGAAGGAGGGTTTGAGCTTCATATGAAAAGGGAGTGAAGGTAGTCTGCACCTTAACTCCTGTTATGGGTAATGCAGAAACAAAGAAGACACATGTATGCCATTATTTCAAGCGCACCAAAACTGAAGGTGAGCATTCTCATATTAGAAATTATGAGGTTGAGTGTTGCAGCAAGGTACCCATATTTAACCAGGTTAGCTCAAGTTTTTCGAGTTGCTTGTATGACTAGTCGACCAATAGTTCTACAAAGAGTCCACCTTACATGGCTATAATCGGTGATGATAGTGACCCTAATGACATGCCCAATGTGGTTTGTTTAGTCCAAGGTCAAGGAGGAGATTCAAAGGTTAGCTCTCTTACAAATGAACAAGCTCCAAGTGTACTATTCCAGGATAATCCCTTTAATCCTCCTCCTAGCATATCGTCTCCCGGATCAAATGTAGCCACAGAACAAGGGCTGGCTACTGGATTGAGGAGCAAGTTGAGACCTTTTGTTGCTGGTGGTAGGTTGATAACAGTGAACCTCCTATGCACTTGTCATCATCAATTTAAAATCATCAAAATCAACATGATTTTCACCCTTCCCGTCCACACCTGTGATCATCTTCTTGCAATCTTAGAGTATTACTTTCTTGTCTCCAAGGTTTGTAAGAACAGAGTGGAGCTCCTCCAAAGTGATATTTCCATTCTTGTCTATATGGAGTACATCAAACACAACTGAGAGATTTTCTTGGGAGTGCACTATAGGCTTTGTGATCACTCCTGAGGTGCTTCAACGGGTCAGAGTTTGAGATAGACTATGCTTCATTGACTTGTTTTCTTTTAGATTGGTAATTAAAAATAATGATATTTGTGCTATTTCATTATGTATTAAACTTGTTTCCATGACCTCAAGATAGATACCCCATATCCTAGATTTGAAATCTACTATCAAATTTGTCTTATTGATGAGATTCTATTCTATCTAATTTACTATCATGATAATTACAATGAGGTTGTAAAGGAGGTATGTCTCATGAGGAGATAATGAGATTTAAAAAGGTCATAGAGGCTTGGAGCCAACTATACCAAGAGTTTCAGAGATTGATCTAGTTTGTTCCATTGATAGAGCTTACATATAATGTGATGCTTAATCAAAGCAATGGGATAAATGCCATTTTAAGAACTCTAAGGGTGACATTATCTGAGGTTAAGAACTAAGATTTAAAAAGATATTGAAAACACAATATAATAGGTATTTGTAAGATAAGAGTTATTTAGAACACACAAAAGAAATATGTAGATACTGGTGCACAGATCGGTCGCCATATGCGTGTGTAGAGAGCGTCACAAAGTCCCCAAGAACAAAAGAACTCCACTTTTTTCACACAAATCAATGAAGAAAGCTTGCATGACATGAACAAGAGACCAATTGGGTCAATCTCTGTAAACGCCCCGAACAACGTAGTATGCTTAACAATTATGATATTCGCTTGTTTTTGAGATTTAATATAAAAGAGAATGAACACTTAAAGCTGAAAATGAAAATTACTCACAAAATTACAGCCATGAAAATGTAAAAGTAATGGAGACAAGATTGAGGGTTGAAGATGGGCAACCCCTCCCCGCCCCCGAAGGAATGCATTTCTGCTCAACCCAAGTCCCTTAGGGAAGAGCTCAGTTACAATCAACCTGAGAGTGAGAAGAAGTAATTCTCACTCTCACAAGATCATGCAAAGATGTACAAACACACATGCATTATCTATTATGCAATGATAAGAACTGATTTCTTTACAGTATGAGAGAAGAAAAATGGAAATTCAGCCTTTCTCCATCGTTGATCAGCAGTACATGGATAGGGCTTGCTTCTTGTAGCTAAAATGGAAGAAAAAGCTCGAGAAGGAGGTGTTGCAATGAATTTACAGGCTTGCTGTCCTGTAAACAGCAGTGATAGAAGAGGGAATATGGAGGAATTTGATAATGAAGAAGTGGGGGATGATGATGGGGATGGATGGGGCCAGTTTCTGGCTATCTGTGGGTGCTGTACATGAGTTTACAGCAAAGAAAAATGATGATCAATGAAGAAAAACGAGCTCTTATTTATAGGAGAGGGGAGAGCTAGTACAAAAGGGGAAAGTGGAGTAGCACAAGACAAGTGTCCAGCCACATGTCATGAGATGTGACAAGTGGTGGGACACTTGGAAACTTGTGTGACAAGTGTCTTGACACTTGTCTCTTCTCTATGGCCTTCCTTTTTGGGTTGAATACTGTCAAGAATAGAAACAACCAAATTTAGTAAGCACAGTCAGAGTACAGAACTTACTATTTTTAGAATGACATCCCTATTTTTTAGGACTAGTATTTTTAGGCTAATTCGAGGCTCCTAAATTTTAGGGACCTCCTAAAATTTAGGGATCTCCTAAAATTTAGGGACCCCCCCAATATGGGTGTCATATGAAAGCTTTTTCCGTGTACATCGCAAAAATGGTATCCGAATCTTCATGTGACTTTCCTATGCAAAGAAATGTGCATTTCAAGCTTTCAGCCCACACATGCACATTATACAAGCATTTCATGATCATGCCATCTTGTTGATTGTAACTGTCTGTTCTAGTTGATCTAGCCCACACTTCAAGGCATCAATCCTTTCTGTGTGCGAGTCTAACCCTGATATGCGTGAGTTCTAGTCACAGGCGCCCAATTGGGTCATATAGGTGGAAGTGTGAACTATCTTTTCTCTAACCCACCACGTGGGTCCACCATAACCTGTGACCACTCATCAGTGGCCAGCTCCAATGCACTTTTCTTTATATCTAATTAGTGCAAAGGAAATAAATTTAATAAATCATTATATAGACAAATTAATGAAAAAGGATACAAATTCTGTTTCTATAGAGTTGTGACAGCCCTCTGGCTTTTATTCAGCTGTCCTCAGCTGAAAAGCTTCTTGATATTGCTGTAGAATATTTGGGTAATCCTTCATGAATTTTTCATCTACCCACTGTGCATCTGTTGGTTGTGGGTAGATTCTTGAATTTTAGTAAGAATTTTCGTGTCACAAGGCCACTTCTCGTGGTTCGATCCTTGAGAAACAAAATCTTTTCAGGTTCCAAGAGTTGCTCTGTTTCTTCAACTTCTGGGGGATCTTCAGTAATGGGTTCCTTTGGTTCTAGTCCTATGTAAGGTTTTAGCAAACTTACATGAAAAGCGTTGTGTATTTTCCAATGAGCAGGAAGCTCAATTCGATAAGAAACTTCATTTATTTTCTCAATCACTTTGAAGGGTCCAAAGTATCTATTGGAGAGCTTTGGAAAAGATGAATTTTGACCAGAACCTTGTTTGAGCCTGCTTTTATCAAACTTTAGCAAGACATATTGACATTTTTCAAAAGCCAAAGGTCTTCTTCGTTTATCTGCTTGCTTCTTTTGTCGCTCTTGGGTAACTTTGATAGTGGCTCGAACTTGATCCATTGCGGTTTTTAAATCTGAAGCAAACTCATCAGCAGCAAAAATCTTATCTTTAGTGCGAATAATTGGAGGAGGAATCACTTTACCCTGTACTATTTCATTTGGAGCTTTCCCTGTGGATGAGTGCACTGTATTGTTGTAAGCAAACTCCAATAATGGAAGATATTTCTCCCATTGTGACTTATGTTCACTAACATAAGCTTTCAACATATCCAAAAGAGTGAGATTCATCACCTCTGTTTGGCCGTCAGTTTGAGGATGAAAAGCTGAGGAGAACTTTAAAGTGGTTCCCAAATTCTCAAATAAAGCAAGCCAAAAGTTACTTGTGAATTTGGAGTCTCTATCTGAAATGATCTCAGAAGGCATACCATGTAATCTGAAGATATGTTGAATGAAAAGTCTTGCAGCTTGTGCGGATTTCAATGTTTTATGACATGGAATAAAATGTGATTGTTTGCTGAATCTATCAATTATGACCCAAATCATATCATGACCTTGAGGTGTTCTTGGAATACCTGAGATGAAATCCATTGTGATAGATTCCCATGGATCTTTGGGCACTGGAAGAGATTGCAACAATCCTGGAATCTTCTGCCTATCATATTTGGATTTTTGGCATACTAGACAAGCCTCAATGAAGTTATGTGTATCTTTTCGTAATGTTGGCCAATAAAAGTAGCGCTCAATTGCACTTAGAGTGGCTTCCCTCCCTCTATGCCCTGCATAAGGGGGTTCATGACTTTCTTTAAGCACCTTTTATCGAATAGGAAGAGTGACACAAATGTGATTGTTCATGAGAAGGTAATCGTCTTTGATGGAATAATCTGGATGAGAACCTCCTTGCTGTAAATTTGACCAAATTGCTACAAAATTAGTATCTTCATCATAAGTATTCTTCATCATTTGAAAATCTTCATGATGAGCCACTGTAATAGTTGCAATGCGAGGCACTCTAGAAAGTGCATCAGCAACTACATTTTGTTTCCCTGGAGTGTACATTTGAAAATGAAACATAGACAAGAAATTTTCCCATCTTGCATGTTTCTCCTGCAAATTCTTTTGAGTCTTGAAATACTTCAAGCTTTGATGATCGGTTTTAATAAGGAATTCATTGCCTAAAAGATAATGTTTCCATATCTTTAAAGCATGAACCACTGCTAAGAGCTCCTTTTCATAAATGTCATACCTTTTCTCCACATCATTTAGACGGCGGCTTTCAAAGGCTACGGCATGGCCTTCTTGATTTAGCACTGCACCAATACAATCACCGCAAGCATCTGCTTCCACCACAAATGGTTTTACTAGATCTGGAATGATAAGAACAGGTCCAGAAGTAAGAGCTATTTTCAGCCTTGTGAAGGCTGCCTTCTCTTTTTCCTTCCATTGGAAAGAGATCTTCTTCTTTGTAAGGTCATGAAGTGGAGAAGCCATATGTGCAAAATGCTTGATGAAGCGGCGGTAATAAGAACATAAGCCAAGAAACGATCGTACCTCATGTACATCATGAAGATGAGGCCATTCTTGGATTATCCTGATCTTTTCAGGATCCATTTGAATCCCTTCAGAAGAGATGACATGCCCAAGGTAATTTATTTTATGCATGAAAAATTCACTCTTTTTACCATTTACCAAGAGTTGATTTTGTTGTAGTAATTGTAGAACAATTTCCAAGTGTTGATGATGCTCCTCTTCATTCTTGCTAAAGACAAGAATATCATCAAAGAAAGTACCGACATATTGTCAATGCTCTCTAAAGATGCGCTCCATCATTCGATTAAAGGTGGCTGGTGCATTGGTTAATCCGAAAGGAACCACCAAGAATTCATAAAGACCATATGAAGTGCGGAAAGCAGTTTTGTGTACATCTTGTGGTATTACCCTAATTTGATGGTAACCACTCTTTAGATCAATGTGGCTGAAAACCTTTGAGCCTCCTAGACGATCCAAAATGTCGTCAATTCTGGGAATAGGAAACCGATTCTTCACAGTGATTTTGTTGAGGGCTCGATAATCAATGCACATCCTGAATGTGCCATCTTTCTTTTGAACAAGAAGAACCGGTGAACAAAATGGTGAGCTACTTGGCCTAATTAGCCCACGGTTGAGTAGGTCTTCGACTTGATTTCTGATTTCTTCTTGTTGAGGACGGCTCACACAGTATGGTGCTATATTAGGAGGAGAACTACCTGGGATAATATCAATATGATGGTCTTCTGGCCTTTCTGGGGGAAGCTGATAAGGAAGATCTTCCAAAAAACAATCTTTATACTTTTCCAAGAGCTGAAGTCGCTCTTGGTTTTCAACATTCATATTATCTTTTACATCAGTGACATAAAGCAAACAACATTTAACACAATCCTTAATTGCTCTAGAGACTTGCATATGGCTTACCATAGGTATGGTGTCTCCAAAAACTCCAGCTTGGATCTCGTACTTCTTGCCTTTGTTGGTGAGTTCTACCTTATTTTTTTAGAGAAGATGGTTGAATCTACTCTATGATTCCAGGGCATGCCAAGAATCACATCGCAACCATCAAGGTCTCCGATACAGAAGGTATCTTCGTCACTGTAGCCTTGAATTTGAAACTTGAGCTTGCCAATGTAGGGTATCACAGTCTTCACTGTGTCACCTTCATCAGCATTCAAAGCTTGGCGAACTTCTACCGGAGTGTCCATCTCTTCATTCTTGCAACTGTCCCCAAGCTTTTAATAATTTGCGCGTCTCTGGAGTGTGAGTTGTGTTTGCAACTACATCATTGATAGCATTGATTTTCACTAGCGACTTAGGCTTGTTGTCAGAAACCTTGCTTTGTCCCTTGTTTGGACATTGCTTCGCTATGTGGCCTGTTTGTCCACATTTAAAGCACTTCCCTTCTTTCATGAAGCGTTGCTTTTCTTCTTCGAAAAGTTGCTTTGCTTGTGGGTATAGATTGGAGCGAAATTGAGGAGCATTAGGAGGTGCATAGGGCTTCATCTTCTTTTGATTTGATGGCTGCTTTTGCCGCTGTTTTTGTCCTTCATTTGGGGCTGAATACTCCTCATCATTAGCTACTCTCTTCTTATCATTCTTTTGGAATGATTTTGTTGCCATTGTGCTCCATTTCCCATGTCTCAGCATGGTCAATGAGTTCCCTGAGACTAGAACAATGATAATGATTAAGAGCAGTACGAAGTTTAAAATGCAAACCTCCTTGAAACTTCCTAAGCTTTTCCGAACTGCTAATCTTCTTGAAATGTTGGACCTTCAAAAGTAGCTCCCAAAATCTCTTGGTATAGTCACCAAGTGACTCATTTTTCTTTTGCCAAAGCCGATCCCATTCCATTTTTACATCTCTTTTGAAATGAACAGGAAGAAATTGGCTTTGTATCAGGCGAACAAAGGAACGCTATGATTTTGGGACAGCATGATCATATTCCAACCCCGTCCACCAAGTATGGGCTAAGTCGGTTAAATGTAAAGCTGCAAACTTAATCTTTTCTTTTTCTTTATACTTGTCATGACCATACAAAATTTGAAATTGACGAATAAACTTCAGAAGAAGATCAGGATTTTAGGAACCATCATACATACTGAACTTGATCTTCTTTTCAAGTTGAGATAGTGACTTAGTCTTCTTCTTCTTATTATGCCTTCGTCCATGCTCGGATCTTGAGGTTGAAGATGATAAAGTGCTTGATGGGGATGAAGATGGAGATGAGGGTGAAGAATGTTGACGCCTTTGACGATGATGAGGTCTTCCACGAGAAGGGTGTGACTCTTCATTACTAGAAGAGGATCCATCAGAATAGGCGCCAGATGACTTTGAAGAAGAGGATGAGCTTCGATGCAATCTCTTTCTTTGTCTTGAAGTAGAATGGGACTGCCTCTTAGAAGTAGTTGGACTTCTTGATCAGCTCCTTTCATTGGTATGGCTTTGTCTCCTTGAAGTAGATGGGCTTCTTTCCTTGAATTCTTTGGGATTCTCAACTTTTTCTAGTTTGAGAAGTTGCTCACGAATTTGCTGATTCTCCTCTCTAAGACTTTGAATGGCTTGAAGGATAGCACTCAATTGATCCATTGAGACTAAAGAAAAAAAATATGCTCAAGCACTCAATGCAAGGGCTGAAAACAAACAAACTTATAGTTGTAAGCACTACCAGTGTTGGGGGTGAGGACCGAGCCAAAGCTCTGATACCACTGTAAACGCCCCGAACAACGTAGTATGCTTAACAATTATGATATTCGCTTGTTTTCGAGATTTAATATAAAAGAGAATGAACACTTAAAGCTGAAAATGAAAATTACTCACAAAATTACAGCCATGAAAATGTAAAAGTAATGGAGACAAGATTGAGGGTTGAAGATGGGCAACCCCTCCCCCCCCCCCCCCCCCCCCCCGAAGGAATGCATTTCTGCTCAACCCAAGTCCCTTAGGGAAGAGCTCAGTTACAATCAACCTGAGAGTGAGAAGAAGTAATTCTCACTCTCACAAGATCATGCAAAGATGTAGAAACACACATGCACTATCTATTATGCAATGATAAGAACTGATTTCTTTACAGTATGAGAGAAGAAAAAGGGAAATTCAGCCTTTCTCCATCGTTGATCAGCAGTACATGGATAGGGCTTGCTTCTTGTAGCTAAAATGGAAGAAAAAGCTCGAGAAGGAGGTGTTGCAATGAATTTACAGGCTTGCTGTCCTGTAAATAGCAGTGATAGAAGAGGGAATATGGAGGAATTTGATAATGAAGAAGTGGGGGATGATGATGGGGATGGATGGGGCCAGTTTCTGGCTATCTGTGGGTGCTGTACATGAGTTTACAGCAAAGAAAAATGATGATCAATGAAGAAAAACGAGCTCTTATTTATAGGAGAGGGGAGAGCTAGTACAAAAGTGGAAAGTGGAGTAGCACAAGACAAGTGTCCGGCCACATGTCATGAGATGTGACAAGTGGTGGGACACTTGGAAACTTGTGTGACAAGTGTCTTGACACTTGTCTCTTCTCTATGGCCTTCCTTTTTGGGTTGAATACTGTCAAGAATAGAAACAACCAAATTTAGTAAGCACAGTCAGAGTACAGAACTTACTATTTTTAGAATGACATCCCTATTTTTTAGGACTAGCATTTTTAGGCTAATTCGAGGCTCCTAAATTTTAGGGACCTCCTAAAATTTAGGGATCTCCTAAAATTTAGGGACCCCCCCAATATGGGTGTCATATGAAAGCTTTTTCCGTGTACATCGCAAAAATGGTATCCGAATCTTCATGTGACTTTCCTATGCAAAGAAATGTGCATTTCAAGCTTTCAGCCCACACATGCACATTATACAAGCATTTCATGATCATGCCATCTTGTTGATTGTAACTGTCTGTTCTAGTTGATCTAGCCCACACTTCAAGGCATCAATCCTTTCTGTGTGCGAGTCTAACCCTGATATGCGTGAGTTCTAGTCACAGGCACCCAATCGGGTCATATAGGTGGAAGTGTGAACTATCTTTTCTCTAACCCACCGCGTGGGTCCACCATAACCTGTGACCACTCATCAGTGGCCAGCTCCAATGCACTTTTCTTTATATCTAATTAGTGCAAAGGAAATAAATTTAATAAATCATTATATAGACAAATTAATGAAAAAGGATACAAATTCTGTTTCTATAGAGTTGTGACAATCTCCCCCCATGCCTTGTGAGCGCTCCACAAAGCATGTATTTAATATATTATTCATCTTCAAGCTCAAATAATAGCCCAAATTACAAAATAGCACGCTTTAGCTTTTGAGTTTGCTTTTGTGCCAATAAAGAATTAAAGCTAATGGGCGTCCAAGAAGTCAGGCGGTACCCAAATACAATGTCCAATACAAGTATTTAAATTGTGCGCCCATGCGCATACAAAAATAATAAATAAATATCAAGCGCTTTGATAAATAAGCGCGACAAAATATAGGTGCCATGTCTAAGATACGCACCCATATAAAATTGATGATAATTTGAATACATGCTGTTCTCCAATGCTTCCCAATGCCACCGCTGCGCTCTATACATCAACTGAAGCATTCACAATTGTTAGAAAAATAATACAATTAAACCAAAAAAAGTGAATACCTAGCAGTCTTCAGCTACAGAAATAAATTGGTTAGAATTCAATCCTAACCTTGATTTATCATGAGTGCGTACTCTAAACTTAGAAACATTTATTAATTTAAATATGTATTTTGCAGAATCACCCGCTATGGAATCACCCATGTACACACAAAATTAACAAAATGCTCGAAAAGGATAGGCATCCCCATCGACTTCTCGCACAAAGAATCAACTTTGTGTATGAGCCCTGGTAATAAAATTTTATGGAATCCATCGCAAAACCTCACGGAATCCACTATGGCACGGAATCCACCGTGGAATATGCCTCTTGGCATCAGATACTATTCAAGAATCCATTAAGGAAGGAAATGATGCATTTTTGTAGGTTAAAAAAAGAAGATTTCAATGATCCCTAGCAAGTCTAAGAAGACCATGACATTGTGCACCATGGATCTTCATGTTCTTAGGGAGATAAGCTTAAAGTTGAAATTACCTTTGGAGTAATACTTAGATAAACTATATTAATTATAAAATTACCAAAAAATTAGTGTTTAAACCAAAATATCTAGTTACTTTAGCTATGTTTATATTAACACTTAATTAACATTTAAATCGATACACCAAAAAATAAAAATTAAACATTACAAATATAGGACTAAACTAGAAATATCACAAAAACATCACGATTGGTTGAACAATGCACCTAAATTACACTTTCTCACATTTAAAAAGCTATTAACCTTTTCATTTTCTCTAGTAAGTATAAAAATTGACAACAAGAAATCCTAAATAAAAACACTCAATAATAATGATAAGAAAAAGATCCAAGCTCCAAGCAAAATGACTAAGCAAAAATAAAATATTGCAAATTATTTATTTTTAGAACACATAAAAATGTGTTTATGTGATACAAGTTCAAATCATGCTTACAAATATGTCATTTTAAAAAAAAGAATACAAGTTCAATAAAGAGTTAAATTGAGATCACATTTTTCCTCACATGTTTTGGTCAAGAGTCGAAAGGTTAGACGATGACTCCATATTATTTAACTTAAGTTGGTCTTTGGAGTAATTAGATATTATATATTTTAATCAAGCTAATACAAAGTTCTATTAAGTAATTCGACAATAGATTGATCGATGGCAATCTATTGTTAAAGCCAAGCAAAGTGTTAGTAAAAAATATCACAATTTTCATAAGCTAGCTCTTAAGTAGTACCTCTTCAATTAATAAGCTAGCACTACGCAAGTTTTTAAAGGACATCGATGAATTTTATGACCTAGCCTTGCCCTAAATGCAACTAGCAAGATACATAGAAACTAGGGGTTGGACATCTAGTCACACTGACCAAGGTATATAAGGTGTAAGAGTCCTAGTTTAGGGAAATAAGTTATTATCAAGAACATACTCTTTACCTTCATCTTCAACTTCCATGCTTCCTCCTTCTTTCTCCCCTTTTTTCTGTCTTTCTCTCTTCTCTTATAGTCTTCCTCTAGCTTCTTCTTGTTCTCTTTCTCTCTTCAATTCTTTCTCCTCTCCTTTCTCAGCTTCATTCATTACAAGTGATATTAGAGCATCAGGCTTTGGTGCTTTTCTTCTTTTCCCTTTTTCCCTTTTCAAATCCCAAAATCCTAGTTACTGAAGTTACAAGTACAAATAGAGCTAAAAGGACCACAGTTAGTGTCATTTTTTTGGAGCAAGTAGGATCTATGTCTAGAGACTTAGATATATCTAGAGGCAAACTAGCAAGTCATCACTTGTTTTCATGCAAAATTTAGGGGTTTCAGGTCAAGTTTAGAGACTGAGTTGGAAGAGGGAAAATCCCCTATTACTTTTTGCCTTAGTCCTCCTTCTCTTTGTTCTCCTGCAAGGTGCCATGGTTGCGAGCCCCTACAACCTCCCAAATCTTTCTCGAGCCCCCTCTAGAACATGGGCCACCACTAGGGACTAATCCCCCATATCCGCAACTCCAATTTTCGTTTCTTGGAGGCCAGGGAAACCCTGCCATAAGCATTGGGTAGGAGTCCACAAATTGCACCACAAATTGCACTGCTGTTTGCTTTCCCTTCTCCAACCTTCTACTCTAGCTCTTAGTAGCTCCCTTGGTCTTCTTGGCCCCCTGGGCTAAACCCTCCTTGAGAAAGATTGGTATCTCTTCCCCTGACATTGAGCTCCTAAATGTGAATACCCTATTGTATACTATCAGAGACAACCATTGAAGCTCAGCCCAAGCTCTTACTTTAGCCACCATAACCTCTGGAAACTCAGCTCATAGGAGACCCTTCATCCCTCTTGCCCCTCCCTTCTACCCAGATTGAAGACAAGGAGCCCAACATGTAGAGAAGTTTTGTGGGCAGCCATGAAATCTCCATTTGAAGCTTTTCATATTTGAAGTTCAAGCTTAGGAACAAACATGGGAGCCCCCATCATTAATGGAAGCATTCAAATGCTTGAAGGATTCATCCATTGGAGTGCTTCAACCAACCAGGCTTGCTTGATGGAGAAATTGGTATCATGATGGTCTATGCTTCAACCATCTTCCCCAAACACTGAAGAAGTATGTCATTCTGAACTTAGTCTCTCATATTTATCCACTTGCTGAGCTTAATCCCTTTGTTGGAGAGATTAAAGATTGGATAGGCTTTACTAGTTCAATCCCTCATTGTATGCATGTGTCCACTGAAAGTCAATATCCCGTTTGCCTCCTAATGCATCATAACTAATCTTGAATCAATTGTAATTACAGACATTAACCCCTCTTTATCTTCCTACCTTGGATAAATCTCAAGTGAGTCATAGAATTTTGTAAATGGGTAAGTAGCAACCAGTGACTCACTGAACTGCCAAGGTAATCTCTATCCAAGTTCTTGTTCATCCTTGCATCTTATAAAATGACCCTATGTTTCCTTTCCAATGCATCTCATACTTATTGCTTAATAAAAATGTCAGCCATGTATACTCTGGTTGAGGAAAATGGTTGATACTAGGTGAGATGTTAAGACAAAAGATAGATGGCCCTCCCTTACCACTTAAGACCTTGAAAGGATGGACAACCTAGCACCGAGGAAAGTTTTCCCACCTCCTAGTGATTTGGAGCCTGATATTTGTAAGTAGGTGTAGGTACTCTCCCATGATCACCACCTTTTTTGATGAAATGATTCCCTTTGGACACCCTTTCAATGCTGATGGTACCTATGTATGATACTTGAAGTATATGTAGTCAAAAGAGATGCATGATAGTAAGCCTCACTTATGTAGTGATGATGAAGCAGATGGACATGCAATTATGCTTGCAATAGTTATCAGTATTCTTAGTACCTTTTTTACGTTGTTGCTCATGCCCCTCAATATATGAGCCATTCATAGAGTGCTTTTGCATTAAGGGACAAACATTGTTTTTAGTCACAGTAAAACAAGACACTCATAAAGATTAGATTGCAAAAAAATCTATAGTGCACATAAAAGTAAACCCTATAGCCCCTCTTGAAGAGGCTTTTTCCCTCCGGTTTGAATTAAATTAAATCTCCCCAATTAGAGCTACGGTCCAAAAGTTATGCCCATTTTTCTACATTAGGATCACTGTGGACAGGGTGCAGATCACTCAAGAACAAACATCGAAATCCCATTGTAGAATATTTTGATCATTTTTTGTCACAAGTATTAATAGCTCATCTCAAAGAGCACTTTTTGCGCTTCTATTTGAATAAAAAATCTTACCACAATCAGAGTCTCCTACCAAAAGTTACACCCCATTTACTGATAGCAAGTCTTGTGGACTACATCCAAATGGCTGGCCACGAGAAAGGCAAAAGTAAGGCCCATGAAGAATTGTAGAGGGAGATTAGAGACTCCAAAATCTCCATGAATGATGAAGCAAGCTCTACACAATATTAGCATGGCGATATGCAAGAGAAAATGCCAAATACATATCCCTATAGCTTGCTCGACCACACCTTATGTTAGCATGAGCTTCATCACATGGAAAGGCATAATGACATGGTCCTCAACCACCATCAAATGATGTCCAATTTTGATGGATAAATTGAGTAAATGGCCCTCTCAAACTCTAGAACTCAAAAAAACTTGGAGCATCCCACCACTCTTGTTGCTCAACTAGCTACAGCTTCATCCTAAGAGAAGGCAAATGAACCTAAGCACGAGTCTAGATGCCCGCCACTAGTTGAACCACTACATGGCCCATAGGGAATTCTTGGATCTAGAGGTATTCCCCCTTCAACCTATGAGGTTCTTGAATGCTCTCATGTGCATGAGAAGCCATCCCTCATCAACAGTGTAGCCAACCCCCCATTCAGGCCCTCTCCTACAATTGGTAGAAGCTTCCCCACTCTCCCTACTAGGAGCCCCAATGGAACCTATATGAATCAGCCACATGGGATAAATTCACCACATGGTATGTATGGGTATTAAGGCATGTATGGACATCATGGGATGTATGGACAACAAGGGTTTCATGGGAAGGAAGACCATCATGATCTACGTGATAAGATTCTTCTCCACCAAGTACAATGGGCAATCTGCCTCACCATCAAACTTGGAGGAATGGATGACCAAGTTGGAGTCCTACTTCAATATCTACCCCTACACTGATGATCAAAAAATTATCTTTGCATCTCTCTACTTAGAAGGATTTGCCCACACATGGTGGCACTATATCAATTGAGAGAATCATTAGTTCATTGATTGGGAAGACTTTAAAATGCGTATGGTTCAAGTATTTGTATCCCATGTGGAAAAAGAGTGGTTGGTAAGATGATGGTACACTATTGACCAATGTAACTCAGTGTGTGTGAGTACACAAATCAGTTTAACTTGACTATGTATGTGAAGAGCATTAACAATGATGCCAAATTACATGAGTATATTTATGGATTGGGACCAAGTCTATCGCGATAGATGTCATAGTCCAAAAGTCTATCACACTATTTGAAGCAATTGAATTGGCTTAGAGATATGCAAGGAAATACCCTAAGAATGAAAATTTTCAGCAAGGTTATGGACAACCCCATACCCCTTCAAGATTATCCCCATATGGAAGTGGTCTTTGCGGAAATTTTATGCTTAATAATAGACCCAAGAATACCCACTTACCCACCTTCCATTTTGAAAGAAAACATGGCACTTTTGGGACAACATTTGGCTCTAATGTTGAGAGTAAGTATGCTAAAAATAAACAATCCACTGCATCACCTTCCCATGTCTCCACTGGCCAATGTTTCATTTCATCAGATGTTGTGAAGGAAAAAAAAGGAAAAAGGCCTATGCTTTAAATGTGGGGATAAGTACACAATGGACCATGCCTCTAAGTGCCCTTACAAGAAAACTAAGATCAAGGTTCATAGCATGTATATCATGGAAGATTGGGATAATGATAAGGATGAACTACTACTCCGTTGACCATGTGGATCACAAGCAGTTCTATGACCCAAAGGATGGGTTTCTTTTTTACCTAGGCAGTTTTCCATCTCAGACACTTGATCTAACATCCCACCCAACTACCACCTCCTTTTGCTCCATCTCCTTGGATACATGGACGGGTTCTTGAAGCCGAGCACCTTGCTTGCGCATTCAAGGTAGTATCATGGGAAGCATGTCTTCATCCTTGTGGACACTGGTAGCACTCACAATTTTGTTAATAAATTAGTTATTGACTGGTTGAAGTGCAGTCTACGGAGTTACACAACCCCTTGAAGGTCCAAGTAGAAAATGGAGAGGAAGAAATCAACACACATATATGACCCGCACTTCCCTTATTCTTGGCTAAAAAATATGTGGTATTGGTTGGCCTAATTGCCTTAGATATGGGCCACATCGATGTTGTCTTGGATTGTGATTGGCTGAAACAATTAGGAAAATTTTTTATGGACTTCTTTAATCTCTATCGGGAATTTGTGATGCATGGACACCTCATCCGCTTAGAGGCAATTCAAGATCATGCTGATTTTTAGCTCATTGTAGCAAAGCAACTCAAACGAGAGTTTAAGAAGTGCTAGCAAATATTTGTCTTGCAATTGAATAAGGAAAATTCAATTCGGTCCTCTAAAGTATCTAAGGATTCACCCTTGTAGGCCCTAATTGAGGAGTACAGTGATCTACTTCAAATGCCTACAATCCTCCCCCCTAAGAGGCAAGTGGACTACCCACTTGATTAAGAGTCCCATTCGAAGCCAATAAACAAGCAACCTTAGAGAATATCCAAGTGTGAATGTGAAGATATTACAAATCCAGTCAAGCATCTGATGGAGATGGGTTTTATTGAGTCAAGTTCTTCCCCTTATGCATCCCATGTCGTGTTACTCAAGAAGAAAGATGGCTCTTTTTGCATGTGCATTGACAATAGAGACTTGAACAAAATCACAGTGAAGAACCTCTACCCCATCCCACAAATTCAGGACTTGGCTAGATGAGTTGAAAGGGGCATATATTTTCATTAAGATTGATATGTGCTCTCGCTACCATCAAATCCGTATGAGGGAGGAAGATGAGATCGAAATGGCCTTCCAGAATAATCATGGGCTTTATAATTTTCTAGTGATGTCTTTTGGATTGACTAACACCCTTGCCACATTTTAGAGCCTCATGAATAAAATTATTTAACCATTTCTATTCAAGTTTGTGCTCGTTTTCATTGATGACATCCTCATTTATAGCAAGTCACAAGAGGAGCACTTGGCACATGTCAGAAGGGTGTTTGACATATTGAGAGAGCATCGACTCTTTGCTAAGGAGAGAAAATGTATCTTAATGCAAACATCTATGCAGTACTTGGGACACATTGTGAGCAAAAATGGCATACAAGCTGACCTAAAGAAGGTGCAATGTGTTAGGGACTAGCCCACCCCATCTAGCACCACTTCATTATGTGGCTCTCTTGGTCTCTCTTCATTATATAGATGATCCATTAAGCACTATGCCACCATTGCAGTAGCTTTGATTGATTGATTAAAAACTAAATCATTCTTTTGGGTGCCATTGTTGATCATAGCTTCAAGTAGCAGTTGAAGGAAATTCTTACTTCCGCCCCCATCCTTTTCTACCCTGACTTCTCTAAGATGTTTATCATTCATTGTGTTACCGGTTGTGGTGGCAGGGGTATTGGTGCAGTATCATGGTGTGATTGCATTTGAGAGCCGTAAGCTTGATGATAATGAGATGCAGATAAATGTGTATGACCACGAGATGTTGGCCATCCTCCATGTTATCAAGAAATGGCACCACTATTTGTATGGTAGTCGCTTCCAAGAAAAAAGTGACCATCGAGTCCTCTAGTACTTCTTGACTTAGTCCACTTTGACTCCTAAGAAAGGTCGATGGGTGGCAATATTACAAAACTATGACTAATATTTCTCACACTCGGTGTAAAGATAATATATTAGTTGATTGACTCTCAGATGCGGGGATGAAAATTATCCTCTATTTCAGAGTTGCATAGTGATTGGATTGAAGAGATTCAAGAAGCTTATTTGTTATATAATAACTTGAGCCACATATTCCAGAAATTATAACATGGGGTCATGGTTGAAAACTCCCAATATTAGCTCAATCATGGTCTTATTTGGTCCCATGGCAAGATCATCATCCCATACACTTCTCCCTTCACATAGAAGATCATGGAAGAGATGCATTCTTGCCCCACTACTAATCATTTGGGTGTTTTAGAAACATATGGTAGGATTTCCAAGAGCTCTCATTGGAAATACTTATGGAGGGATGTCAAGGACTTTGTGACCAAATGTGTCCCATGCCAATAGAACAAGGACAACACACTCTAGCCCACTAGCCTCTTGCAATCTCTCTCTATTCCTAAAGGAAAATGTAATCGTATTACAATGGACTTCATCATTGGCCTCCTCATGACCAAGAAAGATTGGAACAATATATATATGATAGTTGATCACCTCAACAAAGTTGCCCACTTTACTCCCACTAAGACCCAATACACTGCCTCTTAGGTGGCCACTCAGTTTATGGAATATGTCTTCAAGTTACATAGCTTACCATAAGTCATAGTACAAGATTGGAATGCTAAGTTTATGAGAAACTTTTAGTAGATATTTTTCACATCTATGGGTACCAAGCTTGCTCTATCCATTGCATACCATCCTCAGATTGATGTCCAAACTGAAAGAGTAAACAAATGGCTTGCGACACTTTTTCCATGATGTAAAATACAATTGGGATAGGTGGCTCCACTTGGTTGAGTTTGCCTATAATAACTCCACCCATTCTAGCATTGGAGTTTTCCCTTTTGAGGCATTATATGAGTATAAGGTCCCCCTCCCTACATCTTATTAAATGAAAAGGTCAACCCTTAGAGTTAGGCCAAGTTGGATCGCATGCAGGCTCTACTTTAGCAATGCAAAGTGAATCTTCAAAAAGTAACAAACTCACATGAAACTCTATGCTGGTGAGAAAATAAGAAATTTGGAATTCCAAGAAGGAGAACTAGTCCTCTTGAAAGTGCCTAGGTTCCACTACTACACTCCCAAAGAGGGTAGCAATAACAAGCTAGCCCACCACTTTTATGGCCCCTACTAGATCCTAAAGAGAGTTGGTGACTTGACCTACCAATTAGAGATTCCCTCTACCACTAAAATACACAATTCGTTTATGTCTCGATTTATCATTGGACTATTATTGGGCAATGTGTTCTCCTTAAGCCCACCCATCAATCCTCCCTAGTTCTCTTCATTTTTTAGGGCAAAAACCTTCCGGGTGGGGATGGATTGTAATGAGCAGGAAACATAGAGACTAGGGGTTAGAGACCTAGTCACATTGATCGGGGTAAATAAGGTGTAATATTCCCACTTTAGGGCAACTAGTTATTATCAACAACATACTCTTCACCTTCATCTTCAGCTTCCATGGCTTCCTCCTTCTGCTCCCCTATTTTTTTTCTTTCTCTCTCCTCTTCTAGTCTTCCTTTCTCTTCTTCTTGCTCTCTTTCTCTCTCTTCAATTCTTTCTCCTCTCTCCTCGTATAAAGAAGGTGTCGTTGGAGATTTTATTAATGCACCCCTTTCAAAATACAGCATACAATATCAAATTCATGGCTATTTCTTGACACACCTTGGTGGAATGATTCATAGTGATGCAAGGTAGCCTCTATTCATGCCAAATCCCTCATTGCCTTTTCTTGATGGCTTTCTAATATTTCACTTGTACTTACCTAATATTGATAACAAATAGTGGTGAAGATAATTATCAATTATTATAACTAGCATCTCTAGGATAGTTATCCTCCAATGAGAAAATATTCAAAATAGACAAGAAAATAAATAGAGTACTAAAGAAGCTAAAGCAAGAGCTAAAAAAACCCTTATGGAAAGACAAGCTCCAAGTCTAAAGATTCATGTTCAAATCGTCACAAACTCAAATGAGCTATGAAAAGGTTCATAGACATGAAAAAATGAATTGTTGAAAATTATCCTTAGAATAAATGATGTTACAATCCTATTGAATGTACCTTCATATCAAGAGAAAATCTTAGAATAGTTAGAAAGAGTAGGCATCACAAGCTCTATGGAGGAAGATATAATTGAAACTACTATAGAAATTCATCCCTCTATTACTTAGAGTTTACATTTCAAGGAGTGCTAAGGTATTTACTTCATTTTCTCAATGTGTAAAGTCAATTTGTAGATGTTTTCTAAATGTAAATTTCAAATCAAGAAAAGAGATACATGAATCCCCATAGAAGTCCCATTTAGTGCTTTCTTCATAGCACTTGTATTGGATATTGTTTCCAATTCTCAATACATTAGCAAAATAATAATGAATAAATCATCCATTGTGTCCTAAACTTCCTCAAGGTACTCTTAAATACATGAGGAAGTAAGCATGAACCTTCTTGCAATCCAAATCCTAACTTCTTCATTCATAAAGAATTTATGTCTCTTACTTTGGCTTCTTTAGTATCTTTATATTGTCTTCTCTATTTTAAATCTCTCATAAGCGTATCATTTTATTTTGAGAAATGACATCAGTATGACCCCCATACTGTGCTAGTGACTACTACACTAGATTGGCTGTAAATATGCTTCTCTTTTTTATTACTCACAAAACGATAATAAATGTGAACCAAAATGAGTACTCAAGAAATGTATTGGCCTCCAGTAAGGTGTTAAGAGCCTTAAATAAATGTTCAAATGTTGCTTATGTTTCATTATCATGTTATTTTGAGACTCTACTCAAAGAGATATGTTTTGAACTTTCTATTCCATAATTTTGCTATGAATTTATAACAGTAAATTTCAACATGTGGCAACCCCCTTTCTCCATGGTTTCATGCTCTTCTTCCCATCTAGTATTTCTAGTTGCTTCCCTTTCAAGACCTTTAACATACTAGGTAGAATTAGTGATTGGATTCTATCTAGCTATCTATAATCCAAGACTCTTTTAGTGTGGTTCTTAGAGATTCACTCAATGTGATTACTTTTGAAGACCAAATCATCACTATGCTTATTATGTTTGAGGTTCCCTTATCCTAGCTAATTGTGTTCACTCATTATCATTTACTATGTTCATTGCCTCTAAGTACCCTTGACCCTAATTGTGTTTTAGTCCTAATGTATGATTGTGATGCTCTCATGTTACTCATTGCTTTGGTTAGATGGAGAATGGCCCTATCAGCCACAAAAAAATAGTGATACACATATGAGCATGGATTCATAATACATTCATAGAATGAGACTTGTTTTGACTTGATGCTCTTGAAAAATAATAGAAGAATATAACTTGTTTAGTGAGTGGTCAACTGTTACCATAGTGTTGTTATTCTTCTCTTGCAACCTCCACATTGAGGCTTGAGCATCTTGATATTTTGTAGACTCACCTACCTTTCATGCAACCCAATCACCATTTTGTTCAATCTAGTTGCACATAATCGGGTATTTCCATACTCCTTATTTTCTTTTGACTATTCTCTAATTGTTTTCTGATTGTATCTCTTTACTAGTGTAACCATTGCTTCTCCAACTTCAAAATGTTTGAATGGCCTACTAAATTCTCAGTATAAACCTCTTAGACAAACCTTAGCAATGAGGAACATGAAGAGAATGGAGGAGTGCTTCTTGTCATAGGATCTAGAGGATAATACAACCTACCATAAGTCCATAAATTGATGTTCTTTTTGTCCTCTTATCTTATTACTTCCAACACACTCGATCTATGACCAAACATAACATATTGTTTCTTTTCTAAATAGATGTATACTCATCATCTAGATCAATATGGAGGTGGTATGGACATTTACAGTTATCCATGCTTGCAATCAAGTTACCAAGAGGTGACATAGGCTTGCAATGGATGTGGTTTATAGTCCCTCGAGACAAAAATTTGAAAAAGAAGAGGAAATATATTGAGAGAGTCATTGACTCTTGAATGAATTTTTTTAGTGGCAGCCAGGCATTGAAGTTGAAGTGCATGCGATGCCTTTGAGGTTCATCGTGTATGAATGATAGACAACAAAAGTATCAAGGCACAAAATGATAAAAATTTTCTAAGATTACAATTTTTAAATTTTTTTTAATAAAGTTTTTTTTCTATAATATTTTTTAAAAAATTAAATTGCACTTTCTTTCTCTTCAATTTCTTGTAGAGCCAAAAAGTGATCTAAAATATCTCCTAATGTTGTAAAGCCATGAATTAAAATCACATTTCTTAAGATAAGGGTGGAAAACTAAATTTCAAGTACTAAATGGATTGAAAAATGTTATAAGACATGTCAAATATAAATCCAAACCATTAGTTGGAAAAATATGATTTTTATTTCATGAAACAACCAAGTTTTTTTTAAATCTAAGGGTTTGAAAAAATATTTGCATGAGAACTTTTCTAATATTAGTTTCAAACACATATTGCAATAAAATATACATACTTGTAAATCAATACATAAATATTTATCCCAATCTATCTAGAAAATAAGAAAGATTTAATGCGTAACATCTCAAAGGAGCAAATATACGCATTTGAGAGGATTTGATCATCGTATCTTACTTGTAGATTGAAGATCTTGAGTCAGGCTAGCTCTTGTACACTATTATGTTGTTTGAGTGCTCGGAAGATTTAAGTCGAGTAAATAAAAAAGAGGGTTTACAAAGAGACTCCAAACTAGGAAAAAAAAGAGCTCTTTTGACTTTGGAAAGTGTGCATCTTTTTGAAAAGTTACAATTGTTTTAAGATCTAGGGCTATTGGCTACCTTTTAAGAAGTTATATATAAAAGAGCTTTCTTTTCCAAATAAGACTTATATAAAGAATTAATTATATAAAGACTGATAAAATAATTTTAGCATAGTAATGACACCTCATCTGCTAGAAAGAAATAGATAGCAATCTTCAAGACTCATCAAGCCTTAAAGCCACCCAAACTTCAACTTCCTCGGCCAAGCAATATTATTGCATTAACCATGGAAATGCCAAGATGTAAGTACAATGATTTAAGGCCTCCCTCATCATTTGAACTTTTGCTTCAGAATTTTTTTTCTTTTTTCATTTTTGATATATAATTACAATAGATTGATTGAAGAGATCTCTAATGTTTTTTTGATCATCTTGCAAAGATGGACTGTAGACAAGTTCTAAAAAATCCGTAATCAAAAGATTCTAAGATGGTTGATGATAAAAACTACTATAAATATCTTGATATAATCATTCTTTGTATTGATTTTAGAGTCCTCATCAAGAAGATATCCATTCATATGGTTGGATAGTAAATGCAAGAAGATTGATTCATTTTTATTTTCTTAATGATAACAAAATTATAAAGGTAACATAAAGAAAGTAAGCTTTAAGATAGATTTTTTCTCAAAAAGCTAGTCCTTTTCAAAATAATGGTGAGGTAGTACTCTTTTTATTCAAATGTATATAGTTCTCAAGGGATCATTATAGTAGTGAGCATAATTGATATTTAAGAGCAAAGCTATTGAAGTATATGGTCATCAATTTTACCTCATCAAAATTGGAGAAAGATGATCAAGACAAGAATAATGTTAAAAAATTGTACAAAAGGATGTTAACCAAAGATGCAAGGAGGCCATGGAGAGTGTGAAAGTGAAGAAGACGATTTGCCCAAAACCATAGCTATTGAATGTATACTGTGAACATTGTGGCACCTCAAGTATCAAAGAAAGCCTAAAGGATTGTTAAAAATGATGTCTCTCGTAGAAAAATTAATTGAAAAAGCAATACATTTTTTGTATTACCTTTTAATTAGATACATTCTTATATGTAATTATGATTTAAATAGATAGATTTTATTTAATATCAATACTTGAAATTATATTAAAAGTAGAGATATTTGTGTCTATATCTTTATATTGTATATTATTTTTCTTCTCTTTGATATTTGTAAAAATTCACAAATTTTTTGTATTAAAAGATTTGAATCAAATATGGATCAACTTTCCATTCTTTTGAAAGGAATTAAACACTACTATGGATGCAATATGAGATCTTTGGAACCTTGTGGAATGTCAAATTTCTATATGCATGGATGTGTGTGTGTGTGTGTGTGTGAATTTTTTTCTTTTGAAATAATTTTTTCTTGTCAAATGGCATACGACCAATACCAATTTTATTCTCTAGTAGATAGAATCATGAAATTGTTGTAAATAATACACATCACTTCAGAAATGCAAACATAGTAGAAGGTGAGATACATACATGGATAAATGTTAAGACCGGAGAGAGAGAGAGAGAGAGAGGTTATTTTTTGTACCCTATAGTGGTTATACGGTGTCAAACATTTTTTATGAAAAATAAATCCACTTCAAACATGTTGGAAATGTCATTTTTTTGAAGAGGAGAAAGTGCACACGAGCTACCAAGTTGGTCACAAGAACTTTGGAGAATCCTTATGGTTTTGGAGTTCAAGAAACCTTGAGATTGTTTAGACAATGATTGATTAGGAGCTCATAAAGCTTCTTGAACATAAGAAAGGAAGTATACAAGGTTGTTAAGTCTTTGGTTTCTTGATAGGATATGAGAATGGGAGAAGGCTTAAAATCTTTTGTAAAATTGAAGGCCATTTGATGGGCCATTAAAAAGTATAATATTATGCTTTGTGGAAGGTGTAAGAGAGGGGGATTTAATAATGGGAAAATACTAACTACACTAGCTGGTATATAAGGTGTTAGGGACTTTTTTTTTGGACAATCATATTATAATACAAGTCTCCTTTCATCTTCATCTCCTTCTCCAAGCTCTCATGGCTTCTTTCTCTCTCCTTTCCTAGTCTTTCTCTCTCCTCGTCACTCTCTTCTCTCTCTTCTAGTAGTCTTTCTCTCTCTTCTGTACTCTCTTTCTCTCTCTCTCTTTTTCTTCTCTCTCTCATGTCCTCTTCATGACAAGTGGTATCAGAGCTTCTCAGGTTCTTGATCTAGTTAGTCATATTTCATTTAGTTCCTCCTTTTTAGTCACACAGATTTAAGAGCCATAAGTACACATGTATAAACATGACATGGAGTAGTAGTGCAATTATCAAGAAATTTTGGACCACAAGGACTACAGGTCTGGAGCATTAATGGAGTCTTGGACCAAGTTTGGAGGCTAGAATACCACATTCAGTAGGTCGTGGGTCATTTTGGGCCAAATTTGGAGGTAAATTTCTAAAAAACAGTGGTAACAAGAGTAGAAGAGGATATAGTTGCTGTTACTTTCCAGGGAGAGTCTCTCTCTCTCTCTCTCTCTCTCTCTCTCTCTCTCTCTCTCTCTCTCTCTCTCTCTCTCTCTCTCTCTCTCTCTCTCTCTCTCTCTCTCTCTCTCTCTCTCTCTCTCGCTCTTATCAAGTTCCTCTCAAGCTTTCATGGAGGAGATCAGCCCATTCTTCCTTACTATCACTATTGGTTTCCATCATGCTCTTCATTTTTGAAGCATAAAATTTCTCCTTTCTATGGCTTTTACTTGAGATGGAGAGGAGAAAGATGGGGAGGAACTATCAAGGTGATGAGAGGCAGGAGATGATCCTTGAGACAAAGGTGAAGGAGTAGTAGGGGGATTTCAGGGATTAAGCTTGGCAAGGGGAGCAAGGTCTTCAAGGAGAAAAATTTTGTTGTTAGAAAGATCCAGATCACGTAAGGAGACCAAGCTAGATGCAACAGAGGGAAAGTCTTTCATCTGAATACAACCGCTTTCTCAACAACCAAAGGTGCAAATTGCCCTTGGGTGGAGGTGCCATTTGCTCTAGTATTGCAAGAACCTGATGGAGTGTATCCAGTTGATCTTCCACTAGCTACTTGATAAGGGCGCAAGTGAAAGCAACGGCTCAAAAGGAAGTGCTTTCAGTGGCATCAACATATTTCTCTTGATCTAGCTGCATGTTTGATAGGTAAAGCTCTCTTCCAGGTAAGGGAAAATAGAGATGAACCGCCTTCTTGGGCGCTGCCTTGGCGGCAGGCTTGCGCACCCTTGGGTGACTTAGTCAACATCTTCTTCAGCTCCTCAGACAGCTTGTATGAGGCCTTCACCTTCATGAGCTTGTTTTGCTTCACCACATTCCTGAGTTGCACTGATAGGATCTTCTTGAAGTTGCTCGAAAGAACCCCTTTGTACTTGTCCTCAATGTACTTGGCTTGAAGCCCTGGGAAGCCCTTCAAGAGTTCGTCGACTTCAACGGGAGAGGAGTCCACCACTTGGGTGAGATTGAGATTGCAAACATTGACGAGCTCTCACTTTTGTTTGATGTCTCATCAAAGAGATGCATAGGGGTGAAATTTGGAACTCCTCCCTTCATTACCATCTTTACTCTCAACACCTTGGATCACTACATCCGCGTATTTCTTCTAGGGGATCTATGTATGCATCAAAATCTAGTTTCCTTGCACCAATGCTAGCCTTGACGTTCTCCAAGCTGGGCCGCGCTTTGCAATTTTCCATTCCATGCATTTCATGAAAAGGTTCAATTCCCACTTCCGAGTGCATCTCATGCTAGGTGTTTAATTAATAAATATCTGCCATGTATATTGCGGGTGAGAAAAAGCCCGATGCCAAGCAAGGTGGCAAGACAAAAGAGGGGTGACCCCCCCTTGCTATCAAATACCTTGAAGGGGTGCACAACCCGGCCCGAGGAGAACTTTACCCACTTCCCAATGATCTGGAGCGCGAAGTTGCTTGCAGGTGTAGGTACCCACTTGAATAACTGAGATATTGACTTGGCACTAATGTATGGATGTATTATTGGCTGCAAATGTATGGAAAATGCTACTGAGGATGTATTTGCAGACATGAGAATACATATGTAGTCAATGGCAGTGAATACGATGCTTGAAATGTATGGGAGATGACTATGCATGGAAAAATTATGCTACGAAATGTCTATGACATGCTCAATTCCAGAATAAGGTTACAAATAGGGAATCTGGATGGTTGGGCAATGTATTGTGCCATGTGGGCTGACCTTTCAGTCATGCATTGACAAGTTGATTCCATGCAATCTCTTTCTTGACTCCCGTAGGGTGCTGTAAACGATCTCCTTGCATTTACAGAAGTGTACTTACTCCTAGGAACTAAGGTTCAGGTCTTGCAATGTGCTCACAGGTCATGTTAAGGACCTTGATCAATTTTGGAGCTCACCTCACAAGATAGTTATAGGTCAAAACAGGCCCCCTACAGGTGTAGATAGGGTGCTGGACTGCATAGTACAATAGTACTTTTCCTATTAGAGAATTTTCTGTATAAAATCTAGGAGTGCATGCTTATGCTCAGTTCAAAGAGGGAATCCATGGTTTCGACTTGAACAAAAAAATAGACCAATCGGAGTTTCCTAACTCAAGTTACAGGAAAAATAGTGCTAGGTGGTCTAACGAGACTGCACCTAACCATGGCAAGCAATAAGGGAAAAACTAAGGCAAATGATGACCTCCAACAACAAATAAGGGATGCACGCGTCCCAAGGGCTAAAATAACCCTGATTTGGAAGATGAATATTACTCTCATGATGTGGGGAGCCTCAGTGCGCTCACTAACATCCTCAGTTTGCATGAGACAAGGCATGCTGAGAGGCATAGAGAATTGATGAAAGGCATTGGTCAAATGAAGACCATTATGGACACCCTTGCTGCCCAGCTCACTAAGTGGATGGAATTCCAAATGAAAGGGAAGGAACATGAGGATAAATTGGGTATGCATGCTAAAAGAGTGTCTGGCCCATCAGTGAATGCAGCAAATATGAACTCCCAATGCATTTTGGGGAGAGTGAGCATCCCTAACAACACTTTTGAACTTGGAGAGCCTTCACATAGATAAGAGGAAACCATGAACAATGCAATGAGGGGTAATTTTCAGCCATCACAAGGGCCCATGCCATCTATGCGAGTTCAACCATCTTTTGGCATAAATTTCTCTAGCAATGGTTCATTTTTGGGTAGCCACATGGATCAGCCTCAATTTGGATATATGGGATAGCCACCTAATCATGAAAGAGAGCTGAGAGAAAATATTATTTTCTCAAAATTTAATGGTCAATCGTCATCTCTAGCTGAACTTGAAGAGTGGCTCTCCAAGCTTGAGGATTATTTTGATATCTTGCCCCATAGTGATGACCAAAAGATCCATTTTGCAACCATCCACTTGGAAGGATTTGCACATACATGGTGGAGGTACATTAAAAGAGAAAATTAGCAAAGTAAACTCGTGGGAAGCATTCAAGGCACTCATGGTGTAAGCATTTGTCTCGCACGTGGAAAAAGAAAAGTTTGACTGCAAATGGTATTGCCTTGAACAACGTGGTCTTGCTGCTAGAGAATACACAAATCATATCCTCAATCTTACCATGTATGTTAAGTCAATTAGTGATGATGCCAAGTTACATAAGTATGTGTATGGGGGGCTAGATCCCTAACTCTTAGCTGATGTTTCAGCTCAAAATCCATCGGATTTGTTCAAAGCTATTGAGTTGGCTGAGAGGTACTCTCGTAAGTATCGTCAAGATGCTTCATTTTAGCATGGACAACAAAGAGGGGCATCTCAGCTAGTGTTTGGGCAGCAAAGAGAACCTATGTAGTGATATTTTGGATAGCAAAGTGGTGTTGTAAGGCCGGGAAATTTTGGGGCAAGTTATGGTGGTAGTAACGTGCTATTCAACACTCCTAAGATCCCCACATACCCCACTTTTAATGCCTCAAGACCACAAAGTAATTTAAGAACAACAAATAGCCCAAGAATGGATAATAGGGAAGGGGAAAACAAAAGTAAAAATGCCAGTCCAAAGTCCATTCCCATGGATTTGTATAAAGAAAGAATGGAAAAAGGGCTTTGTTTCAAGTGTGGCAAGAAGTATACATATGATCATGCCTCAAAATGTGCTTTTAGAAATGCTAAGGCACGGGTTCACAACATGTTGGTATTTGAGGACTCAGAGGAGGACCCTAAGGATGCACATGCTTTTATGATGACTGCTGAAACAAATGATGCTGATGAAGAGTTTAGTCAAGAAGAGTTCTTTGAACCTACTGACTCTTTTCCTTTTGACCTCAGTGGTCATGTAACACGGGATATGGGTAGAAAGAATGAACCACATGCTGAAATGCATGCTGCCACTATTTATACCATATCTATGGATACTTGGACAGGATCCAGAAGCCCTAATACATTGTGTATTAAGGGAAAAATTCATGGGAAGGATGTGTTTATACTTGTAGATAGTGGTAGCACTCATAGTTTCATTAATAGAGCAGTCATGGACAAGCTGAAGTGTTTTTCCATTGATTTATAGCAGCCATTGAAGGTGCAAGTTGCCTATGGGGATGAAGAACTTAGCACACAAGTATGCCCTATTGTTCATATTCAACTTGTTGAATATTTTGGATAGCAAATGGATTTAATTGCATTGGAAATATGGCCTATAGATGTTGTCTTGGGTTGTGATTGGTTGAAAACTTTGGGCACTATAACCATGGATTTTTCCTTGCTGTATATGGAGTTTGTCAGTGCCGGACAGCTCATTCATCTGCAGGGAATTCAAAATAACAGTGAGTTTCAACTCATTACCAGCAAACAACTCAAGAAAGAGTTCAAGAAACGGTCCCAAATCTTTGTATTGCAGTTAAATAAAGAAAATTCATATTAGTCCACTAAAACAGTAAAGAATTCAGCATTGGGAGCTCTCTCAGAAGAGTACAAGGATCTTTTCCAAGTATCTACAATACTACTCCCTAATAGGGCGGTTGATCATCGTATAGATCTCGAGCCTCAGTCAAAGCCTGTGAACAAGCCACCTTACATATTGTCTAGGTGTGAAAGACAAAAAGTTTCCAAACAAGTCAAAGAATTACTGGACATGGGATTTATTGAGCCTAGTTCTTCACCATATGCTTCCCCTGTGTTATTGGTAAAAAAGAAGGATGGATCTTTTAGGATGTGTATAGACTATAGGGATCTTAATGAGATCACTGTGAAGAACAGGTACCCCATTCCACGCATAGATGACTTAATAGATGAGCACCAGCCACCTTTCAGAGCTTAATGAACAAAGTACTTTAGCCCTTTCTTTTCAGATTTGTGTTGATTTTCTTTGATGACATCCTTATCTATAGTAGATCACTAAAGGATCACCTTTGGCATATGAGGCAGGTGTTTGATGTAATGAGGTAGCATACACTCTTTGCCAAGGAGACAAAATGTTCTTTCATGTAGATAGAAGTGGAATACTTGGGGCACATTGTTAGTGAAGATGAAATTAGGACTGATCCTAAGAAAGTGCAGTGTATAAAAGACTGGCCCACACCTGCAAATACCACTTTACATAGAGGATCTCTTTGTCTCTCATCATTCTATCGTAGATTCATTAGGCATTATGCCACTATTTCAACTCCCTTGATGGATAGGCTTAAGAAAGAGGCCTTTTTCTACAATGCCATAGCTGATAAGAGCTTTAATCAGCTCAAGGAATTGCTTACCTCAGCTCCCATCTTGGTTTGCTTAGATTTTTTGAAAGAATTCACCAATTAGTGTGATGCTAGTGGCACAGGCATAGGGGCTGTATTGTTATAGGAGCATGGGTTTATAACGTTTGAGAGCCACAAACTTGCTGAAAATGAGATGACCATGAATGTATATGACCAATAAATGCTAGCCATCCTTCATGCCATTAAGAACTGGCTACCACTACTTGTATGGTAGCAGATTTAGGGTCAAGAGCGATCATAGGGTCCTCAAGTATTTCCTCTCTCAGTCTAAGCTTACCCCCAAACAACGCAGATGGGTAGCTACATTACAGAACTATGACTTTGATATTACACATATGGGAGGAAAAGACAATGTAGTTGCTGATTCATTATCTAGAATGTGGGCTTGTAAAGTTTTGGCCATCATGGAACTTCATAATGATTGGATAGAAGAGCTTCACGATACCTATTTGTTAGATGCTGATTTCAACCACATTTTCTAGAAATTATAGTAAGGGAAGGCAAATGGACACACATTACTATGGACTTCATAACCGGCCTATCGGTGACCAAGAAGGGATGGAATAGCATCTATGTAGTTGTGGACAGACACACCAAGAGAGCCCATTTCATTCCTACAAAGACTCAATATAATGCTTCTCAAGTAGCTAGCCAATTCATGGAACATGTTTTCAGATTACATGGCTTACCACAGGTCATTGTGCATGACCTTGATGCTAAGTTCATGAGCAAATTTTGGCAGGCAGTGTTCAGCTCTATGGGCACTCAGTTAGCCCCTTCCACTGCTTAACATCCACACATCGAAGGCCAAACAGAGAGGGTTAACAAGTGGCTGGAAACTTACTTGAGGCATTTTTGTTATGATGTGTAGAATGCTTGGGACTCATGGTTGCATTTGGCTGAGTTTTCCTATAATAACTCTACACACTCTAGCATTGGCGTTTCACCTTTTAAGGCATTGTACGGCTATAAGGTGCCCCTTCCCACGGTTATCTTCAATGATAAAATAAACCTACAAGCAAGGAGGAGTTGGATAGAATGCAGACCTTACTTCAGTAGTGTAAAATCAACTTGAAGAAAGCTCAGGATCAAATGAAGCTTTATGCTGATGACAAAAGAAGGGATGCTGAGTTTCAAGAAGGGGATTTGGTGCATTTGAAGGTGCCCAAGTCCAGATATGCCACCCTTAATAAGGATGGGTCCAGCAATAAGTTAGCTCACACGTTCTATGGGCCATACCGGATTATCAAAATAGTGCGAGACTTGGCATATTGGTTGGCATTGCCCCCATCCACGAAGATTCATAATGTCTTCCATGTGAGTCAATGTTGGTGGTAAAGGCGCCTCCGCCGTGCTGCCCCGTGTATTACTACATTGACAGTACTCGCCACTGCACACTGCAGATGGCGGGCGCCCGTCACATCACTTTATTCTTTATTCTTTTAGTGACAGTTTGAATAAAGGAAGGCCCGGTCACACATTGTGACTGTTGGAGTTCCCATTTCTTGTCTCTCTCTTTCTTGCTCTTGCTCTCCCACCATAGCTCACGTGCAAGCTTTGATCCTTCTCACCTTTCAACTGGTATCAGAGCTTGGCATTCTCTTCCTCGAGCTCGACTCGGTGCTTCCCGACCTTCGCATCGACTCGCTTCACGCATTGGGTCTCCATCCCGGTAGCCATAGCCGACCTCTCGAGCTCCCGACTCTCCCTGTCTTCCCGAGCTCCATCCCGGCCTTCTTGAGCTTCATCAGGGCCTTGCCCTTGAGGTATTGCTTCAGAATTTTTAGGCATTTGAGTGTATTCTCAGTTTGAAACATGGCAGGAACAAAGGGCAGCCACTCTTCTTGAGCTCCATAGCTCATATCTTCCCTCCCCTTTGCATTGGGCCTTCATGGCTTGGTATGTGCCTACCTTGGGCCATCATTGAGCCCCCCCACACTCAACATTCAGCCACGTGATTGGCAGCAACACTCCAAGCCTCAACACGCTGAATATGGCGCCCATTTTTAGACTTTGACCTCCACGTTTTACAGCTGAATGCTTTGTTGCTCATGGAGCACTCATCACTGGCCTATTTGGAGGGCATTTGAGTCATTTTTGGATTTCATTTTGATGCTTTGGCTTGACATTGAAGTTGGGAGCTGATCATTCTAAGTTTTGAAACTGTCATTTACTGCATAACAGTGCTGGAAATAGGGCAGCACCCCTGACACTGACATTTGTTGCTTATGCCTCATTCCATTGGAGCTATTTGATGCCCGTATGTGGTCTACTTCCTACCCGGATGTATTGGGGACGACTTGGAGCGATTTTGGCTTGAATACGGGGCTGAAATCTACTGTTTAGAATAGTAAATACATGCTGGAATAATAGTGGGCTGAAGGTACTTTACATGCTTTGGCACTTACCTACCGATACCGGAT
Organism: Lygodium microphyllum; assembly: GCF_053477565.2. NCBI lineage: Eukaryota > Viridiplantae > Streptophyta > Polypodiopsida > Schizaeales > Lygodiaceae > Lygodium > Lygodium microphyllum. The sequence continues at coordinate 62,297,021 of NC_141154.1, read as the reverse complement.
GTATGCCTTGAGCTTTGGCATGATGTCTCTAACATTTGGGGACGACTTGGAGCATATGTATGAGATTATGGGATGCTTTTGAGCTTTGCATTAGCTCCGTCTTCACTGGAATTTGGACCGACTTGGCATGCTCGTGGACCGCCTATGCCTCATGTCTCTGCTTGACAGTTAGGCTTTTGCATTACATGCTTTGGTTCGTGCGATATGCTATTTTGGTTCGTGTGTGCCATACCGACATTTGGAGCTTGGATTTGGATGTATTTGAGCGTTCCTTGCTTACTTGATCACTGATCTTGGTTGCTATTTGGATGTCATTGAGTTGACCGAGAGCTTATTTGGGCTTATGTATTGCTTCATGGTTAATACGACCGGTGCTTCATGTATGTCATGCTCTCTTGGATGCGCTTGATGCATTGACAGGGTCACTTATCACTGGTGCTTTCTCTTGGGTTGTTTGAGCTTCTGAGCTTGCTTTGTACGCCTTTCGTGCCAGTGGGAGAATTTTACATGCTTGCTTGACCTTTGACAGTTGCATGCTATTGGAGCACTTACATGTATTTGGAGCAGTTTATGTCTTGAACAGCTACATACGCATTGAGACTTTGGGATCATACTCCGATCTTTATGGATATGCATTGATGTACTCTTGGTTCACAGGATGCTTATGAGCCGAGTCTCATATTTGGATCTTTCTCTTTGAGCAGACACCTATTTGTGTCAGGTTTTGGCAGTTACAGGAACACTTTGCCTAGAGTGTCTGGGGGTGTGCCTTTCACTGGCAGATGTTATTTTGACATGCTTCAATGTTGAGCTCATGTTCTTTTCAGTGTCATTGGCCTTGCTTATGTCTATTTCATGTCGGCTTTGGACCTAGCATTGTTTGCTTGACATTGGATCCTATTTTGGGACAGTTTGCTCTCTAGACTACATACCTGTAATTTATTACAGCAAGCAGTTATTGGTGGACTGAGGTGTACTTTTCATGCTGAAATATCTTGATTTGGTGTATTGCACCCAGTACTAAGTGGGTAGCAACTTTTGGTACACTTTGCTCGCCCTTTGGACCCCGTTTTGGTCATTTTTGGGCAGTTTCTGCAGTAAAACAAGCAGTTTTGGACTGTTTGGGCATTTCCAGCCTGCATAATGGCGTCATCTTCTCATGATAGTGCCATCTTTAACATTACAAAGTTGGATGGTACCAACTAGTCTTATTGGAAAAGTCAAATTTGGCAGGTCTTGGTGCAGAAATCTCAGATTAAGCCACTTCGGTTGAGTGGGGAGCAGCCTGAAACTATGGATAATGACGACTGGCTTGAACTTGATGAGCTATGCAAGTCCACTATTGTATTGTCTCTCACTGGACAGGTACGTTATAATGTATTTGAGGAAGCACAGAGTGCATGGGATCTATGGAATAAGATCAAGAATCTTTATGATAAGAAAAGTCCGGCGAGTCAGATGTATTGGTTGAAGCAGCTTATGGATCTGCGCATGAAGGATAATGCGACTATGTCTACTCACTTGAGCCAGTTCCATGCTATACTGAAGAACCTGACTTCGCAGGATATCACCTTTGGAGAGGAAGTAACTCCTCTTTTCTTGCTTGGGACTCTGAATGAGTCATGGGATGTATTCCGCACTGCTCTTTGTGCCTCTAGTGCTACTCTAAAATTGGCAGATGTTGAGAGTGCTCTTCTTCAGGAAGAGGTGAATTGCAAAAACTTGGATGCCTCTCGTAGTAGTCATGCTTTGACAGTTAGAGGCACAAATGACAAGAATAATCGTGGTAATAACCGTGGCCGTGACTCGCAGAAGGGTCGGTCTAAATCTCATGGCAAGTCGCGTAGTAAGTCGCGTGGGTGTAATTCAAATGTCACTTGTCATCATTGTGGGAAAAAGGGCCATATTAGACCACAGTGTCATGATTTGTGCAATGAGAAGCACAAGGATAAGGGGAAAGATAAAGTGCAGGACAAGTCCTCTGATCACAACATAGTACCTACGAAGTCCAGCGTCAAGATTGAGGAAATTAATGTCACGCAGACTGAGGAGTCCGATGGTGGTGATGAGTTTATACTTGCAACTAGTTCTTCTGATGCTTCACACTTGACTGAGACATCTAGTATGTACGCACAGTGCTGATTATTGGATTCAGGAGCATCCTTCCATGTGATGCCTTACCGTGAGTGGTTCCACTCTTACCGCACTATATCTGGTTCAGTCAAACTTGGAGACGATAGGTCTCTTGACATTGTGGGCATGGGTGATATTTAGTTGCAGTTTTTCACTGGCAGTTCATTTTTTCTTAGGGATGTACATCATGTACCTGCGCTTATGCGCAGTCTTATGTCTGCAGGACAGCTAGATGATGCAGGATTTCATGTATATTTTGGGGATTCTGCTTGGAAGATTACTCGTGGGAGACTTGTGCTTGCTAGAGGCGCCAAGGCTGGCAGCCTCTATCCTCTTGTTGTATCTGGGTCCTCAGTTGACCATGTTTTGGCAGTGGGTTCTATCCCATATGTATCACTTTGGCATGCTGGTTTAGGGCACATGTCTTTGAAGGGAATGAAAATGTTATCTGGTTTGCAGTATCTTCCGCCTTTGGATTATGCATGTTTTGACTCGTGTGATCATTGTCTTTATGGTAGGCAGAATAGGTCTACACATAAGAAATTGGGTAGGCCACGCATGAGTGAGCCCTTGGCATTGGTGCATTCCTATGTTTGTGGGCCTACGCCTTGCATGTCTATGGGTGGCGCGAAGTACTTTGTTACCTTCATTGATGATTTTTCTAGGAAAGTGTGGGCTTATCCCATAAAGCAAAAGTTCGATTCTTGGGAGTCTTTCAGCGTTGGCTTGCTCTTGTTGAAAACCAGACTGGGTATAGGCTGAAATGCCTTAGGACTGACAATGGGGGAGAATATGTCTCGCATGCCTTTGAGCAGTTTTGTGATGACAGGGGTATTAAGCGTCAGTTGACCGCCCCTTACACCCCAGAATGGTTTGGCTGAGCGCATGAACAGGACTATTCAGGAGCGCGTGCGCTCTATGCTTAGCCATGCAGGCCTACCCCAGAGTTTTTGGGCTAAGGCAGTTAGTACGACAGTGCATGTCATAAACCGATCGCCTTCCTGTGGATTGGATTTCCAGGTTGCAGAGGAAGTTTGGGTTGGTAAGTCACCCTCTTATGCGCATCTCCGTGTCTTTGGATGTGAGGCATTCTGCCATGTGCCCAAGGACAAGAGGAGTAAATTGGATCCAAAGAGCATTAAATGCATATTCCTTGGTTATGGTGAGTCAGGAGAGATGGGCTATCGCCTATGGGATCCGCAGGCGCAGAAAATAGTATGCAGCCATGATGTCGTCTTCCATGAAGACAAGATGCACAGGCAGCCTAAGAAGGTGGTTGAGATCCGCAGAGTGATCTTTCAGGAGGAGCCTAGAGCTCCAGCACAGCCAGTAGTACAGCATGCAGCAGTTTCTCCACAGGGCGAGGGTGCTGGACATGCAGTTAGACAGGCAGCAGAGCTTGTGGTGAGACGGTCTGCTAGAGACAGACGTCCACCTGACAGATTTCAGCCCTCTATGCATTATGTTTTGGTTACAGATGCAGGAGAGCCTTTCACTTATGATGAGGCTATGCGCAAGGGTGACAGTCACTCCTGGGAGAGGGCTATGCCGTCTGAGATAGACTCCCTGCATAAGAATGAGACTTGGGATTTGGTTGCCTTGCCTAAGGGCAAGAAGGCTTTGCTATGCAAGTGGGTGTACAAGCTGAAAAGTACCCCTGGACACCCCAAGCCGGCATACAAGGCTAGATTGGTAGCAAAGGGTTTTAAGCAGGAATATGGTGTGGACTTTGATGAGATCTTCTCTCCTGTGGTTAAGATGACCACCCTGCGCTTAGTCTTGGCTTTGGTTGCACAGCTTGACTTAGATCTATATCAGATGGATATCAAGACGGCTTTTCTACACGGGGACTTGCATGATGAGATCTATATGAATCAGCCTAAGGGCTTTGCAGAACCTGGCAGGGAGCACCTAGTGTGCAAGTTGAAGAAGAGCTTGTATGGCTTGAAGCAGGCACCTAGGGAATGGTATCATAAGTTTGATGCCTTTATGCAGTCACAGGGCTACAGCAGGAGTGCTATGGATCCGTATCTTTACACGAAGAAATCCCGTGATGGCAGTTTGCTTATCTTGGTACTCTATGTTGATGATATGCTGATAGTAGGGAAAGCTCATGATGAGCTAGATGCTCTTAAATCTCAGCTGAAGAAGAGCTTTGAGATGAAGGATTTGGGACAGGCCTCACATATACTTGGGATGCGCATTAAGCGCGATAGGCATCAGGGGCTTTTGTATCTCTCACAGCGGAAGTACATTCATAAAGTCCTTGAGCGCTTCCGCATGCAGGACGTAAAGCCTATTGGCTGTCCATTACCTTCTTATGTGAAGGTATCACAAGCCGATTGTCTGCAGACAGATGAGCAGAGGGCCGAGATGGCCAAGATCCCTTATGCTTCAGCCGTGGGCAGTTTGATGTATGCCATGATAGCCACTCATCCAGATATTGCGCATGCAGTTGGTGTTGTGGCACGCTATATGGCTACACCTAGCAGCAGACATTGGGATGCCGTGAAGGGTATCATGAGGTACCTGAAGAGCACAACAGATATGTGTATTTGCTATGGCAGCCAGGATACAGGGGTCGTGGGGTACACTGACTCCGATTATGCAGGACATGCAGAGAGTAGGAAGTCCACTTCTGGCTATGTATTCACCTATGCTGGAGGGGCTGTCTCTTGGATGTCCAGGGTTCAGAAGTGTACGGCTTTGTGTACCACTGAGGCCAAGTATGTTGCAGCCACCACTGAGGCTTGCAAGGAGGCCATATGGTTAGGCCATCTAGTTGCTGACCTTGGGATTGATGCTACACCTACACTGCATTCAGATTCTATGAGTGCCATTCAGTTGGCTAAGAATCCGGTCTTCCATGCCAAGAAAAAACACATTGAGGTGAGGTATCACTTCATACGTGGTGTTGTGGAGGACAAGTCTATTGACCTTGTCAAGATCTCCACTGACGAGAATCCTGTAGATTTGCTCACGAAGAGCCTCACTACTAAGCGCTTTGCCTTCTCAAGAGGTTGATGGGCGTTGGATGAGATGTCGCCTTTCCTCATCCCTTGTACCTATGTACATTTGTACTGTCTTTTCTTTTTTCTTTTCTCTCTCACTAGGGCAGATTCGCCTTTAAGTGGGAGTTGTTGGGGGTAAAGGTGCCTTTGCCGTGCCGCCCCGTGTATTACTACACTGATAGTACCCGCCACTGCACACTGCAGATGGCGGGCGCCCGTCACGTCACTTTATTCTTTATTCTTTTAGTGATAGTTTGAATAAAGGAAGGCCCAGTCACACATTGTGACTGTTGGAGTTGCCATTTCTTGTCTCTCTCTTTCTTGCTCTTGCTCTTCCGCCATAACTCGTGTGCAAGCTTCGATCCTTCTCACATTTCAGTCAATTGAAGCCCTTCATTGGATAATCAGTGGATTATGTTGAGGAGCTACCACCGATAGATGAAGAAGACATCATTCAATACATACCCAAGCGAGTCATATGACAAAGGAAAAAGAAGCTTTGCTCTTGCTCCATCATGGAATACTTGATTAAGTGGCAAGGTTTACCACTTGAGGAAACTTCTTGAAGGTGAGTTTCAATTTTAGAAGAGTTTCCATACCTATTAGAAGCATATTTGGTGGAAATCTAGCTAACTATGGCCCTGTTTTCTCTCAGATTGACTGTAGAGATAGCTCTTTGTTTCAAAGTAGATTCTATTATGTAGTATGGACAGCATACATAGACTGAAAGCACTCCGAGAGAGCTCCGTTTTGATATATGGCACACCCCGATTGGATTCTCCTACGGAAAGTTATGATAGATTTACTACAGCAAGGCCTTGTAGTAGAAAGTTTGCTATCCACTCTCCACAGCTTGCATTTACTCAAGATACTTGGGTCAAATTTAATTTTTATAATTCCCCAATAAGGCCCATGTATCGTATATACCCCAATGACCCATCATACGCAATAATACCTCTTCATCCATTTGTCTACTCTTATAATAATGCAACAGAGTAGTACTCTGATCTGCTCTTGCCAAGTTATCATAAGTGCCCAAATTGTTTTTGAGGGCAAAAACCTTCAGGTGGGGATGGAATGTAAGAGAGGGGGATTTAATAATGGGAAAATACTAGCTACATTGGCTAGTATATAAGGTGTTAGGGACTTGATTTTTGGAAAATTAGATTATAATACAAGTCCTTTCATCTTCATCTCCTTCTCTAAGCTCTCATGGCTTTTTTCTCTCTCTTTCTATCTTTCTTTCTCCTTTCCTAGTCTTTATCTCTCCTCGTCACTCTCTTCTCTCTCTTCTTGTAGTCTTTCTCTCTCTTTTGCTCTCTCTCTCTTCTTCTTCTCTCTCTCCTGTCTTCTTCATGAAAGAAGGATAAGTGAGTAAGCTTTAGTAAAACTTTCCTTTTTTTTAAAAAAACTAAAAGGCTAAACAAAATCTCAAAAAGTGTTTGAGAAGAGATTTTAAGTAGTGGGGGTGGCAGTAGTTAAAGGGTGAGTAAAATTGAAATGTTTGGTTTGCAAGGAGAACAATAGCATTTGACACAAGAGCAACATGCATTGAACTATTTTCCAATTCAAGAAAAAAGCAACAATGATGTATAATACAATTTTGCTAGTATGATTTGTGGCGAGTTAGTCATTTTCCATCATTTATTTTTAAGCTTTTGGGCCTGCAACTTTTGTTACAATAGGTGGAGGTTCGGATAACGCTTTGATTGCCTGTTCGAGAAGGAATTGGAGTTAAGAAGGTTATTATGATATTGACAAGGCTTGACAGTATATTTTACGTGAAGGAAAGCTAAAAGGATTTATATGTGCATAGGGTGGTGGAGTTAGGGAATGCTCATTACATGCATTCTAGAAAGAGCTGGTTGGATAGATACAATCGAAATTTTGGAGTTTTGAAGACATCGCACCACACCATAATTTTTATGTGCACTCTTTTTTCTTGCAAGTCTTGGGTTGTGTGAGGGATTTATTCTCGGTTAGCACTTACAATACATTATTTTTGGTGCCCCCACTAAGGAACGCTGACAAGTGGTTTGGCACTATATTTTGGTAGTTATATTGATTGTGGACATGGCGACTTTTCATGGGAGATTGGATGAAGATGTGAATGCTTGGGTGGATTATGTGGAGTAGCATATGCACATGTTTGATATTGTGGATGATAAAGATATGGTGAATTTTTCTTTACAAGGATTCAAAGATTATGCCTTGGAAGTTATCACTTGTGTTTTGGATGATACTATCAGTAGTTGGGAAAGTCTCTCTTGGTTTATACAAAGTGTCTTCTTTATTCGAGCTGCAAGTTCTAGCATGAGTGATCTATCATCTTGAAAATTTCTAGGATGATACAAGCTTTGACTTTATGGTATAAGAGAGATGGAATGTTATTATGAGGATTACATGGATGTATTAGATCTGATCTGGAAAAAGGTACAAGATTGGGCATATGGAGTATATCCACAAAGCAATGATCAATATGTTGAAGATAAGGCATGTATGTATATGGATGAGAGGAAAAGATGTACATTAGTGGATTATTCTTTAGCTTTTAGAGAAAGCGCAGTTTTTTGCTAATGTGACAGTTTTTGATAGTGACAAAGCAGAGGGGGAGGGCTTTCAAGAGTTTTTACATCTCATGGTGATACAAGAGGTGTTATGTCTATTGATATTGATAGGGACTCCTTGGTTTGCAAGGTGGATCATGATTTTTATTTGGGATTTGGTGAAGTATTGAGTGAAGTTGAGATTCATCATGTTAAGGTGTTCCATGATGATTGTGGTGGTGTTTCTAGTGTTGAGGGTGATGAGTTGGTTGTAGAGTTGATTGTTGCAAGAAAAGTAGACATGAGCACCTATCATGTATGCTAGAGGATGAGGGAATTCTTGAAGAGTACTCCTTAGATTTGGTCGATGCTTCTAGTATTTAGAATATGTTTTTGGATAGTTTGGGAAGTGATGATGATGAGGAGCTTGTTGTATGTCAAGAGTTGATGCAAAGTGATGTACATGGAGTAAGATTTCCACTTGTTATCTTTCCTTCTATCTTGTAAAAAGATTTTTTTTAATGACTTGAATTTGCAAGTTATGCTGTTAGAATATGGTTTTTCTAAAAAGGAACTTGATATAGATGTTTCTTGTGGAGGCTCTTATCTATTGGAGTATGCTTATGAGTATATTTAGAAATATGTTGGTGCAATGTTATTGTTTGATATTAAAGTAGTGTAGGATGCCTATAAGAGAGGACCAAGGTTTGCTAACAAAGGAGGCTATTTCTAGTTTTTGCTAAAGTGTTTGTTGGATGTATGAAGCAATGCGTGATGTCCAAGGCAATAAGGAAGATTATTTGATAAAATCATTGGTGTTTCTTCTTGATGAGCATTGAGGAGATTGGATCAAAGGAAGCAATTGTGCTTGTTGGTATATATATTCCTAGAAGGATGCAAAAAATTATTCAAAATTTCTTGGATTTCTTATTGAGATGCATACAAATATTGGCAAAGCTTGCATGTTTTGAGAAAGTGGACATGCAGCTTGGCGGCAAGGATTTGAGTTTATGTGATAGTGAGTTTATTATTGTGGATTTTTGTTAGATGAAGCATATTGCTTGGGATACCAAATTAGATAATTCATATGCATATGAGTTATATGGATTTTCTATTTTATCTTCAAGCCTAGATGAGTATTCTACATGGGATGAAGAGGATGTTATGTATATGTTTGATCCAGGAGTTCAAGAACTTTGCTTTATAGGGGATTATGATGAGGGTGGTATTATCTTTGTGTTTGATTCGGGTACTTAGAAAATCTTCTTTATTGGTCATCTTGATGAGGGACATGTTATTTTCCTTTTTGACCCAAGTGAACCACTCTACATAAATGTTTGTGGACGAGGGGAAGGGCTCAATATGTCAAGCATTTTTTATGGAAACAAATCTACTTCAAACATGTTGGAATTTTCATTTTGTTGAAGAGGAGAAAGTACACATGAGCTACCAAGTTGGTCACAAAAACGTTGGTTTTAAGAAATTGAGTGGGTGGGAATCCTTGTGGTTTTCAAGTTCAAGCAAGCTGGAGATTGTTTTGATTGACTAGGAGGTCATAAAGCTTCTTGAACACAAGCAAGAAAGCATATGAGGTTGTTAAGTCTTTAGTGTCTTGATAAGAGGGGAGTACGGGAGAAAGCTTAAAAGCTTTTCTAAAATTGAAGGTCATTTGATGGACCATTAAAAAGTATAATATTATGTTTGGTGGAAGGAGAAGCAAGAAAGCTTTAGTAAGGCTCAATGTAATCATGATCTCCAAGGACTATTATCATTCTTGCAAAGGAGCACAATAGAGCAATCAGTGTGGTCGTTATCTTTCAAGGGGGAATGGAATATGATAGCAAGAGGGAGCACGGAGAACAAAAGCAACATGGATCGAACTATTTTCCAATCCAGGCCGAAAGTGAAAATGATCTATTTTAGATTTTTGCTAATATGATTCGTGGTGAGTTCGTCAGCTTGCAAGTGTATTTTGCATGAAGGAAATCTCAAAGGATTTATATGCACATAGGATGGTGGAGTTAGGGAATGCTCATTACATGCATTCTAGAAAGAGCTAGTTAGATAGACACAATTCAATTTCTGAGTTTTGAAGACATTGCACCATGCCATAGTTTTTACCAGTGCTCTTTTTTCTTGCAACTCTTGGGATGTGTGAGGGATTTATTCTAGATTATCACTCATGATACATTAGTGACCTATGCAGCATGATGTCCAAGAGTTGAATAAGAGAGCTACATGAAAAACTTGAGGATAAATTGAAAGGAATGGTTATCAAGGATATTATTTGAAACATCATATGAACAACATCTAGTGCATCAACGATGCTTCTAGGCTTTAGCACGCAAAGAAAATGGTAAGGTCATTTCAATTGGTGTTGAGGAGGTCAATTTTGAGGTGAACAATGTGATAGTTGGTGCATCCAGTAACTTTCAACAAGTTTCAAGGGTGGCTTGACAAATGATGGAGAGCTTGGGCTTTAGCAAAAAGATAGGACAGGTAGCCTTAGGAGGGGCTAGGGGAAATCTTTTCCTTGGGCAATACCTATTCCATTAAGCAGATTATTTTAAGGTAATTGTTGATGCAATTGATTCAAAGGTGCAAGAATTTGTAGAGTGGGCTTACTCCCGGACCAGAAATATCACCAGCATATTTACATACTACACAATTTGGCAAACCTCTTGATGGAGAAAGAGACTTTTGGTGGGGAAAATTTTTTGAATCTTTTATGGATAGCAAAGCAGAGTTCTTTTCTTGGTGGCCTAGACCTACAAATAGTTCAAATATACCAATATATGTATTCGTTGATCTTTGTTTCTTGATCCAATCCTTGTGTATTTCTCTACACCGAGTTGTAAAGCTCTATATATTTAGTTTGACATTATTATTGAAGAGTTTACCAAATTCAATGGGCATGTTTTAGCGCCACTTATGGCTATCCCTAGCCAACAAGGAAGCTCAATTGATAGATATTCTAAGGTTTTGGTGAAAGCATTAGTCAAATAGGGTATGGGCCGTTGATTTACCATGGGACATACCATGGGAGATTGCTACATGATGAAATTGCATTTAGGAATATGGTGGACTTCAGCATTTTGGAAACAAAGCAAAAGGTGGCAAAAAATGAAAACCCAAAGGAAAAAAACGTTTTTTTATCCTTTATGAAAAGCTTACAATTTTTAAAGCATTAGAGTTATGAAAAGCATGAAATGAATTGAAAAGCTTGAACTTTTAAAAAACTCAACTTATGTAATAGAGAAGAAAAATCTATATGAGAAGGAGAAAGAGAAGTTGTAGGGCTTGCCCTTCCCTTCAGAATCTAAATTCTTCTTATGTGAGTGAATAGAGTGGAGGGTCCCATACAAGTGTATGGACATTTGTGTGTCTTGGTCAAACCTTGCGAAGATTTGGATGCTGAGAAGTCCAAGTTTTGTGTATCACTCTAAAAGGTATGAAGTAAATGTTTTTTTGACTCAATTTTTTATGTTTTGATGTTTGTGAATGCTCTACCTTGTGTTTGATTTTTGGAATGTTTGTGGCTACAAGAGGAATTGTTGGTCATTTGGGTTTGTCTCTTGGTTGTGTTGTGTTCGTGAAACAATTAAAGTTTTCATGAAGTGTTAAACATTGAGAAAGTCGAATTTTCAATTGGCACTTCTTTACATCTCGTTATCGGGCTGTGACAGAGGCTTGTCTTTGATCACCGCTTCTTAACAATGGGAGATTTGAGAGAGGGAAGAAACTCAAGCATGGGAGTGGAAAACCTATAGACTTGTCTTCCCAAAGAAATTTTCTTAAAATCAACCTAGAAATATTCATATTTGTATCTTAGACATTGCATCCGAATAGAGGTTTCACATTATTATCCCAATATCCTTACCAACATGGAGGACTACATGTTATTGGTACAATGTCTTCTTAATTAAATGAATGCTTTAGTAAAAATTTCTCATAGAGTTATGAACACATGATGAATAAGATATGTATAACACTAAAGTATTTCCATGAAAGTAATCATTATAATGGTGAAACATGATCAATCTCATTGACTGGCCAAACTACTAGTTTTTTAGAGTGACAATATAGCTACTCATTGACATGTCAAACTACTAATTTTTTAGAGTGATAATATATCTAGATTCAAAATTTCTCAAGTGAAATAGATCCAACACCGAGGAGGTAAGGGAAATTTTATACAAAGTGTAAATACTCTCATTACTAAATCTTTATGCTTCATATAGAGAGGTCTTCGATCTTATTGAAACTTAAGGCATATGTGGAAAATGGTAAACCATTTAGGTAGTTGATAGATTAAACAGAAATTCTTCATTATTTGATAAATATCATCTAGACTTATGTATTGTTTAAATGATTCACCTACACTTTATGTACTTAATAAAGGCTTGTGGGAGGTAGAACACCTTGCACAAAGCTTAGAAGTATGTATGTTGATATTCTTAAAACTTGGTTGCTTTAAGATGACATAATGTTTCACTTGACTCAAATTCCGAATTAACTCCTTAATTTGCACTATTGAAAACATTTTTAGTGGGATTGACAAGAAAGCTTACAATTTCTTTACATTTTCATATGCATGCTAAAAATCTATACTAGCAACACAATGTAAATAAAAAAGAGAGAAAACATTATATTAATATTGGCATTTCTCTAATCCAAAGGATTTTCATATATGTCAAATTTGTAGATATACGAAAAATGCTTCATATGCTTTCCAATGGAATGCAATGATTATAAGGGATTATGCTTGCAAATGGCTTCACATACACAATTTTTGACCTAAGAAAAAAATTTATGGGCATGTTTGTTTATATGTATATAAGCTCACATTCGAGACCTACCTCAAAGTTTATCTATGGTCAACAAGGTAGAAGCATAACTTTAGCTATTGTTTAAATACTAAACATTTGAATTTTCATGATATGCATGACATTGTTATAAATGTGCTCCATCAACAATATCCACACACTTTTTTACATGATTACAAATGTGGTTCTATAAGGAAAAAAGAAACCAAAGTTAGTGGCTCCAACAAAGAATTTGTTTTGCCATTTGTGGTCCTTGCTTAGCATTATTTTTATGAATCAAATCCACATGTTACAAAAGGATACACATAGTAACATAGATTAGGATAATAAATCATTTAACGAAAATTTATAACAATAACTATAAAATATCTAAAATGATCCAAATGGTACAAAAAAAGTTCTTGAATTATATATTCATAAAAATATCAATTATTTGAAGCCATATTAAAAGACTCTAGTTACTAATAAAGTTTTACAAAGTATAGAAAGACAACACTCAAAGATGCATGGAAAATTGCCATATTTAGCTCCTTGTAGTCAGAGGTATGATAGAGCCTAAAATTGCATGAGTCTAGAAAAATTTCTAATAATATAATTTTAATTATTATTAACAAACAAAGAGCCTTTTCCATTACTATTTGTTGGATGAGAACGATTCACACAAAATTTAGCGACTTTTGTGAACATGTTTATATTTGGCTCTTATATGTAATTAGAGAACTACATATACATAACAGCTTGGGCAACTACATCTCCAACATATCTAGATTAACATGATCATCATCTATGGAATCTTATATAACTTGAGCCACCAAATTTATAACTCATTGGGTTGAACTCACAAATCTTCATATGGTACCCTAGTTTCTTCCCTTACTCCTCTCACTTTGCAAAAATTCGGAAGCATATATATTGCATTAAAAACATAAAATAACTTTTTGGTATATCAAAAATGGAGAATTAAGCCTAGCATCAACAACCTTCTAGTATGTGTCACATACATGTACATGAAATAATACAAGAATGTGGTTTGCATATAACCAATGATTTTGCAGACTATAAATAGTGATACAAAACCAATCGATAGTTATATTCAAGACAAAAATAAGAAGATATTTATATACTCTCATAGCTTTTGACATGTAAATGGTCTATAGCCAAGTGGGCACCCATTGTATACATATACAATGTATAGTCATATATAAGTGAAGATAACAAAGAATAAGGGTACCATCCATTTTGTACCCACATAACTCTCTTATGTTGTCCTCTCTCTCAGACCTCTTCAACTCCATAACTTCTAGCTTGTATCTCACCATTGCTCCCCTCTCACATGGTATTAGAGCAACATTTGGTATTTTTGGAAGCTCATGCTCAAAATGAGGAGAGCAAGGGGTGAAGTGTTTTTGTAAAGGTCAAGGATTTGGAGCTTCTTCTTTGATATTGATGTTTAGTGAGCACAATGATTGAGGTACTATTCTTATTAGTGGGATCTAGATCTAACTCAAGCAAGTACTTAAGATATTGAGGCTTGATCTAGAGAATTAATAGCCCATTTTTTGATTGATTTGGGTAGCCATTAGTGGTTGGAATGGAAGCAAAGTTTCCTTTAGATGCTTGAGAAGAGATCTTGATACATAGTCTTGATGCATACAAGCACAAGACTTCCTTAAGCAAGGGAGCATCTTGTCTCTTGGATGCATGGGGCCTACTTTGTTCTCAAAGAAGAGACTTTTAGGTAGAGGGCTCAAGATGGGGCCTTAAGCAAAGGCTCTACTTACGTTTGTAATAGAGTAAATGAAAGAGAGAGAAACTTGATGATCAATGGAGATTGTGATGTCTATGGACTATTCTCTTGATTTAGATGTTGGAAGAGGTTGTTCATGCTAAAAACGTGTGTTGACGTGCTTTTCTCAATTTGGTTTCTCATACTCTTCTTTTGTAATATTTTGAAAGGTATAACAATTGTGTTTTATCAAAGAAACCTTTCGGCAAGATTTAAACAGTAACCACCACTAGAATGGCTCTTTATCTAGTCATGGCTTTGTCTCCTACTCTTTTTGCTATAATACTTTATGGGTGCCGATATATTGACGTCATTTCATGGCAATTCCAAAGTGGAATCTGCTTCTAGAATTGCCATCTTATATCATAGATGTCATAGTACGTGAAGATCTATCCGAATATGTTTATGGTATTTCTGTAGTCCTTGTACATGAGTTTGCCAATACCACGTATACATCCCCCTACATGTAAAGATCCTTTGTAACTGCGATCTCATGAGTCACATATAATGTGCATGTGTGGAAATATAGAATATTGAAACCTTTGAAGAAAGTTGTGGCTTACTATTTGCAAAATTGTATGCTTTGGGAACTTGTCATTTGCCACTACAATGATATGGGAGTCGAGACGCGGACGTGCGATGCACACTAGTGGTCGCATTTATCCGTCCACATAAATTCACGCGTATCAACACATGCAATCATGAGCAAAAATATATCACTACCTTCATGACGATCAACTGCAACAATTCATCTCTGATAGTTCTTGTCATCTTCTAGCTCAACATCCACC
Source organism: Lygodium microphyllum (assembly GCF_053477565.2). Lineage (NCBI taxonomy): Eukaryota > Viridiplantae > Streptophyta > Polypodiopsida > Schizaeales > Lygodiaceae > Lygodium > Lygodium microphyllum. The sequence continues at coordinate 62,281,928 of NC_141154.1, read as the reverse complement.
TTAGATCATATCTCAAATTGCTGCTGCGCTTTCATTTCATCTTCGTTGATTCCATCCTCTTATTTCTCAGCATGTCGGCTCTCTAAAGGTCACTGCTACTTTAGCAGTGGCAACATGATGCATGCCACATGACATTGATATATTAGGAATTTGCTTCCTTCGCACCATCCAACACGCGGCCGTTATCGTTCACGTAGACCAGCAGCCTCGTTCAGTGCCGCGACCTTCTCTTTGATTCTTTATAATACCCATGCTCAGCCGAGTCCCATACATGCCGAGCCTATTCAGCTTCATGATCATACCGATGCATTCATAGCTGCATCATCGAGAGCAAAATATTCTCTCAGCAACTGCGATCTTCCAGAAAACACGCAGGCTTCCCCTGGAACACAGAATTTATCTGATCCTAGCATGCGCATATCAGGTTGCAGACAATCGTGAGCCCCGAAAAGATCCAATAGCTCTAAAGAAATAGGGCGTCTTCATCACAACCTCCTTCACAGAATCTACTCTGAAGACTCTTCAATCTACGGAGGATAGAGTGCAGTAGCTTGCCACCTTTAGAATTAAACCGCTGCCTTCTTCCAGGAATAGCGATCACACAAATTGAGAGCTTCACTCACGACGACTCCCGCTTCACTACTTTGATGGCTGCCAGGCCTCGAGATCATGTTTACAACTATTACATTATGGGCAGCGGCAAGTACTCCCTCTATTTTATGATTTGTGCTGGAAGCTCTGTCAGATCCGGCCAGCAGTACTGTTCCGTGATAGTCATCTTCCTTACTCAGCACTTTAGCTCTTCTCCCTGACATCGACTTCATGGACTGGTAGATAGCGATAACCTCTGCTTCAAACCCCTCATGTTAGCATCAGATGACATAGGTTTCTCCTTCATAATCATCTCCGCAATTGGACTACTTGTCTTCCCTCCCAATCACACAGATAGCGGCAATAGGCAATTATCTCCTCTAACGTAGCTCCGTCCTCCCCCAAAAGCCACACCTATCTTTTTGCTTAAAGAAGCCCTCTCTAAAGCTATTGTAGCCTTAGCATAGAAAAAGCTAAGCTTTCTTTCCCACTCGTTGTTTCAAGGCATTTTAAAAGAAATACAAAATACGGAAAAAAACCATATGTAAGAGTTTTTTTTCTTCTTCTTATGAGTTACAAAAGCCCTAGATATGTTTTAGTGTACATTATGTTTTAAGACTCCAGAGTATAGCTTTGATGAGTTCAAGTAGTCAAAATTTTTATGCTAAATAAGTGATAAATATTTGATCACATGACTAAATCTTGATCCATATTTGAAAGTGGGATTTGGAAAGGTAGCTTATATAGTGTTTAGGGTGGACTCCACATTTAAGTAGGACAACAAGATTTGACCATGTGGTCGAATAATGAAGGTATTGGAGATTCCCAAAATGCATGGGAATTCCCAAAGTCCCTAATATATTGTTGGTATGTTTACATCAAATGTTACTACCTTCATAGTATAACTTATGTTTGCCTTATTTTCTTCAATGAACTATCTAGAATAAAGGGTTTTCAAAAAGATTCTTTGGATGCAACTAAAGCGAATATGTTAAGATTATTTAGATTTATTACTATGATTTTCAATGATAGTCCTATTTGCTCTATAGTATAACAACTAAAACTAGAAGACCTTATGAATCTGAAAGAGCATCTCTCCATTGATGTTAGGTTTTGCATTTTTTTTAGCCGGAAGTCCTTTTTTGTTAGAAGAATTAAGGAGGGATATGTTAGAAGAATGCTTGAGGAATTTGTTGGATGATGTAATGATATATGTTGTTGAATTTCTAGAGAGTTATATCTTCAAACTATAAAACAAAATCCATTCCATACGTTGGTATAGTGACCAATATACAATATTAATATAAATTTGCTATTGGAAGGTGTTAGCCCTAGAATGAAAGGCGAAAGGTAGCAAAGAAAATTACAAAGACCCACAAAGGTGCGAAAAATAACAAAAATTTCAAATCAAGAAAATGATGCAAGGCATATAATTTTCGATCAAAGGATGCAATCATCTAATTAATTGTAATATTATTATAAAAGTTGTGTATAGCACCCATGAAAGTTATAATATTTTTCACCAAGTAAAAAGGACCATAGTTTCGCAAGGGTGTGGGCACTAGCTTTCATTCACTTTCATGTCGGTTGGTGTAATGTAATATGTATTCATAAATCAAAAAAGACTGCCTAACAGCCAAATAGAGGAGATAGACACCCAACTTAAGTGGAAGCCCAAACTTCAAACCCTATGTGTAAAAACTAGAAAGTGAATGAATATGCTCATCCTTGTGGTATGCAAACTTAAGAGCATGCTTCTTCTTCTTGCTTCTAGTCTATCTACTTATGCTTCATCTTGAGAGTGTGAGAGAGTGAGAGTGAGAGACTTGAGAGGTGAAGCTCATTCCTTCTTGCACGTGCTCTCTTCTTCCTCCCCTTCTTGGGTAAGACACATATTGGAGGGATCAGGTGGTCTTTCTTCTTCTTCACAAATTTCTTTTTGTGGATCGGGTGCTTGTAGATCAAATCTAGATCTATGGAGTAGAGGATGGAGATGGAACCCTAAAGAAGGTTGTTGGTCCAAGGATTAAAGTCAGCATCACTTCTACATGTTTTGGTTTACTCAATATGGTAGTTTGTTCTTATACAAGGTAGTAGTGTTGGTCTTTCTACAAACTTAAATTAATAATTTACTTGTAGTAGAGTTATCTTAATCAAGCAAGCAAGAGTTTTGCGAAGTCACCTTGTGTGTGGCTTGGAGTAATGACTTGTTGAGTCACTTAAGTGACTAAATGAAGTTTGTGGTGAGGAAGAAAAGTATAAGGACATGAAGGCATAGTCACTGTATTTTTGGGGTGTAACCTAGATTGGGAGATCTATAGCACAATGTGTTCTTGAAGCTAAAATGGAGAGATGTAACTAAAGTAAGTAAAAAAGGAAAAGGTTCTCCAATATTCAGGGATAGTAAATTATCTTGTGGTTCATGCATTGAGAGGAGAATAGAGGAGTTTTATGGGCTATTTTGAAGTATATACAACAATGAGAAATAGGAAAACAAGTTATTCATGGACTTTTGAGGCTAAACAAGGAGTGGCAACTGCTCAAATGCTTAATTCTTTCTCTTTACCATTGCTATATATTGTGTATACCTAAAAGATTGATTTTTTATTGGATTTATGGGAAAAAAGGAGTGTTTTCTTCTTGGTGTAATAAAACTATCACACAAGGATAAAGTGGATTTTGAAGGCCCATTGAGAGTACACACTAATGTTGGAGCACTTCATTGATTGATCTTATGTATGGTGGATGTTATCAATCATTTATCATCAAAATATTCATATATGCATGAGAATTTGAGGTGTTACCCTAGGAATTTGATCTATGTACTAAAAAGTTTCTCTTTACAAAAGAGTTTATGCTGAATCATAATCTTAGCTTGTATTGGCATTCATCCTGATTTTGTGTTTATGCCTCTGATAAGAGTTTATGAATCGATTTCACTTAGCCATATGAATCAAAGACTTATGATTGTATCTCTATGAGAGTTATTTGAATCTTTCTATTTTTGAATCCTCTTCCTCCCTTCATATTGAGCCTTCCACCTTCAATCTTGTTGAATCTCTTATCCTCCATGGATTTATGGCTTGATACAACTTCCCTTTGACATCACTGGTAAACCCAACATGAAAGCCACGTCCATCTTGTTAGCGAGAGGTGCTTCTATCAATAGGTCTACTAAATTGCACTAGTGAGTTGAATCTGCTTCTAGGGACTTCTAATGCAAACATACAACATCAACAACAACAATATCATCAGCAACAAATGCTGCAAAAAATGCATCTACAAGCCAATACACGATATGATATTGTGGCTACAAAGGCTATGAATGTGGTGGAAAATTAAAAGAAACTCTTTGAAGGTTGCAATGTCTTGAAGAGCTATCTAAAATTGTATGAATCTAAGATGGAGTTCTTTGGAGTTCTAATGGATATGATGAGCCAATACTTCATACATCTTATGAATTCTCACGTAAAGCTACACATTAATAAGCTTTATACCTTGAGTCTAGCTTGGTCTACCTTTAAGAAAGTTTTAATGGAAGAGTACCTCCTAGAAGATCATGGGATGGATACAAGATGTAATTTCTGCGAGTGCATACATAAGCCAAATAAGGGCTTCATAGCAACAAAGCTGCTATGAGAGTTTTGAATCAAGGTTTAATGAGTTGGATGTTGTAGAACAAGTGACCTTAGAGTCGGGAAGGTGGAGTTATTCCTATAAGTTGTAGATCGAGTACTTTGAGCACAATTGGGAGAGCTCTTGGAAGATAGAATGTAGCCTATGGGTCTTAAGACTAACTAATAGGATGCAAAGGATGCAATCACTACTCTGTTGAAGCTCTACAGATGAGAATGTGCATACTACACAATGGTAGAGACTCTTCTACAATCTCTCCTATTTTTATGCCTCCTACTATTTTATTATGGTTCTTGTCTTTATACCTTAACTTGTTATGCCTACTTGTGCTAAATTTGATAAGCAACAAACCTAGTAAAATATCTCAACATATCATCTATCAATATACTGGCGAGCTCTAGCTTCTCTATATAGAAGCAAAGAAACTTGGGAATATTTTTGCCATCAAACTTCTTTTTCTCTACAATCACTTCTTATAGAGCCTTAGTAATAATCTCTTCATGTTTAATTAATTCAAAAGTCCTTTTGAATTTTTTAATATTTTTGTCATTACAAAAACTTCATCTTTAATAGGTTATTCCATCTTATAGACTTCAAGTAGGGATTTCACATTGGATTCATCAAATATCAAGGGTTGGAAAGGTCTAGGCCTAAATCGTCTAGGGATCAATGAACAAAGAATATAAATGGGAGAAAGAAACACTAGAATAAGAACTTTTGAATATACTATAGAACACAAGAAATAGAGAGATCCAATAAGCAATTGGATCACTCTTCTACATAACTACAATAAATCTCTTGAAGCTGAGTACACTACACCTAAGATTATAGGTTTAGCAAAATCTATCTAAGATGATAGCTCACCAACTCTTCTAGCTTGAAAGAAATTACAGTAGCAAACATGTATTTTTTTTTAAAAAAATCCTCCTCTACATTAGTAGATAAAGAAATCTTTAGTTTTGTCCCGAAAATAACCTCTCATAGATAGGCCCTTCTGGGCTAAAGGCACATGTAAAGAGGTAGAATAACTTATCTTTTACTTCAGTCTTGTTGATTACAATAGTAGATTCCTTATTTATTTTCCTAAGCTCATAACAATGGCTTAGATATTTATTTATAGCTATTTAGCATTAGGGCAAAAAACGCTTTAAAAAAACACTTGTAAGAAAATGATTAAGTTGCTAATTAGTTGAGATTTTGAAATAATGAAAGTGCCAAATTTGGTTACTTAGATGTAATTAATGAGAGAATATTTAATTCATTGAAGGGGTCAGCTATTAATTTCCCTCATCTTTTAGTTTATGTCAGGGTCACCTTTTTGGCTTTTTTTGTCTTGATACTTGGGAGAATTTGTATTTTTAAGATATGTCCACCAAAATCACATTTGTCTGCTTGTGCATCTTCTTTTCACATGCCATGTCAAGAAGAGGATAGGAGAGAGAGAAGAAGAGGAGAGAGAGAGTGCAAAAGAGAGAGAAAGGCTGTCGGAAGAGATAGAAAGAGAGTGATGAGGAGAGAGAAAGACAGAAAGAGGAAGGAAGAAGCCATGAAAGCTTGGAGAGAGAGGTGAAGATGAAAGGAGTCCTATATTATTATCTGATGGCAAAAAATCGAGTCCCTTACACCTTTTATGCTAGCTAGTGTGGCTGGTACTTTATCCTCATTATTTTATTTCCCCTCTCTTACATTCTATCCCCACCCAAATGTTTTTACCCTCAAAAACAAGTTGGGCACTTATTACAAAAAGAATAGGGTAGGAGCATACTAGAGTACTACTCTATTGTAGACATTACAAGGGTTATTTGATGTAATGATGGGTAATCATTGATGTATAAAGGGTCATTATTAAGTATGATATATAGGTATGATTGGGGAATGATAAATTTTAAATCTTGACTCATATTCTCTATAAAGATGAAGCCTGCAGGGAGTGGACAATGTGTTGTCTACTACAGGACCCTATTGTATTAAATCTAAGATAACTTTCTATAGAGAACTATGATCAAGGCACGCTACACATCAAAATGGAGCTCTTGGTAAGTGCTTTCAGGTCATGTAGGTTGGGTTTGGTTGTTCTGAGTTTAGAGTAAAATCTGGTGTAAAATAGTGAGCTATCTGTAATCTTCCCTGCACTAGAATATGGCTATAGATAACCAATCTTCAACCAAAAGAGTCTACCAAAAAGAAATTTCCTACAAGATGGATGTTGGTCTAAATGAGATCCCAAGCAATCCCTTAACCTCCTAGATCAAAAGGTATTCCATCATAATGATTGTCCAAGAGAAGAGAATGGCCATAAACCACATACTCCAATCCACTCTAGTCGAATGGATACAAGGAAGTATCCCCATAATCAAGTCCATAATCATATCCATAGTCTCCCAAATCATAGGGAAGCACAATGCCATCTTCATCTTCATGTATACCCAAATCATATATTACATCATCATTAGACATACCAATCAATCGTAACCATGATCGATGTACTCATTATCAAATATGTTAAATGGCTATTGTAAACCTTGATTAAGTGTAAACTGATGCTCAAGAATATCATCATGAGGTTTCTCAAAGAGTCTAAAAACTTCAACATAGATGTCTACATCTGTGAGTGCCTCATGTGATTCATCAACTAAGATGTCATCAGCTTGTGCATCTTGCTCTTAACTATTCCCTTCTTGTACTCTTGGTCTTCTTGCTCATTATCCTAGTCTTGTTGTTCAGCTTGATCATTACTCTCTTCTTCATCGTCAACACTTTGAAAAGAACTCATCATTACATTTGGGTAATCATGAGGTATGAACTGATTGGGATATAGGATACCATGGTAGTTATGAACTTGCTGCTGATCAAAGCTAGAAGAGTACTAATAAGCATGACCATTATTGTCACATGCATAAGCACTAGGCTACTCAATTAAGAAAATTTCACATATAGAATCATGACTATATTGCTGGAAAGGTGGATGCTCATAAGCATAAGCATGTTGCCCATAATAGCCATTCTGTTGCCAAGGTTCAATGGAGTGATACTCTACATTATGACATGGTATATCATATCTATAAGCATTAACATGCTGTCTAGATGTACTTGCATATTTCTCATGTTTGTTTGCATGTTGCTGCTCTCCATATTCATAAGATGCATGCAGGTTATAGTATGTACCATTAGCATATACATGTTGGCCATAAGCATAAGCATCGGGTGTGCATAATACCCCAGAGAATTTTCATTGACTAATGGAAAGATGGTTCTTTCAGCATGTTCATGTGACTAACCTTGTTTCTCTTTTCCCTTCGTTTGGAATTCCATCCACTTAGTGAGTTGGGCAGCAAGGGTGTCCATAATGGTCTTTATTTGACCAATGCCTTCCATAAATTATCTATGCCTCTCAGCATGCCTTATCTCATGCGAATTGAGGGTGCTAGTGAGCGTGCTAAGGCTCCCCACGTCATGAGAGCAATCTTCATCTTCCACCTCAGGGTTAGTTTCAGCCCTCGGGGCACGTGCATCCCTTATTTGTTGTTGGAGATCATCATTTTCATTAATTTTTCCCTTATTCCTGCCATGGTTAGGTGCATCCCTTATTTGTTCTTGGAGGTCATCATTTGCATTAGTTTTTCCCTTATTCCCTGCCATGGTTAGGTGCAGTCCTGTTAAACCCCCCGCTCACTGTTTTGCTCGTAATCTGAGCTAGGGAGCTCTTATTGACCTACTTTTTGGTTCAAGTTGAAGTCAAGGATGTCCTCTTCAAAATAATCATAAGCATGCTTCTAGAGGCTTAGTATAGAAAATTCTATAACAATAAATCTGTAGCTATTTTATGGAGTCTTGCACCCTGTTTGAGAGCAGCAGGGGATTGTTTTGGCCTGCAAGGGATGGGTAGTGCCCAACTAAAGTGCCAAACTGATAGGGGGTTTTTGAGGTATGGAAACACTCTTTGGGACCTACTCTTCAGTGTTGATACTCACTATATACCTCTATAACTAACAGAAAATGTCTACATCACCTCATAGGAATTCAATTAGGGAGTTGAAATATGTCTACAACCACTTCTCCCATGGCACCATACATTGCTTCAACATACATACACATGGTCTACACCATAACATCACTTTTGAGCATGACAATGAGCATTTCCATGGCTGTGTCACTCACATATGAGCATCATACATGCACGATTTGTTGCATTCACTATCATAGCTACATACATGATTACATGTGTATCTGAAGATACATTTTAGCATTGATTCTCAATCATACATTATTGCAAGTGCATCAGCGATACATCAATATGCCATATACATCAGTGGCATAATCCCAAGTACATCAATATGTCATAGACATCAATGGCATCATCATGACATGCCCATTCTCACTTTCCCCAAAATATCTATGCATCTGCACAAACGAGTTTGGGCTTCGGATCACCAGGAGAGGTGGGAAAAGTTCCCCCCATGCCGAGTTGTGCGCCCCTTCAAGGTCTTTGATGGCAAGGGGGGTCACCCCTCTTTTGTCTTGCCACCTCGCCTGGCATCGAGCTTTTTCCTCACCCGGAATATACTAGGTAGACATTTATTAATTAAACAATCAACATGTTATGCATGGGAGCTTGGAAGTAATTATTTTCATGAAGTGCATGGATTTGAATTGGGAATAGGGGAAGGGCTTATCGAGCAATGACTCACTGTTATCTCACCTCTTTTACAATGGATTTCAGAGATTAATTTATGCTTTAAAAACCATGACAAGTCAAAAGATTAGGGTGAGGCAATCATTAAACAATAGTGAAAAATTTTAGCATAGAATGGACCATTTTCAATGCAAGAAAGCCTAAGAGAAGACTGAGATTAAATTGGCAGCATGTAAGCATTGAAACCTTCAATGTAATGCATGATTGACTACGTGAATCTCTCCCAATAGTAGGCTTTTTGGCCCATCAATAGGTTGGAAATAAAAGAGAGTTCAAAAGTCAATTACCTCTTTGATTAGTTAAGAAGGGCTGAGAATCAGTGGCCAATAGCTTGTTTTGGTGGAGGCTCCAAAGAAGTGAAGTTTAGCCCTATAAACTTAGAACTATCCCGATGTATCTATTGGAGTTGTGGATTTATTTTCTTGCAGCTTGGTAGTATATTTGGTGCATTCTCAAAGCAAACACAATCTTCTTAATCTGTAATTGTGCAATATAAGCTTGCACAAAGCACAAATGCTTGACCCAATGAACACAATTCAAATAGGTGTATCTGGACTATTCTCTTCTGAGGTAGTGATGTTGCTGTCAAGCCCCGCCACACAAGATATGTGAAGCACATAGACAAGTTGGAGAGACGGATCTAAATAGTATTAGCTCCAGGTCTCATCAGATTATCAGACTGACAATTGAGAGCTCTCCATGGACGATTATACATTAGAGACCAATGAACTTCTGGCTTCATTCGTGCAAAGGTCGACACTCGACCTCCTCCTTCACTGCATGATCATACCTCTCCCCATTCTCGAATGACGCTAATATAGATGGGACTCCTCATGTGCCATTTGCTCATTGTTGTGATGATCATAGGCTAGAAGGCCATGAACGACAAGTTCTCATTTCGAACATTCAGAGAGATCTCACTTTGTTGTAATAAGCTCCCTTCTCCTACCAAAGAAAATAAATATATACAAAGGTGTGTAAAAAGAGGTTCTAACCCCTATAAAAATAGAAAAGAAATGAAATGAAAATTTGGAAGCAGTTGATCATCGCCTTGCGAAGGCCTGGTAGGTTCCTAGGGACGAGTCAGACCTGGGACCGATGCCTTGTCTTCCTAGAGGTGGCGTCTTGCTGGAAAAGAAGAAAGTAAGGAAGGTTGGAGCGAAAATAAAAGTCAGTGTCAGAAAATGATTAAGTGTCGCCTTGCGAGGGCTTGGTAGGTTCTTGGGTACCAAGACAAGACCTAAGACCGATGCCCTATTCTCCTTGGGTCACTACGCTCAGCTCCCTTCTTTTTACACACCGGAGTATGGTGGAAAAATAAAAACCTAAAAGAAGAAATGTGCTTTAAAAAAATACTTCTTGATCAGGCTATAGGAGTCCTCGCCTAGTAGGAGCTCCTGGTTGTGTTGTCCTTAGTCAGGTAGGTAGTTCAGACCACCACTTAGGATGACCTCTTTGATAGTTCTTTTTAGTTTGGCCGTGTTGGAGCAGTCGGTTAGTAACTAGCTTCAGACCTTCTATCACATTATGCTAGGCCTACTCCTTGTGGATTTCATGTCTTGGTTTTGTCAGGGGGTAGGGTGAGCATTGTGCTGTGTTTTAGTATGTATCTATTTTGTATCAGCTTGATACTTCCTTTGGTGTTTTATGTAGATCTGTTGTGGGATTCGACGAGCTGAGTCACCCTATCCCGTGGTCACCAATGAGAGCGGAGTTTTGAGCTCGGGATGTGCCTAAAATTTGCCAAAAAATCCGAAATTTAGAAAACCAATATTTAACATCAAAGGCGGTAGTTACAGCTAGGACGATTTTAAGCACCGAGTGAAAGATGGCTTTTAAAAGGCGCCTAAGAAACACTTGTGGATTTTTTATAATTTTTATGACTGCCGTACGAGATGTCAGGAGGTACTAGTCAGTGCGGGATGTCAAGACGGACGTGCAGGATTTTTCAGAGCTTGAAATGGAGTCTGAACGAGGAAGAGGCCAAAAATTTTCGACCAAAGGGGGGTACCCTTTGGGACCTTGGACCCCCCCTCTCAAATTTTTCATGGTGCATGAAGAGATGGCGACGTCTACAGGCCACACGAAAAATGTGTCCCCCCTTCCCCCCATAACTCGAATTTGGGGCTGTAAGTAAGCCATGGAACAGAGATTGTCTACCAACTTCTCCCTCTTGGCTAATCATATCACTGGTCTTCACACGAGATATGGCTGTCCGGATGAAGAGATCAGATTCTAGTCTTTCTCTCTCCTCCCTCTCTCACTTCCCTATGGGCCGTTCATGTGTACCATCTTGAAGGAGGAACCGAGGAGGGAGAATGAAGGAAATGGTGATGGAGATGCTGAATATTGATGTTTAGCATTAGATTAAGAGAAATGGAGGCTCCGTTTGCTAGTTATGCAGTCATTCAAGGCGTCTCGGGTTACGTAAAAACACGATATGACCATTTTTATGAAGAAAATGAATGATTTTTTATAGTTTATGATGATAATTATGTCCTTATTGGATGAAAATTTATTTGTGTGCTGGTTACATTATGAGTAATTTCTGTTTATTAGAAACTTTTGGTTTTGCAATGATTTACATGCTCTATTTAATTCCCGTAAACCCGAAATGCGGTTTTTAAGGAATAAAATGATAGTTTTTTCGTTTCGGGTGGGTAAAAAGATGTTTCCATGAGGGAAAAATGGAAGATAAATTGAATGTTAGTATGTTAAAGTGATTGGAATAAGAAAAATAAAAAATAGCATATTTTATTACCAAATAAATCAATAAAATAAAAAAATAGTGAAAAAAAATAGAAATACGTCTTTAAAAAATAAGAAAAAATATAATGATTGTGGATATGTGGTAGTGCCAAAGCATGAGGTTTAGCCTCAGTTTGCCTTATCTCTTTATCAAATTTTGTGATTTATTACTTTTTATACATCAAAACATGACAAAATGAACCTCTACACCTATGCAACGAAAGCAATACCTAAACGTAGGGGGTTGGGATGTTTGAATGGTGTGATTTGCATGCTGATTGTTGCTGATGTTTTGATGCATATCATGACATAGAGGTTTTGGTATTTTAATTAAGAGGATAGTAGCACGAGTGTTGTCTCAGTGCTATCCTTACATCGTTGCAACGTGTTAGTGAAGGAGCATAGAAAGCCTAGTTGTGCACAGTACGTGTTCCTGATTTAAAATTATATTGGAGAACTTTAGGATCATTCACTTTACATGTGCATGTAAACCATGGTATCGGAATAAAAATACTGGATATATAGTACATATTTTCGATTATGATGACCCACACTTGAGTGTGGAAAGGCATCGTAAGCCGTAGGATAGACATTCGTTTCTTGGGGGAGTATTTGAAAAGGAAACATGGTATCTCCTGGAGTATTTTTGAAATGAAAGAGTGGAGATTATTCATTTGTTTTATATGTTGAGCAATGCATCAAGGGGCCAATCCTTGCGATGTAGGAGAGCTACAATGGGGCCGCGGTGTTTCTACCGAGAGGTTGCCTCCCATGTATATGATTATCGTGGTATTTATTGCCAATGTGTATGGGTTCTCCCTCTGAGGAGTTTATAGAAAGGGAAACGTTGGACTACAAAACTACAAAACTATAAACGCATAGATTAGGCTTTAGGACAGTTTGTCCTTTAGTAGTAGATAGATGCTCCTGGTCCGCGAGGCCGTGAGGGTGTGTTTGTCTATCATGAGCATGAGGTCCGGCTAGTGCCATACTCAATGCCGGCCCATTTGAGGTCCCATCAAATATCTAAAATATCAAAAATTAGCTAAACTTGTTCAAAAATCTAATATTTTTTAACGATCCAAACTATAGACACTAACATCAATGACTAATATGGCATTGGCTCTCTAGATCAATAAGAAAGCCTAATGAAGATGCACTCTAGATTTTTTCACACTATGTCGGCGTAGGGGCACAACATCCACCCCCTCCTAACATGCACATCCTCCAATCTTATGAATCTACAGTGTTGAAATAAGTATCCTCTGTCATGTCAATGTCTTCATCTTCTACCTCTTCTTCTTCCATATTCTCATGTTCATGCTCAACAAACTCTTAAATGACTTTGTACATCTCTAAAGTATCAACATAAAAAACCTTTTTTCTGCCATGTTTTTAGCATTAATTGCTATATAAATTTTAGTCATTGTATCAACATCAACCAGTCTTGAAAAACCTTCATTTGCAACCATCAAACCATATGTCTTCAGCTCTTTTCAGCCCATCCTACATATTTCTTTTCAGCCCTGCACATGGCTAAAATATTCTTGAAACTGCCAAGACTACACGCTATCCATTTCTACAATTAAGATACAAATATAGTTTTTCCTTTTCTTAGAGGCATAATTATCTTCCTAGAGGCACTGCCATAGCCTCCACTTATAGCAGTGCTATCTAAAAACCCTTAAACTCTCATGCATTAGGTGGCATGGAATTATCCCATAGCCTCTCCCGATTGCAGAGATGATTCACACAAGCAGTGAGAAACTGTACCGCCTTTATATTGTCTTTACTCTAACCTGAGTACATGAAGAATCATCATCCAAGATTTTTGTTTCCAGCCTTGATTTCAAAATATAGGGCTGTCCCAAAATCACCAAATAACTATATGAATCTTGCACAAAAAAATGATATTCATCCCTAACATCTCCAATAGTCACGGGTACATTTGGACAAGCCACATAAAGATCCCTTTATGAATTATTTGCTGCCCGTATATGCCATCCCCGATCTACATAAATCGGCCAACCTTCATTCTCATACAAGTTGCGTGCCATAACATTGATTTCGAAACCATGATCCAAGAGAGCTATGCAAGGCATCTCTCTTTCTCCCACTTTAACAATTGTCTCTGTTGTAACACAAGCCCAATGCATTCGTGAATAATGACTGCTTGGAAAAAATGAGCATTTTCTTCTTCATGTACTTGTTGATGGGCATCCCCATTATAAATAGCTCTGTATGCTTACTCGTACCCAAAAGACTAATTTTAGCCACAAGCTTGCTATCTACACTCCCATTTAACCCATTTATAACATCAACCTGCTCCAAATCAGAATTACATACATCATTATACTCCCTTTGAAGTTTTCTCTCTATGTCTTTGTCAATGTGCATCAATGCTTGTTGAACTTCACCATTACACTGTCTTTTTCGTTTCAGCATATCAATGATTGCATCATGAAATTCATGCTTTGTGATTCCAAGATTTTCACCAAGTGTGAATTCCACTCTACTACCAAGTATGCAATTTTCCAAGACCTTTTTAAGGTTTGTAGCAGTCTCAAAATCTCATTGTAACGTGTAACCAAGTTGTTTGCCCCATTTCTTCCCTTCTTATTTCTTCTCTTTAAATGCATCCTCCACCATAACATGCTCAGGTATGGCTTTTTCAGCCTCTTTTTGCTGCTCCATTTTACTTCGTATTGTGCATTTAGATGGGCTTGAAGAGGAAGGACCAGTAGTGTCCTAATCTCTACTTCTCTTTTCTTCCACAAGAGCTTCTTGATTATGAACCTCAACCAAATAAGCATAGGCTGAAAATGAATCCATTGGTGCACTCCATCCTATTCTCCCTCATACACTTTGACTTGCATCAATCAATTCAGACTTTGTTGTTTTTCCCTTTTCCATGCAATCTAATGCTTGCATCCAAACGTGATATTTTTCTTCATCCATGCCTCCTTTATGAGCTTCATCAATCCTTTCAATTCTCAATCCATATGTGTCTGCATCTATGGCAACAAACATTGTCCTTGCAACCATATTTTCCAACCTCTTCTGCATGCCACCATTTCCAAAATTTGGCTATATTGGAGGACTAGTTTCTGTTGCTGCATGTATTTTTTCATCTTTCCAAAAGACTAACCCTTTTTCTTTCGCTTCACGGTAGGCTTTACGATCTCACTTTTCATGTTGTAAACTGTCACACCAAATGCATCTTCTCTTGTATCCTTCTTTGTATCGTCTTTGGGCTATTGCCGGAGCCTTCTCTTCTACCTTAACATCCAAATTTTCCACCTTTGCATAGATTTCTATCCAATTCAGCCTCAAATCACGCATGACTTTGATTAATTCATCCACAGCATCACCTTTAAGAGCCAGACCAATAAATATAGTTGGTTGTTCTGCCATAGCTATAGGCACCTTGGCTGTAACTTTAGCCCCCTTTTGAGCACTGGTAGGTGTGATGCCTATACCCCATCTTAATTTCATACGCTCCCTCTTTACTAACATATGCAATCCCTCAGTTACATTAACCCAATCTGATTTCAACCCCGTTTTAGAAGAGACATATTCTAAACAATCAGTTAGCTTTTGTTGCAAGATAGGATATGTAGGCTTCTAAAACAAATCAATTTCTTCTATGTAACTCATCAATCTGATCATGCAATGCATGCATGGTGAAACGGGAGAAATACCAAATCCATGCATACTGCTAGTACCCCATGAAACAACATCTTTTCTTCATACAATCGGATGAAGGCTGAAACATTTTGACCCTTAAACTGCTTCAATTCCTGTCTACAATGCATTCACAGTTAAGAAATCAATTCTTTCTGCTTCCTGTTGAGTTTGCATATGCTATTGTAATAATTATTGTTACTCTTGTTATTGTTGCAATAGGGCAATCATCTGTTGTAAAGCATTGCCATCACTTGAACTTGCAAAATCCCCTATCTTTACACACCTGTTGTGTCCACTTTCTCGTCAGGGTTCACCCTAGTTTTAGAGCATTTGGGGTTAAAAGTCTACCACGGGGGGTAAGAGATAGCAGGGTGAAGGGAGATTCATGGAGAGGAGTAGATGGAAGAGAAGGGTTTCCAAGAAATAGAAGATGTAGAAGAATACTCACAGAGGTGAAGCTTGTCAAACTATTTCTACATTATGAGAAGATAAATCTCTTATAGACAAAAACGTGCATAGAACAATAACTTCCTCTATGCTGCTCAAACCACCGATCTTATGCTCGAAAAGGGGGGTAAAATATTAGGACACCTACCACAAATTCTGCCAGATCACTCCTTCATCTCCCAATTTGGAGTGTTGTTCACTACTTGAAAACAGAGATCGCGCCTTGCCCAATTTCACAAATCCTTCTTTTTACATAAAATCCTCCCAAAATGGCTGAAAGCTACATGCTTTCTTTTACATCTCATCCTATTCTAGAAGTTTTCTATAGTTTTGGATATTTACAAGAGATAATATCTAAAATATAAAAAATTGACTAAACTTGTCCAAAAATCTAGTCATGTCGTATCTGCTGCCCCACGATATGTCATTCTATCTTATCCTTTATAGACTGTAGTTTTTAATCGGTCTACTTATCATTTTCTATTATAGGTGATGGCAAGGAGAAATAAGACAACAAGGAAAGTCTATATAGAGAGCAAGAATAGTGAGGAAGAGGCAAGGCCATCAGAGATTCCACAAGCTTTCCCTCCTAATATCCATCCTACCCCTAGTTTTCCTCAATCTCTTGCATAAAATTAAAGAAATCACATGCAAAGACTGTGTCTTCTTCTCCTACCCAAGGCAAGCTCCATGTGGTTAATGACCAACCTTGTGATCTTGATGGACAGTCCTCTCCTACAAGTACTAAGTTTTGAACCTCTCGTAAAGCACCTGATCAGCCAACATAATAACCTATATCCTCTTCTGCTCATGGAAAAGAGCCTTCCAAGCCAGGGAGAAAGAGAAGGTCTAGGTTTTACTATATTTGGAAGTATTTTAGTGAGATAAGGTGTAACGTGTCCACCTAATCGCTCGTAGAACACGTCTTAGTAGCCCATCAGGAAGAGAGTCTAGAAAGCTCTGCTCAACACTCCCATGGAATGTTACAGGGTTTGCAATCTAGGTCTTTCCGAGTTTGCCACGCAAGCGGAAGTATTCCGATTATTCCCACTTAGGACCAACCTGTATCAGGGTTTCCCTAATGGTCAAACTCCTAGAACGGTAGCTAGCATCGAACCCAAGGCAAACTACTTTACGCAAAAACATCAGGGTTGAAGAAGATTCATGCTGCACTTGGTTCAAGGAGATGGGAAACAAGAGGGATGCAAAGCTCGACCTCTCTGCCCATAAGGCATAGTCCCATTCCGTTCCCCTAAAACAACATAAATTGGGATTCTAGTAACCTAGACTCTAGGTCAACGTCCTTGCTGTTCATTTCCTTCGAGAAAAGTTCCATGCTGTTGATTTCATTTGAGAAAAGTTCCCAGCCAACCGGGACTACCCATCCGTAGGACGGACCCATGGCCACATCCACCGCACTTTCCTCAGGGTTGCTTTAGTTGTCTAATTACCTACCACATTTAATTGGACACGCATAAAACAACTTCCTTAATTAGCCAGTTAGGTACTTGTTCCTTTACGTAATCTTAGCACTTGACATAGAAAAAAAGTGTCAAACAAGTTCCTTTTCAACAGATTATCTTACTTATCTTTGAAATACATCCATAAAATCCAGCCTGTAAGCTAATCCAGAATCCACCCGTAGGCAATCCATAATCCATCCAAATGCTATCCAATAATCCACAGGGATTACTAATCCAAGATCCCCCCTATAGACTAGTATACGGGCCTCGAGATCCAATCCGGAGTTACGTTGGCCTCTTGTGCAGGGCCTGGAAGGCAAGGGAATTACGGCCAAAGCCCTCTGGCACCCAAGCATCCTCCTGCTCCAAGTAGCACCCAACGGAGATACCTCTCACGGCGGGTTCGGTCCACTTTCCCAGCGCGGCTAACAACCCCCTTGGTTAGGGTCAGGAAAACAATTGGGGGTAACTAATGCTGCCTCTCCCTTCAGGCCTTCAACCTCAAGCATTAATTAGCTTTCCATCTTTTAGTTCCTTGAGCAAACAATGCAAATAGTGCTCCTAAGCTGTTACAAACACAATCAATCCAGTGGTCATTTTATTTGGCCAACTGCTAAGGAGTGAATCCTTATCTCCAAATGCATCCAACATTCGATTCGAGATCAATTGCGACTTGGCAAGTTCCCCCAAGGGTTTTTTTGTTTACCCTTATATCCTTGGTTAGGGTCATACCCTATCAACCCAAATTAACCAATTCCTTAGGCTTCTTAAGTTAAGACAGTAAATCCTAGCGACCATGTCACTCTAACTTGTTTAATCCTTTGCTTACTAGGCAAAACATAACTTCGCTTAACTTGGCAAGTCAGCCCAAGAAAGGTGATGCAACAGGATATCTACTCATCCTCTTGCAAGTTAGACTTGTGCTAGAACAACCTTTATACCGTTCGACAAACATCTTCGCATGCAATGTGCAAGTCTATGGTCCCATTTCCATGCTATGCAATGGACGATAACAATTCTTTCCATGTGAGTCATAACAAGGAAGTTATTGACTAAAAGCAAGATACACTTGTTTTTTCACGGCCAAACAAGGATGCACTTAACCATTTCATTTTTTTACCCTAAGCAATATGCATTTAGACTCACTACTTTGGAAATGCACAAAAATGGCAACATGCTACTAAGCTTGTAAGATGGATAGGTAATTTACATTCATAACATTGGAAACGCAAATAACCCAATTGCATGTCATGCATTAATTCTAGTAAATCGTTCGAGTAGGCAATTTTCCCCAAATGCATTTTAACTAGGCTAGGTGAAAAACATGCACAAGTGCATCCTTTCCATGAAAGTTATCCTGCTTAATGCATTTCTTTCATGTGGAATTAAAACTCGTGGAACTTGGGCTTGAGGGCTCGTGGGAATGTCCACATGTATGTTCGGGAAAGAACCTCCCGCGGGGGTGTGCCTTGCATCTTCTTGGGAGCCATCGTGGACGTAGTGTGTTTGGACTCCGGATTTGCCTAACAGCCTCAAGATCTACCCTCTCCCCACGTGCGCAGGAAAATCCTTCAACAAAACGCAGTGTTTTTAAAAACCCCAGGGAGGCTTGTAGGAATGGGGCTTATGGGAGCCCACCCTTAGAAGCTTCTATCTTATCGAGAAGATGTGGAGGGGGGTAATGATTGGTGGGAAGATGAAGACGAATGGGGGTGGCAAATTATGTTGATGAGGATGGTCGTGGCGGCAACAGCGCAGCTGCAAACGGCACTCTCATGGCAGGCGGCGGTCCTTTAGCACAGCAGCATTCAACCTCTCCTTTCTAATCGTGCCTCCCCCCAATGCCCAAGGGGGAGGTTATATAGTGCTAAGGGGGGGGGGGGAGAGACTCCACACACGTGGATCCCTCGTGCTTCTCTCTTCTCCCCATGCACTTCACCTCTATAAGCTCCCCACACACCTCACTTACTTCCTCTCACACTCCCTTTCCTCCAGCTATGCATCGGCTGGGAAAAGGGATAATTAGTAAAAAAAATTGCCTAAATTCTCACCATTTTCAATTTCCCATTTTTCCCTAGAAGGGAGTTCTCACGCGGATTTGCGGTTTTAATCCACGGCCTCATTTGCACAATGCTAATGGACTTATTGTGCGTACGGGGTAACCACTTGGCTAGCGTCATTAGTTGATGCGGGAGATGACTTTGCACATCTTTTAAGCGGCGTGCCGTGATCAAAGCTCCTTAATATTTCGAGTGAAAATATTACATAAGGAAGGGCCAAAGAGCTATGCAACATGTCATTCCAAAGACAATGTTTATCATAGTGGTCAAGGATATTTTTGATACATTATCAAGAGTATTGTGACTAAAACTAACATGCAAAAGAAATGGCAACTTGCAGCAATTCTTTGTCTTCACATCAAGAGGTAGCCAAAGAATTTGTTATTGACTTTATGAATGATACTTACATTGTTTTTTGTCATGCACATTAGGTCACCTTGATGAGTAAATATTTTAGTATGGTCAACAAAATCATGTATAGATTCAACAAGGTATTGAGACCCTTTCCCACCATTGATTAAAAAGCCTTTAAGATCCTTAACGTTGCACCAAAATTATCCAAGAAAGTGAAAAGGCCAAAGATTGAGGATATGACATATCTATACCCAACAAAGACCACATCCCAACAAAAGTTGTCGAATAAGAAAAATCACAAGAGGTCATAGAAACTAAGGATAAAGTTTGCAAGAGAAAAATTGTTATACTTGGAATTGTCAATTATAAGAGAATGGGTGAGGTGTATAGACAAATGGTTGTCAAGGTTTCTTACACTTCTAAGGAAGAGGACTATCTTAGCACATCTCTTGAGGACAAGTCCATGCTAGTAAAAAAAGATATTCAATTATTAGATTCTATAGTCTATTATTGCATAATGTAAGGCATTTTGACTATAAAAAAAATTATTATATGGAATGATGGTACTGTTCATTGCAAATAACACTTCCTTGCTTTTGCTATTGGGTTTACAGCATTGATTGCTTCTTTCAACCAAGAAATCTCTAAAAGTATATTTGTTATTAATCCGATGTTATCATTTGAATTGTTTTTTAGATTTGGTTCAAACATAGCAGTATTTTTCAAAGCGTTTGATTCCATCACAAACTACCATAATTTTTTTCCTTATATTGAAAGGAATTAAATTTTTCAAAAAGATTATTATATACTTCTTACTAATATTTCACTTTGCAGAAGACACTAGAGACTTATATATATTGATATACTCACCAAAGAAATTATCCTCATGAACTCTCTAAGTGGAATCCATGGCCAATAAATAATGTGTGTTGAATGGTATACTACTTTCTTTTTGGTTAATTGTTTACTTTATTTGATTATCTATTTTAGTTACATATTTCCATTTGTAGTGCTAGCAGGCTCGTGACTATCTTCTTGCAAACCACACATGAGGATATGTTGATCCTAAAAAACCTTATAACTTTCTCTAACATGAAATATCATTACAAAGTGATACATATACTTGTGGATGGAAAGTGATTTCAAATGTTTGTATGTCAATACATTCAAAGATACACACGATAGATGGGGTGAATGTAAGTCTCTTTCATTTTTATTTTTTTGCGAGGAACCCTTTTTTGAGTTTATCGACTTGTTATATTTTTTCTCGTGCTACCAAGATTACCCTGATTCATATATATGGTAGATAAGGGAGTGACATATTGAGTTGATTTTGGCTAAGGCAATCACATCACTCGATCACGACTCCACTCCACAAAAATCTTTAATTAAGAGTAAGGGAAATGGCAATGGCAAGTCGTCTAGAAAGACAAGTAAGGTGAACTTCAAAAAGAAAGGAATGCCAACACCTTCCCCTATGAAGTCTCATTCATCTCCTCTTCAGCCTGAAGACAAGAGAGTCCTTGTCAAAGTCAAATTCTTCCATTAACAAAAGAAAAAAGCTAGTGTAAGGATATTAGAGATCTTGGCAAAAAGCGATAAAGAAGTTACAATGCCAAAAAATGAGAAGATACCGCAAAAAAAAGAAGATAAATAGATGCAAACAGAAACTTGGAGGAACCCCCTTTGTTATTTTGCATCCTTGTATATTTTCACTTCAATTTTGTAACTCTTGATTTAATGAAAAGCTTTTTATCCTATATAAATGTAATAAATGTTTTCATATTTATAGCTCAAAACTTACAATTGTGGGAGGCAAACAACTCATACAAGGGAAAGAGTGTTCGGCTCATTTTCTAAAATTTTTACCATTGACTTTGAAGTTATATCCAAGGGATGTAGTGTCTAGCAGCTCCAAAGTATCCCTTACATCCTTCAAATTCCAATAGGAAGTGATATAACCTATTTACAGTTTTCATGTGTAGATGCAAACTGAAGAGCTAACATATGTAGTCATTGCAATGATCCTCCTTTGTGGATGAATATACTATGTGTTTAAGTGTTTTTTCAAGAAAAGATGGAAAGAGGTCCTAATTTGGAGGCAACTCCTCTCACTCCATGTGCTAGACATTGTCAAGGAGAGCATGTGTCAAGCGATAAACCAAAGGGATTCAAGAAAAGAATGGAGATAGATGGAAGATAGAAAGATTTCAAAAAGATTCTATGTATTACCCTTGCAACACTTTGCATGATTCCAACTACACCCTTAAGTTGCAAACACTACGTCTCAGTCAATTGCTCAAATTAAACTTTTTGAAGAAGATAAATTAGATACTCTATGCAACCAAAATAAATCTACCATAGTAGTACAATGAGAAACAATGTTCTTTTGATAGCCCAAAACATCCACCAAGAGTAGGCAAGTAGAAGGCTTAAGTAAGAAACCCCATATCAAAACCTTGAGAATAGCGGTCATATCCTAAACTTGCTACAACTTGTTTTTGCCCTAACATTTTCATTCAAATTTAGAATATGGGTATCTAGGTACTCAAGTCAATTGGAGGAGACCTAGTCTACTAGAAAAAGCAAGTAGAGTTACAAAAATCAACCGAGAATAGTAAAAAAAGCTACTTCTCATGAACGTGTTACTTTTTTGTATTTTTAGATCTAGATGATTTGCAACACTCAAGATAACTCATTGCATGCGTTTGATAAGTCAAAGTTATCATTAAGTTAATATAACCTAAAAATAGATATTTAGCATATTTTGGAGACTGATTTTGAACGTAGAAAAACTTGTTCACATTCTAAGTAAGTATTCCACGAGAATATATTTGGAATATCTATATATATGTATTTTTCTTGGTTTCCCTTTATTGAAGTGGTAACCACTTGACATCCACCTTCTCCAAACCTACATATCCTTTGGCATGTGCCATAGCTACTCCTCATCATCTAAAGGTTCAAACACTTCTTCTTTTGCTCCAAGTTGCTCCTATTTTGCAAGCTCTCCTTCTTCTTGCTCTACAATGTCACCTTGTGATGTGTCATCCATCAACTTTTCCATTGCATATTTATTTGTTTCCCTCTTTTTGAACAATTTAATCCTCTTACATGTTGTGCATAACCTTAAGTCAATCCTACTTAACTCTATCAGAGCATATGTTGTATTGTTATAGGCATTCTTAACAAGATAAGGTCCAAACCATCTCTTTGTCATTTTTTGAATAGTGCTCTATTGGTTCTAAAGGTTTTTGTCATAAATTGCACTTTGAACATCTTCAGATCTTCTCTCAAGCTGTCATCTTAAAGCTAAAAGCTCTACTCTAGTGACATCATCTTGACATGGTAGGATACTCCAAGTAAAAACACTCGTTTTTGTGGGCATCATTGGCTTTTGTCCATACATAAGTTCTATGCATATATCTAGTAGCCACTGTTTGATCTTTCCTCCATGAAATTTAGTCAAAGCCTTGATTATAGAAGGATATCCTCTTTTTCTCTTTCCATTCTCCTTTGGTTTATAGGATGATTTCAAGGCTAACTTGATGTCAATCCTAGAGAAAGATTCATTTGCTTCATCAACATCTAGCTCATCTTTGTCACTAGTCACTGTATTTACACCCCCATACCTACAGAACACCTTCTCAAAGAAGGAATTTACATACAACACTAGTGGTCTTTGTTCTCAATACTCTTCCTTCCACTTGATTGGTTAAGTCGTGTCATGCCAAAACAATGTACCTCATTTACCATTTCCCAACTGTCATAGTCACCAACTTAACCATTCACTTGTAATGTGTACACATTGGATAAGTAGGATGCAGCTCATCTTTGACCTGACTGAAGAATACATCTAGAAATCTTCACATATCTTAATAGACTAAGAAAGATCCCTATACATCTCTTTCCATCAATAACATCCTTTTATCTTCTGAAAGGTTGTCCATACTCCTCTATGATCTACCCACAAACTTTCACAAAAATCCTTCATCACATGTACTTGAGTAGATCTATCATAGACCACTCTCAATGGCAACCCACCTCTCTTCATTGGGTGTTTCCATAATAGTCCATATTTCCAAAAGTAACCATAAGTCTTGTATCTAATTCTCTTGAGAGCTTTCAACCAATCGGATTAGCCTTTTTAATCAATGTGCTCAAGTACTACCCCATTTGCAGCCATTCATTTGCATACAATGCTTCTTCAAAAGTTTCCATTGATGATACATGACACACATGGTTTATAGCTATGGTTTAAATTTTAAGTCTCATCATCATTTGCAACAAGTAATCTCTCCTCATCTTCATATCTTGCACTTGACCACATATCTAGGTTTTCTTTTTTTTTCAACATGCTTAAACTTAGGGCTCATAGATTTATATAGGCTATCCATCTAAGCATAGCAATGTCAGGTATAGAACAACTAATGATCATCACAAGAAAGGGTAAACAATCTATCTCTACAACAATAGGAGCTCTAATAAAGTACTCATTATCACATTTGATGGGAATCAATACACCCCATAACTCTCTCCTAATCTACGAATATTGCCTTTTCTATCATTCATGAATTTGGCCCCAAATCTCATTGCATACTTGTCCCTACATGCATCATCTTGCCCTATGGACCATCTAATCCCAATAGAACTTGTATCCATTGTAATCAAATTAGTCTACCACATGCATAGTCTACTTTTGTGAGTGTTAGTGCAATCCACAATACTTTCCTAAGCTTTTCCATAGCCTTGGTATGTCTTCTATCCCAAAAGGCGTTTTAACCTTTTTTGAGAAATTGATACAGCCCATCTGCAACACGAGCAAAGTGTGAAATCCAAATCATATAGAAGATACATGCACTAAGATATCCCTTGACCTTTGACATTAATGAACAACTCTACAAAACCTTCTCAAAGGCATCAACTTTAGCAAGGGAAGATCTCCTATAATATGGACCACACCAATAATGAGTACCTCATTCACTCCAAGTATTGACCTTAACCATGATACTCTTAGGTTTACTTTGTTCAATTTGGATAGATTTTTCTCACATTCTAGTGTATACTATGTAATAAAAAACCTAAAATCCTAGCTATTCAATGCCTCATTCTTCTTTTCTTTTGTGTAGCCTTTTAATTGGCACATCATCTACGAATGACATCATCAAGTAAAGGTTATTATCTCTAACTACCTTACTCATTGCATTCATCATGTGAGCCATGGAATTTTTAGCTCCCTATGGTAGAGTACACATCTTGATCAATCCTAAATGATTATTCATATTAGTCAAATCTTTGATTTTCAAAGCCAACTAAAACTAGTCATCTCTTGAGGTAAAGTCACAATCACCTAGAGAGTAAATAGCTCTACCTATAAAGGCCTCAACAAACTCATCCATTACTAAATCTACTCCATTATTCATGATAGTTACTGTATTCATCAAGTGCATGTCATGGATTTATCTGAGAGATCTATTCTTTTTGGCCACTATAGATCATCGGTTGGAATAAGGTGTAAAAGAATCTAAAAGAATCCCCATTTCCAATCTTTAATGCTTCTAATTCCTTGCTATGAGGATAGAAAGAAAATTCCTTGCTATGACGGCTCGCAATCATCTCCTCAAAATACTCTTATTTTGTGAGAAAAAGAAACGCCCCATTTCCAATCTTTAATACTTCTAATTACTCTGTAAAAAGTTTGTCCAATCAGCATAAGGGAATGGGGAAATAGGGATGGTAGTTTGTGACACAAAAGAGCAGCATCACTATTTACATCACTATTTGTATCACAAATAGTGTCGCTAAAATGGGTTAGTGATGTTAATAGTGATGATTAGTGATGCTAATTGCCACACTAATAGCGACACTAATTGCGATGCAAATAGCAATGTTGGTCTAAGAAAAAAAGGGCCAAAAACCAAGCATGACATTTGAGATAAACATTTTTAAGAGAGAGCGAGAGAGCTCATTGCCTTGAGAGGGAGAGGGAGAGGAAGAGGGAAAGAGAGAGAAGAAGAGCTCCTCACCGCAACCACCACCATCATCACCATCGTACATACAAAGAAAAGAGAGAAGTGCACAAGGGAGAAAGAAGGGACATCGTGAAGAGGAGATGGAAAAAATGGGTTTCATTGAACCGAGTTCTTCCCCCCTATGCATCCCCCATCCTCTTAGTAAAAAAGAAACATGGCTCCTTTCGCATGTGCATTGACTACAGAGATTTGAACAAAATTATAGTGAAGAACCGTTACCCCATCCCAAGGATTGATGATTTGCTGGATGAGTTGAAAGGGACATGCTTTTTCACTAAGATTGACTTGCACTATAGCTACCATCAGATTCGTAGGCGGGCAGGAGATGAGGTCAAAACAGCCTTCAGGATTGATTGTGGACTCTATCATTTTCTAGTGATGCCTTTTGGATTGACTAATTTCCCCTCCACCTTTCAAAGCCTCATGAACAAAATCCTATAGCGCTTTTTGTTTAAGTTGTGCTTATTTTCTTTGATGACTAAATTGAAATTTTCATAATAAAAAGGAAGTAGTTTTTATCATCTTCAAGTAGAGAAATTATGAGACACATATTGCAATGCTTGCTACTAATTGTATAATAGGTTTCTGTCGCCTTGGCACTAATTACTTATATCAGGCTTGTCAACTGGAGGATCTGCCATTCATTAGAGAGCAATGCAAAAATAATTATTAACTCTAGTTTTTTAATTCAATGATTCAATGTGTATTCTTAATTCTATGGTTTTTATCATGCGCACATGTGCATACTCAAGAATCAATTTTAGGTGGTTAAATAATTATTAACTTTGGTTTTTTTATTATATTAAGTCCAATTTTAGGTGGTTAAATAATTGTGTGTCTGGTGGCGCGTCTATATTGGCGTCTATTTACGCGGATATATAGACACAAAATTTGCGTCTATTTATACGCTCTTTTACATGCACATATAGATGCAATGATAGACGCACCCGACTTTGCGCGTCTAACATGTGCGTCTATGCCTTGTTTCTGTTGTAGTGTTGCATTTTGTTTTCTTTGCAATACTCCATTATAAACCATGATCCCACTAGCCTAAAGACTCAATATGCAAAGAGATACAATCTCATTGTTTTAGATGGATAGACTCCATATAGCAACCCAGTAAGTCACTCATCTTTCTTGTCCATAGTTACTATTTTTATTAAAATGCATTATGTATGGTGGATTGATATGTACTTTTTTATTTACAGAGTCTGTTCGACGCTCCTTTGTGTCAAGATGAGCTTTCGGATAGTGAGGATCTATAGCTCGCACTTGGATTAATGAAGTGCATATCCTCTTCATTTTTTATCTTGTGATTTATGTAGACATTTTCTATGCACTATGTTATTACTATCCTTTGTATCTTGCCATGATTCCATGAGCTTTCATTCAATGATCTTGTATTTATTTTATGTATCAATCTTATGGATTCAAGTACATTTTACATTTATTTTGACGACCATTATACACTTTACATGTAATCCACTTATAAAATGTGAATACAATACATGATACTACATGCTTGCTCTCTTGCCACAATTTTTTTTCTCTATAATCGTCGCTATTAACGTCACAAATTTACTGCACGTGTCACTATTGTCGTCGCAATGTGCGCCACAAACCGTCATTATTTGTGTCACTAAAATAAATTTTAATGAACATTTTCGTCACTTTGAACATCAGTATGAGACTTGTATCTTGTAGTGATGATATTGAGGCTCACAAAGGTACGGAGTCACAACAACCTCTATGAGATACAAAATGGTCTCTGAGACTCATGAATATAGCCATGGTTGTTATAAGTGGGCGAAACAATATTAGAGTTGCATTGACTCAAATGAGCTCTTTCCCCTTGTAGGTAGTGATTCTCAACTTGCAAAAAGACTAGATTGAGAGAAGAAATATAGAGATAATGTGATGTTTAAACAAATATATTATGGAAAGTAAGGTATTATAATATGAAAGCTCATGGATTGTGCAACTAGAAAGAACTTGAATCTTGAGATTGCTTGATTGGAGGTTGCTCGTAAAAGTGGCCTCAAGTTCTATTGAGGAGAAGAAGCAAAATTTGCACGGGTCCATCGTAGTTTGGCATGATCTTTTTGGGAAAGCCGATCACCAAGGGCAACTCTATAAGTTGTGAGATGGTCTCACAATTCATAAAGCTACACTTGGCTCAGCATCTCAACAAGATTATATGTCTCCGAGCATGGGTCATGTAGGATGTCAATGCTTTTTCTATGTGCAAGAAGGGCATTGGCAGATCCCGATGCTCAACTGCATGATGCTCAATAGCAGAAAGGTGAGGATAAAGTATCAATGCCTTCTGTGAGCATGGTGCAAATTAAAGAAATTGGAGAGCCAACAATGCATGAAGTAACTCCCTCCGGCAAACAGCTTGAGGCGGCAATAGACAAACCTACAAGTCCTTCTTGACTGTTCCCCAGCAGAGCCAGCCATGATGCAAGTTCCACAGCCCGTTCCTGTTCGGAGGCCCGAACACTTGCCAACAGCCATGTTCTGGTCTATAATCATGGTTTTGACCTCTTTCAAGTTGCAAGCACAATCTCATTCAAACAAGCATTCATGATTGTTTAGCGCCCACCTACATGCAGAGTCCCTCTCTTCTCCCCCTCTAGCTCACTGTACGAGTAGAAATCCGAAGTTCTAATCATCCATATGTGGCCTCACGTCAGCTTTTGCGTGTAGAGTAAAGACACGAATAAAGAATGTTTGCGAGCTAGAACATAACGACAGAATTGAAGTAGGAGAGAGATCTTTGGTACCGCAGCAGAACCGAAATAATAACTCTGAATAGGACTCAGCATGCAAATTTAAAGAAGCAAACTCACAAAATCCAAGCAAAAGTGCTCCAAAGAAGCAGCTTTGTTTGAAAAGTTCAATTTCCGCAGACATGCGTTCCTGGTCGTATCAACGCAATCGTCAAAGAATCTTTTGCCATAGCTGGAATCTTTCAACACAGAACCTCGACGACAACGGCACGCTCAAAATTTAGATACAGAACCAACATTTCTTGCACAGAGAGAGAGAGAGTGTGTGTGTGTCTGTGCGCGCGCGCGTGCGTGTCTTATCTGCTAGACATAGAACCTCCATCCGAGCAGAGAGAGAGAGAGCACATCAAGTAAAGAAACTAGCTTAGAGTCCGACAATTAATTTTTACTCAATCGCACCTGAGGTTGGCTTGCCATATATAATGTCCCTTCGGCTTGAAGCCGGCCTGAACTACCGAGGCTTGCTCATGCTATGCCATCCGCCTCCCTGGTCGGTCATTAGCCATGTGGGCTCAACAGGTTGCATCTTGCGGCTTTCACTTATTTGCTCCATGGGACGCCCACCCGCGATCTGTAGCTTATGGCCATAGCGGTTAATTCTCTTCGTGCAAATTTCTTAATCTCTTCCATAATCCACCTCCATCGTCTTCGCGTGACGACAATGCCCATTGGTGATCCACCAACACCGATTGTAATTTCTAGCTGTGGATGCCAACATTAGGTTGCTGCAAACTATGCTTCCTTCAGAAAGTAAACATGGCAGAAGGTGCAGAGACTCACGCTGCTGAAAGTGGGAGAGAGAGAGAGAGAGAGAGAGAGGTCCTCTTCGTGGCATCTTCTTAGACTCTTGCACCCGCGATTGTACTGTGAGTACAACTCCCATTGGAGATGAACCAACAGCGACTGTAATCTCTAGGCCGGTTGCTACAAGCAATGCGCCCTTCAGAAACATGGACATGGCGGAAGGGAGAGAGGGAGAGAGAGAGAGCCGGCGGGCGTGGGGTGGGGCGAGGGAGGGCTAATTCGTTTCCCCCGGTGGCGCGCGACGCCAGAGATTCGAGAGAGGAAAGAACAGTGAGGACGTCGAAGTGTCCGCACGTCTTGTAGACTTGCTTTCCCAAAAATTCTTTCATAAAATAAAAAATGGAAAAACCAAATAGTGCATCCCGACATAGGCTCGTACGCGCACTCCTTACTGTCCCAATAGCCTTACTAACTTCCAAGCCTCAGGAAGACTCCATGTTACCGGGAGACTCGAGAGTGTGTTTTCCCTTAAATAGTCGGAAACTTATATTTCGAAATCCTTGGGTAGGTATGTATCTTCACACTTACAAAACACTTCAGCCAGCATTGAGCAACCTTGCATGAGGGAAGCAAATCGCATGGCAATTTCGTTTCCCTGTACCCTTGCTTCTTCCCCTATCTTCTCTCACCTGGTTTCTTTTTTCTATTTCCTTTTTTTCTCTCCTATATACATACATACATACACACATATATATCTCACCTTAAACTTTTTTCTCTCCTATATACATACATACATACACACATATATATCTCACCTTAAACTTTTTTCTCTCCTATATACATACATACATACACACATATATATCTCCCCTTAAACTTTTTTCTCTCGAGTCTTTGCTTCTTCTTCCTCTCTCTCTCTCTCTCTCTCTCTCTCTCTCTCTCTCTCTCTCTAAATGGCTAGAGCTGATCGAATCTACTCAAGTTCAAAATCCTTTATGTGGAAGGGGAATGCCAGGTGTTGATAATGCATTCTCACATGGGAGAGAATCTCAATGAGGAAACCAGAAAGGATGCCATGACTATAGGAAATAAGAAAGAAACTAAGAAACCACACTCTAACTACCCCACATCTCCACTAATCTGACATACCTATCATAGAAAAGACAGAGAAAAGATGAAACTAAGGTGAGTGTGTCTCTTGCCTCCAAGAGGACCTCCTTACATTAGATAAACAATAAAGGTTAAATCCACCCATATCATCTTCTCCGACTCACTCTAAATGATCATTCACACATTTTGGGACCATGTACACATAATAGGAATAGTTGTTTTCTAAAAGCGATTTTAAAAATCCATTTTCTTTTGTTAGTTTACCTTCAACTTTTATTAATAACTAGTCCTTTTCACTCACACTGCATATCAACATGATCATGATGCCATTAGTATTTGTCAAAAACCTCTTGCAAAAAGACACTTTAGACTATTGATCAAGCATGGTCTCAAGAAGGAAATTCTTTGCACATAATTGATGTAATATATTCAAAATATAAAAGAAATTTTTTTAATTCGCCCACGGCGGCGCATCGAGTTGGCATGTGTGTGAGGGGGATGGAGGAGCTAGCAAGCTCCTCGCTGGAGCTTGCTTGGCTCCCGCGCCATGCAGCCTGACAGGTAAGGTGGGGAAGGATTCCCTCCCCTCCCCTATATAAGGTGGAAGGGCCGTAGTTGCAAGGGACGGAGGGGAGGAGGGAGGAATCTGATACTACTGCCGTCGACATGCTGTGAAAGGAGAGGATTAGGCTAAGGGTATAATGCAAAGGGTTGCCGTTGAATGAGAGGGGGAGGGAATCCTGAGACTGCCGTGAAGGGGTGCCGTCACCCAGTGCGCCAAGCTTGAGGGAGAGGTTGGACGTGAAAGGGAGGAGCTGCCTCCACCACAGCCAGTACCGCAGGCCTGAGTCGCCTCCCAGGACACGCCAGTTCGCGGATGCCATCACCGCGCCAAATCCTTCCCCCCATGCCATGTAGAAGTCGTCGAAGCTTCTAAAGAGAAGCTTCTAAGGGGGGGGCTAGTTAAGCCCCTTTGACCCCTTGTGTTCCCTTTTTGTCTTCCCCCTGCGGGTTTTAAAAACCCTCTAAGCCCTTTTCACCCCCCTTATATCCCTTTTAACCTTTTCACCCCCCTTATATCCCTTTTAAAATTTTTCACCCCCCCTCCCCCCCCCCCCCCCCATAACTCCTTTTTACACAACCCCCTAAGTTTTTTTTTTCTAAAAAAAAACCCTGTGCCCCCATTACTTCTTCCTTTTTCCCCCTTGGATCCCAATTCCAAACCATCATCATGGGCCCGGATGTTGTCCTGTGAGGAAGAAGTAGCTCGTGAGGAAGAGAAAAAGAGGGAAAGTAGAGGGAGTGAAAAGGAGTGGAGTAAAAGAGGAAGAGTAGGGAAAAGATAAATAAAAGAATGAGTGGAGTGAAGGACGAAGAGTGGGGAAAAGATAAAGACAAGAAGGAGTGGAGTGGAGGAAGAGTGGGGAAAAGATAAAAGATAAGGAAGGGAAGTAAAAGATAAGGAAGGGAAGTAGAGAGGAGTGAAGGAAAAAGGAGTAGTGTGAAAGAAGTAGAGGGTGAGGAAAAGATAAAGAAGAGTAAGAAAGGAGTAAAAGAGGAAGAGAAGAGAAGGAATAGAGGGAGGTAGAAGGGTAAAAAGGGAGGAAAAAAAAAAGAGAGAAGTGAAGGAGGAGGAGTAGGGAAGGAGAAGAAAAAAGTAGAGGAGGTGCAAGGAAAGAGAATAATTTCCTTCTATACCTTTTACCCCACGCCAAAGTTCTCCAAGGGTTCTTGTGGTTGCAAAACCATACTCACCCATAAACTTTTTGCCAAGTATAGACCCTATAGGACCTTCTTAGGCTTTGTAAATCTTTTCCTCTCCGAAGAATCTAACAATCTAAAGGTCCTATCATTCCTTCTCGTGATCAACCATTCAAACGGCACCTTGCCTCGAAAGAGAGTCGGTGGAAATCCAGAAGAAAGAGTAAAAGCTACCTTCACATTCGAACTGCGATGCCACCTAAGAAAGTCCAAGGTGTAGCTGCGGGAGGGTCATCTCCCGGTATCCATGTGGATATCTCACCCCAAAACAAGGTTTTTCTTCTTGGCTTTAATTCGGTTTTAAGTCAAATCATGCAAAGAGAAATTGTTAGGGATAGGATATATTTGTCCGAGTTATTTGTAATGAAGGAGTTTAGCTTATTTGAATGAATGATAATGTATAGAACTTAGTTTCCTTCGAATAGCATCATGCATTATAAATTACAAGCAAGATTATCTATTTACTATAGTAGTATATTTCAGTTAAATCCTGAAGGTATAGAAATTGTATCTTGCACCATTATACCTATTCCTTTTTGCAACGAATCATTGTAAATGATTAAATTCATGAAAGGTTTCTTTCGTTGCTCAAATTACTAGGAAGTTATCATTGCTAATTGCACTTCTTAGCAAGGGAAATGATTGTTATTTGGCATGAGTTCGTCTACAAGGAAAAAGAAAGATTAAATTGAATTGTATCGACTGAAAAGTCAATTGTAATAAGGATAGCAAAACCGTGACAAGGCGATCAATATTACCTTCCAAAAGATAACCAAACCAATCTAGAAATACCATGCTGAAGAGAAAAATATGCCTTGGAAATGATTTAAAGACCAAAGAAACGTTTATACCTTAAGCACTTGACTACTTTCCTTATTGTAGGGTCAATAAATTCGTAAAGATAAGGAACTAGGGTTTGTCCCTGAGGTTCTTAAAAAGAAACCCTAGGTTAAATATACGTCAAGAAACTTAAACGGATTATTTCAATGTAGGACTTGCGCAGCAAGTATGAAGTCATGTAGTCTTGTGACTGGTTCACAAGACGAAAGGGTAAATAACCTCAACAAGGATGGTAGATCCTTACGCAAGTTATCTTGCAAAAGGACGTATTCATGAATATCCTTCTAAATAAGGAAAGTTATAAACCGGAAACTAAAGTATCTAATGAACTTTAGGATTGACCAAGTTGGGTTAATAAGGTACGCCCTAATCCGGACTATAAAGGATCTCGCCAAGTTACAATACACATTGGGAACGAGTGCTGATACACTCAAAAGGAAGGAATAATTCTTTAGCAGTTTGCCAAACAACACAGTTGTTTACTGGAAATGTTTGTGCTTGCTAGAGATTTTAGAGCACTGTTTGAATTATGAATTACAAATTAAATGAATACCTATACTTTAGGTTAAAGGCCTGAAGGGAGAGGCAGTTTTAGTTACCCCCGACTCCCTGCCTAACCCTAACCAAGGGGGTTGTTGACCGCACCGAGAACGTGGACCGAACCTGCCGCAAGAGGTCTCTCCGTTGAGCTCTACTTGGAGCAGGAGGACGCTTGGGTGCCAGGGGGGCTCTGGCCGTAAATCCCTCACCCTCCCGGTCCTGCACAAGAGGCTAACGTGAATCGGGATTGGATCTCGAGGCCCGCATACTAGTCTACGGGGAGAAGCTTGGAATAGTGATCACTGTGGATTACTGGATAGCCTTCAGGCAGATTATGGACAAGCCTAAGGGCAGAACTCTTTGTATTTCAAAGATAAAAAGGAGGATATGTTAATAAAGAACTTGTTTGATATTGTTTTTTCTATGTCACATGATAAGATTACGTGAAGGAACCAATGTCTAACAGATTAATTAAAGAAGCTGGTTGTTACATGTCAAACTAATGTGTTAGATAATTACATAACTAAAACAAATCGAGGAAAGTGGGGAGGATGGGCCATAGGTCCGTCCTGCGGTTGGGTGGTCCCGGTTAGCCGGGAACTTTTCTCAAAGAACAGCAGGATGATCGTCAAAGAAAACGAATAATGGAAGCAATGACCTAGAGTTATGTCTTACCCAATTTACGTTGTTTTAGGGGAACGGAATGGGACTATGCCTTATGGCAGAGAGGTTGAGCTTTGCATCCCTCTCGTTTTCCATTCTCCTTGAACCAAGTGTAGCGTGACTCCACTTCGGACCTGGCATTTCTGCGTAAAGTAGTTCGCTCGGGTCCGACGCTAGTTGCTGTTAGTTAATGACCAATCAGGAAAAATCCTAATTCCGGTCGATCCTAAGTGGGAACGGCCAGGATACTTCCGCTACGTGGTAGATGCGGGAATTCCTAGATCACAAATCCCGTAACATTCCATGGGAGTGCCGGGCGGAGCTTTCTAGACATCCTTTCCGATGGACTGCTAAGACGTGTCCTGGATGACACTAAGAGGACACGTTACAGTTGCTATCAGAGCCGACCAATAACGGAATTACTTGTATAAAATATCAATTAAAAGAAGAAAAAATTTGTTGTTGTCCAAAACATTTTCTTACCTTCAATGCTGTCTTGCAGAATTATGAAGCGTGGAACAAGTTTTTGGTATTTTAGGTCATGTATATGACAGCAGTGCATTCTCCGCTTTATAGACAAAGAATTGGGATGATGAACATCCTAGAGCAGATTTATAATCCATCACCTTTATACATAGAACGAAGATGGACGGGGTCTTCAGGAATATACTATATAGCGGCCCACCGGTTTGCTTATCTACAAACCAACCTAAAGAGGATCAGGTGGTTGGAAGACTTGAAGGTCGTGTAGCTGTTCGTTTTTGTGGAAGCTCACGTAAATTCAACTCTACATATTCGAGGTCGGAGGGTTGAGATGAACTCATATGTATATGAGGAAGTAACCCGCGTAATCCCAGCCCACAAGATTAAAGTGTTGGGTCGCCATGAGAAGTATGGATTCCAACGGAAAGGATATCCTGAACTTCCAATGAATTATCGATTCCTAAAGATCCATGACCCAAAACCCTACTATTACTCAGTTCCTGTAGACAAATGCAATGCAACGTTGTTCTCCCCAAACTGAATGTAACAATTGGATTATCATTACATGAAACGTTGTATTCAAAAGGGCTATGCCCATGTAAATACAAATAAAGACTTCTTTTTATCAATATCTGGATGTGGATAAGAGTTGTTAAAAAGTTAAGTAGCTACATTGTTTACGGGATAGCTGAACTAAAAACATGAAAGATAAGCTAACGTCGATTATCATATAATAACGTTAAGAAAACCTTTATTGAGGCACAACCCCAGGTACAAGTTCCAAATTCGCCTCCTACATCAAGTACTGCTGTGATCCAGGAGAAGAAGTTCCTCCTCAAGCAGATAAAGCCACCCGAGTTTGACGGGAGAGGCAGATTCGTCCAGGCTGATGTTGAAATTTGGATTGAATCCATGGAGAATTACTTCGAAGCAACTGGATTTGCACCTACCAATCAGGCTATGCTCGCCAAGTTAAAGCTCACCGGCGAAGCTAGTTTTTGGTGGACGCAATGGTGCAGGGATCAAGGGATTTCAGAGAGATCCGTTACCTGGGAGAAGCTGAAGAAAGCCGTGCAGGGAAGATACTTACCACCTGCATATCGCACGTAGAAAATGAATGATTTCTATGAGCTAAAACAGCTAGGACTCACTCTTGACGCATACTACTCTAAATTCGTCTCACTTTTAAAGTATGCGCCACAGATGGACATGACGCAGCAGGTGTCCAAATTTTGTGCGGGCTTAAATCCACCAGTAAATACCCGTCTCGAATGTATGCGTCCATCAGATCTTCAGGATGCACTCATTCGAGCGGCGCCTATAATTCAGGAGGTGCAATCTAGACCAAGGGGTAATAAAACTTGGTCTTATAATGACCCGAACAGAGGAGCATTCAGACCTCAAATGAAGAGAGTTCAAGGTCATAATCAGGGACAAAGAAAGAAAGCAAGGACAAATAACGTCAACAACTTTGTTCCTACTCAAAGTAATGGCCGAAACCTCTGTTGTTTCCACTACAACGAACCCGGTCACTTCAAGAGGCAATGTCCCAAGCTCAACGGAGGACATCGCCAAATGCTTTTCCAAGGAGCAGGCCGCAGTCAAGGAGCCGCCACCCGTGGAAGAGGAAGAACTGCCTGCATTGCCAATAGGCAAAGATGCGAAGAAGAAGAAGAGGAAGATCCGACTATGGAAGTAGAATTCGAAAGAGCGACAGTCCATGTCGCTTTACACAAAAAAGGGCCGAATCGCCATTTCTCGGTGATTAAGAAACCGTCGGACTATCAAGGTAAAGGTTTCAAAACCTTGATTGATTGTGGCAGTACACATTCCTTTATATCACCAGCATGTGCAAAAAGATTAGGAATAGCCACAGTAGAAGCACCTACCCTGCTTGTGGAATTGGCAAATGGTCGTGAGGTAACTTGTACCAGGCAAAATGCTAAGATGGAATTCTTTCTGGGAGGAAAGAAGACTTCAGTCAAATTCAGAGTCATAAATTTAGGTATCCATGAGTGTCTACTCGGAATGGATTGGCTTAAGCCCAACGACGCCCACATTCATTGTGGAAAGGGTCAAGTTTCCTTTCAAAACTCTGAAAGGGAATTTGTCACAACTCAAGGTGAGGCAGGAGTGCCAAGAATCCAATTGGCCAAAGTATCTCGGATCATAAAAGGAGTCAGAAAAGGATTACCCGTTTACCTGATCAAACTCAACAAGTTAGATAAAAAGCAAGAGTCTCATGAAGGACCTTCTTGGCTAAAGGAATACGCTGATGTATTCCTTGAGGAATTGAATGAACTTCCCCCTGAAAGAGAAGTGGATCATGAGATTAGGTTAGTGCCTAGAGCTGCATCAATTGCAAAGAGACCTTATAGAATGTCCATACCAGAAGTAATTGAGTTGAAGGAACAACTCAAGCAACTGTTAGATCAGGGTTATATCCGGCCTAGAAATTCACCGTGGGGAGCTCCAGTACCATTCCAGAAAAAGAAATATGGGACACTTCGACTATGTATTGATTACCGAGGGTTGAATCAATCAACAGTCAAGAACAAGTATCCTATTCCTAGAATAGATGAGCTTCTTGATCGTCTTCAGGGTGCAAAGATCTTCTCCAAGATTGATCTCAGGTCAGGTTACTATCAGATAAGAATCAAGGAAGAAGATATCCCAAAGACGGCCTTCAATACAAGATATGGGCACTTTGAGTTCCTAGTTATGTCATTCGGGCTTACAAATGCACCTGCCACCTTCAATAGATTAATGTAGGATATTTTTAGACCATATCTTGATGATTTCGTGCTTGTCTTCTTCAATGACACTTTAGTCTATTCTAAACAGGAAGAAGATCATGAACCTCAACTTCAGATTGTCCTTGAGACAACGAGGTCACATAAGTTGTATGCAAAAATGAAGAAGTGTGCATTCTTCAAGTGTCAGATTGAATATCTAGGATTCATAGTATCATCAGAAGGAATATCAGTAGACCCAGCCAAGGTCAGAGATGTGCTTGAATGGCCAACACCAGTATCTGTCAAAGAAATACACAGTTTTCTTGGATTGACAGGATGGTATAGGGTCTTCATAAAAAACTATGCTTTGATTGCAGCACCTCTTACAAGCTTACTAAAGAAGCAGACTTCCATTACATGGTCAACTTCCGAACAAAATAGCTTCAACAAATTGAAGAAAAGTTTGGTATCAACACCCATTCTAAAACTTCCTGACCTCAATAAGGAGTTCGAGGTAGTAATAGATGCTAGCATTCTTACCTTGAGGTGTGTACTTATGCAGGAAGGTCATCCAGTAGCATACTCTTCAAGGAAATTGAAGAGTCATGAAAAGAATTATGCCACGCATGATCTGGAATTACTAGCTGTCATCCATGCTCTAAAGCTTTGGAGACACCACCTGTTGGGTAACAAGTTTACTCTAGTAACCGATCATAAGAGTCTCAAATGGATTTTTCCCAGAATTCGCTCAACATGAGGCAATGTCAGTGGATTGAAGTGTTGGAGGAATTTGATTTTGAAATCAAGTATTGACCAAGGAAAGAGAATGTAGTTGCTGATGCACTTAGTCGCAAGGCATTCCTAAATTCCCTAATCTTGCAGAATTCATCAACGGCCAGATCTCTGGCTACAAAAGTATCTATGCCAAACAGCCCTATACCTGAACTAGCTAGAGAGGAAGCATGCCATGATTTGGCCTACCAAACAATGCTAAAGGAAATATCTACCAAGGAGTAGAATCAAAAGTTGCAAGCTAAGTATCATGAATTTTCCATTAATAATGGACTTGTCTACTACAGAACAAGGCTGTGTATACCAGCAAGCCAATCACTTAAGCAGAAGATAATATGGGAAGCTCATGATTCCCCTTTCGCAGGACATCCTGTCTATGCTAAGACTCTTAATGCAGTTTAGAAAAAGCTACCATTGGGAGAGGCTTAAAGGTGACATTCTCAAATATGTCACTGAGTGTTTGTCTTGCCAACGTATCAAAGCCGAACATGTCATGATGCCAAGGAAACTGCAACTGCTTGACATCCCTCAAAGGCATGCATTATTAGGACATACCTTCTTCACAAATGAGTCATTATGGAAAGTGCTAATAACCCATAGGAAATTGCAAGGCATGAAATGATTCTTACGTTGCATAACTCTAGTCAATTATCATTTTTCAACTGCATAATTATTAGTAAAAGACTGCTTGTTTTAGCATGAATCTTGTTCGCAAGCTATAGGATGATTAATTAGAATTAGGTTATAACCTAACCTATGCTTGATCTTAAATCGAAAAGTTGGGGTGAAAATCAACTTACACATAGACAATGAGTCATGTGGTTATGGAAACGATAGCATAATTATTGCCAAAAATAGATAGATTCAATTCCAAAGAACTCACTAGGATTTAATATGTGACCTAGTTGCATGTATCGCTAAAACCGAAAATCCTATACCCTAAATACTTGCCCACATTCACCGAATGTAGGGACAGCGGAACATACTTGAGAAGTGATCTAGGGTTTGTCCCTAAGAATCTTACGCTAAAAAGATGGAACTTGGAATCCTAGGACTGACAACGTTAGCCTAATGTAATCAGGAACATATTGTTTCGTGACTCCATTTGATGGGTAGAATAGTCCCATAGTTCGATGCGACACTTGTGCAACAAGTGCAGAGTCGTATGATCTTGTGATTGGATCACAAGGGAATGGCTAATTCTCGAAATGAGGTTGACAGATTCTTACACAAGTTATCTTGCAAGAGGATGAATAATCGTCCTAATATAGTATCTTTATGGGGTAAAGATAATTTCTTGGAGCAAAGGACAAACCAATAAATTGGAATAACATATGAACTTAAGGTATTGACCAAGTCGGGTTAATAGGGTACGGCCCTAACCCAGGATATAGGGGATCTTGCCAAGTCGCAAGTCATCCCGGATCAAGTACTGGATGCATTCGAAAAAAAAGATTCACTCCTTAGCAGTTGGCAAACAATAACGACCAATGGAAATGATTGTGTTTGTTACAGATTCAAGAGCAATTTTTTACTTTGTTTGATCAATGAATTAAAGGATAAATGGATATCTAATGCTTCAGATTGAAGGCTTGAAGGGAAAAGGCAACTTTAGTTACCCTTGACTGCCTGCATGACCCTAACCAAGGGGGTTGTTAACCATGCCGGGAAGGTGGACCGAACCCGCCACGAGAGATCTCTCCGTTGAGCGTTACTTGGAGCAGGAGGACGCTTGGGTGCGAGGGGGGGCTCTGGTCGTAAATCCCTCGCCTCCCAGGCCCTGCACAAGAGGCTAACGTGACTCAGGATTGGATCTTGAGGCCCACATACTAGTCTACGAGCGAAAACATGGATTAGCGATCCCTGTGGATTGCTGGATAGCCTTCGAGCGGATTGTGAATAAGCCTACGGGATGGACTTTATGTATTTCAAAGATAAATATGTAACCTATTAACAAGAAACTTGTTTGACATTGTTTTTCTATGTCAAGTGATATGATTACGTGAAGGAACCAATGCCTAATAGGTTAATTAAGGAAGCTGATTGATACATGTCCAACTAAATGTATTAGGTAATTAAATAACTAAAACAACCTTAGGAAAGTGCAGTGGATGTGGCCATAAGTCTGTCCTATGGATGGGTGGTCCCGATTGGTCGGGAACTTCTCTCAATCAAGATGGACAGCCAGAAGATCGTCAAAGAACAGGAACAACAAAAGCGTTGACCTAGAGTTATAGTTGATCCCGATTTAAGCTGGTTTAGGAGAACAGAATATGACTATGCCTTATGGCAGAGAGGTTGAGCTTCGCATCCCTCTCGTTTCCCATTCTCCTTGAACCAAGTGCAGCGTGAATCCGCTTCGGACCTGGCATTTCTGCGTAAAGTAGTTCGCTTGGGTTCGACGCTAGTTGCTGTTAGGAAATGACCAATAGGGAAAACACTAATTCATGTCGGTCCTAAGTGGGAACAGCTGGAATAATTCTACTACGTGTCAGATGACGCGGAAAGTCCTAGATCGCAAACCCTGTAACATTCCGTGGGAGTGCCGAGCGGAGCTTTCTAGACATCCTTTCTGATGGACTGCTAAGACGTGTCTTGAAGATACGAGTGGACACGTTACACTCTCTCT
Organism: Lygodium microphyllum; assembly: GCF_053477565.2. Classification (NCBI taxonomy): domain Eukaryota; kingdom Viridiplantae; phylum Streptophyta; class Polypodiopsida; order Schizaeales; family Lygodiaceae; genus Lygodium; species Lygodium microphyllum. The sequence goes on along the minus strand of NC_141154.1, from coordinate 62,241,128 downwards.
CTCTACATCTAACACCATAATGGGAAATATAAAAATTTTCCATAAGTTTAGGATACGTTGTCAAATCTTTGGATTTGTCATAACTTGAAATTATAACTCCAAATCGAGCGCTCTATAGCTCAATCGATTCCATTTTTCAAGCGCTTTCCAATGATAGGTCACATCATATGGTTTTGACAAACTTGTGGGTATGTTATCTAGGTGCCACCTTTTTAGTATTCAAAAAATGGGAATTTGGAGATTCCCAAACTCACTAATATTGTGTTACCTGTACACTATACACAAAATGTACAAAGAAAGAAAGGGAAAAGAAGGGAGTGACTCACCTCAAAGCTTTCTAGCACATTTCCATATTCTACATTTCACTCTTGACTTATCTTTCATGCACCTTAGTGTAGGGGTGTGTGTGTGTGTATGTGTGCCCTTTGACAACTTTATTGTTTGTTTCAAGTTTTTTTTTCTCATGATAAATTCCACATAAGCATCACAAAAAGCATTGCTAGTTTAGGTACACTTTTTAATAGCAATACTAATATCAATTTAGCAAAAAGCATCACGTGTACATTATCCATGTAGTATAATATTCTTATAATGATGCCAAATGGACATAAATAAAAAATCCACAATGTTTTCAATAAAATATTTGTATTCCATGCAAGGCTAGAATATGTAATTTCAATTTCATTTGCACAAGAGAACAAAGGTAAAATAATGTAGCTCTATTTCTCAAACAAAATGATCTCAATAGTCAAGCATATCATTCAATTTCCAGTTTTCCAACTTTAAGAGAAAAGGGGGCAAGTACACTTGTAGAACAATCACCATGATAACAATGAGGATAGTAAGGATACAAATTTTTGGTATCATAATCATTTATAAGACCTAAAAAGTAGGGATAACCATACCTCATATTTTTCTCGATTTCCAATGATAGGTCAACAAGCTTTCAAATGCCTTGATTGTAGCTATCCATTATGTCTAGAGGTGACAATTCCTTATCCATATGATTAATAAAATGGTGTGCTATTACTATACATTGTGTTCAAAACTACTTGGCTTAATCATTGCACCCTTTGTCAATTAACTAGAATTAGTAATTAAACATCACGATTTTAGGAACATTGTTTTTCATGTGTTTGATCAAGAACTTTCTAATCATTATAAAAAATACTATTTCATGGTATTCTAATAGACCTAGTCTTTTTTTTCTTAGCTACATAACTCCTACTACATCTTAGAGATCTATAAACCATCAAAATATATGCTATAGAAAATAGTTAGAGATTTATTCTAAGTCATGCTAATTGACAGTTCTACACATTGTGCAATTTCAATTGTATTTTTGTGAGATTTGTTGGGCTCTAGCCCTTGATGACAATATGATCCATGAGTGTAGAATCAAAATAAAATATGAATTCAATGTAAATTTTGTAGTTTGTAAATTTTAATACACAAGGAAATTAATTTGAAGGTTCACTCACATATGTCAATTAGAGAGAGAAAATGTTTGAAACTCCCTCCCAATTAAGTTAAAAAAGAAAATTTGGAGCTTTAAATTGTATGTATACTAATCTCACCATGTAGCAAGAGGAATACTGAGTTCTAAACTTTTGTGATATCTTAAAATACACTCTAATGGATTCAAAAAGAGAGATATGCGCATAAGCTAAGAAAGGACACAAGCAATAATTACTTAATGAGAAATTTGTGCAAAGCCTCTCCAGTTTGATTTATAAAGAACGTATGATAATCATGAATATAAACGTATCAAGTTGAGAATATAATGTGGACTAATTGGCTGCATAGAATACACCAAAATAGATCCATTTAAATGAGAAAGATATACAAATTCTAACTATAAATATTTCAATATAATGCAAGATGTAATAAAAGGATGAAATAATCAGTTTGATCAAATGAAAGGACTTGGTTACCTAGAAGAAAAAGTTGTGAATATTTTATAAAAGAAGAGATCATGATGATGCATTCATGCACTAGTAGAAAGACACAATCCATAAAAGTTGGATGAGGAGAGATAATCCCAAGGTACTACACTCAAGTTCAACTCAAGGAGAAATAGCCATGACCATCTAATAGTAGATATCTTCCTCCTCCCATGCATTTTATGATATGAGCTCCTAATAATGGCTCCATTGATGAGCTTCACTTGCTTCTCCCTCTTCATAAAGTTGCACTTCCTTCTCTTCTCCTTGCCCTATATCCACAAGATCCACCTTGAGGGTATCTCTTTCTCATGAAATCTCTAAATTTTAGATTATATTAATCCGCACATATTTTAAAGATATGTTTTCCATTTTTTCTAATGCAATGGTTTTTTAAAATCCATTTTTGACTATAGAACATATATGTGGTTTATGCATAGCTCTAACCATCTTAGCACTTTGGATAACTACTTTGAGCTTTTATTCTTATGTCACCTATGCTAGTAGGGTTTGACATTTTTGCATCACAATTAGTACCCTCAAATGGGTAAAATACCTTTAGGGGTTTTATTTATTTTGATGATCAAGCCTCTATTCAAAGCCAAAATAAGAGTTAGATGCTTAGCAGCAATAATGTACACTACCAATTCATCTACCATAATAGACCCACTATGCGTGCCCCTTCTCTATCCCCATTGTTTCTTAGATTTTGAGGTATGATGGTTGGAGTAGGATCTTTATTATTCTCAAAAAAATTGTCTCTTTCTTGTTGCCTCCTCTTTTTGGTCCAAAAATTTGGAGTGTGTTTGTCCTTTCTGGGCTTTTAAGTGTGCAATTTGCATGGGTTTGATCCTCCTTATGATATGGATGTCTTCATTTTCATATCTTGAATAAATCCCTTGCCCCGCATTTAGCCCCTCCACATAGATGAAAACCTTCAAGGGGTATCATTTATTTTAGCCATCATGAGATTAACTTGCATTCAAAAACATAATGAGATTTACTTTCTTACCACGACTAGATATTGCCTGTTGTCTAACACAATAGGACCCATATGAATAGCCTTTCTATTGTCCTCAATATCTTCCATGTTTCGACATACGGAGGAAGGAGCATTTTTCTTCTTCTTAAACAACTTGTGTCTTTCTTGTAGCCTCCTCTTTGAGGTCCTAAAAAAAGAATATGATTTTTATCTCTTGCCTTTGAAGTCTAAAGTTTTTAGGGTGTCTTGATCCTTCTCAAAATGTGGGGCACTTCATTTTCCTCTCTTAAATCAATCCCTACATATGGTGCCTAGACTCCTCTATCAAGTTTTCTCCTAATGTAACCTCTTGTTCTTTTTTATGAACTTGAATATTCCTTTACCTATCCAAGTTCTACTACATTTCCTACAATGTGTATTCATGTTGGTCAAGTAAATCTTGATCTTTAACTAGTTTCATGTAGCATGATGCTTTTGAACACTATTGTTGCTAGGTGTCCTCTTTATCCTTGCCAATTCTTGGGCAATGATTGAAAGTATTGTTGCTCCCCATTTTAGCATTATTTCATCAAAATACATCTTGCTTTCTTCATAAAAATAAGAAGTGCAAGTGGTATCATTATATTCATACTCAAATTTTGTTTTAAAATCCAAATCATTTGGCTCTTTATCCTTGTCAATTCTTGGGCAACGATTGAAAGTATTTATGCTTCCCACTATAGAATTATCTCATCAAAATAAATATTTCTTTCTTCTTTAGAAAAATAAGAAGTGGAAGTGGTATCATTATATTCATATTCAACTTTTGTGTCAAAATCAAAATCCTTTGTCACAATCTTCACATGCTTGAATGTCGTAATCTCAACTCGTAATCTTTAAGATACCTTGTGTTTTGTAAGAAGACCCAAGCATCCTCATTATGAGTCCTATCTAGCCCTTATACAATTAGGTCAAAGGAATTACAAAAGTAATTGTGTAAGCCTTTGATTGTTTGCATGGTATATAAACTCATGGTGGATTGAACCAAGAATCTACTTTGGGCTCATAGGATGTATGATATATTAGTGCAAAAGGTTTGTGGAACATTTTGCGTGGTGTTGAAGTATTTGTTGATGCCCTTTTAGACATTGCAGATATAGTAGAGATAGGTGTTATTGAGGATGTTGTGGGTTCTAGTTCTACTTGAGTCAATACTAGAGAAACACCACAACCTATAGTTAAAAAGATTTTTTGGGATGGAAGAGATGTAGAGGAGTATGCATCTATTTCATTATCTACTATATGTACCACAATGCCACACATTCACTCATCTAAGGTAGCTAAATATGCTTGGGATATACTTGCACATTTCTATCAATCCACTCTTGTATCTTGCTCAAGATCCTTCCTTTTCTTCCTATTCTTCCATAAAATCAAGGAGTTCTAGATTAGTAAGTTTGCACCTATTTTTTCCACATCCATATACTCTATTATCCCCATTTAAATCAGCCCCCATTATTGACAAGCATTTCCAAAGCCACTACAAGTCTCTCATGAAGTCTCCTATTCTAGGTCACATGCAAACATGACTTATATCAAGTTCCAACATGACTTACTATTTAGCCCTCTTCAAGATATGCCCAACACTTTGTGTATTTGAGAAACTTATTACTTTCAAAATTAGTTAAGTTCCTCATAAACATTGCATGCATAACATTGAGTACTTTGAGGAGTATCTCTTCTTATGATTTCAACTATTGGATGTCTAGTAGTATGGCATCCACCCCCACTTAAGCTGCATATCCTCTACTCAATCTCAAGGTTAGTGCTTTTTAGTTAGTGTACATCTAAAAAACTTGTTAACTAGGACAACCTTGTAAGAAACTAATCATAACTTTCCAACCATGACATCCACCCCCACTTAAGCTGCATATCCTCTACTCAATCTCAAGGTTAGTGCTTTTTAGTTAGTGTACATCTAAAAAACTTGTTAACTAGGACAACCTTGTATGAAACTAATCATAACTTTCCAACCATGACTTAGATATAACAAAGTTTTTGAAAGAAAAGTGTCTCTTGGATTCGAAAATATGATTCCTTGAGATGCCATAATCAAATTCTGTAAGTTGCTATCCCAAAAAGAATTTGCATAGTTTGCTATCCTATTTTTGTGTGCATAGTATTTACCTTTCAAAGCATTTATCTTACACGTACTTACTCGTTTGGCTACCAAACTTGGTAAGGAACTTGATTAGGTGTGAAATTATAATTTGGATATATTGCACATCATCATATGTTCCCCAATCAACACCAAACTAAAGACAATGAAAGTTGTCCAAATTGCAAACTACAACAACCTACTTTACAACTCGTATGTTCTATACTTACATTACTCTTACCATGGCAACTCTAAACATGCTTTTTCTCTAGCTTATGCCAAACCTCTTAGTCTTTAGCATGTCAAGAGCCCTCCCTATATTATCCACAAAATCACCCTCATCATCCTCTTCATTATCTTGTGTGGTAATTGTCTCCAAGTTTTCTTCCTCATAAGCATTAGGCCCTCTTCTTTTAAGAAATTTGAAATGTTTCCCTAAAACAGGTATCCTTAGCTCTATACCATCCAAATCACATAATGAGTAAATGTTATTATCATGAATACCCTTCACTATGTATGGATCAAACCATTTGGACACTTTATTGATAGTACTATGTTGGTTCCCTAGTATGTTATCATAGATAAGCACCCAATATTTCTTTTATATAGTTCTTGGTCAAAGTATATGCTTTTTATCAAGCCTTTCTTTGTTGTGAAGCCTTGCTACTCTTAATATTTTAATTGCTACCTCTATGTCATTTGATCTTCTTTCTTGTTGTTGATAATTTCAAAGAGCAAGGAGCTCTTCCCTAGACATCCCATCCTCCCAAGGCACAACACTCCAAGTGGTAGCCACCTAGTGAGTTTTTATAATCAAAATTTTTCCATGCATTAATTCTACCCTTTCACTATGTATAGTGCAGTTAGTCCATAATGTATATAGCAATAACTATGGCTACCCTTTCACTATGTCTCTACATGCCCTTGCCAATGCCTTGATGATGGGATGATATCCCCTCTCACTTTTTCCATTACCCTATGGATTATACATTGATGTCAATGCATGTGAGAGCTAATTTTAAGAGTAAATTCAAAGCACAAACGTTGTTTGGGAATTATAAAAGCAAAAGTTTTGTAAGAAAATTATGTTTTATAGGTGCATTTCGATGCTAGTAATCCAATGCAAGTGTCCCTTTGTTGATTTGGAGTTTTTTTTATCCCATTTAATGGCTGCAAGGTTTGGTGTTATAAAGCAACTACCTGATCTAGAAACCAGAAAACAAGTGATGGAGGTCAAGGTAATAGTTTTTGACGTGAGAAAGTTGTTTGCCCTCCAGTTGGATTGTGATTCCCAGTCTGTTTGGCCCTTCAACTTTAAGAAACCCACTTTCCAACAATGCAAACACAAAGGACATAAATCCATTATTTGAGTAACTAAGCTTAAGAAGTTTAAAAGAACTAAAAACTCGTGATTTGGAAGAGAAGGAGCATAATTTTTTAGTGTATCATTTCATGAGAGGATTTGGGAGTTTTTAGATCGTTTGAACCATGAGATCAGCCTTGCCCATGACTTCCTACAAGTTTTCACTCTATTTCACTACAAAAATCAAGAGAATTGATGCATTGATTGAAAAGATCATAATCTAGTCTTTCTCTCTCATCATAATCGTTATTTGTATGGGCAAAGAAGATGAGGACAAATGGGTGCTAGTTTGTGACAAGATGCAATAAATGGAGCACATAAGAGCAAAGGTGAGTGACAACAGGTTTTGTGATGGCATCAACAACTTTTTTTTTGAAATATGATATATCATGTATATGGGGTTTGGCTTAAGTGCTAATTTACTACATATTATGGCGTATTTTTTGTGTCTATAATTAAAAATAGTTAAAAATTCTTGAGTTATGCCTTTCAATATGTGAAAGCACAAAATACAGAGTCACTTTCAGTCATTTAGATTATCAAGATTAAAACTACAAAATCTGAGATGTGGGATTGAAGGTGGAAATAGGTACTTGTCTTGGGTTTTGAGGATTCAATGTTATTCACATGTAATAATAATTGATATATTGATGGATCACAGTCCACACTTGCCATATAAATAATTTTTTTTAAAATTTTACTTATTCTCAAATAAATGGAAAATAATATAAAATAGTCTTTGTGAAGATTTTTTTAAAAGTTTTAATACATGAAAAAATTATAAAAATTAAGAGTATGTATGTGGATATATAATGAGGGTAGGGAATGAGGATTTCTCTCCATTTATATGTGAAAAGAACATATTTGCTACTTACTCATACCAAAAAATTAGGGCAATATACTTTTACACCTATGCAAGAAAGCAAAACCTAAGTGATAGGGAGAAAAAGGGATGAAAAAAGATAGCATTTAAATAAGTTCTAATTCTATTGCATATTATCGAATATATTATCTATTTTATTTAAGATTGAAGAGGCATAGTAGCATGAGTTAGTCCCTTTGTAATATAATATAATGTTAGAGAGAAAAATCATAAAAAGACAGTTTTTGCATAACACCTGATTGATTTATAGTCAAAATTGTTGAAGCACAATGAGTTATACACATTGCATCTTCATTTGAGGATAATATCAAAAGGAAAACTCATGGATGCATAGCACACGTATGCCTAGTTGTGTGACCAACATTGAGTGTATGAGGTTCCTTTGTTGTAGGATAGCATGGTGATCTTTGGGGAGACATTATGTGAGGCTGAAATACTATTGGATTGTCATATACATTATGAGAGGATTTTGTCATGTTTGCTCTTTATGTTTGAGACAACACACCTTGGGGCTAATCCTTGGGGTGTATGAGAGTTGTAGGAGCCACATAAACTAGTTATGGGATCTATAAGTCATGAATTAGCTAGGAGAGCTATAACACATCAAATTTTGGTCCTAGCAAGTAATTCCTTTTCCGCTAGGAGTCTTATAAAAGTAGCAAATTATAAACCTTGGTTGACAAGGGATCTAAAAATTTATACCCTTGACCATTAGGGGTGTGCTAAAATATTTGCAAAATGGGATTTGTCTAGGGATTAAAACACTTGACTTGGTCAATACAAAATCTACTAATGGACCTAATTAATGATGTGGAGCATGAGTGCTCTGTGAGGGATAATTCATGTGATGTGGAAGGTAACCATTTAGTGGTTATTCCATTTTCTAGTATGATGGCATGGACCAAGGATCGCCTCAATGCAGTCTCTATCCAAGAGAGATTACGCACAACCATCCATCAATTTAGAGGGTATGCAACAAGTATGTTGGAACCCATGGTAATCATGGCATCAACTAATGATTCATTCTAAAGTCATAACATCATGGAAAAGTACCAATAAAAAATGGAACTTAGTTGTGGTTAAAATGTTTTATGTGATGGGTCACCATGCTGAAATATTAGGCCTTAGTTGCAAAGGGGAAACCATTGCTCAAAAGGTACAATCCCCAAGCTCTAAGTAATATTGATATATTTGCATTAGTTGAGGGTCAAAAGCTCATGCATAAATCTGTCATGGAATTTTATATGGACAACCAAGGGATAGAAGGTCCGTTGAGGAAGGATCAAAAAGATATACTAAAAGTTATAAGACTCTCTAGACCACTCCATGAGTTGGTAGAAAGGAACATCAATGGAAATATTAACTTTCCTACACTAGTAATGTTTGTAATGAAAGACATTAGAGACCTTCAGACGCTGGGATTAGGTCAAGATGAATATGCAGAACTAGATGACCAAATAATAATCTAAAAGGAGATGAATGAATGCCCTCTTCCTTATAGGGAGCTCCCAGTGTTTTGTAGACTACTAGATGAGGATTTGATGTTGCATTTGAAAGAATATGGTCTAACTTGCCTTGTAAGTGGGTTTGATGATATACATCAAATGCTTGTGTTTTCAAGTACCTTGAAGGCAAAGGCCAAGAAATGGTATTGAAGCCTCCAAAGAGCATCAACTAGGACCTTTGAGGAACTATCTAACAAATTCCTAGATGAGTATGAGAAGAAGCTTCCCATGACTTTGGTCTTAGGATAGCTTGCATGCATTTAGCAAGAGTCATATATCTCCCTCAAAGAATATATTAGAGCCTTTGATGATATTTTTGGGCTTTGGCCAAGATGAGCCATTATGTTGCCAAATGATGTGCTATGTATGCTCTTTATTAGTGGTTTAGGGATTAATACACAAATCCAAGTGTATGTGAGATCCTAAGTCATTAAATGAGGCTAAGATGCTAGTAGACTTTGACTATGAACAATATTTTTAGAGATGTTGGGAAAATTTTTGGAGTTTTTCATGCTCATTGCAAGTGCATCCAAGTAGTTACCCTTTTTGGCAAGGATATAATTCACTTGCTAATACCAAACCACAACCTATGTGAGAGTTCTTGGTAGTCAAAATCTTTAGGCAAGCCATGTGAATTCTATGTGTAGTGATAGTTTTCCTTTTAGTGGAAAGGTTCTAAGCCAAGAAAGTCGTAGTAGAGCTTATAATTCTTCCAAGAGAGATGGCTATGAAGAAAAAATTGATAAAACCATTCAAACTACAAGTGTGGATGAGAATCCTATATATGGTTCTCATTTTTCTTATGGAAAAGATTTTGAGAGACCTTTGCCATCTATAAGTGAATCATGCTTTCGGGTGGATATTGCTCCTCTTAGTAAGAGCATGATGCCTATGAGTGAGAAGTCACAATATTGTGGAGAGAGGGAAGTAAAGGTATCCCGTGTGAATAAGATGTAGAATGCCAAAAGTCCACCTATCCTAGATGGAGGTCATATGTGAGGCAATTTGGTCATAACAATAAGTCGACTTTGAGTCCATTAGATCAATGTGGAAAATTTTGGTAGTGCATGAATATACAGAGGAATGTAAAATGGGTTTGGACACCCAAAATCTCTAAAAGTGTGGTTGGTGTATTAGATGAAAGGCCAAGAATTCTAGTTGGACATACCAATTCCCAAGTGGATGAGACTAGAGGCCATAATGATACATCTAACAATATGCATCACTCTAGTTTATACTCTTCATTAATTCGTGCATCTTTTTTTAATATCATGCTCAAGTACTAATTGTTTTTCAGCCACTCTCCCTCATATATCTATTCCTGAAACATCTCCAATGCTAAAAAATAACATTTGTAGTGTTTTGCCTCTATTGTCAATGCTTCTTCTATTTCTCTAAACACTTTTCTTGCTACCACACTCACTGCTATAGCAAATATACCTAGTAGTCCTTATACTGTACTTAGTGTACTAATTTTTGCCCTTGCATTTTACCTACAATTAAAATATATGTGAATGGTGTTTTTGGCTATAAATTCACCCTCATCATCATTATTCATCATCTCATCTTCATCCTCAAAGCATGCCCTACATAAATTTTCAGCCACATTAAGTTGATTTTTCTTGCAATATGTTGAAATTCAAGATCTGGAGACTTGATATATGCAATCCATCTCAACATGGCAATTTTGGGAGTATTACAACTTTTAATCATCTCAAGAAAAATGAGACTAATCCATCTCAACTATTGCAAGTGCACTAGACTTGTGTCATCCCAACCAATGCCAATAAGTCTAATGTCCACTATTATCTCAATGGGTCGTCTATTGGAGTAGTCAGTCCTCCTTATGATAGGCACAATCCTTAGCAAATTCTTTTATTTTTCCATTTCCTTAATGTTTTTTTTATCCCATTCGAATATTTTTCCCTTACATAATAATAGATGATAAATGTCATCAACCACATGCCTAAAACATGGTATCCAAATGAGGTTGAATTCACATACCCCTAGAACTCTCCTTACCTCCAAAACAGAAGTATTACTATCCAACATTCTATCAATCCCATCCAACTTAGTTGTAGGTGTCCTTCTACCCACATAAAGCCCACATATATGACAAAAATTTAGTATTTCATCTAATCTAAAGAAATATTTTTTATTAGACAGAATAAGATAAACCTCTTCTAATCTAGCCAAATTCTATTGATGGTCAACAATGTGACTAGAAATAAAATTCTTGCAACCTTACTTATTAAAATATGAATCATTTTCATCCTCTCCACACCCCTTAATAGGTATATCATATAAGAATAGCATAGTCAAATATGGAATATAATACCTCAACAACCTGCTCATATATACAATTAAGTGTGCAACTCAATTCTTTGCCCCTTCAGGAAGAGTATACATACACACTTAACCCAAGGGCTTCTTCATCATGGAAATATTCATGCTTTCCAATCCAATTAAAACTAATCATATCTTGAATACAAGTCTCCCAAATAATATGTTTCTCTATCAACAAATGCTTCTACAAGCACTTGGTATTGCAAAGAAGGAACCTCATGATGAAGTTATCAATAACATAAAGAGGAAACAACAATTTCTTGGTGAGCTAAAAAATGCTATGGTGTAGAAGGAAGAAGATCCTTGTTTGTAGGGCATATAGGAAGACTATGTCAAGGATGATAGAGGTTGTTTTTGGATTTATTTTATGCAAAAAAGGTGATTGTTGATGGTGTGAAACTAATGTAATGGCTAAAAAAGTAGTAAAAAACAATACACAAAGGCAAGTGAGGTAGATGTATTATATATTAATGAGGAGACTTGAGGATTGACTCCTAGAAGTCATTACACCCAGAATCATTGGGCTCAAGAAATGATAGAAACAATTGTAAAAATTAGGGACCTTAAGATTCCAGGTATTGTGTTGTTTCATGAGTGGTGATAGGCTAATTACAACCCAAAGACACGTGAGAATAAGGAGTGTCAATAAGTTGGATGACTTTGTTAAAGAATGAAACTCAACAATAATAAGTTTCCAAACATGATTTAATCAATGGCACTCATGCCTCATGTAGCTATAGAACACAAACACACAAAGCAATAACAAGCACCCAAGAAATAAACATTGTACCTCAATTTGTCAAAAATTCAAGAGTCTCCAAAACATGTTACTTCCACTATGCTCGAAACTCAAACGAGACCAAAGCTCTACACAAAAAATATTTATCCTTTGCAATTTGATTTGATATCTGTGTGATCCTCCTCTCTTCACATGAACCAAATTCAATCTGAAGAGAAGGCCCTCCTTATCCCTACGTCCTTGAGGGGTTTATATAGTTTCCTCCCCACCCAAAAAAAAAAATTGACCTTGAAAAGCTTAATCCTTTTACATTTTTGAGAAAAGCATAAGGATTTCCTTTTCTCTAATATTTCTTAGAAAGGTTTTGATAACCATACACATTCATGAACCTTTTTCAATTTTCTAGAAGCTCTCAAACAGCCGCCACCCTTAAGCTTCTCCAATATTGCAACTCCAAGAACATGGTGATAAGATCCACATGATCCAATATGTCCAAAATTCCCTCAAGTTGTCCAATTTTGTGAATTTACAGACCTCAAACTTTTGTGCTAGTCACCAACAATATAGCCATTACTACATATAAAAACTCCCAACATAGTAAACCAAAGAACTCTCCAAGAGAGCCAATCTTACAAAGACATATTTTAGTGCTAGAACAAATTTCTTAGCTTGAATGGGAATGTGCAAAATAGGCTCTATATTAAACTACACCAATGACCACAACTAGTACTCCCACTGAAAGAAATACAAGCAATCGATTATAAGTATCTTCTTTGATCCCCGTATGTGCTCAACAAAGTTAAGAGAATATTTGTCTTCCTCCATATGTGCATAATTGTGGACTCCTAAAAAAGTTTGATGATGTTACATCCATAAAATAATATCCTAGAACCTTCTAGATGGTGGAAAATTCCTATAAATCTCATCTAACCACATTTACGCACACAAATCCACCATCGATGATTTAAGGTGTAGTACAAAGAGATTGTTTCCCAAATTCTCTCCAATCTCTCTCTTCTCTTTGTTTCTCTACCTTTGTCAATGTTTTAGGAGGACTTCTAGTCAATTCTACCAAGAGTTCATCAAAAGATTGTGTGCCCTCTTTAGATGGAATGACGATATTGTATCCTCTTATAAGGGTAGTTTTGGTGTTTTATCATATGTAGAGAAGTATCCTAATGAACATTATCCACCACTATTTCTCCAAAAAGTCATTTATTTTCATAGTTTCTATCAGACTTTTTCGCATTTATCAAACAATTTTCAAGCCTATATTTTTAAAAATATTGTGCCTTTGAAGTACCCATTTCTTCATTCAATGCAAAGTGTAACATGCTTCTGAAGATGAACTCCATGGTCAGTCACATACGATTCGAGAAGAAGTGCAAAGTCAAGAATCCATTCCATGAAATCACATAATCCATGCAATACATGAAAATATATATGATCTTTAAAGAAATTATAATCTATCTACGAGTGTTTGTGTATCATGCAAAAACATAGTTTCTTGGTTAAATTACCATCTGTAACCTCACCTCTCATCACTCAATGAAAAAGATATAACTCTTGCACTCTACTCCACCTACCCAAATCTCACAATTGCTCATGAAAACTATGGTTCTCATGATGTTGACCAAGTAGACAACCCATCTCACAACTAGAGGCATCCTTCATGACCCTCAAAACTCACCAAGTCACCTTTTTCACTCATCGTGAGGTTCCTAATTCAGTGATCCATATTGCAACTCTCGTGTGTGTAAAAAAACTATGCATGCACAATGAAATATGCTCTCTCAAGTGCACAAACATCTATTATTTAATGCATATAGCTACAACGGCAATCATGGCATGCTAATGCTCAAAGATGGTGCAATAAGTACACTAAACCAACCCATGGCAGGGAAGCAATTGAAGGAATCAAGAGATGATCACCTAATGCAATGTATTTGATAAGTGCAATGTGAGGTACTCGTCGTGAGTCCATAATCCTTATGATATGCAAAGATATTGACAAGAGGACATACCTAATTCAAGATATTGATAGCTACAAGTAAATTCCAACTCTAATCTATCAAAGAAAACACAAATATCAACCAACACTATCAACTTTTCAAACATAAGAGATCAAATACAATGACAAAAACAAATCCTACTCTACATAAACATTAAAAATTCACCTTAAAAAAACAAGTCAACTAGTCATGCAAAAAACTGAGCTCACTAAGTCCTACCTTTTAATGTTTCACTAGGGATTTTCAATTTATATGAAAATGCTTCACATATTTAGCCCTTCCCCAAATATGCAAGCATTCATATGCAGTAGCTTTTTTTCATAAAATGATGAAACATTTACAAGCCAATCAAAAATTGTGTCCAAATATCCATCCCCAAGCTCCTCATCAAACTCAAAATCAAGAAAAATCAATGTCACATCAAACTCAAGAAACTCCTCGGTGAGCAAACAAAAACTATCCATAAAATTCTCTTCAAAATCAACAAAATTTGTCAATACAGAAACCTGAATACAACCCCTACTATTAAGGAGAAAAACATATCATCCACATATCCTTCCCATCCACACTAAAAGAAAATATGAAAATTCTAGAGTTTTTGAACAAGGGGGCCAACCCTTTCCTTGTTGCAAAACAAACTCCACACATTCAAATAACTAGAAACTTTATCACAAGATGTTAGAAAAGGGTCTCCCATCACAACAAAACAACCAATAATACTCTCACACTCATCAAGCCAAGTCACCTCTTAACTCCCAACACTACAAGAATCAGACACATCAAGACATGGGGTCACTCTAGAATACCCATCTCAACCATTCATCTCATAAAAAAGGCATGACTCCAATGAGCCTACCACACACATAGAATGGTCAACACCTTCCATCACATCCTCATAAATAATCTTAGAAAAAACCTCATAAGAATCTCAATAAACTTCCTTATCAACAATATCATAGTCAACATAAATGCAAGACAATAAATTTGTGTCAAAAACCTCACCTTGAGACTCCTCAACTCCCTTGTCCTCAACTACAACCTCAGAATCACCTGGTCACTCCTTTTTCCTAGTTTTAGATCTCTCTTCCCTTAATATTTGACTCTCCTCCACATGGTCTTCTAAAAACCTCAAAAAATCCTCATGAATTATCTCTTTATTTCTCAAATGCTTCTCGGGGAAGTTAATATATGTATATCCTCTACATCACATGCGTTCAAGGCCTATTTATAAATATCCTTATCTATAATTTTTTCTTGAATAAAACATAATTCTTTTTTATTCAATTTGTAAATATCCCATTTTTAGTATATCCTTATGTATGTAGAAAATGTATAAACGTGGTATTTAAAAAATACATTATTTTGAACCCACATGATGTACACATATATTCATGAGTAACTTACCCGAGAAATGCTCATGTCTATCATAAAGAAAGTCTTGACTCTCTTGTCTCTCCCCATCTTTTTCAAGATTTACTAATTCTAATGCAATTGATGACACTTCTAATTTAGAATCACTCTCTAAACTTTCATCCTCACTATCATCTATTGATGCAAATAGCAATGCTTGTGATGTAAATAGTGATTGAGATAGCAACATGTGCACTAAATTAGTGACACAAATAGCAGCCATTGCAAAGGAAAAACAATCTGATGGTAGGGCAACAAGTTGCCTTACCACCCACAACACCATGTATTGAATAATATTTTGCAAAGCAATCACATATTGGATATGCAATCATTATCAAGATGAGGGCAAAGGGTACTTAAAACCACAAGACTAATAACTCATAAAATAAGTACAAGACTAGTAATGACAACTCATGAAATTACATGGAACCATAGAAAGGAGAGCCAAAATAAACATGGAAATATATTGGTTAATATCGCAAAGTACGATTTTATACAAAGGATGATAAATATATGTAAGGAATGCTACATGGAAGAGACTTGCATAGATCACAGGACCAAAAATAAAAGGTGTGCAGGGCTCCATGAATCCATGTGTGTGGTACAGATCCTCACTATCTAAAAGCTCATCTGGATACAAAGGAGAGCATCGAATGGACTCTACAAAATGAATGCCGATTGTATACCATGCAAGGAACCATGATCTTGTTTCCAAGATCTACAAGTAATAACTACTTATGTGTAATGAAGGAGCTTGCTCCTTGTCAATAATATAACTCCACAAGGGGGGGGGGGGGGGGGACTGGCCCATCTTCCAGTCCCTAGTATGTTACCAATTTTTCGACCTCTCTCTCTACATATTTCTTTCTCTCATCTATTCTCCCTCTGTGCTAACATAATATTCGCCATATCTATTTTCAATATATAAGAAAGTCGAGCGTGTATCTCGGAATTTATAATAATGATATCAGAGCAGATCTCTTTGCTTTTCTCAAAAAAAAGGTGGTCCTTGCATGAAGAAGGTAAAGATGGCAACTAATGAAGCACCTACAAGTGAGCAATTACATGCTCAATTGACAGAGTATCGTAGCTTGTTGGAGATTCCCGAAGTATGTCAATTGATTGATAGCTTAAGGGGAAGGGAAGAAGCTACTTATGAAGGACTGAATCCTCCAAAAGATGGTGATACTGGAGGAAACACCATTGCACCAATTGATGGTGAAGATGCAATGCATCCAATTGCTGAGAAGCTTCCTAGAAGGAAGAAGGATTCTCGGGTCAAGAAGAGTAAAAAGACCTCACCTCGAGTGAGGCGAATAAGGAGGGAGTCATCTCCCTCAGCAACCAGGTACTCCCATGATTACTCAAGTTCCTCATCCTCATCATCATCTTCTAGTTTCTACTCTCTTGGTTCTAAGTCTCGTGCAATTCACAAACGGACAAAGAGGGACCACAAGAGGAGCAAGCTTAAGAAGACTAAGACTTTCAAGTCTAGGGATAAGGACATAAAGTTTGACTCTTACTCCAGTAAGAGAGATCCTTCTAAGGCATTAGCCTTTGCCAGGAAATTTGAAGTTGCTTTTTCTGATGGTAATTTCTCAGAAAAGTCCAAGCTAAGGCATGTAGGCATGCACTTGAAAGACACCACTAGCAATTGGTGGTTGAGTATCATTTTGGAGGGAAGGAAACCTACGACCTGGGACAAGTTCAAGAAGAATTTTTGTGCTCACTTATCGCTTCCTGATTTTGAGAATGATGTCAAGAAGAAGTGGGATTTTCTTGACCAGAAAAAACATGAAAAGGTCACTAGTTATGTGGACAAGCTGGCCTACTCCCTCATTTACATAGAACTATGAAGGTGTATCCACATGAAACCTTATCTCGCATGATGGAGTTTACCATCATAGCTAAAAGTTTGCATACATCTGTGTACACAAAAACCAAGAAGTTAGACATAAATGAAGATGGACTGAGTTCTAGGAAGAGAAAGTGCATTAGCATTGTGGTATGTATTTATGTGTGCATCCGAGTGTTGGAAATTGCGAGGAAGACGAGAGACGAAAAGAAGAGAGGAGAGAAGAGAGATATGAGATATCACAAGTGGAACCCCAGAAGTGTGTCAATTGAGCACACATGATAGGAATATATAGAGGGGACCTGGGGCGCTATATATAGACAGACTATATATATCTAACACCCTCGCTCAAATAAAGGTCCCTTACTATGGATGAAAAAACCCTTGGGGGCTCAAGGGAAAAACCCACAACTCTATATAGGCCTACCATTATATTAATATTCAAAATATAAAATTACAAAGTTGAACTTACAAGAGCCTATTCATAGGCATCAAAGGAGCTACATCACTCATGAATTACAACATCAACGGAGAAGGAGCTACATCACTCCTGAATTACAACAGCCTATTCAGAGGCATCAAAAGAGCTTTATCACTCCTAAATATACAACATGTAAAATAAGGATAAGCGACATCACTGCAAAAGATAAAATCTCCAAGAAATTCCTTCAACAGAACTTGGGATGTAAGAACTATATCTGTCACATCAAAACTTAAAGAAAAATGTTACAATGACATTAAACGTTACAATGATATTAGAACAACACAAGGTCTATAGAGACACATCGCGACGCCGCTCTATAGACAACATAACACATGTGGGGCCCCATGAACAGAATATAAATAAAACAATTTGTCATCAGCTGGAATATAGACGCTCATCAGCTGGAAAGAATATAAACGAAATAATGTGTCATCTGCTGGAATATAGACCCTCATCAGCTGGAAAGAATATAAGCAAAACAATGTATCATTAGCTAGAATATAGACTCTCATCAGTTGGAATATAGACTCTCATCAACTAGAAAGAATATAAACAAAACAATGTATCATCAGCTAGATATAGACGCTTGTTGGAAACTGCGAGGAAGACGAGAGACGAAAGGAAGAGAGGAGAGAAGAGAGATATGAGACATCGGAAGTGGAACCCTTGAAGTGTGTCAATTGAGCACATGTGATAGGAATATATTGAGGGGACCTGGGACGCTATATATAGATAGACTATATATAGCTAACACCGAGGACGCATGGGAATGTTTTACTTGTGTGTAATGAGCATTGCATTCATTTGGGGTCATCCTCTCCCCTACAAGTCAAGGTTTAAGGTATTTTCTTTCATTAAGAAAGATGAGAGAGGGAATTCTCTCACTAAGAAAGATGAGAGAACGTCATCCTCTAGAAGTGAGGAGAGAAGCGATTTTCTCTTTCTAAGGTCTAAAATGACCAATATTTTATGTGAAATTCAATCTTAAGGTTCAGGCCCAAGGCAATCTAATGAACTCTCCCTATCTATGACTCAAAGTGGTTGCATGGACCACAAGTTAAGAGTACAGTTTAAAAAGCTATTTTTTGGAAAATCCATTTTTAAAATATCTCACAAAAGAAAAAAGATCTCTAAAAGTGGGCCACGAGGGTTAACGGGAAGAGCGAGAACTACAACTTTAGTGTTGGATGTTTTTTCATCTGAACAACACACAAAGAGATATCTCGAAATTAGTGCTGTGGAAGCCCTATTGAAATCAAGTTCCAAGAGGAGAAGAGAAGGTGCAAGTTGCTGCAGAAGCCCTGCTGAAATCAAGTTCCAAGAGGAGAAGAGAAGGCACAAGTGCTGGGGAAGCTCTGCTGAAATCAAGCGCCAACCCAAGAGGAGAGCCCTACACATATTGTATAGGAGAGAAGGAGACTCAAGAAGGATCAAAAGGTGCCAACTTCCAAGTTGTGCAAGTCTTAGCTCGCTGTATACTGTGCAAGGAACCGTGATCTTGTTTCCAAGATCTACAAGTAAGAACTGGCTTATGTGTAACAAAGGAGCTTTCTCCTTGTCAATAATATAACTCCACAAGGGGGGGGACTGGCCTATCTTCCAGTGTGTGTCGCCAATTTCTCTACCTCTCTCTCTACATCTTTATTTTCTCTCATCTATTCTCCCTCTGTGCCAACATAATATTCGCCATATATATTTTAAGTATATAAGAAAGTCGAGTGTGTATCTCAGATTTTATAACATTGGTAACAAGATGTCACTAAATTGATTGCTTATTACACATTTTCTATTTAATAAATTCATGTCAATAAACTAATGCCTCACTTTTTGTTAAGTGTTGATGATGATCTAGCATGGCCATGAGACCATATAGAAACCAGTATTCCTAATGCATCACTTAATGGGGTAATCAAAGTAGTGTGACGGGGATATCTGGTACAGGCAGTACAAGTTATGAAGGGGGAAAGAAGTGTCTACCAAGTGTAAGAGCGTACACAAGAATCAAGGAGTTACACATAAATGAAGATGGATTGAGTTCTAAGAAGAGGAAGTGCATTAGCATTGTGTGATGTATTTATGTGTGCAATCAGGGATACCTGGGAATGTTTTACTTGTGTGTAATGAGCATTGCATTCATTTGGGGTCATCCTTTCCCCTACAAGTCAATGTTTAAGCTCTTTTCTTTCATTAAAAAAGACGAGAGAGGGAATTCTGTCACTAAGAAAGATGAGAGAACCTCATCCTCTGGAAGTGAGGAGAGAAGTGATTTTCTCTTTCTAAGGTCTAAAATGACACAAGATTTTGTGTGGAATTCAATCTTAAGGTTGAGGCCCAATGCAATCTAATGAACTCTCCTTATGCATGACTCAAAGTGGTTGCATGGACCACAAGTTAAGAGTATAGTTTAAAAAGCTATTATTTCAAAAATCTATTTTTAAGATATCTCGCAATAGAAAAACGATCTCTAAAAATGGGCCGCGAGGGTTATCAGAAACAAGAGATCTACAACTTTCGTGTTGGACGTTTTTTCATCTAAACAATGCACAAAGGGATATCTCAAAATTAGTGCTACAGAGTGGAATAACCACATCTTGCATGAAGAGCAACTCAACTCTCTCTCCAAGAAGAGAAGCTCTTGAAAGCCTATAAAAGAGGAGGCTCTCTTTGGGTGTAAGAGAGAGGTGAAGGAAGCATCACTTTGCATGTATCCAAGAGGAGAAGAGAATGTGCAAGTGCTACAAAAGCTTTTCTAAAATCAAGTTCCAAGAGGAAAAGAGAAGGTGCAAGTGTTGCAGAAGCTCTACTAAAATCAAGCACCAAGAGGAGAGCCCTACACATATTGTGCTACACATATTGTGTAGGAGAGAAGGAGACTCAAGAAGGATCAAAAGGTGTCAACTTCCAAGTTCTGCAAGTGTTAGCCAGTTGTATACCGTGCAAGAAACCGTGTTCTTGTTTCCAAGATCTACAAGTAAGAATTGGCTTATGTGTAATAGAGAAGCTTGCTCCTCGTCAATAATACAACTTCACAAGGGGGGGACTGGCCCATCTTCCAGTCCCTAATGCATTGCCAATTTTTCTATCTCTCTCTCTACATCTTTCTTTTCTCTCATCTACTCTCCCTTTGTGCCAACATAATATTTTCCATATATATTTTAAGTATATAAAAAAGTCAAGCGTGTATCTCGGATTTTATAACATGGTCTCTCGAAGGTCGATGTCTAAAGTAGAATTTAGGATTGCAAAATACTGTGCATAGCTATTTTAGGGCAGCACATCAAGGAATTTTACTCTGAATTGTTCTAAAGACTTATAGATTGGAAAGAGAGCTACAAACTTCCTCTTTGAAGCATGGCAATCCAAGACTTGGTTAGAAAGTTATGAGGTGTTTTGTGCAGTGCTCTATGAGACAGATTTTCAGGAAAAGGAGTTTGTCTTTGTCAGATGTTGTCAATGATTTTAATACAAGTTTATTCACACTTTGTGTTCAAAACCAGGGGTGGCTAATCATGGTAAGTAAAATTGAGCAGCCAAGGACATGATGCTGCGTGAAGTCAAATGGGGTAACACATGCAAATACCATTTTTTTGTCTTTCCAACACTTACGCATAGCAAGAGTGGGGTTGTGTTAACCCCAACATGAAGAAAGCAACGAAGAAAGCAAAAGGAAAGAAAAAAGACGCAGGCCAAAGGCGAAAAAAAGGTAGCCTGACTGAAGATCCCGATTGAAGAAAGAAGAGGAGAAAAGGCCAAAAGCGCAAGGGCAACCTTAAAAGACCAAGGAAAATGCAAAAGGGGAAAGGCACATTTTAAAATACAAAGACTCACCCTGAAATCTTGGAAAAGAGGGCCAGGTGGTGGAAAATCCAGAAAGCTAAAACAGAAGACAAAGACAAAGACCAAGGCAAAGAGAAACGGAAGACAAAGGCGCACAAGGAAAAGTGCAAGTCAAAACTTTTGTAAAAGAGCACAAGCGTATCATGGTTTAATTCAAGGAGCGCCCTGCTCTCACCCGTGCAATTTGTAAATGTAGACGGGTGGTGGAAAGGAAGCTAGGAAGATAGAAGGACAATGGGAAACCTGGCCGGCCATGTAAAAAACGGAAAAGGGGATGACCACCCAAAAGGAATTTAGGGTTTTGTATATAAAGTTGAAAAGTGAATGAGAAGCTCATTCTTGTGTGTGGCAAAAACTGGCTCTTTTCTTCTTCTTCTTTTTCTTGTTCTTGCTTGCTTGAGCTTGTACTTGAGAGAGTGAGTGTGAGAGTATGAGGGAGTGAGTGTGTGAGGGTGAGGGACCGGGGAGGAGAAGCTCTCCATCTTCTCCTCTCTTCTTCTCTTCTCTTCTCTTCTCTTGTCTTGCTCGCGGCAATGGAGCTTGGAGTGTGGAGCATGAGGATGGAGCGGGCTTGAAGCTTGCACTTGGATCGTGGAGCTACCAAAGTGCGCGGGAGAGGAGGTAACTCGATTGGCATGGAGGTAAGCTCACTACACCCATAGATATGGATGGTGTGTCGACTATGTGAGAGGTAGCCATTAGTGCTCGGCTTGGAATGCTTGAAACAATAAGCGGTCCATGGGTCTTGGCGGTTGAGCAAAAGCTCTCACATTTTGGTTCCATTGCCAGGACAAATGGATTCAAGCCTTGAGCGCTTGCGCGCTTCGAATCGAGCATTGGAGTAGGGTTTTCCCCGAACCGGTGCTTGAGGTAGATAGGTAGGAAGAGAGGGAGTTTGAAGAGGTATTCGATCTCCTTAGCAAGTAGGTTTTTTGGTTTTTTGGATTTGGAAAAGCATGTTGGAGTAGTGTAGGTGATTGCTTTGTGATTTGTATGCATTTAGGGTAGGAAAAAAACAAAGAAAAAGAAGCAAACAATAGGGTTTTTTTTGCTATATAACAAGCTGAACAGGGAAATAGGGGCACAGATCCTTGGAGTGCCATTTGATTCGAGCACCACAGTGATTCCAAGCATGTCTGGCATTTCCTTGTAGTGTTTTACACCTATCTGGAAGGCGCTAGATGATTCGGTGGAGTAGACGTTGACCTAGAGGCATCGCACGCAACTCATGGGCCGTCGGCCGTGCAGTCCGGACCAGTGCGTGCGACAGCCAGAATCAGACCACTCAGAATCGAACCCACCCAGAATTGGACCACCCAGAATCAGACCACCAGTCCTAGAACTGGACCACCCCCATCTGACTACTACAATCGGACCACCCTGTCCGATCCGATTCCTAGAAACGAACCACTCAAAATCGGGCCACTGGGCCGATCGGACCAACCCCAAATCGGATGTCCGATTCTGATAATCGGACTCTTGAAAATTGAACATCTGCGAATTGAATAGAAAACTATCAAAATCGAACAAGTATCTAGAACACAAATTTTGACGCATCTAAACCCCGAAATTGACCCCAAAGGCTACGTAGAGCTAAAGGGACATCACAAATCCATCACTGGGTTGAGCCTTGGAGCAAGTGGTTTAAAATTTGGCTATAAACGGTCCTCCAAATTGCGCATGGTGTTTATCGTAACGGACCCCCGCAAAGGGGGCTCTGCCCCCTCCACACCTCCCCCGAGTAGGTTGGGGAGAAAACATGCGCCATGATAGGTCCTCCAGAACAGACCCTAGTGTAGCAATGGCTCTGCACGACCATGGATTCTCACTTGTGAAAGAGCAACCAAAATCTCGTACCCGAATAGAGACAAACAGAGACCCTAGAACCTCAATGGACCCATCTAGCCAACAAGGGCAAAAAGGCCACGCTGCAAAAACACATACGTGTTGCATTCGGACTGCATCTAGTCAAAGCAAGAAGCAATAACATCAAGCTACAATAGCGAGAATGACTAGATATGACAGTCCTGACAATAGATGCTCCTTGAATAGCACTACACTGATGATCCACGGTACCAGTGGAGAATCCACATCTGGTCGTGCAGTTGGGGACTCAAGGGCATTTGTCAGAAGGCTTAAATTTACAAGCCAAGACCCAAAAGATGAAGACATAGTGCCACCTACTTATCTTAGGGTCAAACGCATTGCGAAAAGAGAGCATACTATCGATTCTCTGATTGATGAATGAACATATTTTAATATCTTGATCTATGAATCATGGACCCTACTAGGCCAACCAGAGCTGACACTGACTAATGCAACTCTTAGCCCTTATGGGGGACCTCCACAAGCACTCATAGGGAAGTGCAATATCCTTGCAACAATTGAAACTAAAAGCTTGCCTATCCTATTTCATGTTCCTCCAAATAGTACTAAATATGGTAAGGAAACCCTCCTGGGGAGACCCTTAAAAAGGGCAACGAAATGTGAGGCTCACTATGTAGCACAGAGGATACACCTGACACTACCGGGTGTGAGGATAGTCACAAACTTTAGCAAGGGTGACCTCATTGAACCTTGAGGGAAAGGCAAGGAAGGTGCTGACGTAACAGTCAAGCCTACTAATGAGAGCGAGGACTTGTTGGAAGAGTTGATACAAGCACAGGTCGAACAATGAGAACTAGTGGGTGAGGCCATGCTTGAAACAAGAAGGTCAAGAGACAATGCCAAGGATGGGCTTTGGACTTACAAATATCATAGAAGACCCCAAAAGAAGCCCAAGCCTTATAGAAGAAGGCATCGATGGAGGGTCAGCACAATGCCACGATGGATATCCAAAGCGTTGCTATGTGCTCAAGGGTATTACGCAGGTAACCAATGGATTTGGGTACCAAAATCCCCTACTAAACCATCTCTATCAGCTAAAGACAACATTGCATCAAAAGCAACGAAGCACAGGAGGAAATCTAAGAGAAACTCTAGGTCTCAAGGCAAGAAAGTAAACATGAGTGTTCGAAAGAAAGAGCCTCAGCCTAGCATGCTTAATAAGAAGATGTCATATGTAGCCATTGAGCGTGCACAAAAGCCATTAGTGACCAAAAAGCCTTTGATTTTCCAAGAGGATAACAGGCATCATAGGCACAACATTGCTCAAGGCAAGGCTAATCGCTCAACAAAGCAAATGGCACAATCATCTAATAGCCTCGAGCAAATCATTTAGCTAGTGCCAAGTCCACCTAAGAGTCCTAGATCTCCTACATCCTCTTTTTCCAAACAGACACAGGAAGCACAAGAGCGGTCGTCAATGGCGGCTGCTCACTCCCAATCTCTATCTCCATCAAAGCTTCCAAATATCCAAGAGGGGAGACATGACACTAGTTGTAGCTCTCGGCCCAAGGATATTCCTGTGCAACCCAATGTGACCAGATCAACTCATGCTCAATCTACACAGATGAATGCTCAAAGGGCAACAAAAGACGCAATCACTTCCGATTGCCCTAGAGACCCGACACCACAATCCACCAGGAGTAGCCAACCCACTGGACTAGCCACCACTACTTCCAATCAGGGATCACAGCAGTCATAGCCCTTGGCTGTGACAATGCCCCTTGTGGAACATATCCTTAGTAGTTTACTTGTGGAGAAGGTGTCGCAACCAACTTCATTGACAAATCCAGCACTTCCAAAGCACCTAAAGCCTAGACTAGAGGAGTTAAATAGAAGGGAAGAGCTAGACTCTCCAAAAAGGGAGGCAGTTGTATCCTCACAACCTAGCGAGGCTATTCAGCAGGCCATAACTATGTCCCATAAGGACACACCACAGAAAGAGAATGCTAAGGCCCAACCAAGCACATCAAATACTGACCTAGTTCAGGATCCTAAGTCCTTAAGGGATACGCCTCTAGTGCCCAAGAGGAAGAGAAGAAAACAACAAAAACAATGATAGTTGCAAGCTACTGCAGATGACAAGAAGATTGGGACCAAGAGTACTGAAGAGATGATGAACAAAGCGTCTGGTTCATCCATAGATAAACCCATTGCCATCTCTCCTAATAGCGGTGAAATCTCAGATACATCCATGTGTTCTGATAAATCAAAGTAACAATTACCGTCAATTGTTGCTTGCGACACTCAATCCATCGATAGAGAAACTCGCATTGATCAATCAAGAGTGGATACAACACTGTCACAACAGGTTGCTAAGACCATGCCGGTCACATCCGATGGGAACCATGACACAACTACCATAAAGCCTCAAGAGAAACATGGAAACCCCAAGAGCATAAGCAATCCTAGCATTGACCAATCTTGCTCATCTAGGCCTGAGCCCCCACCTATGCTAAAGCCTAAGGAAACCCTTAGAACTTTGCATGAGATAGCAACTAAGCAAGCCCTCATAGAACATAGAGACGTCACAGAGTGCTTGACCGAGTGGGACACTAAACTAAAATTATTTGCATGTGTCTATGTTCATGCAGACATGGGCACATTCCCTAGGGAGCAGCTTGAGGAATATTTGCCTTATCCACTATCATGGGAAGAGCAAGAATATCTTGACGGACATTATGACAAGCTCTTACATGAACGCATGCGACTCATCTCTGACGAGGAGGCTGATGAACTATGCTTAACCGTAACATTTAATGAAATGCTCTGCCAGCCAAGTCTCTTAGAGATAGAGCAACTAAAGTGACAATCAAAGGGTGGAATCCAATTTGGAAAACGTTGGTTTGAAAACTGTGCTACAATGGCCGAATTTGGAGCCCAAATTTCAGAGGAGCGACTGGCCAAATGGCGGTCCCAACGAGACCCGACCTATGTGGCACCAACTTCATTTTAAGTTCTAGCTACAGTTTGAGGTATGGACCTAGCTGGAACTAGCCTAGAGAGCCCTTTGATTGATAAAGCTCTCACTGAGGAGGGGCTACATGTTTCCAGTAGACTCTGACAACGCACCATTCTACTCGATGTTGCCAAATATTTACTATTACTAAGTAGGCTACCACAGAAGCTAGATATGTGTGCCACACTCGAGTACAATCCTGAGTTCTACAATTGGTTTTCATCCTCACGGAGTGACATGGTTTCATGAACACGTACATAAATAAACAATGTGTTTTGTGACTGTGTAAATAATACCAAAAGAAGAAAAGGCCAACACACCCCATGAACAATGATAACCAAGTGTAGCTGATACACATCAAGTCAAAACTAAGGGATTTAGATTGGCGATGTCTTGTTTAGCTGGACATTTTCATTATGGTTGAAGCATGTGACTTGCATGTACTCTCACGCCTTTCCAAGTGAATGCAGAATGACATAGGTCACTGCCTAGAAGCGTTTAATATCCAAGTCACCACAAGACCACCAACCCCACAAAGAGCCATTATGGAGGAAGTGACAGGAATACCAAAAAACAAAATCCATGACGGAAAGGCCACTGGAAGAGAATCCAAGGACACCTTTGTAGAAAGCACATATTGCAACTGAGCATGGCCAAAGCATAATCATCGATTATCTCCTCCTTCTTGGCCAAACTCCATGTTCGGGCAGGAGCCATGGTGTCAACTAGGGTGAATGTCTCTTCATCATCCAGGATTCAATTCAGAATATGCTCTGCCCTTGTCCATGCACAGCTCACTCCAAGTGCTACCTCAATTGTTCGATGTCTCACATGTTACAAAGAGGTTTGCAAAATCTCAAGTGTATCTCTTTATCTCAACAACAGTTTCTCTAGCATCAAGGCTGGTGGCACAATCATCTCTGTAATATCCATTCTTCATAGCCTTTGGATCCCAACATTTCTCAATCCAAATGAAAGGCTAACAGCCTCAATGTATGGCATTGATTGTATTCATTTTTTCCACAAAAAAAAAACACACACACGATCATAGCACCACACCTAGGGGTCCTCAAATTAGGTACATTCAGTGACCTTGGTCGGCTGGCTCTGTCCCTAATCCCCTAGCCCTTTGTACATCCCCCACAATTGTTCAGGGCACATTAAGGATAGGACATACCTAGGGAGCTCGCCTCGCCCTTGGATATACCTATCACCCTGAACCACTTGCACAATTCTTTTTCACTCCATCTCAATGCCATTACAATCAACAGTGGTAAGCAAGGCATGAAAGACAGTGGAAAAGTACACCATCCTATTCTAGCACTACAAGTAGCCATTGGCTACCAAAAGCTAAGACATCAAGGAGCTCAATTATACTACATTGCCTTGACAAGACCATAATGATGTCTCAAGCAATCTACAAGTGTACTCCCCGTCTTCATCGACAAATTTTTCCATCAACTTAGCCCCTTGCTTCCCTGACCCATTGCTATACAAGGAACCAGGCCAACAGTCTTCTAACTAAGTAATACCTAAATACACATGTGTACTCACTTAATATTCACACTATAACCTATACACGGTTTGGGTCCTCAAGTGCAGGACAATACTCCAGGCTTGCTTAGAGTTTGATCTATCTCCCAAACTAATCAAAATATGTCTTGTGCACAATAAGAAGAATCGCACTACCCCTTAGGGAGAGACCACCTGAGAGGTTTTCCAATTGCAGGTGTTAAAGACTCCAACGAAAGCGCTGTCAGCTCTACATCACCACTCAACTTTGAACTCTTGTCCTTTACTTCATCATGCATATCATCAGAGAATCCTCACGAGCAAAATTCACCATGAGCATCCCACGAACACCAACCTCGGTGCCAGCTTACGAGTGGCCCTTCCCAACAATGAGTAGCCCTATCGACACCTATAACAATCATATCACCTGCCAATCGGAACATCACAGTGCCACCAACGACCTTTCCGCATGAGCATCAGAACTCCCTCACGACCAGCCACCAAAGTCCCTTCCACCCTTGTCTTTGGTGCAAGACCCGCATGCTACCTGCGATGAAGAGTGCCATGGAACTGACACTCGTCTAGGAGGGGGGTAATGTTAACCCAACATGAAGAAAGCAATGAAAAAAGAAAAAGGAAATAAAAAAGACGCAGGCCAAAAGGAGGAAAAAAGATAGCCGGACTGAAGAAAGAAGAGGAGAAAAGGCCAAAAGCACAAGGGAAACCTTAAAAGTCTAAGGAAAATGCAAAAGGGGAAAGGCGGATTTTAAAATGCAAAGACGCACCCTAAAATCTTATAAACAGGGCCAGGCGGTGGAAAATCCAGAAAGCTAAAATAGAAGACAAAGACAAAGACCAAGGCAAAGAGAAACAGAAGACAAAGGCGCACAAGGAAAAGTACAAGTCAAAACTTTTGTAAAAGAGCGCAAGCGCATCATGGTTTAATTCAAGGAGCGTCGGGCTCTCACCCGTGCAATTTGTAAATGTAGACGGCGGGCGGTGGAAAGGAAGCTAGGAAGATAGAATGACAATGAGAAAAATGGCCTATGCCATGTAAAAAAGGGAAAAGGGGATGACCGCCCAAAAGGGATTTAGGGTTTTGTATATAAAGTTGAAAAGTGAATGAGAAGCTCATTCTTGTGTGTGGCAAAAAGTGGCTCTCTTCTTCTTCTTGCTTGCTTGAGCTTGTGCTTGAGAGAGGGAGTGTGAGAGTGTGAGGGAGTGAGTGTGTGAGGGTGAGGGACCGGGGAGGAGAAGCTCTCTATCTTCTCCTCTCTTCTCCTCTCTTCTTCTCTTCTCTTCTCCTCTCTTGTCTTGCTCACGGCAATGGATCTTGGAGCATGGAGCTTGAGGATGGAGCGGGCTTGAAGCTTGCACTTGGATCGTGGAGCTACTAAAGTGTGCGGGAGAGGAGGTAACTCGATCGGCATTGAGGTAAGCTAACTATACCCATAGATATGGATGGCGTGTCGACTATGTGAGAGGTAGCCATTAGTGCTCGGCTTGAAATGCTTGAAACAATAAGCGGTCCGTGGGTCTTGGCGGTTGAGTGAAAGCTCCCACAAGTTGATAAATGGAAATCCCAAGTGGTATCATGCATGTTCGACACGTGGTTGATATATTTCAGTTTTGAGACACACACTCTGTGCAAGAAGAGAAGAAAATGTGTTCTCATTTTTTATTTTGAGTCCCCGAGTGGAATTTTATGTGGCAAGGGGTGTGTTTGCCATCTAGCAGTTAAGGGAAAGCAAGGGGCAACTTGAAAAATTAAGGGAAAAAGCAAAAATGTGAGTAGTTAGTTTTGGGAAAAAAAGACACAACTGGCGTGAGAGAGAGAGAGAGAGAGAGAGAGGGGGGGGAGAAGAAGAATCTTGTAAGCTAAAGAAGGGAGAAATTTGAAGCTTAGAAGAAGAAGAACAAACTCTTAGAAGAAAGAGATCATGAAGCTAAAGTTATTGGAACTGAGGAGTAGGATGACAGGGCTGCTGAAGTCAATGGGCTGATGCGTGTTCTCAATTGTCAGGTGATGGTAATAAGAGTCTCCTTTTTGTCTTGTTTTCTTCTACTACTTTGTGGGATAGAGAATTGACAGATCAGTTCTGATGTATGGATATGAGTGAAAGACATCAAAGGGATTTTCTTCATCATGTTGAGAGTGATGCATGTTAGTTGTTGAGTGAGGCTTCCCATCAGCATAGAAGAATTGAAGTGAAAAGTCTTTACATCTGAAGTTGGGTATGAGGCACGGAATATATATTATAAGCAAGTGTTAAATGCATCGGTTTGAGCTAGTGGAAATTTGAAAGGATTTGCAACCATGAAAATAATGGATTAGAGTTTGTAAAGTTCAAAGCTCCCACGGCTCTTCATCAATTCAAGATTGTGCTTTTGGAACAGTGAAGTTGTGTTTGTTATATAAAGCATGTAGTAATTTAGCACTGCAAACTTTGCAGAGCTGTTTCAAGGCAGCATATCAAGGAATTTACTGTAAGTTTTTCTGAAGAATTATATATTGGAAAGAGAGCTAAAACTTTTCTTTTTGAATCTTGGTGATCCGAGGTCTGGTTAGAAAGTTATGACCTATTTTGTGTAATGATCCATGAAGCAATTTATGTGCTCTATGAGGAAACAGGTGAATTCAGCAGCATCTATGTCACCAACTTGATTTCTCATGAAATCCATCATGATTTTCCATTGCTATATCAGTGTAAGCTCTGTTTTGATGCAGTAATGGAATGTCTAAAGCAGTGAAATGCTTGTAGTAGTTGAATGGGCATGAAACTTTACCGTATAAAACTTTGATTACCCGTGTATTTGGTTTGTATTTATGTGTGCTCTGAGAAAATAAGAACACAGAGGGTCTACAAATGATTTTTTACTACTTGAAGAAATCACACTTCATGGGGCAGTTTGCTACGTGGGATTGCCATCCCTAAAAAATAGGAGTTGTATGAATCTGAAAGCTCGTGTTGTGAGAGTTTCTACTATGGTTGTTTCAGTTTCACACTCTCTAAAAGTGGTAAAATCTAAGCTTGAAGGTTTGAACTGTTTAGGTGTTGAGTTGAAGTCTAAGTGTTGGATCATGTGTTCAGTGGTGTTGTTTTGTGGGTTTTGCTGAGGGAAGATCATCTGTCTTTATCCTGTGGTGTTGTCTTGGGAGTTTTTAGAGGCTGACTACCCAATTCACCTATCAAAATGAGACTCAGGGTGGTATTTCCAAGTGTGGTAATATATGATACTTTAGTAGCCTAAAAAGAAATCATAAAACATCTTGAAAAAGCACAATTGTTTTTTATAATGGTGATGAAAAGATATCAACAAAGCATACGTAGAAGGTACCTAAAAAACTCGGTCACACTCACATCGCCTCACCCATATTTTGATTGCATACTTAGGAGTGCAAGCACTGTCTTTAGGTGAGATAATCAACACACATCATATAATGGTATGGATGCTTCCTCTTTAAGCGGATCAGATGTCTTGGCATCCCACGAGCATCAATGCATCGATCATTGCCTCCATCTCAGGCTCCAAGATTGTAGGAAAGTCTGAAAGACTACCTGTCTCCTCTGGTATTTATGGCATAGACTAGACAATGCCTTCCAAGTGGTGGATTGGCTTAGGCACTCCATCCATTGAACGCCCATGAACTCTTCTAACTAGCCGCAATAGGTGCACTCCTCCTTGGAATGACATGTCACCTCCTTGTAATAGATTTTACAGCCACATCCAATGTTTTTGTATATGATATTCAATTAGTTTGCGAATACAATACATGTTTGATATACAATTTTCTTACCGTTTGCTCAAAGTCTGAGATCGCATGATCAATGATCGCTGATTGAAACTCATCGAAGCATCGTACGTGTTCTATCAGATAATCAATGTTTTCGTCTAATTGCCAACTTGCATTGAGAGCAAGGACATGGGTTATGCTAATTAAGATACACCTCGCGATCTTGAACATCATGACCTTGATCGTTTTCCATTTGGTCTACGTTACGACAAACAATTTGTTTTTGTTCTCATTCTCTTTTTCTTTCTTAAATTGTTTGAGAAGGGATTTATTCTCTTGTAACTCAAAAAAATTAACATAAATGAAAGTCTTGGTTTTCTCCCCCTTTCTTTGTTTCTCCCTCTTTCTTTTCACCTTTCTTTGTGCTCCTCATTTTATGTTCTCTCCCCTTTCTCTTTGATGTTTATTCTCTCTTTCTCGTTCTCTCTTCCTCTTCCTCTTCCTTTCTTCTTCTTCCTCTCTTATTTTGTATCTTTCTTTCTCTCTCTCTCTTTCTTTCTTGCCCCTCTCTTTGTTTCTCTCCACCCCCTTACAGGCGGGCCTACAGTATGTAAAGTCTAATATGCTATGCATAGGGGCAAGGGACTAGCTACCCTACGTCAAAGTGTTCACCATTTCGTGGTATTGCACCAAACCTCGCCACCTTTTTTCCTTTCTTCCTTTTTCTCTAACGCCTCATGTCGTGTCATTCATTCTCCTCTCTCTCTCTCTCCCTCTCTCTCTCTCTATTTCTCTCTTTCTTTATTATGTTTCATGTTTATTCCCCCCTCTCTCTCTCTCTCTCGTTCTTTCTTCCTTTTTCTTTCTTCTTCTCTCTCTCTCTCTCACACATTTCCTCTCTTTCTCCCTCAATGCACCTCATTCTCATCAAAAACAAAAAAAAGAAAAGGAGAAAGAACAAGAACAAACCAAGAGGGAGCAATGCACTCACCGAAAGGGCCCGTGGATGGATTCTTCATCTCCTCTTTGCGACGGTGGCTCCTCTTCGCCCTTCGTGCACTTCCTCCTCTTTTTCACGAACAGCAGTGGTGGCAGTTAGAAGCTCTCCTTTTCTCACTTTCTCTATTTCTCTCTCTCTCCCTCCCAAACGCATGATCTATTTTGCTCTCTCTTTTTCTCTTTGTGACAAAATACCGCGCTCGGATTTCGGCCCTTTTTTTTGTCTGAGTATCGTTGCTGATAGCGGCACCGCTAATTTGCATCAAAACTGCTTGTCACTATTTATGAATATCCTAGTAGTGCATACCAGGCTTCTAATCAAAGGGTGTTTGCCACCTGTTCTTGGAGCTAGGCTTGTTATGATAGGAAATTTCTTCATTTTCTCCCATGATAGTTTTGTTTTTCTTTTTACTCTTGAGGATGTTTCCACCTTTTCTTGAAGAGTAGGTCGGCATGGTAGGGACCAAAGTCCTTTTCTCCCACAACCAATCTTTTTCACTTTTTTTTTCACAAGGCTAAAATATTGCTTATCAAAACTATCCATGCCATCACTGTAAGATTAGATAAGAAGGTAGCACAATAGGGGCAAGAGGTGAAACTAAGGAGATAGAAGGCGTCATCCACCTCAATAATATTAGAATGAAGACTATCAATAGTAACATTAGAGGCAAGAGTAAGGGACATCTTAGTAGTGGGTGAATAAGTGCCAGCTCTATGTTTGTCAGGATCCATAGGGAGGGACGTACTTCTATAGGTGATAGTCATTGATTAGAAAGGGATTTATAGAGGCGTCCATGGCCTGTATTTGAATATAATTATTAGGGTTGATTGCTAGGTCATTGTAAGGGCCCATCAAGCATTGTTGGAACTTTCCTTGAAACTTGCCACATCTTGAATCATAGGTGAGGACTAGGTACACATCTTGAATCATAGGTGAGGACTAGGTCACCTTCCTTGAATTCTTTGTACCTGATAAAGCTATCAAGGTAAGCCTTTTGTTAAGCATGTGTGGCTTCCATAAATTGTAAGGCCATGAGACATATTTTATCCAAACATTCTAAGTGTAGAAGGTAGTGATGTAGTGACTCATTATCTTCCATGTGCTTGATGATAGCCACATGCAAAGAGGGTAGCTCTAACTAGACAAGGAAGATTGCTTCTATATTGTACACAAGTTGGAAAGGTATATGTCTTGTACCAACCTTATAAGAGGTTTTGTATGCCTAGAGGACCTCTACAAGTCAATCGTCCCAATCATACTGATGTGGAGCAATTGTCCTTGTCAAGATCAAGCGAAGAATGTGATTAGTAACTTTGACTTGGCCATTGGCTATGTGATAGTAGAGTGTGGAATTGCGATGGAAGATCTTATAAGGCTCGATGAGCTCTTCCATAATCTTGTTCAAAAAGTAAGTGATTCTACCATTTATTAGATCTGAAAGGCTACTAAAGCGAGTAATGATATTCTCATACAAAAACAGGGTCACGCTGTTGACATCATCTCGTTTGGAAATCTAGTTTCACACTACTTTGTCACATAATCAATACCAGACTAGTATGTAGTTTTTCTTCTTCTTTCTAATTGGAGGGCTGATTGGGCCCTTGAAATCGATACCCCACTTTCCAAATGGATCTAGGGAAAGGATGGGATGTAGTAGCATAGTCTTGGATTTGGTAGGTTTTCCCATCCATTGACAAAGTATTCATAGGCATCTTTATAAAGTGTAGGCCACCAATGTCCTACCATGAGTAGATCCTTTCTCATTGTCTCTTTTCCTGTAAAGTGTCCGCCAAAGGGCTCATCATGGCATGCTTTCAGCATGATCCCAATCTCATCTCTCCTACTACACATCTGGAGTACTTGATCCTTGCTTCTCTTGTATAGAGCAATGCCTAGTAGGGCATAGGGGGACTAATTCTAATAGAAGTTTCTTCTCCTCACAACTAGAGATACCATAGGGGTATTGTTGTGTAGTCAAGAGGTTGACAATGTTTGCATACCACTTGGTTAATCCTTTCACCACAAGTAAGGAAGCATCAGAGACGTTCAAATCATCTTTCATCTCCTGTTTAGTCTAAGGGATACATGAGATGATCGGCCAAAACATGGGAGCAACTAGGCTTAGTAACTACTTCAAAGTCACACTCCTAGAACAAAGGAATCCACCTCAACATTTTGCCTTTAATATTTTCCTTATTCATTAGGAAGGATAGTGCCTCATGGTCCATATAAAAATTGGCGTGCATCGACAATAGCAAGTATCAAAACTTCTCTAAGGTAAACACCATTGCTAGGCATTCTAATGCCATCACAGTGTGGTTCCTTTCTCGATCATTTGCATTGTGGCTTGCATAGTAGATAGGATGATCTAGTTTTAAGAAGCCTTTTTTATATAAGAGTGTGCCTAACCCTTCTATAGGTGCATTAGTGCGCACATGAAGTTCCTTCATCCAATCAAGAGGTTGTAAGATGGGTGCTTCAATCAAACATTGCTTTAAAGTATTCAAAGCTTCTTCACAATGATCAGCTCTGCATCTTTCCTTAGGAGCTTATGCAAGGGGGGTACCTTTGTTGCAAAATGTATGATAAACCTCATGTAGTAATCCACATGCCCAAGAAATCCCCTCAACTATTTGAGGTTGGTTGGCACAGTGTCATTCCACTATGCAAACAGAGTGTGAAATAACTTTGAGTGTATCATCATTTGGCTTTCTTATGAATCTGGAGATTCAATGTCATATTGATCATTAGTGTTAGTGTCTATAGTACACTATGGTTCAAAAATACTAGATTTTTGGACAAGTTTAGTCTATTTTTGATATTTTGGATATTATTTCTTGTAAATATCCAAAAAATGTGTAGAAAACTTCTAGAATAGGGTGACATTGAAAAATCAAGTGGGTTTTTCAACCAATTTTGAGGATCTCATGTAAGAAGAAGGGCTTACAAAATCGTGTGGCATGTGATCGTAGTTTAGAGGCAGCAAACAACACTCTGAACTGGGAGGAGAAGAAGGGG
This sequence comes from Lygodium microphyllum, assembly GCF_053477565.2. Classification (NCBI taxonomy): domain Eukaryota; kingdom Viridiplantae; phylum Streptophyta; class Polypodiopsida; order Schizaeales; family Lygodiaceae; genus Lygodium; species Lygodium microphyllum. The sequence continues at coordinate 62,205,523 of NC_141154.1, read as the reverse complement.
TGATCTGGAAGAATTATGACCAAGTGTCCTCTAAATGTCCTGCGGTTTTACCCCCTTTTCAGAGCCAATGGAACCATCAAATTTTCCATCTAACCATCAAAGAAGAAGCTAGTGTTTGATGCACATTTTTTTCTACAAGGAAGCTCCATGAGATCTAATGCTTGGACATTGCTTCCCAATAGCCCTAGAAAAGGATTTTGTTTATCTTCATAAGTTCTATCAATACATAGTGCTTTGGTTGATTGAGCTTTGACTTTATCTTGTGTATCTCTTGTCTATTCTTTTTATTCTCTAGAATATGAACATGCTTATGAAGGTAGTACAACAAAAATAGGTGATGCAAGCTTGTGCTCAAACAGAAACTGTTGTGATGAATGCTTTACAAGTAGTTGAGTGTGAGATAAAGTTGTTTAATGGCAGTAATGTATCTACATATTTGCATACCTATGCTCAAAAGATAGAGTTGTTTAGGGTGGCTTAACTTGCATCGAGCTAATATTTTTTATGGGTCACTGAACATGAATTAAAAGCTTGAGTTACTGAATTATATATACAGGATGCTGACTAGGTAGCTTTCAAGAAAACACTTAGGGAATAATTTTACTTTGAAGACACCAGTTTGATCACTCGCAAGACTTTCCAAGATTGGGTTCTACAAGCAAATAAAAGGTCTTGTGGCTATAGAGCTATTAAGAGAATTTGAAAGTCGGTTTGAGCTATAAGATTTGGTAGAAAAACAAGCTCTTGCAAGTCAAAAGATTGATATGTTTCTACAAGTGGTAGATCTTGAGTTTCAAGAGAGAAGCTTCATGATTTGTTAAAGGATTTGACTACAGAGACATTGCTTAAAATGGAATGGAGGCATGTTAAGAAAGCTATTACTGCACTAGTGAAAAGCATAGAAGAAGAGAAAGATTGTGTGTATCTAGCTTGCTCACTATTACGAGGAAAATGATGTATCCAGTAAGCCACCCACTTTTGTGGCTAATCCTATGGCTGCACCAGCTGTTTCCACTATTAGGGAAGATGTATTAGATGAATTGGTCAAAGGGTTACAAGTTCTTTAATTGAAGGTCACAAAATTGGATGAGAGAGGACAAGAGGAAAGGGAACGGACGACAACAACCCCTAAACCAGAAAGAAGATGTATGTGTGTGATAGTTTGCAACATGAAAGAAAGGATTGTGGTGCTTCTCAAGAGGCCTTGGCACAACAGCTCATCTTTTGGAAAGATGGAAAAATCCATGCACAAGAAATGGGATTGCCTCTTGATTTGAATTTTGGAAAGGGAGGTATACAAAAGTTGTTGGAAGACTTGGCTATCCGAAATGCTCATGTAGTTGTACATGCTTTTACTTTTGGTCTACAGTTGGATAGAATGTCTAGCCAAGTGATGGTTGGTTGGAAGGATCCAATATGGACACATGCTTTGCATGGACTTGAAAAGAGGAAAGTTACTGATAGTGAAATGTCTCATACATGGCAAGACATTCGTGACATAACTGGTTGGGAATCATCTGTAGATGCATATTTAGTGGATGCATATTTAGCAAAAGGGGAAAAAACGGTTGTACTTGTGGAAGAGAAACAAAAGAGAGATGAAGATAATGGAGGGATATCTAAGAGAGTGACAAGAAGAAGTGTGGATATGCCTAAAGCTACAAATCAGTAGCCTCCTGAGCATGTTATGGAAGAGGTTGGTGGGTAGGAACAGAAACAGGATAGCAAGCAAGAAGGTCAATAGCTAGGATATAAGCTGTAGTAACCTATTATTGAGATAGCTATGGATACCTTGGAAGATTCTATAGTGGAAGAGTCAACCATTGTATCTATATATTTTCTTAATGAATTTGAAGAAATTTACAAAGCTCGTGTTTTACTTGCTATAGAAACTCAAAGGGAGATCGGTGACTTGTTGGATGCACATAATTTGCAAGATAAGGTTATCATTTCTGAAACAATTCATGAGCTTGAGGATATGCCTTTAGAGGATGTTATAAGATCTAATTCTCCACAATTGGAAAATGTTTTGGATACTTTTTCTGATGCCTTGACAAAAAACGTAGAGATGCTTCATGATTTGAAATATTTCGATACTTTCTATTGGTGCACAGATCCGACGCCGTATGTGCGCGTAGTGAGCGTCAAAAGGTCCCCAGGAACAAAAGAACTCTACTTTTTACACAAAAACCAATGAAGAAAGCTTGCACGACATCAACAAGAGACCAATTGGGTGCAATCTTCCCCCATTCCTTGTGTGAGCGCTCCACAAAGCATGTTTTTAATATATTATTCATCTTTAAGCTCAAATAATAGTCCAAATTACAAAATAGCATGCTTTAACTTTTGAGTTTGCTTTTGTGCCAATAAAGAATTAAAGCTAATGGGCACCCAAGAAGTCAGGCAGTACCCAAATACAATGTCCAATACAAGTATTTAAATCGTGCGTCCATGCGCATACAAAAATAATAAATAAATATCAAGCGCTTTAATAAATAAGCGCGATAAAATATAGGCGATATGCCTAAGATACACACCCATAAAAATTTGACGATAACTTGAATACACGCTATCCTCCAATGCTTCCCAATGCCACCTCTGCTCGCTGTACACATCAACTGAAGCATTCACAATTGTTAGAAAAATAATATAATTAAATGGACAAAAGTGAATACCTAGCAGTCTTCAGCTATAGAAATAAATTGGTTAGAAATCAATCCTAACCTTAATTTATTACGAGTGTGCACTCTAAACTCATAAATATTTATTAATTTAAATATGTATTTTGCGGAATCACCCGCTATGGAATCACCCATGTACACATAAAATTAACAAAACGCTCGAAAAGGATAGGCGTTCCCATCGACTTCTCGCACAAAGAATCCACTTTGTGTATGAGCCCCAGTAATAATAAAATTTTACAGAATCCATCGCAAAACCTCACGGAATCCACCGTGGAATATGCCTCTTGGCATCATACCCTCGGGGTGGGATAGCAATTGTCCTCAATTGCTATTAGCTCAATATGGAGCTAACAGAGTGGGGAAAGCATTTAAGTCTCTAGCGTGCATCCATTGGGCCTCTTCAACAGAATGATTTTTAAACTTGACCAAATATCTAGAATATCTATAGCCAGTTCTAGTGGTCATAAAGTCACTATCAATAATAGTTTCAGGCTCAAGGATTTGAGTTTCATCATCTAGCAAAGGAGGGTTTTCATAGACAGGGTGTATAGGTAATTGGCCTCTAAAAGGTCGTAATAAACTGATATGAAAGGTGTTGTGGATTTTTCAATGTTGTGGTAATTTTAGTTTAAATGCATTGTCATTGATTTTGTGTATGATATTGAATGGTCCATAAAATCTAGGTGCTAATTTCACAACTGGGTGTTTATCTACACTTTGTAATCTTCGTTTTTCTACTCGTAACCAAACATAATCATCAAATTTAAAATTCATAGCTTGTCTTTTCTTGTTTGCTTGTTTTGTGTATGATTGTTGGGCTTTGGCAATCATAGCTTTAACTTCATCAAAAATAGTGGCATGCATGTTAGTAATATCATCAGCAGTTTGAATTTTGTTTGATAATGATGCAACATGTGTAGGCAATCGATATCCATAAATAACTTCAAATGGTGCTTTCTTTGTAGCTGTATGTGGTGTGTTAGTATATGCAAACTGAAGTAAATGTAGATGTGTATCCCATGTGTGTGGTTTTGAAATGTTGTAAGCACGCAAAAGATCTAAAATAGTACTGTTAGTAGCTTCTATTTGACCATTTGTTTCAGGATGAAATGTAGATGAAAATTAACATTTGTTCCTAAGTTAGAAAACAAAGTAATCTAAAAATTATTACAAAATCTAGAATCACGATCAGAAATAATGACTTTTGGTAAACCATGGTTATTGAAAATAGTTTTCAAAAAATTTGAGCAGCTTGAGATGTAGTTAAAGTTTTCTTGCATGGAATAAAATATGCTTGTTTGCTAAACTTTTCTACAACAGTCCAAATCATATCATGGTTAGCTTTAGTGTTAGGTAAACTAGTGATAAAATCCATTGAAATTTGTTTCCATGGTCATGATGGAATAGATAATGCATTAGTAAACCATATTGTTTACCATGATGTCTTTTAACTCGTTGACAAACTAAGCATTCAGATACAAAGTTAGATACATCAGTGTCCATATGTGGCCAATAAAAATCGACAGTCAATGTATGCAAAGTAGATATAATTCCTCTATGACTTTGATATGGAGGACAATGAATTTCATGCAAAACAAATGATCAAAATGGAACAGTCACACAGTCTTTTTTCATAAAACATGAATCCATTATTGTAAGACAGTGAATCAATAGGAATCCAATTATTTGCAACTAGTTTATTCCAATCAACTTGAAAAGTAAGATCCTGATGATAAGTATCTTTCATAGGGATAAGGAAATCAAATGATATCACAGAAATATTATGAATGGTCGGTCTTCTACTCAAAGCATCAGCTACTACATTCTCTTTTCCAGGTTGATATTGTATAAGGGGATGAAAACTTTGAATAAAAGCAGCCCATTTAATGTGTCAGTCAGATATTTGTAGTTGACTAAGGAGATGTATAATGCTTTGTTGGTCAGTTTTGATCATAAATTCAGATCCCATTAAATAATGTTTCCATTGACGTAAGGCTTGTACTACAGCTAGCAATTCTTTATCGTAGATAGAATATTTAAGTTCAGATGGTTTGAGTTTACAACTAGAGTAGGCTATGGGATGAGAATCTTGCATAAGGACGGCTCCTATTCCAGATCCACTAGCATCAGTAAAACTACTAAAAAGAATGGTCTATTGAAGTCAGATAGTTGTAATACAGGAGCATGAATTAAAGCATGTTTCAATAAATCAAAGGATTTTTGTTGATTGTTAGACCACTTATACATAATACCCTTCTTTAAAAGTTTTGTCAAAGGTAATGCAAGTAATGAGAAATTTCTCACAAACTTTCTGTAAAAACTAGCAAGACCTAGAAAAGAATGTAATTCATGCACATTTTTGGGTATGGGCCAATTTAAAATTGTTTCTATATTTTTAGGGTCGACTTTAATACCTTCTGATGAAATAATATGTCCTAGATATTTAATTTCTGTCTGGAGGAATTCACTCTTTTCTGGATTAGCATATAATTGATTGTCTTTTAACAACTTAAAAACTAAAGACAAATATTCATAATGTCATTCTCATTTTTACTGAATACTAATATATAATCAAAGAAGACTATGACACAATGCTGATGTTTCAAAAATATGTAATTCATCATGCGACTAAATGTGGTTGGTGCATTAGTTAAACCGAAAGGCATAACTAGGAATTCATAGTGTCCAAATTGTGTTCTAAATGCAATTTTGAATATATCAGATTTGTCCAATCTTACTTGATGATATCCAGATTTAAGATCTATCTTATTGAATATTGCAGATCCTTGTAGCTTATCCATAAGATCATCTACCCTAGGAATTGGATATCTATTCTTAACAGTAATTTTATTTAGGGCACGATAATCAATGTACATGCGATAAGTATTATTTTTCTTTTTCACTAATAAGACAGGTACACCAAATGGAGAACTACTAGGTCTAATTAATCCTCTGTTAAGAAATTTTTCTATTTGATTTTGAATTTCTTTTTGTTCAATTTGGTTATGTCTATATGGTGCTTTACACGGTGGTTGTGTTCCAAGAATTAAATCTATTTTGTGATCTTCAGGACGTGAAGGTGGTAATCCAGATGGCAAATCAGTAGTAAAACAATCTTGAAATTGGGCAAGAAATTGTGTATGCCTAGGATGCATCTATTTTTCTTTCGCTTGAATTTCATTCACCCATATTAAATAATATTTGCTACTTTTACGTAATGCACGTTTAGCTTGAGTATGAGTAAGTAGTGGAAAATTATTGGAGGTGTGCATACCATGCAATGTGATTTGTTTTCCTTGAAAATAAATTTTAATTGAATGCGTAGAATAATCTATGTCAGGATTGTATTGATGACGCCAAGGCATTCCTAAGATAATGTCACTAGACTACAAAGGTACAACTAGGAAATTTCTTCGTTTAGTATATTCACCAATTTTAATTTCTAAATTATGTATCTCTTGTGTTCCATTATATCTCATTCCTAGGAATGCAGCCTTGATGCGATAATGTGTAGAAACAGTTTGTAAATTCAATTCTTTAACTAATTTTGCAAAAATAAAGTCATGTGTGCTCCCATCATCATGTAAAATAGTCTTTTCTTTACCATGCACAAAACATTTCATTGTTAACAAAAAATGGAGAGTTGGCATACCTGGCAAAGTATCCGAAGTAGTACCAATGTCGTCATCATCTTCCGTAAAGTCCGGCATTTCCTCACATTCTTCTTCTTCTATGGCTCCCAGATAATTGATATGGATAGGTGGCTTTTTGGATTGACAATTGGCCGCTAGATGTCCAGGTTGATGGCATTTGTAGCAAACTATGGGTTTTTCTTTAGATACATTTTTTATAATGGTAGGAAGTTTAGGAATATTGGGATTTGATTGTGAGGATGGCTTAGGGTTTGGATTGGTGTTTGATGGCAAGGCAGGTGGTCATGTCTAAGATTTACGAAATGAAGATGGAAGAAAACGACTTTGATTGAATCTTCGAAAATTTGAATTGAATTGTTTGGAACCAAAGTTACCATTCGTTGGAAATTGTTGTGGTCGTTTGTCTCGTCCTTGAATCTTGTCTTAAGTGTAATGAGCCAAGGAAATTGCATCTTCAAGAGTTGTTGGCTTGAACATATTGACTTCCGCATAGAAATGTCCAAGTAGGCCATAAACAAACTTGTGTTTATAAGTTGCTTCAGGTACATCTTTGAGCATACCTAGTTGCAGTAGGGCATTCCAAAAACGTTCAGTGTATTGGGAAATAGGTTCGTGATCCCTTTGTTGTAGAAGATCCCATTGCTTGATGGCTTTTTTCATGGAATTGAGGAGGAAGGAAATTCTGCAAAAATTTCTTTTGAAAAGTCTCCCAGGTAGTAGGGCAATCAACGCTCTTGCGGACCACAGTCGACCATAAGGATGCTCGGTCAACTAAATGGTTAGTGACACATTTAATTTTTTCTTTCTCAGTATATGTTTCTTCATGGAAGTAATCATCAAATTGATTAATAAAAGCAAGTACAGTCTTTCCATCGCGTGATCCATTGAAAGTACGAAATTTGAAGTTTCTTTTACTTATCTTTATTTCTTTGCGAATGGATTGGGCTTCAAGTGTTGCATCGATGGTACGTCGTATAAGATCTTCGGGTTGCGATCCATCTTGGTCGGTGGTAGATCATTGTAGATTGGCTAATTGAACTTGCAAAGCTTGTCGGGCTCTTCGCTCTTCTTCGAGGAGCTACATCATACTCAAATCCAACTTTTGCTCCATCGTTGGTTCTCGGGTAGATCACCTTCAGCCCATAAGATCATCCATGTTTTGATCGGTCATCCTGCAAAATTCCAAAAGACCTCACACTCTCGAAATCTTATTAGCGGGGATAAGCGTAGCTCAAAGGCGGGTTTACAAGGCTTGTATATTTTGTTTGGCTTTTGTAGTCTTTCTCCTTTATGATTGTGGTATTCGTTGTCACAACCGTCTTTCAAAAGAATAGTGTTGCGTAGAAACTGCGTATAAACTACGTATAGTCTGCATATAAACTCTTGTGTTTGATGTTGTACAACCAATAGTATGGGTTGTTATAAGTCTCTTCCAGCCATGACTAAAGCTGAAAGAAAATACTTATGTCATGTAAAAAGGGAGTTGAAAACTTATGACATGATGGTTGAAAATGAAGATATTTCTGGCTGTTTTTTTTACTGATTACTACTAACACATTGGCTGAAATATATGCAGCTACTCATATAGAAAATCAGGCTAAAAATCAGTCCATAGAAGTATGTATATTGGATTTTTATCATTGGTTCACTCAACAAGGCCGAAGTGCAAGTGGAGACAAAATACAACACGGTGGATAAGAAAGTTAAGCTTGTGGCAGTCCCACTGCCTCTTGAAAGTGAATGGCTAGCTTATAGGACAACAAATCAGTCACGTCTTCGTGATCCTTCCAACATTGGTCACAAGTTCACATCTGAAAGTATAAAAAAGCTCAAAATAGGTGAAAATTATTTCCTTTCGTCGGCTGAAAAACACTCTTTTATGCAAAATTTGCTAATGAAACATGGAAAAGCTTTTGCATTTTAGCCAAGTGAAATAGGTTGTGTGGATCCAACTATTTTGGCTCCTATATTGGTCATTTTTACGGTTCCACATGTGCCTTGGAATCTCAAGCCTATTCATATTCCAAGGGTGCATTTGCCCAAATTATTGAAACTTCTAAATGACAAGATCAAAATAAATATTTTAGTACATTCTTCAACACCTTACTCAAACCGATGGTTTTCCGTACCCAAGAAATATGGATCTTTACGATTCATTAAAGATCTATAGTCTGTTAATCATGTCACAATCCGAAATGTTGGTTCGGGTCCAATTGTTGACGAATTTGCTGAAGCTTTTGCAGGTAGATCAATTTATTCTATGGGTGACCTATATTCAGGATATGACCAATTTCAGCTTTCATTAGAAAGTCGAGACATTACCACAATGAAGACACCTCTTGGATTGGTCCGCATGTGCACTCTACCACAACGTACAACAATCTTTGTAGCCCATATGATGAATTCCATGCACAAATTCTTAAGGGACTTTTTTCCACAACTTACTCTTCCATTTCTTGATGATGTACCTATCAAGGGATGTGAAGTCAATGAAAAGAATGAGAAGCTTGACGAAGATGGCTGCATGAGATTTGTAGTTAACCATATTCATGATTGTGATAGGATTTTGACAAGGCTAGAAGAGGTACATCTCACCCTTTTTGGAGCTAAGTCAATTTTTATGGTCAGCCAAGGAGCTGCTGACTGTTGACCATCGGCCAAGTAGATTGAGTCAGAGGGCTCGAATCGAAGCAACAGGTGGTTTTGTATCAACTTGGGATGGGGTGCCAAGGGTGAATAGGCAGCTTGCAATTTCTAGAGCTATTGGTGATGTTCCATTAAAAAGGTATGGTGTCATTGCTGAACCGGAGTTTACAGATTGGCAAGAACAAAGTGCCCATGACTTGGCTCTACTTCTTACTTCAGATGGTGTATTTGAGAACATGAAGCTACAAGATGTTTGTGATATACTGCATGATAGATACAAGTCATGGATTGACCTAAATTTTTCACAGAATGAATGCACGTTGGACCTGGAACTTTACTCCCAAGCCCTTGCTGAGACTGTTGTTCATTCAGCTTTTGGCAGTGGTAGCACAGATAATTTGGCTGTGGTGGTTCATTCCACACATTTTGGAGCTGCCCAAGAGTTGACTAGCTGCATAATAACTGTGGATGCTAAAAATCATCATTTGCAAAGTCCAAAATCTAAGAGTAGGGAAGATCTTGTGTTGTCAAGTGATATGGATGGTAATCAACAAAACAAAATTATGCCAAAGTTCATTGAACAACAAGGAGCTTGTTATGAGCTTGTTGAAAGGCTTAATACTAGCTGCTTTTGGCTGCCTTTTGATTCTTGATTCAGGGCACGGCACAAGGATCATTGTCCTTGGAAAGGCAATGCTTGTTTAGAGACTCTAGCACAATTTCCTCCTACACGAGTAGAAATGCTGATTGAGAGCTTCCGGGACCGTTGTGCTGCATTACTTTAGCTTCATGCACTACCTTCCATTTCTAGTGAAGTTGTTAATTCTCTGATGATGTCCAAAGCTCCCCAACTTGATCACCTCCTTGCGCAGCCAATTTTTATTTCAATGCTCGAAAGTAAGATGATTAAGAGTAGCATTGAAAGCAAATGTAAATTTTTGAATTCTGCTGAAACCTGTACATATTACCAGGCATTAGCCTTGATAAGCCTTTGTGGAAGGCAACTTCGCATGCGTCCATATTTAGTTGATTCAGACAATGAATCGAGAAATCTTGGTGGAAATAGTCTGCAAAGTGGTTAAAATTGACAAGTTAAAAAAGCGAAGGTACTCTGATCCTGGGTCCTCTGTCTTAATATATCATGGAACAGACGAGATGGGAAAAAAGGATGAAAAACGATTTCCAATCAAGAGCAGCAGAGAATAGATTTAGGTTTAGCTGTCCTAGATTGCAGACTGTGTGGAGCAAGTGTAGGTTTGTGGCCATTTTTCAAGAGTGCTGAGACCACCAGCATCAGCTTCTGCTGAGCCTGCAAGTATCGTGGAGTTTGGATCTACACCATCTACTTGTGGGGTTAGTGCTAGAAGTGGAATTGAGAAGGGAGGCAAGGAGTGGCAGAAAAAGGACAAGGTTGACAGCTATGATGAGGTTGTAGATACAGTAACCAGTGCTCTCTCTAATGCTAGTACCAGAGCATGTCTGGACTTAAAGCTAACTATTGCTAGTGGTCCTCATCCAACTGTACTTAAATCTTGTGCTTTGAAATCAATAGTTTCATGTTTGATTTACCCTAAAGATTTGCAATCAACAGATGGGGATGAGGCTCATCAGCTAGGTCAAGGCCAAGGTGTGAAAGCTGAGGATCAAGCTTGTAAAAGTGACAAGAAGCAAGAAACATGTTGCATAACTTGTGATGGGAGAGCAGAGGACATACATAGAAGAAAACACAAGAGACATGATCTGGGTATTTCAGATGAGAGAGAATGTTTGCAACTTGGTCCAAAAGCAGCTCATTATCAGTCATCAGTTGATGCAGTTGATATATGTTTTCAAAATCGACAAGAGAACTCAAGTGAAACTGTAGAAATGTCAAAGGAGCATTTCTGTGGTACTGTGGCAAGTGAGATGATAGATAAGGATGATGCATCCAAGATTCTTTATGGTACGAAACAGGAAGGTGCCCAGTTGTCTTGAGAGCAGAAAATATATTCAAATCATGCTATTACTATTGTAGAAGGTTTTTGTACATTCTGCAAGGGACTCTAGAGAGTGGAGAACGTGTTGTGGAAGTTTCCACTGTAGGCTAATCTGGCTGTCTGGTTGTGCTAGTTGGTAAAGGACAGCATATTCTTGATTCCTTACCATCACCCATAAGTCCCGATCTTATCGAGGGAAAGTTGCAGAGGCTAGAACAATGATGGAAGATGAAGAGTTAATGGATTTGCTATTTTCCTTCCTGGATTCGGAGAGGTTGCTCTGATTTCTTCTTCTTGAACCTTGTATTTGTTATTGCTGAAATAAAACAGAGTCTTGGCATCATTTTTTTCATCTTACTTATTCGCTTGATTGATCTTCTATCTTGAAATTTCTCAAGGACCTTTGTGGTTCCGACTTTGTTTTGGAAAACCCTTCGACAAACGGATTACCCTGAGAGGGCACTACTCGATTCACGAGCCAAAGGTCGAATGGTGAAAAGGCCAACCACGCAAAGTGTGTCTCACTCCTAAGTTGCTCGAGGTCAATGGAGCTCTAGATACCCCTTGCCTAGACCGGAAGGGAGCTGTAGACTGTAGTGAGCCCACTGACTGAGACGTTGGAAGATCCAGATGGAAAATATGGTGCCATGTGATTTGGATTGGGGACTTTTGTTGGACAGAAGGGATACATAATTCTCCTGTATGTGCATGAGACACAGATTAACTTGAAGATATGTTAAGAAACTTGTTTGTCAAAATGACTGCTTATTTTGTTTTTGTGTCTGTGCTTTAAATTACACGAACGAATCCTATGCCCTAAAAGGATTAATTAGTGAAGCTGATTTTAAATGTCACACATAAATGTGATAGGACCTAGTTAGTAGAAAACTAAAGCTATCAAGGGAAGCGGGTGGATGAAATTCTCGACAGGTCCGTTGTCGTCGTGTTGAGCGTTGAAGGTCTACCACCAGGGCTTAGTGTAGAAGAGGAGTATGGGATTCAAAGTTTAGGAAAGGGAAAAAGATTGGAGTTTAACAAGATCCGAGTTTTAGAAATGATTAAGATGTGGAAAAATAATTCAAGCTTTTTCTATGTATTTAGCATACATGAATGGAATAAACAACTCTTATCTTGATTACATCAAATGCCTTTGGATACATAATCCATAACATAAAGGATATTTTCAGATTCTCAATCCAAATATGAATATCAAATGCAAGCTCTAATGACTTTGATTTCAAGTACATAAATGGATTTCAACTCTAGGGAACAAGTATTATGTTGGTAGACTTCAAATACATTCAAGATTTGGACCAATGGTACATGAAATGAATTGAAGAAGCATAATCTTTACTTCAGCCTTGTTCTAAAATAGAAAATTCCAGCCCATAATCAAGCTCAAAAAGAGAGAATAAACTCATGAATAAGCTCCTCTAATCATTAATGAGCAAAGTCCTGATGAAAAGAGGTAATTTTCTTCCATTACAACCACATAAATCTCTTGTTTGCTCATAAAAATGGACAAGAACAGTGGGCTGCCTTGTTTATGACTAGTTATTTCAGCCCATAACAAGCTCATACACCTTTTAAATCCTCACCCTTTGCTTGCCCCAAATTCACTCAAGTACTGGGTACAAGTCGCGGGCTTCATTCGACCAAGAATAAGGTAGACAAAATGTGGGAAGTCATGCATAAGAGTAGGCTGAATACTTTTCTCTCAGATTTTCCCCTTTTATAGACTATCATATCATGCATTTTCGTCAAACCAAATGGACAGATAAGTGGAGCTCTCACCATGTTTACATCTTCTTCTTCTGGTCCTGTTGATCTTCAGTTTGCATGCTCCAAAGCATGCACCATAGCTCCAACTCTTCCCTAGTTGCAGTCAGGTTGTGCAGCCCGCATTTTGCGCCGAAAAATGCGGGCTACTCTCTATTCAGGCCTTGGACACTTTTTGACCTACTCAGGTCACTTGTTGGTCACTTTAGTCTATTACTTCAGGTCCCCTATGAACCTAGTGGACTTTTGGCAAATTTTGGCATTTTTCTTGAGTTCTGACCATATTTTTGCACTTGAATCAATGTGATTTATCTTGTAGTTTGTCAATTTGTTGAGTGTTGAAATGACTTGTTTTTTGGCTGATTTTTGTTGTTTTTGAGAGCTGAATGGTTGATTTTATGAGATGATTGATTGGTTTAGAAGTGGTTTGAGAGTGTTTTGGATGGTAATGATTGTGTTTTGGAAGTTCATGATGTTTGTTGGTGGTTCTGTGATATTCTGATAGGTTCTGAATGGTTCTGTATACCTTCTGTTTTGCTCTGTTTTGCTCTGTTTTGTTCTGATTGTCTTCTGTAAGGAGGGATGGAGTATTGATTGATGAAGAATGAGATATTGTGAAAGTTTATTGAATGGTTTGTGAGAGTTTGAAATGGTTTGAGAGTGAGTTATGTGGTTTGGATGACCTTCTGTAACCTTCTGTAACCTTCTGTAGAGCTTCTGCTTCTGTTCTGTTTCTGTTCTGTTCTGTACTGTCTCTGTTCTGGTACTGTTCTGTAGACTCTTCTGTATGCTTCTGTAAGTGTTCTGTGGAATGTATGTGTGATTTTTGGGAAAGTTTTCTAGCCTTGGAAAGAGGTGAATACAACTGCACAAGAGCTGAAGGAAGTGGAAGAAGTAGCTGTTGAAGACTCAAGAGAAGACTAGAGTGAAGTGACAGTAGTGAACTGTGAAGAGACACTGTAGTGGCTCTGGTGACTCTTCATATCAGACATACCTCTTGGGAGGGGTATCCACGACCTAAGAGTGATTATTGAGTGTGATTTTGAGAGATTGTAGTGAGGATATGATGTATTATTGATGGAGAGAGAGAGAGAGAGTCAGAGATAGCCAATTCTACTAAAACAGAGTGATTGTATATGAGAGATTGAGAGAGAAGACTATGAAGATATTGAAGATGAATACTATGTGATGAATTTCCATTCAAGATGGTGTACTTCTTTGATTTCTTTGTTCTATTGATGGATTTTGTGAAGATATTGAAGAATATGGTTGATTCTATTAAAAACCGTGGGAGATTTACATAATGCTGCATGAAGATTTGTTGTGCCTGGTGTTCTTTTCTTCATTGTGATCATATGAAACATGATAAACAAGCTTGTTGATGTTACAAGATAGATTTTCTTGCAAGAGAATTCCCTTTT